>NC_064638.1:989999535-991475369 GCF_023864345.2 Schistocerca serialis cubense
ACATCAATCCCAAAGGCTGTTTCGTAACATCTACATAATTTTATTGATACTCGAAGCCACTACCACATCACAGACATACGAAGTCCTGTTACATGACATATCCAGTATCAGTTCAGTGTCAAGTGAACGTTTATAACCGATACCACATACATTAATAGTTCTCATGCCTTTCAGTATTTTAGAGATGGAAAATTGCAAGTATAAGTCACAAATTATAATTATTACTTCGAAAAAGTAGAGGTGCGACATTAAACTTCGTGATGGTGGCCGTCATTTTCTATACAGTCACCTCTCATTCCGACAGATTTCCACGACCGTGAAGGACTTGGCGTTGACACTGCTTGCAGAAGTATGTGTTTCGGCTGTTCAGAAAACATTGCACCTCAAAGTTATTTCCTCGTCATTCTGGAAATGCCGCCTAACAATTTTTTCATACGAGGAAAAAGGAAGGTGCGAGATGCTGTTTGATGGGAATACACGGTGTGAGGCAGAATGTGTCAGCCAGAAAAATCAGCATGTGTGAATATCTCCCATGCAGATTATGCAGTTACATTGTCAAGGACGAAATGAGCTCCCTTGAACTGCTTCCCACGATGGTTCACCTTGAGGGACTTTCGTAGCCTCGCAAGGATATTTCGGTAATATGCTTCTGTGATGGTTGGCGCATCAAAAACGTTCTCTGGTAACAACTCACCATGACACTCCCAAGAAATACAAGGAACCCTTTGAGCGCGAGGTCGCTAAAGGCCAATGATGTTTATGGCTTTCTACGCGCCACATATTGTCTACGGTACAACCATAATACTGTTTGATAATGGCTACAGGGGACAGGACTGGAGATATCCAATGATGAGCACAGCACTGAGGCTAGGGAGCGTAGTTGAACTGCTTGGTCGACGAGTGCTTCAGTGCTAGCGGTGTTGATACAAAGAAGAGCAGTGGCACGATAAGCAAAGCAAACATTGCATTGTGTCTACAACAGCTGCCTAAGTTGACATTTCGTCATAAAGAAACCCAAGGAATTTAGCAGAGTGAAAAAGAAGTGGCAGATGAAACATTAGCGTTTCTGGAAGATGAAACAGTGGAATGTGTGGTGTCGTATAAGCTTGACTGTGTGGACAATTACACGAGGAGTACAATGAGACGATACGTACTTAAAAAGTGGAATTGATTTGGAAACAGGTGTTAAGACATTTAGTTCATCACTCTTGTCTGATAGGGAGCCGCAATTCCCTTCTCCAGTGAAACGTAATAAAGGACAATAGTTGTCGAAAAAGCGATGGCTAGTTGCAATTGCTTCTTCGTATGGAAACAGCCGATTAGTTACAATTGGAAGACTTACTAAAACCCCTTTCCACTGTTCCAGTGTTTATACACACTTCTTCATAAGGAAACATAGATATCTGTATTACATTTTGTGGCAGAGGTACGACATAATATAGCCGAAAGGCCTAAGCTGTAAATTGGTGAGGAAATATCACTTGACAACAACCATGTTGTGTATGTTTTAATTTATATGGAGGTGAAATATATTTGACTGGCGCTTTTTGGCTATATTTTAACGTACCTGTACCACATTTAATCGAGATGCCTACATTTACTTCCGAAGAAGATATTTTTACAAACGTTGAAATTATGGTAAATGGGTTTTAACAAACTTTCCACGTTGCAACTGATTTTCTCTTTATATTTCTACAGAAGTAAATTCAAGAGAGGACACCGCGCACTTCTTACAAAAACTGCCACTTACGCGTTTCAAGGATGCTCGATGCGGTTTACAGGGTGTGCACGGTACTAACCTACTACGTTATGCACATAAATTGCGCACGGCATAGATTACAGCGATTTCAAGGGAAGCGGTGAATGGTTGCATAACGTTAAACAGTCCTACAGAATTGGAGGACGTAAGATAACGAAATTTCGAACAAAGCGCCAACTTGACGATGCACAGCAAACTGCGGAATCACTCCGAAAATTTGTAGATGAGTTGAACAAACGTTGCCCATCGTTCAGTAAGGAATTTGTTTGCAACGACGACCAATCGGCATTTGAAGAGGAAATCCATGTGGAAGAAATCCTGGAAACTAGAGCTACCAAGTGAATTGCATCAAAACCAATCAATAGCAATGAACTATTGCATTCGTATGCAAATTTACCGACTGTTAATCTGGATGGTAAACTGGCTGGGGAGCTATTTATTGTGCTGCAAGAAATTGGACGTGCTCTGCCTTCTACTGTTCTTTCTCGTGTGCGTGATCTTGAAAGGGCAGTAGGGAAAATACATGTTACAGAAAGCAAGAGTGGTAAATTGGGCGTGAGGAAACTATAACTACGGTATGAGCATTGATTTTGTCGAATCACTGAGCAAAATAATTTCCTTTGTTTGATTCCTGTTCTGCGCACAAAAATTAAACTCATTTACCTCAAACTATCGCTCCTGAAAAGTGTGTGGCATTGCAATCCACGACACATGGAACCACTGAACAAATTCAGTCTCTGGATGTTCATTTTTTCCGTGCCTGTAAAACATGCAATCGCCCTATCTGCAGCTACGCATTAGATTAGAGGGTACCCAGTTTCACGATAAGGTGTTTCGTATTCGGTTGCATTCCATGACACTCCATTAGTTCTCATCAGTCCGTTACAGCAATATGACTCTATATGCATTCCTTAAGAGTGGATGCCTATCTGAAAATCCTACACGGTTTGTAACTCCCATGGAGTTCGCCTTCAATCTTCAAGGTGCGAACTTTTGCGATCACTGTGGTGTGCCACTTTTCATTCACTGTTCATGATACGAATTCATGGTTTGATTTAATATTTATTTTGCCGACGATGTCCATTTTGTGAAGTGCGATACATTCATCCCATAGAAGGTAGATCTCTGCACCTTCCAGACACTCATTTTTGGCGATTCATTAGAAGCTAACATTGTTCGTGCCATAAATGCTAACTTCACACCTACAAATGAGCCGTACTAGAAACTGAGCTTGCGACCTCGCACTCAAGGGTTTCCTTCTTAGCATCACTATGTCTGATGATGGTGCGTCTTCGACTTTTCCGGTGGTGGTGATTTCGAATATTTCCTCTGTTTGCTTTGTTCTTCTATTTGTGTCATAGCAATGCACTCACTACATCCCACACAATATTCATTTACTAGTTTATCATAGTCCCCTTTCATGATAGCACAAGTTCACTGTTACACACAGAATTACAGTTATGTGACCCTTCATGATAATCTAGTTATTCTCCTTCCTTTTTTATCCCGCGTCCATGCTGATTAGGCTGCTTAAGAAGTCATCAAGATTTCCCTCACAAAGCTGCTTCGTATGTTTGGCTGGCGTTGCAAATGCGTGTGAGCAATCGCGGTAACCAGATGTAGTGTCGTACAAATTGTTGAAAACTGATCAGAGAGAGATGGCCCAAATTTCCCACTACAGCCTCGACAGTGTTAAGTCGGTCTTGGGACTGCATCGCTTCCACTTCACGTACTTCTACTCTTCACAGTCGGAATGCCTGTCACTCAGTTCTTCATTCAAACTTGTACGACCACACTTATCGCTGTGTCTTATGATCGTGCGTTGTTGCATAGATTTTTCTAGTTTCAAACGAAAAACACAAGTAACTTTATAGCGGTATGGGTCACTTTGATTCGGCTGCTTTTGTGGCCTGCTACCGTACTGTGGTGCGGGAATCTCAGCAGAAGTGCAGAAATGAATCTACAGACAAATAAAAAACTAATTACGTAATTTTGTTTGTCGAAATGATAATTAAGGCTTCATGAATATAATTAGTATTTTTTATATTTAGTGAAACTCAAAATGTTATATATGTACTATCGTTGTTGTTAACAGTATTATATTACGAGCCGGTCGGAGTGGCCGAGCGATCCTAGGCGCTTCAGTCTGGAACCACGCGACCGCTAAGATCGCAGGTTCGAATCCTGCTTCGGGCATGGATGTGTGTGATGTCCTCAGGTTAGTTAGGGTTAAGTAGTTCTAAGTTCTAGGGGACTGATGGCCTAAGATGTTAAGTCCCACAGTGCTCAGAGCCATTTGAACCATATATTACGTGACACGAACCAGAGCTGACAAATAATTACATTAGCCGTGGGTTTCATCAACATATGCTACTTTCAGATTCGATATCATCCTCGACAGTAATCAAGAGCAATGAAAGCTTGTGGAACACACATATCACCATCTCCACACCATCGGTGACCAAGCAGCACGTTAGAATGAAATTACAATGAAATGAACACCCTTAGCTGCTTATAAGCGTTGACATACGTCAACGGCGAGAGATAAAAACGTGTGCCCCGACGTGGACTTGAACCCAGGATCTCCTGCTTACATGGCAGACGCTCTACGCATCCTTTTATTTTTTTTTTAAAGATAATGCAGGTTAGGGAAACTTTCTGAATAATTGGTGGAATAACAAAAGAAAATGAAACAGAAGAAAAAAAAGGTGCCAGAGGAGGTATAGAACCCAAGACCTCTGGCGTAAGAGTCCGAGCACCAAACTTTTTTTTTTTTTTTTTTTTTTTTGTAACGGGAAGGCAGGGTGAACAAACAATCTTTATTCGTACAATTGTGCTGTCCTAGGGATAAGAAAAGTATCGAGACAGCAAAAATAATTTGGAAACCATAAAATCAACGCAAAAGCCGCCCTCTTCCTTTTTTTTTTTTTTTTTTTTTTTTTTTTTTGTAACAGGAATAAAGTAAATGACAATCCTAGTCACGGGCGGGAGCGAAAATGAAGTTATCATCCGCATCACAATACCTGCAGCACGCGGTGTCGCATCATAAACCTGGCAGAAAGCTATATAATCTTGACCATTTCTGCCAGTGTGGGCGGTATTTATTTCTCCTGCGTCGACCATTCGAAGGACCATTATCTGAGGCGGTTTCGGTGTTTACGATCGTTGTGTGTGTGTATGTGTTTTTTTTCACGTTAACATAATGCAGTCATAACTGGCGCCAACAGGTAGGGGCCAGTTTTCTTCTCAGTGTGCTATAGGCCAATATAATTGAACCGCGCAGTACTGTCTCTAGTCGTTCTGCTGCAGGAGTCTTCGCAGTTCTGGGACGCCCCAGCTGACGGGCGGATTGTGAAAAACACTTCCTAAAAAATTGGAAAAGTAAGTTCTGTATTTAGTATGACTCCGTATGAGCTCGTGTTGTTCTTGTAAATACATTCAATAATCCATCACGGGCTTAATATCGTACGAATACAAATATTTCGTCGCATGTCCAGCGATCCAATTGACCGCATACGTCTTTTGTTTTGGAAAAAAGGTCTTGTCCGGTAGAAAAAGTACATCCGATGTGATTTCTGTGTAGTTAGTGCGCCGAAGGAAGGCCAGTATTCGACGCGTCAGCATCCAGACGTCCCTCGCTGCGCCACACACTAAACCATGTTCTTCCGTAGCTAACAGTCCACAGTTTGTGCAAAGAGGAGAATCGACCATGTGAATTGTATGTAATCGACTCCTGGTCACAAGTTTACGGTTTATAAGAATATACCACATCGATCTCGCTGCTGTTGACAGTAATGGAGTATGCACTGCACACCAAATGTGGTTCCACGTTCTCGACGGGTATTTGAATTCCATTATGTTGCAGCCACGGTGATCCATCAAGCATCTATAGATCTCCCGAGTCATGGGTATTCTCGTCGAATGTACTTTCAGACGAACATAACTGTAATCAACAAGAAATGAGGCAATGTGTGCAAGAGAAGGCGAAATATTGCCCACCGCACTAGGGGGTTCGTACGAAGGCGGAACAAGTACTTCTATCAGAGCTGACGTTATGGTATGCTTTCTTTGTTGCCAATTTCGTATCATCGCTCGCATGTAAAGCGCCAGAGCTTTGTTTCGCAAGTTTGTGAGGGTGAGGCCACCGTTCCGGAACTGTAGCGTTAACGTATCATATTTGATCTTAAATAACATCCCAGTACTAACATAGTAACTAAAGGCAGCCATGAGGCGGTCGGCGATACCCTTCGGTATTGGTAGAATCTGCGCTAAATGGGGCAGTCGTGACGCTATGTGAACGTTGGTGTATGCCACACGTTGGATCATGTCAACGGCTCTCAGTGAGTTGTTGCGTATCGTCAGACGAACATTCTGCAGAAGCCGCCGAGAACTCGCCGCCGCTGACCGCCGTAGTGAACGGGTAAATGTAATCCCCAGACATCTCAGCGATTCCACCTTCTGAAACGGTGCCGGTACGTCTTCCAGACCCCGTCCAATGTGCATAATTTTGGATTTCGTCATGTTAACGACACTGCCTGCCGCCGTCCCGTAAGAGTCTAGATGTTCAACAGCCTGACGCACTTCATGTCCTGATCTGACAAGAAGTATCAGGTCGTCCGCATATGCGCGACAAACGAAAGAGTTCTCATTAAGCGCTATCCCAGTAAGTGAGCGCCTCATAACACACATTAGTGGCTCAAGCGCTATCGGAAACAGCATCATGGAGAGTGGGCACCCTTGTCGGACTGGGCTGTTAATGGGAATCGAGCCCGCTTCCCGACCGTTTACAATCACCTTCGATGTAGCCCCTCGTATTTGCCTCATAACGATGGAGATGAAAACAGGAGGAATCGCCATTCGGCTCATGACTGTCACCAAGAAGTCATGGTTTATCCTGTCGAACGCACGATCGAAGTCCACAGATATCACCGCTGCTCGCTTTTTACACGTTTCCGCAAGGGCGATAACGTCACGGTATTCACTTAACGCCGAGGAGATGTTGCTTCGCACCCCCAGGGAAGCCTGATCAGGGGATATTGTCCTGGATATCGCCAGCTTGAGACGAGACGCTAGTAGTCGTGCAAAGATTTTATAGTCGGTGTTTAGCATAGTGAGAGGCCGATATTGATTAACACCGCGACTCCCCGCCATCTTCGGGACGGGAAGAAGAAAGCCCGTCACAAAATCCGATGGTAGGCGCATGTCCGGACGCATCGCCTCATTGTACATCGACACCAGCTGTGGCATCATCATGTCCACGAATTCTCGATAAAACTCTAGCGTAATCCCATCTGGCCCTGGTGATTTATGGGCCGCTCCTTTTGTGAGAGCCACCTTTATATCGTCTTCTGTGAGTGGCTCCATAAGCGCTGCCTTATCCGTCTCTGTCAGTGTCGTTTGCAGATGTTGCAGTATCTCTTCCCCCACCAGACGGTCCGTCGGTGTATCGGCATAGAGATGGCGCAAATGCTCTAAAAATTCGTTTGCAATGTCCTGTTGTGTTGTCAGTTGACGGCCATCTAAACCGTGGAGCACTGTTACCAATGCCCGGTGGTAAAGTTTACGTTCCCGCGACACATGGTGCATCGAGGTACGTTCCCCAGTGATGGTGTCGAGACATCTTGCCCGTATTGGGATGCCACCCAGTCGTCGTCGCGTGATCGATAGGATTTGTGCCTTGACACGATGAACTTCCGCATGATGTTCTGCAGACGGCACCTGGAAGGACAGCTCACGAAGCATGGTGTAATAATAATCAAGAGTGTCTCTTTGCCATCTCGTCTTATCCCGACCATACTGTATGAGAGCTCTTCTTGTTGCCGGCTTAGTACACTCGAGCCACCATTGAAGCACGGAGGTATATGTTGGTAGACGGCGTTGACATGTGGCCCATACCTCCTCGACTCTCTGACGACATTCGGGGTCCGCCAAAAGTGACGAATTGAGCTTCCATGTCCCGCGGCTTCTCCACACACTTTGCCTAAGGAGTGATATGCCACAAATGTAAGCCAGATGATGAGTAAATGCCGCAGGCCATCGTTCCGCGTCGACCACCTTATCCTGTAGGCCAACCGAAACATATATTCGATCGAGTCTGCTCGCCGAGTGAATGGTATAAAAAGTATATCCCTCACGGTTCCTATGAATCATGTCCCAGGTGTCGCTTAACTCCAGATCCCGGCATAGCACATGCAATTCACGACAGGTATTGTAATGTGGAGTCTGGTCTTTTTGCGCTAAAACACAATTGAAGTCACCACCTATAATGAAATGATCGAATCTGCCGGTAAATAAGGGCACAATCTCTTCCGAATAATATCTAGCACGCGCCCGTCTGTTGTCTGTGCCGGAAGGGGCATAAACATTGAGAATGCTAATTCCATTAACAGTTATCGCCAGTCCTCGTGCCGAAGGTAGATAAGCCAGGTCGCGAACCGGAATCCCGTCCCGGACAAATATCGCCGTTCTACTGTCGTTGTTCGAGTGCGGCGAGGTGTAGGAGATGTATCCATGGACTTCCTGGAATTCAGGAATGTAAATTTCCTGCACCATCAGTATATCCACATCCGACGCGTATATCATGTCCCTACACAACTGCTGTTTCACGGGCGATCTAATGGTATTTACATTCACTGTCCCTATTCTGTATGCCTGGGGTCGAGTAGCTGTCATCTTCACATGATGTTAAAATGACAAAGTTTCACCGTATCGATAGTCCCTTTGCACATCCGCAGAGGTTCGCCCGACGAACGTGTCCCTGCGGCATTAGGTTTCTTGAGATGCGGACAGATGCGAGTCCCCACCAGTAGAATGGTCCGCATCGATGATTTCGTCGTCCTGCTCATACCAGCTGATATTATTGGGGTGCTCCAAATTTTCCTGTGCGGCATTGATGTGTGACATCTGTTGTTCTTTCGCAGCATTAGACTCCACCGCAGAAGGGGTAGCAGGCCCCTGAGCGGATGCGTCTTTTGAGCGACATGACATCTTTTCACTGTCCGAATTCATATGGTCTGCGACATCCGAAGCTTGTGGTTCCAAGTCAGACAGTTCCATAGTGTGAGACTCATCTGGGCTCCCAAGAAGAGAAGGGAGCGTCTTCGCAGAGTTTAGTCGGCGCTTCTTGCGGCGCTTTGGCGAGCGTTGTTTGCAGGCCCTAACCTCGGCCTCTGGTGTTAGCGAATCTTGCATCACCTGCGCTCTCGCCGCCGCCACAACGCCCTGGGGCCGTTCCACTTCAGCTTTCATGCCTGTTGTGGTGCTGTCATCCTCTTTCTGCACCACCTGTAATGTCTGGGATTGGAGGTTGGTGGTAGCCATTCCTTCGTCAGTGGGGTCCGAAGGCGCCTCAATCAACTGCGGCGTCGGTTCGATAGTGCGCTCCGACCTCGGCGCCACCTCCCCGCGAGGCGCCGCTTCGTAAGTCATCGGCAGTGACGTTGGTGTAGTCGGATTCTGGAGGTCTCCGCTGGGGAGTTGCACTAGTCTCCTCTGCATACATGCAGATCGAAGGTGTCCTTCACCACCACACCCGGAGCATGTCCGGGGCTGTCCATCATAGTTGACAATAGCTCGACAGCCGCCGATGTTGATGTACGATGGCACATGTTTCGTAAGCGCAATTCGCACCTGTCGGACACCATTGAGCACTGGGTACGTGCTAAAACTTGCCCAACGTTCGGCCGTATGACTGATAACTCTGCCATATGGCTGGAGCGATTCAGTGACCAACGATTCTGGTACCTCGAAAGGCTGCTCGAAGACTCGAATCGTACCCACGCCCAGGCCCGAATGAGCGACTAATACTTCGCCAATATGACCATCGGAGTGTCGGAACTGGAATCCTAGTTTGGCGGCTTCAATGATCCTATCGCATGCTGCGTCGTCAATCATCTTTACGTAAAGAGTGCTGCTCACGATCGATAAATGAATTCCAATAACCTCCGTGTGATTAAGTTGCACTTCGTCCCTCAAGAAACGTTCGATTTCGAATGCCTTCGGTCGTGCATACTCGTTACAGAACGTGAACTGTATCGTGGTTTTTCGGAAATTGTGTGCCATTGCGTTCGATTCAAACAGTAACACACGCGAGTGACGACGGTGTAAACACCGCTTCTTCCGCGAACGTTCGCAGCCGGGACGCAAACAAGTCCGAGCTGCTCCGCGGCTAAAGGCGGACTGCCCCGACGTGGACTCGAACCCAGGATCTCCTGCTTACATGGCAGACGCTCTACGCATCTGATCCTCCGAGGACACAGATGATAGCGCGACTGCGGGGATTTATCTCTGGTACGCCTCCCGCGAAACACACATTCTCAACGTATTGTCCCGCACTACATTCGTAGTGCCCCCGCCCATTATACTCATTACTCGCGGCGCGTTGCCGATTCCCGTAAGAGTTAGGGCACTGTTTGTGCATTCGCACAGAAGAAGAAGATGGTCAAGTGGCCTGTAAGCAGCTAAGGGTGTTCATTTCATTGTAATTTCATTCTAACGAGCTGCATGGTCACCGATGGTATCTGTTTCTTCGGACGTGTCTTAAAGAACTGCTACCATCTTAGTAAATATATATAGTTGAAGCTCACCCGGCCACTTGACCATCTTCTTCTTCTGTGCGAATGCGCAAACAGTGCCCGAACTCTTACAGGAATCGGCAACGCGCCGCGAGTAATGAGTATAATGGGCAGGGGCACTACCAATGTAGTGCGGGACGCGTTGAGAATGTAGGTTTCGCGGGGGGCGTGCCAGTGATAAATCCCTGCAGTTACGCTATGATCAGTGTCCTCGGTGGCTCAGACGTATAGAGTGTCTGCCCTGTAAGCAGGAGATCCCGGGTTCGAGTCCCGGTCGGGGCACACATTTTCATCTGTTTCCGTTGAAGTATGTCAACGCCTGTAAGCAGCTAAGGGTGTTCACTTCATTGTAATTTCGTTCTAACGTGTAACGTGCTGCTTGGTCACCGATGGTTCGGACATGTCCGAAAAAACCGATACCATCTTATTAAAAAAAAAAAAAAAGAGTACTTTTACTGCTATTTTAAGAAATATGCAACAACCTGTCTGTCGAGATTTGAAGATGGCAACATGGTTTACCGAAACCGATTAGCGTGAATGAAGGTTATTATTAGCTATCTTGGCAAAGAAGTTTATCTTCTCCGATCTGTATTCAATTTACCTGGATGAAATGCGGTTGATATATATTGCGATAGGACGTTTCTTGCTGTATGAAGTCTGCAGCGTCAGCTATTTACCTCACACCTCGCTGACCTCGTTCATCGAGCGTCCCCAAGTTTGTTATATATACTAACGTTACAGGATGTCGACAACGTTGGCTTATATTTATTAGCCACATTATTTTGCAGCTTGTTCTGTGCTATAATCCCATGTTACTTAGGGCAATAGAATGAAGCCGAACTACAATGGCTTTGTTGTTGCCTTTTTGTTTCGATAGCAGCGTTCTGTGTAGCGCCGTGTTCGCAGTAGTACGTGGGCGGCTTTTACGTCAAAACCTCTGTAGCACCAGCCCTCCGCTGCGTATAACAATAGTGGAACGCAGGCCACACGCCCACTACCGAAGTTCTTAACTGAATACACTCTCCTGTTGTTTTATCTATCCCGAGTTGAGCAGATTATATGCTGTGTCTAGCCAGATTCAAAACAGACAGTACTGCACCGTTACGGCGGAATTCGTAGTATCTCTATATATTCTTTCTCGTAATACGATTCCTTTCTGTGTGTTTATTTCCAGATAAATCTCATAGATCTGTACATTACTACTTGATACATCTCGTAATTAATCCGCAATCTCTGATAATCACTTATCATTTCTTTCAGATAGCTTACATACCGAGAAACCTTTCTGAGGTATGAGTGTATAGCGCAGTGCAGTCAACAGCCACAAAGCCTCGTTGATGCGCCTGAAACAACGAATATCAAATAACTGAAGACACAGTGCGCGACTCAGTGAAAAAAATAAGAAAATTGCTTAAGTACCTAACTACGGATCAAAAGATTTAGAGTTCGATCCCTCGTCGGCACTCGGATTTTTTGGTAACACCACTTCTTTCATCTTTGGTAATATTTATTACTGTGAAGAATGCCGAGTTGCACGGTGGTTCAGAGTTCACGTTAAACTGCACGTCCCCCTGCAATTGCCAGTGTAAGTCAGTTCAGAAGGCAGCGGAAGGAAACAACATCTCACTTCCAGTATGGTCCTGTCTAGTAAAGCACAGTGGTATTCAAACCATACTGCGGTTTGACGACAGTTTTATCTTCTATCATTTTTATACACTGATGGGAAAAAATCGCATCACAAAAAATAGTGTAGAGTAATGAAATTTCGACAATACATTTGCCTAGGTAATATATTGACGTGATTAACATTTAAAGATCATAGAGCGAGATAAGTCATTGGAAACACCAAAAGCTGATACACCAATAACCGGTGTAGCCGCCAGAATGTTGAATGTAAACATGCAAATGTGCATGCATTGTGTTACACGGGGGACAGATGTCAGTTTGTGGAATGCACTTGCGGGCCTGTTTCTAATAGGCGGTCAATACAGGGACGGTTATTGCTGTTTGCAGATGGAGCTGGAGCAGTTCGAATGAAGTCCCATATGCGCTCGATTGGAGACAGCTCTAGTGATCGAGAAACCAAGACAACTTGTCGGTACTCTGTGGAGCAAGTTCGATTACAACGTAAGCGTGCTTTATCCTGCTGGAAAACACCCCCTTAAATGATATTCATGAATGGCACCATAACAGGTCGACTCACCGGATTGACGTACAAATTTGCAGTCAGTGTGCGTAGGATAACCACGAGAGAGCTCCTGCTGTCAAACGTCAGACAATAACTCCCATAACTACAGGTGTAGCTCAAGTACGTCTAGCATGCAGACTGGCTTGTTCTAACCACTGTAACCGAGCAGAAACAGCTTTCATCAGGAAACACAACAGCCCTCAACCCTGCTCGACACCACTACTAAAGTCGCAAATAAAATAAGAAGAACACAGGCTACAGAGCGTTTGACTCGGGGCTGTCCTTGTTGAAACCGGTCAATTCGTTGTTTTACTGTGGTCTCAACAGTCGCTTAAATCCCTGCTACAGATGCAGTACGATTCGCCAGAGCCATATGGCGAACACGATGGTCTTCCTTCTCGTCGGTGCCATGTAGCAACCTGGATCTCGATCTCCTTGCGACCGTACTTTCCCGTGACCACCAATTACAGAAATCATATACAGTGGCTACATTACTGCCAAGTTATTCTGCAGTATCGCAGAAGAAACATACACCTTCTTGTAATCCTGTTCCAAGACTTCGTTCAAACTTTGTGACTTGCTGATAATGGCGTCTTTGTCTCCTTAAATTGAATCTTGACTAATATGAACTCATTACGTCCAAATCTCACAGGTAACAACCGCTTACGATCGTTACAGCATGTACTTAAATCAGCCCTGATCTGCATCATCATAGTAATGCTGCTAGCGCCGCTCTTATGCGAGTGCCGTGATATCTGAATAGACATCATCTTTCAGATGTAGAAAGAGGCCGGCCAGCTTTCATTTATGTTGCACAACACCTTTTTGATGTTCTGATTCTTTTCCGTCTGTGTATTACTATCACCTGAGGAACAATTTAGGAGGCATGTCACTATTACAGCAGTTTCTATTTGTGTCAACCAAAGAAGTGATTAATGATATTGTACACTCTCGACACGCTAAGTATACTTGAAAAATGAAGGAGTCGCAGTTACTGTTTCATTTTTTTCTATTACACTGCTGAAACACTTGTAATGATTATTAAATTTAATACATGAATCATCAATACCAGCAAAAAATGCATCTATCGTTGCAGAAAAGTGTCGAATATGCTCCTGTTTAAAAGACTCTGGCTAAAAAGTGACGTGCCAGCTGCCTCTTTCTACCTTTCATAGGATCTTTAAAAATCTCCCAAAAATTTTGGCACGTGAACGTATTGACACCCTTTTTAACATGCAAATTACTTTTCACTCCCATAAGGGCAACTAACTGTAATTCGCTCACACTCAATAGTCCATGGCTGTATGTCGCTCATGTCCATCCACTTCCACCGTCTCTTTCTTACTGAGTCACTCAGCCCCACTGATGGACATCACCTCTTTATGTCTCCTGTCTCAGAGTCACAATCTCCCACGTTCTGTCCTACTACTAATGTCCCTTCTCCCTGTCACGGTAAGCCTCTTTATACTGCTCCTGCCTCTTCTACTGCCACTCTGTCTCTCTTACTCTTTCTTATTCTCATAGACGCTGTCTATCACTGGTTCTCACCAATTTCCACATTCTCTGTCTCTTTATTCCTCTTCCACTGGCATTTTGGCATTCACTCTCTTCCTAGCACTGTCTGTTACTGTTAACTACTTTCCAGTGCCACTGTGTCTTTCTCTTTTCCTCATATTTCCATTCTCTGTTACTACACCACAAGCACGGTGTACTATTTTTCAGTATTTATTACTTTTACGCACCTTTCCCACTGCCACCTTATCGTTTTCTCTCTCTCTCTGTCTGTCTCTCTCTCTCAAAAGAAGAAAGAAAAGCTTTCTCATGCCAAAGATTTTAGGAAATTTTTGAAAGATACTGAGGAAGGTAGGATATACCACTTTTCAGTTAGCCTTTTAAATGGGAGCATATTCGCATTTTTGTGCTGCGCTGCGAACTTTCTTTCGCTGGTTCCCCTCTTCTACCTTCTACAAGTGGACATGTCACTCATATGAAAAGAACTCAATGGATCAGTAAAGTTTTGATTTTTTTTGTGTTGGTTGTAAAAATATTTCCTATCCAAGGGCCTATCCAAAACACTTACCCCTCTATCACCGAGGTATGACTCCCAGAAAAATCTCGATTTTATGGGTGGCATTTTGGAACACCGCAGTAGCCAACTGCGTATGTCGACACAAATGAACATGAGTGAACCATACAGTTTCTTACAGTTCATAACATTTTTCCTGTTCATGCACGGGACATTTACCAAGGAAAATCTAAATGAAATAACTTCTCAAAATATACTGCTGTTCGGCGATTTCCTTTGATACGGATAATATTTTCATTGTGATTTAATCCAATAACAATCATCATGACTCATTTGTTATTTTGTTAACATTTATAATTGTAGTTTCCGACGTCACGTTCCTCTGAACAACGCGTACTACGCTCACATTATAGTGATTATATACAGTTTTAAACCAGCTTCGACTGCACTGTATTGTTCTACACATTTTAAATTCGCATGAAAATATTAAACTTACATACAACTTATTGCTTTAGACATAAATACTAAATACGTTCTCACTAGTTTGTGATATCGTAATTATTAACCTGTTTTAAGTACAGATAGTTTACATTAATCCAAATCATGATACAGTTTTAACGCAAAAAATTATCCTCCACCGCACACATTTTTTTCCTTGAAAAGTGACTCCTCCTATCAGAAAACTAATACAACAGTGTTTTGTATGAATGAGTATGCCACCGACGGAAGATAGTCTTCAGAAGATTCATTGTGGAGGGCAGTTACCTAACCGTTTAAGCAATTATTACTATTTGACGAACCTTCCTATAAATAATGTAAACTGCAGATCATTTCATAAATGCTCACCGTTAAGTTGCGAGTAGTGTGTAACATACAACTGGAGGAATTTCCAAAGCGTTCGTTTAAGGGAATAGAAGCGGTGAGTGAGTTCACATTTTTGTATACTTTATAGATTATTGCAAGTTTTTGACTGCCAGTTATGTGACAGAGTGTCTGTCTAAAAAAAGGAAGCCGTTTGCCGTTAGAGAGACACTGACAAATACAGCAGGCAAGTTGTCACAGATAATGCGGAAGCATCAGGTAACGTCTGTAGAGTGACGCTGTGTATCTGGCATAGTAGGAGAATTAGCCAAAAGCATTTAGTTTTAAAGAAATTCCGAGCCGATATGTGTCAGAAATAATAAAGAAGTGTCTGAACATGCGTTTTCTCTGTTGCTGCCTATCCTTCAACATAAAATAAAAAGACTAATACGACAGTGCATGCACCGAAGGGAGGGCGCAAGTAGCCACTACAACAGGTAAGGAACATGCTAGGGACGTTTTTGCCACTTGTTCACGAGAAAAACGATGTTGAGATCTGGTAAAAGTGTTCTAAAGTACTTGCGTATTACAAGCGTTTCATGAACCTGATTATTTTTTATGTATCGTATGGCTTTACCAGTTCAAGTGCGGTATTGACATCGTAAATTTACATAACATAACATATAAATACAAATATACATATACACACATACATAATAATATAAACAGAACAAACACCAGTCATTATTAAATCTGAGCAAAGTTGAAATATAACCACAGCTACAATTCGTCAAAAAGTTATGTCCAAATGTGACAGCCATTTAATGGCAGCAGGGCTGGCCTCCACGTAGTCTCTCCAGTCACCACAGAATCTTCGCAGTGGGCAATCTTGCACTAGATGTTGTAATGTTTGTTTATCAGTTTCACAGTCACACATTGGGTTATCACTGGCGCCCAATTTGTACAGCATGGATTTAGTTCTCGCGTGTCCAATTCTCACATGGTAAAGCTGGCACCAGATTTTACGAGGCAGCTGCATTCCTGGGAGTTGTTGGCTGGGGTCCTCTATATTGTGTCGGTTAATCTCACTATTGTTCCACTTGGTTTTCCAGGATTTGTGGTAGTCGTAGGAATTTCCTTGGGCAAGTGTTCTGTCTTCCCACATTGGCCCTCTTGATTTAAGGCGATATCGACAACGGTCATCTAGTACTTGGTGTATCGGTAGTACTCTTGCTTTATCTGGATGATTTATTTCTTGCGATTCCTGAATTGTTGCCTGCTGTCTACGGATTTCAGGCGGAGTGATGTTTGAGAGGACATGAAGCCATTCTAGAGGTGTTGACTTTAGTCTCCCTGTTATTGTCCTAATGGCTTCATTGATCTGGGCGTCAATCTTCTTTACATGGGCCCTCCTACTCCGCACAGGGGCACAGTACTCTGCCACGAAATAGACGTGTGATACTGCTGCAACACGTAGTGTGTTTGCATCCGCTCCCCATATGGTACCTGCTAATCTCTGGATGATGTTATTTCGGGTTTTCAATTTCTGAATAGTTAGTTCCAGGTATTTCTTGAAGGTAAGTGACCTGTCAAGAGTTATGCCTAAATATTTGGGAAATTTGTTATGTTTAATTCGTTTTCCGCAGAAAGTAATATTTAGTTCTCTGTCTGCTAGTCTGCTAATTAAATGGAAGGCGCAGGTCTCTGTTTTATTTGGGTTTGGGCACAGTCTCTATTTTTTGTAGTGCTGATTTATTACTTCTAGGTCAGCAGTTAGAGTTCTTTCACCATCTTCTAGCCATTTTCTTTGAGTAGCTATAGCCATGTCATCAGCGTAGCAAAACTTACTTGACTCAGTGTCTACTATGTCACTGATGTAAACATTAGAAAGCAGTGGAGCCAATACAGATCCTTGGGGGAGTCCGTTTTTTATTCATTTTGACTTACTGCTTTGTGACCCCAGGTTTACTTTGAAATATCGGAATTTCAGCATTTTTTCCAACACGTTTGTCAATTTCAAGTATGGAATCATGTTGACAAATTTCAAGATAAGACCATCTATCCATACCGTATCATAAGCTGCACTGAGGTCGACAAAAACTGCTGATGTTTTCAATCCTTTTTGGAATCCCGATTCTATGTATGATGTGAGGGCTAATACTTGTTCGCAGCAACTTCGATTAGTTCTGAATCCGGCTTGTTCGTGAGACAGGTGTTTATCGTTGGGTATATCCTACTGTAAATCAGTCTCTCCAACAACTTATGGCAAATGCTCAATAATGCTATTACGCGGTAGTTTGCAGGGTTTTCACCATATTTCCCTGGTTTAAGGGTGGTCAGAGTAAGAGACATTCTAAATTCCTTCGGGATATCTCCAGTTTCATCTTGGCTTCTTGACTGATTCCATCGGTGGGAGTTCTATGTACTCATTTACTAAGGTTGGACGATGTTGGGTATTGGAAAAACCGGGCAGTACCTTTCTCTTGTGGACTACAGGAATTTCCTCATTGTTGGTGGTCACAATACATAGGTCAGGATTAGTATTTGTCTGCCAGCGTTCTGAGTGGAAGGGTTTTTGGTTCAAATGGTTCAAATGGCTCTGAGCACTATGGGACTCAACTGCTGTGGTCATAAGTCCCCTAGAACTTAGAACTACTTAAACCTAACTAACCTAAGGACAGCACACAACACCCAGCCATCACGAGGCAGAGAAAAATCCCTGACCCCGCCGGGTTTTTGGTCTTTAGCGTCATAGCTGAATATAAATTTTGTTCTTCGATCCACTGCTGTAAAGCTTCACCATTCTGGTCATTAGTACTGTATCCCCAGTTGGTGTGGTGGCTATTGAAGTCCCCAAGGAAGATTGTTGGTTTATCTTCAACTTGCAGTGGAGGATTTGGCCACGTTGTGTTTGGTGGTTTATATACTGACACCAAGTCTAGCTTGGGATGTTCTACTGTTATCGTTCCAATATTGCAGGTGTTGGACTTCTTTGCCACTTCATAGTTATTGGTGCCATTACATATGTATATAATTGACCCACACGTTTCTGAGGGAACGGTTTCCACCACTGTATATCCTTGAATTTTGGCGATGGTTAAGATATCTGTTTCCTCAGCTGTATGTGTTTCTTGCAGTGAAATTACATCAACTTGATGTTCCTTAGCCATTCTGCCTAGGTGCTCACATTTAGTGCGACTGATGCCTTCTATGTTTAAATGCATAACATGGACTGATGGACTGATGGTCCGATATTAATTGTCTTAGAGCTCAGACTGTTTCTTCGCTGAGGATGCACTTGCTGCTGTTGACCGTGAGGGACTCTCCGTCCAGTTCGGTCGCCGTTTGTGTAAACATTCTGCCGTGCTGCTGACACAGCCCGTTGCCCGGGAGACACCATCTTGGAGGTCTCCCATGAACCTGATACTAGTTCATTTCCAGCGATCATAAACATTTCTTCGTGGAGTGTCTGTTTCTGGAATTACTGACAGTCACAAGAAAAGTTGTCAGTGGAGTATCGCAAGTGAAGAGCACCCACACTAATGTTCTGGTATATCGTCTATTTGTTACTTTACCTGAATTGCTTTGCTGTACCTTTGTTGTTCCATCCCTTGTGAGATCAGGAAGTATATTAAGCCAAAGGAATCCCACTACTTCCTCGATTTTGAAAAATCCAAAAACCACCTTCGCTACTAGCATATCCGAATTATGTAAAGTGCAGACGCTTGCTTTAATGGTACCTCTATCGCTAGGTAAGCTCATAATTTCTGAGCGACAGATCGTTACGGAGGACAATACACACGTGAATAACGAGAGATATGAAATAATTCTCACCAAGCCTTACACACAACACTCCAAAAACTCTGACGTAACTTATAAATCATAAGTAAGAATAAACTTCTACTACATGACAATGTTGCAGCAGTGGTGATGAAAGCAACGCCAGATTTTAAACTGCAAGTCGGTCAAGACCACTTAGCAAGCATAAAGGGCGAAGAACCGCGTTTATTCACTCACTGTTGTCCGCAGACATACTTCACATTCATGTAAATCAATATTAGATCGCAGAAATAATCATTTCAATGCTGATAACAGGTAATTATTGATCTCCGCTATGAGATAAGGCTTACTAAGTAGCACGTATAAGATCTAAACTGTCTGGATTGACACAATTTTGCATAGAAAACAGTAAAGCTGACTTGGATTCCTCGAAAGTCTGCCTAGTTTTCGAAAAGTTAGCTTTATAACTTTTCAATTGTAAAGCAGATAGTTTATGTAAGATGTGTCTGTTACATTCATGCGCTATGGTGAAGATTCGCAAGCCGTCTGTTCAGACATTTTGGAATCTTCGGTACATTATGTGCCTTTTCTCGGTGACTGAAGCATTTAAAAGTCAGTAAGTAATGAGCCAGCATGAGAGCATCTTTGACAATCGCTTGGATAATTAAGATGGGTGCCAGTGGCAGTAAAAGTTAAATACGGTATTGCGAGGAAGAATTATATCAATTAGCTTAACGGTTATTAGTTAATAATGTATATACATTAGAAAAATGGATGTATGAATATGTACGTTGCACATCTTCCCCTGAAAACCTTGACGATTTCTATCAAACTTGATTCACATATCACTTAATGTCTGGAGTTAGTTGCTGGGAGGGTAAGAAACACCTACCTATTAAAGTGGTGGAAAAAGCCGTGACGTCCACTATGCCCAAATTGCCATACTTCATTCAGCCACTACTTGAGTATTTAGTGACTTGCAACAAAACTAACACGTAATTTCAAACCTTCACGAAACGTTTTCTCGCTGACAACACCTGCAAAATGGTGAAAGGAAAAAAAGTTTAGCGCTTACTACATTTTCGCCGGTCACGCTGTAAAACTGCCACATGAAGCAAGACGTTTTAACTCATTACATCTTTACTTCTAACTGTATTTGAGACACATTTAGCCAACAGTATTCACATATACCACTGTATGTACTAGCAAAATTGTGTAATTGTACGACGTCTGTTTCAGGAGATATGACGCCATAACCACTGAGATGCGTGAGAAACTGCAACATTATGCTTAACGTTGCTACTATCTCTATTCGCATAACATGTCGTAGACCATGTCTACATATGCTGCCGATTGTACGTACAAAAGTGTATCATTGTACGGCATATAGTTCAGGAGATATGGCTTCAAACTCTGAGATGCGTGAACAGTTAGGGTAACGTGCATGACATTTTAATTTATTTCCTTAATATTACCCTATTCTAATTACATTTCGCAGACGGTATCCACATATGTTGATGAACGTACCTGCAAAAATTTACCATTGTACGACCAGCTGTTCATGAGATATGACGTCGTGAACATTGAACTGCGAGAAAATGAAGCTGAAGTTCACTAGGAATACTGGTGAAACACTCGTATGTGCACAAGTACAAGGTAACACAGATTAACGGCAATGTTTGAAATGAGTAGTGACAGGCATGTGCAGCTGGCAGCACTGCGGGTTCGTGACAGTTAGGCAGTAAACAGTTCGCCATTTCGGTAATCAACAGCGTGCGTTAGCCATAAAAATGTTTTATAAAAACAATGATAGTTTGGTAGTAGCGCAGAGGGAGTTTCGACTTTTTTTTATAATTTAGGACATCATGATGCCCTTCCGTCGAAACATGCGACAAAATGTTGGATTTATAACTTTGAAGAGACTGGATCTGCCCTCAAGAAGAAACGAGCAGGACAACCGAAATGTGTGTGTTCTCCAGCGAACATTGATGTTGTACGCGAGCCGGCCGGTGTGGCCGTGCGGTTAAAGGCGCTTCAGTTTGGAACTGCGTGACCGCTACGGTCGCAGGTTCGAGTCCTGCCTCGGGCATGGATGTGTGTGATGTCCTTAGGTTAGTTAGGTTTAATTAGTTCTAAGTTCTGGGCGACTGATGACCTCAGAAGTAAAGTCGCATAGTGCTCAGAGCCATTTGAACCATTTTTTGTTGTACGCGAGTCTGTATTACGGAGCCCAAGGCGTTCAATTCGTAAGCAAGCAGCAATGATTGGAATTTCGCGGGAAAGTGTTCGCAGAATTCTTCATCTTGATCTAAAATTTCATCCGTACTAACTACAGATGGTGCAACAACAGAAGACAAAGATTACCGGTTACGATTTGGATTCTGTCAACAAATGATATCAAAAATAAGCAATGACGCTGAATTTCTAAACAAGTTGCTGATGTCAGATGAGGCACATTATTATCTCACAGGCTATGTGAATAAAGAGAACTACAGTTACTGGGCAAACACAGATTATAATGACGTGCATGAGCTCCCTTTATACGCTAGTAATGTGACGGTATGGTGTAGTGTTTCATCACATAGGATTATCGGACCGTATTTTTTCGCAAATTAACAGGGGAACACGATAATTGTCAATACCGATCGTTACCTGGAGCTGTTACGAACCTTCGTTACACCTGCATTGAACAACTTTCCAAACGCTCAAGAAGCCTGGTTTCAACATGACGGAGCAACATCACATATTGCAAGGCAGTCAATCTAAAATTTCCGAGAATGTTTTGGCAAACGTGTGATCTCACTATTCGGTAAGATTCCCTAGCCCCCTAGAGCGCCAGATTCATCCGTTTGCGACTTTTTCTGTAGGGCTACCGCAAGAACAAAGTCTACACGACTCGACCAAGAACCCTGGATGAGATAAAACAGAAAATTCGGGATGCAATTCACAGAGTCGCAGATGCGATGTTGTTTCATTGGATTGTGGAAATGTTCCCGTTTTTCTGTGTCACCTTGTACCTGTGAAATATGTTAAATGTATGTGAAATATATCTGATATGCTTGTACGCGACGAAATACACGGGCAGAAAGCTCATCCGAAAACCCTGGAACGATTTCAACCAAACTGGGTTGGTTACGATCTGGAAAGGATACCGTCGTGGTAAGAACCACCAGACTCCTACTGGGCTGAGGGTGATAACGTGGAGAGAAAAGAGGGACGTGGAGATAGTCAGACAGACAGGGGAAGGAGGAGTTGGAGACAGGCAGGTGGCGGAGATTGGAAAAGAGAGGGAGAAGAAGTAATGAACAGGGGAAGGTAAGTTGAAAACATGGCCAGATATAGGACAGAAGACGAGATGGTCAGAGAAGGAAAAGGGGAGGTAGAAAGAGAGAGAGAGAGAGAGAGAGAGAGAGAGAGAGAGACAGACAGAGAGAGAGAGAGAGAGAAGAGAGAAACGTGACTGCGAGAGGGGGGCAAGGAAATGGACAGGGGGATGGGAAGCAGGAGGTGGACAGAAAGAGGGAGAAGGAGATGGACAGAGGAGGAAATCGAAAGAGAGAGAGAGAGAGAGAGGTAAGCAGGAGATGGACTAGTAGAAGACTGGAATACAAACATTCCCTGGAAACTCCGGGTACTAAGCTAATCATATAAGTAAAAAGGTAAATAGAGGGAGCGAGTGTTACCCTTTCTAATGTGAGTAGAACTGAAATTGCTGATTGGACATTGCTTGGGTAACGACCTATAAAAGAGTGTAGTATAAGTTGAAACTATTATCAGTGAAAGGTCAGCATCAATCAGATTAACAGTACTACACGTAAAATTTCAGAAGGGAGACGCTACGTGGTGGTACGAGACATAGATACTGTGACACGTAAAGACAGCGACTGCAGAAAACCGTTCTCAAGCAGAAAAACGTTGCGTTTAAGTGTAGCAAAGGTTTTACTACCTTAGTGAGTTACATGTGGCATTAATCCTGCGAGCAGTTTTATGCAGAGGCATAAGTTGGTTTGATGGGCGTGTTGTGAACAGATTGGTGTACGGTAACAGCAAGTGTGAACCATTTAATACCTACAGCGTTCCGCATGGCAGTTTACCGAACTACGAGAACTTGTTGTGTGAGTGATTGAGGTGAAGAGAAGCAAAAGAATAGAGCTTGAAAAGGTGCATGGTGTTTTCTTGTAGCGATTAACAGAACTTTTTTTTTGTAATTGAATGTCATAATTGAATAAGATTTTGTCTTTGTAATACAATATCTTCGATGAACTGGACATATCTGCCTTTCTTTATTTACTTTTTCGTAACGGAAGAATCTAGAAAACACAGATATATGCTTATTAATAAAAGTGAGATGCATGGAATCATAAATATTGATATTGTCTGCATTTGTTGATTAGAAATTATGCTCAGCTGGTGTAATAACTTACTTTGACAATATGATTAATTTAATGGATAGTTTTAATGTGCAGTACGGATATATCTATGTATATTTTGGGCATGAACCTTTCTTTATTGAATGGAGTTTCTTCTCGTTGCTTTTCTTCTAATTAGTGTACATGAATGTGATCTGTAACAATTATTGTATTTGTTCAAAAGAAAAATAATAATAGCATAAACTGATATATTCTTAAGTTAATTCAAAAATGTCATTTACTTATACTTTGAGTGCGGAAATGCGGGATGGGATGAGCCACTGTTTTCATTGTTCTCCAAAGACATTTTTTTCAGTTTCAGGTGTCATCTCTTTATTTGCAGAATTCTCTTCCCGAACTTTGACAACGATTTACGTTGGGAGCGAATGCGAACACTGTTACATATGTAATCTTTGTTTAACATACACTAGCAGGCGAGTCTGATGTACTGGAAGCTTTAGTACGTTACGTGAAGTTTTTTTGGCGGCGGGAGAATTGTACTGTCTCATCGGCATTGTTCTGGTACATAACGAGCGGGCACACAAGTAGGTAGGTGTCTGCAGCCATAAGCGTTGGTAGGGTCGTTAAGGTGGGCATCGGTGGCAGTAAAAGCTAAAGCCTTTGTTGAATCGAATTCTGTTTAGCAGTCAAGTCGTTGTTAATTAATGATCATATACATAAAAGTTAAGCAAGAGGAATGCGAGTGTTAACCTTTCTAGTGCGAGTAGAACTGAAGTTACTAACTGAAAATTACTTGAATTAACAACATATAAGAGTGATAATAAAAGTTAAAACTAATATCTATGACAGAATGAAGACTGGTTACATGCTGACACTTCCGGTATGACAAATTATCCGTGTGGACTACAAAAGTGTGAGTCAGAATTATATGTAATTACGAAGTTAGTGGTCATTAACCACAGACACTTGGTAAATAGTTGACAGATAGTTTACATCTTGATCGTATATGAGCTCTTGTAAGTCGTCTCCCATGAAGGTCCCATCGCCGAAGGGAAAGCTTACATTTAATTCTCAGAGCAGAAGACAGTTGGTAAAGTAAGAAATCTGAGACCCGTTCATGAAAGAATTTCGAACAATTTTTCAATTTAGTCTGGAATTTACATGTTGTTCCGTTTTATTGGAGCTAACGTGGCAGTGGGAGAACAATGCCAACGTATCAACATCACGCAAGATGTGCGGATGTTGCCGGCGGTGCCTCTCGTTCTCCTAATATGAGCTAGCGCACCATTAGTTTGCTGTTGTCATCGTGCGTCGTACGACTTACTATCTCAGACTTCTCTTAAAGACCCATGCCCTGGTTCATTGCAGCTTCAAGTCTGACGCAGTCACTCACATCTTTTCGAAGATCAAAAGAGGAAAGTACTGCTTCTCGTGCACCGCCACGTACAGTGATCCCAGTGCTGACATCGGGTTCAAATTGTTCAAATGGCTCTGAGCACTATGGGACTTAACTTCTGAGGTCACCAGTCCCCTAGAACTTAGAACTACTTAAACCTAACTAACCTAAGGACATCACACACATCCATGCCCGAGGCAGGATTCGAACCTGCGACCGTAGCGGTCTCGCGATTCCGGACTGTAGCGCCTAGAACCGCTCGGCCACTCCGGCCGACGCTGACATCGGGCTTTCAGTTTAGATTTGTGATACTTGAAAATTGCGCTAACTTGGCCACTGAGCATTCCCTGACATTTATTGAGACTCTTGGTAAAGCCAGTCTTGGCAATATCATTCAACCTTGTGTGCGAGCTATATGAGACAGGCAAAATATTCTCAGACTTCAAGAAATGTAATGATTCAAATTTCAAGGAAGAGAGATGAGAATATTACCAAACTATCAGCTCAATAAGTCATGCTTGTAAGACGTTGCACCAAGTACTCACAGATGAATAGAACAGTTGTAGAAGCCGAACTCTGGGATATTTATTTTCGGGACCGATGAAATGTAGGAATACGCTAAACGGTACTAGCCCTACAACATGTCTTACAAAGGTTAAGGGAAGGCAAACCTATGTGTATGGCATGTGTAGATTTAGAGAAAGTTTTTGACTTTGCCGACTATAATACACACTTAGAAATTCTGAAGGTTGCAGGAATAAAAAACAACTGCTGTCATAAGAGTCGAAGTGTACGCAGGGGTAACCGTTCAGAAGGAAGTGTGACAGGGCTATAGTCTAGCCCTGTAGGTTGCATAATCTGATAAAGTGAACAAAGGAGAAATTTAGAGGAGGAATTAAAGTTCAGAGAGAAGGAATAAAAACTTCGAGATTTGCTGATGACATTACGACTCTGTCAAAGACAACAAAAGATTTGGAAGAACGGATGAATGGAATGGATAGTCTGGAAGAGGAGTTACACGACGAATATCAACAGAAGTGAAACGCAGGTAACGAAATGTCGTCGAATTATATCTCTTGATACTTAAATAACTAGATTAGAAAATGACACGCTAAAAGTAGTACATGGGTTGGCACTTCCTGATGCAGGCGAAAAACCAAGCAGAAATTGCCAACACTGATGATACTTTACTTCAATAAAACGAAATGCGTCTGGAGAGAAACACACTTTTTTGTAGTTGTAACGAAGGAACAAAAATACTCTCAGAAATGGATGACAAATGCTGAACATGTGACGTCACCAGATGACGTACCTCACCACAGGTGCAACAATGGAGCCCATCTATAAGCGCGTGAAGATCAGTGTTAGGATCCTGTGTCTGGTTGGCTGTATTATTTTGCATTGCATTAGAAAATGACATTGAGATATGATTTATAATTTTTTATCGGTCTCTTGGTCTCCGCTGGTTGATTTCAAAGTACAGTACAACAAAAAGCTACCGTATTTCGTCGCAAGTAAATAATTATAAGCTTCTGAATTGTATCGCTATTAGTAGATGCCCTACGTTTTCTTTGCTAAGCAAAGTCTTTAAACGAAAATGGATGGAACGAAAGAAAAGAAACACAAAATTAGAATAGATTTTGTTTGCTCAATAATTTTGTAACATCTACGTTTATTTCGCCTGAATGGGCCACGGAAGGCCTAAAGGTACCGAACAACCAACGCGTCATCCTCAGCCGAAAGGTGTTACTGGATGGAGGGTCATGTGGTCAGCACATTGCTCTCCTGACCGTTGTCATATTTCGTGACCGGAGGTGCTACTTCTCAGTTAAGTAGCTTCCATTGGGCTCTAGTTTACTACAGATGCCATTTACAAAAGGTGATAGAGTAGCATAGCCTACCGGCGAGGACAGGATCACAAGTCCAATCGTTGGACGTGCCACGAGGTACGTTATCTGATGACGTCACATGTTAAAAATATGTCATCCACGTTTGCAATAATTCCCGAAATTTGTGATCGCATGCGTCTCATATTAAATTACTTGTTTCGGTGTCATATACGTCGCTTCAAGATTGTTTGAACTTTATGAGCCGTTCGTGGCTAGTGTTCTTGCCATATACTACTTAACATTCTGTTTTTGCCGTACTGCCACCCCGTTATGTTAGTTTCAATTACGTGTCTCACTGAGTTGCTGCATTGCCTGCCCTTGAGCATCAGCAGCAGCGCTTATCGATATAAGCCCTGCTGTGTTATCTTTGCTGGACTGCTATTATTTCCCGGTCGTTGTGTATCGACCAGTCAGTTGGAACGTGCCAGCAGTTAGTTCGGACCTGGCTGTGTTTGAGTTGTCACGCGGCACGAGTACAGTCGGGGTGCGGCAGCAGTGAGGTCCGGACCTCCATGACTCGCCCGACCGTTGCCGACACTCACGATTGGAGTGGCAACGACTTTGGTTGGACTTCGGTCGATCGTCTTACTGGACGACGTGTATTTGGCCGGAGATTGCTTATTGGTTGGCTGTGTGTGCCGACTCGTAATTCGTCCCTGTTATTGTACAGTCACTGCCGTTAGGATTTTCTGGTTCTTCGTGCAAGTGTTCATGAATCTGTGGGCAGTTTGTGTGATTTTGACTAACAAATTATTTTTTAATGTTGTCGGCGTACTGGCTCTGAGCAGTCGGTAGGTTGGCGTGGAGCACCGAGGAATTCCCAGCGGGGCGTAGTTTGGCCGAGGCCCGCTGGCGGTCTCTACACGGTATCGGAGTGTGTGGAGCTGTTCCCATTGCTACGAGGTCCGTGCCTCACCGCCACGGGACACGAAAGTTGAGTTTTGATTTCATCTACCAGCAAGTCAAGACTGTTCACATTGTGTCGTTTGGAGTTCGTTGTCGGCTGTTGGGATATTCCCGCGAGAAGCTACGTGGTTTTCAAGCTGGATAATTCTAGCCACCTCCGGTGGAGTTTCACTGTATTTGGTTGTTTGAACTGAAGTGCACCAGCGGAATCTTCTGCCTTGTGGCAGTTAACGTTTGGTTACCTGCCCTGGGCTCTGACGTACATTTCAGGCATTGCAGTTTCCTCATCGTGTTGTTGCTGTCCAGCACGGTGTGTAGTTAGACAGCTCCGTGTGTGATTGGTTGTGGACGCCAAAATCTTCTACGTTGTTCCGCTGAACTCCCTGCTGTGTCCTGGTCGGGTGAAGTGGAAGTTATCTTGTCGGTGGGTCCGCTGACTGTCGATCGGTTGAGTTGTTGTCGGAACGTGAATGGTTGGCCCGAGTGCCTGTCTCACCTAAGCTAGCGTTAGTGTTTGAATTACAGGCCGACTCTCGAACATCTGGGCGCCCTTGTGCGTACTGCCTTAATTTTTAAATTTAGTCTTGTTGTTGGTACCTGT
Organism: Schistocerca serialis cubense; assembly: GCF_023864345.2. Taxonomy (NCBI): domain Eukaryota; kingdom Metazoa; phylum Arthropoda; class Insecta; order Orthoptera; family Acrididae; genus Schistocerca; species Schistocerca serialis. The sequence goes on from NC_064638.1 coordinate 990,027,825, forward strand.
ATGGTTTCTAGTCGGTTTTGTGTTTTAAATTAGAGTTGTTTTACTTTTAAAGCCTTCACTGTAGTTTAAAATACTGTTTCTCGTAAGCCTATTGACATTTTAAATAAATTTTGAATTTTTAAGTCTTCGGCCTTCAGCCGGTTCCAGTTTCAGTTGTTTGTTCTTAAAGCCTTCAGCCTAAATTTAGGAACTGTTTCGCGTAAGGACTTTGTTTTTTTTTTTTTTTTTTTAAATTAATGTTTTCGAGCTTTCAGTGTTCGGCCTTCAGCCGATTTGAATTTAACTTGTTTACTTCAGCCTAACTAAAGAACTGTTTTAAGATAAGGCTTGCCTTTTAAATTTCTGATTAGCTTCTGTTTTAAGTTATTGGCTTTCAGCCGTTTTTAAAGTAAAGTAGCTTTCAGCCGGTAATTTAAGTCCCAAAGATTATAGCTGTGTGTTTAAAGAATTTTTTTGGGTCTCTTGTAATGTTTGATCAAATAATAAAGTTGTATGTTCGAGTGTAACTGACAGCCCTTAATTTTGGACCCTTTCCACAATTTATTCTATCTGTCCTGTCCTGCGGGTTAAGCAGGGCATCTCACTTTAATAAGTGATCCCGTATGTGAAACTACCTGCCGTAAGATTACAAACTCCATCTGTACCACAAAATCCATTAACCGCTAGTTAACAGCAAATGGAAAGTCGGTCACATCAAGCACTAATCGTAGCATATCAATGGTGCTAATGACTGTAGCTCACTCAACTGAACAATTTATGATTGCTTTTGAAATCATCGAAGCATTGAGAATAACAACACAAATACAGAAGCTTTTAAAAATGAGCCAAAGACTGACTATAAGTATTCATCGCAAAGTGAAATCTATCAAAGACAAGTGAAAAAGGCTGATCAGTTTTATGAGATGTAGATAGCGTATGCCAAAAACAGCTGACAGTATTCCTCTGTGTGATACCACTGGAGCAGATAGAACAGGAGGAGAAGGGAGAGCTACTTTACTGACTAAGAACATAATGTCACATGAACCGGTTGAAATACAAGCTAATACGAATGAAATTATACGTATTTTGTTCTACTGCATGTATTGAATGAGAGTAGTCTTATTATGACATCTTACGCTGCTCCAGAAAGATTTGTCTGAAGCAAGGTAAATTCTTTCAGGTATTGTACTTTTAGCTAATTTAAGTGCGAGACATTGTATGGGGATGTAAACATAATCATAAAATAGGCGGTATACTGCTACTAATCAAATAAAATATAAAAGGTCCTGATTTTTGTTAATGTCGATGAAGTTAGGGTATCTCGCCTGAGCAAGCACGCTTAAGCAGTCACCATTCCTTAAAGAGAATCGAATATGGCGGCGCACATACATGTACTGGTGGAATGGAACACAAAAGTTGGATTACTATTGTAAATTCATATTTATTTTGCATTTTTTGTTAAATGAATCACGTACAAACATTATTACCCACTTTTAGTTAAATGTAACTATCTCCGATCTTTGTAAACCGTCTACATATCAACATTTTGTATCTTTCAGTTTCATCAGTATAAGTAATATCTGTGCGAGTTGCAAGTATTTTATCTGTTTGTGATATTCATTATCCCCTGACGTCGACTAATTAACCGAAAAACAGTTCGTGATTAAATAAAAATAATGTTTCAGACCATTAAGAAAGTATGTACTATTTACCATAGTATAATATATAATAAGAATTAGAGATAACGCGACAAAATAAAATGACCCAGAGTGTTTTCAGAGGCTATTTAAAGATTATACAAGTTACAGATATTACGAGACGCATATGTGAATGTAGGCTTTCCCGGTGTATACTGCTGATGAAATCTTTTCGGGCTTCCATCCGGATAGTTGCGTCGAAAATCCGCGACGTTCCGATAAGTGTCATTCTCATCATCTTCTGTCGCAGCTAACCAGGTGGAAGCCCGAGAAGATTTCATCAGCATAACGAGACACGTTTGTCACCGATGGTATCTACGAACGAATTTACAAATCGACACTCTTCTGAGTTAGATAAACTGTCAAGAGAAATCATTAAATAAATTGGCTAATGAGACTGAATTGTGAACTCTCGGCGTGCCTCAGGGCATTATTGATTTCCAAAGACTTAACAAATTTTAGAACTATATTTTCGCAACACTGGAATAAAATGAAGACGCAGGTAATTCTGTGTGATATATGTTACAATGTTGACTGAAGACTGAAACATAATAATTTACGACATGAAGTGAAGTGCAGGTGAACAATAGCTGCAGCGTATGTGTATGTATGTATGTGTGTGTGTGTGTGTGTGTGTGTGTGTGTGTGTGTGTTTTGTGTAATGCTTTTGAAAGTGTTAATACTAACAACTACAAACAATTTGAGTACTTGTTCAGCTTAGCTTCTTATTGCCAAAAAAAGGAAATAATGGTCCAAATACACTACTGGCCATTAAAATTGCTACACTAAGAAGAAATACAGATGATAAACGGGCATTCATTGGAAAAATATATTTTGTGCTAGAGCTGACATGTGATTACATTTTCACGCAATTTGGGTGCATAGATCCTGAGAAATCAGTACCCAGAACAACCACCTCTGGCCGTAATAACGGCCTTGATACGCCTGGGCATTGAGTCAAACACAGCTTGGATGGCGTCTACAGGTACAGCTGCCCATGCAGCTTCAACACGATACCACAGTTCATCAAGAGTAGTGACTGGCGTATTGTGACGAGCCAGTTGCTCGGCCACCATTGACCAGACGTTTTCAGTTGGTGAGAGATCTGGAGAATGTGCTGGCCAGGGCAGCAGTCGAACATTTTCTGTGTCCACAAAGGCCCGTACAGGACCTGCAACATGCGGTCGTGCATTATCCTGCTGAAATGAAGAGTTTCGCAGGGATCTAATGAAGGGCAGATCCATGGGTGGTAACTCATCTGAAATGTAACGTCCACTGTTCAAAGTGCCGTCAATGCGAACAGGAGGAGACTGAGACGTGTAACCAATGGCACCCGATACCATCACGCCGGGTGATACGCGTTCACCGCGATGTCGCCAAACACGAATGCGACCATCATGATGCTGTAAGCAGAAACTGGTTTCATACGAAAAAATGAAGTTTTGCCATTCATGCACCCATGTTCGTCGTTGAGTGCACCATCGCTGGTGCTCTTGAGTGTGATGCAGCGTCAAGGGTAATCGAGTTGATAGTCCACGCTGCTGCAAACTTCGTCGAACTGTTCGTGCAGATGGTTGTTGTCTAGCAAACGTCCCCATATGTTGACTCAGGAATCGAGACGTGGCTGCACGATCCATTACAGCAATGCTGATAAGATGCCTGTATCTCGACTGCCAGTGATACGAGGCCGTTGGGATCCAGCATGGCGTTCCGTATTACCCTCCTGAACCAACCGATTCCATATTCTGCTAACAGTCATTGGATCTCGACCAAAGCGAGCAGCAATGTCGTGATACGATAAACCGCAATCGCGGTAGGCTACAATCCGACCTTTATTAAAGTCGGAAACGTGATGGTACGCATTTCTCCTCCTTACACTTGGCATCACAACAACGTTTCACCGGGCAACGCCGGTCAACTGCTGTTTTTGTATGAGAAATTGGTTGGAAACTTTCCTCATGTCAGCACGTTGTAGGTTTCGCCACCGGCGCCAACCTTTTGTGAATGCTCTGAAAAGCTAATCACTTGCATAGCACAGCATCTTCTTCCTGTCGGTTAAATTTCACATCTGTATCAAGTCATCTTCATGGTGTAGCCATTTTAATGGCCAGTAGGGATTTAAGATAATCGACTTTTATTCTGAAAAAAACTTGCTTTTGGTAGTCATCCACGACGGTTTACAATGGCTTCTTTAAATCACTTGAGATTAGTTTCCTGTTGCCAAAAAAATGGAAATAGATGGCGCCATGGTTTAATATAATCGACTTGTATTTTGAAAAAAACTTACTTTTGGTAATAATAAACCTCATTTTAACCACGGTTTCTTTAAATCACTTGAGGTGAATGGCGCGGTACTTAGTTCCACGAGACAAACGAGAATTTTCTTCCTGGTCACTTGATACAATGAGATGATGTTGCGTCGTTAATAACTTGGAAGTTAGCCATTCCTTAAACATTGTTTCAAGAAAAGTTTTAAGTTTTTTTATCCATTCAAACCGAATTGGCGAAGTCCGTTAAAGCTACAATACAGCTGCACTTGTCTCTAAACTAAAGGCTGTCAGAAACAGCTTTTCGTTTACGTTCAGGTCACTGGAAACGTCTGCTGTAAAACCGGCTGTGGCCTGGTTAGAAAGCCATCACTCAACTCCCACTTATTCATCTAAGGAATCGACTAAAGGTAAAATCTCGACGGGCTGACTGGAATGTCGTATTCCATTCCCCTTTCTTGCGTGTCCCATGCTTCACTCACCACGCCCCTTTGCTCACTTGTCGAGCGACACTCCAGACTTTTGACCTTATAACAACAGACATAGGGTTTTATGATACAGTATATATACAGTACATCGTGTCAGGTTAGATTAATTCCTTTTATTTCAGTCAATGATCACAAAACTATAGGTCCGTAGACCACCGGTTTCAGTTAGCAACAACCATTTTCGGCTCTGTTATATAACATGTCCTAATAAAACAGATTTGAAGGTGGTTATTACTGATCGAAACCGGTAGTCTAAGAACCAAAGTCTCGGTCATCATTAACGGAAATAAAAGGAATATAATATATTCTGATATGATATGTGACGGGAATACACTGTCGGAAAAACTGATTGGTGTTGCCTTTTAGAGGTTTTCAGTATACTCAAGATTTATTGTTGCAGCAGTACATATGGAGTACACGAAATGATTCCATTTACAGACAACAGCACTAGCGGTTCAGATGTACCAGGTATAAACCAATGCTGAAACACGCATGTCAGTATGTGGTACAGCTCCACGAGCAGCACGGCAGGCGCTGACTCTGCCATCCAGTCGATCACAAAAATGACGAATACCGTCCTGGGATATGATATTCCGCGCATGATCGACCTGTTCACATAGTTCTGTAAGAATTGTTGGTGACAAGCTTCACGAGTCACATCTCGTCCCATCATATCGCACACGTGCGCAGTTGCAGATAAATCCGGAGATGGTGCTGGCCAAGGATGTTGCTGCACATCTTGCAGAGTACGTTGAGCTTCACAGATAGTGTGTGGGCGAGCCTTATCCTGTTGGAACAACACCTCACCTACCTGTTGCAACAACGTTCTGCGCGTAGTGAGCGCTGGTTAGAGTCCCCAACAGGAACAGCACTGGTGAACGGTAGTAGTAAGTTATGGGATCTCAGACCACAAGGCCTAGGGTGGGGCCATTGTGTCTTGGACAAATGCAATCTGCGAGACTGCGCCCAAGAGGTCTACGTTGTACGAGCAAAACGACCATCACTTGACAGGCAAGATCTGCTCTCATTGCTGAAAACCACTGCGTGACATCCAATATTCTACCTGATTCTTTGACGGTTCCAGTCAAGCCGTGCATGTCGATGATCTAGCGTGAGCGGAAGAGGGGCTATATTTTATAGGTCAGCATGTTTGTAGTAGCACTGTCGCTAATCGGTTCGCAACAGTTGGTGCTGACATGTCGGACTCACAAGCCCTCATATCTGTCCTGTTACAACTCTCCGAGGTCAGGGAATGTAATACGTGAGAAACATTAAGAGGTATGGTCTGGGAGAGAGGGATGATTCATGCTGAAGAATGCAGACAAACACAAGCAAGTGTATCATGCATCGATGGTACACAGTGGACGTTCTGCTGAACTCGACGATAGCGTTGCATAGCGTGCGTGGATCAGAGCAAATGAGTGCATTTGCAGCGTCGGAGTCTAGTTGCCCAGGCCCAGCCTTGCGGACGTAGAGCTCCTACTCGGACCAAGACTAGTGGCCGCTGCGTGCGTTAAAAGTGGCCGTGGTCCGAACACGGCTGACTGCTCCGTCGAGCGCGACTCGTGGGCCCCATGTAGAGCGCCGAAGGGAAGCAGCTGACCTCCCTCGTAGCTCGACTTGCAGCTCCAGCCGTCCACCCAGGGCAGCTTGGTCAGTGCCTGCAGACAGCTCTGCACCCTGGAAGCTGCGAGTCCGCGCTTCGACCCCGCCCCAGCGGATGGCAGCTAGCAGTCCGCCGGATGATGCCACCCGGACAGCGGCGGCTAGAAGCCCTCTCGCTCCTCGCGCCAGTGTACCTCCATGGAGAGACACGTCCCGCCACAGCAATGAAGCGTCCGTGCAGCGAAGATTGTAGGCAGCTTCAGCGGGCCGGTTGGCCACCGACATCCATAAGCGTGGGTTTTCGTGGTTGGCCTGCAACTTAAACAATCATAATTGTATTCTGTTCTAGATGCAGGCAGAATTGCAACAAGACTGCCCCCTTAGAGCCTCCTGGCTCGCTTATTTATACATCTTTCCCCTACGCCTCTGATGTAATTCCTCTGGAGGGGACAAGCGGACTTCTCTTTGACTAGTACAACGTCAGCTTTCCTCACCCAGCTTCGGCCCCTATATACAGGTCGCTAGGAGCTGTTGCAAGCGCAACGTATGGTCCTTCACAGCACGTCGGTGCGCCGCACTGCCCTGATTACTTCACGTTTGTGTAAAGTGCCCTCTGGGCCGGCCTTCTAGCCTGCGAGCGGTGTCGTAAAGCTACCTCGCAGAAATTTTTACAAAATATTAACTTCACCCCCCGTCTGCCATCCGATATGCCAATCGGTCTCTTAACTTCTACTCCAGCCATAGCTGGGCGAGATTTACAAAAATTCCTCAAATCCATGCCTGTACATTTCGTGGCGCAGCAGTGCGGTGGTAGGTGTAAGATCTGCCACTGCTACCCTTACACTACGACGATCCTGGCGGGCATCTGTGCTACTTGGACTCCCTGAAACTCGTCTACGGATCTGAAAATGGTCACCTGACCACTGATACCAGCGTCATTGCAAAACTTATATGTAAATTCCGAGAAAGATCCGTCCCGACACTCGGAAGGCTACAGTTTGATCCCTTTCAAACTATCTGATTGTAGGAAGCACGAGTGCGTCTACGTGGGGTTACCTGCTTGCTTCGTACATTTGCACCCCACTGAGCCTCCTGGCTGTGAACATTTCTCATTGAATGGTGGACAGAGATGGCGCTCTTGCGGCTATATCACTAAGCTACCTGTTGGCGACGACGTTGAAACCACTAGCAGTACATCAACTATTCCCCAGGTGGCACATGCTGAAATCGAATCAAAATCGACGTCGACTTTCACGGTGTACTAATTTCTTTTCCGGAGGTGCAAAAAAAAATGTATTCTACACTTCCTGGAGTACTGTTTGAAACTGCGACCATGTCGCAGCTTGTGAAATCATTGAATATTGGCTGTCTCTATGGTTAAAACAGTTTTGATATACTTCACATATTAAACATATTAAAGGTTGACAATTTATTTTAGTTCATCAAAAATTTCTCTTCCCTTCAGTGTTATCCATCACACATAATTATTTCTGTTATCTCCAAATGTAAGCTGCACATCATTATTTTTAGATAGCCCGCAGTCACATTGTTCATTTATTCTTGTAACTCTTGCAATACCGTTGGTGCACCTACAGTGCATTACCGAAGTTACTGTTTGTATTAATTATTATATGGAAAATTTATTATACTGGATTACCTGTTTACTGTAGCATACATAACGACGTTGAAAGCGCGTTTTTCTTTTGGCGACTAACGTGCGTCGATGAAGATGAAAATAAACGCGTACATAATAACATAGATATACCCACGCGCACTACATATGGTTTACTGCCACATGTGTGATTTTCAAATTCCAAATTAATCCCAGGTAAAGGAATTTTAACTGACGTGCAAAAGTAATATCAAAATACCTGTTTTTCAAAAACATCAGATTTTTCATGCGACATCTGTTTATTAAGAAATCATTGCCGATTTTAAAACCAGTTAGAAGAAATATCCGTAGTTTTGTTATTTATAGGGGACCGAGTGACAGTTCGTTCGAATTTTATACCCGCGTCTGTGGTTACCTTAAATAATTCAGCAGAAGCTCACAGAGATTTTTCTGTCTGTATTGCCAGTGAGGGTGCAAGGTTCAGCCAGGCTTTCAGATATGTATGAAATATTACTAGGCCTGTGACATTGCTTGGAATTCTAAGTATTGCATTCAATAAAAGAGGAAATGTTTCAGAACTTCTTGACACTCTTAGTGCAAACGGCCTCATTTTCCATCCCTAACTCTTAGTATGCACGACCATGAGGAGGGCTTGCAAATTGTAATATTGCCATTATGTAGTTCGTCACTAAAACAGAGAAGGAAGTCCAGAGAAGTCCAGTTTCACACCCGGTGCAGACAAACAGCCAACTAGTCTAGGTTAGTATCTATGTGGCCGGCCAGTTTAATTACCTCTCCGACAGATGGATAACCGTACGCAGCGTAACATCAAAAGGACAGTGGAGAGGTTGGTAATTACGCCCTGGACGTCATAGTCCAGAATAATTGTCGAGAACATTAGGTTACCATCTCTCATCTGTTTGCCGTCCGAACACAGATGAAAATTTATTCTGCTGGACTCAAACCGGTGGTTCCAGTACTAACACACATTAGGGCTGAGATAGAAATCTTGGCTACGAAGAGCGGTTTTAGCTGCTCTGTTCAGTACAAGCAGATGAATGTCGTAAGTATCATCAGACAAGCCATTTCATATTCACGACTGAATAAAGACCTCATTTAGAATTTCCACACGTCATTCTCTTTCCTATGAAACTAGAATCATTACGAGAAGAATGTAATAAACTAGTTGCAAAGAAGGTAGATGTGAATACTGTCGAACCATTAGTTTGATAAGTAATGGTTGCAAAATACTGACACATTGTCCGCAGCTCGTGATCGTGCGGTAACGTTCTCGCTTCCCGCGCCCGGGTTCCCGGGTTCAGTTCCCGGCGGGGTCATGGATTTTCTCTGCTTTGTGATGAATGGGTGTTGTGTGATGTCCTTAGGGTAGTTAGGTTTAAGTAGTTCTAAGTTCTAGGGGACTGATGACCACAGCTGTTAAGTCCCATAGTCCTCAGAGCCATTTGAACCACCACTGACACATTATTTACGTAAGAATGGGAAAACTGGTAAGAACAGACGACGGGGAATATCAGTTTAGATTCCGAAGAAAGGTAGGAGCATAGTAGGCAGAACGTAACCCATGAAGTCTCTTGGAAGATACTTAAGAAGCCAGCGGAGCTATCAAGCCCTTTGACCGCAAAACTGATCTGTACCTGCTAGACCGACCGAGGGACGGACGCTCCCCATGAATTCAGATACGCAAGTGATTCTATCGCACAACGGATTACGTGATACGGATAGAATGTCCCCCATAAATGGGTACTGGATGTTGTTTCTTACACAAAGCATTAAAATTTTAACAGCAAAAAGCGGGTTTCTTCTAGATGCTTAGTTATAGTCTTGACCCACTGTAAACCCAGTTTATTCCAGTCAGTGCTTGTAACCACATACGTAACCAAGAAAGCAATAATTACATGTTAATGTGAGCAATAAATTACAAAGTGAGAAGAAGTACCAATTTTCAACATTGTAACAAACTTAAATTGGAGAGAAATTAGTTTGGGAAAGTCTGCTAGGAACAGATGACTCAGGAGTGACTACCGATTCAAAAGGTCATATCTGCGAATGAATGTGCACAGTTTAGCTCCATCATACCACGATATCACATGAAATCTGCATGCAAAAGACAGAATCTGTTCGTTGATGGATGAGCCTTCGATTCTCTGTTTGGTTGTTAAATTATGGAACGTAATAAACTTTAGAAGCAACAGAACGAAACAACACTTAACTGCTTTCATTCCCAGTTAGCCTACACTACCGCACAATATCACCATAATTTATGAGTCAGAGCCTCAGATCTTAGTTATGGAGCAGTCTCCTGCTAGCAGCCAGTCGTTCAGCCAGCATATGATGATTAACCCTCCGAAATTCAAGGGCATCTGAATCACAACATCCTTTCCTCCGCGTCCCCAACCATCAACCGTTTGCCTCCACGTGTTCGTCCACAGTGTTCACTTCCACATTCTCCTCCAGTATGCCCACATCCGCATAATCCCCCAGAGTGCCCAAAAAATCTTTCCTTCTAACTCTGCACAAAACATGTGCAAAATGTCACCAATCAGAATGTACAATTAAACACTGGCCATGGAAATGTATTTTAAAAGAGCGCTCCAACGCCCCACCGAGCAAAAGTTTTATAAGTTATCCAATGGCCTTCTTTCCAGGCAATATAGTTGTCAGAAAATCCAGCTCCAAACTGACGTTTCTCAGGGTTCTCATATATCTTTTTAAGTTGCCCAATGATTTATTTTTCCGCATCTGAAATTTCTGGACAACATGTGGAGTAAACATTCTCTCCCTCGTGTGACAGGCAGGAATCCCATTGGCTGTTAAAAAAAAATAAAAAAATCTGCATATGAAAGTTCATAATTGCACATAATTTAAAGAGATTCACTTCAGTTGAGGCAGCGATTGTGCAAAACATGACCGGTTTCGAGATATCGAAATCCCATCATCTGGTATAGAAAACTGTGACATACAAAGGAGAGAAGGAAAGAAACATAAGTCAGAACATCAAAAAAATCAGGAAGAGCAGACTACTGAAACAAAGCGACTCACTTACTATATTTTATAACACGTAACATGCGATGGAGCCAGTCAATGCGAGGGCTCCAGGTCATTGCATCATGGCGGATCTAAAAACTGGTATAGACCCAATAAATAATCGGACCTAAAAATTTAATATCCGGTTGGGTAAGTCGAAGGAAAAGTGTCCGCCGTCAGGCAGGTGCACAATATGGACAGCAACAACGACTGAGTGGAGGGCCACACCTGAGGTCTGGAGGGTCTGTGCCGCTCAGGCGCAAAAGAGTTACAAGGAAGTAAACTGACGACGTTATTAGCGAAGATACAGATAATATGAACCGACTGGTCCTAGAATTGCAAGAGCGCTACCCGTCAGGTGTCTGCTGACGATGCACAACTGTCGTGGTCGCCGATCAGTGTCGCTCTTTGTTCCACCGCCTGCATAGAACGTAGCATAATATTCACTGACATTGTTTTATCTTAGGCTTTATACATTAAAAAGAGGAAAACGAACTCCCTATGGAGCCACGTTGAACGTAACTGCTATATCATCTTAACAATCTTTATGATAATGCAATGATAACCGTTGACTAGGACAAAGTAATTCTAACACAGAGATAATAACTAATCAAATAAAGATTAACATACTCTTTACAATAGTCCTGATATTAACTGGATCTACGAGGTGCGGCTAGAAAAAAACCGGACTGATGCTGGAAAAAACATTTATATACAATTATTTACAATTTCATGTTATCTCCTTCAATATACTCTCCTCCTCGGTCTCTACACCGCTCCATACGAATTTTCCACTGTTCATAGCAATGCTGCAGATCATTTTCGGTAAGTCCATACATTACTTCCGTCGCTTTTTCTTTTACTGCTTCAACAGTCTCAAATCTAGTTCCTTTCAAAGCTGACTTGACTTTAGGGAAAAGAAAAAAGTCACAGGGGGCCAAATCAGGTGAGTAGGGTGGATGATCTAAGATGGGAATGTTGTGTTTTGCCAAAAACGTCTTCACTGACAACGCACTGTGAGCTGGGGCATTGTCTTGGTGAAGGATCCATGACTTTTTTCTCCACAAATCGTTCCGTTTTCTCCGTACTCGCTCACGTAGGGTAGCCAGGACGCTAATGTAGTAATGCTGATTCACTGTTTGTCCCTCTGGTACCCAATCAATGTGCACAATCCCTTTGATGTCAAAAAAAACAATCATCATTGCCTTGAATTTCGATTTTGACATTCGTGCTTTATTTTGTCGTGGAGAACCAGGAGTTTTCCAATGCATCGATTGGCGTTTAGTTTCGGGATCACAAGTAAAAAACCACGATTCATCGCAAGTAATAACATTTTGTAAGAAAGTGGGATCACTTTCAATGTTTTCCAGGATGTCAGAACAAATCATTCTTCGGCGTTACTTCTGTTCAATTGTGAGACACTTTGGAACCATTTTTGAACACACTTTGTTCATGTTGAAACTTTCATGAAGAATCTGCCTAACACTTTCCTTGTCAACTCCTGTTAACTCAGACACTGCTCTGATTGTTAAACGGCGATCTTGTCGAACAAGTTTACCGATTTTTTCAATGTTTGCATCAGTTTTTGCTGACAATGGTCTGCCAGTGCGAGTGTCATCACTGGTGTCTTGGCGGCCATCTTTAAATCGCTTAAACCACTCAAACACTTGTGTTCGCGATAAACAATGATCGCCGTACACTTGCTGTAACATTACAAACGTTTCACTTGCAGATTTTCCTAGTTTGAAACAAAATTTGATGTTAACACGCTGTTCTTTCTGTACACTCAACATTTTCCGACACACAGACAAAACGTCAACTACTTAAAACAGACGCCACGGGCAGACTGAGTGCAGGAGGCAGATGAAACTCGAGCAGTAGGCGGAGCGAGAGTCACGTGACAGGCCACGCGACTTTCAGCCTTATTGCATTCGTTTTGTTTCACCAGTACTAGTCCGGTTTTTTTCTAGCCACACCTCGTATATATGAATAAGAAATCATTTCTAAATCATAAATCAGAAGTTTAACAATATCCAATGGTTTGTTAAGGCAGGAACTCTCCACGACAAAATTTCCGCCCCACAATGATCATTGACACAACCTGCCAGGTTAGCCCAGAACGCTAATGCGTTGCTTCCTGGACTGGGGTGGACGCGCCAGCCTCGGATGGAATCCGCCCAGCGGATTAATGACGAGGGCCGGTGTGCCAGGCAGTCTGGATGTGAATTTTAGGAGGTTTTCCACATCCCACTAGGTGAATACCGGTCTGGTCCCCACGTCCCTCCCCAGTTATATGACTCGCAGGCATTCGAAACACGTTCGCACTATTTCATAATTGTACACTAGGCACAGACAGCTGGGGTACACTGATTCCATCCCAGGGTGAACAGGGTGGCGGTAGGAAGGGAATCCGGCCACCCTTTCAGACTAACCATGCCAAATCCAATTGTAATAATGCCGACCCTGTGAAAGCTGCAGGACAAAGGCAACAGCGCAAGAAGAAGAAGAAAAAGAACAATAAGAAGAAGAATGACCATTGACACAGAACGACTTTTAAGAAACATTGTTGAAATCTGTGTGCAGTGGACTATATGAAAGCTTGTTAATACTATCTGGCCCTGGTGGTGAATCCCAACTAGGCAACTTATGACAAAACAACAACTGGCCTGAAATATCCAACTAAAAACAACAAAATTATAAAATGAGCAACGTATATTACCTATGAAATAAGAAAGGCTAGTCTTTGAACCGATTGACTTACTGCAGTAGAAACTTGCATGGAAAATTATGTTCCAAGAAAATAGTACAGTAAAACAGTTCCAACAAAACACATATAAGTCACAGTTCAAAAAATGGTTAAAATGGCTCTGAGCACTACGGGACTTAACATTTGAGGTCATCAGTCCCCTAGAACTTAGAACTACTTAAACCTAACTAACCTAAGGACAACACACACATCAACGCCAGAGGCAGGATTCGAACCTGCGACCGTAGCGGTCGCGCGGTTCCACCCTGAAGCGTCTAGAACCACTCAGTCACACCGGCCGGCTAAGTCACAGTTACGTCAATAGTAATGGTCGGTTAGCAAAGCTGCATGAAGGGATGGAATTTTCTATATGATGCTTCTTTCTTTGTGTATCAACAGTTATGCAATCTAACTCGCTCTATCTAGCATGACAGCGCTTTGAACTGCTAAACGGAAATGCTGTGCAACATGAGTCAATTGAATAACTGTTGCTGCAAGGCGAAAGAACATAGCAGTGAGGGTGCAAAGCGAGATAGGAAAATCCCTGTGTGCTGGAGCTGCAAAGGTGCTCGCCATAGACAGCTCCCTGTCGTTAGTAAACTCCGTGCTTTCTGCTGTGAAGATTTTAATAGTCTGCGAACAGGACGTCCATAGACTCAAGCTCTGGACTTCACCTCATGCACCGCCTGAGGCCGAAATTCTCCAATCCAGCATCCCTGAAGGAACTCTTCACTTCACTGTCCAAAATCATTTCTCCAATGCGTACAACACACAATCCCTGAACTAACTCTTATAATCCCTTTTTCGAAATCCCCTCTTCCAAAAAATTACATCGCATGGAACATCTCTTAACATTTAACCTACCAACTGCACATGGAAAGATTTCTGGACGCCATTCACGTAATCAAAATTGGCGCTACCTCTCCATGCAGGACAAGGACAAATGTCGATTCGGCAATAGAACGACTTGTCACCAAAAGCTACTGACACCACCATTCCATCTCTGACGTCACTATCCGGTTTCCAATCATGAGCCTTATTTTTAGGATGTGCAGGAAAGCGCTTGGTGCTGGATCTCAAATTCCCTAAACGTACACCGACTGCATCGGTGACAAACTGTCGGGCATCCAACAGCATATGATGATCTCGGATAGACAAGAAACTTCTTATAATACTAACAGATGCGCTTCTCTCAAAAAGAAAGCTCCTAGGCCAACCAGTCCACACATACAGATACAGAGAAAGTTACTGTAGCGAACAGGAATAATATCGTGAGTACCTTCCCAATGTGCGATAGGGCCTGAAAGTAGTAAAAAGTACTCTGATTGGAATTATAAACAATACACTATACCGTTTTAGTAGCAGGAGGCCACTCCTGCTCGCTTGGCGACTCCCTTTAGCATCACCCTGTCCCATATGCTAACTCCCACGACGTGAAAGCGGCCACCAGCCCCCCACATGCTCTCAGCCATTCTACCTTGGTTGGCCACTTCTGCCATCCCAAAATTCAGCTCACTAAGTGGGCCCTTTGGTAGTACTCCGGGCAGCATGTCCCCTAACACGTAACGGCAGCACAGACAAATTGTAAAATCTTAGTTAGCAGAAGGAAGGACCCGTCACTTATAATTGACCAGTTCAATTAGATGGTGAGACACGCAGTTCACAATCGCTGTCATCTCATATCATTACATATCACAAGAGTGACAAAAGACGCAAAGGAGGCATGCCTTCAGGACTTGCCATCTTGCTCATAGCCCAGTCATCAATGCAGGCATCTCGCCTGTTTATTTTTTAATTCTATTTAGGGACCTATATAGGTGGCATACGGTGACATGAACACGGTCCAGACGGGTGTTAAAATTTGCGCTTCCGACCAAATATTAAGGTAAAGTTTGAGCGGAAATAACAAAAAAAAAAAAAAACGTCAAGACTTCCAGTACCGACCCATCGCTCAGTAGGAGATTCGTTAGCGTATTATTTACAGTATAAAAAACTAGTATTTCCTCGATTCATGTTTCCAACTATTTTCATTTGTTAACCTAAGCAATGAAATGCGCAAGCTACCGAAAGTTACTAAACAGAAGAAGGGAGGACCAAAGACAAACTCTACCTTTATTGCTGCTCTACTTTATTAAAAACGACATGCACTTCTCTTACCCAGTTCCTTGGTCTTGTTCTCCCTTCTCCTCCGATCCATGTACCATTATTTCTCTCAGCTTCCTTCACGGCGCCAGGTAGTATGAATTTCCTTATTATAGCCGGTTTTTACACATACGCATCGATATCAGGAGTACCTCTATCCCTGTGCTTACTTGATTTGATGTTTACCTGCATTTAATTTATAGCAGCTCCTTCCCCACAGGCAGTTTGTGCTACTCCTCACTTATTCCTCAATGTCCCCCCCCCCCCCCCCCCCAGGATTCAGATCTATCGTGGCTCCTTTCTCATCCGCATGATAGGTACCCACGCAAGGCTACTTTGAAATAAAGCAAACGTTAGATTTAGTTCATCTGTTGTCGTTATTCTACCTCTTTTACGGTTTTGATGCAAGCCATGGTAGTCTTTTTCCTAATACTGTGATCCACATCGTCCAAACTTTATTACAAATATACAAATCCCCGTTCATCCCGATCTAAAAAAAAATGCTTTCCTTCCACAAAATAGGACACATGAGCAACTCTGTCACTGGACTTGAATAATCCACAAAAATCCTTTCACACTTCTTCCGTCGATAGGCTACAAATGGCTGTGCTCATGAGGAGTGCAACTGGCAAAATAAAATCTCACTTCATCTTCCAAACGGTGACGTAACTATTCCTTCCATCTAAGGACGTCACAAACTAAGAATATTCGGAACCCGGTACCATACTGGGTAAAGAAAATCCCAATGCATCATCAATAAATTGAATGGAGTACCCAATTCAAAAATCCACTACAGAAAACTGTGATAAGATACTTCAGACACGGAACACTGTAAATAATTTACAGCTCTTCTCGATTCAAAATAAACATACACTGACAGAAAAAAATCACAACAGGAAAAAACAATGAATGTAGAATAATGAAATTTCAAAAATATTTTCGTCTACGTAATATATTGAAGTGATTAACTTTGCAAGGTTGCAGGGCAATGTAAGTGCGAGATAAGACATTGCTAACGTGAAATGCTGGTACATTAATTACTTGTCGAGCCGCCACAATGTTGAATGTAAGCATGCAGACGTGCGTGCATTGTGTTGTACAGCTGCCAGATGTCAGTTCCATGCCTTTTTCGGTTGGTCTGTCAGTACAGATACGGTCATTGCTCTTTGTGCGTGACGCATGAGCTGTCGTCCGATGACGTCCCATATATGGTCGATTGAAGGCCTGGTGATCAAGTGGACCAAGGCAATATGTCGACACTTTGTGGGGCTTGATGGGTTACGACAGCAACATGTGGGCGAGTGTGACTGTGTTGGAAAACACCCCTTGGAATGCTGTTAATGAATGGCAACACAGCAGGGCGAGTCACCAAATTGAAGTACTGATTTGCAGTCAGGGTCATGGGATAATCACGAGACTGCTCCTTCCGCCTTGTGAGATAGCACACCAAACCATAACTCGAGGTGTTGGTCCAATGTCTTTATTACAGGCCTTCAACTTGCACCGATACAACCAGCACCGATCCATCACTGGCACCAAGGCAGAACCAGCTTTCTTCAGGGAACACAACAGACCTCCACCATGCCCTCTACTAAACTCTCGTTTGATGCCACTGAAGTCATAAGTGACTTTGGTTTGGGGTCAGCAGAAAGCACACTTCAGGACGTCTGACTCGGGGCTGTCCTTGAAGTAACCGATTTAAAACAGATAGTTGTGTCACCGTGGTGCCAATTACTGCTCAAATGAGATGTAGCACGATGTACCAGAGCCAAACAACGAACACGATGGCCATCACTGTCGGTAGTTACACGTGGCCGTCCGTAGCCCAGTCTTCTTTCGACCTTACGTTCTTGTGACCACCGCTACCAACAATCATGTACAGTGCCTGAATTCCTGCCAAACTGAGGAAGGTATTAATAATGTCGTGTTTGTCGGCTTAGAGGTATTCTTGACTAGAATCAAGTCCACACGTCGAGTGTCAAAGGTAACTACGCGTATGACCTTTACAGCGTGTATTTAAAGTAAACTCGATATACATCCGCATAGTGGAGCTACTACCGCCACTCTTATGCGACTGGTGCGAATTTTCAATAGAAATCATCTTTCTCATGTGGAAACACGGCTACCAACTCTCGTTTACGTCGCACAATTAAATCTTGGTGTTGCTATTTTCATTCCGTCAGTGAATAACATGCAAGGAATGGAGTACGTCATTTTATTACCAAATATCTAACAGCAGTCAGTACTCGTTGTATGGACGTATTGCCCAAGTAAACGGACAGAAACTATTGCTAACAAGACAATGGGAAAAATTGTCCCGGGAGCAAAGAAGCTATTCATCGACTAACGTTTACATCCGTCAACACACACGCAGATTCAGCTACTCATATCATCAGCTCAAATTCAGAAATACCCTCGTCGACCCTTTCAACAAAGAGTTAGTTCACATACTGTCTCTGTGGTGTCACCGCCAGACACCACACTTGCTAGGAGGTAGCTTTTATATCAGCCGCGGTCCATTAGTACATGTCGGACCCGCGTGTCGCCACTGTCAGTGATCGCAGACCGAGCGCCACCACACGGCAGGTCTCGAGAGACTGACTACCACTCGCCCAGTTGTACAGCCGCCGTTGCTAGGAAAGGTCCACTGAGAATCACGCTCTCATTTGCCGAGACGATAGTTAGCTTAGCCTTCAGCTAAGTCAATTGCTACGACCTAGCAAGGCGCCATTTATCCTTTGCTATGTATCTAATGAAGCATGTACAGTAACAAGACCAATGTTCACCAATTGTGGATTAAAGTTAAGTATTCCAGAAGCTACGTACTTTTCTTTATAGTATTCATTACGTATCCTGTTTCAGACCTCACGCCATCCTGCGTGAGCTTATAGCGTGCATTTCGGCTTCCTCAAACAAATCGGTGTTGGCACTTCCGCCGACACTTCAGTCTCCTCAATTCCTACCACTGGTCACATGCATCATGTATAGGAAGGGAATTAATGTTACTACTCAAGACCTGTGAAACGAAAACTACCAGCTAGAAAGCGATTATAAGTACCACATACGCCATGCTGAGTTGGACAATAGTCAGAAAGGTTTAATTCTGACACCACTTGAGACCTTCCGTTCAGTCATCTTGAAGGCATGGCTCTCATGTCTCTCTTAGAAACCTCTTTCTCCATTTCACCTGTTATTCGTATGTCGACCGTAGTGTGACGCAAGTCGCCAGCAATCATATCCGACGTTTCCCTGGTGTCTCGGATTAATAAGAGAAACCTATTATCCTTTTGACCATAGCCTGAAGATATGCGTACCTAAGATCATAGGATAATTTGGAGAAAGCTTTTGACTATGTTGACTGCACAAGCTAGCTGGACGAAATACAACCAGCGAAAGGTTATTTACAGATTGTGCAGAAACCAGACTAATTATAATAGTTGAAGTACACGAAAGAGAGGCAATGGATGACTGATGAGTGAGACAGTACTGTAGACAGTTCCCATAGTTACTGAATTTGTGCATTGAGTGGGCAGAAAAGGAGATCAGAAGATATGAAATCACAGATGAAGAGGGTTGCTTAGGACAAACTAAAGTAGAGAGTTGCGAAATACCAGCTTCGGGCTGATTACCATAACAACCAGACTTTTCTGCCAACTGACTCACATTTCCACTTCAGTTTCACTACACTCACATGCACCTCATCAAGTCGAGTATTGTCTTTCATCCAATTCGCAGATGCATGGCTCCATTGCTACCTGAACATACTTCAGCTTACAATCGTTTTTGAATTAAATGTGTATGTCTGCCATAAGCTAAGAATGATTACGTACATGCACAGTAAACTCCTCTTCAGTCTTCGTTTTGAAAACTCTGTCGCGTTCATCAACAAACGCTCCTAGCCATATTTACTTTTCTTTTTATTTCTTTTTTCGACTCTCCTTTCGTTGCATTCAACCACCCTAAATACAAAGACTCCTTTACCTCAGTGCTAATTTGTAGCATTTTCTTTCCGATGTGTTGACTATACATAATCTTAGTCTAATTGTAGTCAATTTTCATGTCTGCTTCCAAACTATTTCCGTTAACTACTTCCTTCGGTTTCGAAACTAGCCCGCAGCAAAGGCAAAAAGTCCTTACTAGAAAATCACTGGTAGTTCACGGATAGTATTCTTTCTTAACTTCCCCAGTAGAAAGGTCCGTAAACTTCCTCCTGGACTGCTGAGATTATTTTCAGTGGTACCCCTTGTTTATCCTCTCATTTATGATTTTATCATTTTTGTAAATGTTTAGTATAAGTTGTGCGAATCAAATATGCACTCTGTTGAGACGTAACGTAGTATGTTTCAGTGCTGTGTTATTCATGGCCTTTTTATCATATTTTCGTTGAAACCTAGCGACAAACTTTCTAAAAATATGTCAGTTCCAGGAACTATTTAATTGGTTTTGTTTAATGATTTTGTAGCTTTGTTTCTTACGTGGAAAAGGTCCGTTGCGCTGTATTCGTTTTTGATGGTCAGCGAATGTATACGTGGGACGTATTTTCCTTTAGCTGACGATCCACATTTTTATCATATAACAGACACAGACCTTCCTGGTGTTTACAAATGAAAGTCACAGTAGGAAGTTCAGCACGAGAAATATCGTTTGGCAGATGGTTCAAAATGGATCAAATGGCTCTGAGCACTGTGGGACTTAACTGCTGAGGTCATCAGTGCCCTAGAACTTAGAACTACTTAAACCTAACTAACCTAAGGACATCACACACATCGATGCCCGAGGCAGGATTAGAACCTGCGACCGTAACGGTCGCGCGGTTCCAGACTGTAGCACCTAGAACCGCTCGGCCACTCCGGCCGGCGTTTGGCATATGACAGATGGCTAATATTTCTCTGATTACGCCTACTATACATAAGGAACAAAGAGAAAGAACTGAAAAATTAAGCATAATACATTCATCTAGGTTGCTGCACCTGAATAAGTACATTTTAGTGGGACTGTAGTTCGCAGGTAACACCAGAATACTGCAGAAAGAAGTTTTTGTTTTCACCCACATCTACTTCTAAATTTGTATACCGGAAGCAAGTTTATGGTGTGTGGCTGAGGGTATTTTATATAACGCTGTCACTTCTCCACGTTCCTGTTCCAGTCGTGAGTAGTCCCCGAGGAGAACGATTGTTGGTAAGTCGCTCCGTGAGTTGCAAGCTAGCTAAATTTACCTTTATTGTCTTTTCGCGAGATGTTCGTAGATGGAAGCAATATACTGTTCTGATGGTCTTGGAATCTGAAGAGTAAACTTCATCATGATGCACAACGAACCCCTCGTAGCGTCTGTCACTTGAGTGGCTGAGCCGTTACTGATGTTTTCGCGTTTAGTGAGTGAACCTATAATGACATGTGCAGCTCTTCTTACGATCTTCTCTATTTCCTCTATCAGCCGTATCTTGTATTCATCCCAGACTGGCGAGCAATAGCCAAATACTCATAATTTTCGTTCTGCAGCAGAATGTGACTTCTATGAACCATTCTTATTCGTTTATTCCTTCATTCTCCCAAACTAGTTTCGACCAAAAATATCACCATCATCAGTGGAGTTTTTTTAATCTAAAACATGCAGAAAATAGCATGGTTATACAAACACAGTAGCAGATTATACATTTTTACTATGGATACCTTCATACTACCTTACTTATTGTATGTTACAGCATGTTTTAAGCAATTATTGTCGCTGTTTGAGACATACTTTCTGCGTGCTTTTTTTTCTGTTGCCGTTTCCTACTTACCGAACATCATGTCATCTGCAACCATGTAAGCGGCTTTTAGTAAACAAAATACTTCGTATGTCAGCAATATACACTTGGAGTTGTGGTAATGTTGTGGAAACCAGTTATTTGGTGTGTACTGAGCTGTTACTTAGCTATTCGTGTACTCACGTTCGTTGGATGGCATGTAGCTGCTTTTATACACAGAAAAACAAAACATTCACACTTTTTTCTGATCCAGAATATTACGCCATCTTGCTGTTCGCGTGTGTCGTGAGAGGTGTATCGCATGTGGCGAGAAAGGCTACGAAAACTGTAGCGCGAATTACGGCGACTTCTGTTCATTATTTGTGTCTCTGTGTGTGATGGGGAAGCGGTGCTTTTGCGTGTGTGCTTTCTGTTCTGTGTCCTTCTCAGAGCGGTAAAGAGTGTGTTGTTGCAAAGTGTTGTGTTTTCATTTATTTTATTTTTCCTTTCGACTATAGCATTTTGTATGTAATAATTTTCTTCTATTGTTAGTTGTCGGTATACACTGTTGCTATTTCTCAGAATGTGTAGATCGTTTTCGATATTAGTGGGGTTATGGTTTTTGTTCATTAGATGTTCTACAAAAGTTGAATGTGTGCTGTCACTGTTTAGAGCTCTCATGTGCTCTATTTACCTCATCTACATCTACATCTACATACATACTCTGCAATCCACCATATGGTGCGTGGCGGAGGGTACCTCGTACCACAACTAGCATCTTCTCTCCCTGTTCCACTCCCAAACAGAACGAGGGAAAAATGACTGACAATATGCCTCTGTACGAGCCCTATCTCTCTTATGTTCGTGGTCTTTCCGTGAAATGTAGGTTAGCGGCAGCAAAATTGTACTGCAGTCAGCCTCAAATGCTGGTTCTCTAAATTTCCTCAGAAGCGATTCACGAAAAGAACACCTCCTTTCCTCTAGAGACTCCCACCAGAGTTCCTGAAGCATTTCCGTAACACTCGCGCGATGATCAAACCTACCAGTCACAAATCTAGCAGCCCGCCTCTGAATTGCTTCTATGTCCTCCCTCAATATGACCTGATAGAGATCCCAAACGTTCGAGCAGTACTCAAGAATAGGTCGCACAAGCATTCTATAAGTGGTTTCCTTTACAGATGAACCATATCTTCCCAAAATTCTACCAATGAAACGAAGACGACCATCCGCCTTCCCCACAACTGCCATTACATGCTTGTCCCACTTCATATCGCTCTGCAATGTTACGCCCAAATATTTAATTGATGTGACTGTATTAAGCGCTAGACTACTAATGGAGTATTCAAACATTACGGGATTCTTTTTCCTATGCATCTGCATTAATTTACATTTATCTATATTTACAGTTAGCTGCCATTATTTACACCAATCACAAATCCTGACCAAGTCATCTTGTATCCTCCTACAGTCACTCAACGACGACACCTTCCCGTACACCATAGCATCATCAGCAAACAGCCGCACATTGCTATCCACCCATCCAAAAGATCATTTATGTAGATAGAAAACAACAGCGGACCTACCACACTTCCCTGGGGCACTCCAGATGATACTCTCACCTCCGATGAACACTCACCATCGAGGACACCTTACTGGGTTCTATTACCTAAGAAATCTTCGAGCCACTCACATACTTGGGAACCAATCCCATATGCTCGTATCTTAGTTAGGAGTCTGCAGTGGGCCACCGAGTCAAACGCTTTCCGGAAGTCAAGGAATATGGCATCCATCTGATACCCTTCATCCATGGTTCACAAGATATCATGTGAAAAAAGGTCGAGTTGCATTTTGCAGGAGTGATGCTTCCTAAAGCTGTGCTGATGCATCAACGGCAACTTCTCTGTCTCAAGGAAATTCATTGTATTCGAACTGAGAATATGTTCGAGAATCCTGCAACAAACCGATGTTAAGGATATTGGTCTGTAATTTTGGGGATCCGTGATTCTACCCTTCTTGTATACAAGCGTCACCTGCGCTTTTTCCAGTCGCTCGGGACTTTACGTTGGGCAAGAGATTCGCGATAAATGCAAGCTAAGTAAGGAGCCAATGCAGTGGAGTACTCTCTGTGAAACCAAATTGGAATCCCATCAGGATCTGGTGATTTATTTATTTTCAGCCCATTCGGCTGCTTCACAACCCCAGGAATGTCTATCATTACGCCCTCCACACGGAAATCTGTATGAGACTCAAACGGCGGGATGTTTGTACGATCCTCCTGCGTGAAAGACTTCTCAAATGCTAAATTTAAAATTTCAGCTTTTATTTTGCTGTCTTCTGTTGCCAGGCAAGACTGATCAGTTTCTGCTTGTTTCTCTTATGTATTGCACCTGACAGTAGTTGGAAGTGAGTTGATATATTCCAGCGTTGCTGAATTTGTCTGAGGTTTTTCTGAGTGGTCTTATTCTTTTCTGAAATGTATTGTTTGTTCTGAATGTTACTGGGATCCCTTGCTTTTTCTAGATGTTTAGTATTCTATGTGATATTTTGTTATTGTATGTTAGTGTGTACCATCTCCCTCTTTTTTCTGAAGTGGTGTGGTCTACTGTGTTGTCTGTGTGTTCCGCATGTTTCCGTTTTACCTTGTTTTTGAGTTTGCTTGTGATGTCTGTTTTGTAGTCGTTTTGAACAGCAATTTGTTTGATTATATTTAGTGCCTGTTTGTAGTTTTCTGGTTGAGGAGGTGTTCTGTTTACCCCGTGGAGCATGTGTGGGAAAATGGCATGATTATGCTGTTAAAAAAGGACTACAAAACAGACATCACAAACAAACTTTCCTACGTAAGCTAACAGTGTTATATCACATTAAGCATGTAAGTAAAAAATGTGAAGATGCCACGAATATCTTTCGTGTTGTGGCAAGCGTTTGTTAGGCAACAGGCACGATAATCTGCACATTCATGTAGCAAGACTTAAATCTGTTTACAGCTTTTATTGCTGGAAGCGTGTTCTCAAATTCAATTACTTGTTTGTATTTGATTCCATTGCTCTTTCGTTCCAAAACTGTAGCATTTATTTGTTGTACAAATTTTAAAGGGTGGATCACGTGGTTATTAAACTACTGTTCTGCTGCAGATGTACCAATGTGTTGTGAACAGGAACAGACTACATTCTAACTAGTTACCACTATGACTGCCTTTCCCTAACTAGGTGGAACCATGTCCTGGCGTCTCACTGTAATACCGTTCCTGATTACCACGTATTGATTCTGTCAGTTAATACGTCTACTTAGGACTAGTGTTCTGTGCTCTGGAGGGATTCTCCTGATTTAGCTACTGTCATGCGCACACCCTTTCGCGTCAACGACCTGGATATATTACTAATGTTCGTAACTTGGTATTTGCCAACCTTTATTAAGAACGTAGTTTTATTTTTGATCTTTCATTAGTATTTATCCGTAAAGTCGATGAACTCACTGATGACGGAAGTTTCACATTCTTTTGAACTTTTAGGCGAGGAAAAGAGCTTTTGTTTCGCTCCATTTACTACAGATTTGGTGTAAGTTGCTATGTATATGTGTTTATTTGTGACTCGATTGTCTTTGCTTCCAGGAATTTCTCATCCCGTCTTACAGAGGGGGAGTTCCTTTCAAATCCTAAATATGACAGACGCTGATAGACAGAATCGAATTGTGAAACAGAAATTCCGTATGTTACTTTTAGACACATGTTAATAGGCGTTGAGGGCGTCTGCTGAGAACATAACAACTTACTGCAATGACATGATCCTTTTTGATCGTTGTTAAATGCTAATATCTATCAAAAGGGAAGCCATCATGGATGTGAAGTAGATTTATTGTACTTTGAAAATAACCATTACCATAATTAGCTTGGTCTTCTCGACGCAGTGGTGGTATGAGCTACTCTCGCTGCTTCAGTCTTTATTATATAAGGAAAAAAGTCACCATAAACTTAACAAACGATATGTTAACTTCGTTCGTCCCTTTCTACATCTACATCTACATCACACTCTTCAAGCCACCTTATGGTGTGTAGCAGAGAATACTATTTGTATCACTAACTGAGCCCTACAACTCCGTTCCACTCGCGAAGAGATCGTGGGTAGAACGATTGTCCGTAAGCCTCTGCATTGGTTCCAATTTCTCGAATTCACTACACGAGTCATACGTGCTCTCTCGAAGTTTCAATAGTAAATCCCCCCGTGATGCACAACGCCTCTCTTGTAACGTCTGCCAATGGAGTTTAGTGAATAAAATACCTCCATTTTCAGTGCCAACAGTTCATTTCATTCATGTAATGAAGAAGTAGTGTACTACAGCCGTCTAATAACATCATGGCATCGTAACCATCAAAAATAATATACGTCCTTTGAATAATGCATACGAAAAAGAAAAGAAAGAAATATTTGTTGACGATAGTGCACAAGTGAACGATAGATTTCGTTCAAATGTTATTTTGCGAATCACGAAGGAAATGCATTTTTCGTGTTACTCATCAATATATCTGAGACATGGGACACACGCTCAAGTATACTTCAACTCAGTAAAGAAATGGCAATAATTATCAAACACAAACTCAGAATTGTAATTTCCTACAGATTTTGTGTAACAATTGCATGACAACAGCAAACTGCTGTTAACCCAGAATAATTCCCCTAGAATTTGAAACATTACTAAACAGAGAAAATATCTGCGGGCGTCAAAGACCACCACAAACAATAAATAATTTTAAAATCCTCTTTACATAAATCTTAAGAACCATACGAGGGCAGTTCAATAAGTAATGCAACACATTTTTTTTCTCGGCCAATTTTCGTTGAAAAAACCGGAAATTTCTTGTGGAATATTTTCAAACATTCCCGCTTCGTCTCGTATAGTTTCATTGACGTCCGACAGGTGGCAGCGCTGTACGGAGCTGTTAAAATGGCGTCTGTAACGGATGTGCGTTGCAAACAGCGGGCAGTGATCGAGTTTCTTTTGGCGGAAAACCAGGGCATCTCAGATATTCATAGGCGCTTGCAGAATATCTACGGTGATCTGGCAGTAGACAAAAGCACGGTGAGTCGTTGGGCAAAGCGTGTGTCATCATCGCCGCAAGGTCAAGCAAGACTGTCTGATCTCCCGCGTGCGGGCCGGCCGTGCACAGCTGTAACTCCTGCAATGGCGGAGCGTGCGAACACACTCGTTCGAGATGATCGACGGATCACCATCAAACAACTCAGTGCTCAACTTGACATCTCTGTTGGTAGTGCTGTCACAATTGTTCACCAGTTGGGATATTCAAAGGTTTGTTCCCGCTGGGTCCCTCGTTGTCTAACCGAGCACCATAAAGAGCAAAGGAGAACCATCTGTGCGGAATTGCTTGCTC
Source organism: Schistocerca serialis cubense (assembly GCF_023864345.2). Lineage (NCBI taxonomy): Eukaryota > Metazoa > Arthropoda > Insecta > Orthoptera > Acrididae > Schistocerca > Schistocerca serialis. Next base: position 990,054,515 of record NC_064638.1, read on the forward strand.
GTCATGTGGCTGAGGGTGACAATTTCTTGTCAAAGATTGCTACAGGCGATGAAACATGGGTTCATCACTTCGAACCTGAAACAAAACGGCAATCAATGGAGTGGCGCCACACCCACTCCCCTACCAAGAAAAAGTTTAAAGCCATACCTTCAGCCGGTAAAGTCATGGTTACAGTCTTCTGGGACGCTGAAGGGGTTATTCTGTTCGATGTCCTTCCCCATGGTCAAACGATCAACTCTGAAGAGTATTGTGCTACTCTTCAGAAATTGAAGAAACGACTTCAGCGTGTTCGTAGGCACAAAAATCTGAACGAACTTCTCCTTCTTCATGACAACGCAAGACCTCACACAAGTCTTCGCACCCGAGAGGAGCTCACAAAACTTCAGTGGACTGTTCTTCCTCATGCACCCTACAGCCCCGATCTCGCACCGTCGGATTTCCATATGTTTGGCCCAATGAAGGACGCAATCCGTGGGACGCACTACGCGGATGATGAAGAAGTTATTGATGCAGTACGACGTTGGCTCCGACATCGACCAGTGGAATGGTACAGTGCAGGCATACAGGCCCTCATTTCAAGGTGGCGTAAGGCCGTAGCATTGAATGGAGATTACGTTGAAAAATAGTGTTGTGTAGCTAAAAGATTGGGGAAAAACCTGGTGTATTTCAATGCTGAATAAAACAACCCCTGTTTCAGAAAAAAATGTGTTGCATTACTTATTGAACTGCCCTCGTACAAACAACAAATTGTTTACTGAGAAAACATGTTACTGAACAGAAGCCAAATCAATAATTGAGCGAGGCTGAGAAAAATGGAAGTGGAGTATCTTCTAGACTGATAATTCGCCATCAGTTTTGACTGATTAGCTGGATGTGGTAACACAGTTGGTTGTCTTAGCGACGGGCGACAACAAGTATATGGTCAGTGGCAAAAAATATGTTACTGCTGAAAAGTACGGGTGGATTTATTTATCACAGTTACTACATTAATGCCTGCTAGTCCTATTAAATAAAAAGCTGCTAGGATAAAATATTTCTTCGGAAGAGGCGACGGCAATAACTGCCCAATCAGTATTGGTGGAACGGTCCGAAACGTTCTCGTAATCTGAAGGCCTTAGCAGGAGATCTTATTAGCCAGTGTGTCGCTAATATCGTTGGAAACGTATTGTTATTAATGAATTACATGCTGTGTTCGACCGACGGACACAGTGAAGGAATCGTGTGGGCACTTAGACCAGCCGCAGCTAGAGGGTAAATGTTACATCAGACGGGGGATGAGGGGGGTGTGAGGGTTTGAGGAGGTATGGTAATGGGACGAGGTACTGTCAGATGCTGCAAAGTACGCTACAAACATTAAAAGCTGGTGAAACGCATATAGAGCCACCCCTGTACTTGCCCACAGCGCAGGAGGAAGTCTCCGACAGGTGGTCGGGTCTCAAGGGTGGCAGGGCTGGTACCCTGGCCGCTGGGTCGCACCTACCCCAGAGATCTGCAGCACAAAGGTGTAGGGCGCAAAGGGCGAGCCTATTATTTATTCCCGACGGCGCCTCGGCCGCTGAAATATGGCGCACCCGACACGGCCTTTGATTGTCCCTCGGCACGGCGACTGCGCGCCGCCCAGAGGACGCGGACGTAGCGCCCCCTCCTTTTATGCTGTTTCATCTCGCGACGCAGATCCGAACATGGCGCGATCAATTAAACAATGCTGAGATCTCGTAGTAGTTCAAACTACATGCCATCTGATACTTGTAGTAATAACTTGTTTCTGACAGAAAGAACTTATTTGTCTCCTAGCAGCAGTATACCGTAGGTCGCTGGAGTCATAAGAAAAAATTCACGTTTTGTAAAGGCTCGGGAAAAAGACGCACATGACTATTGGTCCACATCGCTCATTTTTGTCTCTTGAATTCTGAAACATATTTTATGGTTGCATGTTATCACATTTCCGGATATCGAAAATTTCCTCTCCAGGAGTGAGATTCCGAAACGATCGCCTGAAACTTAGCTAGTTCCACGTAAATTGTAGGACGAGGGCAAAGAAAGGAAAGGAGAGAGAAAGGATTAGTGTTGTCAGCCGCCTCGGGACATTACACGGAATCAGTGGCAACAAGTGAAAATGTGTGCCGCACAGAGATTCGAACCTGGTTACTAGGTAGGCACGCCACACTGCCGACCCACACTCCCACCGAACGCCATATATCCGCAGTCCTTGTCCATTTCCTCCATGCTCGCTACTTTTAGATTCGTCCAGAAGGTCGAATGTACGTTCATCTAGGCAGTACATACTGAAGCGTAGGTTGATACTGTCTTCCTTGACTTCCTCGAGGCGTCGGATTGGTCATTGTCAGCTAATGAATGAAATACAAGCGTATGGATTATCAGATCAGTGCTATCATTGGATTGAAAAGCAACGAGCACACAGGACACAGCACGTCTTTATAACCAAGAGAGATAAGCTGAAGCAAATCTAGTGGTATTGTAACCAGTCGATACCACACAAGGGGAAACCATTCTGCTTACGGTGTCTGACACTAGAGGTTCCGCTGTTATTCGACAACGGCAGCGACAGCGACCGGCGCCGCCCAACCACTAGCCGCACGAGTGCCACGCACTCTGATCTGAGACACTAACAGCACCACTGATCACGTGGATAAGACATTGCCCGACTACAGCTCTAGCCAGTTCTTGCCCTCTTGCCGAGTGATTACAGTGAGCAGCAGTGTACGATCGTCATAGTGCCGTCGCAACTTTCTCTATGGAAGTAAAACGTCAGAACTGGCCTCAAGACTTAGGTTTCCCTCTGTATTGCGAGCTGTTAAAGTGTTTAACTTATCACAGCCTTGTGTATGGAGATCGACAAAGATGTTCTAGACCAAAGCTGAGTATAATATGGTTTTTCTCTCAGTGATTGTCTTCTCTCATTACTTTATTACTGTCTCCAAACTCACGCATCCTCCAAAGGAACAAGAGTACATTTGGCGACGAGATTTAGCTTGTCCACTTCAAGTCTTACTTCCGGCGTGTGCCAAAGGAGTGTTACAGGAAGATTGCTTTCCACAATATATATATAAAGAACATGGCAGATAACTTCGAAAATTCTATGACGCTTGTCACGGATGACGCAGTTGTAAACAAAGAAGGCACAACGCTAGGAAATTGTACTGAAATACACAAGGCATGCAGAGAATCGTCGACTGGATCAGAAATTTGCAGTTCATCCTCAGCATGAACAAATGTAGCGTACTGCGCACAAATAGGCAAAAGAACACATTTTTATGTGATTACACGTTTGCAGAACAGTGAATGGGAGGAGTCACATCCATAAAAGGTCTAGGAGAAAGAAATGGATTGGCTCCTAAAACTAATCTCTGGTAAGGGACATGCCCGATGAGATTCATTGGAAGAATCTCTGGAACTCTTGTCTGCACAAGCCCCCAAAACACTCGTTCGACCAGAATCTTGAAACTTCCCGGCGGGTTAATACGGGGTACCAGGCCGTCGATCGAACTCGGGAGCGTTGGCTTTCGCGGGCAAGTGCTCTACCACGTAGGAGATGAGGTACTGGAAAAAATAAAGCAGTAAGGACGTATCGTTAGTCATGCTTGAGAAGCTCGGTCGGTAGAGCCCTTAGCAACGAAAGGCATAGGGACTGATTTCGGGTCTGCCTGAATGGTTCATTGATTTTATCTTGGAACTCTTCCATTTGATCCGTCTTTGCACATAAAAACAGTAATATCAGAAAATTGAGTCCGCCTTGATGCAAAACACCTTGTTATTCGTTTATTTCTTTATTCTCCCAGACTAGTTTCGGCGACAAATATTGCCATCATCAGTGTTTTTTAATCTAAAACATGAAGAAAATAGCATGGTTATACCAACGTATTACATTTTTACTATTCGTTTTTTGAAATATAATTTTCTATGGATACCTTCATACTACCTCATTTATTGTATGTCACAGCATGCTTTAAACAATTATTGTCGCTGTTTGCGATATATTTTCTGTGCGCTTTTTTCTACGTAAGCTAACGATGTACTTGACCACCATTTATAGCGAGAATGTAAATAGTGCTACTCCTATTTCGTTTAGCCCATGTCTCGTTTACACGCACTCACAGCTAATTTATGAAGGCAGTGCAGATTCAACCATTAATTAATGAATATATAGCGTTATCATTTTGTTTCTGACACTCAATAAAACTATCGCTACGTCTGCATCTACATCTGCAGCTACATTTATACCCTGCAAATCACACTTCAGTGCCTGACGGAGAGTTCATCGAATCATAAAACACAATAATTCTCTGTTACTCCACTCTTGAATAGCGCGCCGTAAAAACGAATACCTATATATCTCCGTGTGAGCTCTGATTTCCCTTATTCTATGATGGTGTTCGTTTCTCCATATGTTGGTGGCGTCAACGAAACATTTCCGCATTGCGAGGAGAAAGTTGGTGATTGAAATTTCATGACAAGCTCCAGCTGCAACAAGAAACGCCACTCCGAATATTGTATCATGTCCATGCCATTCTCTCCCCTATTTCTCGATAGTCCAAAACGTGCTACTCCTCTTTGGACTTTCTCGGTAATCCCATACAAGGCAGCAGTACTCCAAAAGCGGACGGACAAGCGTAATGTAGGCAGTCTCTTTAGTAGGTCTGTTGCATTTTCTAAGTGTTCTTCCAGTACGTTGCAGTCTTTGTTCGCCTTTTCAACAACATGTTCCATGTGTTCTTTCCAATTTAAGTTGTTCGTAACTGTAATCCCTAGATATTTAGTTGAACTTGTGACCTTTAAATTTGATTGATTCACCGTCTAACTGAATTTCAACAGATTCCTTTTAGCATTCATGTGGATGAGCCCACACTTTCCATTATTGCCGGCCGAAGTGGCCGTGCGGTTAAAGGCGCTGCAGTCTGGAACCGCATGACCGCTACGGTCGCAGGTTCGAATCCTGCCTCGGGCATGGATGTTTGTGATGTCCTTAGGTTAGTTAGGTTTAACTAGTTCTAAGTTCTAGGGGACTAATGACCTCAGCAGTTGAGTCCCATAGTGCTCAGAGCCATTTGAACCATTTTTGAACTTTCCATTATTTATAGTCAATTACCAATTTCCGAACGATACAGATATCTTTTCTAAACCGTTTTTCAAATTGTTTTGATCTTCTGATAACTTTACTAGACGATAAAAACTGTTTTCTATCCGTACAGTGTACTGGCTAGCACTCAGCCTCCACATCACCCCTGTTGTCATTATTACCGGCTCTATACACCATTACTACGGAACTTGCAGAGGTACGGGTTACCTCCAGCGACCTTCCCCTGGTCCTAAGAAAACGAAACGCCTGCAGCCGTCCTTTTTGTTGTTGTGGTCTTCAGTCCTGAGACTGGTTTGATGCAGCTCTCCATGCTACTCTAATCTGTGCAAGCCTCTTCATCTCCCAGTACCTACTGCAACCTACATCCTTCTGAATCTGCTTAGTGTATTCATCTCTTGGTCTCCCCCTACGATTTTTACCCTCCACGCTGCCCTCCAATAGTAAATTGGTGATCCCTTGATGCCTCAGAACATGTCCTACCAACCGATCCCTTCTTCAGGTCAAGTTGTGCCACAAACTTCTCTTCTCCCCAATCCTATTCAATACTTCCTCATTAGTTATGTGATCTACCCATCTAATCTTCAGCATTCTTCTGTAGCACCACATTTCGAAAGCTTCTATTCTCTTCTTGTCCAAACTATTTATCGTCCATGTTTCACTTCCATACATGGCTACACTCCATAGAAATACTTTCAGAAATGACTTCCTGACACTTAAATCAATACTCGATGTCAACAAATTTCTCTTCTTCAGAAACGCTTTCCTTGCCATTGCCAGTCTATATTTTATATCCTCTCTACTTCAGAGTCCACATCTGCCCCTGGAAATGTCTTAAAATTTAAAACCTGGTTCCTAAATCTCTGTCTTACCATTATACAATCTATATGATACCTTTTAGTATCTCCAGGGTTCTTCCATGTATACAACCTTCTTTCATGGTTCTTAAACCAAGTGTTAGCTATGATTATGTTGTGCTCTGTGCAAAATTCTACCAGGCGGCTTCCTCTTTCTTTTCTAAGCCCCAATCCATATTCACCTACTACGTTTATATCTCTCCCTTTTCCTACACTCGAATTCCAGTCACCCACCACTATTCTCCCGATAACGACATCCTCTTGAGTAGTCCCCGCCCGGAGATCCGAATGGGGGACTATTTTACCTCCGGAATATTTTACCCAAGAGGGTAAATGACGTCATTTATTGTGTAGCTACCAGTTTCGTCACTTCAGTGCACCATCTTCAAGCCTTAGCTCATGCTGAAGGGGTTATCATGACCCTCATATACGATTCATCAATGGCCAACAACTGATTTACGCAGACTACCTGCATCTGTGATGTCGCCTCTCCAACCATTAACTGACCCCTGGTGATCCACGAGCACGTTTGCGTCGATCTGACACCGCTACAGACATAAGTCAAACTCGTGACTAGAACACCATAGAATGTCAGTTTGGTACAAATGTTTTTTTTGTGATATGAGAAGCGATAAAGGATTCAGGGAAACTCGAGATTTCAACCCAGATTCCAGTGACCTCTTCCCGACGGTCGGTGGTGACACTCTGGCTATGACCTCTACACTGATCTCACCTTTTGTCATCCGTCATTTCATCAAAGCCAGCCGAACAGTCCTACATCGGCTTGTTTTGTAGTTCTTCCTGCTACGCTGTCCATTTCTCCACGTCTCATTATGCAGTCACTGAACCGCAGTTTTTTGTCTGTGCTATCTGTCGGTACGTTGCTCCCATGTACTTCAGGTGAATGGTTGACATTTCGCAGTTAGAAATAGAGCGATAAGCTACAAGTGCGCGTCCTCTGGGAGAGATGTATTGATATCCTCACGTAAAAAAATCCAGTAGCTCTAGATATACTAAACACCTATCATTCATTCTCACCATCCTTCAACCGTAGGAATGGCTTCTATCTCTACAGAAAATAAGCACACACGAGGATGAAATTTTAATCGTCGCATAGGTAAGGCATAGCAACATGTAAGTATCAGTTCGATAACGTTCGGTCAAGGTGTTCACGGTGTACCATCCTCCGATCCAGCTCCATTTGTTCGTCCATGAGACGCAGATAGATGTCGTGTTCCTTGACTTACCTACGGCATTTGATTCCGTTCCGTACAACCGCGTAATGAACCAAATACAAGCGTACCGAGTATCTGACCAACTGTGTCTTTTGATTGAGGAGTTTCTAAGAAACAGAACACAACATGTAATTCTCAATGGAGACAAGTCTGCAGACGTAAAAGTGACTTAGGAAGTACCTGAGGGGAGTATTATAGGTCCATTACTTCTCGAAAAATATATCGGCTCATCAAAAAGTCAGAATAAATTTGAAAACTTAATAAACTACGTAATAATGTAGATAGAGAGGTTTTATTAGAACCAAAAACAAAACAAAGTTCACAAAATGTCCGACAGATGGCGCTGGACAGCAAAACGTCAGTGACTGCGCATGACAATCGTGTATAAAAGGAGCTGTAATGAGAGAGAGAATCAGATGCGCCAGCAGTTGCTGCATGTTGACGTTACCTGAAAAGGCGCTTTTAGTGAAGCTGTATTATCAGAATGGGGAATGTGCTAGTTCAGCGTTACGATTATATCGCCATAGGAAGGGGATTCGAACGGGTAAAGGTCCGTTGACAAATGCAGCTGTGGCGAGAATGATTTCGAAGTTCGAAACCACGGGTTGTTTAGACAATAGACCCCGTAGTGGCCGACCGAGCACAAGGCGTAATGCTGCTGAGACAGTTCAGGAAGAAATGGAGACTGTAGCGGGTTCGTCTATGCACGGGGAAGTCAGCGCACGTGCAGTCGCACGTTGCAACGGTATTCCATATACTACTGTTTGGTTGGCACTTAGGCGTACCCTCCGATGCTATCCGTACAAAATCCATCGGCATCATGAACTGTTACCTAGCGATTTAGTGAAGCGGAGGGCATTTGCGGTGTGGGCGTTTCAAAAGATGGCGGAAGATGACGATTGGTTGAGTAACGTGTTGTGGACCGACGGAGCTCATTTCACGCTTCGAGGGTCTGTCAACGCCCACAACTGCAGAATTTCGGCTACCGAAAATCCTATAACTGTAATGGAAACTCCATTGCACGACGAGAAAGTCACGGTCTGGGTTGGATTTACCAAATCTGCTGTTATCGGGCCATTTTTCTTCGAGTAAATGCGTGATTCCGGTTTTGTGACTGCTACCGTGACGGGTGAGAGGTACGCCGATATGTTACAGAATCGTATCATCCCCAGCCTGCCTGATAAACACCTGCTGGAACGTACGATGTTTATGCAAAATGGCGCTCCACCTCATATTGCTAGACACGTGAAAGATCTCTTGCGCGCGTCGTTTGGTGATGATCGTGTGCTCAGCCGCCACTTTCGTCTTGCTTGGCCTCCCAGGTCACCAGACATCAGTCCGTGCGATTATTGGCTTTGGGGTTACCTGAAGTCGCAAGGGTATCGTGATCGACCGACATCTCTAGGGATGCTGAAAGACAACATCCGACTCCAATGCCTCACCGTTACTCCGGACATGCTTTACAGTGCTCTTCACAACATTGTTCCTCGACTACAGCTATTGTGGAGGAATGATGGTGGACATATTGAGCATTTCCTTTAAAGAACATCATCTTTGCTTTGTCTTGCTTTGTTATGCTAATTTTTGTTATTCTGATCAGATGAAGCGCCATCTGCCGAAAATTTTTTCAACTTTTGTATTTTTTGGTTCTAATAAAACCCCATGTTATTCCAAGCATGTGTGTCAATTTGTACCTCTCTATCTACATTATTTAGTGATTTATTCAGTTTTCAAATTTATACTGGCTTTTTGATCACACGGTAGATGACATAGTAGAGAAACTGAATGTCCGTAAAGCTTTAAAGCTTTTCGTGGATGATACTGTTGTATAGAGAATAGTCGCAATGCTACGAAATCGTTGCACAACGCAGGAAGACCTGGAGGGGCTCGACGTTTGTAACGGGGAGTGACAACTGATAACGTAAACAAGTGTAACGCATTGTGCATACATAGACAGGGACATATTATATGACTAAAGCGAGTGCAGAAGAGTCACTGGAAGTATCTCCTTCCACAAAATAAGTAGGAGTGTGAATACAGAGCTAACTGAAATGGAACGACAACATAAATCTAATCGCAGGAAAGGCACATGCCACACTGATTCGTTGGAAGAATATTCAGCCAATGTAGTCCATCAACAAAAGAGGTAGTTTGAATACCCTTGTGCAACTAAAACTTGAATATTGCTTGTCAGTGTGCGATCGGTACAAAATAGAATTCATACAGGACATAGGGAGGAGCCAAAAAAAAAAAAAAATGCATTTTGCCAGAGATTCATTTAGTATGCGCAAAGGAGTCGTAGAATTGACCAACCAATTCCAATGGAAGGCAGCTGCAAGAGAGACGCTCTGAATAACAGTATGGTTTAATGTGAAATTTCAAAGAACTTACATTTCTAAAAGAATCGACAAACGTAATGTTTGTTCGTACCTCTATCTCTTAAAAACACCACGAAGATGAAATCAGAGAGATTCGAGCCACCGCGGAGGCTTAACAGCAGTTGTTCTTCACACGAACTATTCGCGACAGGAACAGGTAAGTGGAAAAGTGACACTGATACACAAACTACCCTTCAACACTAAATGCAAGGTGCCTTCCGCCGTATAGATACAGGTGAAGATGTATGTCCTGCTAAGATATATTTTTTACTTAACCGATTGATGACGGAGAAAAGACAAGATTCCAATTAACTTGAGAATGTATCAAATTGCTCCTGTATGAGCTGTTTTGTCTGCATATGTACGCAGAGGGCTGGGAGAAGCCACAGCCGCACTTTGTCCATTACAAAACACTCGTCACTGGGTGTTGCGTTCTCCACCACGCTGGGAAAACGGAGGACGCTGGGAAAACGGCGGACCGAGTTCATGCTACTCGTTCCAGCCGGCGACTCCGTATCCCCAGAGCAGTAAATTAGGACGAGATCGTTGCTCGTGCCGTGAAACTTTTCCCATCGATCGGAGTCGGTCGACGAGGCGCGCCGCGGAGGCGAACAGATGTGAGACACGTACAGGGCAAATCCCACCCTGCCGGCGCCTGAGGCTGCGGCTGCCCGCGGAGCAGCGCTGCACGGTGGCTTGCGGGCTATGGCGGCGCAGGTGTGGGGATTTATCGTGGCGGCGCGTCGCCTGTGGAATACGCAACGAAGGGCCGCGGGGCATGCCGCTCGCGTGCGCGAATTAACAGGAATGCTCAGTGGACTGCAGGCTGAGGTCACGCAAGCGAAACAATTTCGGTCGCTTCTGTCGATAACAATTTTGATCGTGTGGCAGATACGGTGTTTAGGTCACTTGCAAACAATACGTGGGGCTTCATAGGTGTGGAACCACCGTTTCAGATAAAAGTAGATGCCTATACCGAAATTAAGTAGTACAATAAGGGAGGGGCGGGGGGAGAAGAATCTGTGAGGCTGTGTTACCAGTATGGCTGCCATTACTGAAGCTGCCATCTTGAATGCTGCTCGGATCTTTCAGGCAGAATTGGGGTCATGTGACACAATGAACAGACGGAGAATTGCGCTGAAAGGCAATACTACCTCTCTTTGACCATGGCGTTGTATTTTTGTTATAGTAAATCTTTTGTATTAATTAATACTGTTCTGTATTCAGTCACAATATTTATATTTTCTAATCACAGTCCGACTCGTTTTGGAGCTACGACTCCATTTTCAAGGACCTTATAGACAGAGTGGACGTTACATCTCCTTCAGTTCTCGTATAATAGCAACAGCACGACACAGTTGTTATATTTAACGAGAAAACTGTCTCAAGCGGGCCGGCCTGTGTGGCCGTGCGGTTCTAGGCGCTTCAGTCTGGAACCGTGTGACCGCTACTGTCGCAGGTTCGAATCCTGCTTCGGGCATGGATGTGTGTGATATCCTTAGGTTAGTTAGGTTAAAGTAGTTCTAAGTTCTAGGGGACTGATGACCACAGATGTTAAGTTCCATAGTGCTCAGAGCCATTTGAACCATTTTTGTCTCGGGCGGTATTTATAATAGAAACGCTAGAGAAATTGGAGAGATAAGGTATTATAATATATTACATGCCATTGACCACGTAAGAATCGTCTTTTGCATTAGTGGAAACTTCCATATTGTTCTTACATTTTGAATGATTTAACATGTTTTTTACAGTCCTGTATGAGTCAAATGATGCATACTTAAAATATCTTACAGTGACTTGCTGCAGTGTTGGTTTCACATTATTTTCATTAACGTAGACTGACGAAATGAAACAATGAATTAATAACAATTAACAATTTTTAAATATATCTAAGGACGTAAAACTAAAACTGATTTCTATTGTCTAAGTAATTTTCAATTTCTTAATTTTTATTCGTATCCTATGCAAATGGAAATAATTACAAATTCAATACTCTATCGCCTCATAGTAATACAGGTTTAGTATGCATCATTTGAGTCATGTAACACTGCCAAAAAATGTGAAATGGTTCAGAATGTAACCAAACATGTGGAAGCTTTTCGCCGAAGACGAATGTTATGTGAACAAATACAGGCAGTATGTTAAAATACTTGATGTCTCTCATTTCTGTGGCATTCCTCTCATAAATACCACCTGCGACAGCTTTCTCATTAAATCTGACAAGTTCTTCGTAGCCTCAATGCTAGTTGAAAACTGAAGGAGGAGTAACACCAGTTATCTACATACAGTCCTTGAAAAGTGAGTTGTAGCTCGCAAACGCGATTGACAGTAATAAAAAATACAAATATTGTGACTATAATATTTTATTGTATGATTTACTTCACAGTCACGGACAGCCCACGAATTACTGTCTATTAATAATGTAACATCATTTTTGTCACATTACAACAGTTAGTCGCACACTTACATAATTCCTCTTTATAAGGCTGCTCGCTTATTGCAGACTTTTTTACTATTGTGAAAATGAGTTTTGGTAACAACATGAAAAAAATATAATTACTTTATTACTCTCTAACGAGCCACCAGTGACCATCAATCCCTTCTACCAAAATCCTTCGGTAATACTGCTGAACAATCTCCGTAAGTTTCTCATGGAGTTCGTGTTAAAGACGTAAATACGTTTGGGATTGAAGTGCATCATTCATATCATTTTCGGAAACATTAGTTCTGTGAAACATGAAAGCTCATGTTTATTTAGAGTTATTATTGTTGAATAGAATGTGTAGCTCTGCAATTCAACATCTTCTGTATTTATCCATAAACGAGCAAGATCTTTCTAAAAACTATCTTGTTGAATATGAAATCCCGTTTTCTGTTCAGATAATTGTGTTTAATTCTGTATGCATCCAACAGATCAAGGAGAGAGTTAAGTCTTATTTCCTGCATTATCTACTTCAACCAGCCACTACCTCCATTTTCTGTGATATAGTTGTCCAAAGACGGTGTGAAATTGAGAAATAACGATTCTGACGACTGGTTCTCTTAATATAAAGTTTTAGATGCCACACCTATTAACTATTTAGATCTCTTGGATGTTTCTATGGGACTTTAGTCCAACATAAACAAACTAAAAGCCTTAGCACTGTCTCAACGTAAGACTTTGTTTTAAGCAATTTCTGGAATATATATCGAATACATATGTCAGAGAGGCTAATGTCATGTAGATCATGTAATTTTCATTTTGCAGCTCTTAGTAACAAGTTTAATATCTTCTATCAAAATAATGTGGAATGAGTAAGTTTAAAGGTACATACGGTATCTGATTAGTGTTAACATTAATGAAGACCTTATGTTTATTCCTACTCCTGTGAATACACTGAAAATTAGTTTTTTTTATTTCTCATTATTTTTGTACATAACTCTTAAATACAAATTCTCCCAAAGACTAAGGCGAGTTGTCCAGGAGAAATGATTTGGGTTTGCTTTGAAACTTGATCTGTTACATGTCAGACATTTTATGTTATTGGGAAAATGATCAAAAATCAATTCTGATGCATACTGACATCCTTTCTGTGCCACTGGCAGTTTTAATAATGGATATTACTGGTTATTTTCTCCTGTAATGTTGTAGTTATGGATATCACTATTCTTCTCAAATTATGATGCATTGATTACGATGGATATCATTAGCGAATATATGTATTGTGGTGGTGTGATTAAAATGAAGAACACTTTGAAGAGCTTCCTACATGACGACTGCGGGAGAACACCACATATTATTCTTATTGCTCAATACTTTCCCTCTAAGTGATGAGTTATCCCAGTAAACATTCCATAAAACATTGCTGTGTCGAAATATGCAAAAATGTCAGGAGTCTGATTCATTTGAATCCAAGACTAGCAATTATGCTAAGAGCAAAAAAGCTGAACCTAACTGTTTGAGAATTTAAATAATATGCTTCCTTCAATTCAAGTTTTCAGAGAACCACTCAATAGTTTTGTTGCACTCTTTGTAATGGGATTTATTATTAGGAGCATATGTAAAAACTAATAATTCTGCTTGTTGAATGTTAAATGGAAGGTCTTCCAAATATATAAGGAACAGAACTGGATATGATTTCTTCCCAGCCATTAAAATTATCTACCTTTCAAACAATAAATTATTCATCACAACGCTATGCGTTCTGTGAAGTATGATGCACATCAGTTAGGTGTAAACCCGTTACTTCCCAAAAACGTACATATTTCTAAGAGTGTAACATGATCCACACGATCGAATACTAGAAAAGATCGCAAAAAATATTAGCTAGTGATATTTTATTATGTAAATGGTTCAAATAGCTCTGAGCACTATGGGGCTTAACTGCTGAGGTCATCAGTCCCATAGAACTTAGAACTACTTAAACCTAACTAACCTAAGGACATCACACACATCCATGCCCGAGGCAGGATTCTATCCTGCGACCAAAGCGGTCGCGCGGTTCCAGACTGTAGCGCCTAGAACCCTATTATTTAAGGTTAGGAATATTTTACTATCTAAAGATTGGAATATTTGCTCAGTGAATGCATAAATAGCATTCTCATTTGGGTAATCCTTCTGGAATCCAAACTGCGATCAGCCAAGTAAATTATTTCTATTTACAATTGAGACAACTCTTGAGTACATTCCTTTTCTAATATTATGGAAAAATGTCAGTACAGAAATTGTACGATAACCTAGAAAAATTCCCTGTGCAAGTTATGCAAGTTACTAAGAACATTACTTATTAACTTAAAACAAATTTTCAGTATTCTGTTTGAAATTCCATACATTACGTCTTTCTTGTGACCTTTCTTCTAAAGAGGCTAAATAGTAGCGTATTTAACCGATGTGGAAAATTTGACTGTACCAATGAATCACTGCAAACGTACCTGCTGAAGTCCTGTATCAGGCTGTAGAGATATGAGCAAGCTGAATCGGAGGGTTCTTGAGTAATTAATTGAATAGCGTTGTTGGAGGTGTAACAAGCTTATTCTTTCGCAAAAGCGAAAGTAAATACTCGTTGCCTCTCTTATTCACATACCTGTGAACTTAAGTGGTAATTTTTTCTTCATTGACAATATGATAACATCTCAGGAAACAAATGAGAATCTTTTCTCAGTATAGAATTATCTGTCCATTTGACAGACATATTGTATATCCAAGTGCAGGAAATTGGTGGCAGGATTTAAACTTGTCTCATGGTTATAACTCACGTTGGTAATCTCCGTAAAAGCAGTTTCATGGAATACTTTAGTGTAATAAATTGAATGGGCGAGGAAAGGTATGTATGAAAGACACTGACAAGAAGAAGGGACACATTGGTGGGACGTCTGTTAGACATCACGGAATAACTTCCATAGTACTAGATAGAGCTGTAGAGTTTAAAAACTATAGAAGAAAGAGACTGGAATACCTCCAAAAAATAACTGACGACGTAGGTTGCAAGTGCTTCTCTGAGATGAAGACGTTGTCGCAGGAGAGAAATTCGTGGCGGGCCTTATCAAACCAGTCAGAAGACTGATACCTCAAAAAAAATAAAAAATAAAAAAATAGATTGACTCAGCTCCACTTGCTCCTTAGCTAGGTACAGGTCACCTTACAATAATAGGTGCGTTGCATACCGGCTGGACTAAGGCGTGGAATAAGGCAAAAGACCTGTGACCTGGTGAGGAATGGAGACGAAACGTTGTAAACGACGGCACCGTTATAAGAATCTTTGATAGATACTGCACTGAAACCGTCTCCTGCAGCCTAAGAAAAAACGGTGCACACTCTGAAAGACAGAAATGGCAATAGTGTTCAGGCGTATTCAATACTCCCTGTGAATATGACAGTAGCTGCGTAGGACAGTCTATTCGAAATGTTTTCTAGTACTGTAATGAACAAGAGTCGTGTATGAGTCTGGAAAAGAATTTGCTGTTGTTGAATACAAGCCTACGAATAAACAAAGAGCGTTGTGAAAGGAGAGACAAATTCTAACCCACTCGTAAGCTACATGTGCTCAGTCATCGAAGAGGCTGCAGAACATAGAACGTAGGACAACAGTTTTAGCAGAGGTAACATGATTCACGCTGAGCGGTGCATTGAAGTGAGCGTTTAACTTTGTGAGATCGCTTAAGTGTACGCAAGATATTTTACGTCGTGCAAAAAGAAAGATCTTCCTAGGAAAATTTCATCGTTGGTGCAAATGTAATCGCTACTCGCAATGGGCAGAACCATATCTGTTACAGCTGTGTGATTCTTACTTCTTCGACAACCAGCTGATTTACAAAGGCAGAAAATCCATTTTTGTAATGAACTATCGCAAAAAGTCCATCGCAAGCAGATTTTACAATGGTTTTGAAGTTTATAAATTATGCTCCTTGTGCTCCCACTGTCAAGTCTACCTTTGTGATGCAATCATATTATGGAGAACTCAACACTAGTAATAGTAATATTCCTTAAAATTCGTCAGGTACCTTATTGTACGTCTGTAGCAACACTTGTTATATGCAAAACTAATGTTTCTTGTGGTATTACAAAGGTGACATTTCCTGATGTTTATATCCCATTTGAAGCAACCCTGAAATATGCCCCTATGATGCGTACAGTGTTCCCGTATTATCGGCCAGTCATTCCAGTAGGGAGTCCTCCATTGCGACCCGCCAGTCGATACGCCACCGCTGCGTGCCCTTTACGTCTCGTGCTGCAGCTAGACCGCAGATCGATGCCTCACAATGTCGATACTGTATACCGCTGTGATGGAATGCGAAGGCGGCTTGTTGAAGGACTCTAGGATTTCAGTCGCCTGTCGCTCTCCGTCCACGGAAGAACTATTGGGAACTCCAGTTCAAAGTTGGTAACATGCTGTCATTCGAATTCGTTGTTAATATTACAGCCTTAGTGCTGACAACGTCCGTATTTTCAGTTTGCATTATGATTCTGGCAATGTTCGTGCTCCTTCACAATAAACTGTCTCCATCTTCTCCACGACTTGAGGATGAATGCGGTCGTATCTCTGAGTCTAGGAATGAAGTAGATGTTATGCTATAAGTACGTTCAGAAGTTGAGTGTCGTCTCATTGAATCACCCCATAGTTTCTTCGAAGATACTTTCTGTCCTTTTAGACTGCGACAACTGCATGTTTACATCACATTAATTTGTCTTATTTTCCAACGTAATATACGCAATTTTATAAATCATTTATTTTTCCGTCTCAGTTGCACATTGTTTTTTCAATACGACTACTTCCAAAAGATTGTAACTGAGACGGAAAAATGAACGACATATACATGTTACAGCTACGATATACAAACACATTTCTAAACTTTTTCTTGATAATTTCTGGATACGCTTACTTTCTTCTAAGCGCTTCGTGTGTTCAGTTTATTACCCCGCAAAAGGCTTATTATGTAATTACCAGTTCATTAAATTGGGACAGAAATAAAAAATTATTTATCATTTGGGAAAACTGCCAATGCTGCCAGCATGCTATACGAACCAGGATCCTTGCCTTTGTTGGGTAACGCTTTTACTTAATTAACTGTCCAGGTACAGCACAGTACCCTTCCTCAGGGCTTTACTCCTCTTAGCATTTCTCTCTCACGTTCAACTGCAGGGCTTGAAACTGCCACTGTTATATCAGGATGCAGACCGACGACCTGTGCAATTAGGCACAGAAAAACAGTATTCACGATTATTCCATTTATTAATCACAGTATAAGTGGTTGCCGTATCATCTGCGACGTCTATTGGATACGTAAGTTGGAATGGAATCCGCTGAATCCAACAGCGGACTCTTAGCTGCCGAGAGCGCTGCATCGGATCGGAGAGGAAGTCGATAATACCCTTGTGCGATGGTTTGCCCCGCGCTGCCGAGGTATGCATGTCCCGCTGATAGGTCTGTTTGGAAAGGCGATTGCATATGTTTCGATTCACATGCCGTTTCTAGGAGTTCTCAGTCTCTCCCAGATCACTGCTAATGTTGTCCCCTCAGGTGGACCACGATGTCGGATGCTACGATGTCATGCTGAATGCTGAACATGGCTCGTCGGTAAGGTGGGCCGTCAGACATGAGCAACGATGGAGCTATGGTGTAGTGTCTGTTCCGGACCAGAGCCGTGTTGGTAGACCTCTGGGCTAACCAATTATTGCTGGCTGCGTTGTAATGACTTGAGTGCTGGATGCTGGAATTCATCACCTGAGACTACCGGTCTTTGATATTCTCGTGAGGCAGCAAGTGGGATCAACACCGATACAGTCTCACATACAAGATGTTACTATAACCTAACAATCGACTAAGAACGACATGAACACCATCGATCCTACTGAGTGAGCGTTGTAATCTAGTGAGGGTGCAGGAGTTAAGTCGTCGAAGAGAGGCCCCACATGATGACATCTACATCTACATTTATATTTCACAAGCCACCCAACTGTCTGTGGCGGAGGGCACTTTACGTGCCACTGTCATTACCTCCCTTTCCTGTTACAGTCGCGTATGGTTCGCGGGAAGAACGACTGCCGGAAAGCCTCCGTGCCCGCTCGAATTGCTCTAATTTTACATTCGTGATCTCCTCGGGAGGTATAAGTAAGGGGAAGCAATATATTCGATACCTCATCCAGAAACGCACCCTCTCGAAACCTGGACAGCAAGCTACACCGCGATGCAGCGCGCCTCTCTTGCAGAGTCTGCCACTTGAGTTTGCTAAACATCTCCGTAACGCTATCACGCTTACCAAATAACCCTGTGACGAACTGCGCCGCTCTTCTTTGGATCTTCTCTATCTCGTCTGTCAACCCGACCTGGTACGGATCCCACACTGATGAGCAATACTCAAGTATATGTCGAACGAGTGTTTTGTAAGCCACCTCCTTTGTTAATGGACTACATTTTCTAAGGACTCTCCCAATGAATCTCAACCTGGCACCCGTCTTACAAATAATTAATTTTATATAATCATTCCACTTCAAATCGTTCCGCACGCATACTCCCACATATTTTACAGACGCAACTGCTACCAGTGTTTGTCCCGCTATCATATAATCATACAACAAAAGATCCAACGTTCGTAATGAGTTTTCAGTGATTTTCAGTGCCACTACATTTGCTTAACGAATTAGTTGCAGTGTCTTCAGTGCTTGGTGGAATTCCTGGTGGGTAATATTGCGTCCTATCTAGTGTCTCTTACGAAACGTTGCGGCAGTGGCGAAGGCAGTTCTGACCGTGGTTTTCTGATCAATATCTGCTGAACTTGCTCGCAGACACACAGAGTGTCGAAGTTACTTTCTCCGCGACCGAGTAACAGTGTTGTAATGTTTATACTTCCCGGTTGGCAGTTGTTGATAATTAGATGTTACTGAGAAACGCCGGCTGTTCGAACTTAGAAAACTTTACTCTCCTGTTTCCTCATTAATTTGGCGCCTATCAGTTCCAAATTTGACAGAGGCTCTCCTGCATCTCCTGATGAATATCACTACTAGAAAATAGAGTTATACAAAGAAATGACCTACCTAAGCATAGGGGTGATTCCATAATAACTTTTTCATTCTGCCCCGCAGTGGTTGCTGTTTAGTCTAGGACTGGAATAGTGAGGGCGACTCGTGAGTCGTTACGGGATAGCATATTAGGTAATAACATTGTCCGCAAAAGGCAGGGTTCTGGCATCGAGTCCCTATCTGACAAATACAGAAACTGTGGGTCAGACAGGGACTCGATGCCAGAACCCTGCCTTTTGCTGACAATGTTCTTACCTATTGTGCTATCCCCTCACGACTCACCCTCACTGCTCTAGTCCTGGACTAAACAGGACATCTCACACTGTATTGCATAGTTGAAAGATTCCTTATGCAATAATAATAATAATAATAATAATAATTTTATACAAACCACCAACAATTCAGCGTCTTGAAGTCCTACATAGTTTCGCCCACCCAAGCTGACAAAGTACCATCCAGCAGTGGTCTGTGTAGTATGCTTTTCATGTTGTGTGGACGTGCTCCTGTCTATGGAAAAGATTCCGCCCATTCTCCTTGGTCGCATCTGGCCAACCACAGTCCTGTTACAAGAGGTCTTCGGTTTGCTGCCCTCCTCGTTGTTAACACTGCATCTTCAAGGTTGCCATTCGTCGTGCTGTGCCGTTTCGTACCATCTTCCCGAGGTATCGTATGTGATACCTCTAGGTTTTATTTTTTCCTTAGGTCGGTGCGCAACTGAACTTCTTCTGACCTGTGGTATCACGTACGATAGGTAGCAGCTCACTTGTTCGTTCTACTGCGACGCACCACGTGGTAGCAGCACTGATTGGAAACTTAGGATTATGCACCTACAGAGTATGGCTCAGCAAAATAAACATAAGTGAAAGCCAGCAACAGTGAGCCTATTAAATTTTTCTCATAATTAGTTCTGTAACCATAATGCAACAGTGATCCAATTTCTGTCATATGTATGTTTTATTATTTTACTAATTTTGTGATATAATTAAATGTCAAAGACTTAATGCAAACGAACTAATTAAAAAAGAATATTGTAATTATGATGTGAGAAAAAAGATGGTCTAGTCTTGGAAGTTTCCTGTTGTATAGAGAGCCAGAAATACGTTTGAAGTAAGGAGTATTGTCGTTGGGCGTATAAACACTATGTTGTGCAGAAGTAGTCGCCAGAGAGGATTTGTTAGCGACAAGTGTTCAAGTGAGTCAAGTGTAGACGCGGTGTGCGGAAATGCAAGAAATAAATTACAAGGTTTTTTAAGGTATCGTCAGGCATTTTGTGGTTGTAAATGAGCACGGTACATTGCCATCAAGTGGAATTATTATTCAGGGAGAGTTTTGTGGACCTATTAGTTATTTGGAGCGGTGGTAATATTGGCATACACTGTCGACGAATAATATCTTACATTGGACTAGCAGCAACTTTTCAAAGTAAAATCTGACCAGTTTCATCTTCAGACTGTATAGGGCTAGCCAGTGAAGTATTTTTTCTCATTTAAATAGCAAATTATTCTGTGCAGCAACATTTACAGTGTAAATGAACTTTACCTCAATCATTTACCTGACAGCGTCTTATACTGTCACCAGTCTTGGTTCTGAGAATACTACTAGTGAAAATATGGGAAATTACTGAAAATAGTTGAGCTTATTTAATAACTAAGATAAAGAAATGCAATTTACAAAACTAGGAAGTATACAAAACTGTCATTTATCAGCAGTGAACTTTATTGCTTGGTAGAACCCCTAGTTAAAGAATAATGACTGAATGTTGCAGATAAAAAGCATAATTTAAATGAACATTGACAAAATATTACTACAGAATAATATATTTCCTTTTTTCTGTGTGCACTGAAAACTAAGCTTACATTCGCCAATTACGTAGCGGTGTAGTGTAAAATTATTTATTCTGCGCGAAATGAAACTTTATACGTTTTTCAAAAATGACCTACTGGAATAGAAATGAAGTATTCATGAACATCTGCATTACAGCGATAACGCAAAGCTGTTCATTGCGCGAAGTGTTTTGCGAACAACTAACTTTTACGTTCTTGTGTTCGCTACAAATTATTCTGCTGCTTTTTCAGTTGACGTTAATTCATGGTATTAACTCTGTTTTTACGTCATGTTCGAGTCAGTGGCTTTGGTTCTGATTTTGCCCGATTGCAGTTCAATGATCAGATAATAATAACACAGTAATTTTACCCAGTGAGCTGACGCTCTGGAGTAACTTGAAATCTAAAATTATAAGAGGCTTAGTTTATTTATTTCCAATTCCATTAACTATTTCTTAAATTTACCTTTAGCTTCAAAATTTCTTTCGATCGTTATCGTGCGAGAATTGACGCGCGATAACGATTCGGCTATAACTGTATTTTTATTTTTATTTTCACATCAAGTTCCATAGGACCAAATCGAGGAGCAAATCTCCAAGGTCATGGAACGAGTCAGTACATGAAATTATAACATAAAAGTAATAACGGGTAAAAATAAAATATTTATGAACCCGAAAAATGTAGTCCATACGTTTAAGTAAACGCAATCAACAATACAACAAGAATCAGCTTAATTTTTCAAGAAACTCCTCGACAGAATCGAAGGAGGAACCTCTTCAGTTTCGATTTGAAAGAGCGTGGATTACTGTTAGAGTTTTGAATTCGAGTGGTAGCTTATTGAAAATGGATGCAGCAGTATACTCCACACCTTTCTGCTCTAGATTTAAGGAAGTCCGATCTAAATGCAGGTTTGATTTCAGCCGAGTATTAACTGAGTGAAGGCTGCTTATCCTTGGGAATAGGTTAATAGTGTTAACAAGAAATGACAGCAAGGAATATATATATTGAGAAGCCAATGTCGAAATACCCAGACTCGCGATCAGGGATCGACAACAGGTTCGCGAACTTACGCCACTTATTGCATAACCGCCCATTTCTGTACCTAAATTATCCTTTTAGAATTAGAAGAGCTACCCAAGAAGTATAATACCATACGACATAAGCGAATGAAAATAAGCAAAAGAGACTAATTTTCGTATCGAACAATCACTCTCTTCGTATACCATTCGAATAGTAAAAATGCCAGCATTAAGTCTTCGAACAATATGCTGAACGTGGGCTTTCCACAACAGTTTGCTATCTATCTGAATATATAGAAATTTGAGCTGTTCACTTTCACTACTCATGTGCCCATTATGTGAAATTAAAACGTCAGGTTTTGTTGAATTGTGTGTTAGAAACTGTAAAAACTGAGTATTACTGTGAGTTAGCATTAGTTTATTTTCTATAAGCCATGAACTTAGGTTATGAGCTGCATCTTTAGAATCCGAGCCAATGTTGCCCACAACATCCTTTACTACCAAGCTAGTGTCATCAGCAAACACAAATCTTTTTAAGTTACTCGTAATACTAGATGCCATATCATTTACATAAATAAGAAACAGGAGCGGCCACAACACTTGTCCCTAAGGCACCCCCCCTTCCCCCATCTTCAGCACACCCCACTCAGACCCTACATCAGAGCCATTCTCAACACTGTGAATAACGACCTTTTGATGTCTGTTGCTAAAGTAAGAGATGAAACAATTGTGAGGTATTCCCTGTATTCTGTAATGGTCCAACTTCTGGAGCAATATTTTGTGATCAACACAATCAAACGCCTTAGTTAAGTCAAAAAATATGCTTAGCGTTCGGAACCTTTTGTTTAACCCATCCAGTTCCACGCAAAGAGAATATAGCATTTTTAGTTGTTAAAAGACTTCTAAAGCCAAACTGTACATTTGATAGCAAATCGTGTAGGATAAAATTATCAACTATCCTTACATAAACAGCCTTCTGAATAACTTTAGCAAACACTGATAGCATAGTAGTAGGTCTAAAGATATCTACATTATCCTTCTCACCCTTTTTATAAAGCAGGTTTACTACTAAATACTCTAATCGTTCAGGAAACTGACCAATTCCTAAAGGAAAAATTACAAATATGTCTAAATACAGAGGAGTATTTCAGACATCAGTCTCAGAAAGGCATTTGCCAAGGAAGTTATATGATTCCCTGTAGAAATTAAATTTTTATTTAATTCACCATCAATGCTCAGAAAATGATTGTTAAATACTATACTTATATCTGATTTATCAGTAACAGAAATATTTTTACTACTAACTGACTTTATATCGTCGACCTTGTGAAACTGACCAGGCACTTCCTTCACAACTGACCATATGGTTTTAATTTTATCCTGTGAATTATCTATTCTATTTGCATAGCACATACTCTTTGCTTCCCTAACAACATTTTTAAGCACCTTACAATATGGTTTGTAATAGGGTGTTGTAACTGCATTGTGATTACTTCTAACAGTTTGATATAATTCCCACTTTCTTCTACATGATATCCTTATCCCACTAGTCAGCCACCCAGGCTGCCTATTACTGCTAATACTCTGTTTAGTACGTTCTAATGGATAGCAACTCTGAAACAATATGAGAAATGTGTTAAGGAAAGAATTATATTTATCATCTATGTTATCAGAATTATAAACATCCTTCCACTCTGTTACCTGTTGGGTTAACTTTCCTACATTTTTTTAAATTGTATCTGACATTTGCCTGAATGGAATAGACCTTTAGTGTTAAAAATGTGCTTCATGGTCTGAAAGGTCATTGACCCTTTTACTAACAGAAAGCTTATCTAACAGTGAAAAATGAATAAAAATATTGTCTACAACTGTACTACTGTTCCTCTGCACCCTAGATTAAAAAAACAGTCGGCATCATATGATTTTAGGAGATCTACCAACATCCTTTTTCTTGCATCATCATACACAAAATTTATATTGTTACCACATATAACTAATTTCTGGTACTTCCTACAAAGCGACTCAAGAACCCTCTCTAGCTTGAGCAGAAATGCTCTGAAGTCAGAGTTAAGAGACCTATAAACAACAACAATTAGAAGTTTAGTTTCACTAAATTCAACTCCCCAGCACATCATTCAAATATCTGTTCAGTGCAGTGCCGTGATATGTCTATGGACTTAAATGGAATGCTGTTATTTACTTACATAGCCACTCCCCCACCCCACAAGGAAATGCTTGAAAAACAGCCAGCTAATCTGTAACCAGGTAAAGGAAGCCTCTGAATTGTACAATTTTTTAAGTGGTGCTCTGACATACCACTAATTTCACAGTCAACATCTATAAGCAGTTCACTAACTTTATCTCTACTACTTCTTATACTTTGATGAAATATGCTAATTCCTTCTCTACTTGGAAAGATGACGCCCTCAGAAGGTGAACTGTTAGTTAGAGGGACTTCCTTTGAGCAGGTATACCAACCAGCTGACATCAATCTAAAAAAGGTGGAGCTCTAACACCAACTACTACAGGAATCTTTCCATGAGTGGTCCCATAACCACCCACTACACTGTCACCCATAAGCTTTACCAACCACCTGTTCCCATAACTATTGAGGTGCAGGCCATGCCTAGTGAAACTCCATCTAGTGATAGACCCAACTAGCACCACTGAAATGGGACCCATGCCCTTCACCATCAGAGCCCTTCCCAGTCTCATGTTAATGCACCTAACAGCCACATTAGGATGAGACTGATCATGACGCTGAAATAGTTGCACGAAATGCACATTAGTGCCACTAGTTTGAGTAGCTATCTTTACCATGTCACCACCTACATAATATTCCCTGTCCCCATCAAGACTGTTCCCTGCTCCATCCAATATCACTACCTAATCCCATCCAATATCACTACCTAATCTTCCTTCGTAAAATTCGTCCATAATTAGCCTATGCTCTCAGTCACCTGAGCCAACCCTACACTAGTCTTCACAAAGCTGGTGATCTGGTACTCACTCCCCAACACTTGCTGCAACTGCTGGCCCACAACTCTACCATGTGAACTACCTTGCAGCATATCCTTTTTTTCTGTCAGTTTTTGCAACTGACCTAGGCCTTCTAACTGCTGAGGACTGCTGCATGTTCCCTACATCTGTAGCTACAAGAGGCGTCTCTCCTCTCAACTCTGACAGTTGGTCAGATCTATTGCATATACGCAAATATAACTGTCTGAATACCTCCTCTTCCTAGGTGCCTTCTTGCCAACTGCCAGTTCCCGTTCCCCACCATCCTTCACCGTCCTCAATCTATCTAGTTCCTTCTTTGCGCGTTGTAACTGCACCTGAAGGGCACAGATCTTACGCTCCTGCTCCTCTATCAAATTATTTCTACTACAGATTGTCCATTCTCAGGAGAGGATCTCGCTAGAATGCCCACTGGCTTCCCCACTGCATTCCCCCAATGAATATATTTTGAACAAATCCCAAACCGTAACCCACTACTCATAAGCCTACGACAGAGCCCTCACTTGACACTCATGGTAAAATTTTACAGTAACTGAAAAAGCTATACGTATACGTTACCTAAGTTCAGTTACACTGGTAGAACTGTTTATAGAACTAACAATAGCGGTCTCGATATTCTCTGTCTGCTGAGAAAGCAACTACTTGTATTAACACTACAACACCATAGCTAGTACCAATAGCAAAAAACTTCACAAAATTACTAGCTAAAACCAAAATTTCAAGCGGCCACTGGTACACCCAACGAAGTTAAAACACTGAATCAAAATTTTATTGAAATATTTCAATAGGAAAAATAAGAAACGTCAGCTGAAAACTAAAGCACGAAATTTACTAAACGGCTTCAATGCACAGAAAACTGTAAAAACCACAGCGAGCACTTAGTTGGATTTTTACTATACTTTGGAATAGGCGCCTTTCCCAAACAACAGGGAATATTGGGTGCACGAGTCATTTAAAAATCTCAATTAACCGAAAATGTAGGTCCCTTATATAAGGACATGTCTCTTTCTAATTACGTTTGCTTTCACCTGATTTAGTATTCTATTAATACTGTACGAACATCCCTCAGTTAACAGGGAACTATAAATTAATGTTATAACAAACGTAAAAGCTTTAAACTACATATGATACGATGGGACTCAATACCGAGCTCGTTTCCATGAGCTGAAGTGTGGTTAGATGAGTCAGTGAAAAAGCTTCATCAATCAGATCTACCTCTACATCTACATGGTTACTCTGCAATTTACACTTAAGTGGCTGGGAGAGGGTTCATCGAATCATTTTCATACCACTTCTTTACCATTCCGCTCTCGAATGGCGCGCCGGAAAAAGGAACACCTAAATCTTTCCGTTCGAGCTCTGATTTCTCTTATTTTATTATGATGATCATTTCTGCCTTCGTAGCTGGGTGTCACCAAAATATTTACGCGTTCAGAAGAGAAAGTTGGTGTTTGAAATTTCGTAACTAGATCTCACCGCAAAGAAAACCGCCTTTGTTTCAGTGACTGCCACCCCAACTCCCGTATCATATTAGTGACACGAAACGAGCTGCCCTTCTTTGCACTTTTTCGATGTCCTCCGTCAATCCTACTTGGTAAGAATCCCATGCAACGCAGCAATATTCCAGCAGAGGACAGACAAGTGCAATGTAGGCTGTCTGTCTAGTCGATTTGTCACATCTTCTAAGTGTTCTGCCACAAAGCGCAGTTTTGAAGAAGATGACCCTTTGGTGCAAGGCGATCATAATGAAGAAAGTGACTCAAATGAGAAAACTTTTCTCTTGCTCAAATACGAGAAAAAAAGGATTCTCGAACCACACAAATGATAAAGAATGAGTGTGTTACTATAAGTATTACTGTCTGCGACTAAATAGTTTACTTAGAAAATGTATTTGCCTTTTCTTATTTTTGAGGTGGGTGTCACTTCCAATAACCTCCAGTCTAACAATGCTGCGAGCAACTCAGCAGCCATAGATGAATTCAAGCAGCCGTTCGAATATTTTTCCAAATACTTTCTTAATTCATGATTTCAGCTTCTGTCTCCATTTACATGTCAATAAAACTGGAAAATCATTTCATTCTACTGTAGATGTATTATTGCACCCCGTTTAAGTGTACTGCGATTAAGAATGCTGGGGGAGGAAAACTAGATACCCACTACTTTCAGGCAATGTTTCATGGGACATGTTATACCTCCTGAGGAATTATCTATAACTAGTTAACGACTTAGAGTTGTTTAAAGTTTCAATACCAAGTTTCTGGTCTGACCTGTCTTGAAATTTACAATAAAAATGAACAATTTATGTAATGGATATGACTGCTTTTGCTGTAATAAATCAACATGAAACTTTATAGCTGCGTGTGTGACTGTCTGCTTAAGTCGCAATGTATCATATACGATACCATCTACAAATATTCATTATGGTTTCCCACTTTTTTGAGAGTCATTCATTGTTAACGAGTATTAGCACAAACCTGTTAACGGAGATGTAGCTCTTTTTCACTTTTAAAGTATCCGCCCCCGGTAGCTGAGTGGTCAGTGCGACAGACTGTCAATCCTAAGGGCCCGGGTTCGATTCGCGGCTGGGTCGGAGATTTTTACCGCGCCGGGACTTGGTGTTGTGTTGTCCTAATCATTGTCATTTCATCCCTCTCGAAAGGCTTGCACCAGGCGAACGGTCTACCCGACGGGAGGCCATCGTCACTCGACATTACTATTACTTTTAAAGTGTGCTTGGGGCTGAAGAGAGTAGTGACCTGAGGGGACATTGACGACCCATAAATTAACGAGAAATACCATATTAGTCGATGGAACAGGCTACAAAACTAACAACACTTTTTATCTAATCATGGTATATACTACTGCACTTCATCTCAGACATCGCAGTTATGATGTAGATAGTTACGATGTATTGAAAGCAAATATTATACTTTTCCACGGAGACAACAAACTTCTCAGAATTCATGTGAGTAACAATTTCATCACAGCTCGCCCTCCATAAATTTCATCAACTAGGGTTAAATTTGAGAAAATAACAACACACCGAAAGAATGGTACCAGTACCAAGACGATATTCTGAGTATCAAACCTCGAAGGACATGTATGTTCTTGTGGCTGTACAAGCGCTCTCTTCCGTGACAGAGAAACAGAGTGTTATTCTAAGCTCATTCAGTCAAGATAGGTGTACTGGATCGAAAATTTAAATGCAATGTGTAGTATACGTATACATTGCCAAAGTGAGCAGTCTGCTTGCGATTGAGTTCATACGAGCCTTATGTTCTGTCTCTGGGAAAAGGATTCAACTTACCGTGACAGTTTTATTCGTTCGTGGCATCAACAAGAAACTGTTGGCGACAGGTGCGGAGGAATTTTTATTCTTTCTCCGGACAACTGCAGGTAGTATTTTTTCCATGATCTCCACGGCCTATTGATGTGGTGTCCACGCATTTTGTGTATGGTCTGCAGGTGCCACAGTTAATATTTTCTAGAAACGAATAGACTTTCCGTTGAGGAAGATTACCTTAAAAAAGTTAATCTCTTGGCTAAATCAACGACATTTAGAAGCTCTGACTTCAGAATGTTGATAATTCATAGCATACTGGATGGTCACAGTCGGCGATCATGTACAGTTCTTCAGGTCTGACTTTAGTGGTTTCTGTTGTCATGTAGTTAAGTTCATTACAGCATCATGTTTCCCATTTGATGTAGTAGCTTTCGGAAACGACAGGTATCTAATTTCTCGATTCATCCACCGGCTACGGACTTCTATGCGAAAGTGAAATGGTTTCTTTTACGTACTTCTACACTCAATTTTGCATGAATACACACAACACCACCGCATATTTTTCTTCAGGTTTAATAAGTAAGTTTAAATCTGTACATGCACAGGATAAAACGAGCGGTGACTTTAAAAGTAAGCCAACTCTGTAATCAAGGCCACTCCCCTCATTTTCCAAATTTGAGTGCTTCTTACTGACTTAGATCTAATTGTTTTTAGTGAAACTTCAAATGGCAGAAACTATTTGCAATCATGCACACTTACCTCAGCGAAGCCTTGGTAGCACAATGCCGTTGACTAGTAGACGTTTCTCCAATGTCGAAAATATCGGTAGAGTATCATACAGTGAGGACACATCCCACTGTTAATGGCAATCCGTCTGTCGGATGGAGAGGTAAGGCCCTGCGATGCCGTTGTTACTGTTCGTGGAGTGTAAGCTATATGAACTAACGTGGCTTCACATGTACACACGTCCGTGACGCTAACTACACTCAGCGGACACACTTAACATACAACTCACATACACCAAGTGCAAAGGGATCTTCCAGCCATCAGTACCAAATAATTTTCTTTCTTTCATTACGTCATCGAGGATCTGTGTCAGACAGTGATAACCAAAGCCGTTATTCGATTCTATCACGCAGGATATATTGCTCAAACACCCCACAGTCTCTGTCGCAGAATATATACGATTATGCCGCCATGGCGCCTTTTAACGTCACTCTCTTATTCGTTTTATTTGCTTTGGAACTGCACATCAATGTGGGTAGAATTGTATATGATACGTACATAATACTGGGATACTGAGCCACTGTATGTAGAATGAAAGACGACCCTGACAGAAGGTCACTCTAGTATCAATATTATTTTGGGAGAATTTGTGGTGCTACTTAGTTTGGTCATTCAGGATGCGAAAAATTAAGTGAAACACAATAAAATTCTGAGCCTGTTTCAGTTTGTCGCCTGTGACATAACTGAATCATTGCACAACAGAGTGAAAAGTTTCCATGTACAACAATTTGAACGCACAACTTTCGAGCTTGTGGATGACGTTCGTAACAGAAGTCCGTGTTCACGAGCTACTGTTCTACAGCAGTTTACTGTGTACGGCTACTATAAATGACGGATAATTCATACGACATAAATATCGATTTTCTTAAAAATTGAAAGGTGGAAAGTAATTAGTAGTGTCGACAAATTAGAACATCCCTGTAAATGATCTTACGAAAACTACACCTCTTGTGAAAGTATGGAAATAAATCGTCATTAGTTGACGCTTGGTTGTTGCGCAAAGATTCATGGAAGCAGAAGAGCCCAATATACAACAAAATCGGTAATCCCTGTACGGTACGTCGCTATTCCAGTCACGGACTATCGCCGTCGTTCTCTTACAGCGCATTAAATTGATTGCTGTTGACTTTTAATTTTCCCTTGATCGTTAAGTGTGATGGAAGGGGGACTCTCGATGCCATAAAAGTTTATGGTTTTGCGTGTGCTCCACATGATAACAAATCTCACGGGAGTCTCAGTCAATTCGCTCGTGATCGTCCCTCGACGGTTAAATCCCATCAGCATTTCAGATTGTAGAAGGAAGAGTATCAAAGTGCTACACGCCATGTGAAACAGCTGCATATTCCTTGTAGCGGAAGAAAGAATTCTATTTTGGAAATCAGCGGTAAATTTCTGTGGGACTAAACTGCTGAGGTCATCGGTCCCTAGGCTTACACACTACTGAATCCAACTTAAACTAACTTACGATAAGGACAACGCACACACTCAAGCCCGAGGAAGGGCTCGAACCTCCGAAGGGGGGAGGAAAACCAGTTCAGTTACTGTACCGTAGAAGATAATAGAACGGGATTATTAAAACATCTGGACCGCTTTTCTTTCCAAGATTTTCAGGTCCTTCAAAACCTATCGAATTACCTTTAAGTTCATTGTAATATCTACCATAAAGTGTGGTTGATCTTGGACATTTCTCTCGGTTACTTTATTGTGTTGTATAACAACTGTGCGAATAAGAAAAACACGAAATCTCTAATGAAATGAAACTGCCCAGTTTCATAGACCTTTACAAGTCTTGGACATGCAGACTGAAGCGACGAACAAAATTTGTATCAAGGCCGGGATTCGAACCCGGGTTCCTGCTTACAAGGCAGACGTGGGTAATGGCTACCGCATCTGTCTAGCAAGCAAAAAACCTGGTTTCGAATCTCTGCATCCACACATCATAGATGTCTGAGACGTGGAAAGGTCTATGGAATCATGAAGTTTCATTTGATTAAATCACTTGTGCCAGATTTTCAAGCAGGATCCCCTTTGTCGTTGGATGCTGAGGGGCTATTCCAATACAATTGGAGAACCACTGCAGTGCTGTTCGAGTTTATGGGGAATACCAGGTGGGCTGAGGCGTGAATCGGAATTTGGATAGAGGGAGAAGGTGAGCTAGCGTCATCCGTGCAGTTGTGCAAAGCCGATGTGCCACGTTTGCATATTGTTTAGCGTATCTGCCTAGTGAGAAACAGACCCACGTTCGAGTCCCGGCCGTGGTACAAGTTTTCATCCGGCGGTCCAGTCTACATGTATACATTATAAAACATTTAGTCGGTGGAGGCGCAACTGGTCCTGTAATAGGAAAATCTCTGAAAGATGCGTGCGCTTCAGGATATTCGCCTATCTGTATTTCGTTGTTCGAATCTTTCAAATTATGAAAGTGGCATGGGTAAAATACAGGGAGCGAAAGGCTATTTACAATTTGTACAGAAACCAGATGGCAGTTATAAGAGTCGAGGGACATGAAAGAGAGACAGTGGTTGGGAAGGGAGTGAGCCAGGGTTGTAGCCTATCCTCGATGTTATTCAATCTGTATATTGAGAAAGCAGTAAAGGAAACAAAACAAAAT
This sequence comes from Schistocerca serialis cubense, assembly GCF_023864345.2. NCBI lineage: Eukaryota > Metazoa > Arthropoda > Insecta > Orthoptera > Acrididae > Schistocerca > Schistocerca serialis. The sequence goes on from NC_064638.1 coordinate 990,086,116, forward strand.
TCCGGAGTAGGAATTAAAATCCATGGAGAAGAAATAAAAACTTTAAGGCTCACCGATGACACTGTAATTCTGTCAGAGACAGCAAAGGACCTGGAAGAGCAGTTGAACGGAATTGACAGTCTTTTGAAAGGAGGATATAAGATGAACATCAACCAAAGCAAAACGGGGATAATGGAATGTAATCGAGTTAAATCGGGTGATGCTGAGGGAATTAGATTAGGAAATGAGACGCTTAAAGTACTAAATGAGTTTTGCTATTTTGGGAGCAAAATAACTGATGATGGTCGAAGTACAGGGGATATAAAATTCAGACTGGCAATGGCAAGGAAAGCGTTTCTGAAGAAGAGAAATTTGTTAACATCGAATATAGATATAAGTGTCTGGAAGTCGTTTCTTAAAGTATTTGTATGGAGTGTAGACATGTATGGAAGTGAAACGTGGACGATAAATAGTTTAGACAAGAAGAGAATAGAAGCTTTCGAAATGTGGTGCTACAGAAGAATGCTGAAGATTAGATGGGTGGATCACATAACCAATTAGGAGGTATTGAACAGAATTGGAGAGAAGAGAAATTTGTGACACAACTTGACTAGGAGAAGGGATCGGTTGGTGGGGTATATTCTGAGGCATCAAGGGATCACCAATTTAGTATTGGAGGGCAACGTGGAGGGTAAAAATCGTAGAGGGAGACCAAGAGATGAATACACTAAACAGATTCAGAAGGATGTAGGTTGCATTAGGTACTGGGAGATGAAGAAGCTTGCACTGGGTAGAGTAGCATGGAGAGCTGCATCAGACCAGTCTCGGGACTGACGACCACAACAACAACATTTCGTTGTACCTTTATCCTTATTCCTGCAGTCGGATTTCACGATTATAAAACGCTGTGGCAGGTGCTTAAACATTTTATGTCTGTAACTGAAACTAGTGCAGTTCTGTTGAATTGACGGAGAAAACGGTTTTAATTTCCTTGTACAACATGACAACATGAGACGGAGTACAAGCGCGGTTGTCAGAAGGATGTGCCAATCCCTTCTTGCTTAAAGGTACCGCCCACTGGATATTTGCTTCAAGCAATTTAGGAAAACCGCAGGAAAACCTAATTTGTAGGTCTGGAGGGATTTCTGAACCTCCGTTCTTCTTGATATTAGTCCAGTGTCTTAGTCGCTGCGCTACTTCAATTAGTTTTTAGTTGAAAATAGTTGGTTATGACTGTGACCATTTTATGACTTTCTGTTTTCTAGTAGCAGGTTTATCTTTGGTTGACTTATTGTTTTCCTACTGCAATACTTACCGAGGCATTATTCTTCATTCAACCGCTATAAATTACTACAGTTTGAGTTTCGTGGTCATTAATCTACATTGGGTTACAAGAAAGCAGCCGATTAGATATGATAATTTCTCTAAAATACCCCTACTTTCAGCCAGAATGATTATGTCGTTTATCAATTTTAGTAGTGCAATCCCTTGACCTTGCCCTTTCATTCTTGATTCGAGTTTTTATTTAATTTCCTTCAGTGATATTTCAACATACATGGTAAGTAGTATTGCGACAACCTGCAACCCTGCCACCATTTTTGCTTTAGACAATCATTCTTTTACTTCTCACTTTATTTCTCCTGTATTGTTTGTCGCTGCAAGTTCTTTCCCGGTTTCCGGATTCCAAACATCTTAGCCCGCTTAAAATTATCGAAATAATACATTTTATTAGCCATATCATTAATCACAAAATTGTAGGTATTTGAAAAATATCAGTTAACAAGAATAAAATTACGTTATCCAAAATTTTCCCAGTTTAAAAAAGGAAATCTCTTCTTATATGTTCATTGTTGCTTCCTTCATCAAGCATAAAATCATAACTGGTTCTCTGCTGTCTGTACATCTTAAGAAGCTGAATGTATCTTCCTTCAGCAACTCTATAATACTTTTTTTCTATTTTTAGCGTCCATATATTAATCTACAAGTTGAGGAAATCATCTGACAGTTCTTACACTTGCACATTAATGCCTTCTTCGATACTGCAGTGTTAATTATTTTTCTGAAACCCTGTAGTCTCTCCCGTATTTTTGTTTCAAATTACGAAATCAAATATCGCACTCTCAACCACTGCAGACCTCTTTGACCTCCAATCATTCAGCTCTATGTCAAACTATCGTCGAATGAATTGATCACCTGTATCTCCCACATCAAATATTCCTCCTCTTCTGTTACATCACTCTGTGAAACGCCATCGTACGGAACTATACTTGTTTTCGCTTTCCAGAGCGTAATTGACTGTGAACCACGTTGACAGACCACGTACATCCTATTTGTTCAACCACTAGAGAAAAAAACTTCCAGCTTTTAATATACAGCGTCCTATTTATATCTACATCATAACGATTGGAAAAATTTAACCGTTTAGTCAAAGTAACAGGAGCATGCTCACTGAACGACAAATAATGATATTGTGATCATTTCAACAACAAATCATTTCAGAATAACACATCCTTAACAATAAACCTTAGCTTTCCATAATAACGAAACCATGATTAAGAAAAACTTAAATGGTGTAAACATCAACTAGGCATGCATAATCTTACTAAAAGCTTTAGTTTCCTAATACCGTATTCCTACTGCCAATTTAAAGCCTTGAGCCTTGGCGTGATGCTTAGCTGCATGTCTCACTTTCTAAACGCACTGCCACAGGAACTATGTTCAAATCCATGTCCTACACACAGTCTAGGATTTTAGGACGCTATAAACGATTACTTACGATGTCTGTTATTGAATATATGGCAGAAATGATTAAAATAATTCTGTTGATAAAACCAGGTTTTGTGATAATTAACATATATATTGCTCAAGAAAATGAAAACACCTATCTGAATGGTAATATGTTTGTATTTAGAACTTGTTTCTCCCAACACTGATTCTTACATTTCGAAACATACCTAGCCATATTGTGAGATGGGCAACAAAGGAGGACCTTGAAAGAAACCTATGTTGTTACGCCACGGCATGTTCCTCTTCAAATTTCTTCTTCAGAAACGTTTCGTCCCCTCTACTGGGATCATCTTATGCATCTTTTGGTGTTTTGGTATGTTAATAGGGGACGCCAGAGTTCCTGAAGAAGAGAGAAGACGAAGAGGAATATGAGCGGCCTAACGACCTTCATTGGCAAGGGCGACGAAAAACTGCTGACTTACATAGAAACGGGTATCCTTGTCGGAAGCCCGGAGGTCTACATACCTCGGAGCATACATTGAAAAAGTAAGGTTCATCGGCAAAATTCGTCAGAGTCTGCTAAGTAGTAAGAATAGGATTACATTCTCATATGTAAGATTGAATGATGTGTTAAAAGTGCACTGAGTGCTACTGTATCATTTTCTAATAACGTCTGTTCTTAAATGGAAACACGCAGGAATTTGACACCGTGCTGACTGTGACGAGTACATCGACTGTATGGCAATGAGGCAAAACGCTATGCACGCAAGAATGTCTTCGTTCCATCTCGTCTCATTGGCAAGATGTGTGTAGCCGTACAAATCTGCCTCGCCACCCTTAATGACTAACTGTCACTGCTACACCCAGGGAATAAATTCCGAAAAGTCCTAAAAACACAGGTGTTACGTTAACTCTCTGTACGACGTTTTTAGTACGTGTTGTACGATTCGTTATGTAATTAAACTGATCCTTACCATCCTTAAAGAGTGAGAAGACTTACAGAAGCAAGCACTTCAGTGTTCTCGTGGCGAGTAATTACGGGACTGAGTAGAGCTATCACATTTTGCCACAAAAATTTAGCTGATGACTTCTTTATCGCGGCCGTTAACAGCTGATGACTAAGGGCCGGCGAATTTCGCCGGAGTGCGAATGGAAAAATAAGCCGCTATTTATTCTCCCGCAGACGGCAAACAAGCAAATATTTTTCCCGATGAGGCTCAGCAAACAGTCGGGCTCTGATTTAACGAGCGCTGGTGAATGTTTTAGATGGCTGTATTGACTGACCGGCTGCGGCCCATAGCGCGCGACTGCCATCTGGCGGCCGACGGCGGAAGGTCGCCATATCAATTCCGGTAATGGCTCCCCTCAAGCGTAGCAGAGACATTAAATTGATGGCGAACAATTTGTTAAATGGGAAATACTCGTGTTTCAAAAGACACTCAATTACGACACGCGTTTTGGAATTTTATTGCTCTATTTGAAAATTGCGAGAAAATTTTGTGTGCTATGCTGTACATTGCGTATGTGTTTTGCCGTAGTGCTTACAGCGAGGTCGCAGGCCAAAATAAATACGAAGTTACTTCATAACGTTGGAATACCAAACTGGAACTCTGGGAGTCATTTGTTGCAAGCACTTCGCTGCAAATTCGTCGGCGAACTTTACTCGTTAACGTTCCTGTAACAACGTTAGTTCAGTGTTTGCATTTCCAAGGCTGACAAATTACTTCTCGGTTGGTTTCGGACTCTTTCTTTACTTCGCGTCTGAAATCATATTCAATATGCGATGACCTAGTCCGTAAGGTTCTTCTGAGAAAAAAAAAAGAATTACTGAATAAAGTACACATTTGAAATTATTATAAGGAATAACAGTATGTGTCAAAGTTGATTCAAACTAATTAGAAACTCTGGGGAAGCAAATTAAAATTCTCTGAGTATGAGGAACTTCTTCAAGACATGTAGCTGTTCACGGTGGATTGAGTAAAGTATTGCTATTCACACATTACAAAAATTAATACCGCTTTAGCTTCGTCACTGAAGAATTTCTAAAAATCAATCATCCATAGATCTTACTGAAATATGGCTAAATACAATAGGCTGTTCATGTTTTAAATTCATCTTGGGTGTTCGGCCAGTTATAGTCATCGATAATGGAGCAACTTTCTGCAGCAAAACTTGCTGATACGTTCCGGTGATTGATAAAGAATGCTTTATAAAGGATAATATTTTGGCCCCGTCACTTCTTTAAAGGATTTACTCATCACGATGGCGATTTCCAAAATGTGGTTCACGATAAAGAGCGTCAATGCAATATTTCTTTTGAGAGAAGGTTGCCATAGGCCCGTACATGTTCAACTTTTCCATTTGGATGTAAGACATGAACTTCCGTCATTGATATAAAATAATGTAGAACATCAAGTAATAACTTCTGTCAGATCTCCGTCATCTGCGCATATAATTTACATCGTGGGTCCACCACGTGTGCTGCTTACTCTATCAGCGAACAGTGACAGACCAGCCAGTCATTACCCAGTAGTGACAGAACAGTCGAGGTGAATTCAAAATACAATTCAATATGTACACTGAACAAGCTATGAAGTTAACCAAGGCGAAATTTGAAAAAGGAAAAGAAATGAAAGCTTTTCGTTTCGCCGACGACATCGTAATTCTGTTAGAGACCTTTAAGGACTTATAAGATCAGCTGAACATAATTGATAGTGTCTTGAAAAGCGGACATAAGATGAACAAGAACAAAATAAAAACAAAGAATGTGGAACATATTGTGATTAAATTAGGGAATTACATTAGAAAATGAGACAGTAAAAACAGTAGATGTGTTTCCTTATTTGAGCAGGAAAATACCTGGTGACGGCCGAAGTAGTGCGCATATAAAATGTAGATTGGCAATGGTAAGAAAAGCATTTCTGAAAAAGAGGAATTTGCTACCATCTAATATAAATGTATTAAGAAGTCGTTTCTGAAGGTACTTGTATGGAACTGAATCGTGGACGATAGGCTACTAAGCTGAAATATGGTGGTGTAGAAGAATGCTGAAGAAGAAACAGGTAGATCGAGGAAATACTGCATCGAATTCGTGAGGAAAGATAATTGTGGCTCAACTTGACTAAAACAAGGGACTGATTAGTAGAACATACATTGACACATCAAAGAATTGTCAATTTGGTGATGGAAGAATGTGTGCGGGGTAAAAACTGTAGAGGCAGACCAATGTGGTAATGAACACTGAAGCGCCAAAGAAACTGGTGCAGGCATGCGTATTCAAATACAGAGATACGTAAACAGGGAGAATACGGCGCTGCTGCCGGCAACGCCTACATAAGACAACACGTGTCTGGCGCAGTTGTTAGATCGGTTACTGCTGCTACAATGGTAGGTGATCAAGATTTAAGTGAGTTTAAACGTGTTGTTATAGTCGGCGCAAGAGCGATGGACACAGAATCTCCGATTCAACGATAAAGTGGGGAACCTTATGAATCCATGGACCCTGCATGTCAGCAGGGGACTGTTCGAGCTGGTGGCGGCTCAGTAATAGTGTGGGGCGTGTGCAGTTGGAGTGATATGGGACCCTCATACGTCTGGATACAACTCTGATAGGTGACACCTACGTAAGCATTATGTCTGATCACCTGCTTCCATTTATGTCCATTGTGTACTGCTACGGACTTGGACAATTCCAGGAGGACAATGCTACAGAGAAGCTCCAGGAACACTGTTTTGAGTTTAAACACTTCTGCTAGCGACCAAACTCCGCAGACATGAATGTTATTCTGCATACCTGGGATACCTTGTAAGGTGCTGTTCAGAAGAGATATTCATCGCTTTGTACTCTTACGGGTCTATGCACAGTCCTGAAGCATTCATGGTGTTAGTTCCCTCCAGCACTGCTTAAGACATTAGTCGTGTAGCGGCACTTCTGAGTGATCGGGGGGGGGGGGGGGGGGGGGCTTTACACGATATTAGGCAGGTGTACCATTTTCTGTGGCTCTTCAGTATAGCAAGCAGGTTAATGTGGACGTAAGCTGCGTAGGTTAGCCGGAGACGTAAAGGCTTGTGCAGGAAGACTAGCAAGGGCAGCTACAACAAACCAGTGCTCAAACTGAAGACAACATTCTCTGCACAGATTCAATACAGGTGGGTGAGCTAAAGCAAGTTAATAATACGATGTTCCTGTGAAACTCTTCACTCTTCATCATGGTGTCCGTAGATATTAAAAGGATATGCCAGATTCAAGGAATGTTTTTCACATTTTCATCTGATGTTAAATTCTATTTCACTGAGCACTGTACTCCAGAAAAAAAGAGCAATACGATAGAAATATTGTGCTCGCAGAGCGTTGTATTTGAGTCTAGAGCAAACAATATATTTCGTACTTCGCCTCCAGTTTCAGAGCGAGAGAGCTGGATAAAGAGACAGGGAGAGGCGTTGTGTGTGTGTGTGTGAGAGAGAGAGAGAGAGAGAGAGAGAGAGAGAGAGAGACAGACAGACAGACAGATATACCTACCGATATTTTTGACACGTACTGGCTGCCGTATTTACGATGAGCGCCTTTGTCGTTTTAAATTTCTGTACCACGAAAAAAAGAAAAAAAAACAAGTTTATTAGTTATCAGCCAAAAATAGGAATATACTCATAACGGCAGTAATACAGATCAGTAAAACTGTGAAACTGAAATGCAGTAGGTTATAAACGAATAGAATTACATACAGCGACACTACCGTAAGGCTCTCAGTTACTGGCGAGGAACAAATGGTATACGTATTGATGACAAAATATCCCTTCACGTTTGACAGATGGAAAATGGAAACCCGAAAGATGGTTGCAGCAGTGGTGTGACTTTCTGTTTCACCGCTTTGTACGTTTCTGGGAGGAATAAGAATAAAATAACGTTGTCCGATAATCGTTTGAGAGGCACACCTTCACTCTTAGTTCTTTCTGGAACATCTGTATACATTCCAGACAGAAAATATTATCACCATATGTTTTGTCTATTACCGTGGGTGTTGGACAACAAAGTGTAGCATTTGCATTTAGTAGGTGCTCTCTATTACTTACAATATTTACTTCTCAGAACTGGGCACAAAACTAACATATTTCTCTAGTCAAGGATCCGGACACCCCCAAAAACATATTATTTCATATTAGGTGCATTGTGCTGCCATCTACTGCCAGGTACTCCATATCAGCGACCTCAATCGTCATTAGACATCGTGAGAGAACAGAATGGGGCGCTCCGCGGAACTCACGGACTTCGAACGTGGTCAGGTGTTTGAGTGTCACTTGTGTCATACGTCCTAAACTTCCCTACGTCCACTGTTTCCGACGTGATGTTGAAGTGGATACGTGAAGGCACACGTGCAGCACAAAGCGTAGAGCCCGACCTCGTCTGTTGACTGTCAGAGATCGCCAACTGTTGAAGAGGGCTATAATGTGTAATAGGCAGACATCTATCCAGACCATAAGCGGAGGTGAGAAAACTTGGATTTCATGGTTGAGCGGCTGCTCATAAGCCACACATCGCGCAAGTAATTGTTAAACGGCGCCTTGTCTGGTGCAAGGAGCGTAAACATTGGACGACAGAACAGTGGAAAAACGTTGCTTGGAGTGACGAATCACGGTACACAGCGTGGCGATCCGATGGCAGAGTGTGAGTATGACGAATTCCCGGTGAACGTCATCTGCCAGTGTGTGTAGTGCCAACAGAAAAATTCGGAGGCGCTTGTGTTATGGTGTGATCGTGTTTTTCATGGATGGGGCTTGCACCCCCTGATGTTTTGCGTGGAACTATCACAGCATATGCCTACATTGATGTTTTAAGCAATTTCTTGCTTCCCACTGTTGAAGAGCATGGGATGGTTATTGCATCTTTCAACACGATCGAACACCTGTTCATAATGCACAACCTGTGGCGGAGTGGTTACACGAGAATTACATCCCTGTAATGGACTGGCCTGCACAGAGTCCTGACCTTAATCCTATAGAACACCATCGGGATGTTCTGGAACGCCGACTTCGTGCCAGGCCTCACCGACCGACATCGATACCTCTCCTCAGTGCAGCACTCCATGAAGAATGGGCTGCAATTGCCCAAGAAACCTACCAGCACCTGATTGAACGTATGCCCGCGAGAGTGGAAGCTGTTATCAAGGCTAAGGAGTGGGCCAACACCATATTGAATAGGAGCATTACCGGTGCAGGGCGCCACGGACTGGTAAGTCCTTTTGAGCCAGGTGTCAGGATACTGTTGATTACATAGTGTTATTACCCACTAGTGCAATGACTAATCTTCTGATTTCGCTTTTGGGAGGAATGGGGTTCAGACTCTGGTGGCTTTTATAAATCAGAGTATCTGGATTATAACATGGGTAGGTAGACCATTTCCTATTATCTTCCCCATTCTTTTCTAATAAGAGTACCTCCATGTATAATGATCCTGCCGTATAAGTGATTTAAAAACATAATCTTTAATTTGTGGTTTTTCAAAAATGTGTTTTTATGCAAGTCGCCCTTTCAGCGAAATTAGGAGTACAGACCTTTCCAAGCTTTCCCGGAAGGCGAAATTCTTCCAGTACTTACAATTTCATGAAACGCCCCCTCAATAATTGAGCCGTGTTGCGGCTCACGTTAGTGCCGTTGGTAGGTTGGCATCGACTAACAAGGATAGTGGCGTGTCGTTTTCTTCTTGTGTTTATTGACACCACGAAGTTTGTTAGCGTTGTCTGATCGTGAGTGTCAGCAGTAGCGGTTATCTATATCTAGTAAGGCGGTACTATCTTTCGAGGGACATCAAGTGCTTTCCGGGTCAGACTGTGGCGAGTAGTTCGTTTGGGATGGAGTAGCAGTGAGGTCCTACAACACGAGGACATGCCGGGATCGCTGGCAGCATGCAGGCACTATCGGATCGAGGGGATGTAGTGGCTAGGGCGACACCCTCGTTCTCCACTGGACTCAGGACGGTCGAGTGAACATTAACCCAGTAGTGAAACCTCCACTATTTTGAGATCACGCCGTTTGTTCGCTCACCGCTGCTCGCAGGGTCGCTGAGACGAAGAGAAACGAGTGGAGGGTTTGGAGTTGGCGAAATAAATTAACCGTCCTTCACCCTTTAATATTAATCATTGAATTCCTTGTGTTTATTGATGAAGTTCAACCAGCGGTATTTTTCTGCCTAGTGGCCGCTAACGCCCCAATTACCTGCCCTGGAGGTTAGCGTATTTTCGCGTCAGTGTACCCGTCCTCGCCTTTCCGCTGCTGTCCAGTAAGTCGTGTAGTCCGACAGCCTCCTTGATTGTGGTTCGGATATTTGTTTCCTTTGGACTACTTTGGTCGTAGTGGGTCCTTCTGCTTCTGGATGTTCTAAACACCGGATTCAGAAGACGCAGTGCTGTACGTCGGTTCCGCCTTGCCTGGGATATTCCATCGTTGTGTTGGTTATCAGGCGTTAGGTAGATGTTGCAAGAGTGTTGGCCGCCGTTTTAATTGTCACTAGTTTGAGCTGCCATCCGGTTAAGTGAATACAGCTCTTGGCTACCAGTCTCATCGTTTACAAAGTAGAGCGACTTCCCAGATCGATACGTAGAGCACTGTCTGAGGTCCACTTCTCTCTTGATTTGGTCAGATTGTAATGATTGTCAATAAACCCTTCAACTGTGAATGCAATTTGCCTAAAGAATTTTTCATTAGATATTGTCTTAACAGTCACATTTGATAATTGTTCCCTATTGTCAACCTTATATGCAATTGGTCCCAAAAAAAGTGTAAGTGATTTAAAAACAGAAAAACTGAGCAACCAACGGTAACTGAGTAAGGCTCTATCCACACCGAAATCTGCCATTCCCTAAGTACCACGTCTGACTAATATTAGAAAATATTTAAAAGAGACAGAAGTTCCTTTATAATTACAGTATAGTTAGAGACCAAACAACTTTTCACACATACGGTTCTTATCAGTACTATGTAAGTCATGGCGCCGTCGACCTTGCTCCAGCTTTCATTGTGTTGAGTTGCAGTTCGGATATTAGAGAAACTCTGTCGCGGCTGATCTTCAAGGGGCGCACACAGTGGTCCTAGACACAAGACAAACAGAATAAAGATAGGGACAGACAGTGAAAGAGAGAGAGAGTGAGAGAAAGAGAGAGAGAGAGAGAGAGAGAGAGAGAGGGATGGAGGGAAGGAGAGAGAGAGGGCGGGAGGGAGGAAGACAGAGAGAGTGAGAGCAATTGTGGAGTGCATGCTTCCTCGTTTAGGTAAAAGGTACAGCTGTTCGTAGGTCCGCCGTGTGTGGTGTACTGTGTGGATGGGCGGTTGTGTCCCGCCTAGCTGAGTGCAGTACATAGTGTCGCAGTGTCTGCAAGCGGAGCGTGTTGGCTGGACTCAGTTTCACAACTTGATCCCACATTCGGCAATGAAGTTGCTGTTTATATTCCATTGAAGCCACCGTTCCGAGATAGTTTTTGTGGAACAAGTTATTGGTCCTAGTGTGCTTAACGTGCTCGCCTTTAGGTCGGTCTCGTAGTGTGACTAATGTGCATGAGAATAGTATTCCGGTGCTAACGACGAAAGTCACTGTGGTAAGCACTTATTCTGCTTTAAAAATTCGTGCAGTAGCAAAACTGTGTGAAGTTCGCCAAACTTATTACCACACATATATTTAGTTCCAGTGGCCGCGTATTATCACAACGGAAACCTCCTTAAGTTTAAAGACTGCAGTGCACCAAAGAGCTGAGGTGCGATTTATCCAAATTTAAATATATAAGTTGAGGTGGCCTAGCTTCTTTTCTTGTTAAGTAATTTTCTTTGGTAATTTAAATTCGTTGCTTTAAATTGCATCAAGTAACTGATTAGTTCTTTTCGCCCCAATCGACTGAGGAACATGATTTTACAAACGGTGTGGAAATGTGGTGAAAGAACTACGTAGTGAAATATGTCAACTGTCTAAATTTACGATTTTTTGCAGGGATGGTACAGTCGTTCTAGCTTATCTGCACGGGTTTCTGAAGAAACAGAATATCGCTGAGGGCCCTCTCGTGAAAATGGAAGAACTTTCTCTCTCGGACTGAAACAACTGCCGGAAAAAACCACTTCCGGCCGGCGACACGCGAGCTCCCCCGAGCACTTCCGATGCCACTAATTCCTTTTGTCTCCCCTCATTGCCGCGCTTCCCTTTTTCCACCGCTTCGGCAAGAATTATTATGGCGAAGATATTCTCTAGCTTTTCCCTTCCATTAGTTGGTTCGAATTAGCTTTCTCAGTTCATAAATTATTCCCTTTAATAAAGGAGATTTCAGCAAACTAAGTAACAAATTTCCCGAAGAAAGTGCGGCGTGGACATTATGAGGTAATTTATGGTATTTCACCACGTACAGAAAGCTATATGAGCAGTAGATAACGCAAAGTAAGTTACATAACTGTCTTTCTTAAATTTCGGCGATATAAAATGAAAATTTTATTTGGCTTTCCAAAAGTAATGATAAACATGTTCAACACAGAGAATGTTGTTTGACAATCTATGCTTAACGCTGCCTTTTTACTTTTGACGGTGCCTTGTAGTATAGAATCTTTAAACACTTCTTAGTGGAGTAATGTAGTCCTGAAACACGTTGCCGTAAATATATCACATATTTGACAACTAGTGCGTAACATTCTCAATAGTGGTTCATGAGACTATATTTTATATCGTTTTCCTTTATCCGTTGAATTACAGCTCTAGCAGTTAACAAAAACTGGTGTTTTAATTACATGTTCATGTGATGCAAAAAGAGACAGCCAGAGTTACAACTACTATGGAAATTTATTTAGTCGGTGCCCGGTTTTGGGCTACGCCCATTCTCTAATCAGCCAATATTTGCGAAGTAATATGTTCACCCAAAAGAATAGTAAATAAAGAGGGTACAAATGTGTACGGTCCCAACTAATGACTCCAACATACCAAGCACGCTAGAGGTATGCAAATGTGTTTTCGTATTTGTTCCAAACCGAGCGAAGTAAATCTAATAGTAACTACACTCCACTTACAAGATGTAAACGATATCTGTTTACAGCTTACCGCAGTGGTATGGAAGAATTCGAGAAGTACAGCTTGGTACAGGATACTTGTGGGCTATCAAGTAGGAAAAATCTGAAATCCCTTGTCAGTAGCACTCAACACTTCATGCGAGCAAAGAGCTAGTTGTGTTTCACAAGAACAATGTTTTCTAAATCCGTGTTCAGTGCGTGTTACTAGACCGTTTTCATCGAGGTAATTCATAATGTTCACAAATACTGCTGCATATCGACGTTTAATGATATGGGCCTGTAATTTAGTGAATTACTCCTACTATCTTTCTTGAATACTGGTGTGACCTGTTCAACTTTCCAGTCTTTGAGTGAGGATCCTTCGTCGAGCGAACGGTTGTATATGATTCTTAAGTGTAGACCTACTGCATCAGCATACTCTGAAAGGAACCTAAATGGTATACAGTCTGGACAAGAGTTGCTTTTATTAAGTGATATAACTTGTTCACTACCCCGAGGATTTTTACTTCTATGTTGCTCATGTTGGCTGTTGTTCTTGATTCGAATTCTGGAATATTTACGTCGTCTTCTTTTGTGAACGCATTTAGGATGTCTGTGTTTAGTAACTCTGCATTGGCAACACTGTCTTCGATAGTATCTCCATTGCTATCGCGCAGAGACGGCATTGATTGTGTCTTGCCGCTAACATACTTCACATACGACCGGAACCTCTCTCGGATTTCTGCCAGGTTTCGAGACAAAGCTTCGTTGTGGAAACTATTACAAGCATCTTGCATTGAAGACCGCACTAAATTTCGAGCTTCTCTAAAATATCGCCAACGTTGGTGATTTAGCGTCTGTTTATTTTGACATGTTTGTTTCTTTGTTTCTGCAACAGTGATCTGAGCGTTTTGTGTATTAAGCAGGAGCAGCTCCGTAGTTTATTAATTTATTTGATATAAATCTCTCAATTACTGCCGATATTATTTCTCTAAATTCAAGCCACATCTGCATTACACTTATATTGTTGATTTGGAAGGAGTGGAGATTGTCTCTCAGGAAGGCGTCAAGTGAATTTTTACCTGCTTTTTAGAATAGGTATATTTTTCGTTTATTTTTGGAGGATTTGGGGGTTGCAATATTCAATCTCGCTACGACAACCCTGTGTTCACTAATTCCTGTATCCGTTTTGATGCTCGTTACTAACTCATGATTGTCTGTTGCTAAGAGGTCAAGTGTGTTTTCACAACCAACAAGAACCATCAAAGGTGTAGCACACGCACGTTGCACGAGCTTTCGAATCGTGTCCTCTTTTGTAGGAAGTTTTATGTGAAGTAAATTGTACTGGTATACGTATTTTCTAGAGGCCGCGGCTTTCGAGCTATTCAAGAAGACCCTAATAAAAGGATCTTCAATCTCACTCTGACCTTCCCGCTCACAACACCCGCCCCCCACCCCCTCCCCTGACCCGTTTAAGATTTTTAGTATGTTGTTAAGCGCACTCCATTCCTACTACTATAAAAATTTTCGTCTATACGAATTATTTACGATATTTGACTTTTCTTGGTCTTCAGTGACTGTGGTATCACGTCATTCCCGACTTGGTTGACCACAAATGTCGTGTATGTTAAACTCCTTGTCTGTTGTACGTTGTAAGCATTTGCAAGTTTAACGGTGTGTAACATGTAATTTATGAGGATAAACTTCTTTTTTCACGTTTTTCTTTACTTGCAGTTATTTTTGCAGTTATGAAGAATCTGACAGGAATCTGACTTTTAGCATGACTGTTAAACCACTTACGAAGTCATTCGCCAAAAACAACAGATGACTGTAATGGAGTGACTAATTCACCAGGTGTCATAAAAGTGATGGAAGTTTCATACAATTGCGTCTATAAGCCAGTACATTACCTTAAAATCATTTTGCGTGTGCTATAAAGCTAGTAACCGGAAAACATTTACTCAAGACTGTAACATAAATGAAACCTTGGATCAGCTTCGCTTCTCTACATACTTCTCGGTGCGAGTGGAATAAACTAATACACTTGCATATTACTGATGTTATTACACGACTAAAGCGAATAATCAATATATTACATTCAAAGAGCGGAAGAGCAGAGTGTACCTTTATTGTCTGATCTCTGTTAATGGTCTAAGCCATAGAGTGTATTGATAGAAAACATTGTCGTGGTTGCATGTAATGTACTGCAGTGGAACATAAAAGAGCTGTACACTGTTGATGATGTGTACATACACAAGGCAGAACTACTGTAAACAGGGTGATTTTTTCCTTCCTGTACAAACTCTAGGGATTTATGTATGAGAGGACACGGAACAAAAAAGGGCTAATGAACTTGTGTCGTGATTTGTATGGTTTCCATGCTACATACTGTTAATGCAATCGTACAACCAGGGAAGACACAACTGAGATGCTTGCGGACTTTAACGTCGAAGTGGGCTAGAACACCATCAAGTAGCAGCCACATAACCCTTCGAATCATCAACGGCACTTCTTTCAGCAGGGTAGGCAGGTTCACCCGGAAGAAACACCGATACCGGCCTGTTAGGCGACGTGGAAGGAAAACTGGTCCCAAAATACGGTCGCCAATGCACCGATGTTGGTGATTCGTTGTCACCATACCTAGGTCGTTCTGGATACTATCCCAGAGGTGACTGTTATAAAAACTGAAGATACCACTCCGCGTAAGGATGGCCTCATCTGTGAATAGGCTGGATGACATAAATCCTTGGATCGTGAGTGCCTGGTGAAGCAGACAGTGACCAAACTGGAAATTGCGTCGCTACTAAGCCCTGCACAAGCTGTAAGTCATAAACAATTGTCATGGAGAATGGTCCACATGGTCATCTGGCTTACGCCCTACTGGCGGGCTTGGTACTGCCAATCACATTTTCCTGCATGTCTGGTGTCCGAACATTTTGGTTACGCCCTTCATGATTTCCTGCTTACTATAACGACCCTGTCGCAGACAAACGGTGAAACACTGTTGCAAAAATTGATTGTTGTGGTTGTTGTCTTCTGTTACAACGTTGCTGCCCGCGGCCCGTTGCCATTTGCCATTCCGTAAGTAAACACGATGTCAGCAAGCTCTCGATTCCAATATGGAACCATTGTGTGCAACGCTATATCACATCCACTGAATCAGGCACATCAGTGTCAGTTACTATGGCAGGAGAGGGCGCTTGGGCATGACTTATGAGGAACAGTACCACCCTCTAGGAGGAAACCATGCACCATCTCACTGATCAATCCCTAGAGTTTATACACGGTGGGAAATAAATCACTCTGTATAGAAACACTTTCAGTTTGTTTGTCAGGACCTGTGCTCCCTATTAGAGTTGATGCCAACATATGAAAACTGTGAACGGGGTTGGGATCAAACGTGCCGCTGGCGAGTCTCTCTCATCTCAGCTATCCCAGTTGTTGTAACCGCGACCGGAATGGTCGCGGGGTTGCCGTGAACGAAACCGTAGCGGGACCGAATGGGAGCGGCCCGGGAACAAACAAAACGGACGAACAGGAAACGACGGACACGAACAACGACTGACGACCGAGCAAGACCGTAAGAACATCAACACGCAAGGAGCAAACGGGTTCACAAGCGAAAACCTCACGAAATCAACAACGTCCACTCGTACACAGAAACAAGCAAAGTAAACACGCTGTCTGTAGGCGAGATATCGAGAGACTCACACGAATATCAGACTGGCTTGCTGAGTTTTTTTCCTTTGTTGTTTTTTTGACACCTAATACAAAGGTAGGTCGGCAGCGGCAATACTACGCCGCTCTTCGGCAACAGATAATACATTGATTACAAGTGGAGACATCGAAATACGAAACAACACGGTGGATGGACAACAGTAGACACACAAATTTAAAAATACATGAAGTCGTTCACAAGTGCAGCGTCCAAAGAAAAAAACGTTCAGCACCCGGGCACTAACAGAGACGACAGAAACGGCACACGTGAACGAAGGAGCACAAATGATGAAACACTTCAACACTAACACGACGGCACACACAAAAACACTGGCGCCGATCTCCGGCGCGCCAAAGTTCACTTGACGTGTACGAGTCCGGGGACCTGCCAAAAGAGGAAAAGGGGGCCGGGGAAGGAGGGAGAGAGGAGGGTGTAGATGCCAGCGGCAGAAGAGATTAGAGGGGGAGGAAAGAAGGTAGGGGGCTAGAGGAACAGCGGGGCAGGAGGTAGGGAGGAAGGAAGGAGGGACAGAAGGAAGAGAGGGTGCCCTCGGGAAAAAACACAGGGTGTGGTAGAGGAGGATCATAGCTGGTAGGAGGGGTAGATGGAGGGGATGAAGGCATTATCACGGAGGGGGAGTTGGTGGAAGCCACCTTGGGCGAGGGTATGGAGCGTGGAGAGATGGAGAGCAGGTGGGATGTGGAAATGCAGGTGCAGCGGCGGATGGGGGTGGGAGAGGATGGGAGAGACAAGCTGGTGAGGGGGATCAAGTTTGCAGAAGGTGTAGAGGGTCCATATCTGTTCAAGGAAAAGGAGGAGGTGTGGGAATGGAATAAGGTCACACAGGATCCACGTGTGGAGGGGAGATGGATGTGACAGGCGAGGCGGAGCGCATGGCGTTCTAGAAATTGAAGGGATTTCTAAAAGAACAAACTAGCAGAGATCCAGACAGGATGAGTGTAGCATAGGGCGGATAAGGTATTTGTAGGTGTGGAGGATAGTGGAGGGGTCCAGACCCCATGTGGAGCGAGAAAAGAGCCTGAGGGGATGGAGGCGCGAGCATGCCTTGGCTTGGATAGTCTGGAGGTGGGGGGGTCCAGGAGAGACGACGGTAAAGGGTGACGCCAAGGTACTTAAGGGTGGGGTTGAGGGCGATAGGATGGCCGTAAATGGTGATATAGAAGTCAAGGAGACGGAAGGGGTGGTTTTGCCTACAACGATCGCCTAGGTCTTGGAAGGATTGACCTTGAGCAACCACTGGTTGCACCATGTAGTGAACCAGTTAAAATGCGATTGGAGAAGGTGTTGGGAGCGTTGCAAGGTAGGGGCGAGGGCAAGGAAGGCGGTGTCATCAGCGTACTGGAGAAGGTGGATGGGGGGGTGAAGACGGTGGCATGTCTGCCGTATACAGAAGGTATAGAAGAGGGGAGAGGACGGAACCTTGGGGCACACCGGCGGAGGGGTAAAAGGTGTAGGAACCGTGTCATGGATGGTGACATAGGAAGGACATCGGGATAGAAAGGACCCGATCACACAGATGTAGTTGATAGGAAGGGTGAAGGTTTGGAGCTTGAAGAGGAGACTGGAATGCCACACACGGTTGTAGGTGCGTTCAAGGTCGAGGGAGAGGAAGATGGAAGAGCAACGGAAGTTGAGCTCTTCGGAGAGGAGATGAGTGAGTGAAGGAGAAGGTCATCGGTAGAGAAGGACGGTCAAAAGCTGTGCTGGGTAACAGGAAGGAGGTGGTCCTGGTGGAGATGCTGGAGGATGCGTCAGGTAAGGATGGATTCCAGGACCTTGCTGAAGACCAAGGTAAGGCTGATGGGACAGTGGATGGCGGTTTGTCGGCTTTGAGGAAACAGGGTACGGGAAGTTTTCCACAGGCTAGGGTAGTAGCCGGTGGACAAGACCACATTATATAGCCTGGCCAGGGTGGAGAGGAAGGAGGTGGGAGCTTCATGAACGTGGAGATAGTTAACATGATCGTGACCAGGAGCAGTGTTGTGTTTCGTGTGGAGTGTAGTGATGATTTCCTGAGTAGTGATGGGGGCATTGAGTTCGTTGGGTGTAATGTTGTCCAAGTACTAGAAGCCAGGAGCGAGGGGAGGAACAGAGGTGTCAGTCTGATCGTGGACATCCAGGAAGAGGGAGTAATCGTACTGGGGATCGTCAGGGAGGGTAAAGATATCCGAAAGGTAGGAGGCAAAGTGATTGGCACTACTAAGGGTGTCAGGGAAGGGTTGGTCATCATGAAGGAGAGGGTAGTAGGGGGGAGTTTAGATCTGGTAAGCCTGCAGAAGGCAGACGAGTACTTGGATGAGTTGATAGGAAGTGTAGCATTAAGACAGGTGCATGTCTGTCGCCAGTCCCTGCATTTCTTAGCAGTGAGCATTTTTTGATGTGTCGCTGCAGTTGCTGGTGACGTCGTAGTGTGTCTGGGTCACACATGTGAAGGAAGGTATGATAGAGATGGCAGGATTCACAGAGGAGGACGATCTGTGGGGGTAAAGTGGGATGGTGCAGGTGTGTTGAGTGGTACTTAAGACAGGTAAATAAATTATTGAAGTCAGTGTGAGTGAAGCAGAAATTAGAAAATAAATGAAAAACTTAGTTTAGTTTAGAAGAGGTACACACTGGCAAACAGCGGGCAGAGCAGCAGTGGCAACGGCTGGCGCTTGCAAGTCAGAACATTCAGGAGAAGCCATTGCCCTCTCCATAAAGCGGAAGCTATCGATTCAACCGTCAGGGCATCGCCTGACTGGCTCATGTGTTTCTCAGTTGTCACATGTGATCAAAGGCCCTCACCTACATTCCAAGAGCCAATGACTGACGTTTAGAAGATTCTTCGAGAAGCTTTTCAACGTGACTCAACGTGACAGAAGAGGCTATGACCGTGAAGTCATTCATCTCTAGTGAACTGAAGTAAATAAACACACGAGGCGCAGTGGGCCCAACAGAATTTTTTCAGTTCAGTTTCAGTTCGAGTTCAGTTCCAGTACAGTTCAGTAGGTGCTGAAGACCATCATGCAGGAAGAGACTACATCATAGACAGAAGCACCAAGTCCGCCGCTGTAATGGAATAGCAAGCAGCAGCCTCGCTGCCGGAAAACAGATTTTAGAAGGTATTTGAAGACTGATTTTTACGTACCCGGGTGACTCGTGAAGATGGGAAGGAGACAGCCTCACATCAGCAGTCACCTGTGAGCTGGTGATGAAGATCTGACAGCCAAAGACTGGCAAGCTGGAGTCCATTGTTCGAGTCCAGGACACTGGCCTTCCCCCGCCATGCCACTCCACTGGCCGATGCACAACACTGACACATGCAGCCACATAGAGAAGAGAAACACAGGGACGCAACATCCAAGGTATCACCATCCGATTCACGACTTCATTCTCAATAATTAAACCGGCCACCTCATGATGCGTGTCTCCAGTCAACTGGGCAAAACAGCAATACAAGATACACACCACCAGTCGTAATCAGACGCCGCCGCTCACGCAGCAGAAGGCTCCACAAACGACACAGCTGCCGCTCTCCCAGCCAGAACAATCCAGTAAGGAAAACATTCTATCAATCTCTCAATAAATTTTATCTTATGTAAAAGTGCTGTTTCATTCCACCTCATACCCAACCCAAGGAAGAACCCACCCGGCCCACATGTTGTTAAGGGAGAAAAAGTAATTTATTTAGTGTTTTTTACCCTGACATAACGCTTTAGAACAAATGCCCTTTGCAGTAATGCTCATCCTGACAAATGATTAGCATCATAAGAGGTTACTCAGTTACAGGTGGAAGGTGACAATAGGGATGTGGGCCTCCACGGCCTCAGATAAGATCTGCTGGAGGAAGGAGGCAGCATTGGTAACATCATTAGGGTGGTGGTAGGTGAGGGGGTGGCTATCGACCTGGGTAGAGCGGGAGGGCATCCCCGGAGGCATTCCAGTCGACACGGGAATAATCTTGGACGTACTTTGGGGGAGGGTGGCTGAAACTGTGAGGAGGACAGGGAGATGGTCACTACCAATTGGGTCAAGGATGTCCACCACCATGCGGCCATGGAGGTTAGGGGAGGAGGGGACGACATCCAGAGGGTATTAGATTCAGAGCGGTTGTGTAGTGGAATGGGAATGAGGTCACCTTGGAGGGTGGAGAGGAACCAATGCCACTACCATAACTGGGACTTTTTGGGAGCAGAAGAGGCAGGGGAGCCGCTGGGGCGCTTAACAGTGACTGAGGCTAGTCGGACAGGAGCAACTGGGAGATGGCGGCAGGTGGCAGGTCTGAGTGTGGATGCTGGTGCTGGCGCCGAAGATGGGGATGGTAATGGCGATGGTGAAGACGATGACGATGGTGATGGTGAGATCAGGGTGTGGGCTGCAGAAACAGTGGGAACAGGTTGAGGGAGTGGAGGGAAGGGATGAGTGGAGGAGGCGAGGGAGGAAGGAGCAGGGGACAGGGCTACAAAGAGCAAAGGAGAAGGGAGGGTAAGAAGTGATGGGATGGAATGAGGGAGGGGGGGGGGGAGGCGATTGGGCACATCACATAATTGTGATGGTGGTGGCAGAGGGAGAGGTAAAGACAATGGCGGTGGTGGTGGTAGTGGTGATTGGGGTTGTCATGATTACAATGGGAAAAGAAGGAAAAGAACAGGACAGGACTGGACAAAACTAAAGAAGAAAAAAAGGAAGTCATGAAGATGGATGCAGACAGACGAAAATTGACGAAACGCTGACTGGGACCGAAGCTCCACTCCGGTGCCACTGGCGGGAGGCGACCGCAGAGGCTGCTGGGCTGCTGGGCTGGCTCGTTGGCTGGCTCGCTGGCTGGCTCGCAGGCTGGCTGGATCACTGGCTGGCTGGTTCGCTGGCTGGCTGGATCGCTGGCTGGCTGGATCGCTGGCTGGCTGGTCCTGGAACACCTAACACTTCAATAAGTGGCTGTGCTGTTATCGAAGGGCGGTACTCTTTCGAGGTACTGTCGGAGATGATGCTCGCTGAGTCAGAGGCAGGCGCTTAAATAGATGATAGGGTACGTCGCTATTGGCCGCTGGGACCACGTGCTTCACTGTGGTGCCCTCACGTTATACGCGGGCCAGGAGCATGCAGCCATGGCTTACAGCGCGATGGCTGCAGAGACCTCTAGTGGTAATCGAGGTCCATGCCGTCTGGCGCTGGTTCGAAACCTGCAGCGTACGATGCCTGACCAGTATGCATCATACTTCTGCCCACAACATATTCTACAAAAGTTCCTGTCGCTACAAATATTTCCCATGGAATTTTGGGAATGGTCTTAGGGGAGGAAGCATTAGAAAAAGAATGCTTCGCACTATATCTAGTTCAATTTTATGGATAACCGCTATGCTCTTTTTTCATTGAGTTATTCATTCTGCATTGCCCTTCGAACGTTTTTGTAGTATTATTACCAATAAAACTTTTCAGATCGAAGCTCTAAGCGGTAGATTGATACATATTCGCAAAAATAAATTATTGGCCTGCCAAGATGCAGTTTCAAATCACGGTTGGTTGTGGCATCTCGACTATTTAAACGATAGATCTTGGTGGTTATATCGGATTCAGGTTGTTAATATCATGTCACGTAATTCACATTTTCTGTTCGTGCGTTCTCATCTTGTGTTTTTACCTCACATTTCAGATTTTAGGTAGCACCATCTATTATGCTACTTGTACGACTTTTCATTTCATTTCAGAGCATTTCCCAAGTCCATTCACCTACAAAATTGATCAGGGTTTATCAAGCTAATGAAAGCCAATCCACTGTTTTTCTTTTCAAGGAAATATTCTTGGTAATTAGATGGTCAGTTCAGGAGGCGAACCGAGATATCTGCTATAATAAAAGCCCAATTTGAAGTTCACATAATAATTTCCAGGCTACGTAACAGAATAATTTTCCGTCAGTCTACCTAACTGTGTAAATAAGCAGGTACTTTACTATGTACAGAGAGTTGAAGGCACGTGCAGGCCCTATATAGCAGCACCTTGACTGGTGCACGCGAGTATTGCGGTGCTTGGCCATTGTATTGCGGGCTTGAGACAGTGGACTTAGGCTTGTTGAAAGAGGAAGTTTAAAAGCAGAACGTTATGCAATTTCATTCTGAGGGCGGCAAGTGAAACTTCATGTGGCAGAAACCAATGTGCCAGAGATGATAAAAGTGGCCAGTGTATGGAAGGAAGAGGCTTCTGGTGATATTGTACTGACGGGGCAATCCACTGCATTTGGAGAAAAACTTTGTGTGGGTCGGTGCTTATAATGTCTGTTGTCTTGAGGCATGTGGGGCACGTAGTTTTTTCAGTGGCAGCAAATTACAAGGTACACAACTGCGAATTTACTCTGCTTTGTTTTAGTGAGATCGGTGTCTCGATGGCTATTCGAAATAACGGATGTAGACTGGAGTGATTAGAAGTTCGATGTTTCCTTACCGTCGGCACTGAGGTTTGCGTTGCTGTCTGTTATTGGGAGCTTTTTGTTTCCGTCCTGGACGTATCTGAATCCACAGTACTGACTGGTGGGTAGTTGATATTTTGATAGCATGTCCTGATGAGATATTTATTACACCCTTACTATTTACTGACTGAATTTACGTTCGATCACTTTGCGGTTTCTACGTGCAGTTGTGTGGCATTATCGGCGAGTAAGTGTACTAGCTATTCAACTAAAAGTCTTTAGGAAAAAAAAAATTAAAAAATATGGGAAGCTCCTCGGGGTAGCTTCGTATCGTACTTTTTAAACTATTATGCTAGGTGAAGGTTTAGATGATACGTTTTTAGTGTTTTAAGTATTATTGCATGGTATTTTAATAGTTCATTTTCAGATTGCCGTTTAAATGTTGAGTTACCTTTGTTAGAAATTAATTGGTGAACTGACTACTACTGAGGGGTTTTTTACTACTTCATATGTGACAGAGTCCCGACTTTGTTCATATTTGGTGCTCATATTTGGTTGCGTGGAGGCCACACATGAGACGCCGAACCATGTATGGCATTTTTTCAGTTATTGGATGCCCAGCAAAAATTTAAGCTTTCAAACGTTTTAATTTAACTTAACTACATGACGAATCAACTACCCGGTGGACCTACATGTCAATTGACATTATTCTTTGCCATTTCGCATTTTGATGTTAATGGAGCAAAAATTTTAATCAAAATGCTCTTCCAGCTTTATGATATTTGTGTTTTAGAAAATAAATGTGTAATAAAAAACGCAACATGTACGTAATCTAGGCCAGGCCACAGCGACATTTCTCTCTGGTAGGTTTTTCGTGTATTGATACTGCGTTTGAATGTCCACTCCAAGAGGGATGGGGTAGGTAGAACACAGGAGAGATACGACTACTACGGAGGGGTCGGGAGTTGCTCTTCCAGTTAATCAGGATGGCGGAAGGGGTAGCTGCGTCCCACTTAACCCCTCCCAAATCCCACCCCCACCCCGACCCGGACGCTGTGGTTTCCATAGGCTAGCGGGGACTACAGGAATGCGTCGGATCGGAGGTGAAAGCTGCCAGGAACATGGACGATGAGAACTGTTGATTGTACATCAAGCTAGACCAGGTACAGGGACGCGCCCCTGTACCTGGAATGATTGTGGAATGACTGAAGGCCACGCACACTGCTGGGAAGTCGCAAAGTAGTGGCGGTGGCGGCGGCAGCTGGCAGCCAGAGCTAGCGCAGCGTCCTTGTAAGTGGGAGCGACTGCACTTGCACAGCCAGCTGTGGCTAGGCGAAGGCTTCACTGGATTCCATGGGCAGCCACACGGGGACGAACCTCGTAGCCCAAGGAGTTTGGCCGGCGCGTGGCTGGAGAAGGCTATCTGCCAGACACTCAGGTCTGCTGCACTCTGGCGCCAGCTCTTGCCTGACACCTTCACGGTGGACCACTGTGTTCGGACGTTCGTGTTCACCGCAACATAACCTCCATCTTACTGTGGATTTCCAACAGCACACATATCTGTCAACATCGGTTTCTATCTTCCTATACTTCCTCTTGTTTTTCTACTTCTCCTTTTCCGTGGTCTCATTCACTCCATTCAGTCAAGCAACATTCGCAACATTCGATCTGCCTCTTATTTTCATTTCCTATCGTACATCATGTCTTTTGTTGTCCTCTGTCATTCGCATTACATGTCCATACGAGCTGATGGGCTGTTCTTCTATTCTGTGTAGTTTTCATGAGTCTCGGTCGTTTCCCTAATCGTTGTACTTCTCACATTGTAGCATAGAGCTACTCCATACGATCTTCTGACATAGTCCTTTTCTACAACCCTTCCGGCATATACAGAGTTCAAATAACTTACAGGAATGCTGCCAGGTGACATCGTCGACAACCGCCGATATTTCTACGGTGACTACCCTGACAATTTCAAGGCAAAACTGCAGAAACTGAATTTAAAACCGGAGTTTATACAGGAATTTCGGAAAGATAAAACACACACACATACACATCACACACGCACATACTCTCACGCACTGTAAACAATACACCACTCGTCCAAAGATCACTGACGCCAGAAGTTATCGATAGTCAAACTTACTAAACAACATGTTAGATAGCTTTAACAACTTTGTCCCGCTGGTTTTTGACCAAGGACAGGGCAGGATTACAGGCAGAATTTAAGCGAAAACCTTTCTTTTTATTTACAAGGTTGAGTACTAATTTAATCATTTATTAATTGATTAAATTAACAAGTAACTTAGTAAATATATATGGAGGTTCTGCGTGGATCCTGCACTCTTCCTCGCCAAAACAGGGACAGAGGTAATGCTGCCTCTCCCATTGTTTACTAACACTCGCTATCGACGATTTCTGGTGTCGGTGATCTTTGGTTGTGTGGTGGCGTTAGTGTTTATATTGTGTGTGTGTGTGTGTGGGTGTGTGTGTGTGTGTGTGTGCGTGCGTATGTGTGTCTTTGTTATCTGTCCGGAACTACTCTCCCAAGTGAAGCTTTAAGTTCACATGCATGGAGCTTAGTTGTTACAGTTTTGCCGCGAAAATGACAGAGTGCTCGCCGTCGAATTATCGGCGGCTGTTGACGACGTCACCCGGTTGCATTCCCGTAAGTTATCTGAACTCCCAATTTATTTTTATCTTTTCCAGTAAACTTAGAGCACTCAAATCCTTTTTCTTTCCACTTAATCCTAAAAGGATATAACAGAGGGTTTAGCTACTGCTTTCCTGTTTTTCAGGCTACTCGTTGCTTACTTGTTCCGTTTCCCGATAACTTGCTACCCAAATATATTATATTCAGTTTTTTGAAAAAGTTCTTCCAGTCTCCACGTATTATATCATTCTTATATTTTTCTCAGTATAAAGCAGATACCATCCTGTTTACTAGCCATTACTGCCTGACCATATGCGCAGAACAAGGCATACATACATTGATCCTTTGTAATCTAAATACCCGTTTCTGCACGTTTGCTACTGCACAAGTTTAAAAATTTTGGAGTAAATATTTTCAACAACGTACGAGACAAGCAGATTCTTTGCTTCAGTCCATTTGTAATTTTGCAAGACTGTGACGAAATGTTATTCTCCATTTTTATTCTATACCTTCAAACCTCAATAGGTCGGTTCTACTTTTAAGATATGTGTTTTCTAATCCACTTCCCCTCACAACTTCAGTTTCCTAAACAGCAGTGTGTCATATGTCTTCTCGAGATCTATGAATGTTAAATGGCTACTCAGATTCCTTTCCAGTCTTTACTACTACATGTATTACAGAAAAAAATGTGTCGTCATTACGAGATTTTCCGTTCAATACAAACTACCAATAGAGATTATAACACTGACTCCACGATAATTTCCGCATCCCTTCTACCAAACTTCGTTGTAAAATGGACATAGATACGCCAAATTCAATTTCTTGCACGCTTGTTTTCCTTCTAACATATTTTCAATAAAGAGTTTGCTCAAATACCCACGTAACACATTCGGCCCACACTTCACTAATTCTGTTGGTATGTTTCCTGGTAGGGGACATTTTCCATGTTCTACTTTTTTCACTTATCATCCTGCTTCTGCTGTAGTTATTGGGTCTACTTTCCCCACGTACAGTTCATCTAGAAATCCAGTTCTGCGTTATTATACCTAATCCTCTCTTCCGCGTCCAATGCCTTGAAAGTATTTTCCCATTCTCTTCTGCTGCACGGGGTAGCCGTGCGGTCTAGGGCACCTTGCCATGGTACGCGCGGCTGCCCCCGTCGGAGGTTCGAGTCCTCCCTGGGGGCTGGGTGTATGTGCTGTCCTTATCGTAAGTTACTTTTAGTACAATTAAGTAGTGTGTAAGCCTAGGAACCGATGACCTTAGCAGTTTGGTCCCATAGGAACTTACCACCAATTCCCAAATTCCATTCTCTATTACCAATAACCGTTACATTTGCCCTTTCTTTCTCATCTCTATTTCTTCATCACTGTTTCATGGGCTTCTGCTACCTTTGTAGACCTCCCCCAATAAATTTATCTATCTCCTTTAATCTCGTTTCTCACGTCTCATTTCAACTATTAATAATTTGTTTTCCATCTTCCACGATTATCTCCCTTTCTTTATTTTTCTATCCTCTCTCGTCCTCAGCCAACTCTTATACATTTCCTTCTTCACTTATATCACTTCCACTAAGTTCTACCATTCATCACTCTGCGATTTGTTTTCTTTCTTCACTTTTGTTGACCCAGCACATAATGTGCCGTCTCACGAATGAATCTTTTAATTTATTAATTTTTTCTTCCTCGTTTCCACCTTCTTCAGAACCTTGCAGCTAGCTGGCTTGTCTGAGGCTATAAAGAAATTTAACACTTTTATGTCTGAGGCTATGTACATTATGCGGAACAACATCCAGAACTTAAATATGAGTACTAGCTTCCTGAGGGACCCTTTTCCTTCATTATGGAAAGACAGTTTTTGGTCCAAGCAGGCTGTGGCCAGAGCCACATTCTGGACCTTTTCTTTTGTATGGTGTAATCTGTAACTGTTCTCAAATCTCTTGAACGATTTTGCCTCTTGTATTTGTTTATACTCTAATGGGGAAAGAAACCGTCTGAAATTTTTATATCCAATGCTGTGCAATGTATTTATTGGTTTTACGCCATTTCCCTCTCCGTATCTTCCTAACATTTCATCATCTATCTCTGTAACTATTCTTCCATGAAAATCTCTCATAAGGACTGTTTTATTCTGAGGCTTCTTCTTTTCCAATGCATTTGTGAATTACTAACAAAACTCATCTTTCATTTCGCTATCAGCATCATTTGTTGTGACATACATTCCCACTAAAGTGCCCTCACGCCCTTACTAGAAAACACAATAGCCATAATTCCTTCATTTATTTGTTCCCAACTTTCGATGCTGTGCTTATGCTTTCTGTGAATCACTTGTGACACATATTTTTGGCTCTCGCTTCCATCCTGTCACCACAGCGGAAATCAACATAAACCCCTATCATTTCATTTCCGTTCCCCTTTCTTTTGTTTCTGTTAACTACAGCGCGTCAATTTTTAATACTTCTAACGTCTGGAAAACTTAATTTTGCTTGGTATTCATGCTCTGTACATTCCGTGTTGCCATTAAGGAAGTCCTTTTCCGTAATCATGTTCCTCTCCGTGATATTCCATTTCTCATTCGAGGCTTTCGGCAGATGTCTTGAGCCGTAACACAGCTCTCTGGAGTAACTCGGTCCCCGACCGTAAAGTGGTTCTGCTCTGATGATAGTCGGTTATGACTGACATTGAGACACGTTTGGGAATAAGAGCTCTCTCTATAGTGTGTGTAGTTCTCGTCACTGGCTGTTTGAAAAACCTATATACAAGTGTTGTGAACACACACTAGAGCCGCACACCGTTTACACAGTTTTATTCCAATGTTTACGTTTGTCCACTTTCGTAAGCTTGGGTCCCCTTCTTACACAGTCCACTCACTGCTTTATGCAACACTACTATGCTATCCGAATGAGTCTCTAGGCAAAATTATTCCATAAAACACCGACAGCCCACGAAATTCACTTGTGTATTATGCAACAGTGTTAACAAGCTTATAAAGATATGCTTTTTGGAGTCCGGATGGTTTTGTACAATCACGCAATCTCTGCACAATAGTCTACCTGTTTGACCTGTATGAAACTGCAGAGTTATGTACTTGCGCATATGTACGATATGTACGAAATATGCACTTTAACCTTTCTCGTACCTTCATCACATATCATCAACATATGTCATTTTGTCGCGTTCTACACCGTTCTGTTAAAAATTACGTGTATTCACCAGTTATGTCTTACAATTATATTATAAAATCATCTATTTAAAGCTATTAACCAATTACGTATCCTAACCAATAATTTTTTACCATTAAGTTGTAAAATCCGCTACTTAAAGCACAAGGACAAGCATCCGGCCTGAAAAGATAAGCGTAAACTATTTAACAGAAGAATTCATGGCAGTGTTACTACAATCGCATTACCTATCATAACGCCTGAAAAACTAACGCTGAAAACTAAAAGTTTCAACTTCATTCCCACGGAAAACTGATCAGCTTATCGTGATTCATTAGCTCTGCGGTATAACGGACGTATTTGACTGTAAACAGATGGGGCACAGGAACTCTACCAGCATCAACCTGTGCCACCTTGTCTCGACTCTTGAGTCACAAGCGCCATTTCAGATCTAACCTGTGCTGTATCATTTCAATTGCAATTACGCACGTAGTACATTTTCATTGAAACTTGCTAATTGCTCCCATAACGACATCCTTCACCTATTGCTGACACACCCCTGCACTGGTTCTGACAACTATCTCAGACAGACTCTTTGCTATCATCGCAGATGAGCTTTGAGGGGCGAGGAGTAGTATGGCAATGACGTCATGGCGAATGACCCATGACGCATGTGTAAACTACCTCTGAGTCATACTGTCCTGTTATGAGTCAGACGTTGCATGATGAAGGGACAAAGAATTTTGGCCTCAGATAGGCCTGCAACAGTGCTGTAACTGTTGAGCTGCTGGTCTTGCTGTACCAAGGCTTTCATCTATCTGACTCGAGAAACGAATCACAAATGGAAACAGAAGGAATGCGGCGCATAAACGGAAAGGCAGTGAACATCTCCACAAGCTACTCAAGCACTCTATGGACGCCATCAGATCTACTAGGGTACATCTCTGGTGGACTGTTAAAATTATAATTTACATGCCTACTTTTTACAGTCGTCTACGTTTCTCCAGCACACAACTGCCTTATTGGCGACAGTCTAGCTATCGTATATTTCTACACGAGAAAGGAACAAAAATATTTAAAAAGGAACGTGGGACATATGGCACCCATGAGCACATGAAGTTCGCATAAACTATTACTTACACATGATGACGGTGATGACATCCCATATCTGCCACCAAATGTAACAGTCCAATCACAGTTGTCTGTTATTTCAGAAGCGTTCAGCGCAAAATTATTAATCATCAAGCTTGAAGAGATACCGGTGCTCGTCCTTATTCGTTGGTTAAGGCATGGTGTCACTCCACAGCGTCTTGGAATCGGCGCAAGAGGCACGGTCGTGAAAATCACTGAGCCGTGTGCGGCTCGTGTTCATTCCGTTTCTTGCTTGACAGCTTGTCTTTACGGAACTGTCTCCTCGTTTCTTATTCGATTTACTGGCGTCACTAAGTCGATGGCTTGTCTACCCGCGAGTGGTAGCAGCAGCGTATATCGGTAAGAGCACTTATCTTAGAAGCGACTGCTAGTATTTCCGGCTTGTCGTGTGTCGGGAGTTCAGTAGGGACGCAGCGCCAGTGACGTCCGCACAGCCAGTACTCACCGACCGCCGGGGACACAACATGCACTGTCCGACGGAAGGAGACTGGAGCTGGAACGATCGTTGGTTGGTCGTTCGGTCGGTTGTTTCATCGGGCGACGTATATTTGGCCCCTTCAAATGACAATATTGATCATCTTGCGGGACTTGGGTCGGTTCCTTCCTTGTGCAGAGATGTCGGATGGCCAATGGGCAAGTGTTCCCTCTGCACGGTTGGGTCCGAACCAGTGTCTCTGGGTCTTCGAGCGTCCGATGGCAATCGGGTCGGGGCAGCAATGAGGTCCGGACCGCCATGACTCGCCCGACCTTTGCCGATACACATGCCTTGAGTGGGGACGACCTCGGTTGGTCGTTCGGTCGGTCGTCTCATCGGACGACGTGTATTTGATCGCCGATCGCGTCTGGGTTCTCTGTGTGTGTGTGTGTGTGTACTTATGATTAGTCCTGGTTGTTCCCCAGTGTCTGGTTTTAGAATTGTCTGTGGAAGACAATGGAGAGACGTCTACAGACGTTAAAGTAACCTCTGGCGTGCCGCAGGGGAGTGTTATGGGACCATTGCTTTTCACAATATATATAAATGGCTTAGTAGATAGTGTCGGAAGTTCCATGCGGCTTTTCGCGGATGATGCTGTAGTATACAGAGAAGTTGCAGCATTAGAAAATTGTAGCGAAATGCAGGAAGATCTGCAGCCGATAGGCACTTGGTGGAGGGAGTGGCAACTGACCCTTAACATAGACAAATGTAATGTATTGCGAATACATAGAAAGAAGGATCCTTTATTGTATGATTATATGATAGCGGAACAAACACTGGTAGCAGTTACTTCTGTAAAATATCTGGGAGTATGCGTGCGGAACGATTTGAAGTGGAATGATCATATAAAATTAATTGTTGGTAAGGCGGGTACCAGGTTGAGATTCATTGGGAGAGTGCTTAGAAAATGCAGTCCATCATCAAAGGAGGTGGCTTACAAAACACTCGTTCGACCTATACTTGAGTATTGCTCATCAGTGTGGGATCCGTACCAGATCGGTCTGACGGAGGAGATAGAGAAGATCCAAAGAAGAGCGGCGCGTTTCGTCACAGGGTTATTTGGTAACCATGATAGCGTTACGGAGATGTTTAATAAACTCAAGTGGCAGACTCTGCAAGAGAGGCGCTCTGCATCGCGGTGTAGCCTGCTGTCCAGGTTTCGAGAGGGTGCGTTTCTGGATGATGTATCGAATATATTGCTTCCCCCTACTTATACCTCCCGAGGAGATCACGAATGTAAAATTAGAGAGATTAGAGCGCGCACGGAGGCTTTCAGACAGTCGTTCTTCCCGCGAACCATACGCGACTGGAACAGGAAAGGGAGGTAATGACAGTGGCACGTAAAGTGCCCTCCGCCACACACCGTTGGGTGGCTTGCGGAGTATCAATGTAGATGTAGATGTAGAAGTGTTTCCGCGGAACCGTGTGTAGTTAGTGGTTTTGACTGACCTATTATTGTAATGCTGTCTGCGTGTTGGATGCATTGAGTAGGGCCCGCATCTCGTGGTCGTGCGGTAGCGTTCTCGCTTCCCACGCCCGGGTTCCCGGGTTCGATTCCCGGCGGGGTCAGGGATTTTCTCTGCCTCGTGATGGCTGGGTGTTGTGTGCTGTCCTTAGGTTAGTTAGGTTTAAGTAGTTCTAAGTTCTAGGGGACTGATGACCATAGATGTTAAGTCCCATAGTGCCCAGAGCCATTTGAAGCCATTGAGTAGGTTGGGACAGAGCAGCGAGGAAGTCTCCGAGACGATGTCATTAGCGTAGTGTTCCGCAGAGTGTTTTTCCTCGCCTTGTTAATACTGTCCGTACCCCGTGCAGTTCGACAGCCTTTGGTGTTGTCCATATTTTTGAGTGGTTATTGTGCATTGTGCGTTGTCGTGCAATTGGTCGGGCGGAGGGGAATTGATTAGGTTGTTGGTCGGTTCTTCAGCCGTTACTGGATCGGGATGCCATCCAATTTTTTAGTATTACGCTTGGCTGCCTGTCTCAACTAAACTTATGTTAGAGTTACCTCCTCAGGCTGACCCTTAGAGAACTTCTGAGCACCACTGTTCTATTGTTTTGGATTGTGATATTCTTTTAGTCTCAAGTGCTGTACGACGCTTTCAGCCGTCTATTAATTTAGTTTGTTTTAATTTTAAGATAAGGCCTTCAGACGTCTTAAATTAAAACTTTGAAGATTCTTCCTTAAACTAAATTAATTTAAGAAGAGAAGGGGGATTCTGCCCATTGGAAATCCTTATTATTGTCCAGGCCTTAAGCCTTGAGTTGCTCTATGTTCAGTATGTGGCCTTCAGCCGAACGTTACGTAAATAATTTAAGATAAGATCTTCAGCAGTCTTAAATTAAAATTTGAAGAGTCACTTGTTTAAAACCATTTAAAATTTTCTTCTCTATCTGAAATTCTTGTTATCCAGGCCTTAAGCCCCCAGTTCTTCTATATCCAGTGTGTGGCCCTCAGCCGAGTTTTTATGTAAAATTTTGTAACTAAGGCCTTTAGACGTTTGTATTCCTTAAGGCAGTTTTAATAATTTGTGATAGGGCCTTCAGCCGTATTGTTTTTGATTGCTTTTAAGGGCATTTGTGATGAAGTGTTTTAGGAAAATAAAGTTTGTATGTTTTGTGCAACTGACTGTAACTGATATTGGCCCCTTTACACAGCTGTAACCTGATCCGCTCTGTCCAGCGAAATCAGATTTCAATAACGCACTGTGCTGGGAGTCAGCGCGCTTACACGCCGCTGAGCAGTGCCGGCGGCAGCATTGGAGGCCATATTGTACTAGACCAGAATCACTGCAGGTCGGAATGACTGTGCTTACACAGCTGGCTTCATTGGACTTAAAGGGCAGACCGAAGACATGGAGCGTCGGACCCTGAGTTGCGCGGCCCATGGCTGACTGTAGGAGGCTGACACGATAGTCGGATCCACTGCACCCTGTCGCCAAAGTATTTGCTGATCCGTTTGCAGCATCCTCGTGCTGAGAGTTTTGCTGTCTGGCAGCGGTGGCATGCACAGCCGATAGACGCAGTGAAGCGTCATTCCCAGAGTCTTGCACATGTTGACATAACGTGTGTGGCGGTTTGCACATCGGCTGTTTCACCAACCGTATGTCTTCGGGGAGGTAAATGAATCACTGCGTCCCGA
Organism: Schistocerca serialis cubense; assembly: GCF_023864345.2. Lineage (NCBI taxonomy): Eukaryota > Metazoa > Arthropoda > Insecta > Orthoptera > Acrididae > Schistocerca > Schistocerca serialis. The sequence continues at coordinate 990,119,530 of NC_064638.1, forward strand.
AATGCCTTGGCGTTCCGACATTCCGTCCGAATCGCAACAGATGTGTGGTTCGGACAACCCACACATGCTACAGCATTTGTAATTTTGCAGACAATGCTTCTTTGACCATTGTTTCCAACGATACTCTTCTGCTCATCCACTGGGGCTCTATATATTTTTAGTTCCTCCTTAATATTTTTATTCCGAATACCGTCTACATGCACATTAGAAATTACTTACTTCAGGGAGAGATCACACTAATAACGTGCAACCCCACCACTACTGTGGATAATGGCTTCAGTTCGGTGAGAAAGAGCACAAGCTTTCCCGGTATCCCACATACAGCTGAAGACAACAATTGCATTTAAATTACGGGACTTCGTATTGTTAAATTTCATCTACTGTTCCAAATATTTCCAGACATTTCCTGTGGGATTAAGATCGCTTCATTTATCGGGCAAAACAAGATGCTCACAGGGTGCCTGAGAGTTCCGAAACGTGTGAACACAGCTGCTGTCATGTTAGGAATGCGTCCAGCTGGGGGAGGACGGGGAAGGGTATCAGTCGTGTCTTTTGAAACTAATGACGTGTTTGCCTTAAGCTATTTAGGGGAATCACAGAAAACGTTAATATGGATGAGCTGTTTTACTCCACAATGCGAATCCTGTGTGCTGACCACTGTGCCACCCCGTTTGGTTCATAAACAATGAGGAAATGAAAATCTCGGTCACCGAAAATATTGAAAACTTTATCCTGGTTCAAACTGAGGTTCAGCTGATTAATGGGGGTAGGGCATCAAACGGGCCGACTTGGAGCAGGAGAGGCACAACAGGACATTTTAATTTCCGCTGTCTATACTTCTACAAGTAAATTCACAAAACTCTGTCAGCATGACCAGGAAGGATTCAGCATTCACACCCGTAGCAGCGGAAGTTCAAAAACATAACAAAATAATTTTTTTTTTACATCTGAAGTTTCATCATTTTTTCACTTACTATTGGCTGCATTTGTTGCAATAGGTACACTTTTCTTCATAAGTAAGAGAGACTGCTCGATGAATTTTCCACAGCATACAAACCATACGTACAGGTGTCTGAAACTCTTGAATCTATTTCATTTATGGAAAAATGAATGAACTGTTACGTTTTAAACTTTATGTTTAGAAAAAATCCAATTTTGTAGCTAATTATCTCAATTGTTACCACAGTATATAACAGATTTGGAAAATTCTAGAGTTTCATACACCTGTAAGTATGGTTAGTATGCTGTGCTAAATTCATCAAAGAATCTCTCTTACTTGTGAAGAAAAATGTACCTACAGCAGCAAATGCAGCCAACAGTAAGTGAAAAAATGATATAATTCCATATCTAAAAAAAATTAATTTGTTAAGTTTTTGCACTTCCACTGCTATGAGTGTGAATCCTGAATCCTTACTGGTCATACTGACAAAGTTTTATGAGTTTATTTGTAAAAGTATAGACAGTAGATAATAAAATGTCCTGTGGTGCCTCTCCTGCTCCAAGTCGGCCAGTTTGAAGTCCTACCCCCCTTAAGAGGGTCCAACTCAAGCTGCGACAACCAGCCCCATGAACTACAGAACTATTTACACCCAGAACTATACACTCCACACACTTTGGAGCAAATAACTCATTTGGCCGGCCGGGGTGATTGTGCGGTTCTAGGCGCTACAGTCTGGAACTGCGCGACCGCTACGGGCATGGATGTTTGTGAAGTCCTTAGGTTACTTAGGTTTAAGTGGTTGTAAGTTCTAGGGGACTGATTACCTCAGCAGCATAGTGCTGAGAGCCATTTTTTTGTCTCATTTGGCTGTCGGTACATCGTTTGGAAAGAGGCTAAGTTTTGATCAGTAACCTGCATTCCCCGCCTCCAATGAGCTACTGTTAAGAATCGGTGCTGTTAATCGATTGTAGACGTTCAACTTTATGTGCAGAAGTAATCAGTGCCCTTTCCGAAATTCCCGCCTGTAGATGACCATTTCTTGTAGTTTCCTTCACAACGTTTACCCGGAAAATTGTTTAGATGAACCCGCGTTCCCTGACAGCAGCAATTCCTGTCACAGACAAGACGTGATGTTCCTCTCCATTCCCTGTCGGCTGCAATCCTTTGATGACCACTGTTTTCACCCGTGCCTTGTAACTGCCAGTGGTATACATTTTCTTGTAGATACGCTGCAGAACCGTTGACACGCTCAATTCACGATAACCCCTCCCTGAGGTGTCACATCTCCACGTCAATCTGCCTTACTGCACCGATTCCAAACAACGGCGTGGCACATGTAGGCCACTTCACAGCCATAACGCTTCAGTGGTGGACGGCCACATAACCACCTGCTACCAGTTGTATACCGCCTGCAAGTCTTTAAACCGGCCAATGTGCTCTTTTAAAGAGGTGTCTAATATTGTGTCCGGATAGATTAAGTATTTCTGTTACATTCCCTGTATGCCTCCCTGATCAGTAGAGTCGTAAAGGTTGAATCAACAATTGACCGGACTCCCCTGAAACATATTTATGCTTGCTAATCGGTGGTGTTATAGCAACCCTTTACGCTTCCAATTAGTTAGGATTTACATGAATCATATACCTGAACATCCCTGATGTAGAAAAAAAGTATTTACGCCGAAGAATTAATGAAATGCGCGAAATGTATGTCCCGCTATAGCAGTATCACCAAAGCTCAGTACCCTTTTAGTCATGACGATAACGAAATGAAAATCGCTTAAAGTAAAATGAAAACAAAAAACGAAATGGGATCACAGTAGACAGCAAAATCGGAGAATGTATGAATTCAGTTAATCAATAAAGATAATTAATGCTCATAACTGATTCTTGATTTACTTATTATGAATGCAGTAAATGAGAAAGAAAATTAACGGTCGTAACTGTTGCTACAGTTTTGTATTACTGCTAACTTCACAGAAGAACAGTTTGTCATCAGGCGAAGATAGGACGAAATTGTTATTACTGTTTTAGCACAGCTTCAAATGGATATGTCCTGTCAATCAAATAGTTTTCAATTAAATCGTAAAGCATGGAAACAACTGAAGGCTTCACAACAAACACAACCCCTCGTCAGTTTTTTTTTTTTTTTTTCATTTTCGCGATTTCAACACATTCTTGTAGCCGTTCCCGAGACTAATGATTTGCTCTAATCAGAAATGGCAGAAACGTCCCTCGTCCTGAGTTATTGCAGCTCAAAAATGTGATGGTTCTACAAAAACAGCCTTTGTCAAAACAATTTTTAACAAAAATAGCGCTTGTCATCTGACAAGTGTTCAATGGCCTAAAAAGCAGAAACGTCATGTAATAAAGAATAAGAAGGTGATGGGCGAGGAACACATGAATTACGTCGGCAAAGGTACTCCCGCCAAACGCGGATGAGATTACTGCATATGGGCATTATTTACATTGCTGATTTCCATCTGTGAATTTTTACATCTGCTTTCCGTGATAGTTTTATGTAGATGACCCGGCTTGGGGTTTCTTTGGTTGCACATGCAAAAGAGTGCGGTGCTTTCAAATGTTAACAACTTAGGAAAGGCAACACATTTTCTCAGAATTCTAGAGAATGGGGCCAAAAAATGCACAAGAATCCTATTTGGCTGTCCTTATCACTGTTCATAATGTGAATATAATCCTCTACCTGAGGATAGGCAAGACAGAAAGCATTCAATTTTGAAAAGTCCATAATAGATGAATTTGGATATCTTATTATCTGTTTCATCGGATTTATCGTGAGTTTTCTGGTTCCACTCTTTGATCTTGTCTTTTGATCTGTGCGTCAGTACATATTTCTTGGTTTGTTACTTAACATAATTTGAACTTTAGGAAAGCCTTGAAAGTATCCTTTAAAATGTTTTAATACTCGTATAATTCTGAAGGCACACGGTAAAATGTGTAAAGTTGAGCAACTGAGAAATGTTCACTGAAAATATTTGAAGCTTATTTGAGATGGAAATATGTGGAGCTCACGTTACTCGGTGTGAAATCCAGGGCGACCGGTCGATCAAACAATGCGACGGCGAGAGAAATCCTTTCTCAACAAAATTAACGTGTGCTATCTGACTCTGTGACAAAACGGATTCGTATTAAGTGTTGGACCTGAATTTTGCGAGTCTTTGTAAGATTAGAAAACAATTGCTGCACCAGAACTATCACTGTAATTAATAACTAATGATCGCTGAATAAAACGCATCTGTCCACACCTGTTAAATCTGTTTGAAATCACGATAGAGCACTTTCATAAAATATTTCACTCGCATCAAACCTCCGAATTCACACTGAAAATATTCTCGTAAATACACTCTGACAATCTGTGTCTGACTGAATATGAATTACAATGATAATAAAACTTGTAGCTTACCTGCGAGCTCGGCTCTGACAATTAAAAAGAAAATGATCCGATTGTCAAAAGTAAGCTTCACTCACCGTACTCCCGATGTTCAGTATGAGACGGGATGCCAGCAATATTCAAAGTGTTACTCCGCACACAACTCGTGACGTGCAATGTGAGTGTGTAGTCAAAACAGTGCCTGCAAAATTAAAATCGGGATCTTATCTCACCGACAAAGAAACAACTGAATCGACAATTTAAGTTTTAACTGAGTTGCATTAAGTCATAGCAACACTACAACTTCCCACACTTCCCACACATGAACTGCAAAATTTCTCTTTCGCTTTTATCGCTGCAGTAAAATACGGAAAAATACAGAACCATATAACTTCACTCCAATAACCTTACAGAAAATCTAAACCTTAAGAAATGTATTTACAGTCAGCGTACTACGTAATTACAGTTATAACAAATCACTTTACCTTCAAATGTTACCTTTTCTCATTCATACGATATTATAATCATTCTGCCTAGCATCTCTCTTTAAACATCATATTACATAAATTGGTCGAAATTGTGCTGCCTGCACACCAAGGAAGGCCAGCTGTCGTCCATTTCAAATGACAGAGTTGCTACCGGCAAACTCTGACTCTACTCTGACCAACATCTCTCGTCTCGAAACATAGTTCCAAAATGTTTAATTATAAAGCCAACGTGAAAGCGATATTACAACTGTTAAGAACACTGATCAAATTTACAAATTAACTCATATTGGTAGTCCATGACATACTTGGAATTATCGCAGGAAAAAGGACAGCCACCTTTCAGCCTGTACTTTCATGCGAGATGGAGTGCATGATTTCTTCTACGACAGACACATATTTGCCCCACTCCCTACGGCTACTGCGTCAATGTGTGCCGAAATACTTACCCAGTGCACGCACATAGGGTTCTGAAGAGTTACTTAGCGTGATGTATTCCGATGTATAACATCTACAACTTTTTCTTTCGTATCATCATGCCACGATTTAGACACAAATTGAGGACCGTTGTCGGATAATATTGCTTTCATCGCTTTTGATTTTCCAGTCTGCACAAAATGATCGTCAACAATTTACTGAATACTGCTTTGGCTGTGGATTTTCATCAACTATGTAGCTTCAAAATATTCGAAAAAGCTTTTAATACCTCAAAAATGCATGTAAATGTTTCCAGTATCTTGGGCAGTGGACCGTAAATATCTGTGGCGAATATTTCTTGTCTATGTTTAGGTTGTAAGCTTCCCTTGGACCACGAATAGCCAAATTTGTCTGTATTACTCTTTTGGCCCCGTCAGAAGTTCTTACCGTCTCAGTTACTTTACCAGTTATATTAACAAATGTTACTGTCTAAGCTATTTTATCTATATACGTTTTTGACACACGGTGGCCACAACCCAAATGGGAACAGTCACTCAATTCAGATGTATATTTCGTTGACCAACATACTTACCAGTCTTCTTCACTTCCGCTTTTCGTAAATATAGCATGCCATCATTACACCCACAGATTCCAATTTAGTTTCAATAATATTAAATATTCATCCTCAGACTGATAACAATACATATTCCTTCATAAGCTTTCTATGTTCCTTTTGCATCTGTTCTTCTTTGAAATACATATTTTGAATGTTCCTTCGGAGCTGTCTTTATTATTTACGTCACCTAGATCAAATGACGACCTCGACAAAGCGTCCGCTACACTGTTGTCTACACCATTCACATAACAAATTTCATAATCAAACATTTGTATACTCATGGCCCACCTCGCCAGTCTGTCGTGCATCAGACTAAAATTCTATACAAGGTCAGTGTCTTATGATAAGTATGCACTACCACCTTGTGTCCTCATAGAGACACTTTCTGACACAGTATAGTTTCGCATATATTTCGTCAGACTCCTACTAGTGAATGCTGTAGAGTGACATTCTTTGTTTCCCTCTACTTCTTGAAAAATACGAATTGTTATATCATAGCCACAAGAATCCGTCCCCGCATGATGTGGCAAAGACAGATATGCGTGGTGCAAAATTTGTTTTTCTGTGCGTTCTTGTTTTAACCTGTCAAAAGCTATTTGACACATTTCCGCCCAAACAAACGCACTATTTTTATTAAGTTACGCAACTCTGGACGATTGAATATCTGCCTGTACACGTATTTGAGATAGAAATTGTAGAGACCAAACAATTGCTTTTTTTTCTCCTTCGCTGGTTAGCTCTCTCTAATTATTTGTAACTTCCACAGATCTTTAGTTATTTCTGTGTTGTTATAATATGGCCTAAGAATTCCAGCTTGGGTTTTGCAAATCCACACTTTTTTTATTTTTAAAGTCATGTCACTTCTTCTCAGAATATGAAAAACCTTGTTCAGTAACCCGTAATGGTTTTCGCATGAAGCGGTAGCTATTAATAGAGTCGTCAACGTAGATTATTATTCTGATACTTAGCTCCTTTACTACCACACCATCCAAGACTCGAATAAACACAGACACAGACGTATTTAATCTTATGAGATTCTCGTCGTACTTCGTTGTGAAAAGAAATGCTGTCAGTTTACTTGCACATGGTCAGAGAGACAATTGGTTATAAGCCCCAATAGACTATCTATAGGTGGTCACCGGCCCGTAAGCACTGATCGTTAAATGTCGGCACCATTCGGAACACTTCTTGTCAAATGTTCTCTGCTTCGGATTGCTGCCGCCATCCGTAACCCCGAGCTTGTAACACTGAAATTGTATGGCGAAATATTGATTTCTCTTCGTGAGCTGCTGATTAATTGATTACTATCAGTAAATGCAATTCTATTTAAATACATTATGCAATGTGAGACATGATCACAAAAATTCACTAAATATTTTCAATATCGTTTTTATTCTGCACATTGGGTTGTTATTGCAACAGTGTTCGTGTAATTTCTTGTTAGTTTCTACAAAAATCTTCCTCCTCAGAGGCAACTAAACTTTTACGTCGGATGAAATGAAAATGTACGTTAAAACCAGTAAAGAATAATTTTTTTTTGCTATTCCCGGCATACATGATTCCTTCGTTGAATGAAATTTTTATAATACTAAAATTTTTATATTACTAAAATCCCCCAATATTGCCGCACGCTCCTTTGACATCAATTAGATTACGGGGGATGTATCCACGGGAGTAAAGTGCAGGCAGGTGCCGTTTTTGACAACAATTATTCGATTTTTAGAAGCATATTTACGGGAATCGAGCACTGGAGCTGATGGTAGCATGGACCGACGATCGGGTTCGCCATTGACAGAATGTCACAGGATAACTGCAGCCATGTTTGCGAGTGTGGCAAACTCTCATGTCTTGCATAGACTTATAATATTTACGTTGCTTGACAGGTGAATATCAAGGGGGCAAGAAAGGAATGGACTCGCTAGTAAATAGATCATTTTGAGCCACTATCAAACCCGATTCTGGAATCAGTCTATTTTGTCCCTGATTCTAAATTGAAAGTACTTTGATGCAATTTCGGGCTGTGGTATCATCAAAACATTATGTCACATTTTTCAGATGCCCACATACATTTTGTTGCAGTGCCCTTAATCTAAACTTTGAAAATGACGTAAAAGCCAAAGAGCACCCTCGTTTCCTACACTTTTTGTGTGCCAAAGGCTATGTAAAAAAGGTACAGCTTGGTTCTTGAAGAAGGATTTCAATTCATTCGAATAGCAAAGCTACTTTCATTTCAAAAATAAAAATGTTAATTAATGACATTTGTGAGGTACTTTCTTGGCTATCTCATCTATATCTGCATCGTTTTGGCTGCATGCGATTCTGACTGTGTCGTCTACATGACTGGACAAACGAGAACGATGTTTATTTTTCAAGTACTTCATATCTCAAAACAAAGATTTATAAAGATAATAAGAGGCATCAGTTCCACACCGACGCATGCGATGCATTATGGATAGGGATCCGTAATTTGTTGAATGTAAGAATACCCTATAACTGGTGACAAACAAGCATCTAACTTAATATGGCACTATCTATAACTAAAACTTTTTACATAGCAATATCTAACAAGTGAAGCAAAATGCGGAATAACAATATAAGAGTGCGGATTTTGAATACAATAATTCTGAATATTGGGGAGCGTCATTGGATAACACTAAAGCAAATAAACTGCTGACGTTTCTAGCGAATTTCCGCAGTCCTCTTCAAGGCGGTCGACCACTCGATCCCCTGTGTACTATGGCGGTTATCTCGTAGCTAACGACGTCACATACCTCGGATGTGATTGGACAATTCGAAAAACCATACCATGGAGGAGGATGGCTGTAGGGTAGGATACTGCGTGTGCTACTCTGATGGCTGATTGAAAGCAAAGTCTTGTAGGCGACTGGCGGGATATAGCATATGGGCAGCTAGTATATAATGGGTAGTGACCTCCTGCTCCGAAAGAGTTACGGCCGCACAGTTCTCTCGTCGCCGCTGTTCATGTTGTTACACCTGAGTCAAGTGGGTTTGCTGGCTGGCGAACACACGCAGTCCTCCGGGTCGGAATCGCTGGCAGCCAGATTGCAGGTAACCTGCAGCGTTTGATTATTTCAAGAGCATCTCTTATTTTTTCAGCTGCATCCACGGATGCCGAGCAAGTACTTGTTACTCTAGAAAATTTATGAAGTGGCCCCATTCCTGGTGGTGTTGAGCTGTAGCTGACTTATTGTTCTGTTAGTATCGCACATAGCATTGATACTTCGACATGTGAGTGACGATGGGACACTGTTTTTGCAATATAGACTTCGCCACATTGACAATGAAGTTCGTAGGTACCTGTTGTGTGGAGAAAATCAACTGGGACACATAGTGGGCCTCAGCAGATCTCTCGGATCCTACTTTAACTTAGAAATATGGGTTTGATTAGTCCTCGATGCAGACGAGAAGCTAAGGTAGAGAAAGAGGAGGGGACGGAACAAAATGCTGAATCGATAAAGGTTCATGACTACTGAAGTTGGCGGCAGCGATATAGAAGACTCTTATTATGATATAGGTTTAGCTGTAGTTTCAGGATGAATGGGTCGGTTGAGGAGATGATTAAGCTGTTGACATATTCAGTACTAGTTGTTCGGTAGGATGATTGAGGGAAGTGGTGTGGCCTAAAGGCGATGTTTGTCAGGCATCCAGTCGAGACTCTACCATAGCCAAAGTGCCCTGGTTTTAGTTTTATCGAACGTTATAAGCAGACATGTTGTTGGTGTGGTACTGTTGAAGAACAGTTCCAACTTGGATAAAGGGCGTGACTGTGTGAATGTTCTGTTGGGTAGGGGTGAAAAGCGTTCTGTTAGTGGTTAGGTTATTATGTTGGAATAAATGACGTGGCACCGTTATTTCACCATTTTAAGGTTAAGGACAGGGAAGTGCTAAGTTTATACAAAGGGTAATCATTAACTGTATCATCAGTACGGATAAAGGTCATGTAATTAATTTTTGTTTGAAAGCAGTCCTCAGTGATAAAGTGGAATCAGCAGCGTCTATTTGTTTAGCTGCTCTAGTGGTGTGCTACCATATTGTTTTGTAGGGGTTTCAATGATTACCAGGACTGCAAACACATAGTTCTTCCAAACAAAAAACTAGTAACGTACATTTATTTTTTCGAGGTTATAATTAAAAAACTTCACACACCCTCCACCCCCCCTCCCCCCACCGGTAAACTATCTGACTGTGCCGTTGATGGGGAGGCTTGAGTGCCTCAGCGATATAGCCGTACCATGGGTGCAACCACAACGGAGGAGTATCTGTTCTGTTGACTAGGCAGACGAACGTGTGGTTAGTGAAGAGAGTCAGCAGTATTTTCAGTAGTTGCAATGGGCAACAGGCTAGATGACTGACAGATCTGGCCTTTTAACGTCAACGGCCTTGCTGTGTTGGTACGGCGAACGGCTGATAGCAAGGGAAGACTACAGCCGTAATTTTTTCCGAGAACACAACTCTACTGTATGATTAGATGATGACAGGTAAAATATTTCGGATGTAAAATAGCTACCCATTCGAATCTCCGGGCAGGGTCTACTCAGGAGGATGTTGTTATCAGGAGAAACCAAACTGTCGTTCTACGGGCCGGAGCGTGAAGTGTCAAATCTCTTAAACGGGGGAAGCTTAAAAAATGTAAAAAGAGAAACTGATAGGTTAAAATTAGATATAGTGGGAATTAGTGAAGTTCAGTGGCAGGAGTAACAAGACTTCTGGTCAGGTGAATACAGGTTTGTAAATACTAAATCAGATAGGGTAACGCAGGATTGGGTTTAATAATCAATAAGAATATAGGAATGTGAGTATGCTACTATGAACAGCATTATTATAGCCAAAACAGATACGACGTCAATTCCTAACACAGTAGTAAAAGTTTATGTGCGAACTGGTTACGCAGATTGTGAACAGAGTGAAGAAATATATGATGAGGTAACAGAAATTATTCAGATAGTTAAGGGAGATGGAATTTTGATAGACGTCGCGGACTGGAAGTCAATTGTAGGAAAAGGAAGAGAGGGAAAAATGGAGGTGAATATGGATTGGGGGGAAAGGAATGAAATAGGAAACAGTCTGGCACAATTCGGCAAAGAGCAGAATTTAATTATCGCTAACATTTGGTTTGAGAATCATAATAGGAGTTTGCATAAGTGGAAGAGATCTGAAGACGGATGGTTTTAGATTGATTGTGGAATGGTAAGACATGGATTTTCGGAAACAGATTTTAAATTATAAGACATTTACAGAACAAGATGTGAACTTTGACCGCAATTTGTTGGTTATGGCCGGCCGAGGTGGCCTAGCGGTTGTAGGCGCTGCAATCTGGAACCGCGCGACCGCTACGGTCGCAGGTTCCAGGCCTGCCTCGGGCATGGGTGTGTGTGATGTCCTTGGGTTAGTTAGGTTTAAGTAGTTTTGGTTCTAGGGGACTGATGATCTCAGAAGTTAAGTCCCATAGTGCTCATAGCCATTTGTTGGTTATGAACTGTAGAATAAAAGTGAAGAAACTGCAAAAAGGCCGGAAAGTAAGGAGCTGGATCCTGGATAAACTGAAAGAACCAGAGGTCTTTTAGAGTTTTAAAGGGAGCATTAGGGAATGATAACAAATGCAGAGGGAAGGAATACGGTAGAACAAGAATGGGTAGCTTTGAGAGGTGGTATAGTGAAGGCAGCAGAGGATAAAATAGATGAAAAGAGGAGGCATAGTAGAAATCCTTGGCTAACACAAGACATATTGAATCTAATTGATGAAAGGAAAAAATATAAAAATCTAGCATATGATTCAGGTGAAAGATAATACAAACATTTAAAAAATGAGACTAACAGTAAATACAAAATGGCTAAGCAGGAACGACTAGAGGAGAAATGTGAAGAATTAGTAACGCATTTTTTTAGGGGTAACGTAGACAACGCCTACATGAAAATTTAAAAGCCACTTGGAGAAAAGAGAATCATTTGTGCGAATATTAAGAGCTGAGACGGGAAACCAGTCGTAAGCAAAGAAGGGAAAGCTGATATGTGGAAGGAGTAGATAGAGGGTCTATACAAGGGGATGTACTTGAGAGCAGTATTATAGAAATGAAGAGGACGAGATGAAGATGAGATGGGAGATATGATACTGCGGGAAGAATGTAACAGAGGCATTTAAAGACCTAAGTCAACACAATGCTCGGAGCAGATGACATTCCGTTCGAACTACTGATAGCCTTGGGAGGACCAGCAAGGACAGAACTCTTACTTCTGGTGTGCAAGATTACCGAGCTATCAGTTTAATGAGTTATGTTTGGTAAATACTGTTACGAATTCTTTACAGAAGAACCGCAAAACTGGTAGAATCCGACTGCGGGGAAGAGCAGTTTGGACTCCGGAGAGAAGTAGAAGCACTCGAGGCAACACTGACCCTACGACTTTTCTTAGAAGATAGGTTAAGGAAGTGCAAATCCAAGTTTACACCATTTGTAGACATAGAGAAAGCTTTTGACAGCATTGACTGGTGTACTCTCTTTGAAATTCTGAGAGCAGCAGGAATAAAATAAAGGGAGCGAAAGGCTGCTTACCATTTGTACAGAAACCAGACAGCAGTTATGAGTCGAGGGGCACGGAAGGGAAGCTGTGGTTGAGAAGCAGTTACACTGTTTTGTAACCTGTCCCCAATGTTATTGAATCCGTACATTGCAGTAAAGGGAAAAAATAAAAAACATAGAGTAGAACTTATAGTCCACCGAGAAGAAATAGAAACTTTGAGGTTGGTAGATGGTACTGTAATTGTGTCAGACACAACAAATGACGTGGAAGAGATACTGAAGGGTACGGACAGTGTCCAGAACGGAGGATGTAAGACGGACATCTGCAAAAGGAAAACGAGGGTAATGAAATGTAGACAGAGGAAGAGGATTAGATTATTTTCAACGTCCATTGGACAAGGTCATTGCGTGCCCTTTCGAAGGAACCATCCCGGCATTTGCCTTAAGCGATTTAGAGAAATCACGGAAAATGTAAATCAGGACGTCCGGACGCGGATTTGAACCCTCTACCTCGCGAATGCGAGTCCATTCTGCTAATCAGTCCGCTATCCCTGTAGGTGAGTGTAGTCGAATTAAATCAGGTAATGCTGAGGGAATCAGATTAGGAAACGTGACACTTAAAGTGGTAGATTTGTTTTGCTATTTAACCAGAAAAATAACTGATGATGCCCGAATCACAGAGGATATAGAATGCAGACTGGCAATGGCAAGAAAAGCGATTTTGACGAAGATAAATATTTTAAAATCGAATTTAGTTGCGGGAGTGAGAAAGTCATTTCTAAAAGTATTTGTATGGAGTGTAGCCACGTATGGAAGTGAAACATGGGTGATAAACAGTTTAGACAAGAAGAGAATAGAAGATTTTGTGATGTGTTGCAACAGAAAAATTTGAAGATTAGATGGGTAGATAACATAACTAACTAATGAGGAGGTACTGAATAGAATTGGGGAGCAAAACGAATTTGGGGCACAACCTGCCTGGAAGAAGGGATTGGTTGTAGGACACATTCTGAGACATCAAGGGTCACCAGTTTACCACTGATGAAAGGTGTGGGGTAAAAATCGTAGAGGGAGACCGAAAGAACTATACACTAAGCCGACTGAGAAGGATGTAACCCGCAATAGTTACTCGAAGATGAAGAGGCCTGAACAGGATAGAGTAACATACAGAGCTGCATCAAACCAGTCTTCGGACTTAACGACAACCATTGTACTAAGGTACATGAAGTTTGGTAGTAGTCTGCGGCTGGTTGTGTAAGTAGGTAGATATTGGATTAACATTTACGACAATTTGTTCAAATATTTAAGTAAATTCAGATTGGTGGATGATTGGCAGGAAAAATATGATAATAATAACACAATGGACTGCAGTGTAGCTATCCACACATTCATTTAACGTTCGTAAAAGTGAGTTTTAATGATTGGTAACTCAATTATCACTCACATTCTTGAAACCTTTCTTGCTTATATTTATGGATTTGGTTCTTATTTATTTTAACGAAGTTTTGTTCAGTGCGTGACGTGACTTCTCCACTACTCTTCTCACGCGGCGCATTCCCTCGTGTAGTTTTCTGCCAAACGCGTCTGTGTTGTCCGGCGAGAGTTCGTGGACAGTCTACATGCGCCACCGCTACAAGCGTGCTCTCCAACCCTCCCATGGCGCCGGCAGCGTACGATCACTGCGGCCGTGCCATTGATCAAGCTGGTAAATAGCAGACACGGTAAGCGGGCAGCCGCCAGGGCGTTATTTAGCATACTAATAAATTCTCAGTTAGTGAGTCCGATCTGCTCTCGGATTCCATTGTGAGGACTCCATCATGGATCGACCATTATTATCTTTGTGATTAATTCTTCTTATAGATGTCATATTAAGTGGTTACCTCTGGTGTAGTTTGTGATAACGGCTTTGTCACCCTAGCTTGAACTAGCCTCGCTTAATTCATTGTATCACTCAATCTCTCGGTACTTCACGATAGATGATTAATGCAGTACTGTGCGTGATACCAAAGAGAGGAAGAAAAATGTTTGCAAGTAATTACGAAAGAAAATTTATAAAATTACGAGAGGGCAACAGCTACTGTAACTGGAATAACTGGTAAAATGGGGGCAGCAGCAGCAATTACACCATCTACTCCTTGTGACGAAACTGATCAGTGGCTCATCTTCCGTTACATATAGACCTTGTCGATACAGCTAAGAAAAAATTACCCGATACACATAATTTATGAGTTTTAGGGTAGAAACAAAGCTAAAATTTTATTTTGCGCTTTCTATTGGTTTACTAACACTGGCAAATAGTTACATTATTTTTCACTACGAAACCTGGTTATTTTTTATGTATTGGATGGTTCAAATGCCTCTGAGAACAATGGGACTTAAATCTGAAATCATCAGTCCCCTAAAACTTAGAACCACTTAAAACTAACTAACCTAAGTACATCACACACATTAATGCCCGAAGCAAGATTCGGACCTGCGACCGTAGCGGTGGCGCGGTTCCAGGCTGAAACGCCTAGAACCGCTCGGCCACTGCGGCCGGCGATATATTGGATTTATTTTGATTTTTGTGTACTCACTTTTAATTTACAAATTTTCAAATCGTTGTCAAAGAATTTTGTCAATAAGTGATTCTGTTGGTTGTTATGCAAAATAATTTCCATGAAAAATAAACAGTCATTATACTTCTTAGTTTTTAGCTGAATTCGGATGTTGGCGGGAGAGCGATGTGGTTGTTTTTGAGGTGTAATGACACGTTGTACAGTTGTAATTTTCAGATTGTACTTTGAGGTTAATTGAAATGACTCTGTAAAATGAAATTTTCGAGTCGGATTACACATTTACGTACTATTCGTCTTGCGTAAACCTGTTTAAAGAGAAAGTGCGATTTTTATATAAAGAAGCATTGTGACTGTCTACAATGAAAAAGTTTGAACATAATATTTAAACATCAGGATTATTGTGAGTGAAATTTAGGCAGTAAGCATTATAACGGCATGGTGTTCTCTTCTTAAAATTAAAACGTGTTAGACATAATAAATTACCCTTTCAACCAGCCATGTTTTCGTCGAGGAGCCACAAGAATCAAATGAATAATATAATTTCTATTGTTTGACCTTCCTTCTCATTCATATTGGCTGACTATACTAGCTTTTTCATTTCTGAAAAACTACATTTGATCTGAACAACATTAACGGACATTTCTGACCCTTGAACATTTATTCACCTTGTTTCTACATCCACAGCGGGGAGGATCGTAATATCCTGCACTAAAATCAGCGACATCAGAAGCTGCTGCTGCTGTAAAATGTGACGGTACTAAAACAACGAGAGTAACTTTCATTGAAAACTGAAATGTGGCATGCCCTACTAATTCGTCCGTCCTGTTGGAAAAGTGAGGTGGTGATTCTCATTGGTGTTACGAGAAGCATGAAGACTATGTATCAATTCGGCGTCTCTTCCTCACATTTGCTTCCTAACTTCACTCAAAGTGGTACACCACACAGCATAATCACTCATCACGGTTACCCACCCACCTACAAACATACACACACACCCACACCCACCCACCCTCCCACACACACACACACACATTTATATACATTTACACATGAGATTTTTAACACTTCAGAGAGTGTACCATACATAACCACTCACACTAAATTTTTGTTAAAATTTGGTAGAACTATTCTGTATACCAATACTGCCCCAAGCCTGACTGCCTGTGTACAGTAGTGACGGTGACTTGTAAATGTTAACAGAGATGTGCATCACTGCAAAAAATAATACACAAATGATACTTGTGAAATTTTCTACCTCTTTAGTAACAACGATTATGAGCGAATCTAGGTAGGGTTTCTAATTACCCCTGATTGATAGGATGTCTTATTACTACCTTCGTTGAATGTTTCTATCTTATGTTATTCTGGCAACTATTACAGCGTTGTAGTTAACAACGGAAAAATGCAGCTATTGGACTACAAAAAAGGATAAATATACTCCTGATTAAAAGGCTTCGACTGAGAAGTGGGGTACTAGATGCCTTGTAAGAGGTCCATGATTAAGAAATTTGTTGCTAGCGCACTCGAGCACATGTAATTTCGATGGATTGCTCACGCGCTGCCTGCGATATGTAAGATATAAGAGAATATGAGACCAAAGAGCAGTGTTGACTGCAGTAGGAACTGTGTAGCAACTGGAGTGAGTTGTTGCTAGCGAGCAGTCGTGTGAATGGAGTTGGCTGGGCCGGTCGTGGGGAGCGATGGCGGAGCCTGAGCGATATAATGTAGGGTAAAAGCAGCCTCACGCATATGTAGTATTGTTATATCAAGTCACATGTAAATGTTTTTAAAAAAATCTCTTAATAATAATCTTTCTCATAAAAAGTAACTTTTGACGATCTTTCATTTCAATTTAAAGAATTGACTAATTTCTCCAATCCTTGGTCATCCCGATTATTGAAAAGAAAAATCAGTTGTTTCCTTTTATAAATGACAAATGTATCGGCCAGCATTGCACAGGGCTGTGCCAGAATAATTTCTAATAGAAGCAGATATATATGCGTTATCCGGCGACCTTATTGAGGTAAGAATTTTCATTTTTTTCAGAATCATCTTTCAGGGCCATGACGCAGCACTGCTGACGCCGAAAATTTACCAGTTCAAATTCACAGTCAATTATTGAAAGGTTATAAGTGAGCGACAATTTTTTTATTGAGAGATTAGTGACATTTTATTATTGATAGGTTACGCAATTTATTCTTTGGGAGGTTACACTAAACGTGAAAATTATTTATATTATTTTATTTATTCTGTGGGGAGGTTACACTTGTCGACAACCGGCCAGGATCGTATTTTTGTGAATTTCTGAGTAGTAGTCAGTTATTTATCCGCTCTTATTCACTTAATATTAAATGTGGTTTGCAACCTGGGCAATGCCCGAGTTCGAGTCTCGGTCGGGCACACAGTTTTAATCTGCCAGGAAGTTTCATATCAGCGCACACTCCGCTGCAGAGTGAAAATCTCATTCTGGAAATGCATTTACTAATTTGCCACTCCTTCATTCACATATCATCGGCAATTTATTGCTCTTTGTTGTAATTGTATTTGTTCCATTTTTGCTTTGTCTGTGTTTCATTTTGTGCTTAACTTTGATTTGTGAAAATGCCGCGCAAAACTGCTAACAGTACATCGCGATGTGCAATGAGTGAAAAAGCTGACTCTAATAATTTGACCGATAATACTAGTGACAGTCAGTGTAATAGTGATAATCCCCAAATTACAGGGCTATTACAAATGATTGAAGCGATTTCATAAATTCACTGTAGCTCCATTCATTGACATATGGTCACGACACACTACAGATACGTAGAAAAACTCATAAAGTTTTGTTCGGCTGAAGCCGCACTTCAGGTTTCTGCCGCCAGAGCGCTCGAGAGCGCAGTGAGACAAAATGGCGGCAGGAGCCGAGAAAGTGTATGTCGTGCTTGAAATGCACTCACATCAGTCAGTAATAACAGTGCAACGACACTTCAGGACGAAGTTCAACAAAGATCCACCAACTGCTAACTCCATTCGGCGGTGGTATGCGCAGTTTAAAGCTTCTGGATGCCTCTGTAAGGGGAAATCAACGGGTCGGCCTGCAGTGAGCGAAGAAACGGTTGAACGCGTGCGGACAAGTTTCACGCGTAGCCCGCGGAAGTCGACGAATAAAGCAAGCAGGGAGCTAAACGTACCACAGCCGACAGTTTGGAAAACCTTACGGAAAAGGCTAAAGCAGAAGCCTTACCGTTTACAATTGCTACGAGCCCTGACACCCAATGACAAAGTCAAACGCTTTGAATTTTCGGCGCGGTTGCAACAGCTCATGGAAGAGGATGCGTTCAGTGCGAAACTTGTTTTCAGTGTTGAAGCAACATTTTTTCTTAATGGTGAAGTGAACAGACACAATGTGCGAATCTGGGCGGTAGAGAATCCTCACGCATTCGTGCAGCAAATTCGCAATTCACCAAAAGTTAACGTGTTTTGTGCAATCTCATGGTTTAAAGTTTACGGCCCCTTTTTCTTCTGCGAAAAAAACGTTATAGGACACGTGTATCTGGACGTGCTGGAAAATTGGCTCATGCCACAACTGGAGACCGACAGCGCCGACTTCATCTTTCAACTGGATGGTGCTCCACCGCACTTCCATCATAATGTTCGGCATTTCTTAAACAGTTGATTGGAAAACCGATGGATCGGTCGTGGTGGAGATCATGATCAGCAATTCATGTCATGGCCTCCACGCTCTCCCGACTTAACCCCATGCGATTTCTTTCTGTGGGGTTATGTGAAAGATTCAGTGTTTAAACCTCCTCTACCAAGAAACGTGCCAGAACTGCGAGCTCGCATCAACGATGCTTTCGAACTCATTGATGGGGACATGCTGCGCCGAGTGTGGGAGGAACTTGATTATCGGCTTGATGTCTGCCGTATCACTAAAGGGGCACATATCGAACATTTGTGAATGCCTAAAATAATTTTTGAGTTTTTGTATGTGTGTGGAAACCATTGTGAAAATATCTCAAATAATAAAGTTATTGTAAAGCTGTGAAATCGCTTCAATCATTTGTAATAACCCTGTACAGATAATCAGTGCATACCGACCACTAGTAATGATTTTAATACTAATGATGAGAAAACAAATTCAATTGTGTCCACCGTTATTATTATTTCGAGTCAAAAACATTACAACAATATTTACAATATATACAATATAACAAATCAGGTCAAATCATAAAAGAACAAACTAAACGGTATTAGCCCAAAATTGTGCAACGGCAGCAGCATTGTCTGAAACATCAACAAGCTCTTGTGTGGAACATGATACAGGACATCTAGGACAGTTAATTAAATGTTTGGTTGTCTGTTCTTCTCCGCAGTCACACAAGGTGGAAGATTCCTTCATGAAGCCCCATTTAAACAGATTGTCCTTAGTTCGTCCGACGCCACTCCTGAGCCGATTTAGAGACTTCCACACTGTCCAGACTTGATTTCCACCAGGAGGAAGGGTCTCAGAAGGAGTCATCCAATCGTTACTGTCAGATTTTGCTGTCCACTGAGATAGTCTGGCTGCTCCAGTCCGACCGGTGAGGGGTGTAGTAGTTCTCATGAAGCTCCTCCTGGATTTGAGTCTACTAATTGGTAGCTGGTATCCATGTAGCAGGTGATCGGTGTTATGATCTGCTTTATGTCTCTCAAGTTTGGCTGCGACTTCACGCCTTATGTCTGGAGGAGCAATACCTGCTAGTTTATGGAGTTTATCAATAGGTGTAGCTTTGAGGCATCCCGTTACTGTCCTGCAGGTTTCGTTCAGGGCCACATCAACCTGCTTTGCATGAGATGACTTGTACCATACAGGACATGCGTATTCAGCTGCGGAATAACACAAGGCCAAGGCTGATGTTCTTAGTAGTTTGGGATCTGCACCCCAAACGCTGCCAGTGAGCTTCCGCAGGATGTTGTTACGAGCAGCAACTTTCTGCTTGGTGTTAGTGCAGTGTTTTCTGTAGGTCAACGTTCGATCTAAGGTGACACCCAGATATTTGGGGTAGAAACAATGTTCAAGCTCTTGATCTTCCCAAAACACTGTAAGTTTTCTATAGGCCTCTCGGTTGCGTAGGTGGAAAGCACAAACTTGAGTTTTAGCAGGGTTCGGTCTTAAGTTATTGACTCTGTAGTACTCAGATAGGTCCTTGAGAGCAACAGTAAGCTGGTTTTCTACTGTGTCAAAATCTCTGGCTTGTGTGACTAAGGCAAGATCATCTGCATAGATGAAACTCTTTGTAAGAGAAGGTTGAGGCTGGTCATTTGTAAATATGTTGAACAATATGGGGGAAAGGACACTACCCTGAGGCAAGCCATTCCTTTGACTTCTCCATCTACTCTTTCTTCCTTGGAACTCCACATAGAATCGCCGGTTTTCCAAAAGTGTCTGCACAGTTCTGGTGAAATTAATGTTAATTTATGTTAATTTAACGACAATTGATGACGCGGCACGATCCGTTACAATGAACGCTGTCCAGTTTGACACACATGATTGGCAAAATTTACACAGTGAAAGGTCAAATGTTTCTAACGAAGGTGAACTATGTAATCAAAATATATCAGATGTATTTGATTCCGGTGTAGTGACCAACAGTGCACATCCAATTGGCGAACCTTTTCAAGAATCAGAGAATGACCAAATGGTTACACAAAACGTGACAACTGCAGATACGCCATCAAACAGCACAGAGAATAGAGTAGGTAATATTGGCATGGATCAAGTTATGGCATTATTGCTAGAACTTCATGAATCGAACAGACAACTTAATGAAAATCTCAAACAGTGGAATGAAAACACGACAACCTTAATGAATCGAACAAACAACTTAATGAAAATCTCAAACAGTCGAATGATAAACAAGACAACAATTTCCAACAACTTAGTGCACAGATTGCAGCCGTTGCCGTACAATGTCATGATACTAAAGAACAATTACGTGAGGAAATTAAGGCTTGTGCTAGGAATAGTAGTGAAGAAATTAGATCTGTTGCACAAGAATTAAGTAATACACATGCAGCCAAAACGAAATTACTTAGAGATGAAATTAGTGCAGTCGCCAAACAATGTTCTGAAAACGCAACACAGTTACGCGACGAGTTTAAATTAATGTCATCAGAACTTTCACACACACTGGATGCGAAAGTAGATACGAAATTTGAATAACAAAACAGCCAAATTGACCAACGTTTTAATCACCACCTACAAAACAGTGAAAAACGCGTTACCGTAAATTTGTACAGCAACAGAACAAAGTAAAGAAACGAGTCATGGAAACAATTACTGCACAGAGACAGGAAGATAAGCGTAAATTGTTTACGAAAACAAAAACATACGTAGACAACAATATTGCTACAGTATCAGACGAAATTAATACTATCAAACAGTTGAGCACTGAATTGCATGATGAAATCTCCACTCTTAAAACAAAAGCAGACACACACATAGTAGACTTTCAGACAATGACCAGCAGACTTGAACATTTGGAATTAATGCAGGATCCCGATGCTATTAAAGCAGACGTTAAGAAATTGAACAAAACCACCCGTAAAATCAGAAAACAAATTAATGCTTGTGACACTAAAAATGTTGATCAGGTTAAAGCATTGACTGAAAAATTTGATGAATTGGCCAGTCGTATTGAGGTTATCGAAAATAATAACGACACTAAATCAGACGATACGTCGCCAATTTCGTTCAATCAAACACCCGAATTCCAGAACTTACAGCAGACAGTTAGTGAGATAGGTTCGTCCGATAATACATTACGTAGAAAACTGTCATCTTTACAGCAAGTAATGACAGAAATGAAAAATGTTTCAGCCTCTAACACGGCACAGCATACGCCACATTCCGAACATTTCTCACACCCACACAACCAGTATAAATTAGGTAATCTGCAGAGAGTACGTGACTCCGATTCCGAACAGTCACAGACAAACAGATTATCATCCAATCCTGAACCTGTTCAGACATACAGAGACGATAATTTTGATTACAAGCACTTTCTATCCATTAGGAAATTTAAGGTATTTAAAAATGACAGAACACAGATTAACCCTTTGGATTGGATACAACAATTTAGCTTTGCTTTTCCACCAACTTGGCCCGTAACACACAAACTTGAATTTATTTGCAGTTTTTTGAAAGGCGAACCGGCAACTCGTATGAGACCGATCGCGAGACAATGCTACTCGGTAGAAGAATTTCAGAATGCTTTTCTGTCAGCGTATTGGTCGAAGACGACACAGCGCGGAATCAAGGATCAATTAATTAGCTTACCAAATTATGAGAACTCAAATTTTCCCACTGACACGCAATTGTTTGAACACATGGTCCAACAAAACCAATACTTAAGTGAGCCATACAGTGAATCAGCACTTATCCAATTATGTATTTCCAAATTACCACGATCGTTAAGAGTATCACTTTTAACAGGTCAGCTGAAGGAAAATATTTCGGCATTGCGAGATCTGTTACAGCTTTTGGAAGTTCAGCAATCAGACTATTCCTTCATTAACAAAAATTTTTCACATCATAACCAAGGCAAACAAGCATACGGAAATTACGATCAGCCACGCAATTTTAATAGCAAAGGTGATAGACGGTCAAGGAATGACAACCACCAGAATTTTAATAACAGACAAAACCTTAATTATCAGTATCATCAAAATTATCAGCAACAGGAAACACATTTTGGCAACAATAGAGGCTTTTCCCCACAACAGCATCAAAACCAGCCGGTTAACATACCTAACCAACAATGTAGTCACCAAGGTCAACCAAGCTTTAATGTTTCGCCGCCTACACGTATAGCGTCGGTTCCACCAAATAGTAATCCACGGCAACAAGGAAATCACTACGTACAGAAAACACACCATTTCAACTCATATCGCAATGCGCCGTATAGCAACGATTATTATGACAGACGTAAAGGTAAAGAGCATAGTTTTCAGCGTACGTTTAATAACAGTCGGACTTACCAGCAGCAGAATCATCCAAAACAACAGATTATCGTGAATGAACCAGACAGTCGGTATCATCCCGAACGTAATACGTCAGGAAGAAATAACAGAACAGTGCAAATAGTCGAGATGTCACAGCATCCTCCCGCAAATAGCAGCACGTCAGAAAGAATTTGACTAGACACAGTACAGACTGAATCTTTCAGCAGCGTAAGTAATACTTTTGACACACAGACTCTCGTTCACGAAAATGTTATTGCTTTTGACGACATCCGAGACACTCTTTTGCATGAAAAACCAGTTATTCAAAAAACCATTTCCCACCCTGTCATTGAAGTAAAGATTGGATCATCCACGTTTTCAGCAGTAACCGATTCTGGATCACCTATGTCACTTATAAATGAAGAAACTTTCAACGAATGTAACAAAGAGAATAGCTATCCTACGTTACCATTAGGCAAAACTAAAGTAAAAGGAGCAGTATCTGGTAAAGGAATAGACGTAAAATTACAGACACACTTATCGTTTTGTATTGCAGGTCATACGTTCCACTCAAATTTTTGGATTGTTCCCTTATTGACAACAGACGTTATTTTAGGTACGAGTTTTTTGGTACAACATGACGCAGTTATTGACTTTCAAAATTCCTATTTAATGTTAAAGGGTGAGAATGTACAACTGGCATTAGAATTTCAGCACTCTTTATCTGTAGAAGAACAAACAATTAATCGTACAGAGGTCATT
Source organism: Schistocerca serialis cubense (assembly GCF_023864345.2). Classification (NCBI taxonomy): domain Eukaryota; kingdom Metazoa; phylum Arthropoda; class Insecta; order Orthoptera; family Acrididae; genus Schistocerca; species Schistocerca serialis. Next base: position 990,143,200 of record NC_064638.1, read on the forward strand.
TCTGCATTACATAACATAGGCTGTCATTCGAAATTGTTCACAGATACGTATGTTCGCGACTACAATACACCAGACGAAGCCGACTATGACGTTATGCAAATGATCTCTGATAAAGTTAAACAGAGCAGTGCAAATACAGACGACGAACATACAGAGCTACGCAAAATTCTTTTACAGCAAGCTCCAGTTTTTGACAACGTCCCTGGCACTATGTCTGGTTTTATATATGAATTTCAAATTCAACAGCATGACACATTTAAAGCCAAACATTATCCTATTCCGTATATCTACAGAGAACAATTTAAGAAAGAATTACAACCTATGCTAGACCAAGGAATTATTGAACCAGCAGTTAGTCCGTTCATAAACCCGCTCCATATTGTTAAGAAAAAGGATGGCTCATTTCGGCTCGTGCTTCATTCGCGTCATGTCAACGACATTATTATTAATGAAACAGATCGCCCACAGACACTAGAAGAACTTTTACAGAAATTTCATGGTACTGCTATTTAGTCCACATTAGATTTGAAATCGGGGTTGTGGCAAATTCATCTCCATTGGAACTGCAGAAAGTACACAGCATTTCTCCATTTTGGTGATTGTTATCCATTTTGCAAATTACCGTTCGGTTTAACAATTTCTTCAGCAGCATTTATTCGCGGTTTCAATAGTATACTTCCGACAGAACGTAAAGACAGAATCACATTATATGTAGACGACATTCTTATTGCAGAAGCTAACTGGTCTGAACACAATCTGATTCTTGAACAACTTTTGAAAACTTTTCGTGCACAAGGACACAAAGTTAATCTTAGCAAATCGTACTTTGGCAAAACTTCCATAAAATTTCTTGGACATGTAATTTCAGCAGAAGGCATTGCTCCTGACCCGGAAAAACTTCAAGCTTTACGTGACTTTACTGTTCCGACGACGAAGAAACAACTAAGCAGCTTTTTGCGATTAATTAACTTTTTCCGTAAATTTATTCATTACTCTGCTTTAGATACGCCTAAATTATGCCAGTTGACGGGTAAAAACGCTATTTGGTCCTGGGATAGCCAAGCACAGTCTGAGTTTGTTAATTTGATACATGGCTTTTGGAATGCACCGCTTTTATCACACCCTGATCCTACCAGAAATTTTTCCATTGCCACCGATAGTTCTAACACGGCTTTAGGCGTACACATTTTTCAGGAAACTGAACAAGACGGTACTACAGTAATTAAAAATATCGCCTTTGCAAGTCGCATTCTGTCACCTGCCGAACCCAATTACTCTGTCTCAGAACTTGAAACATTATGTGTTGTGTGGGCATTTACGAGGTTTAGGCATTTTCTTTATGGAAGACATACTACCGTTTACACAGATCATAGAGCTATACAGATTTTACTTTCAGGTAAATTTACACATGACAGATAAGGCAGATAGAAACTTTATTTACAAGAATTTAATTTTACAATTGTTCACATTCCCTATACACAAAATTTTGTAGCAGACGCACTATCCCGTTCTCTCAGCAACAATCAGCAAGACATTGCAACCAACTTCTGGCAAGTAAATTTTAGCGTCATATATATTCAACAAGTTGCATTCGAAAATTTTATTTCGGCATCATTACGAGACATAGCACAAGAGCAGAGCAAAGACAACGTGTGGAAAGAAATGAAACACCTTTGGCAAGATAGGAATAATGTTACCATCAGAAACCATTACACTGTACGCGATAACATTCTGTTTCGCCGCTCTCAGCCTGGCAGCAACAATTGGTTACTATGCATTGCTGACGAACTTGTTAACAAATTAATTTGGTATACTCATTTAAGTTACGCACATTATGGAGCCAGAAAATGTTTTCTTATACTGAGACAGAACTGTTATTTTGCCAACACGGAGAAACGTATACGACGAGTTTTAGCGTCATGTAAAATCTGCCAGAAAGCTAAATCAGACACTACTTCACATATTCCTCCGTTACATCCCATTGTACTGATTAAATTGAGACACATGGCCGCTGTAGACATTTTTGGTCCGATTCCCAGAACTAATAGGGGTTTTTGCTACATCTTTGTCGCTGTTGAACTCACTTCGAAATTTGTTACCTTCACTCCGTTACTCAAAGCTACTGCTAAAACTATATCGAGCGCATTTCTAAAAGATTTTATATTTCATGTAGGGCATGCATTGAAAGTTATTTCCGACAATGAACAGCAACTTCGATCTGCAAATTGGACACGTATTTTACGAGCTAGAAACATTTCTCCGATTAATATATCCAAGTATCATGCTTCTTCGAACCCTTGTGAACGACTAATGAAAGAAATCGGTAAACTATGTAGAATATACTGTCATAAAAGACATATTAATTGGGATACACACATACTCTCATTCCAGGATGTAATTAACTCCATACCAAATGAATCTACTATGCTATCTCCGACTGTTATATTGAAAAATGTTGAACCACCTATCAAAATTAAAGAATTAGTATCCTTTCCTACATTTCGTCGACTACGCCACCATAAAATAATTGATATTGCACTCAACAACATCAAACGTGCCACAGAGCGCGGGAGAAGACAGCAAAGACAGGTTTGTACACGCTGTGACTTTCACATTGGACAGAGGATATTAGTTCGCACGCATTATTTATCCAACAGAGGAAAGAGTAGATGCAGTAAATTTGAGCTACTATACGCAGGTCCATATAGAATACGAAGCATTCCTCACCCTAATGTAGTGCACGTCGAAACTTTGAGAACCAGAAAAAGCAAAGGCAATCACCATATTTCCAATATTAAACCCTTTGTTCAATGAACATAGTTTACGATTTATCACACTGTAATGCCATTTCCAGATAATTATATGACCACTTACTGACGATAATATTTTTTCCTGGCAAGTGCCCGGCAAGGTAAGGTTAGCAGGTCGCTTTTCTTGTCGTTAGACATCAGACCGTGCACATTTTCCATTTTTTGTGTATGCATGATTGTTTTCCTATCGAAAGAAGAATTTCTGTCTGTATGCACTATGTAATCTTTAAGATATAACAAACACCAGTTGACTTTGACATCTTGCCTTATGATATCTCAACATCATGACTATTTTACATTTTTTGCTACTACATTATGATACTGTGTGTACGTTTTTTGCAGTTGAAAACTGTCTATGTTTTTGACCTAATACGTTTTTTGTCATGCTATGCTCTATGCTTAGTTATATCACTAGGAACAAGTTTTCTTTTAATGAGTATGTGATTTAAATGCAAGATATTAATCCCTATTCATCATTTTCAGAAAGCAATGACGTGTAAAAGAAATAAATTAAGCAAACCACAGTGGTTTTCTATGAAATGGAAATTTCACCATCGGAATGAACGAAAGAAAATGCAATATCTTGTCACGAAGAGTAAATGGATCAGAATTAACAAGCATTAACCCGAATATACTATACACATCGTCTGATAGCAGTGTTGACTAATTATTTTTCTTTCAGAATACGAGGTGATTGAGCAAGCTGTCAGACAGAACTAAACATGTTAATTTTAGTGATGATATATGCTAGAAGTAAGAAACTCTATACTATATGAAGTAATGAATGACAATGAATAGTTGTATGAAGTAAATGGTAATATGAACAATGAATAATGAGGTGTCTATTTTTTGGAAGATGATAATACATGATGATGAATAGTTATATGAAGAATATGGTAATATGAATAATGAAGTTTTTCTTTGCAGGCGATGATAATTATGAAGTTACGGTAATATGAATAATGAAGTTTTTCTTTGCAGATGATGATAATAATGATATTTATTTATTTTCTGTTAGTTAAGAAATGGTAAGTAGTTATTTAAGTATTTGATGCTGTTCCTTTTGACAGTATGTCTTATGTTGCATAGTATAATGACTGAAAGTTTTGGAAAAGACAACTAGAGTACATACATATTAAGTACACGTTTCCTTACCTGTTAATTCGAAGTTTACTTCTTTTCAGCATAATATGGATTTCTTCTTTCAGCTGAACAATCCATTTTGTATTTTCTCCTGGAGAAGCTTTTCACGATATTAATATGCTATAAACATTTAGTTATTAAACCTGTTCTAGTACTTGCATTTTTTACCCAGTTGTGTCTATCATTTATGAATACGATGCCATATACTCTACTTGTTTCATAATCTTGCTACAGCTGACTCACGACGAATGATGTTATTAATCCTTCTTTCCAGCAATAAGTCAAAAGCATATATTTTCATGCCCCAGCAACTAATTAGCGATCCCAATGCAATGCATTGCTAGCAAAAAAAAAGAAAAAAAAAGAAATTTATTACCAGTCCCAGCTATTACCAGTATGCAACCAAATAATGCTACCAGTTGAAGATATATTTCTAGTCCTAAATACAATGCAAATTTCTCAGATGTATTGAATCCATTATATCTATGTATTATTGGACTACAGACCTTGAGTAATAGTTACAGTGTGTTACATTTCGAATATGTCCTATGTCACTTGGATGATGACTTGTGAATAATACTGAATAATGTTTTGTAAAACTATATGAATACTTTGTAACTGGCCAATGAATGACAATAATTACTGCAATCAGATGAGTTATGAATAGTGTTTTATAATACTCAATACTTGCTACATGTTTAGCAACTGGCCAATGAATGCCACTGTTTACTGTAATATGATGACTTATGCATAAATGCTATGCCATTAATTAACTTTTGCTTTGAATGATGACTTCCGAATAATGCATAAAAATGGTTTGTAACTGGCCAATGAGTGCCAATAATTACTGTAATTAGATGACTTATGAATAATGTTCTGTAACAATTACTGTAATAAGATGACTTATGAATACTATTCTGTAATACTCCATACATAGTACAGAAATCTTTAGTAACTAACCAATGAGTGCCAATAATTATTCAAATCGGTTGATACACTAATGTAATTCTCAATGATGACTAGTATAAGACTTAATGCCCTTCACCTTCTGACCTAATTACCAGAAATTACTGCAATATCCGTTTGTCCTGTCCATCCTCATGATCATGGAGCACTATATTTGGTTTTTGCACTAACTCTACATTGATGTAAGAGTATGGATTCTACAAGAATGTGGTGTTGACACATCATGCTGTCCACCACCTTGAACGATGGAGATGTTATTATGGTCCTACTGTTTGGTGTGCCCAATGTACTGCCAAAATGATAACATTGAATATTATTACAACATTTCAGTGTCTTGGCTACACTGATAAATACTTCGGGGAAGAGAACTTCAGATTGTCTCACTTGATGTTGTGCTTCTGTAGGAAGATATGGACTTGCAGTGCAGCTACATGCAACCTACTGTGCTACAACCATGATTCAATCCTTCCCATTCCTTTGCTAGTTCTTGTAAAATGGTAAAGACTTACACAGTGCGTTTAAATTTTTGTAAAATGATAAAGACATATACAGTGAGTGTGCACTTCATTTCATTTGTTAATATGATTAGCTAAAGACTTTTATAATGCATGTGCACTTTATTTCACTCCCTGATATATCTAATTCATGTAAAAATACTAAAGACTTTTACAGTGCATGTGCACTTTATGTCATTTGTTAATATATTTTGTACTGAGTGCGTGTGCACTTTATTTCACTCCTTCATATGTCTAATTCATGTAAAAATGCTACAGACTTTTACAGTGCATGTGCACTTTATTTATTTAGTTCTTGTATAAAAATGCTAAAGAGTTAAACAGTGCATGTTCACTTTGTCATTTGTTAATATCTTTTGTACTCATTGCATATACAGTTTGTCAATCAGTAATGTATATACTCTGTGACTGTAGACTTAGTAAACTAAATAGATTATAGAAAAATTTGTTGCTCTTGGCAAGTCCAATTGACTCCAAAAAAAAAAGAAACTTATTACCAGTATACAACCAAATAATGCTACCAGTTTAAGATATATTTCTAGTCCAAAATGTAATGCATATTTTTCTGATGTATTGATTCCATTATGTCTATGTATTAGTGGACTACAGACCTCGACTAATAGCAATGTCTTATATTTCAAATATGTCTTATGTCACTTACATGATATCATATATGAACACCAGTAGCTTGATGCTACACTCAATAGCTCCTGTTTTGAATGATGACTTCTGAATAATACTGAATAATGTTTTGTAAAACTATATGAATACTTTGTAACTGTCCAATGAGTGCCAATAATTACTGCAATCAGAGGATTTATGAATAGTGTTTTGTAATACTCAACACTTACTACATGTGTAGTAACTGGCCAATGAATGCCACTGTTTACTGTTATACGATGACTTATGCATTAATGCTATTCCAATAATTAACTCTTGTTTTGAATGATGACTTCTGAATAATGTATATAAAAAAATGCTTTGTAACTGGCCAATGAGTGCCAATAATTACTGTATATAGATGACTTACGAATAATGTTCTGTAACACTCCATACGTACTACTGAAATGCTCTGTAAATTGCCAATGAATGGCAGTAATTGTTCAGGTCGGTTAATAGACCAGTGTAATTGTCAATGATGACTAGCATAAGACTTAATGTCTTTCACCTTCTGACCTAATTACCAGAAATTACTGCAATATCCGTTTGTCCTGTCCATCCTCATGATCATGGAGCACTATATTTGGTTTTTGCACTATCTCTACGTTGATGTAAGAGTATGGATTCTACAAGATTGTGGTGTTGACACATCAGCTGTCCACCACCTTGAACGATGGAGGTGTCATTATGGTCCTACTGTTTGGTGTACCTAATGTACTACCAAAATGATAACATACAATATTAATGCAACATTTCAGTGTCTTGGCTACACTGATGAATACTTCAGGGAAGAGAAGTTCAGATTGTCTCACTTGGTGTTGTGCTTTTGTAGAAAGATATGGACTTTCAGTGCAGCTACGTGCAACCTACTATGCTACAACCATGATGCAATCCTTCCCATTCCTTTCCCAGTTCTTGTAAAATGGTAAAGACTTATACAGTGCGTTTAAATTCTTGCAAAATGATAAAGACATATACGGTGTGTGCGCACTTCATTTCATTTGTTAATAAGATCAATTGTTCTAAATATGTTAAAGACTTCTACAGTGTGTGTGCACTTTATTTCACTCCTTGATATATTTAATTCACGCAAAAATACTAAACACTTTTACAGTGTGTGTGCACTTTATTTATTTAGTTCTTGTAAAAACAAATGCTAAAGACTTATACAGTGTGTGTGCACTCCATTTCATTTTTTAATATGATTAGTTGTCCTAAATATGCTGAAGACTTCTACAGTGCGTGTGCACTTTATTTCACTCCTTGATATGTTTAAGTGTTGTAAAAATGCTAAAGAGTTTTACAGTGCGTGTGCACTTTATATAATTTGTTAATATATTTTGTACTTAGTGCGTGTGCACTTTATTTCACTCCTTCATATGTCTAATTCGTGTAAAAATGCTAAAGACTTTTACAGTGCGTGTGCACTTTATTTATTTAGTTCTTGTAAGAAAATGCTGGAGACTTATGCAGTGCGTGTGCACTTCATTTCATTTGTTAATAGGATTAGTTGTCCTAAATATGCTAAAGACTTTTATAATGTGTGTGCACTTAATGTAATTTGTTAATATATTTTGTATTCATTGCATATACATTTTGTCTTTCTTAATATGTTCTGCACTTATCAATAATGTATATACTCTGCAACTGTAGACTTAGTAAACTAAATAGATTTTAGAAAAAATTGTTGCTCATGACAAATCCAATTGACTCACCATCGCTGCCAAATTTTTGCCCCCCCCTTCTCCCACCCCCCAACCCTCGCCCCCCCCCCCCCCGCCAGTGGAGGGTTATGTAAGAGGTCCATGATTAAGAAATTTGTTACTAGCACACTCGAGCAGATGTAATTTCGATGGATTGCTCACGCGCTGCCTGCGATTCGATGGATTGCTCACGCGCTGCCTGCGATATGTAAGATATAAGAGAATCTGTGACCAAAGAGCAGTGTTGACTGCAGTAGGAACTGTGTGGCAGTTGGAGTGAGTTGTTGCTAGCGAGCAGTCGTGTGCATGGAGTTTGCTGGGCCGGTCGTGGGGAGCGATGGCGGAGCCTGAGTGATATAATGTAAGGTAAAAGCAGCCTCGCGCATATTTAGTATTGTTGTATCAAGTCACATGTAAATGTTTTAAAAAAAATCTCTTAATAATAATCTTTCTCATAAAAAGTAACTTTTGACGATCATTCATTTCAATTTAAAGAATTGACTAATTTCTCCAATCCTTGGTCATCCCGATTATTGAAAAGAAAAATCAGTTGTTTCCTTTTATAAATGACAAATGTATCGGCCAGCATTGCACAGGGCTGTGCCAGAATAATTTCTTATAGGAGCAGATATATATGCGTTATCCGGCGACCTTATTGAGGTAAGAATTTTCAAAACTTTCAGGATGATCTTTCAGGGCCATGACGCAGCACTGCTCACGTCCAAAATTTACCAGTTCAAATTCATAGTCAATTATTGAAAGGTTATAAGTGAGCGACAATTTTTTTATTGAGAGGTTAGTGACATTTTATTATTGATAGGTTGCGCATTTTATTCTTTTGAAGGTTACACTAAACGTGAATATTATTTATATTATTATATTTATTTTGTGGGGAGGTTACAGCCTTATTCTATCTTCTCAGCAATTTTAAGAATTTAACCAAACATCTTGGCATGCGCACATAAAGCGATCGTTTTATGATGCAAATTACCTATCACTCCCACTAGTTCGCCTAACTTTCTCTCACACCCACTAGTCCATCGCTGTAAGTCACCCATATCCATTCACAGTCACTTGCCCATCTTCACCCATTCATTCAGCCCCAGTCACTGTCATTAACTCTTTGTGTCTCTCTGTCACCGCCTCCTGTCTCACAGCCACAGTCTCCTTCGTTCTAGCCTAGTAATACTGTCTCCTCTTGCTGTCAGTGTGTCTCCCTTGCTCTCTCTTATTGCTGCTACCTTATTCATTCCTTCACACTGCTAGTGTCTCTCTTCACCGTCACCATCTCTCTCTTCCTCACTGTTATTGCCATGGACTCTTCTTTATTCCAGTTCCACTCGTACCGTCTCCTTTTACTGATACTGTTCTATCACTGTCACCTGTGTACTCTTTCTACCACTGTCTGCTGTATTGTAGTATTTATTACCCTCCCGTCTCTTTCTCAGGGTCACTGTCTCCTGCTGTCTAAGCATAAAAAAGCGTGAATATGTTTACATGCCAAAATTTTTGGGAAAAGTTTCTCAAGGTGCTGAGGAACGCAGGCAGTGGGCACCCCGTTTTCCAGTCAGTCTTTTAAGAAAGGAGCTTATTCGCCTTTTTGTGTTCTGATACAGGCATCTTTCCCTTGGTTCCCTTCTTTTCCCTGCCACAGCAGAGCATGTCACTCATTGTTTACTTATAACGCAAAACTAATTTTACCCGCTGAAACGTTATCTGGCAACACGCATCCAAACTGAAAGTTAAACGAACATTTCGATGTATAATGCTCATTGTAATAAATAATTTATATGTATTTCAGTTAATTGAATTTGAAAAGGACACTTAATTTTGTGAAGAAAAATATAATTATAAATTTTGCTATTATAAATGATTATTCAAAGAGTGTGAAATACTATCTGTGGTGGAGGATGTGAAAACCGCTACAGAAGAAACGATATGTAATCAAAATGACAAAGACTGTATAAGAGATGTAAATAGGCAGTATATTGTAATAGAATCGCTTGCCTTCTGAACGGACTGAATGGGAGAGGAACCCGTGACGTTGTTTTAGGCTATTAAGTAGTCTTGATTTGTCATAAGTCGATGATCGACGTCATTCGTAGCTGGGATTGTAAAAGGTGTGTAAAGATTTTAATTGTTTCTGTTAAATTATATTTATCTAGTAATATCTGTTTGTCACAATTACTGCATAGTTTGCACCGGACATTACCCATTTTATTTAAGAAATTTCAGCATTTTATTGGATATCGCTGGCGGTGCGGAGCTGTGCTGCAAGCGAGCAGTCTGCAGCAGCGGCAGATTTAAATATACGATCGCAATAACGACCACATCCTCATGTCCATCCATGTATATGTTAAGTTCAATCTCAACGGTTTCCCAATCAAATTAAACGCAAAAAGCAAAGAAAGTTTAAAATCAGACGGTCAACTCCCGAATAATTAGAACAGACAGAATCCCATTAAACTGTCGCCCGGAACGTGGGGCCCGAATATGCAGTGACCACAATAACTGAGAAATAGTTCGGGAATCGTTGCGATTGAACTTTGTTGTAAAAAGATTAATCACTTTCAAATGCGTTCTATGTGTTATACAATCCATACTGTGTGGTAATCTGTGTAAACGATCTTTTACATGAGAAAACTCAACACTGAGAGAGAGGCTGAAGACAAGATCACATACTGTACCATTATGAAATAGTACCAACCACAGTACCAGGGGGCAGCTGCACCCCAAGATAAATCAACGAAAGGTAAGACTACAGTGTAGTTGTCCTGTTGCTAGTGGAGTAGCTTCAGTGCAGTGTTCTCAAATCATTAATGGCGTGCTTGTAGTTTGTGAATAGTGAATACAACAGGACCAACTGACAGTAATTAGTTATCTTAGTGTGTAGTGTGTTTACAAGGAATGACCATTTTTTGTGTGTGATTAGGCACTTCAACTCTGAGTAAAAGAATATTTAATTTAATTTTAGCCTGACTATGGTTAAGTTGCATAGCCAAGGGAACATCAGTATGGATTCGGAACAGCAATCAGTAAGCAGTGATGTTGAAGTAGAAGGTGGGGCTCTGAATAGCACTAGCAACTTATTCAAGGATATATTGTAAGTAGGCTGTTTATGTTTTCTCTATGTAAGTAGGCTGTTTAGGTTTTCTCTATGTAAGTAGGCTGTTTAGGTTTTTTTTATTGGTAACGCCACCTCTGTATGAAAATCACTGGCTGTGCTGTGTGCAGTCTGTGGCTGCTTTGCATTGTTGTAATACTCGCCATTGTAGTGTTAGGCAGCTGGCTGTGAACAGCGCGTAGCGTTGCGCAGTTGGAGGTGAGCCGCCAGCAGTGGTGGATGTGGGGAGAGAGATGGCGGAGTTTTGAAATTTGTCATGAGCTGCTATATTTATATATGATGATATCAAGGTAAATACATTGTTTGTTCTCTATTAATATCTTTCATTTGCTAACTATCCCTATCAGTAGTTGGTGCCTTTAGTAGTTTGAATCTTTTATTTAGCTGGCAGTAGTGGCGCTTGCTGTATTGCAGTAGTGGGAGAAACGAAGATTATTGTGAGGTAAGTGATTTAGTGATTTGTGAAAGGTATAGTTTAATGTTAGTCAGGGCCATTCTTTTGTAGGGATTTTTGAAAGTCAGATTGCGTTGCGCTAAAAATATTGTGTGTCAGTATAAGCACAGTCATTTATAATTGTTCAAAGGGGACGTTTCATATGTCGACCCTTAGCCGAGGATACCTCACTGGAATCTTCTGATTTTTTGTTGTAGTTTGTGTAATTAGTGAAGATTTTGTTTATTGCTAGCGCGTTATTGTAGAGAAAATCTCCTTTGTAGTTGCAGTCTTTCATTGTTGTACAGTAAAACAGTTGTGGCATGCATGTAGATTTGCACCAAGTATTTCGCAGCTGCAATTAACTAGATATTATTTTCAGTGCTATGTTAATGTGTTCTCTTATTTTTGATCTTCAAATTGTGTTTTTCTGTGTTGTCGTGTGAAATACTGTGACAATAATGGCGTGTGAAAAACGTAATACTAGGCTCCAAAGTAAACTGAGAAATGACAGTGAAAATGAAAACGGTGTGTTAGCGCCACCGAGTAATGAATTAACTGATGTTCAAAGTAGTAATTTGGTAATTGTGCGTAGGGAAATGGAGCGGGCGGCAAACAATGGTGTAGGCAGTGAAACAATTAGTGAAGATGGAAGCATTATCGATCGATCGGTCGGCAATAGCTCGCCTCAGGAATCCGAAATGACAGGACACAATTTTGCAAATACTGTAGATTCAGGTTTTGCGTCCTCACCGTTTTCCCAAGTGAGTCAAGACACGTTTTCCGCTTGTCAAAATGTGAATGTTGCCGGTGCAAATTCACTGCCGAAAAGCACTGAGGAACATGTTTCAGACACCAGTGCATTGTTATTACAATTAATACAGCAAATGGGACAAACACAGCAAAAGCTTCAAAAGTTAGACACAATGGAACAAAATCTTCGAAAGTTAGATACAGTGGAACAAAATCTTAAAAAGTTAGACACCACACTTGAAAAAACACGTGAAGATTTAACTACTGAGTTACATAACATTGAATCGAAATGTCAAAAAGTCTGTAATGACGTAAAAACTCAAATTTGTGAGCATTTTCAACCTATTTTTTCGCGGCATGAAAAGGCATTACAGAATCACGAAGCAGCCATAAAAGAACTGCAAATTATTGTTCATGAAAATCATGAGACCTTGCAAGCTAAATTTGACTCAGTTGCATCTACCGATTCGGTTACGCAACTTGCAAAAACTCAGGAAAACTTAAAGAACACAGTAGATTCGATTTCAACACAAATGGACACTCTGAAACTTGGTTCAGAAAAACACATTGAGGAAATGTGTTCACTATCGGAGAAAGTAGCCGAACTTTCGGATCAGTTCACTAACTTATCTACGAAGGTAGATGATAATCTGAACGACACAAAACCGGTAGTCTTTAATGACACAGAAGAGTGCGAACAAATTAGGAAATTCAAACAAAATCAGAATCAAATTAATACGCAACACCAAAGAGAAATCCGGGAAGTACAAGATCAGCTGACTCAGGTAATACAAGAATTACGTATTTCAGAGGCCACTCGCGCTCCAATACGGGAAGAGGGACTTAGAAATACGGAACAACCACAAAATAATAACACAGGACACTTCGGAAGTTATGAAAGAAATTGGCAAGGTGCACAGAATTTTGAAATGGAACCGCCGAAACGATGTAACAATGACCGATATGCGACTCGCCGACATGATGACTTTGACTATAAGCTGTTCATTACTACACGTAAATTCAAAACATTTAAGAATTCTGGCAACGACATTCATCCACAAGCATGGCTCCATCAATTCTCTCATTGTTTTCCTCCCAACTGGTCGTTGGAACACAGATTAGAATTTATGTGTGGCTACTTAGAGAATGAACCAGCTGTAAGAATGCGATCGGTAATTCACGATTGCCACAGTGAAGGAGAGTTTTACCATGCCTTCCTCTCAGCATATTGGTCTCAAGCTACACAAGACCGTGTAAAACATAGCATCATGATGATGAAACACTTTGAACAATCTGAATTTTCCAGTCTTGTCAAATATTTTGAAGACATGTTGCATAAGAATCAATATCTTTCAAACCCATACAGCCCCTCAGAACTCAACCGCATTTGCTTACTCAAATTGCCTGAACATTTACGACATATTATTTTAGCAGGACGTTGCAAAGACGACATTGAAGCATTTCAGGGACTGTTACAAGAACTGGAAATTGACACATACCGTCGCGGGATGCGAAAACAGGAAAACAATCACTACAGGTCACATCCGTCACAATTCCGTGACGACAGAAATGATAACTGGACGCGACAAGGCTAGTATCACAACACAAATCGTGACCAAAACAGACACCACCCGTATGACAACCGTTGGCAGAGTAGTAATAATTACAGGGAAAGATCACCTCTCCGCGGTAATGACTATCACAGAGACAATCAGAGAAACAGACAATATGGGAACCAAAACAATTATTATTACGGGAGACAGAATAACTTGAGACGCAACGGTCCAGCGCGCAGTTGCGATTCAGGGAGAAATTCTCCACCACTTAACCGACAAGAAAGAAACTACAGGAGCTACCGACATGACGACAGACGATGTGATCGTAACGACAGATCTGAATTGCATCAGAACTGGCGGGATTCAAACAGAGCAGGGCCCTCTCGTCACGGTGAATTTGTAGAAGTTAGGTCTCCAAACCCCAATAACGACGCGCGCCAACAAAGAGACAATAGGCAATGACTCACACCGCTGGCAGCCACAAAACATACTTATGAAACTGACGACGCAGCTGCCGTAGCTAGTAATTACGTAAAAATGGAAGACATTAGGGACATCTTACTCCAGGAACACGACATAAAACATAACAACATTGCATATCCTGTGATTCACATTACAGTAAATGATGTAAAATTTACGGCAGTACTTGACTCTGGCAGTCCCATTTCAGTAATTAGTGAAACAGCCTTTAGCAAATGCAACAAATCGAACGATTGTCCCACACTTCCGTTACGTAAGATTAAATTACAAGGTGCAATCTTTGGAAAAAGTGTAGATGTACGCCAACAAACCAACTTAGAATTCTTTTGTCAAAGCCACAGCTTCTCTATGAGCTTTCTTATTGTTCCATTATTGTCGACGGAAATTATACTGGGAGTAGACTTTTTGAATGAATACAAAGCAATCTTAAGCTTTCACGATGCTGAAATAAGTTTAGAGAAAGAAGGTAAGTCAATAGCTTTGAAATTTGAAGATTGGCTCTCAAACCATGACGAGGAAATTAATCGGCTTTACCTTCTGTTAGACAACAGTTCGGACTTTTCTACGGAACTAGACACTAACAACCACTCTGCAAGTACTGACAGGGATGATATCGACGGCGCATTTGACACTAATAAGTTAATTCAGAATAAAATTCAAACAATTGAGAATTGTAATGACACTGATAGGCAGGACCTTTTTGAGATTTTACAAGCACATTCCACAGTTTTTACTCATAAAACAGGAACAATCAAGGGATTTCAATACCAATTTCGTGTTCGTGAGCATACTAAATTTTGTGTTAGACCATATGTAATTCCAGCACATTATAGGGACCGTGTTAGAACAGAAATACAATCTATGCTTGACGAGGGCATTATTGAGCCTGCAGTAAGCTCATACAACAATCCATTACATGTTGCTGAGAAGAAAAATGGATCGATCAGGCTTGTCATAGATTCGAGACAAATCAATACCATCATTATTCCTGAAACAGACAGGCCGCAAACGTTGGAAGAACTTCTTCAAAATTTTAATGGTGTAAAAGTGTTGTCTTCCATTGATCACAGATCCAGCTTTTATCAGATCGAACTTCATCCAGAATGTAGAAAATACACAGCTTTCCTTTGTTTCGGCGTTTGTTATCAGTTTCGGAAACTTCCCTTTGGTTTGAACATTTCTTCAGCAGTATTCATTCGCGGGCTAAATTTCATATTACCTGAGTTCTTAAAACGTCACATCACCTTATATGTGGACGATATTCTAATAGCAGAAGCTTCATGGGAACTACATAATCGCACCCTCAACAGTTTGTTACGTATTTTTGCAGAATCTGGAATTACAGTTAAGTTGGAAAAGTCTGAATTCGGTAGGACAAAGGTGAAGTTTTTGGGACATATTATTTCTTCTGAAGGCATTCAGCCGGATCCTGAAAAGTTAGAAGCAATCAGAGTCATTCCAGTTCCATTCACAAAAAGACAAGTCCACAGTTTTCTAGGTCTCGTAAATTTTTATCGTCGTTTTCTGAATATGCAAATTCTTGTTACACCAAAACTTTGTTCTCTCACTGGAAAAAATACTATTTGGAACTGGGACGAACAAGCACAGCTGGAATTCGATTCTTTAAAAGAAGCGTTACTTCACGCGCCAATCTTAGCTCATCCAGATCTGTCACAAGATTTCTGCCTTAGCACGGATTCTTCTAAAGTCGGTCTTGGTGCCCATTTATTTCAAGAAGCCATAGAAAATGACACTACCATTCAGAAAACCATTGCTTTTGCTAGCCGAGTGCTAACAAAATCTGAAAAAAATTATTCCGTTACTGAATTAGAAGCTTTAGCTATCGTTTGGGCATTTAACAAATTCCGTTTCTTTCTTTCTGGTAAGCACGTAAAAGTATACAGTGATCATCGTGCATTACAATTTCTTATGTCTTCAAAATTAAATCATGACAGGTTAAAACGTTGGGCATTGTTTCTGCAAGAATTCCGCTTCACAATAGTCTACATTCCCGGCAAGGAGAACATTGTTGCGGACGCACTGTCACGCGCACCGGCTGGGCTTGAGAAAAGTACCACAGAAGGCAACCTCGAGAAAAATTTCAGTATTCTTTACATTCAGAAAGTCGCCTTTGAAAACTTCATCACCACATCTTTAAAGGACATTGCTCATGAACAAGATAAAGATCCGATTTCGAAAGACATCAAGAGCAAATGGCATGAAAAGACACACACACAGATTCGGCATTATTATCTGGTTAGAAACAACATACTGTTCAAACGCTGCACTGTTGATGACAAGCTATGGGTACTTTGCATTCCTGACGATTTTGTTAATAAGCTCATTTGGTACATTCATTTCAGCTACGCACATTTTGGTCCACGAAAATGTTATCATATTCTTCGAACGACTTGTTATTTTAACAATATGGAAAAAAGAATTCGAAGAGTCTTGTCTATTTGTAAACTTTGTCAAAAGGCGAAACCATCTACTGTCTCACATCGTGCTCCGTTGTTTCCTATTATTCCTTCTAAATTAAAAGAATTTGCTGCTGTTGATCTCTTGGGACCGCTTGTCAGAACATCCAATGGATTTTCGTACGTTCTAGTCGCTGTTGAACTTACTTCAAAATTTGTTTCTTTCACTCCGTTACGTAAAGCCACTGGACGATCTGTATCCAACGCCTTTGTTAAAAATTTTTTACGTGAAGTTGGCCACGTTGCTAAAGTCATTTCAGATAACGGACCGCAATTTAGATCTGCTGTTTGGTCACGCACGCTTCGGAATCATAAAATCAAACCTGTTTTTATTTCATTGTACTCACCACATTGCAACCCGTCTGAACGGATTATGAAAGAAATCAATAAGCTTTGCAGACTTTATTGTCACAGAAAGCATCAGCATTGGGACAGATATCTACAATTATTTCAAAATGTGCTGAATGAAATGCCTCATGATTCCACTGCTTTACCACCTACTCTTGTACTGAAGAATGAAGAACCACCGAACAGAATCAGAGAGCTTGTACCTTTCCCGAATACACGTAAACTTCGACACAAAGACATAATTGATTTGGCTCTTAAAAATATAAAATCTGCAGCAGACAAAAGGAGAGAACTACACGGTAAAGCAAATGCAAAGAAATTATATATTGGTCAGAAAGTTCTCATTAAAGCTCATTCATTGTCACATAAGAAGAAACACTTGAGTCACAAATTCTTTCTAGTTTACAATGGACCTTACAGAATCCGACTTATACCACATGATAATTGCGTTTAAGTTGAAACTCTGCGTACTAGGAAGAGTAAAGGTTTACACCACATTTCACATGTAAAACCGTTTATCCGTTTATTGAAAGATAATCTGCTTTTTAACTTTGTCATTGCCATAAAACTTTTCACTTTACATTACTAGTATGCTTGTCAGACTTAGAATCTGTTAACATGCAACAATGTTTGAAGTTAAATATACAGTAAAGAACCAAGAGAACTTATTGAAACAGAAATGACGAATGCATTGTTATAGTGAACAGACGTCACAGTGTTATTGTGTGTGTACATTCTTGCTTGTTAGTTGCACGATTATGGAACGACTATAAGGCTTACGTACTTAGAACATTGACCAGTACTGCTAATGAGATTTTAATGCAACATTTTGGTTTACTTGAAAATATATTCTGGATTTTAAGTACTTTCAGTGAGATACCAGATGGCACAGTGGTTAGTTTATGTGACAGCTACACGATTTTATCACGACGCTACTAATGAGTGACAATTTACAATGTTGCTTTTGCAGTGTTTCTGTTTTATATCTGCACAGTTTTCTGTTTTATTCTGGAAAGTAAAACAGGTTTTAGTAGTAACTTTTGTGGTATAGCTACAATGAGACTGCCTTTTCCATAGCACAACAATACGTTACAGCACAGTACTTTCCTCATCAGAGCAATAAGTGTAATAACTAAGACATTTATACGCAAAGCATTTCACTTTTGTGTATTATGAGGTAAGTACATTGACTTCTGCAGAACTTAGATTTCGGAGGACGATAACTACGACACTTCCACACAGATTATGTTGCAACAAGACGCACATTTAGCGCTACAGTACACGTATTTGAGTGATTAATTTTGTACTTGAAACATTTATTTTTAAAGATTTTTGAATTACAAAGAAAGTTTTCCGTGATACATTTCATTCCATTGCTGTAATCTGTAACACCTGAGGGTATAATTACATTAATCCTCAGGGGGGTACACGCTTACTTTGTGTACCATGTGTGTGGCAACCACAAGGAACCCTAGCTAATATGGTATTTGCTTATACAACTTTACACATCGGTACCATATTTCTCTAACACACAAATTACACAGCTATCTAAACTTTTTTTTATTACATCAGTGACAGATGTTTACGCAATTACACAGTTGGATAACTTCACACTTATGAAATTGTATTTTGTCTGTACTTTGTGAAATGCTCATATTTTTTCGGAACCATTGTGATACTGTGAGAGCTTTGAATGATATATTTGGTAAGGGAGCATGATTTTAAAGTACGTTTGAGGTAGATGACATTATTGAAATGAGCAGAGAATATTTTTTTAGAGTTTGAAATTATTGCAGAAAGCTACGACGTTTTTGAGATTTGACTGAGGTGTTATGATGTTATTATTACGACGACGATGTGTATTATGTTGTTGAGGAATGTTTATTATGCTACGTATTTCTCATGATGAAATATTGAAGAAGTGTCGACGAATATGTATATGTATAATGAGGTAAGGAATAATGAGTAGTGTTTAGGGACTCTGATTTGTGGAAAAGGTTGTTGGAAACCAAGAATCGTACTTTAAGAGTTATGAAATGTGCATAAATGCGTGACTGTATCACAATGCTGACGAATATTTTATTTGGACACTTATATTTATAGGATTTTCTTTCTACAGATTTGCAACGCTAATTCTTGACCTGTGAAATATTTTTATGTGAGACTGTCACAGCAGCAGAAACTGCTGTCGTAAATATTTCCGTAAGAAAGTTAAGTGACCACCTGCACGTAATGCGTCGTGGGCACCCACCTGGGCGACAGCCGCCCGTAAAAAAAAGCCATTAGCCTTTCAGCGGCACAGGTAGAAAAAAAGAAAGGGGAGGCCATTGTCCTCGCTATTGACATTTCCTTGTTGAAAGCATACTGTGGAGGTCGTAATTTATGATATTTACTGAAATGCCTAATGAAACGATGAGAAACATTTCACAGCTATTGTCTTGCTAGTTGAGAAAATGCCATATGGCTTGATTTATGTATTTATTTACACATTTTGTTTAATATTAAGTTTCTAGCTGCACTGCAGCATTGGTTAAAATAAAATTTAATGTATGTACTAATATAGTTATTTTATGCCTACAGATCCAGTCAATAAGAAATTTATGATCTACTTCCAAGAAAACGAGGGCACATAAATATACATTTCTTTTCACAGGAATTGCATAAATAATTTCTTTACGATTTGGTAACTTATCTGCTAGTGTAAGTTCACGTGATGCATCACCTTAGTGTTAAGATGTGACATAGGTATTAGACATGGCCATTTTTAGTGTAATATTTTTTTTGCTTGAGCTTTGTCATGTTTAGGTATTTCATTTTCTGCTGCTGTTTGCCAGGCATAGTGTTACTGAATTTGACTTTGTGTTACTCTGCTAAGCCAATTTTACTACGCATTCATTTTTCTTGTTGCTGCACATTGGCTCATATTAGTTGTAATGTTGCATTGCTTGGTAATTTAGATTTACTGTAGCTTGCTTTGCAATTTTCCATTTTTTTGGTCATTGTTGTTTGTGTTACTTATTTTGTGCTGCTGCACTGCCTCGTTCCTTAGTTTAGCATCTGAGCTCAGTAGATTTAAGTTAGCTTAAGAGGGGGTAGCCTCTAAGAGAATGAGTTTCGATGAATTGGAAGAAATGCATAGAGAAGTTATACGAAAAAAAAGTACAGAAAACAGGTTTAGGTAGGACTTTCTTGGAAATAAATGTTGGGGTAAGAAATGTGTGAACATATAAATACAGAAAGCATGCTTAGATAGAATTTTTTTTTGGTGGAAACAAAGGATGAAATAAGAGGAAAGATATATGAAGTTTTGGGTTGGACTGCAGTACCACATGTTACACTGAAAACGAACCCTGTCCTTTCCTATTGGTGTTATCCCACTATATGTTTGTGTACCCTTGTGTATTTGTTTTCTTACTGTCTCTATGTAGTTTCATAGAATTTTTTTTTTTTTAATATTAAGCTACATTCCCTATGATGAGGAATACTGTTAACCTCGAATATAATTGGCATTAATAATATGTTATTTACTTTGTAAAGATGTTAGACATTATTAATTCCGTTCTGTTTAATGCTCATGTGTGAAGTTGACGTTTCAAAAGTTATTGTGATCTTTTATGTATCTACTTATCTCATAATTCCTGTAACACTGATGTATATGTTATTTCGATTCTTTTGTAAAGCCTGTACTACAAATGTTATCTGTATTATTATGTTCTTTAATGATGTATTTTGTACCTTTGTAATTGTATTTTCATGTTGTAAATTTATAAAATTGTAATTGACACCAGTTCATCTTATTATTAACTTGTAAGTTACATTTCACTGCACACGTTTCTGTTGGTCATAGTATATGGACAACATGTGAGAAGTAGGGACTGTTAGTGTTTGCACGTGTGTTAATAATTCAGCAAGGGACTGGATAACAGCATTGCTGGTTCTAAGGACAATTCCAAAAACTTTGTGAGTGCACAAGTGGTGGTTTATGGACTTGCTATATTCTCCGAAAGACTCTTCGATGGTGAATGTGCACCTGCACAATCGCAACAGATGGCTGCTGGTCATCTCTACAAGGACTACAGTGGGTCTGCACCTCTGGTGGCCCATCAATACCATTATCTCTACAAGGACTACAGTGGGTCTGCACCTCTGGTGGCCCACCAATACCATTATCTCTACAAGGACTACAGTGGGTCTGCACCTCTGGTGACCCACCAATACCATTATCTCTACAAGGACTACAGTGGGTCTACACCTTTGATGATCCATCAGTACCATTATTTCTACAAGGACTGCAGTGGGTCTGCACCTCTGGTGGCCCACCAGCACCGTAATTTCTACCAGGACTACAGTGGGTCTGCTCTGTGATGACCTACCTACCTATATTCATCATCTTCGAATGACTCTGCTGTGGGTTTGCTCTGTTGTGGCCCATTACCTGTCAGCATGTCAAGAGTCAGCACTGTCTTTCTGATGGAAGGACACTACTTCTTCATGACTGCATGGAAATCCACTACTTCTGTGTGCATTCTCTTTTACTAATGAGACTTTGTAAAAAAAACTGTAATTACTATTATGATGAATGATCAGGACTGTCTTTATGGACTGTGAGAAAATTTGAGCTTTTGACCAACATAGTATCAATAAGTGTGTGCATTTGATTTCTTTGTTATTGTAATTATGAAAAATTTTATCAAATCATTATTGGCCACTGCCCAAAAAAAAATTTGTAAAATTTTTTGTGGGGAGCATGGGGGCTATGTAAGTAGGCTGTTTATGTTTTCTCTATGTAAGTAGGCTGTTTATGTTTTCTCTATGTAAGTAGGCTGTTTAGGTTTTTTTATTGGTAACGCCACCTCTGTATGAAAATCACTGGCTGTGCTGTGTGAAGTCTGTGGCTGCTTTGCATTGGTGTAATACTCGCCATTGTAGTGTTAGGCAGCTGGCTGTGAACAGCGCGTAGCGTTGCGCAGTTGGAGGTGAGCCGCCAGCAGTGGTGGATGTGGGGAGAGAGATGGCGGAGTTTTGAAATTTGTCATGAGCTGCTATATTTATATATGATGATATCAAGGTAAATACATTGTTTGTTCTCTATTAATATCTTTCATTTGCTAACGATCCCTATCAGTAGTTGGTGCCTTTAGTAGTTTGAATCTTTTATTTAGCTGGCAGTAGTGGCGCTTGCTGTATTGCAGTAGTGGGAGAAACGAAGATTATTGTGAGGTAAGTGATTTAGTGATTTGTGAAAGGTATAGTTTAATGTTAGTCAGGGCCATTCTTTTGTAGGGATTTTTGAAAGTCAGATTGCGTTGCGCTAAAAATATTGTGTGTCAGTTTAAGCACAGTCGTGTATAAGTTGTTAAAAGGGGACGTTTCATAATATAATGTGAGAATCTGGGGGGAGAGGCGCTAGGAACGGTGCCACTGCCTACCACTGCTCTAGTAGGAAGTAAAGAAACTGTACCATCCACGCAAACAGGACGCGAACAAGAGAGTGGTGAGGTGTCAGGGGGGGCAGTCGGTAAAAGCAATGTTAGACCGCATGCTCAATTTTCAGGTTAGGTTTGTCCAACAACAGGCAGAGCGTGACGCTAAGCTGGCTGAGCGTGTACAAGAAATAGCTGAGTTTATCCAAAAGCAGGCAGAACGTGATCGGAAACAACAAGGGACAGACCTGCAACCAATGCAGTCGCTAGAAGTTATGCCGATCGAGATTGCTAGCTTAAAGCAGAATTATGAAGCAATCCCGAAAGCCGACGCGAAGCGACGCGCCGAGCACCGTGCAACAATTACTTCACGCCGATCGTGGATATGTCATTGTCGATGTGTAATTAAACATTTTCCAAAATTATCCACATAAAATATCACGAGAAACATTTGTATACACACGATTCAAGCAAAAGACACTTAGCATTTCCTGTGTTTAAATTCTAAAAACCTAGACTGTGTATAATACACGCAAATGATTTGGCAGAATGAACCCAGTTAACCATGTGTTGTGATGAAACATTGCCGATAAAGTGTCGTATGAATAACATTTACGAACTGATGCGATAGGTCAAAAGATATGCAAAACTGAAGTAATATCGTGACATAGTAAGTACGAGAGAGACGTTACACAACAAACTATAATATCAATGTATGTAACAGTGTTATTATGTTACATTTGATTATAGACTGTTAATGTACATTGTAAACTCCCCACAAAAATTTAAAAAATATTATTTTAATAGAAATGGGAGCCAAGTGTAACCTCCCTAGCAATTAAATTTAATTACAATAAAAATGAGAATCGCAATCTGACTCTGGTGTAAGCTGTCACGAAAATAATGAAAAACAATTCAATGCTAACGAGACTTCAGTGACAATGTGAATTCAATTGAACTGAAATATCGGTCTTTCGCCCTGTGCAAAAAAACAGAATTAATTTCTTACCTCATTGAAACTGCATGTCAAACTTCTGCTCTTATTGTTGGCCACGGCTTGGAGGAAATGCATTGCAAATAATACTTGTATTTTTTTTTAATTTAACTGAAACTTTTCTTTAAGGGAAATGTAAGGAAATCGTTGGTTCAATTAAATGGTTTTTTTGTAAAAAAAATTGCTTTGAAATCAAAATTATTATTGGATCGATTATTGCCCAAATTAGTTACAGTTAATTTACATTATTAGCTGAGCGCATTTAAAAATAATATACCTCGTCCTGTATCTTGACCAGAATGCCATGTCGACGCCCGCCGACTCCTCACACACAACTGCACTCGACTGCTACTACCGACATACTGCACTGCTCACAGACTGCCCACTGGCAGACTGCTCGCAACTGTACTGCACGACTACTACCGACCGACTGCTCTGCTCACAGACTGCCCACTGACAGACTGCTCGTAACTGTACTGCACGACGACTACTACAGACTACTGGACGCAACTGAACTGAGCTACTGCTACCGACAGAGCGGGTTACGTCTGGCTCCCATTTCTATTAAAATAATATCTTTCAAAATTTCTCTGGGAAGCTTACACTTAGCACAATGTCCATTACGATTCTTAAATAATATCCTTTTTAAAATTTTTGTGGGGAGGTTACATTAAGAAGTCATTATTAAAAATCAGCTACTTACAATCATAGCATTAATAATCACGGGCATTATAAGTAGTCTCATTACAATAAACAGTGGCAGTTATTAGCCAGCTACAAAGCATTATTTTATATATATTTTTTTTTGTCTCATTAAGAAGTCATTACTCAAGTGACATACTATCCAGACCTAATCAGTATTATCCAGAAATATCATAAACTAGTGACATTATGTGGGACTGGTAATACATTTTTTGTTAGCAATGCATTGCGTTGGGATCGATAATTAATTGCTGAGGCATAACACTATTTGCTTTTGACCTATTGCTGCAAATGAGGATAGGTAACGTCATTCATCATGAGTCAGCTGTAGCAAGGTTATGTGACAAGGCAGTATATGTGATCACATTTATAAACGATAGACACAAATGGGTAAAAAAATAAAATGCAAGTACTAGAACAGGTATAATAAGTAACAGGTTTAGTAAGTATCAGGAAAAGCTTCTCCTGGAAAAAAAATACAAAATGGATTATTGACCTGAAAGAAGAAACACATACTATGCTGAAAAGTAGTGAACTTCGAATTAACAGGTAGTGAAATGTGTATAAAAATGTGTTCCATAGCTGTCCTTTCCAAAACTTTCCATCATCCTACTATGCAATATAACACCTGCTGTCAAAGCAAACTGCAACAAATACTTAAATAACTACATAGCATAAATACATAACTTCAACATTATCCTCATCTGTAAAGAAAAAACTTCATTATCAATCACTTCATTATCCGTATTACCATAACTTCATTACTGTCATCACCTGTAAAGAAAAACTTCATTATTCATAACAGCGTATTCTTCATCATTATTCATCAGCATTCATTATCATCTGCAAAAAAAATCACTTCATTACTCATTACACAACTATTCCTTATCTCCAGCATATTTCATCACTAAAACTAAGATGTGTAGTTCTGTCTGACAGCCTGCATCAATCGCCTTGTATTCTGAAAGAAAAATTAGTTAAGACTGCTATTCAATGATGAGTATAGTATATTCTTGTTAATCCTTGTTAATCCTGATCCATTTACTCTTCCTCATAAAGTTATTGCATCTTCTTTCGTTTATTCCGTAGGTGAAATTCCCATTTCTGTTGAATTTATTTCTTACACGCATCATTTCTTTCTGAAATTGATGAACAAAGATTAATGTCTTGCATTTGAATCATATACCCACTAAATAATGACTGGTTTATGGTGACATAATTAACCATACAGCATAACATGACAGAAAACGTAATATGTCAAAGACATTGACAGTGTTCAGAGGCAAAATGTAAGGAGAATAATACAATGCAGCAACAAAAGGAAAAATGTAAAACAGTCACGATGTTTAGATATCATAGGGCAAAAAAAAAAAAATGTCAAAGTCAACTGGTGTGTGTCATATCTTAACTATTTCACAATGCATATAAACAAAACTGGAATACAATCATACACACAAAAAAATGGAAAATGTGCACGGTTTGAGGTGTAACGACAAGAAAAGCGACCTGCTAACCTTACCTTGTCGGGCACTTGCCAAGAAAAAATACGATAATCATCAGTAATTAATCATGTGAATATAATTGCGTAAGTGGTCATAAAAAAAAATTAGTAAATGGCATCATAGTGTGTCGAATCATAAAGTGTCTTCATTCAATAAAGGGTTTAATATTTGACCAATGGTGGTTGCCTTTCGATTTTCTGGTTCTCAAAGTTTCGACGTGTACCACATTGGGGTGAGGGATGCTGCAAATCCGATATGGACCTGCGTATAGAAGTTCAAATTTACTGCACTTACCTTTTATTTTTCTGGATAAATAGTGTGTACGTACTAATATCTTCTGTCCAATGTGAAAGTCTCGGCGTCTACAAACCTGTGTTTGCTGTTTTCTCCGGCGCTCTGCGGCACGTTTGATGTTGTTCAGCGCAGTGTCAATTATTTCGTGGTGTCTTAGTCGACGACATTTAGGGAAGTTTACTAATTCTTTAATTTTGTTTGGTGGTTCAACGTTTTTCAGTATAACAGACGGAGATAGCACAGTGGATTCATTTGGAATGGAATTAATTACATCTTGGAATGAGAGTATGTGTGTATCCCAATTAATATGTCTTTTGTGGCAGTATATTCGGCACAGCTTACCAATTTCTTTCATTAACCGTTCACAAGGGTTCGAAGAAGCATGGTACTTGGATATATAGATCGGAGAAATGTTTCTAGCTCGTAACATGCGTGTCCATATGCCAGAACGAAATTGAGATCCATTGTCAGAAATTACTTTCAACACATGCCCTACATGAAATAGAAAATGTTTTACAAATGCTTTCGAAACAGTTTTAGCAGTAGCTTTGCGTAACGGAGTGAAAGTAACAAATTTTGAAGTGAGTTCAACAGCGACAAAGATGTAGCAAAAACCTCTGTTAGTTCTCGGAATTGGACCAAAAATGTCTACTGCGGCCATATGTCTTAATTTAACAGGTACAATGGGATATAAAGGAGGAATATGTGAAGTGGTGTCTGATTTAGCATTCTGGCAAATTTTACAAGACGCTAAAACTCGTCGTATACGTTTCTCCATGTTGGTAAAATAACAGTTCTGTCTCAGTATAAGAAAACATTTTCGTGCTCCGTAATGTGCGTAACTTAAATGAGTGTACCAAATTAATTTGTTAATCAGTTCGTCAGGAATGCATAATAACCAATTGTTGCTGTCAGGATGAGAGCGGCGAAACAGAATGTCATTGCGTACAGTGTAATGGTTTCTAATCGTAACATTATTCTTATCTTACCAAAGGTGTTTAATTTCTTTCCACACGTTGTCTTTATTTTGCTCCTTTGCTATGTCCTGTAATGACGATGAAATAAAGTTTTCAAATGCAACTTGCTGAATGTACATGACACTGAAATTTGCTTTGCAGAAGTTGGTTGCTACGTCTTGCTGATTGTTGCTCAGAGAACGCGATAGTGCGTCTGCTATAACATTTTGTGTGCAGGGAATGTGGACAATCTTAAAATTAAATTCTTGTAAATACAGTTTCCATCGACTTACCCTGTCGTGAGTAAATTTAGCTGAAAGCAAAAATTGTATAGCTCTATGGTCTGTGTAAACGGTAGTATGTCTGCCATAAAGAAAGTGCCGAAATCTCGTAAAAGCCCATACAACACATAATGTTTCAAGTTCTGTAACAGAATAATTTCGCTCAGCAGGTGACAGAATGCGGCTTGCAAATGCGATGTTTTTAATTACTATTGAGCCATCTTCTTCAATTTCCTGGAAAATGTGTACGCCTAAAGCCGTGTTAGAACTGTCGGTGGCAATGGAAAAATTTCTGGTAAGATCTGGGTGCGATAAAAGTGGTGCATTCAACAGAGCATGTTTCAGGTTCATGAATTCAGAATGTGCTTGCTTATCCCAAAACCAAATACTGTTTTTACCTGTTAATTGGCATAATCTGGGTGTGTCTAAAGCAGAGTGACGAATAAATTTAAAAAAAGAATTAATTAAACCCAAAAAACTGCGTAATTGCTTCTTTGTCGTAGGAATAGTAATGTCACGTAGAGTTTTTCCGGATCAGGTGCAATCCCTTCTGCTGAAAATACGTGTCCAAGAAATTTTATAGAAGTTTTGCCAAAATGCGATTTACTGAGGTTAACTGTGAGTAGTTTTGTGCATGAAACATTTGCACCAGTCGTTCTAAAATCAGATTGTGTTCAGACCAATTAGCTTCTGCAATAAGAATGTCGTCTACATACGTCGTAATTCTGTCCTTAAGTTCTGTCGGAAGTATAGTGTTCAAACCGCGAATAAAAGCTGCAGAAGAAATAGTTAAGCCGAATGGTAATTTGCAAAATTGGTAAGAGTCGCCAAAACAAAGAAATGCTGTGTATTTTCTGCAATTCGGATGAAGTTGAATTTGCCAAAATCCTGATTTCAAATCTAGTGTAGAATAAATAGCTGTACCGTGAAATTTCTGTAAAAGTTCCTCTAAAGTCTGTGGTCGATCTGTTTCATTAATAATAATGTCATTAATGTGACGTGAATCAAGTACGAGGCGAAGTGAGCCATCTTTTTTCTTAACAATATGTAGCGGGTTTATGTACGGACTAACTGCCGGTTCTATAATTCCTTGATCAAGCATATCCTGCAATTCTTTTTTAACTTGTTCTCTGTGAATATATGGAATGGGATAATGCTTTGCTTTAAATGTGTCGTGCTGTTTGACTTGAAATTCATACATAAAACCGGACATAGTACCAGGAATGTTGTCAAAAACTGGAGCTTGCTGTAAAAGAATTTTGTGTAACTGCGTGCGTTCGTCGTCTGTATTTGCGCTGCTTTGTTTAACTTTATCAGAAATCAATTGCATTTCGTCGTAGTCAGCTTCGTCTGGAGTATTATAGTTGTGTACGTACGTATCTGTGAACAATGTGGGATTACAGTCTATGTTACGTGTTGCGGAAATGACCTCTGTGCGGTTAATTGTTTGTTCTTCCGCAGATAAAGAGTGCTGAAATTCTAAAGCAAATTGTACATTTTCATCCTTTAACATTAAATAAGAATTCTGAAAATCAATAACTGCGTCGTGTTGTACCAGAAAATTCGTACCTAAAAAAATGTCTGTTGTCAATAAAGGAACAATCCAAAAATTAGAGTGAAAAGTATGACCTCCAATACCAAATGATAAATGCGTCTGTAATTTAACGTCTACCCCTTTACTCGATACTGCTCCTTTTACTTTCGTCTTGCCTAAAGGTAATGTGGGATAAGTATTCGCTTTGTTGCACTCGTTGAAAATTTCTTCATTTATTACTGACATAGGTGATCCGGAATCGATTACTGCTGAAAATTTCGATGAACCAATTTTAATTTCGATAACTGGATGTGAAATAGTTTTCTGAACAAATGGTCTTTCCTGCAAGAGAGTGTCTCTGATATCGTCAAAAGTAATTACATTTTCGTGAATAACATTCTGTGTGTCTAAAGTAGTACTTGTATTATTGGAAGATGCGACCTGTACAGTATCTAGTCAGATTCTATCTGATGTGTTACTATTTTCAGCTGGATGTTGTGGCATTTATACTATTTGAACTGTTCTATTACTTCTTCCAGACGTGTTACGCTATGGATGACACCTATTGTCTGGATCATTCATGATAATGTGTTGTTGCTAATGTTCTTACTGCTGATAAGATAGACTGTTATTAAATGTACGCTGATAATTGTGCTCATTATTTTTACGTCTGTCGTAATAGTCATTCCTATACGGTGCATTGCGATAGGAATTGAAATACTGTGTTTTCTATACGTAGTTGTTTCCTTTGCTGCCGTGCGTTACTATTTGTTGGATCTGGGACTATACGTGCACGCGGCGAAACATTAAAGTTTGGTTGACCTTGTAGACTGCATTGTTGATTAGGTATGCTAAGCGGCTGACTTTCATGCTATTGTAGTGAAAAACATCTATTGTTACCAAAAATGTGGTTGCGACTGCTGAAGTTTTGTACATACTGATGATTAAAATTTTATCTGTTATTAAAATTACGCTGGTAGTTCTGGAGTGCCTAAAGAAAATTGTCACATTCGGTAAAAGTTTGTCTGATCGGGTTTTCATTACTCGTTTCTTAATACTAGGTAGAGCAATAGTTGAAGAGCTGTTTTGACAGATATAAAGGATAGTAGAAGAGAAGGCAGCAGTGCAGAAAACTAAAGATGAAATAGCACTACTACAGCTCGGGGCCCTATGCTCGCTACGGCACATATTCATTAAAGCGTAATGAATCCCCTGAGGTCATTTACGCACTGCAAATAAATTTTAGCTTTTGCGTTGCAGGCAATGGCGGTAAAATTCCAAAGGCAATTTGTTGTATCCGTGCTAATTCAAATTTCTGCATTATAGGGAATGATGTTAAAAATAAAATAGCAAATTGTCGCATCAGGCTCAAAGCTAGTTTCTGCATTACAGGTAATAGCGGTGAAAGTACAAAAATAAATTGTGTTATACAGTTCAAATCGTGTATCTGTGTTCTGTCATCATTAAGTTCCTTAGATTTTCTTACAAATGCAAATTGCTTATAATCCACGTTCTCGTCATTGAATTTGAAAACACGTTCGGGTTTGTGTGTGAATCTGTTCGTCTGTGTCATTTCGGATTTCAAGTTGCGTAGCTTTTCAGATTTTAAGTCGCGTGGCTTTTCGGATTTTAAGTCGCGTAAATTGCTCAAATTATACGCAGTGCGTAAGTCTGACAAATGCTCGCAACGTGGCGGTTTCTGTGACGTATTGGTGACTGGAATAATTGTTAATTCTGTTACTTTACTACTTTCGTCAATTTGGTTGTTCTGACGTTCACTTTTATTATTGACTTCCGTATTCAGAGTGTGTGAATCTTCCAGTGACTCTAAATTAAACTCGTCGCGTATCTGTACTGCGTTTTTAGGGCATTGTTCAGTGACTGCATTAATTTCGTGTATCTGTGTTGCGTTTGCTGAACATTGTTCAGTGACTGCATTAATGTCATCTTTATGTGATTCTGTTGTGCCTACACATGTGCTACTTAATTCTTGTGCAACAGTGCCAACTTTTTCATTACTGTTATTAGCACAAGTCTTAGTATTCACACGTAATTGTCCTCTATCGTCATAATATTGCACGGCAATGGCTTTAATCTGCTCACTAACTTGTTTGTTCTGTTCTTTAAGGTCGCCTTGTTTTTCTTTTGTGAGTTCGAAACTTTTATCAATTGTTTCGCTAAGTTGTTTGAAATGGTTGTCGAAACTTTCATCAAGTTGTTTGAAATGGTTGTCGAAACTTTCATCAAGTTGTTTGTGAAAGTCGTCTTGTTTTTTACTAATTTCATTAAGTTGTTTGAAACAATCATCCATCATTTCCTTCCGCTGTTTGTAATAGTCGTCTTGTTTTTTCATAAGTTGTTTGAAATCTTCACCAAGTTCGTTCCTAAACTGTAGCATTACTGCCATAAATTGATCCAAACCTAAAGTAGCTGTTGCATTCTCAGTACTCTGTGAAGCAGTACATGCAATTGTCACGTTTTGTGTGACCATTTGGTCATTCTTTGGTTCACAAAAAACTTTCCCTGTCAAATGTGCACTCTCATTCACTATTTCGGAATTAAATAACTCCGGCGTACTTTGTGTATATTGTTCATTTTCATTAAAAAAATTTGTCTGTACGTTCCTTGAATTTTCCAAATCGGGTGTGTTAAGCTCGGCAGCGCTCATTACAATAGAGCTTCCCGCGTCATCAATTGACGTCAAATTAACAGAGGAGACAATTGAGTTCGTTTGTTTATCATTAAGATAAAAGTCATCATTAGTGGTTGGAATGCACTGATTGTTAGTGAACGCAGGATTGTCATCATTACACTGCGTGTCACATGTCCTATCGGTAAAGTTGTTTGAGTCGGTAATTTCATTCATAATACCTCGCGATACACTATTCACAGTCTTTTGCGGCATTTTTACAATAGTCAAAATTTTTCACAAAATAAATAAGCACAATGCAAAAGCAACACACAAATACAACAGAGAAACGAATTGCCGTTGACCTGTAGAAAGAAAGTCACAATATTAGTAAAAGCGTTGCGCCAAATCCTAATTATATCTAAGCAAATAAGAGCAGATATCTGTTTTTCAAAAGATTCTCAACGAAATACGATCCTGGACTGGGTGTCGCCAAGTGTAACCTCCCCACAAAAATTTAAAAAATATTATTTTAATGGAAATGGGAGCCAAGCGTAACCTCCCTAGCAATTAAATTTAATTACAATAAAAGTGAGAATCGCAATCTGACTCTGGTGTAAGCTGTCACGAAAATAATGAAAAACAATTCAATGCTAACGAGACTTCAGTGACAATGTAAATTCAATTAAACCGAAATATCGGTCTTTGGCCCTGTGCAAAAAAACAGAATTAATTTCTTACCTCATTGAAACTGCATGTCAAACTTCTGCTCTTATTGTTGGCCACGGCTTGGAGGAAATGCATTGCAAATAATATTTATATATATTTTTTTTTTTTTTGAAATTTAACTGAAACTTTTCTTTAAGGGAAATGTAAGGAAATCGTTGGTTCAATTAAATGGTTTTTTTTGTAAAAAAATTGCTTTGAATTCAAAATTATTATTGGGGCGATTATTGCACAAATTAGTTACAGTTAATTTACATTATTAGCTGAGCGCATTTAAAAATAATATACCTCGTCCTGTATCTTGACCAGAATGCCATGTCGACGCCCGCCGACTACTCACACACAACTGCACTCGATTGCTACTACCGACATACTGCACTGCTCACAGACTGCCCACTGACAGACTGCTCGCAACTGTACTGCACGACTACTACCGACCGACTGCTCTGCTCACAGACTGCCCACTGACAGACTGCTCGCAACTGTACTGCACGACGACTACTACAGACTACTGGACGCAACTGAACTGAGCTACTGTTACCGACAGAGTGCACTGCACGACGACTACTAGAGTACTAGACGTAACACTCGCGCGGTCAAGCGCAGACTAACCACGATAAAAGGCTCTCTGGTCAAAGATTTTATCATGCCTCACCATCGCTGCTACGTTACATACGTGTTTCAACATAAAAGTGCTTAATGAAAAATGGACAAATGCGATTACGAACCAGGTGGGATGGCTGGGCTGCAGCACAGTTTTACTCAGGATTCCTGTTTGCGCCTTCCCCGAATGGGGGAGCCGTAAAACCTAATATAGCCCTGGGCTAAGAAATGGTCATCCATAAGTGAAGTATAAGTGATCCTAAACCAAAGGACAACGCTAGTACGAGCGTTAATGGGGGCATTGTGTCAAACGTGTCAAAAAAGTGTTCGCCAAATGCTGCCAGGGGGCAATGTAACGTTCTCTGGCAGCACGCATCCAAACTGAAAGTTGTATAATGCTCACTGTAACTCACTGTAACAAATAATTTATATGTATTTCGGTTAATTGAATTTCAAAAGGACACTTAATTTTGTGAGGAAAAATATAAATCATTATTCAAAGGGTGTGAAATACTATCTGTGGCGGAGGATGTGAAAGCCGCCACAGAAGAAAAGGTATGTAATCAAAATGACAAAGACTGTACAAGAATTAGCTAAGATGTAAATCATTATTCAAAGCGTGTGAAATACTATCTATAGCGGAGGATGTGAAAACCGCCACAGAAGAAAAGATATGTAATCAAAATGACAAAAACTGTACAAGAATTAGCTGAGATGTAAATAGGCAATATATTGTCTTCTGCACGGACTGAATGGGAGAGGAAACCGTCACGTTGCATTAGGCTATTAAGTAGTCTTCACTTGTCATCAGTCGATGATCGACGCCATTTGTAACTGGGATTGTAAAAGGTGCGTAAAGATTTTAACTGTTTCTGTTAAAATATATTTATCTAGTAAAATCTGTCACAATTACTGAAGAGTTCGGACCGGACATTACCCATTTTATTTAAGAAATTTCTGCATTTTATTGGATATCGCTGGCGGTGCGGAGCTGCGCCGTAGGAGAGCAGTCTGCAGCAGCGGCAGATTCAAATATACGATCGCAATAACGACCACATCCTAAAAATAGTACAGGTAGAGGTGAACGAAAATAATAAAGTGTTTCTTTTCACAGCATTCCTGACGCAGAATAAAAAGAGATAGTAGATTTTATCTTGTGTTTTCACAGTTGGATACAAGCTGCAGCTTTTGTAAATTGTAAATTTTCATTAAAAAAAGTGATAAATTCTGAACATATTGTAATGTGCACTTAAAAGCGGGTAATTTTCATGAGAGCTTAGCAATATAAAAAGAAAACATTTTCGTATAATGAAGATAGTCTTATGCTTCAAAGCTAGTCGGGGTATATAAAGTTAAACAAAAATCCACTGTAACGTGAAAATGTTTGGCAAGTCCGATGGGCAATAATATTTTCATTCTTGCAAAAACAGCTTTAGTAATTGAATAAAAGTAAAACTTGAATAATTATTTTGGAATATTCAAAGAAATTCAGTTTTATTAATCTGCAACAGAATATTTCAGACGTAAAGTAATAATCACTGATGAAAAATTTATTGCATCCTTTCATTTCTCATGTCCATCCATGTATATGTTAAGTTCAATCTCAACGGTTTCCCAATCAAATTAAACGCAAAAAGCAAAGAAAGTTTAAAACCAGACGGTCATCTCCCGAGTAATTAAAACAGACAGAATTGCATTAAACCATTCAGACCGAATTTTGCGTGCACAAAAATTTTGCATGGGCTTTTTATAACACGGAGTTCCCAGAAACCTTCCCATGATAAAGAAGACACTTTACAGCAGTTATCTCTGTGTGCATCACTTAATAAACTATGTATTCCCCTCACACCTGATTTTACGAGTGGGTTATATATGTACAAATAGATTAACTTGGAACCTATGTACCACGAGAACGGATAAAGACACCAAGACAACTATCAACGTTATTCGAGATCAGGATCTTAGGAATAAATCGTAAAACCTTTAGTCATCTTATCTTCATAACCGCCTTGGAATCCGCGGCTGGGTTTTGCTAAGCCATTTCTGAAGACCACACGTTGTAAGAATACTGTTCCCTAACCACCGTAAATGCTGTGCGCATCATAACAGACCACTTTTACGAAGCCCCGTAACTAACTCCCATTCGGATTACGAGTTTGCAATTTGTCCTAAAAAGGCCTGCAACCTTCTTCTGTAATGGTGCAAAAGCGTGGCGCCTCCAGACGAGCTCGGCGAGGGTTCAAACACCAAGGGGGTGACACATGCCTGAAAGAGGCCAGAGATCAGAAGTTCATGTGACGTGTCAGGTGAGTTAATGATGTCACGCTGCACGAGGTTTCACGATAATTCTGTACACCGTGAACGCATCACACGATGACAGGGTCGTCACAAGCCTTCTAACCCACATTTCACCCCTTCCTTTGACACCTCTGCGAGGGAGATGAAAACGACGACACCCACCGCTGATGTCGCGCGGTTTCCTTAAGGGTGCCTTAGGAAAAGATTTCAGACACACTACCGCTCGGAATAAACAGGAAAAGGCCTCAGCGGGTAGCATAAAGAGCGCCAATTGAATTATCCGTTTCCTTCGGACATTTATTCCCACACTATTCGCCGTCGCAAACGACAGTTCTCTCTGCGATGAGCAACAGGACGACGTTATTGACAACCGTTTACGCTGTTGACGCCTCCGGACGTTTCACCCCTCTCTGAGGACATTGTGGGACTGCATCATCATTTAACGTGGTCATATTCCTATAGAATCCCTCTGGAGTGCAGAGAGACCACAATTTTTGCTCTCGAGTACATCCTGGAACCAATGGCACGCTTAAAACCGTTCGAAGAAATGTGAATGTTATGCGAAACAACAAAGGGTGCTCACAATTTTTCATCCCTCCTGTTTCGACCTATCCTGTGACGTGATCATGGAGGAGTGTGACGTTAACACATGCGTCAACAGAACAGCAAAGAGTCCTTCTAAGATCCTCAGTTTGGCAATACCCTCGGTGGCACCCTCCCACATTTATTGAGAGTTTTAGAAAAGTGCCTATACAGAGGAAACCTCCAGTGTACTCCTAGATACCTGCAGGCTGGCAACCTCTTGACGCCGCTCCGATGTCAGCTGTCAGCCTGCAAGCGTCTAGGACTACTTTGCAGTTTTTCTCTGTAAAGGAACGCTTTTTAAATTCATAATAAATGAGGGCTGCTACCACTGACGGTACTGTCGAATTGGGGGCTTAGAGGTTATTTTACTGTTTTATTCTCGCATGTGTCGATGTCGCATCCTGCGATGATCACACCACAGAAGCGCGCGAAACAGGAGAACTGAAAAAATATAAGCACCCTTTGCTGCTTAGAATCACGTTCATATTTAATCGAGTGGTTTTGAGCGGCCATATTGGTTCCAGCCTGTACACGAGAGCAAAAACTGTGGTCGCAGTGCACTCCGGGGTGTGCGACCACGTCCAGTGGTGATGCAGTCCCGCAATTTCTCTACAGAGAGACTGACCGGGGGTTTCAGCAGCGTGAAAGGTTTTCAAGATCGACGTCCTATTCCTCATCGCACTGAAAACGATCGCTTCGTTCTCGACCTTGAAAGGTGCGGGAATGAACGCCCTTTTTCTTGAGGTCTTTTCCTGTTGACTGAACGGTGATATGTCCGGAATCTTGTCTCGGGCACCCGTAAGAAAATTTCATGATTTCACCGCTTTGTGTCGCCGTTATGACGTCCTTCGCAGAGGCGTCACATGAAAGTCCGAAATGTTGCTTACAGACAGTGTGACGACTTTCCCATCGTGTGACACAATCACGGTAGTGTTGGGCAGAATTGTACTGAAGTCTGGTGCCAATGTGACATCATTAATCTACCATACACCTAATATAAACATCTGAGCCCTGGCCCTCGTTTCGCATGTGTCAACACCTAGCTGTTTGAAGCGTAGTCGAGCCCGAGTGTGACGTCGCAGGGTGCCATGCTTTTTCACCTATACAGAGACAGGCTGTAGCCACCTTTGAGACAAATTTCAAACTCATGCGTCACAGAGGGAGTCCGTTACGGGGTTTCTAAAAAGCTTGTAAGAGGTCCGAGCAGATGTAATTTCGATGTATTGCTCATGCGCTGCCTGCGATATGCAAGGTATAAGAGAATCTCTGACCAGAGAGCAGTGATGACTGCAGTAGGAACTGTGTAGCTGTAGCAGTAAGTTGTTGCTAGTGAGCAGTCTGCTCTGGTCTGGTCTGGTGTATCGTGTTGGCTGGGCCTGTCGCGGTGCAGCGATTCCGGAGCCTGGGTATCATTGTATAAGGTAAAAAGCAGCCTCGCGCATATGTAGCAATGTTATCTCAAGTCCCATGTAAATGTTTTAAAAAATGCCCAAATAATAATTTTTCTCACGTAAAGTAATTTTTAACAACCATTCATTTCAATTTAAAGAATTTACTGATTTCTCCAATCCATGATCATCCCGATTATTGCAAAAGAAAAGTCAGTTGTTTCCCTTTCATAAATGACAAGTCTATCGGCCAGCATTGCACAGGGCCGTGCCAGAAAAATTTATTGTAAGAGCAGATATATATGCGTTATCCGGCGACTTCATTGAGGTAAGAATTTTTCTCTTTTTTCTTGAGAATGGTCTTTCAGGGCCATGACGCAGCACTGCTGACGTCCAAAATTTATCAGGTTAAATTCACAGTCAATTATTGAAAAGTTATAAGTGAGCGACAATTTAATTGAGAGGTTAGTTACATTGTATTATTACCAGGTTACTGAATTTATCTTTTTGCTGGGACGTTACACTGAATGTGAACGGCATAATTAAAATTTTTACTGTTGAGAGATTTAGGCAATTATTTCTGTTTTGAGGTTACGCTAAATGTGAATGAATTTTGTGTGGAGGTTAGATGTGAAAGAATTTTGTGGGGAGGTTGGACTTGTCGACAACCGGCCAGGATCGTATTTTGTTTGTGAATTTCTGAGAAGTAGTCATATATCTGCTCTTATTTACTTAAATGTAGTTTGCATCTGGCGGAACGCATTTACTAATTTGTCACTCGTTCTTTCACAGATCATCGGCAATTTATTGCTCTTTGTTGTAATTGTGTTTGTTCCATTTTTGCTTCATCCTTGTTTCATTTTTGTGCTTAATTTTGATTTGTGAAAAAATGCCGCGAAAAACTTTTAACAGTACATCGCGATGTGCAATGAGTGAAATAGCTGACTCGAATAATTTGACCGATAATATTTGCGACACTTAGTGTAATAGTGATAATCCCCTAATTACAGTTAATCAGTGCGTGGCGATCACTAGTAATGATTTTGATCCTAATGATGAACAAACAAATTTAATTATGTCCACACTTAATTTAACGACAATTGATGACGCGGCACGTTCCGTTACAATGAACGCTGCCCCGTTTGACACTCCCGATTTGCAAAATTTACGTAACGAACAGATAATTGTTTCTAACGAAGATGAACAATGTACTCAAAATATGTCAGATTTATTTGATTCCGGTTATAAAGACTCCTTTTATTACTAGGCTAATTACTATTTAGCTCTACAGGGCCTTTATACTGAAATGGTTCCCCACACCACCTTTCTATGTGTGTGAGTAACTGTATGTTCACTGTTGTGGGTAAATACATACAGCGTACACAGGGCGGTGTGTGAAACTGATAGCGATTACACTCTTTCGCTGTTGTAGAAATCTGCTCCAGATGCTGCAGATACCGTGTTGAGCTGAAAGTGGTAACCAAAGTACGGAGAAATATTCTTCGGGGCTCTGTTGCATAGCAATCAGATTGCTTTCAGTTCTGAGAAATGTCCAGTTACTATTGTGGATTTGAATGAACCATGAAGTGACTTCTTTTCCGAAGAAAACATGGAATTATTTCACTAGAACTGAACGCTCCCGTCGGAATTGTTCTCAGCTGGTGTTTATTAGTAAATCACAATAGCAGTATATCGCTGGGTGTATAATAAGACGTACCTTCTTGAAATGATCAATATTTTATTGTTCTATTAACTTATTTCCTTCCATATGCACTTATATTTTACAATGTGAATCAAAAACTCTCAATGGCGTCGATTTTTTACATCACAAGAATGACTCTCCTCTCCTAAAAAATTACTCTTAACAAGAACAAAAAACTCTATATCCTAAGAATAATTATGTGAGCGCTGACCGCCACAGAGTAATAAACAATATCTTTGTCTCTCTCTAGCACTGTCACAGCAAGTTACGCTGCATGATACATCATATATGCCCCTCTTGTGGACGAACGTTTTTGGGCAAGAGCAAACACGAGCGTTCACACAACACTATATCGGTGGTTGTTTATGCCGCTGTATTAAAGTCCACTATAGTATTAATGTCCACTGTATTTCTTATGATATTTTGGTATTAGTGAATGACTATCTAAACGTAAATTATAGATTTGGGTGCATATACTGCTGACAAAGCCTGTGCTGAATTCCTTATGCAGCATATATGCAT
Source organism: Schistocerca serialis cubense (assembly GCF_023864345.2). Lineage (NCBI taxonomy): Eukaryota > Metazoa > Arthropoda > Insecta > Orthoptera > Acrididae > Schistocerca > Schistocerca serialis. The sequence goes on from NC_064638.1 coordinate 990,182,307, forward strand.
AGCTTACATGCTTGCTTTTATTCATTTGTCGAGGATGGCATGAGATGTGATCAGAAACCTTTTTTATCATCACTCAAAGCTTCTGTCACTCGCCTTGGGATATCTCAAACGGATAATCTAGCCATTCGGCCAAGTCCCACAAAGGAAAACCAAGGAAAACCTCGGGGTAGATTTACCATCCTCGTATTTCTCATTTGCAAATACGGAATTTTTTTGAATGAATTTAAACACTGTTCACAAAAGCAACACAACACTGTTAATCTTCTGTGTCTTGAGGTGAACCGTCGACGCGTTGGTTTTACGTCCATCTACGATTCCCTTCTATCAGTCATCTCCGGGTAACTGATTGAATTCTATTCCCATTTCACCGTCTCCTCGTGGGTATTATGGTTTTCCCCATATGGTTAACATGAAAATAAGAGTCAGTGTAAGTTCCATGGAAAAGGTGTTTGATCTATGCTGAGCTGAAATATGTTTCTAATTCACTGTCCTGAATTCGAAATATTCGGAAGTCGTAAGGTGTTCTTCATTTCTATTAACAACCCTAGAATGCACTATACACAAATCCAACTGGTGCTGCCGTGTCAACTTATGCTCGTCATCTTTCAGATGGACCTTAACACTTGTTGATGTGCTTATAACTGACAGGCATTCGCTCAGTTGGTAACTTCGCGAGCAACAATTGATATAACATAATTTACATACACAGGTATGTTACAACAATAGTACAATTCTAAAGACAATGTTCATCACAAAAGATTGAAACAAAGTAATAGGCGTCCTTTTAAAACTGAGAACGGATTACCCCTTCCGAACAGCGTGACTTCAGCTCAGTGAGTAAAAAAGCAAATACAAACATACATTGAGACTGATAAATTGACTTAAGAAAAAATATCTTGCCATAGACCAGATTCATTTGAGTCACTAACCCATGGTCATTATGCATTGTGAAACTTGATTGCAGTTACTATCGACAAAATAAAAAAAAATTTAAAAGAAATCATTCATACTATAGCTAAATTCTCTGCATACTGAAAAGAAAACTTATCTTTACAGTGGAAAACCAATACATTATGCCTGAAAAGAAAAACTAACTACTAAATTGCAAAAAAAAAAAAGAAACTATCCTAAGTATGATTCATAGGTTATAAGAATAGTATTTTCAATCTTCAGAATCTTCAGTCATCATGAAATTGCTTTAACAAGTGATGAGGATACATTCCTTTCACCTTTCCATTCTTCACATCCTTCAAAACATAAGTTCCTGGATGGGGTATTTTGGTAATCACAAATGGTCCTTGATACAATAATTGCCATTTTGTGTTCTTCCTCTGTATAAGTGAAGCCTTAGGATGAGTTTTTACTAAAACTTGGTCTTTCACTTTATATGTTTTTATTTTTCCAAGTCGATTGTCAAAATATATTTTCCTTTTTCTTGCCTTGTCCATTATATTGAGTAAGGATTGTCGTACTTTATTTTGTAGGTCTATTTTGTTAATAGCTACTTTAGGAATTGGCTGAATCCAGTCATTCTGTTCCTGTTTTCCAAACATCAGTTCGTATTGGGTGTATTCTGTCGTAGTGTGTGGCATATTGTTTACAATTTCCTGAAAATCGTGAAGATAATCGATCCATTTGGGTTGCTGGTTGTGGCAATATGTACTCATGAACCGGTTTAGCTCACGAAAAATTCGTTCCACGGTATTCGCCGAAGGGTGGTACACTGATGTCAGAATTTGTTTTATACCACAACTGGCTAAAGTTTGCCTCCAACGAAATCCAGTGAACATTGACCCATTGTCAGAAAGAATAGCCTCTGGTTTGCCTACCTTGACTATATAATCCTTGACCAGCTTCTTGGCTATGGATGCAGCAGTAGCTGATTTTAATGGATAAAGTTTGACATACTTAGTGAATATATCAAGAAAAGCTACAATATATTTGCATCCACCCCTTGATGATGGTAGAGGACCACATACGTCGACCGAAATGATTGACAGAGGTTTAGTGGGTATAATATGATGTAGGAAATCTTTCACACAAAAATTTCCTGCTTTGGCTAGCTGACAAATTTTACATTTCCTTAACTGTCTGTGCACTTTCCTACGAATGTTTGGGAAGTAGCAACATGCTTGAATTTTCCGAGCACACTTTAATACTCCAAAATGTCCCCAAGTGATGTGCGTGTGCAAAATTAAGTCATTCTCATTCTTCTCGGGAATACACACCTTCCAATTATCTGAATCAAGATGCCCTTTGAAAAATAAGACGTCGTCCTCAACTTTGTACAGTCTCTTCAGATCATCGTTTCCAGGCTTTGCTAAGGTTTCCTTTATTGAATGCCAACGAGGATCTTCAATCTGAAGTTTTTCCATGTTCTTACACATGTCAAGAAAATGTTTCCTATATATTCTATCAGTCATTATAAGAACATTAAATTCGGACGGATTGCCCGTGATGTTGATAGTTGACAAATCTCCTTCTGGCATTCTAGACAGTGCACCAGCGATGAAATTATCCTGTCCGCTTAGGTATTTAATTTCAAACTGAAACTCTTGGAGCGAGAGCGTCCATCTTGCTAATCTTGGATGTAATAATTTACATGTTTGCAAAAAACTTAACGCTTTGTGGTCACAGTATACTGTTGTCTTCGCTCCATATAAGTAATAGTAAAATTTCTTAAATGACCAGACTACGACCAATGCTTCCCTTTCGGTAGTCGTAAATGTTCTTTCACAAGCAGTTAAGAGTCGGCTAGCAAAAGCTATTGGACAGAAAGTTGATTTCCTATCTATCATCTTTACTTGGAAGAGGCATGAACCTATTCCAATTTCCGAAGCATCTGCCATTAAACCGAATTCTTGGCTCATATCTGGATGATATAATATTTGCGAATTGACTAAGGCATGTTTCATTGCTTCAAATGCATTCTGACATTGTTGCGTCCACACCCACGGAGTATTTTTGCGCAACAAGCTGTACAACGGTTCTGCATTAATAGAGTGGTCGTGAATGAAACGCCTGAAAAAAGAGACAACTCCGAGGAAGTCCTTTAACTGTCTTTTTGTTGTAGGAACTGCAAAGTTTTTGATTGCTTTTAGTTTCTCGGAGTCCGGTAAGATGCCTTTTCCATTTATCTCGAGCAAAATGGGACTTTTGACGATTTGCGGTTGTGCCTGCTTCCTTGAAACGTTCTAACACTCTTCTCAATAAATCAACGTGCTCCTTCCATGTGGCAGTAGCTATGACCATTTCGTCCACAAAGTTAAATTGCTTCGAAGTGCAGGTCCCAATGCATAATCTAGAGCATTTATAAAAACTCCTGAGCTCACGTTTAGTCCGAAAGGTAAAACCTTAAATTGATAGCTTCTACCTGCATGTACAAATGCGGTGTACTTTTTTGATGGTTCGTCTAGAGCCACCTGACAAAATGAACTTCTCAAATCAATATTTGTTAAGTATTTCATCCCCTCGAACTTTTGAATTAGCTCATCGATATTTTCCGGATGAGTTCGCACGGGCACGATAATCTTATTTATCTGCCGTGCGTCTAGCACGAGACGAACTTTTCCTCCCTTTTTCGAGACAACATGAACCTGACTACAGTATGTACTCGTCGAAGGTTCGATCAGATCCCATTCAAGCATCTGGTGGATTTCCGCATCAACTGCCTTTCGTTGGTGCCACGGTACTGGATAAAAAATACGGCAGAAAACTTGGTGTGGTATCACATCTAAATGGCATGTATATCCCTTGATTACACCAGGTCTTTCTTGAAAGACATCATGATATTCCTGTAGAAGATCGTATAATTGTTTTCTTTGGTGTTGTTGCAAATATTCAGGTTCTTGTACCTTTTCATATACCATATCTTCAGGGCTTAAAACTGGTTGCAAGTAATTAATTTGGTAATACCGTACAGGTTTGCTATGTATCCACTTTATTTGCAGCTTTCGTCCCTGACAATACTTTCCATGGGTACTATATTCCCTGAGAAGATTCACTTGATGTTTCTGATCCATTATTGTAAAACTGGCACAGCCTAGAGAAAAATCGATATGCCAATTTCTCTCTCTAAATTCATCTATACCCAGGATACAGTCCTCAACCAATTTTTCTTTTACAAGGAACGTGCAATTTATAGCTACATTTCCTATATCTAACTGGAGTTGAGTCTGCACTTTAACCTGAGAAGACTTATGACCAATAGGACCTACAATTCTACAACGTTGAACAGGAAAAATCGGTGGATTTGCTATCTGAAGTATTCTTTGAAATAACTTCTCAGAAACGACATTTACTGCTGCTTCTATATCTAAAGTAATTTGCACAGTAATGCCTTCAATTGCCGCCTGAATTTTCGCAACAGGTTCAGTGATATGTTCCTCTTGACAAGGCATCATATCCTGCTGAAGTTCTTCTATTAATAATTTGCCATCATTGTACCGAAAGAAATTGACGCTTGAATTTTCGCCCCTGAAAACTTCCTCGACTGCACCGTCGGGGCTTCTGACAGTCGAGTTTAGTTTGACGATTGTCCGTTATTAGTAGATGTCTGCTCCGTTACGTCGGTTATTATTGGTGGTTGATTTCTCCATTCATTTGCATTATCATTTGGTACCCAACCTGAAGTTTGTGGTTGGTTGTGATATGCTTGGGTTGGTTGCTGATATTGGCGTTTTTGCTGATAATTCACTTCTTGATACTATCCTTTCCTCTTCTTATTATTCTTCCTCCATTTCCGTTTATATGTTTGTTTACATTGTTGGTCATGATTACACTAGTCGGGATTTTCGTTACCAAATTTCACGTTTTTCTGGAAATAATTCACCTGTGGGTTTGGTGAATTGTGTGCAAAAGGTTTGTTTCCATACTGTTTGTTGCTACTATTGTATTTGTTAGGTTGGTAACTTGGCTGGTTATAGCGCACACGTGATTCTCCGAACAGAATGTCTATTGAATCCAATGTGGCTAGAAAATCTTCCACATGTTGTTCAGGCAAATGCAGAAGTTTTTCCTTAACTTCAAGTGGAAGTTTGCCCTTTAATATATCCTGCGTCGGGATTCGTTCATTCCAGTATTTGCTTTTATTTATATACTTCTCGAAATACTTTCTTAAAGATCCATTTTTGAAAGAAAAAGGTTGTGGATCAAAAACTTCCTTACGTAGTCTTTCTTGTGCTCCCTTATTCCAGTATTTGTGCAAGAAAGCGCTTTCAAATTGGTCTTAATCTTGACACCAATCGGATGCTTCTGACGCCCACATCGATCCATCTCCATGTATGAATCCTGCAACGTACATAATTTTCTGTTGCTCAGTCCACATTCGCGGCAATATCCCTTTAAATTGCTTGATAAATACCACGGGATTGATCGACTTCCTTTCGGGAATAAATATCTGGAATTGACGATATTTAAGCATTTTTTCTTCATTCATAGTCACAGGTGTATTCTGGTGGCTACTTCGCGGCGAATGATAATCTCGATAATTTGTTTCTGGTTGATTACGTAAATATGCACCAGTACATGGATATTGTTGCACGGATTCGGTTTCACTGGTTTCATCAGGAATAATGTCTGCCTTTGATAAACTGCAAGTAGTATGTGCCCCTCTAGTATTAACTAGACCTTGCTGGCATGCTTTTAATGTATTTTCAATCTTTGCTTTCCAAGCAGGATATTCATCTCCTATATTCTCCTTAATCTCTTTAACTTATGCTTTAAGTTGTTCTTGTGCAGCTTCGTTGTTAACTTGCACGTTAGAAACCGTTTCTTTCAAGGTTTTGTCAACATAATTTCGCACTGTCTCGGTTTGTTCTTTCGCCCAATCTTCAATGTCCTTAGAGAATGCGATCTTATGTTCATTGAAAAGTTTCTCTATGTGTTTCTCGCCTTCGAGACTGAGAGTGTCTATCCTCCGAGTAAGCTCAATGACAGCTTGCTCGTTATCGTGCTTAATTGTATTCACGTCTTGCGCAATAGTGTTCTGTACATGAATAACTTCCTGCACTTGATGATTTAGTGTATCTTGACGATATAAGATGTCTTTGTATTTGTTTGTTAATTCCTGATACTGTTGTTCTTGTGTAACTATGAGTTGTGCCTGACTGGTAATCAAGTGACTCTGCTTTGTTTCCAAACTCTGGAATTTTTCAGTAATCTTAACATTTATTTCTTTTAGTTTATTAGATTGCTGCTGAGCCAAATTAAATTGCGCACTCTCCAATACTTGGAATCTACGATTCATGTCATTTGCAAAAGTGGATTGCGTAGTTTCCAATGCCTGGAATCTACGATTCATGTCGTTTGCAAACATGGATTGTGCCGTTGCAAGATTAGATTGCGATGATTCCAATGCCTTAATCCCTTGTGTTATAACAGTCAAACTTGACATCAGCTGGGATAACAAATCGGTATTCTCAGCAATTGGCGATTGTACTGGGCTTAACGAGGATTGTACCGACACAATTTTCGGTACAGTCATTTCGTTTTCGCACGCTTCTGTGTCAGAGATGAAATTCATGTTGTTTGTTGGTTGCTGCATATTTCTCTGGACTTCTTTCGACATATGAAAGTCGGAACTAGCAACCGTTTGTGTCGACGGCGTGAGCGCATTAATTATTGCTGGTTGCTCAGCCGCAATCGACATATCTCCAACTACGGCGGTATTAAATTCTGTGGCACTAGTTGACGATGCATTCACACTATTTAATTCATTTTGTGGCATTGTGATGCGTGCTTGCTTATTGGCTTTGAACATAGATCTAGTTATCACCATGTAAATGAGCAATTGACAGTTTCTCCTCTAAATAAGTCCTACAAAAGTGACTATTGAACTTTTACATACGCAAAAAACCTTAATGTCCTAATGCTGTTAATGTACACTTTACAATGTGACACAAACACAGTACATAGATAACACATAAAATATTGTCGTACTATTTCTACTGAAATTCTGGAATTCTAGTAAAAGTAATATAGCAACACTATTTATGCTTAGAAAATTAATAGATGAAAGGTCACTAAATGCATAAATGCTCCAGAAAGCTAGTAATTTAAATGTTCTGGCCTTTTTGAAGTTTCTGCCCGGCTGCTGGTACGGCGTACTCGTTCTCTTCACAAGATACTCCCGCACGTTCAGTTAGCATGAAACTTGCAAAGGACCATAATGTAGTTACTCTATAAAACTAGACATATATACACACAATGAAACATTAATTACTAAATTACTAACATGGTTATATTTCATGTTCACTATGAGTGTTGTATCAGGATCGTGTCCTGTCATGGTCGCCTTATATAAAGACTCCTATTATAACTAGGCTAATTACTATTTAGCTCTACAGGGCCTTTATACTTAAATGGTTCCCCACACCACCTAGTATTGTCTTTCTATGTGTGTGAGTAACTGTATGTTCACTGTTGTGGGTAAATACATACAGCGTACACAGGGCGGTGTGTGAAACTCATAGCGATTACACTCTTTCGCTGTTGTAGAAATCTGCTCCAGGTGCTGCAGATACCGTGTTGAGCTGAAAGTGGTAACCAAAGTACGGAGAAATATTCTTCAGGGCTCTGTTGCATAGCAATCAGATTGCTTTCAGTTCTGAGAAATGTCCAGTTACTATTGTGGATTTGAATGATCCATGAAGTGACTTCTTTTCCGAAGAAAACATCGAATTATTTCACTAGAACTGAACGCTCCCGTCGGAATTGTTCTCAGCTGGTGTTTATTAGTAAATCACAATAGCAGTATATCGCTGGGTGTATAATAAGACGTACCTTCTTGAAATGATCAATATTTTATTGTTCTATTAACTTATTTCCTTCCATATGCACTTATATTTTACAATGTGAATCAAAAACATCTACACCTACATCTACATCTATACTCCGCGAGCCACCTTACGGTGTGTGGCGGAGGGTACTTATTGTACCACTATCTGATCCCCCCTTCCCTGTTCCATTCACGAATTGTGCGTGGGAAGAACGACTGCTTGTAAGTCTCCGTATTTGCTCTAATTTCTCGGATCTTTTCGTTGTGATCATTACGCGAGATATACTCTCAATGGCGTCGATTTTTTACATCACAAGAATGGCTCTCCTCTCCTAAAAAATTACTCTTAACAAGAACAAAAAACTCTATATCCTAAGAATAATTATGTGAGCGCTGACCGCCACAGAGTAATAAACAATATCTTTGTCTCTCTCTAGCACTGTCACAGCAAGTTACGCTGCATGATACATCATACGGTGTAGTGACTAACAGAGTACATCCAATTGGCGAACCTTTTCAAGAATCAGAGAATGACCAAATAGTTACACAAAACGTGACAAATGCAGATATACCAACACACAGCATAGAAAATAGAGTCGCTACTTTTGGCATGGATCAAGTTATGGCAGTATTGCTACAACTTAATGAAAATTTCAAACAACTTAATGAACAAAACAAACAACTTAATGAAAAACTAGACAACAATTCCAAACAGTCGAATGAAAAACTAAACAACAATTACAAACAGTTGAATGAAAAACAAGATAACAATTTCAAACATCTTAGTGAACAGATTACAGCCGTTGCCGTGCAATGTCATGATACTAAAGAACAATTACGTGAGGAAATTAAGGCTTGCGCTAGGAACAGTAGTGAAGAAATTAGATCTGTGGCACAAGAATTAAGTAATACACATGCAGCCACAACTAAATTACTTACAGATGAAATTAGTGCAGTCGCTAAACAATGCCTTGAAAACGCAACACAGTTACGCGACGAGTTTAAATTAATGCCAGCAGAACTTTCACGCACACTGGATGCGAAAGTAGACGCGAAATTTGACCAGCAGAACAGCCAAATTGACGAACGTTTTAATCACCACCTACAAAACAGTGAGACGCGTTACCGTAAATTTATACAGAAACAGAATAAAGTAAAGCAACAAGTCCTGGAAACAATTACTGCACAGAGACAGGAAGATAAACGTAAATTGTTTACGAAAGCAAAAACATACGTAGACAGCAATATTGTTACAGTATCAGACGAAATCAAGTAGTTGAACACCGAATTGCATGATGAAATCTCCGATCTTGAAACAAAAACAGACACACACACATTAGACTTTCAGACAATGACCAACAGACTTGAAAAGTTGGAACTAATACAAGATCCCGATGCCATCAAAGCAGACGTTAAGAAATTGAACAAAACGACGCGTAAAATACAAAAACAAGTTAATGCTTGTGATACTAAAAACGATGATCAGGTAAAAGCACTGACTGAAAAATATGATGAATTGGCCAGTTGTATTGACGTTACCGAAAATAATAACTACACCAATTCAGACGATACGTCACCAGTTTCGTTTAATCAAACACCCGAATTCCAAAATTTACAGCAGACAATCAGTGAGATAGGTTCGTCCATTAATACATTACGTAGAAAATTGTCATCTTTACAGCAAGAAGTGACAGAGATGAAAAATGTTTCAACCTTTAACACGACACAGCATACGCCACTCTCCGAACATTTCTCACACTCAGACAGCCAGTATAATTTAGGTAATTTACGGAGAGTACGTGACTTAGAATCCGAACAGTCACAGACAAACAAATTAGCATACAATCCTGAACCTGTTCAGACATTCCGAGACGATAACGTTGATTATAAGCATTTTTTATCCATAAAAATTTCTAAGGTATTTAAAAATGACAGAACACAGAGTCACGCTTTGGACTGGATACGACAATTTGCTTTCGTATTTTCACCAGCTTGGCCTGTAATGCAGAAACTAGAATTCGACTGGATACGACAATTTGTTTTTGAATTTTCACCCGCATTGCCTGTACCGCAGAAACTAAAATTATTTGCAGCGCGTAATTGGCCGCAGGGGATTCATTACGCTTCGATGAATATGTGCCGTAGCGTGCACAGGGCCCCGAGCTGTAGTAGTGCTGTTTCATCTTTAGTTTTCTGCACTGCTGCTTTCTCTTTTACTATACTTTATATCTATCAAAACAGCTCTTCAACTATCGATCTATCTAGGATTAAGGATGTGTAAAGAAAACCTGATACGACAAGTTTTACCAGAAAGTGACAGTTTTTATTAGACACTCCCGAAATGGCAAGAACTACCAGCATAATTTTAATAACAGACAATACTTTAATCATCAGTATCGTCAAAATTTTCTGCAATCGCAAACACATTTTGGTAACAATAGAGGTTTTTCCCAACAACAGCAACAAAACCAGCTGGTTTGCATACCTAACCAACAATGTAATCTGCAAGGTCAACCAAGCTTTAATGTTTCGCCGCCTACACGTATAGCGTCGGCCACACCAAATAGTAACGCACAGCAACAAGGAAATCACTACATACACAAGACACATCATTTCAACTCATATCGCAATGCACCGTATAGAAATGACTATCATGGCAGAGGTAAAAGTAATAAGCACAATTTTCAGCGTACGTTTAATAACAGTCGGTCTTACCAGCAGCAGAATCATCCGCAACAACAAATTATCATGAATGAACCAGACAGTCGGTATCATCCCGAACGTAATACGTCAGGAGAAATAACAGAACAGTGCAAATAGTTGAAATGCCACAGCATCGTCCCGCTAATAACGGCACGTCAGAAAGAATTTGACTAGATACAGTACAGGTTGCATCTTCCAGCAACGCAAGCAATACTTTTGACACAGAGAATCTTGTTCACGAAAATGTTATTACTTTTGACGACATCCGAGACACTCTTTTGCTGGGAAAACGAGTTATTCAAAAAAACCATTTCCCACCCTGTCATTGAAGTAAAGATTGGATCATCCAAATTTTCGGCAGTAATCGATTCTGGATCACCTATGTCAGTTATAAATGAAGAAACTTTCAACGAATGTAACAAAGAGAATAGCTATCCTACGTTAGCATTAGGCAAAACTAAAGTAAAAGGAGCAGTATCTGGTAAAGGAGTAGATGTAAAATTACAGACACACTTATCATTTTTTATTGCAGGTCATACGTTCCACTCAAATTTTTGGATTGTTCCCTTATTGACAACAGACGTTATTTTAGGTACGAATTTTCTGGTACAACACGACGCAATTATTGACTTTCAAAATTCCTATTTAATGTTAAAGGATGAAAATGTACAACTGGTATTAGAAAATTCAGCACTCTTTATCTGTAGAAGAACAAACAATTAATCGAACAGCGGTCATTTCTGCATCACGTAACATAGACTGTCATTCCACATTGTTCACAGATACATACGTACACAACTATAATACTCCAGAAGAAGTCGGCTATGACGTTATGCAAATGATTTCTGATAAACAGAGCAGTGCAAATACAGACGACGAACGCACGCAACTACGCAAAATTCTTTTACAGCAAGCTCCAGTTTTTGACAATATCCCTGGTACTATGTCCGGTTTTATGTATGAATTTGAAGTTAAACTGCACGATACATTTAAAGCCAAACATTATCCCATTCCATACATTCACAGAGATCAAGTTAAGAAAGAATTGCAAGCCATGCTTGACCAAGGAATTATTGAACCGGCAGTTAGTCCGTACATAAACCCGCTCCATATTGTTAAGAAATAGGATGGTTCACTTCGCCTCGTACTTGATTCGCTTCACATCAATGACATTATTATTAATGAAACAGATCGCCCTCAAACACTAGAAGAACTTCTACGGAAATTTCATGGTACTGCTATTTATTCCACATTAGATTTGAAATCGGGATTTTGGCAAATTCAGCTCCATCCGAACTGCAGAAAGCACACAGTTTTTCTCTGTTTTGGAGACTGTTATCAATTTTGTAAATTACCTTTCGGTTTAACTATTACTTCAGCAGAATTTATTCGCGGTTTGAATACTATACTTCCAACAGAACTAAAAGACAGAATCACAACGTATATAGATGACTTTCTTATTGCAGAAGCTAACTGGTCTGAACACAATCTGATTCTTGAACAACTGTTGCAAACTTTTCGTGCACAAGGACTGACAGTTAATCTTAGCAAATCACACTTTGGCAAAACTTCCATAAAATTCCTTGGACATGTAATTTCAGCAGAAGGCATTGCGCCTGACCCGGAAAAACTTCAAGCTTTACGTGACATTACTGTACCTACGACGAACAAACAACTACGCAGCTTTTTAGGTTTAATTTTTTTCGTAAATTTATTCATTACTCTGCTTTAGACACCCCTAGATTATGTCAATTGACAGGTAAAAACACTATTTGGTCGTGGGATAGCCAAGCGCAGTCTTAATTTGCTAATCTGAAACGAGCTTTGTTGAATGCACCACTTTTATCACATCCAGATCTTACTAGACGTTTTTCCATTGCCACCGACAGTTCTAACACCGCTTTAGGCGTACACATTTTTCAGGAAATTGAAGAAGATGGTTCTACAGTAATTAAAAATATCGCCTTTGCAAGTCGCATTCTGTCACCTGCCGAACCCAATTATTCTGTTACGGAACTTGAAACATTATGTGTTGTATGGGCATTTACGAGATCTCGGTATTTTCTTTATGGAAGACATACGACCGTTTTCACAGATCATAGAGCTATCCAGTTTCTACTTTCAGCAAAATATACACACGACAGATTAAGCAGATGGAAAGTTTATTTACAGGAATTTAATTTTACAATTGTTCACATTCCCGGTACACAAAATGTTGTAGCAGACGCACTATCCCGTTCTCTCAGCAACAATCAGCAAGACATCGCAACCAACTTCTGCCAAGTAAATTTTAGCGTCAAGTATATTCAATAAGTTGCATTCGAAAATGTTATTTCGGCGTCATTACGAGACATAGCGCAAGAGCAGAGCAAAGACAACGTGTGGAAAAAAATGAAACACCTTTGGCAAGATAGGAATAATGTTACCATCAGAAACCATTACACTGTACGCAATTACATTCTGTTTCGCCGCTCTCACCCTGACAGCAACAACTGGTTACTATGTTTTCCTGACGAGCTTGTTAACAAATTAATTTGGTATACTCATTTTAGTTACTCACATTATGGAGTCAGAAAATGTTTTCTTATACTGAGACAGAACTGTTATTTTGACAACGTGGAGAAACGTATACGACGAGTTTTAGCGTCATGTAAAATCTGCCAGAAAGCTAAGTCAGACACGACTTCACATATTTCTCCGTTACATCCCATTGTACCTGTTAAATTGAGACACATGACCGCTGTAGACATTTTTGGTTCGATTCCCAGAACTAATAGAGGTTTTTGCTACATCTTTGTCGCTGTTGAACTCACTTCGAAATTTGTTACCTTCACTCCGATACGCAAAGCTACTGCTAAATCTGTTTCGAAAGCATTTGTAAAACATTTTCTATTTCATGTAGGGCATGTATTGAAAGTAATTTCCGACAATGGACCACAGTTTGGATCTGCGTTATGGACACGTATGCCACGAGCAAGAAACATTTCTCCGATTTATATGTCCAAGTATCACGCTTCTTCGAACCATTGTGAACAACTAATGAAAGAAATTGGTAAACTATGTAGAATATACTGCCATAAAAAATATATTGATTGGGATACACACATACTGTCATTCCAGGATGTAATTAACTCGATACCAAATGAATCTACTATGCTATCTCCGACTGTTGTATTGAAAAATGTTGAACCACCTTAAAAAATTAAAGAATTAGTATCCTTTCCTACATCTCGTCGACTACGCCACCATGAAATAATTGACATTGCACTCAACAACAGAGCGCCGGAGAGGACAGCAGAAACAGGTTTGTACACGCCGTGACTTTCACATTGGACAGAAGATATTGGTACGTACACGCTATTTATCCAACAGAGGAAAGAGTAGATGCAGTAAATTTGAGCTTCTATACGCAGGTCCATATCGAATTCGCAGCATTCCTCACCCCAATGTAGTACACGTCGAAACTTTGAGAACCAGAAAAAGCAAAGGCAAACACCATGTCTCCAATAATAAACCCTTTATTGAATGAACATACTTTACGATTTATCACACTGTAATGCCTTTTCCTGATATTTTTATGACCACTTATGCAATTTTATCAATCTGACTACTTACTGATGAATATCATATTTTTTCTTGGCAAGTGCCCGGCAAGGTAAGGTTAGCAGGTCGCTTTTCTTGTCGTTATACATCCGACCGTGCACATTTTCCATACTGAATGATGTTTTGTAATAATGCATAAATGCTATGCCAATAATTTCTGTAAACAATATTTTTGTTATACTCTATAAATGCTATGCCAACAATTAACTCTCGTTTTGAATGATGACTCCTGAATAATACTGAATAATGTTTTATAAATCTATATGAATTCTTTGTAACTGGCCAATGAATGCCACTGTTTCTTATATTTTACATTTGTTGGTTGGTTGGTTGGTTGTTTGGGGAAGGAGACCAGACTGCGTGGTCATCGGTCTCATCGGATTAGGGAAGGAAGTCGGCCGTGCCCTTTCAGAGGAACCATCCCGGCATTTGCCTGGAGTGATTTAGGGAAATCACGGAAAACCGAAATCAGGATGGCCGGACCCGGGATTGAACCGTCGTCCTCCCGAATGCGAGTCCAGTGTCTAACCACTGCGCCACCTCGCTCGGTTCAATTTGTCTTATGTCACTTACATGATATCATATATGAATACCAGTAGCTTGATGCTACACTCGTTAGCTCCTATTTTGAATCATGACTTCTGAACAAGGCATAAAAATGGTTTGTAACTGGCCAATGAGTGCCAATGATTACTATAATTAGATGAATTGTGTAAATGATATGCCATTAATTAACTCTTGTTTTGAATGATGACTTCTGAACAATGCATAAAAATGGTTTATAACTGGCCAATAAGTGCCAATGATTACTACAATTAGATAAATTATGCAAATGCTATGGCATTAAATAACTCTTGTTCTGAATGATTACTTCTGAATAATGCATAAAAATGGTTTGTACCTGGCCAATGAGTCCCAATATTTACTGTAATTAGATGACTTAAGACTAATCTTCTGTAATACTCCATACATAGTACAGAAATGTTTAGTAACTAGGCAAAGAGTGCCCACAATTACTCAAATCGGTTGATAGACTAGAGTAATTCTCAATGATGACTAGCATAAGACTTAATGTCCTTCACCTTCTGACCTAATTATCTGAAATTACTGGAATATCCGTATGTCCTGTCCATCCTCATGATCATGGAGCACTATATTTGGATTTTGCACTAATTCTACGTTGGTGAAAGAGTATGGATTCTACAAGAATGTGGTGTTGACACATAATGCTGTCCACCACCTTGAACGATGGAGATGTTATTATGGTCCTACTGTTTGGTGTACCTAATGTACTACCAAAATCATAACATTGAACATTAATACAACATTTCAGTGTCTTGACTACACTGATTAATACTTCAGGGAAGAGAACTTCAGACTGTCTCACTTGGTGTTGTGCTTCTGTGGAAAGATATGGACTTTCAGTGCAGCTACGTGCAACCTACTGTGCTACAACCATGATGCAATCCTTCCCTTTCCTTTCCTAGTTCTGGTAAAATGGTAAAAATATATACAGTGCGTGTGCACTTTATGTCGTTTGATAATATGTTTTGTACTTATTACGTATACATTTCGTCATTTCTTGATGTGTTCTGTACTCAGCGCATGTGCACTCTACTTCATTTCATGTTCTGCACTTATATATATATACTCTGTGACTGTAAACTTAGTTAATTAAGTAGATTATAGAAAAATTTGTTGCTCATGGCAAGTCCAATTGACTCACCATCGTTGCCAAATTTTTGCCCCCCCAGTGGAGGGTTATGTAAGAGGTCCGAGCAGATGCAATTTCGATGTATTGCTCATGCGCTGCCTGCGATATGCAAGGTATAAGAGAATCTCTGACCAGAGAGCAGTGTTGACTGCAGTAGGAACTGTGTAGCAGTAGCAGTAAGTTGTTGCTAGTGAGCAGTCTGCTCTGGTCTGGTCTGGTGTATCTTGTTGGCTGAGTCGGTCGCGGTGCAGCGATGCCGGAGCCTGAGTATTATTGTATAAGGTAAAAAGCAGCCTCGCGCGTATGTAATAATGTTATCTCAAGTCCCATGTAAATGTTTTAAAAAATGTCCTAATAATAATCTTTCTCACATAAAGTAATTTTTAATAACCATTCATTTCAATTTAAAGAATTTACTGATTTCTCCAATCCATGATCATCCCGATTATTGCAAAAGAAAAGTCAGTTGTTTCCCTTTCATAAATGACAAATCTATCGGCCAGCATTGCTCAGGGCTGTGCCAGAAAAATTTATTGTAAGAGCAGATATATATGCGTTATCCGGCGACTTCATTGAGGTCAGAATTTTTCTCTTTTTTCTTGAGAATGGTCTTTCAGGGCCATGACGCAGCACTGCTGACGTCCAAAATTTATCAGGTTAAATTCACAGTCAATTATTGAAAAGTTATAAGTGAGCGACAATTTAATTGAGAGGTTAGTTACATTGTATTATTACCAGGTTACTGAACTTATTTTTTTGTTGGGACGTTACACTGAATGTGAACGACATAATTAAAATTTTTACTGTTGAGAGATTTAGGAATTTTTTCTGTTTTGAGGTTACGCTAAATGTGAATGAATTTTGTGTGGAGGTTAGATGTGAAAGAATTTTGTGGGGAGGTTACAAGCTGTCCTTTAATTGTGTTGCGAGCAGTGTCTTGAGGCCATCAAATGTTCCTCCTTTCTTAGAAGTACGAAATACCCAAGCACTCTGCATGTGCCTAGAAACCCCACGAATCAAAAAAGGGCGTTGTGCCGTGCTGTAGCGATACCTTAAGTCTACTCTCTTCATTGAGTGATACCGTCTTGTTTTCACTACAAATAAAACTCTTGACTCCAATTTATTGGGAGCCCCCAGACGGCTGTCCAGATATCTGTTATTTATGTTGATTTAATAAGGAAAATGACAAAATGATTCCAATGAAAATGATGCCAGCGATTTCCCTCCCAGTCCTTTCCCAATGCAAAACAGTACTTCTCCTCTAAGAACTTGGTCACTGTGATATTACACCCAGATCTTCATTCCTTTCTTCAGCCAATACTACTTTGATAAGGACTTGTAGACTATGGTCTCTCATTGACGTCTATCCATACTTTCCTAGCTGACCAGGTTCCATCCAAATTAACTGACTCGTACTTCTGACAACAAGAAAACTTAAGCTGAAACACCTGTTACATTCAAAATGATTTTGGATAATCGATAATGCTGTCCCAAGTGCCCATACCAAAATATTTTAAAATTTGGATGCTCGGATGTGAGGTCCTGTGTTAGACTGACGAACTGTATGGACATCAAAACTTCCTGGCAGATTAAAACTGTGTGCCCGACCGAGATTCGAACTCGAGACCTTTGCCTTTCGCGGGCAAGTGCTCTACCATCTGAGCTACCGAAGTACGACTCACGCCCGGTCTCACAGCTTAACTTCTGCCAGTATCTAGTCTCCTACCTTCCCAACTTTACAGAAGCTCTCCTGCGAAACTTGCAGAACTAGCACTCCTGAAAGAAAGGATACTGCGGAGACATGGCTTAGCCACAGCCTGGGGGATCCTTCCAGAATGAGATTTTCACTCTGCAGCGGAGTGTGCGCTGATATGAAACTTCCTGGCAGATTAAAACTGTGTGCCCGACCGAGACTCGAACTCGGGACCTTTGCCTTTGCAGGAGTGCTAGTTCTGCAAGGTTCGCAGGAGAGCTTCTGTAAAGTTTGGAAGGTAGGAGACGAGATACTGGCAGAAGTAAAGCTGTGAGACGGGGCGTGAGTCGTGCTTCGGTAGCTCAGATGGTAGAGCACTTGCCCGCGAAAGGCAAAGGTCCCGAGTTCGAGTCTCGGTCGGGCACACAGTTTTAATCTGCCAGGAAGTTTCATATCAGCGCACACTCCGCTGCAGAGTGAAAATCTCATTCTGTATGGACATCCTTGGTAGCTTCGCTCAGAAGACGAAAGAGAGGCAGGTGGAATAACTTTGAGCCAGCCGTTTATTACGAAAAACCTCGGACGAGTACATCTCATAGGATTTGTGACGTTCGATCTGCAGTTTCACTCTATGATTCATACACGTAGAGAAAGATTGTAACGGGGAGATACGTGAAACAGGAATTTACGGAGATATAACAATGGGAAAATGAAAATCTTGTGCTACTGCAGGGCTAGGTCCCAAGGATAACATGCTTTTTCCGAGTGTCAGTATAAGGAAAGTCGAGGAGTCTCAAGTTGCCGCTTCTGGTAGCCTCTAAGCATCTCCAGGAAATCTTTCCGGTTGTGTGCTCTTAACCTGACCTGATATGATTCAGTCGCATAGCTGACATTTGTTATTTAGCTACAGTTTAAAAAATTATGAATTATCGAGAAAAGATGGCTAAACAACTCCAACAGAAACTAGTTCCTTGGAGACGATAAAACGTCATATATTCCCACAGGAACAATTGCTGAATATTGTTTATTTTTCTGAATGACACACACAAACACATACATATAGAGAGAGAAAGAGAAAGAGACATACGCAACTGTAGTTTTTTCATTCGTTTGGAGCCTAACATGCCATACTTTACGGTAGTGGTCGTCAAACGTTCTTGCCCGACAGCCAATACTGAGGTTGTGGAGCGGCACCTCGAGCCTCATACGTACCGATCTTGGTATAAATTGATAATCTACATAAATCAGTGTGTTGTGAGACAGCAATAGATTAGCTCTAGTTAGAGCACAATAAGTTGCTCGCTGGCCCGCAAGTACTGATCGTTAAAAGTTGGTAGAATTGGGAACGCTTCGTGTCAATGGTTCTCTGCTTCGTTGTGCTGCCATTCTCAGCGACCTCATGCCTGTGACACTATAAGCGTGTGGCAAACTGTTGTTGTGTTGTCTGAGTGGGCAGACGGTTACTGATGCACAACTATTAAAATGTATTAAACAATATAACACAAGATAACAAATATTTCCTAAATATTTTCAATGGAACAAATGAAAACGTACGAGGGGAGTTCAGTTAGTAACGCAAACTTCTTTTTTTTCGTCCAGTGTTGCTTTAAGAAGTGGAGAACTAGTTATGAGACACAGTGGAATGTTGCTCCTACAACTTCCATAGTTTCAAAAAATTCCGATAGCTGGCGGCGCTATACCTAGCTTTCGAACGGCGTCTGTAGAGGAGGTGCGTTTCCGGCTGAGAGTTTCTTTATGCGGGAAAGCTGAACATTCCAGATATTCAGAGGTCTTTACAGAATGATATGGTGTATTGGAATCTCGAATAAAACCAACCTGCTTTCAGAAAAAAAATGTGTTGCATTACTCACTGTATCCTCATCTTATATTAGAAACCAGTAAAGAATATTTTTTTTTTTACCATTAGCAGCTGTTGGATATACATGACTACGTTGGTGAATGAAATTACTTTGCAGTTACTGACAATGATCAGCTGTGTTTATAATATTGAAATCCGCCAATATTGCCGCCACACGTTTGACAACAATTAGTTTTCGGGATTGGAGGGGGGGGATGGGAAGTCTAATTACAGAAGTCGACTGCTGTCACACGCCAAAATTAGATTTTTAGTGGCGTATTCATAGGGTCGACTATTTGCGCTGACTGGAATAATCTGATATAGTAGCATGGGCTACGAAGATATTCGTCACCGACAGAAAGTCACAGATTGTCTACGAATGTAGGATATGGTATAAATTGGCTCTGAGCACTATGGGACTGAACAGCTGAGGTCATCAGTCCCTTAGAACTTAGAACTACTTAAACCTAACTAACCTAAAGACATCACACACATCCATGCCCGAGGCAGGATTCGAACCTGCGACTGTAGCGATCCCGCGGTTCCTGACTGAAGCGCCTAGAACCGCTGGGCCACACCGGCCGGCTGGTATAAATTGCTGTAGATCAATTTTGAATAAACTAAAACAAGAATACAGTGCGCGTACCTAATTGGGTCCAACCACCTTTTCCCTGTAGAATTAAAGTTCTGCCGGCCGTTGCGGCCGAGCGGTTCTAGGCGCTACAGTCTGGAATAGCGCGATCGCTACGGTAGCAGGTTCGAATCCTGCCTCGGACATGGATGTGTGTGATGTCATTAGGTTAGTTAGGTTTAAGTAGTTCTAAGTTCTAGGGGACTGATGACCTCAGAAGTTAAGTCCCATAGTGTTCAGAGCCATTTGAACCATTTGAATTAAAGTTCTCCTGCCTTGCGTACTCTTTCTGATGCTCATGTCGATTGACAGGTGAATATAAAGGGTGCAGAAAAGGTAGCGATACGTTAGTAATTTGGCCATTTCAGTCAGTATCAAAAAAGATTCTTGGATCAGTGTATCTGGTCGCTGAAACTGATCTGAAAGTACTTTTTTGCGAGGTCAGCCTGTTGTATCATTAAAAATTTATGTAGCATTTCTGAATTGCCCACATGAAGTGTTCTAGTGTCATTAATCTGAAGCCGATGGGACCCATCATTTACGCTATGCATCACTTGTCGACGGCTATGTAAAAAGGTACAGATTGGATGCTAAATCTGGATTTTTATTCATGCCAATTGCAAAGCAAACTTCATCGCAAAAAATGTTAGTTAATGACACTTGTCATACACGTTTTTGGCTATAATGTCTAAATTTGCGTCGTGAGGACTGCATGAAATCCTCATTGTGTCTGCTAGATGACTGGACAATCGATTACGATATCCATTTTTGAAGTACTTTTTTTTTCAAAACCAAGCTTTACAAAGATAAGTTGAAAGAAACAGTCTTCAAATAAACTGTACAGTCTTGTACATTTTTATAATTGCTGTAAATATGTACCACATTTGATGCTAGTCTCGTCTTTCATACGACACCCAGCGTCGACGGAAAGCTCGATTTCTTTCCCATTATAGGCAATATGATTTTTAAATCAGGATTTTACATGTCCACTCGACAGAGGTATCCTATGTAGTCTAGTATGAAATTCATTTTAGTGACGTGCATTAAGGGGGACAGTGAAACGCGAAGAATGATCAGTACTCCAGTAGCGACCGATAAGCGCATCTCCTCAGTGCAGGCAGCACAGGCAAGGACAACGGTGTCGCTGCTGATGTTTTGTTTGTTCTTAGACTTTTACTGTCCCTGTTAATACACATCAACGAAACGAACATCGCATTAGGCTATTTAGGACCCCACTGGGTGGACACCTAAAATTCCTCGATTTACACTGGTCGTCGCATGAAAGACGTAATGAACAGTATTTCTTTGAGCTACTTCCAGTTACACGTTGCAAGAACGAAACTCTAAATATCTGTCGAATCACCGGAGATAATGCGCCTGACGACTCTTAGAAGAGACAAAATACACTGACCAGCCAGAAAATTGCGACCACCGACCTATCGACATAAATCCATCCAGGAGATAATAGCGTCATCTGGCCAGGAATAACTGAGACACACGGTGCATGCAGTATCAGTGAATGCTCTGTCCGCGTGTAGAATGCGGAAGGCTCGAACTATCTGAGTTTTACCGAGGGCAGTTTGAGATTGCTCGTAGGTTCGACATGAACATTTAGAAAACTGCACGACTTGTCAGGTGTTCGGGGAGTGCTGCGGCGAGTGTCATCAACATGTGGCAAAGCGAAGGTGAAACCGCATCCAGAAGTCGTGGGATGGGGTGGCCATCGATGTCGGACGTCGAAAGCTGAGCAGACTGCTAAAAGACTACAGGTGGCGAACTATGGCGGAACTAACATTAGATTTTAATGTTAGCCAGACCCATGCATGTGCCAATGTTAACATCGCGTCATCGGAAACTACGACTGAAATGGGCACATGAGCATCGGCACAGGACGTTGACGGGGTGGCACAGCGTTGCATGGTCTGATGAATCCCGATACCTTCTTCATCATGTTGGTGGGAGGGCGTGAATTCGTCGTCTTCCAGGGCAAAAGCTCCTTCACACCTGTACTGCGGTAGTGAGACAAGCTGTCAGCGGCTGCACTATGCTCTGGTGAACATTCACTTGGGTCCAGTGGAGCTCGTGCATCACCATGCCGGCCAAGGAGTATCGTGCACTGGTTTCAGACCACGTACATCCCTTCATGACGGCAGTGGAGTTTCTCAGCAAGACAATGTACATGTCCCAAATCCAGCACTGTGATAGAGTGGTTCGAGGAAAACAATGGCGAGTTCATTTCGAGGTTTTGCCACCCAATTTACGAAATATGAACTCGATCGAACACATCGGGTATGTGACTTAACGTGGCGTCAGAGCTCATCGTCCCCTCCTCGCCATTTACGAGAATTAGGCGTCTTGTGTGTGCAGGTGTAGTGCCAACTCCCTCCAGCGACCTACGAAGGTCCTACTGCTTCCATGCCACGAAGCACCGCCGCTGTTATCCGTGCCAAAGGTGGACGTATCGGTTGTTAGGTAGGTGGTCATAATGTTGCTGCTAATCAGTGTATAATACAGTAGAAGACTGTGTCAGTTAAGTATGTTGTCATATGCGGTGTAAGAACTGTTAACATAACAGCTTTAATTCCATTGAGGTCAGCAATGAATGAGCTGTCAGTGAACGGCGATCCCATGTTGGCCACCGCTGGGGATGGAAATGTTTTTGCGGGCCGCGCAGTTCTTCCTTCCCCAGAGAAGATCCCCAGCGCTCGTCTCGTGAAGGAGAGGCAGGACGGCCGCACGCGGTTTCTAATAAACGTGCGGAATGCGCACTTTGTGCCGGCGGAGGCCCGCCGCTGCTCATTTATGTGGGGAGGAAAGAGGAGCCAGCCGAGGGGCGGCAGGTGGAGAGTACCTCGCAAGTTTATTGTCTTGTTGCAAGAAGCGCACAAAAGGGGCGGAAGAGGCGCCTAATAAGGCCGGCGGCCAGGTGGCCCTAATGACGCAGCCGCCACTGGAACGTCATTAGCCCCCGTCGGCTGCCGCGAGAGGCGCCACCGCCGCGAAATACGGCTCAGCTCGGACTAACCGTCTCGAGACGCCGTATCGCCAAGAGCGGGACTTCATACCACAAACGGACTCTTACTTGTCTTTGCACAATTACGTGAAATCTACCTCTTGTACAGCAGAAGTAGCACCTGGCGTTATCTCAGCTGTGCTGCGAGTTTGTTTCCGTAACTTTAACAAAAGCAGCGAGCAGTGTCTTGGAAGTGCCACTTCTCAGTCACCTGTACATACGACCATTTACCCGTTCCGAGATTACTGAAATTGGACGTTGTCAAAGTGGAATATGCGATGTATTTGAAATACCCTCCTACTTTGAACGCATTTAGTGGATATGACAATTATAATGAGTAATCGAAACCAGTATCTTGTTACGAAGGTAACACTTCAAATCGTCGTAAAGAGCTCTTTGTGACGACTTAAAAACGTTCAAATGACCGTAATGAGAGTTTGACGACGACATCAGGCGTTACTTTCGAAACCAGTTGTCATATCCACCAAATGCGGTCAAAACATTTCTAAATAAAAGATTGTGTTACTGATATTCCGAAATACTAAATATTCCACTTCAGGCAGTTAGGCTACGCTAACTTTAACTGTGCCACACAACAAAGTGATGAGGAGTGGACGTTTACAAATCAAATTTTTCTTGCCATATTCACGGCTGAGAAGCGTATACAGGGTGAAAAGCAAATGGGAGGTGTAACACTGTAAATCAGTGATTGCCTAACTGGAGACAAGGATCCCAAGTTTAGTGCGGCCCGCAGTTCTCAACCATATTTTGTAGTAATATCCATATAACAACTAACTGAAAAAATCCAAAAATACCAAGTGACGCTGAAAGCATGTTAAGAACGTTTTATTCTCGTTCAGCACCAAACAAAAATACTGAGGCAGTAATATTTCAAGAGGTGCCTATTTTTAATTCACATTGGTTGATTCGGCCGTGAACTATGTAAAGTTGGCTGCTTACCTTAGGGACAGAGCGATAAGTAGTGGGACCACTGCGGTTTTAGTAGGTGAGTGAGAAGGAACGTTTTATTCTTTGTCTTCCGGTACTGACAACTCAGGGGCGTGCGCGACTCGTGCCGATTTCCTGCTGTGGTATATACGCTACGGTATAAACCAGTGGATCGATTTCAACCAAACTAGGAACACGTATCACTTACTGTCTGGAAATTATCACGGTGAGGGTAAAAACCATCTACATATCAAATGTGTGGGTTTGGGGGTGAAATGGCAGTGTACCCCACAACGCGCCGATAGCCATTCATTATTCATCCAGTATTTGAGAAAAAGAGCAGTTAGTAATTTCGAACAAACTTTAGACATAATTTCAGATCGGTGCGAAAATCTATCTTAGTGACGACCCTCAGAAAACGATGAAAGGACAACAGTTTATCGCTCATTACGCTTCCGCCGTTCATGCAGTAAAGCTGCCACGGCCATTTTAATTTTTCACTTCTTTATTCCCAACTTTATTCGCAACAGATTTGTCAGATAGTATTCAAATATACCACTGAATGTAATAGCAAACTTATATCACTGTATGACAAGCAGTTGAGAGCGTATGGTGTCATGAACACTGATATGTGTGGAAAATTGCCGCGTCATTCAGAATGTTTAACTTTATTATTTCGTTGCTACTAATTCTATTCGCAACTATTTTCACAGACAGTATCCACATATGCCACTAAATGTACCTACAAAAATACATCGTTGTACGACAACTAGTTCAGAATATATGCCGTCATAAACATTGACGTGCGTGGAAAACTACCACATCATGCACGAAATTTTAATTTATTACTCCTTTATGACAACTCTATTCGCAACACATATGGCATGTAGCTCACACATATACCACCACATGTACATGAGAAGTTATGGTATTGTACACCATAAAGTCCAGGAAAAATGAAATGAACGTGTGGCATAGTTGGCCGGGAGGCCCCATCTGATGAAGTTTGGCCGCCGAGTGAGGTCTTACTTCAATCGACGTCATATTGGGCGACTTACGTGCCGGTAATGAGGACGAAATGATGAAGAGACCAACACAACACCTACGCCACGAGCGGAGAAAATCTCCAACACGGCCGGGAATCGAACCTGGGCCCGCTGCATGGGAGGCAAGCACGTTACCACTCAGCCAAGCAGGCGGATGTAGTCCAGGAGATATAAGGTAATAAACATTAAACTGCGTAAAAATGAAATTGCAGGCCGAAATTCGCTGGACTTATAGCTGAAATACGTGTACAGATACAAATAAAACATGTTACATACAAGCGAAATATATTTGACAAGTGCGAACGCTGAAAAAGCAATGAATACAAAACTCATTGTTAGCTAATGGACCCAATGGAATCAAATTTGGTACACATATTAGTTATGATCACACTGTGGGGGTGAGAACCACCAAAATCTTATTGAAATGAGCATAACATTCAGAAAGAAGGAGAGATGCAGTTGCTCAGACGGGAGTGGGAGAAATGGTCAGAGAGAGGAAAGAGGCTGAGATGGACAGGGTAAGAAAAGAGGAAGAGATGCACAGCCAGAGGGAAAGGAAGAGACATGCATAGAAAGTAGGTAGGAGGAGATAAACAGAGAGGGGGGGACACGAAATACACAGGGAAAGGGAAGAGGAGAAGATGACAGTGAGAGGGAGAGGAGGAGATGGATTGAAAAATGAAAGGGTAGGAGATTAACAGGGAGATGGGAGGAGGAGGAGATGGACGGAGAAAGGAAAGGGGAGGAGACGAACAGAGAGAAAAGAGGAAGAGGAGACGGATAGAGACAGGGTGAAGGGAAGGTGGACAGAGAGGTGGAGGTAGGAGGAAATGGACAAACACAAAACTGGAATAAATACATACACACCCCGGCAACATCGGATGCTCAGAAAGCATATATATTGCTGTGAGTATAAGAACCACTTAGTTTTAAAGAGGGGTAGGCATGAAAGAGAAGAGCAGTCCGACACGTGAATATCCAGAGTTTATTTATCAATTATTTGAGAATGGGAGCAGTTAGTGACTTTCAGCAAAGTATACACATAATTCCAAACGTTAAAGAAATATTTTCTTCTGAGAATCCACACAGAGCTGTAGGGAAAACGTTTATTGCTTTCTATATTTTCGCTGTTCATACAATAAAGCTGCAACATCTGCACTGACCTTTTAATATACGACTTCATTGCTACTAACCGTACTTCCCCATGAACCATGGACCTCGCCGTCGGTGGGGTGGCTTGCATGACCCCACGATACAGATAGCAGTATCGAAAGTGCAACCATAAGAGGCCAAACATACACGTGTTTCCTGAAGAGGGGCAACAGCCTGCTCAGTAGTTTCAGGGGCAACATCCTGGATGATTGACAGGTCTGCCCTTGTAACTTCAACCAAATCTGCCATGATGTGCTGGTGCTGCGAAGGGCTGAAATCAGGGGGAAACTACAGCCGTATTTTTCCCTAAGTCATGCAGCTCTACTGTATGGTTAAATGATGATGGCGTCCTCTTATGTAAAATGTTGACGAGGTAAAAT
Organism: Schistocerca serialis cubense; assembly: GCF_023864345.2. Lineage (NCBI taxonomy): Eukaryota > Metazoa > Arthropoda > Insecta > Orthoptera > Acrididae > Schistocerca > Schistocerca serialis. Next base: position 990,208,825 of record NC_064638.1, read on the forward strand.
AGTCCCTCGTTTGGATCGCTGGGCGGGGACTATTCAGGGGGATGTTGTCATCAAGAGAAACAAAACTGGCATTCTACGGATTGGAGAGTGCAATGTTGAATCCCTTAATCGGGCAGATAGGTTATAAAATTTAAAAAGGGGGAAATAGATTGAATGATGTAGTGTGAATTAGTAAAGTTCAGTGGCAGAACAGGACAATTGGTCAGGTGAATACATGATTATAAACACACAGTCAAATAGGGGTGATGTAGGAGTGGGTTTAGTAACGAATAAGGAAATACGAGTATTAATGCAGGTAAGCTACTATGAACAGTATAGTGAATGCACTATCGTAGCCTGGATAGGCATGAATCCCACGCCTACCACAGGAGTACAAGTTTACATGCCAACTAGCTCCGCAGATGATGAAGAGATTGAAGAAATGTATGATGAGGTTACATATATTATGCAGGTGGTGAAAGGGGAAGAAAATGTAATTGAGGTTGTGGAGTGCAATTTGATAGTAGAAAAGGAAGAGAAGGAAAAATATTAGGTGAACATTGGCAGGAGGAAAGAAATGAAAGACGAAGCCGCTCGCTAGAACACAATTTAATCATCTCTATCACTTGATTTAAGAATCATGAATGAAAGTTGTGTACGGTGAAGAGACCTGGAGACACGGTAAGGCTTCAGAATGATTATATAATGGTAAGACACAGATTTAGGAACCAGATTTTAAATTCTAAGACATTTCGAGGGGCAGATGTGGACACAATTTATTGCTATGAACTATAGAGCAAACTGAAGAAAATGGAAATAGGTAGGGAATTAAGATAGGACCTGAATAAGTGGAAAGAAGTAGAAGTTGTTCAGAGTTGAGCATTAGACAACGACTGATGGAAAAAAATGGCTCTGAGCACTATGGGACTTAACATCTACGGTCATCAGTCCCCTAGAACTTAGAACTACTTAAACCTAACTAAGTACATCACACACATCCATGCCCGAGGCAGGATCCGAACCTGCGACCGTAGCAGTCACGCGGTTCCGGACTACAGCGCCTATAACCGCATGGCCACCACGGCCGGCTGATGGGAAAAGAAAACTAGAAGAATAATGGGTAGCTTAAAGAGATGAATTAGTGAAATGAATTAGTGAAGGCAGCAGAGGATCAAATAGATAAAAAGACAAGGCCTAGTAGAAATCCTTGGGTAACACAAGAGGTATTGAAATAAGTTGATGAAGGGAGAAAATTTAAAAAATGCAGCAAATGAAGCAGGCGAAGGTGAATAGAAACGTCTTAAAAATGGGAGTGATACGAATAACAAAATAGCCAAGCAGGAATAGCTAGAGGAGAAATGTAAGATTTTAAGAGATATTTCACTAGAAAAAGATAGATACCTCCGGGCAGAAAAGAAAAAGAAGAGGCCCTTGGAGAAAAGAGAAGCAGCTGTATTAATATGAAGAGCTTAATTGGTAAACCAGTCCTAAGTGAAAAGGGGAAGCTGGAAGGAGTACATTGAGACTTTATACAAGGGTGATAAACTTCAAAGCAACATTATAGAAATGGGAGGAGACGTAGATGAAGATGAGATGGGAGATATAATACGGCAAGAAGTGTTTGACAGAGCTCTGAAAGATTTAAGTCGAAACAAGGCCCCAGAAGTAGACTATATTCTGTCAGAACTAGTGACGGCCTTGGGAGAGCCAGCCATGACACTACTCTTCCATCTGGTGTGAAAGATGTATGAGACAGGCGAAATACCCTCAGACTTCAGGAAGAATGTGATAATTCCAATTCCAAATGAAGCAGTTGCTGACTGGTGTGAAAATTACCGAACTATCAATTTAATAAGTCTTGATTGCAAGATACTAATACAAATTCCTCCCAAAGGGTGATTGCGGAGAAATGTAGGAACACGAGAGGCAATACTTACCTTACGACTACTTTAGAAGATAGGTTAAGGAAAGTCAAACCTACATTTATAGCATTTGTAGACTTAGAGAAACCTTTGGCAGCGTTGACTGGACCACCCTCTTTGAAAATATGAAGGTAGCAGTGGCAAAGTATAGGGAGCGAAAAGCTATTTCCAACTTCTACAGAAAGCAGAGTTCAGTTATAAGCGTCGAATCGAGGGGAAGAAAGGGAAGCAGTGATTGAGCAGGGAGTGACTCAGGGTTGTAGCCTGTCCCAGATGTTATTCAATCTATACACTGAGCAAGCTGTAAAGGAAACCAAACAAAAATTTGGAGTAGGCATTAAAGTTCAGGGAGAATAAATAAAATCTTTTAGGTTTGCAGATGACATCGTAATTCTGTCAGAGACAGCAATGGATTTGGAAAAAGCAGTTTAACGGAATGGCCAGTGTCTTTTATCAAGGTTATAAGATGAACATCAACAAAATCAAAACAAGGATAATGGAACGTAGTCGAATTACATTAGGTGATGCTGACTTAAATTACGAAAGTAGACATAGTAATAGATGATTTTTGCTATTTTGACAACAAAATATCTGATGATGGCCGAAGCAGAGACGATATAAACTGTAGACCGAGAATGACAAGAGGAGCGTTCCTGAAGAAGAGAAATTTATTAACATCGAATATAGAATTACATTGTTAGGAAGATCTTTCTCAGAGTTCTATATGGAGTGTAGCTATGTAAGGAAGTGAAACAAGGACGATAAACTATTTAGAGAAGAAGAGAATAGAATCTTTAGAAATATTGTGCTGCAGAGGAATGCTGAAGATTGGTAGATTGCTTAACTAATAACGAGAAACTGAATAGAATTGGGGAGACAAGAAATTTGTTGTACAACCTGCCCAGAAGAAGTGACTGGCTGCTAGGACACATTATGAGACATCGAGGGATCACTAATTTAGTATTTGAGGGAATTGTGGCGGCAAAAATAGCAGAGGGAGACCAAGAGAGGAATACAGTAAGCAGACTCGGAAGAAATATGTAAGTTACAGTAGTTATTCGGAGATGAAGAGGCTTGCACAGGATAGAGTAGGACTGAGAGCTGCAACAAAACTATTTTCGGACGGAAGGCCTCAACAACAGCTACTAACTGCAATCGTGAAAATGTTTGCACACAGTATTCACATATAACACTGAATGCAGCTTCGAAATTATGTCATTGTACGACACATAGTGCATGAGATGGGACGTTATAGACACTGAGATGCGTGGACAACTACTTCACCATGCAAGACGTTTATTAAAAAAAAAAAAAAAAAAGAAACCTTGATTCATGTATGCAGTTCTTATGCACTTTACACGTTCCATATCGTACGGCTACCGTGAGATTGATCAATAGAACACGCTACTTACTAACTCTTTGCTACTAACTCAGTACGCAACACATTTCGCAGGCGGTATCTGTTCATCCATTTGTCTTCACTCAGCTCAATGTCTATGACATCATTGTATGACATATATAGTCCAGCAGATATGATATCATAAACATTGAGCTGAGTGAAGACAAAACTGCTTGGCAATATGCACTAGAGGTACTACTGAACTATGTGTACAAATATGTGCGAAACAAATTAAATGTATGTGAAATATACTGACAGATATAGTCCTCTTAGTGGTGTAGTTATGACCATGCAGAAAACAACAGGTAGTACGAGTAAATTACGTGACGTATTTGTGGGATGACTATTAGTCGCTGATGTGTGGATGGGTTGACAAGTGGATGGGTGGTGTCCCATTTATCTCGGCCACACCAAATTACTTTTTAAAATGATAATGAAATCAAGACCCTAAGCTGTCGCCAGGCGTTGAGATACATCAACGGGGACAGTTCAAAATGTGTGCCACAACCGTAACTCTAACCTGGGATCTCCTGCTTACATGGCAGATGCTATGTGCATCTGAGCCACCGAGGGCACAGAGGATAGTGCGACTGCAGGGATTTATCCGTTGCATGCTCCCCGTGACACCCACATTTCCAATTTAATGTCCACACAATACATTCATAGTGCCCCTGCCCATTACACTCATTACTCGCGGCAGACAATCTTACCGAGTCCCGTAAGAGTTCGGGCAATGCGTGAGCATCAAGCTCAGAAGAAGAAAGTCAATGGCTAGTTAGTCTCAACTATATGAAGATGGTATGTCTTAAAGAAGAGATAGCATCTACATATAAAATTACTTTTTGTCCAGACGTAAAATAAAGAAACCTGTCAAACACATATTATTTTGCCACCAGAGATAATTAAACAGCGAAGCTCGCTTTCTTATAACTTTGCTCATTGTGAATATACGACCAGCAGCACGTCCGTGTTGTGCAGCAGACTGTATTTTTTTTTTTATTTACCAATCCACTTCCTCTCCTCAACACATTTCCAAAATCGTATCACGATGTACGATTCACATAAACGTGACGTTATTAAAAGTTTAACACAATGTTTACTTCGACTTTCCTGTACTAGCTCTCAGTACAGGCACGTGGATTAACGTAACTCGTCGTCTTGGTGGAGCTGACACCAAACAAAAGGAAGCACAGGGGAATTGCATACCAGTCATCCAGTCAATCCCTACACACACACCCAGAACATAATTTTCCATACCTCACAAGCTACTGTACCGATGGTCACTATCTTATCTTCCTGTAATTTACTGAGCCACACACGTTGCACCCACTGGAGTATACATACAACATGTGAGGTATTTTGTTTGCTGTACGAGTTCATGAAATATGGAGCAGTTGCAATGAATATTGGTTAAGCTAATTACAGAACAAGCCTACAACGGGTCTTTCTTTCAGGGTGTACTCTGACACTTACCAGTGCTCCAGCCGGCGTCTCTGTTCACTATCTGATGAGAGGTGCCCTGAAGATGATTTTGCTAAAATCGAAACCGGTCACCATTGGCACTTGTGATTATTAACAGAAATAAATCAATATTATTTAGAAGTATTAGTATTTTACGTATCTATATATCGCTGACGTCTTTTAGCAATGTTTTCAGAACTTAACATTTATTACGGTTGTAGAGCAGCTTTTGAGTGGAGTGGGCTCTGGGCCAGGGGTTGTGCAAGTGTGGGCTTATTTAAAACAGCATTTATTTATAACCTGTGGCAACGAGGATTTCCTCCAGAAGGCAATATTGGCTCCACTGTCTGGAGATATATAACCTCCAAGTGTCATGTCACACTACCTCAGCTCGGGTTCTGCCAACCGCGCCTTCCGATTAAACTATGAGCGTCAGAAGAGCAGATCCACTGGCAGCTGGGTGGTGGGGAAGGCCACAGAGTGACGAAATTCGGTATCATGGCACAAGTTATTGCCAAGACGAATGTATAATGCGCAAGAATTCTCTTAAATTCAAGATTCAAACTGCAAGACAAATTAAGAGCTGCAAACATACTTGGGAAAGTATCGCTATGTATGGTGCCCCATCTAAGAAGCGCCCGGCTAGAGGGGGCACTCTGTACAGTGTGTGTGTGTGTGTGTGTGTGTGTGTGTGTGTAACTGGAATCAACCCAAATCTTCCTTTCTTATGTTTCGGCCGATCTTTGCAATTTCGCGTTTGCAAAAATCTGCCAGAACATCAGAAATGAAGCGCCCGGCTAGATAGGGGATGAGTAGCTGGAACCAACTCAAAGTTTCTTTTCTGATGTTTCGGCACATATTTGTAATTTCGCGTTTGCAAATGTCTGTCGAAACATCGAAAGGAAGCACCTGGTTAGATGGGGCACACTATATAGTGTGTGCGTGTGTGTGTGTGTGTGTGTGTGTGTGTGTGTGTGTGTGTGTCGGCGGTAAATGTCAGCGGACACCATATGTTGTTTCCCCTTAGAAATAAAATTAATTCAAAATCTAATTTTTACATCCCATTAGATAAAGCAGATCCACTTTAGTGTGGTGCTATATTCGTGTTTGCCGAAACACTAGAGAAAATTCACCTCACGGCACTTACGAGGGACGAGGTCAGCCATTCCTATGATTACATGATGTGACATCTCCAAGTATTGAGCTCAGGTATGACTGCCACTTCTTCTATCATAAGTCACCGTCTTGTTCAATATTGAGCCACTTGATTAACGATATTCTGCAGATATTTGTCCCAGTAGTCTGCAGGTCTTCCTTTTGCTCTGTCTCTGTCTTTTGGACTCCATCCCAGCACAGCCTTTGTCCACAGCTCATCGTTTCACATATACAGCCATCCTGGTGTCATGCAAGCCTTAGCTGAGCCAGGGTGAGGAAGTGGCTTGTATTGAAATCCTGTACCAAATACTGAGTGTAGCAGGATGCTGCCGACAAACTTTCAGAGGTAGTACTATGGCCCAAAACAACAAAAAAGTGTCTAGTAAACATGGGCTCTGAAATGCATACCTTAAAAGATGTGAGCAGTTCCTCATCTGCGCTACTGTGAAACACATCTCTTCCTCTGAACAAGTGTTCATGGCTCCAAATGTACGCACTTTAGACGCCAAGTTATCAAGACTTCTCTTGTTTTGATCCATACTGACATCTTTGAATGTCTGATAGTGAAGTTGTTTTTTATCCTGTATACTGCATGCAAGTTCCACAGAAAAGCAACTCAAGGATTTCAAGTTCACAGAGTGGTGAAACAAGGTGAAACCATCTCTCCCAAGCTGTCCTTTACCGTCCTAAAGACGACAATGTCAATACTGAACTGGGGAGAAAAATTAATTAGAATCAGTAGAAAGAGATTTAAAAATCCGAGGTTTGCAGTTCACATTAAGCTATTGGCAAATGAATTTGAAGAATACGGACGTGGCACTGGGTGTTAAGTCGGAATGGAAGGAAGTTCGGTTGAACGTAAGCCGTTAGAAGAGGAAAGTTATGTCTAATAAATGGAGGATAGCAATAAATTTACAACCTAAACACTGGGCACTGTCAGAGATATCATGTACCCTGGCCAGCTCGTATCATGGGAGGCATAAGATCGGAAAACTACGACACATAATGCTATGTTTGCAAGAATTTGGAAGGCACAGCTTCCTTCACGTCAAACAGGGCATTCATATTGAAAAATACTTTTTGATCAGTGTATCCCTAACTTATTGAGAAACGGCTGTGATACATGTACACTTCACGAATATATAAGCCGGAAACTCGGACGTGCACAATGGGGAATGAAAAAGAAACCTAATTAGAATTTACAATAGAAAAAAAAAGAAAAAGTAAAGGGCTGAAAACATCAGATCAGTTACTGACATCAAGGATATTCCAGAGGGATCGATCACATTGCAACACATATACTGGGTGTCTCTCCCGAGCACTGCTTCATGTGACATCTTTTTTAACATCAAGCGTGGTTTGTTTCCTTTTAGAAACAATATTATTTTTAAAGCACAATATTACGTCTCCAGATGATTTTAGTGTGATATTCGTTTTATCAATAAGTATTAGGAGGCACAGTTAAACCCAAAAAGTCGAAGGGACGTTAGACAGTAATCTTCTCCTCCAAAATCCGAAGAATAAACTGTACTCTATCTACAACAGAGCAGTGAGGTCTCACACTGATAACTACGACCACAGAGCAGCGCTACTCAGTCGCTGCTGGTGTACCGGTTATTCTCCGGGGTTCGTTTTCTCTGTTAATACATATCGACCAAACAGATACCAACCTAGTTTAATATCGGAGATCTCTATACAACGGGCATGTAAAATACCGCTTTAAAAAAATTTTTTTGTGTAATGGGAAACAAGTCAAAGCTTCATCTTGATACTATGCGTGTGAGTACTGTTGAGCGTTGTTTATTTAGGCTGATATCAGTTAATTCTATTACAAAAAACGAAATTCAAAATATATCCTGAAATACCAAAGACAGTGCACATGTCGACTCTTTCGGTTGGAGTTAGCCAATGAGGCCTTTGCGCACACCGATTCAAGCGGCCCAACAGAGACAAAGTTGCCAAATGTGTCCTTCATTTGGTTTCCTATGACCAGACAATAGAGCAGTACAAGTAATGGAAACGGAACACTAGTCAGGACAGAACCCGAGCTAAAGGCTGAGCAGTCTCGTGCATTATTATCAGTGCTGTGAGATCATATGCCACCATCGTATCTGGCGCACCGCTTGAATTTGGGCGTATAATGGCCTGATTGCCTAACTTCATTGCTAATCATTTCGGAAACGGTGTAGCATATCGAACTTTTTTCTTAAAAATTATTTCACAGCACAACTTGTCCAGCAACACCCTAACAAGATTCTCAGACTGTTACTACCCGTCTTGTGCAGGGTGATTTTAAACTGTTTGCTTCAAACGTCAAGGGGTGACGGGTTACGTCATGGTGACGAGCTTTCGTTATGGTCAAAATGTTAGCTGACACCTCATAGGGACGCTAGGTGTCTCTTTGTATTGATTATGCCGTCGAGAGGCGGTAGTGCATAAGAATTCAGTGATGGGAGTATGCCTTCAGTGTTATCTATAATCCATTCACCTAATTTGTATAAAAGGGCTAGCCTGTAGTGTTACGCGTACGTAGGCGAGCTAACTGACTGCCAAGAACTGGCTTGAGGCAAGGTGAACATGTTTGTGCTGCTGAACGCTATCAGGCGCCCAAGGGTGCACAGCGTGGTGCGGCCACGCCAGCCAGAGTGACAGAGCGAATGCTCCGGATCGGTCCGAGCATGAAGATGGTCAGGAAGCAGCCAGAAAAGGGAAACTCCAGAAACAGAGAGCATGTGAACGACGGTTGCCCATATGGCCTTTTCACGGAAGCTAATCTAGAAATGGCGAAGTGTGAGACACTCTTAACCATCCGTTACTCGTGCGAAAATTCGTTACATGGTCACTCGCACGGATGACAGGTGTCATCCACAAAGCAAGCGGCCTATTTGTATACTTTGCACGGTCTTTATGACTGATTTTATGATTCTTTTACTAAATTTAAATATAATAGATTTACTATTAGTACACAGTAAAATGTATTCTAACGTCTGAAACAGTTCGACCATTGGAAGAACAATATCTTCAGGTGAATTACTGTCATTACATGGTCCCTCTGGTTGCTTACAGACGTACGGTTTTAAATTCAAAGAGTAAGCTGTTTTCACATCAACCAAAGGAAACATTTTTAACCCATACATTGCTGATTTGCTAGGGACAAATTGCCTGAATGGAATGGGCAGTTTTCTCTAAATGCCAAAAGCTGTTCGTCAACAGTAACAAAATCACTAGGTGAAAAATATTTTTGGCAATTGTTCGTGAAATGTTCAAGTATCTCTCTGATAGGAGCCAACTTGTCAGTCTCTCGGCGAACACATCTATCACGGATATTATCAAACCTAAGACATCTGAACAGAAACCTGAATCGGTTTTCACTTATGCATAAATAACGTGATTGAAGTCCGTTTCCCTTTGAGTTATCTCACAATTTCGATATACTCTTCCTGGAACACAGATATAACAAACCAATGAAAGCTCTGATCTCTATCGCATCCCTTTTCCTAGGGAAGTTACCATGAACTTCACTGATGGATATATTGCATGTTGCGAATATGCTTATTATGTTTTCATCCAAGCACAAATCCAGAATTTCTATTTCTGTCTTTTTTATACGAGTTTTATTTTTTGGTCCACGCAAATGCGTAATAATATTACAAGATCTGCGTATAACAATGGTAGGATTTTTTTTCCTCCGTTTAGATATTCCATCTTTCCCTAAAAGAAATGCATCGTCTTGAGTTACTTCTTACTGTGACTCGTAATCATCATTCTCTGGCACTTCTTGTTCTGTTCCTGAATCATTACCGCTTTCAGGAACACAGTCCTCATTCTCTGAGTCAGCGCTATCACTGCGAGCATCTTCATCACTCAGCTCATTGTACCATTAGCCGGCCGAAGTGGCCGTGCGGTTAAAGGCGCTGCAGTCTGGAACCGCAAGACCGCTATGGTCGCAGGTTCGAATCCTGCCTCGGGCATGGATGTTTGTGATGTCCTTAGGTTAGTTAGGTTTAACTAGTTCTAAGTTCTAGGGGACTAATGACCTCAGCAGTTGAGTCCCATAGTGCTCAGAGCCATTTGAACCATTTGTGAACCATTCCAACCATACATTAGGATCTCTACTAAACTCTGTCCGAGTTTTTTTTTTTTTTTTTGACGTTTCTTCCATAATCTAAAAATAAAGAGAATACTAGGTAACACGGAAAGTAACTGCAGTCAGTTTCAAAAAATCCAAATTTACGCACATGAAAGATCGATTGAATCTAGGAAAGCAATAAAGTAATACAGAGTCACTTTGTTTCAGAATGTGGCAGTAGAGCTCGCGCGGTTGACTGGTGTCCTCCAGACCATAATAATGTTTTATAAACAATGTATCTTTCGTAGCTGAAAGCCAACAACGATTGGAGCTAACTGCTGGAGAGTTAACATAAAGGTACAGAAAATGGCGTGATCTCAATCCTGCCCTGTCAGACAAAATTTAGCGGGAAAGTCATGTGGATGACGAGTGTCATCCGCGAGAGCGACGGAGCGTTAAAAATAGTTTCATATAACTCTTATAAATAACTTCTATAATAAACCACAGTTACACAATAAAGCAATTTTTCGTCTAAATTTTGGACTTTTACGCTTGTTATTGAAAAAGGTTGACCAGCCTGTGGTAACGTGCGTTGTTAGATCACATAGGTGATTGATTCTGAGCAGTAAACGGCCGCTGCAGACTTTTAGGATTTTTGCGCAAGTTCTTGAAGAAGATAGACCTATTTGTTGATGTTGAGGGTTTGATTTTGCGTGGTAAACGGCCGCTATAATACTCTAACTCTAGCACTCGTGAGACCTGAATGTGCTCCAATGTAGAGCTTCAACCTATTCCGGTTATTGCATTACGGAACTGAGAATAGACGATCCGTGCAACAGAAAATGGTGACCTTCAGTCATTCATCACGAAATTCAGTCAACACTCTGCACACTCGTCGCTGCAAAAGGACAGTACACTGAAAGCCTTTTCTAATAAATTCCAGGTCTTCTGCTAAATCATAAATACACTACTGGTCATTAAAATTGCTACACCAAGAAGAAATGCAGATGATAAACGGGTATTCATTGGACTAATGTATTATGCTAGAACTGACATGTGATTACATTTTCACGCAATTTGGGTGAATAGATCCTGAGAAATCAGTACCCAGAACAAGCAGCTCTGAACGTAATAACGGCCTTGATACGCCTAGGCATTGAGTCAAACAGAGCTTGGATGGCGTGTACAGGTACAGCTGCCCATTGAGCTTCAACACGATACCACAGTTCATCAACAGTACTGACTGGCGTATTGTGACGAGACAGTTACTCTGCCACCATTGACCAGACGTTTTCAATTGGCGAGAGATCTGGAGAATGTGCTGGCCAGGGCAGCAGTCGAACATTTACTGTGTCCAGAAAGGCCCGTACAGGACCTGCAACGTGCGGTCGTGCATTATCATGCTGAAATGTAGGGTTTCGCAGAAATCGAATGAAGGGTAGAGCCACGGGTCGTAACACATCTGATATGTAACGTCCACTGTTCAAAGTGTCGTCAATGCTAAAAAGAGGTGACCGAGACGTGTAACCAATAGCACCCCATACCATCACGCCGGGTGATACGCCAGTATGACCATGACGATTACACGCTTCCAATGTGCGTTCAGCGCGATGTCGCCAAACACGGATGTGACCATCATGATGCTGTAAACAGAACCTGGATCCATCCGAAAAAAGTCGTTTTGCCACTCGTGCACCCAGGTTCGTCGTTGAGTACACCATCGCAGGCGCTCCTGTCTGTGATGCAGCGTCAAGGGTAACCGCAGCCATGATCTCCGAGCTGATAGTCCATGCTGCTGCGAATGTCGTCGAACTGTTCATGCTGATGGTTGTTGTCTTGCAAACGTCCCTATCTGTTGACTCAGGGATCGAGACGTGGCTGCACGATCCGTTACAGCCATGCGGATAAGATGCCTGTCATCTCGACTGCCAGTGATACGAGGCCGTCGGGATCCAGCACGGCGTTCCGTATTAGCCTCCTGAACCCACCGGTTCCATATTCTGCTAAAAGTCACTGGATCTCGACCAACGCGAGCAGTAATGCCGCGATATGATAAACTGCAATCGCGATAGGCTACAATCCGACCTTTATCAAAGTCGGAAGCGTGATCGTATGTATTTCCCCTCCTTACACGAGACACCACAACAACGTTTCACCAGGCAACGCCGGTCAACTGCTGTTTGTGTATGGGAAATCGATTGGAAACTTTCCTCATTACAGCACGTTGTAGGTGTCACCACCGGCGCCAACCTTGTGTGAAAGCCCTGGAAATCTAATCATTTGCACATCACAGCATCTTCTTCCTGTCGATTAAATTTCGCGTGTATAGCACGTCATCTTCGTGGTGCAGCAATTTTAATGGCCAGTAGTATATGATAACAAGAATACATCTACCCATATTATGTCGCGGCAGACAAAAACTTTGTAGCTCCTCTTTTGCGCCGACCAGTATTTCTGAAGTGTGAGAGTCACGTGTTCATATTAGGCACATGGTCAGGGTATTTCGTAGGAAAGGGTGTTGTCTACGTAGAACTCCCACACTCGAGTCTGATACTCCAATCGCTGCAAAAATTCACCTAAAATGTCCGAAGAGGAGGCACTATCTTATCTGTGCAGTGAAACGGGACTGAGGCAGTCACTCTGTGTGTGATCCCCTGACGCAGTGTGTTATAAAAGTCCATGTGAGGCTTCACATTTGTAGCACATGGCAACATCTCGTCTTGACGAGTAATGCTTCTTAGTGCAGCCGTCATTAAGACGACATGTTCCAGGCAGATCCCACGCTCACGACCGGGTGGAGACAGCCAGCTGCCCTCCGGAAGATCTCCGCCAGCAGAGGAGGAAGGGCGGCTCGGCACACGGCCCGGCGGTAGGCAGTGTGTGCGCGGCGGCGGCGCCCTCGTATCTCAGGATCAATGGGAGACGCCGGGCCGTGCCGGGTCTGGCCATGTTTTTATCTCGACTGAGAAAGATGGCGCACCAATTCCGATCCCTTTTCTGCTCTTGTCTCGTTCGGTGAATTTATATCTCGGGCCGCGGCTTAAGCCTCCTTTCACAGGGAACGCCCGCTTCCGCCGTGTCATTATATCTCGTAAAGCAGTAAACAGATTTCTGCAGGGGATCGCCTGCCGAAGGTAACATCGTCGGTTAGAGAGGTCAGGACGTCTTTCCTCTGGCGTTGTTCGGCCTGTCCCTTTAAGCGTAACCTTTTTATGAGCGCAGGAGAATTTTAAAGCGAACTTTACGTGAAACCTTAGGACTCGCCAAAAAGCTACTGCTTTGTTATAAGACACTGTCAAATTGGAAGATTGTGATCTTTTACAATAAAACATGTGGACAAAAAATCATCGGTCAAGACTTATTTATTTCGTAAATATTTTCAACTCACTGACGAGCCATTTTCAGATGAATTTATTGTGATTTAAAAATAGCTCATCAGTAAGTTGAAATTAGTTATAAAGGAGTTTTAGCAATCTTGACCTACGATTTTTAAGCACATATTTTAAAGCATCTGCTATCACAGTACAAAACATCAACTAAGACCTGCAAAATTATTTGCATTTTAGTTGAATTACTACTGATCCGCTTCCAAGTTATCTGAAGAACACGAACAATTCTTTCATTGCTAAATAAGTCTTGTACATAATGAAAATTAATATGACAGTGAAAGAATTTTAGAGCAGCACAATGATGTGAATCTGAAAAGTGAAAGATATTCCATTAAAATTCCATACGTTAACTTTAACTCGTGTATGGAAGCAAACTTCAGATAATAAAAAGGGGACGCCCCTTCACCACTTTCTACGAACGTATATGAAGTAATGCACTAACAGAAACGTACATGCACAAAAAATACTAAATATCTTAGAGGCTCGAGGAGGCCACAGTAACATACGCACGCGTTCCCAGTTACCTCTTCCCAATAGAGAGTTTAAAAAATATAGATACTTTTCTGAAAATAACATTATCTCCTGTGCAACGAGCAAGATGATAATGTAGTCATAGAAGAATCAGGTTTACAGTTTTATTATTAAAGTTAAATGTGCATAACAGCGTATCGTCATTAAATAAAAACTTCTCAAGTACTATTTGTGATAACACCCACAATAGTAAGACGCAAAACCTTGGAAACGGTCCTACAGAACCACTCAACCAGTTAAATAATGTGGTTCTCGGAAATGTTTCAACCAAGAGGAAAATATTTACTCCTATCTGCAAAACATGATTTTTATGTGTACAACACTTAGAGGTAGACTCAACGATGGAGTAACATGACTACAACGACTTACATATACGAGAATTAACTGATATTAATAGAAATGAATGCTTAAGCAGGCTTAAATCTGTGGAAAATAGGTTTTGGAGTCAGTTCTAAACGCCACAATAAGACAGAGATAGTCAAAGAATTTAGCTGAACATATGGATCACACGAGCTAGGGTTAGAATCTTGACAGAAGAGGTTAACTTGCAAAAATACTTGGCAATCATCCAAGAAGAACCGAGAAAGTGGAAGATGGATCGATTACTTGTTATCTCAGGGAATAACAAAGTTTCGAGTATTTATCGTATAACTTAGTGCAACTTTGCGTGCTTTCCTCAATAAAATAAACTTATTTCGATATCTTGAACCGTTTATGAAGTATGATGGTTGTTATGACAACATGAGTTCCAATGTGAAGGGAAGGATTGTGCATGGCACACTCGACATTCCGCTGAATATCAAAACCAATTACTCGAAAACGAAAAGAGTTATCGTTCTGTTCTCAATTCTACATAAAATTTCCATATCTTATCTACATTTCATACACAGCAATGTATCAGCTGATACACACCATATGCAAAGTTTATGCCAGGCGTTTTTATTTCTGCAAACTTTAAAATTCCCTACAATGTTTTACTTAATTTGATACAGTACGGTAACTATGACGAATAACGTAAACAAGTAGTCTTTAATCGAACGAAGATATCAGACTGTAAGATGTGCCAATTTATTTGACTGGAAAATAAAAATTACTTAGCAGAAAACATATAAGAAGTGCACAGTCGTTTAACGTATACAGTTACCATATAAAGCTTTACACAGTCTTTTCGTCGGAATTAGTTGTGATATGGAGTTTCGTGGTGGATTAAGGCTGCATTCAACTCTAATGAATGGTTTGTACAGAAAGCTAAAAGTTGACGACAGTGATGTGAAATTATTCATAAAACGGGGACTTACATTTGACATGAGTCATTACTTAGAATTAGACCTAACTCTGTGCCTTCTACTTTTCAGAAATGAATACATATTCACCATTAGATTGGAATTTTTTTTGCATTTTGTTCGTTGTTGATCGTCGTGTTTGGTCGTTGCGGACGTCACATGACACCCGTTCAAGTTCGTTGTTGATCCTTTCACTCATTTTTTTATTACAGAGGCCAACCAACTCTCTGACCGAACACGATGAGCTACCGTGCTGGCGAAAAGAAAAAACTGTGTGCTGGACCGAGACTCGAACTCGGGACAATGTTTGTCACTGGCCAGTCCCACACGCTGTTAATTGTTGATTGCCCTTTCTAACTCACTTGTGACAGCGCGTTCTCTGTGCTCAATCGCGAAAGACCACAGAAGCAGGACCCAGATATTAAAAGGTATTGTGCCGCAAAGGACCGACTGCCTTTTTTTTCTTCTTTCTTCAAGTATTAGGCAATTTCCTTGTGAGTCCTCTTGTTCATAGCCTCTACTGTCTGAGATTAGTTTCTATTTGGTCTCTCCGCCTCTTTCTCGGTGACGGAGGCGGCGAAGTTAATGCTCTATGCGTCCATAGCATTCGATATCCCACACGTGGCCTCCCCCGCCCACCCCCTCCCCGCGACCCGTGCAAAGTACCGACTACCTCAGGGGGCTCAGACTTTGTTGACTGTATAAGGGTTCGGTGGCCTTGCGCTTCCTGGGTTGTGGCTCGTGAGTGCCACCAGTCTTCAGTAACCATAAGCTCTGTGCATACTCCAGCGACAACCTTGCAAATTGATGATAGAACGTTGTGTGCCACAGCGAACAGGGATCATGGCTTCGCCAACAAGATCGTGTGATTGGGAAAAACCTTCATAAAGGAGACCATCAACGGGAAGCTGTACCGAGCGCCGATGAGAAACATAGCTGTTGAGGCGGACCAGTTGTTACCAGGGAACCTATGGGAATCTGCCACACCTCAGTTCTGTAAGACTTATCCAGACATGTGAGGCAATGTCTGGATGGACCTTCACATCCCAGACTGCTCATGGGAACTCCATGGCGAATCCTCTACTTAGAAACGCTTTCAACGCAATTGCTGTACACTTTGGGAGTACTCACATCCACTTTTCTATAAGACTGAGGGAGGATAGCGATTTTGATAGTTAGAATCTACTTATTAATGGGACTCAAGGAGCTATAAATAGCAAGTGTATCTAGTGTGCAAGATGAAGGAGGGGCCATATGAAAATGTCTCCTCTTGCTATATTCATTAAGTCTTAGAAGAGCTTTTTGGTACCTTCAAATCTATTGAATGATTGCACAATGCATCCTTGCTGGTTGAAACTAAGAGGCCAAACATCTAAGGAACTCTAAAAGCTTCCGTGACAGTGACGTAGGTGTTGAGATGCGTAACTTCCTCACCTCAAGAAAAACTGCGGTAACTTGCCGTGATATTATGGACATAAATGTTTTGGAACTAAGACAAGAATGTGATTGAAGGAATTCTGGATAGATTGAGAAGATCGCCACTCATTGTGACCTTCAGATTCCCATCTGTATCTAAGTACACCATAGAAGGTAGCCCCACCTTAGGTTTAGACGTGCTTGGATTAATTTATAAGGTGAAACTTCCTGGCAGATTAAAACTGTGTGGCGGACCGAGGCTCGAACTCGGGACCTTTGCCTTTCTCGGGCAAGTGCTCTGCCGTCTGAGCTACCCAAGCACGACCCACGCTCCGTCCCCAAAGCTTCAGTTATGCCAATATCTCGTCTCCTACCTTCCAAACTTCACAGAATCTCTCCTGCGAACGTCGGTCCGGCATACAGTTTCAATCTACCAGGAAGTTTCATATCAACGCACACTCCGCTGCAGAGTGAAAATTTCTTTCTGAAAATTTATAAGGTGCCAAAAATCCAGCAGTTTGGCCACACAACACTGACTTTTTTCCAGTACTTAAAGCATCAAACCTAAGGGTACTTTTTATGCTAACAAACAGATTTATATCAAACCGCCTGTGTACTGTTGTATAAATTCCTTTGCGCAAAAATACATTCCCCATCTGTTTCTGTCCATTTAGTTGTACATCACTGACGTGTAGGAGTGGCGAATATAGTTTCACAATATTTATTTGTACCTGTGACACACTGGAAAAGTTAGTTAAGACTGCCTTCAGTGTCAATATTCAAATCCACACGTAATCGGGGCGTCAACTAACAACAGCGGTTGTTTGTCTTTCTTTCATCTTAGCTGCAAATATCTGATGTTGTCAGATGCCAAAACGTCGTAATAAATAAAGAGACTATTTCATTGATAAAATATTCATGATGGTCGCAGATTCATATCGGAATGTAGTCTACTTTATGAAGAGGAACGCCACAGTCTGAGAAGGTATGTGACATTACTGCAGTAACTACACAGTCAAGCTAAATTTGCAAATAACTTGGCAGTTCGAAACTGCATACTAGTATGACGTAGCACCTTCTCTGAGATTAGTAAATAGTACTCTGATACTGGTTCTGAGTAGAAAGGACTCGTGCAAATGAGACTGAACAATAAATAAGAATTATCTTACAAAGTCATCCACTGGGTTGGGATGGGCGTCATAAAGCTACTGTATCCTCTGGTAGTAGGCAGTTGGCCCACAGTTGGTGGCGGGGCGGATTGCTCTCTCACTATTCTTTAAACAATCAGTCCATCTCCCTGTAAAGGTTTCAGGTTTTCTGTCCTTTCGCTCTGCAATGGCACATACTGGTTTATGCGATAAAAGCAGCATTGGCGAAAATTCAGCTAAATGCTTTACGACGTATGAGCCACATAACTCCAATCCATGAGCAGCATCTCAAAGTTAGGCCTTTCAGAATTCTTGCCTGATTCGTTTGAAAAAACGACTGAAATATCCTTTTAGTTGTTTTATTGTCTCTAAAGCAAAGAATATGGCAATCAAATCCGTGTTTACTATCCCGACACTAATTACGCACCGTTACTGACTGTCTCTGTAACAAGGTCACAGCCAAAAGCAGCCAGAAGGTATTTGGTCCTACCAGATATTTTAAACGTCCTAAACAGTCACTGACCCACGCCTGTTTGTGAGTTAACACATTCAGTCATTCAGTAGTCTTCTTGCACAGAAGTTCTCGCCATAATGTATCGCAATTTGCACGAAACACTCCACGCGGGTTTATCTACGACTTGGAAAGTTCACACGTGAAATCTCCTAAAATAAATTACTCACAAAGCTCAAATTTTCCCAAAATACTCAACACCATAGTCGTTTTTCATCAACTACACTAGAACCGATCAAACACGCAGATTTCTTCATTTTGGTACAAATTTGATCAGGTGTTTGCTAGAAGCTGGCTGCCGAGCGACTGTATCGACTCATAGATCTGAGACCCAAAGCCCTACCCAAACGAGAGGGAAATGCCGAATTCTTATTGGCTAGTATGTTAAGCAGCCAATCAGATTATCTCGAGCACTCCTATACTCGCGAAATTTCTAGTGTCAGCCAATCAGATTTGCACAAGTGATTTGGACCAGGAATCTCGTATGTCCGAAACTAAAAATAATTTAATGAAAAAAAAATACGATTCCTTTTCACAAAATAATTTACTAATAAATTTTGTACTCAACATCCCTTCTGGCTGCCTTTTACAAAATCTAACTCAGTCGGACATACGGCACAAATTCCCCTATTACACAATAAATTTCTCCCGCTTACATTTGCGTAGTTTTAACAACATGTCATGTTCTCGTTTTACGTATGTCATCCATTCGCACTCTCGGTCTCTCCAAAACGCTCACACAATCAAAACACAATGAAATTAGGATTTTCCAATGTACTGTTAATCACTTCAGAAATCTGTGGCAATGAAACTAAACTGAATTCCAGAAATTTAGATTATATGAACCTATCCCCTTGGTTGTAGTTTCAATTGATACTACAGATGAATACGATACAGTACCTAACTCTGTTTCACAATGCCAGCACGTTTATTTTGTATTTTAGATAAAAATTTAGATCTCCGAAAGTAGTGTAATTATTGATTTTAAATTTTAGTCGTGTGGCTCTATTATCAATAGACTCTGCTACACTAAGTATGAATAATATCGATTAACATTTAATAGTACTTCTTGAGATCCATAGACAGTACGTGTAACGTATTGCACGCAGCGTTAAGCAAGCACATGGCTCGCCCAGTCCAGAAGTCAGCGTCAACTGTGCGAGCTTGAGGATCCAAATCCTCTCTCCTCCCGACTCCACGGCAAGCTACGTTTCGAATGGACGGTGACAACTCGTAATAATTTGCTACGTCACAAGTTACTGTGATGGCCCTTGATACCCTGGATCCTGGTAATGGGATAGAGTCGACGTTTGTGCTGGTCCCACACATGTTGCATCGGAGACAGATATGGGAAGCTTTCTGGCCGCAGGAGTACCTCAACATCACGCGTAGAGGTAATAGAGACAGGTAGCATCTGTGGATTGTCATCGTCCTGTTGAAAACTGGAACCAATATACTGTCGCATGTGGGGTAGCACATTTGGACGCTGTATGTCTGTGACGTTCCGTTGTGCCTTTAAGAGTTCCTTCAGCCACTACCAGCTCTTACCTGAAGTCATATCCGATGGCTCTCCATGCTATTATGCTCGGAGTAACACCATTGCGCCTCGCCAAAACTGCGGAAGAATGGGATCTCTGCCCAGGTAGCCTCCAAACGTGCCGGCGATGATCATCCGGATTGGTGTTATACACCTTGCCGGAATGGTAACAAACTAACCACCAAGAGCACTAACGTTACCTCATAGCCGTTGCCGTTTTATCTACCACAGTAAATTGCAACGGTAATCATTCACATATGCGTCTATGGTGTGTGTGTACGTGTACGGACTTAGATAGGCGTCACACGAAATTTTATGGGTGCTTCACCTTTTTCGTCAGACAGTGTAATCTTTTGTTATTATTTTACAGCTTAGTTTCTTCCCAGTTTCATTAAAAAAGACAGAAAAAAACTTGTTGCTTATGTATAAAAACCTTTATAAAACTCATCCTTTCACAGAATTTAAAATCGTTCGTAAATAGTTCACCTTTTAATTTATCGTTTTTTGTTTTGCGCATGTATATACCGTCACACGTCACAGTTAATATTCCCAAAGACTCCATAATCACAACGTCCTCTAATCGTAATTTCCCTTCCCACCTACCGCACAGACTTCCTTACTTCACTCTTGTCCCACAACTGAAGACATAATCCAGTTCATTATTACTACCCTTCAAAACATCAAGTCATTTGACCATTCCCATGTCCTCCACCGAGCTACACAGGCTGCCCGTTCTGTGTTCCATTCAAATTCGACTGCCACATATTCCCAAAACCCATCTCTTCTCCTGTTTCGCCGAGTAGACTCCCACGCTAAATACCTTCCCACTAAGTCTTCTGCAGCTTCATCTAACTCGCTCCCAACAGCACTCCCTTTCCCACAGCCTTCGAAACTACAAGTGGATACCTGTGACTCCAGTTGCAGCTCTTGACAAACATGCTTCATCCACTCTTCATCATGATCCTATTCTATCTGTCTCTTATCCGGAGGTCGTCATGAAGCAAGACACGAGATCGGCGCTGTCTTCAGTAACTCGTCGCTACCAAGCAGCTCATTGTATAAAGCCATTTCCACTGAACCAACATCGCTCTGTATTTTTAATACCACCTTTTATCGACTTTCAGATGTTTTAATACCACTTTTATATTTAAAAACCTGCAGGCTAAAAATCGGATAGGTGAGAAGAGTACATTGAAGGCCCCTATGTCTACTATGATAGAAGAAAAGCAGGAGTACATTTAGACGAGATAGGGGAGCCAATATAACAATCAGAATTTAAGAGAGCTTTGGAGGACTTAAGATCAAATACGGCAGAAGGGGTAGATAACAGTCCATCGGAATTTCTAAAATCATTGGGTGAAATTGCAACAAAACTGTTCACGCTGGTATGTAGAATGTATGGGTATGATGACATACCAATTAACTTTCGGAAAAATATCATCCACGAAATTTCGGAGACTTCAAGAACTGACAAGTGAGAGAATTATCGCACAATCATTTTAACAGCTCATACATCAAAGTTACTTACAAGTATAATATACAGAAGAACGGAAAAGACTTGACAATGTGTTATATCACGTTCAGTTTGGCTTCAGGAATGGTAGAGACACCAGAGAAGCAACTCTGACGTGGCGGTTGTTAATGGAAGCAAAGTTAGCAAGACTAAAAAAAAAATTAAGAGAAGTTCACAGGATTTATCGATTTGGAAGAATTGTTCGATAATGTAAAATGGTGCAAGATGTTTGCAGTTCTAAAAAATTGGGGGTAAGCTATAGGAAGGGACGCGTAATATACAAAATGTACAAGAACCAAGAGTGGACGACCAAGAACGAAGTGCTCGGATTAAAAGCTGTGTAAGACAGGAATGTAGTCTTTCGTTCCTACTGTTCACTCTGTACATCGACGGAGCAATGATGGAAATAAAAGAAAGGTTAATGAGTGGAATTAAAGTTCAAGGTGAAAGAATATCAATGATACGATTCGCTAAAGACACTGCTGTCCTGAACGAAAGTGAGGAAGAGTTACATGATCTGCTGAACGGAATGAACAGTATAATGAGTACAGAGTATGGACTTAGAGTAAATCGAAGAATGACGATGGTAAGAGAAGTAGTAGAAATGAGATCATCGAGAAACTTAACATCAAGATCGATGCATACGAAGTAGATGAAGTTAAGGAATTATGCTAGCCAGGCAGCAAAATAACCGATGACGGACGGAGCAAAGAGGACGCCAAAAGCAGACTAGCGTTCGCAAAAAGAGCGTTCCAGGCCAAGAGAAGTCTACTAGTATTAAACATACGCCTTAATTTGAGAAAGAAATTCCTGAGAATGTACGTTTGGAGCACAGCATTGTATGGTAGCGAAGCATGGACGTGGGAAAACCGGAACTGAAGAGAATTTAAGTATCTGTAATTTGGTGCTGCATACGAATGTTGAAAGTAAGGTGGGCTGATAAGGTAAGGATGAGGAGGTTCTGAGCAGAATCAGAGAGGAAAGAAATATGTTGAGAACACTGACAAGTAGAAGAAACAGAATGATAGAATATCTGTTAAGACATCAGCGGATGACTTCCATGGTACTAGAGGTAGCTGAAGAGGGCAAAAACTGAAGAGCAAGACAGACTGGAATACATCCCGAAAATAACTGAGGACGAAGGTTTCAAGTGCTAATCTATAATGAATAAGTTGGCACAGCAGAAGAGGAATTCACGGCGGGCCGCAACAAACCAGACGGAAGAGAATCATTCCCCCACCATCTTGTCGACATTCAATACCTCAGTATATCACCTGTTTTCCCTTGCTTCCACTAAGCTTCACTCCAACAACCCAGTATTGCCCTCCTAATAATCAATTCTGGTGTAGTACCGCGCCTATCTCAACACATACCATCCACTCTACATTTAAGCTGCAATATTGTGTCAATATATTGAGGAAAGTGCGGGGGCTAACAACGGCGCAATGTTAGTGCGCAATATTTACATCCGGGAAGAATCAGTATTTATCCCTCGCAGTGAATACATCGGTGTGTATTGCGACTGAGTTGCTTGGCTAGCAAAATACAAACGGAAATTATGCAGAAAGGGCGAAACAAGTCCGAGAAATTTGCTATTAAAATTTCAAAAGCGTGGACGCTTTCATCGCAACGTACGTTCACAAACCACACCAACAACTGATTAAAATTTAAAAAAGTGAACTACATGATTTATCATGTATATGCACTGTTCTCTTTGTGTTTCTCAACAGATACAACTGTTTCAAACGAAAGAAATCAATTATGTGATAGAAAGCTTACATGATTTTTATGCCTTTACTGTCACAAAGTAAGCATTTATATACACTGGACAACTGATAACTACTACAGGTAAAATAAACATTGATAGATACTGTCAGATCAGCATGAATTTTCGTTTCCGTAGCTAATGTGGATAACGAGGTATCTGTCGTTTGCTGATCAATGAGGAACAGTATTTCTTCAAAGTAAGATGTTGTGCTTTCATATTCATCTTCCAGGCACTTTCTGATCTTTTTTATTTACTTTTTCAATTCTTTGCGGAATGGCCTTTCGAAGCGATTTCAATTTGTCTAGGTTTCGGCAGGAACTGACGAGTATTGTGCAATACCCACCTTAGACAGTACAATGTGTTGCGCAACATACTGAACGAGTGTCAACCTTTTCAAAGATCTACAGTCTTCTTCAGTATATTGCGCGAACTATAACAATCTCAGAAGGTTAATATTATTGCGCGATACTCAGTATTTTTTAGGGTATTGTTATTTATGTCTCGGAGCAGTTTTGAAGTAAGCTATCTATCTGTTTGCTAAACGGTCACTGTATGACGCAACTACACTGTAACATCTTTGAATATAAACATTAAGTAGGAGAAATTGCACTTCGCACAGATAGACTTCTTACAGTAAAACGCCTCCTGTCAGTACCCTTACGCCAGAAGGATACTGACAGGAGGCACTGTAGAGGTAAGCATTAACTGTTTCGGAAACTAGTCAACCTTTGCAAGCTGATGGAATCAAGTGTCGACGTTCTTCACAACAAGCTTCCTAGCTTACTGTGTATTGCCATCTTTATGTTGGTACAAATTACACGCACCTGTACAAACTTGTACTCTAAATGCACAGCGTGCCCGGAACCACAGTTGTATTCCACCGCGTCACGCAAGTTCTAAATGTCCACCAAGCTGGTGTCTTGATGGTGATTTAGAAATAAAAGGATGTTGGTGACTGTATCCTGCTCCATCATTTATGCTGATCAGCACAAATTAGCGTTTCTAATTACTAAGTGAAGTATGGGAGTAAATGCTATCGCTCCCAGAGCCAGTAACGTCACGGTTTCCTTCGCGTCGTCAGGAGATGTTTCAGCGAAATTTTCTTCAACAAATGATAAAACAGAGGAGTTACTTGAGATATCTCATTAGGTACACGAATATTTGTGCTTAGCACTTCGATAAATCACATTCTGTATGTTGCAAAGTGGCGAACAAATTCCCGTAAAATTCGTGATGGCTATACACATTCACTCAAAAACTAGTTATTCTCCTTTTTTTGGAGTGCAACTGTACGTGATGTCTGGGCGAACTATCCCTTTCTAAGTGGCTAAGAGGAGCCGTACATCTACAAAATTACTTCATTCTCCCACTTCGTAGCTACGTACTTCACTACCACCCTCTACAAAGATACACTTCAACTCCCCTTTTCAAATACATCGGACAAAGCAGTCGGAAAACTCTATTTATTGTTAGTTTACAGGAATTACTCCAGACCTGTTTTACTTTTCTGTTTATTTCTTATCTTGACTATCCATTCATTTCCTTCGACAGCTCTGAATGTAAAAATTCATCCACCAGTTGTACATTTCGTTGTTAATTTGTGCTATTTTATTTTCGATATATTGGTCATAGAATATTTCAGTGTTAGTGTAATTGCCACTCAAGTTTATATTTCTCGCTCTGTTCCTACGTATACACTAATATTCTGCAAATCACACTTAAGTGCCTGGCAGAGGGTTGTCGAACCACCTTCACAATAATTCTCTGTTATTCCAATCTCTAACAGCGCGTGGGAAGACGAACACCTGTATATTTTCGTGTGAGCTCTGATATCCCTTAATTTATTATGAGGATTGTTTCTCACTATATAGGCCATCGTCAAAAGAAATTTCCCCATCGGAGGAAAAAGTTGGTGACGGAATTCGCATGAGAAGATTACGCCGCAATAAAAAAACGCCTTTGTTTTAATGATGTCCATCCCAAATCCCGTATCATATCAGACACTCTCTCCCCTATTTCTCGATAATAGGAAATGTGCTGCTCTTCTTCGAAATTTTCTTGATGTGCTCCGTTAATTCTGTTTGGCATGGATCCCACATCCCGCAGCAGTACTCCAAAAGACGATGGACAAGCGTAGTATAGGCAGACTCTTTAGTAGATCTGTCGCATCTTCTAAGTGTTCAGCCAATTTTTATTATTTGTGTTTACAAATATTAAAAAGTTACTGACTCATTTTCGAATAGTTCGTTAGGTAGTTATTAACACTCATAGTTTATGGAGACATGCGAATAACGCGGACTGATCCTTCGCCTGTCTCCGTTCCTTCCGTGGTCCCCTCCATCCCTGTCTATTCTGTACATACTTTCTTCTTTCAGTAAGACATTTATTACAGTACTTTGTCATGAAGCACATTTCCAATACAGTGAGCTGACAAAAGTCATAGGATAGCGATAGGCAAATATACACATGGTGGTAACAACCCCTTACACGAGGTATAACAGGGCATTTCATTGACGGAGCTGTCATTTTTACCCAGGTGATTCATGTGTAAAGGTTTGTGATGTACCAATTACCCCACCTCTGGAATTAACAGACTCTGAACGCGGTATGTTAGTTGGAGCAAGACGCACGGGACACTCCATTTCGGAACTCGTTAGGGAATTCAATTTTCCGCGCTTCACCGTGTCAAGAGTGTACCGAGAATACCAAATTTCATGCATTACTTGTGACAACTGACAATGTAGTAGCCTACGGCCTTCACTTAACGACCGTGAGCAGCGGTGCTTGTGTAGAGTTGTCAATGCTAACAGACAAACAAGACTGCGTGAAATAACAGCAAAAATCAATGTGGGACGTACGACGTTCGTATCCGTTTAGGACAGTGCTGTGAAGTTTGGTGTAACAGGCTATAGAAGCAGACGACCGACGCGAGTACCTTTGAAAACAGCGTGACATCGCCTGCACCACCTCTCCTGAGCTCGTAATAATGTCAGTAGGACCGTAGACGACTGAAAAATCGTGGCCTGGTCAGATGAGCCAAAATGTAAGTTGTAAGAGTTGATGGTAGGAGGCCATGGACCCAAGTTATCCGAGTTGTCAATGAGGTACTGTGCAAGCTGGTGGTGGCTCCACAATGACGTGGACTGTTCTTGCATGGAACGGAGTGGGTGTTTTGTCTATTCGACTGAGTAGGGACTATCTGCAGCCATTTATGGACGTCATGTTCCCAAACTACGATGTAATTTTTATGGATGACAAAGGGCAGTGTCACCGGGGCACAATTACTGTTCTCAATTGGTTTGACGAACATTCTGGACATTTTGAGCGAGCTCTATGAGCACCCAGATCGCTCGGCGTGAACCACACCGAACATTTATGGGAAATAACAGAGGTCGTTTTGAGCATGCAATCCCGCTCCAGCAACACTTTTTGACTATTGACAGCTATATAGGCAGCATGGCTCAATACGAGGTGCATTCAAGTTCTAAGGCCTCCGATTTTTTTTCTCCGGACTGGAAAGAGATAGAAACATGCGCATTGTTTTAAAATGAGGCCGCATTCATTGTCAGAACGTCCCAGAGATGGCAGCACCGTACGGCAGATGGAATTTTACCGCCAGCGGCGAGAATGAGAACTGTTTTAAATACTTAAAATGGCGACGTTTTCCTTACCTGAACAGCGTGCAATCATTCATTTTCTGAATTTGCGTGGTGTGAAACCAATTGAAATTCATCGACAGTTGAAGGAGACATGTGGTGATGGAGTTATGGATGTGTCGAAAGTGCGTTCGTGGGTGCGACAGTTTAATGAAGGCCGAACATCATGTGACAACAAACCGAAACAACCTCGGGCTCGCACATGCCGGTCTGACGACATGATCGAGAAAGTGGAAAGAATTGTTTTGGGGGATCGCCGAATGACTGTTGAACAGATCGCCTCCAGAGTTGGCATTTCTGTGGGTTCTGTGCACACAATCCTCCATGACGACCTGAAAATGCGAAAAGTGTCATCCAGGTGGGTGCCACGAATGCTGACGGACGACCACATGGCTGCCCGTGTGGCATATTGCCAAGCACTGTTGACGCGCAACGACAGCATGAATGGGACTTTCTTTTCATCGGTTGTGACAATGGATGAGACGTGGATGCCATTTTTCAATCCAGAAACAAATCGCCAGTCATCTCAATGGAAGCACACAGATTCACCACCACCAAAAAAATTTCGGGTAACCGCCAGTGCTGAAAAAATGATGGTGTCCATGTTCTGGGACTGCGAGGGCGTAATCCTTACCCATTGCGTTCCAAAGGCCACTACGGTAACAGGTGCATCCTACGGAAATGTTTTGAAGAACAAATTCCTTCCTGAGCTGCAACAAAAACGTCCGGGAAGGGCTGCGTGTGTGCTGTTTCACCAAGACAACGCACCCGCACATCGAGCTAACGTTATGCAACAGTTTCTTGGTGATAACAACTTTCAAGTGATTCCTCATGCTCCCTACACACCTGACCTGGCTCCTAGCGACTTTTGGCTTTTTCCAACATGAAAGGCACTCTCTGTGGCCGCACATTCACCAGCCGTGCTGCTATTGCCTCAGCGATTTTCCAGTGGTCGAAACAGACTCCTAAAGAAGTCTTCACCGCTGCCATGGAATCATGGCGTCAGCGTTGTGAAAAATGTGTGCGTCTGCAGGGCGATTACGTCGAGAAGTAACGCCAGTTTCATCGATTTCGGGTGAGTAGTTAATTAGAAAAACAATCGGAGGCCTTAGAACTTGAATGCACCTCGTATTTCTGCACGGGACTTCCAACGCCTTGTTGAATCCGTATTGCTGCACTAGGCCAGGCAAAAGGAAGTATGCGACGTATTAGTAGGTATCCCATGTCTTCTGTCACCTCTACAAGGAATTTGCTCTTGACGAGTTTGTCCTGGCAACAAATTAGTGTACGTAAAATACCAGTTAACATAAATAGGATAGTTATTTCTGGGTACGGTATTTGTTACGAGAGTGAAATAATATAAAGCTTTCCACGCAGCGGACCAGGAGTAATTCACTTGCAGCTCGCAGAGGTCTGTAGAACGAGCACCGGGCCGAGCTCTCAACCTCCCCTGGCCGGATCTTCATGCGCAGCGATTTCCGCCGAGGTGCCGGGAGCCTCCTCCAGGAGTGATGCAAAAATATTCATGGGGCACGCAGGTGTGGAGTCAGAGTGCCGGGAAGCGCCGGGAAGCGCGAAATCGATAAGCCGTCACCTCACTGCACTGCTTCGACCCGCGTCGCATGACGCCTTCAGCATAATTGAAGTGCCCCGAATTACCCTGTGCTCTGCTGCGTTCAGTGGATACCTGGATGTTGGCCGAGAGTTCTGGCCGTCTGACCTCAAAGGGACGAACTGCATCCACCGGAAAGGGAACGCCATTGAATTTGCCCTCTTCGTAGTTGCTATGAGGTTCATTCGTTAAATGGCGATCCAGAGTAGTGGACGATGCGACGTTCTACATTTAAGGTAAGAACCAAACCTTCAGTTCCGATATTTTATTTTATGTTTTACCTGCAACGCCGGGAGCGTTTATTTGCCCTCCAGCTGAAGACAATAGGCAATAGGCATTCAACAGAAAACATACATTTCTGATTTCTAGGTGTAAGCTGTACATGTGAGTTTCCACAAAACAGAGTAACTCATTGTCAGTGGTTGACTAGTATTATGATTAAAAATCATGCTAGATACCAACAGCATGTGCTGAATTTCGAGGGCAAGGATTTCTTCAGCATGTATCAACGGGTCGTGGAATCACAGCAAACTATAACTACTCATTGGCATTGTAAATACACTACTGGTCATTAAAATTGCTATACCACGAAGATGACGTGCTACAGACGCGAAATTTAACCGACAGGAAGAAGATGCTGTGATATGCAAATGATCAACTTTTCGGAGCATTCACACAAGGTTGGCGCCGGTGGTGACACCTACAACGTGCTGACATGAGGAAAATTTCCAACCGATTTCTCATACACAAACAGCAGTTGACCGTCGTTGTCTGGTGACACGTTGTTTTGATGCCTCGTGTAAGGAGGAGAAATGCGTACGATCACGTTTCCGACTTTGATAAAGGTCGGATTGTAGCCTATCGCGATTGCGGTTTATCGTATCGCGACATTTCTGCTGGCGTTGGTCGAGATCCAATTACTGTTAGCAGAATATGGAATCGGTCTATTCAGGAGGGTAATACGGAACGACGTGTTGGATCCCAACGGCCTCGTATCACTAGCAGTCGAGATGACAGGTTTGCAAGACAACACGAACAGTTCGACGACGTTTGCAGCAGCATGGAGACAATGGCTGCGGTTACCCTTGACGCTGCATCACAGACAGGAGCGCCTGCGATGCTGTACTCAACGATGAACCTGGGTGCACGAATGGCAAAACGTCATTTTTCGGATGAATCCAGGTTCTGTTTACAGCATCATGACGGTCGCATCCGTGTTTGGCGGCATCGCGGTGAACGCACTTTGGAAGCGTTTATTCGTCATTGCCATACTGGCGTATCACACGGCGCGAGGGTACGGGAAGCCGTTGGTTACACGTCTCGCTCACCTCTTATTCGCACTGACGGCACTTTTAACAATGGACGTTACATTTCAGATGTGTTATGATCCGTGGCTCTACCCTTCATTCGATCTCTGCGAAACCCTACATTTCAGCAGGATAATGCACGACCACATGTTGCAGGTCCTGTACGGGCCTTTCTCGACACAGAAAATGTTCGACTGCTGCCCTGGCCAGCACATTGTCCAGATCTCTCACTAATTGAAAACGTCTGTTCAATGGTGGCCGAACAACTGGCTCGTCACAATACGTCAGTCACTACTCTTGATGAAGTGTGGTATCGTGTTGATGCCACATGGGCAGCTGTTCCTGTACTCGCCATCCAAGCTCTGTTTGACTCAATGCCCAGGCGTATCAAGGCCGTTATTACGGCCAGAGGTGGTTATTCTGGGTACATTTTGTAAAAATGTAATCACATGTCAGTTGTACTCTAATATGTTTGTCCAATGAATACCCGTTTATCGTCTGCATTTCTTCTTCTTGTAGCAATTTGAATGGCCAGTAGGGTAACTTCCTGCTATCGCATGTCAATTTCACGTCGCTGGGTTCCGTACGACAAAATTGGTAATCCAGCTTGGATATTTACTGAGTTTATACGTAAGTTACGTCTCTCATGTGCCAAGAAACAAACTTAATTGTAGTTTTCGTTTCATGCTGCGTTAAATCCTACTGTTATGCACGGTTCTTGGATGTAGATTTTAAATTTCTGTGTTTTGTGTTGTCGACGTGATAACACCATAATGCAGTCTACCTGTACAAACTGTACCATGTATACCGAAGCAATGTTATTTGGGAAACTGGAAAGTGTGAGTGGGCTTTGTATTGTTGTTAATGCGAGATTCATTGTTTGAGCCTACGAGTGTTTTGATTTCCTCAGTGAGTGGTTGAGTAGAGCTGAGGCAACCGGAGTTTTAACTAGCGACATTACGTGGAACAGCAATGAATATGAAATGATAAATTCATGTAAAGGAGGGGAAACATAATGAGGGAAAAACATTAATTAGTATTACAGATGAAAGTATTTTACGGAGGTCTTATTAACAAAGCGGTGTTCTCATTACAAGTGATTCATATCGCTAAAGTAACAACCTCGTGTGAATAATAAGAACTTCGTATTGCAGGCAGCCTTGACCCTTAAGTGGAAGAGCGGTTCATTTCACATCCATTCGTTACGAATGGTAAGAAATGGTGCTTGTCCTACAGTATGTTTCAAGAACATTTTTGTGGTTTTTTCTGTTGAAGAAACGTAGAACGACACTGACCATAGTGAGAGTGGTACATTTTACAAGAGACGACAGCTAGAAGGGCGGAAGTGGAGATGTTTGTGTGGAAGAGACACTCTCCCAGTTCGCGCCTCGCCAGTTTTCCTTAGAATGATGGTGATGACCTGGGAAGACAACCGAGTCCACCCTTCTGCGACAGTAGTAGGCTGTGGTGTTGATCTCTGCGACTCCAATTATGGCGAGATAGCCACCTCTCCCAGTAGCGGCTGTTGTTGTCTGAAGCGTGAAGGAAATCTACAACAGACTTGTACCAGACGTCAATTTTCTGTAATCAAGGAATCGAGTGCGAAAGTTACTTACGCCATCCGTCCATCTGACCAAATGACTTACAAACTAAAATACTAGGGTATTTGTGGAGCTATTGCTTAGTGGACGTCATTGTCATGACCACATACGTCTTGCTGTTACGAAGGTATTAGCGATTCTCACTCTTCCGTGATTGATCATATAGGACTGGTTCGTAAAATCTATTGGTATGCGTTATTGCTTTAACAATAGCGTTTCTTTCATCACGTAGCGAATGTGACGTGATCCTACGTAGCTTCTCTGCCTCACTACAATTCTGCTGAAGTCTGTTGTCCGGCCCGCCAGAAGCACCGATGTTACGTTTCTTTTCCCCTGACCTATTCTCGGTGTTGAAATGTTATTCTTGACGCCCGCCTCCTGTCGACTCAGCCGCAATGTAAGCTGATAGCTTCGTTCAGGGACTTTGAAAGTGTTAACGGTTTTCACATTGTACAAGGTTAGAACATGTACAAGGTATGTACATTGAACACGGATGGCGTGCAACAGCATTGTAACAATAGTAACGAGTGCGAGTGCAAACTGGATCTGTTCATTGGAAATGCTTATCAAGTAAACGATGACATTATCTGCATTATTGATTCTGGGTTATTAAATAACGACCCTTTTCGTACTAAAGACTATTTACATTGACGTGCATGATAATAAAATTAAATTTAAATCCAAACAAGTGCAGAGGATGGGCCGAAGGCAAGCGGTCACAAGTGTGCTTGTTTGTATGTGACCTCTTCTTCTACCTTACATGAGTCCGAATGCCCGCAGATAAATTTGCAACCTATACTTTTCAATGAAATATAGATCGACATGAAGGTGGAAACCATTCAGTGTCAGATATAATATCGCTAAGGAAGGCGAGTACAAAATCATCAAGAAACAATATTTATTAAGAATTAAATTTACGTTAGTGGAAAGCTCTACGAAGTACTTCATTTCTGTTTCCATAGTTCGGTGTGGCTGAAACCTGGTGGTAATAAAAACATACAGCCTTTTGTATAAGCTTGGGAAAAGAGACTTCGCTCCATGTATATTTTTAATGATTCTACTTATAACTAATAATTAGACAGTTAAGAGAAATATGGGTGAATCAAAGTTGGTCAAGTAAGGACAGTACTATAAATATCGAGGAACCGTAAATCTGAATCCATGAATGAAACATGTTGTGCACCAAAAATAGATGCGCAGAAAACGGCGGGAATGGACAGTGGCTGAGGGGTGTGGGCGTAATTATTTATGAATTTTAATCAATTTATCAGCAATAACAGTAAATTCGTCACAGAGCACGTATACGGCCAAACACAAGTAAAACACCCAGCATGGGTAAGTTGGCTAAATGGGCAAAACTTAATATCAAATACAACATAACAGACAGTAAAATCCTGTGTACTTCAGAATACCTGTGGAAGTACAAAACAGTATGGTTACATACAAATGCAACTTGTAAAAGAATCGCATGAAAGAAAAAAATTGGTGGAATACCAGAACAATATATCCAAAAAATATCCCAGTGTAAGTCGGCACACCAGGCCCATAAGCTAATACTAATACAGTTAATTAACAAGAGAAACCCTACATACACAAATATTATAAAAACTATGTTATCATGTATGCTCAGCATCATTTGCTAACCCAATAGATCGATTTCAGCCAAACATGATACGTTTATCACTATCTGGAATGAAAAACTATGGGGAAGAGAATCACCGATCTCTCAAATGGGAGGTGGCTGGGGCAGAAAAAGAAGCTCACGACGCACAAGTACCCAGACTATATTCATCCTGTATTTGAGAGTGAGAGGACTTAGTGAGTTGCAACAATATTTTCCCCACAAAATTTCAAACACTTCTGAAATGTTTTCTCGCTGACATCCCCATAAAATGATGAAAGGAAAAAATATATTGCTTGCTATATTTTCGTTGTTCATGCAGTAAAACTAAAGTATCACGAAAATGTTTTAATTTATTATCTCTTTGTTTCTATATCGCTGTGCAACACTTTTTGCAGATAGCATTGACATCTCTTACCCAATGTACCTACAACATTATGTCGTTGTACGACACATGGTTCAGGAGAAATGGCGTGATAAACGCCGTCGTGTTTGAAATAGTGCCGCCTCATGCACGACGTTTTAATTTATTACGTCTTTCTATTAACTCTATTAACAACTAATTTCACAGACAACCGATATACGGTTCTGGAGATCGACGTCGTTAACTTAGAGATGCGTGAAAACAAACTGTAGGGCCAAAGTTGCTAGAGATACTGGTGAAATATGTGTCAAAAATGTATGAAATACGTGAAACGTATGTGACATGTGCATATACGGGCGGAGTCACGGGCAGAAGTTCCTCCCGAACACCTGGATTGATTTCAACCAAACTTGGTGCACACATAACTTACCTCTTGAAAGATATACTGTGGAGGATAGATCTCCAACATGCTACTGAGGTGGGAGTGAAACGTGTTGGGTTGATAATAGATAAGGGGGGAAAGAAGAGAGAGAGAAAAAGGGTATGGACAGAGAGATGGGGAAGGAGGAGATGGAGAGGGTGGTGGCAGAGATGGACATGCAGAGGAGGAGATGGACAGAGGGTGTTGGAGGAGATGGACAGAGAGAGAGAAAGAGAGAGAGAGAGAGAGAGAGAGAGAGAGAGAGAGAGAGAGAGAGCAAGGGGGATGTAAACTAATAAAAGTGTGGAAAAAGTATATACCCGGGCAACTAGGGATATGCAGCTAGTAAATAAAAAAACACGACGACTCAGTCAACCATCAGCTAACCACCGGTCACAATAACTAAGACCAAGAATTCAACCAACGCCAGAAATAAGAGGCGTGACAGAATATTCGTTGAGCAATATCAATAATAAAATAGAATTACTTTACTGTTTGACGCCCTTGTTCCTGTTGCGCCACGCCGTAATGGCAGTTCAGTGAGTTGTACAATTTAATCAGAAAACTGGTCAGACACAACCACCTGAACAACCGATATTTAGCACCATCCACAACAGCACAACCTCTTCCAGAACAACTGCGGCCAAACATACACCACGGCTTACATCAGCTTGTATCTTACCAGCACAACCCTCCTAAATCCGAGAGATAAAGTACCATCAGCTACCTCGGACAGGAACCAATGCCCCGCGCCACCGCGAGCCCTGATGCCCTTATTCTCGCCATCTTCTTAATGCCACCTCTCGGCTGAGGCTCCATCACAACAGCCCGTGACCCGTTCTCGACATACACGAAAAGGCCGTCACCAGCTGTTAGTAGGCAAATGCCGCCCGTCCTACCAGGCATCACCACTTGCTGGCAAAGACCCTGAACGAGTCACACCGTAATATAGGCAAAACCGGACGTTGCTCCTACAATGGCACGGCTCTAAGCTGATGCTGCTTCTCAGTTTCTCCAACAACTGGTACTCCGCTTCCAGTCTGCACCGCCCCTAACGTGGATCTGCATTCGGCAATTTTTCAATCTAGGGCGTACACTGCCACGGCGGGAATGCAACACCAGGTTAGGCACCAAACGCCAGACAGCGCAGGACTTTAACTATGCTGTGAAACGTTAATTATCAGCAAACAATCTTGGTAGAAAAACTATTGTTTGGCTCTGAAAATACAGGATAAAAGTACAGTAGAAGTGATCCTCAGGTTTTACGGATGAACAGAAACATCAATTAAAATAAAAGGAAGTGGCTATAAACTCAATATCTTTCGTACTGAGAAAGTACACTATGACTGACATTGAGGTCAGCTACAGTGATAGATGAGAGCACTGAGAATCGACGGTGGAACATGAAGACGTGTTAGTGTTAGTATCATAACATCTACAGGGTGTTACAAAAAGGTACGGCCAAACTTTCAGGAAACATTCCTCATACACAAAGAAAGAAAATATGTTATGTGGACATGTGTCCGGAAACGCTTACTTTCCATGTTAGAGCTCATTTTATCACTTCTCTTCAAATCACATTTATCATAGAATGGAAACTCACAGCAACAGAACGTACCATCGTGACTTCAAACACTTTGTTACAGGAAATGTTCAAAATGTCCTTCGTTAGCGAGGATACATGCATCCGCCCTCCGTCGCATGGAATCCCTGATGCGCTGATGCAGCCCTGGAGAATGGCGTATTGTCTCACAGCCGTCCACAATACGAGCACGAAGAGTCTCTACATTTGGTACCGGGGTTGCGTAGACAAGAGCTTTCAAATGCCCCCATAAATGAAAGTCAAGAGGGTTGAGGGCAGGAGAGCGTGGAGGCCATGGAATTGGTCCGCCTCTACCTATCCATCGGTCACCGAATCTGTTGTTGAGAAGCGTACGAACACTTCGACTGAAATGTGCAGGAGCTCCATCGTGCATTAACCACATGTTGTGTCGTACTTGTAAAGGCACATGTTCTAGCAGCACAGGTAGAGTATCCAGTATGAAATCATGATAACGTGCTCCATTGAGCGTAGGTGGAAGAACATGGGGCCCAATCAAGACATCACCAACAATGCCTGCCCAAACGTTCACAGAAAATCTGTGTTGGTGACGTGATTGTACAATTGCGTGCGGATTCTCGTCAGCCCACACATGTTGATTGTGAAACTTTACAATTTGATCACGTTGGAATGAAACCTCATCCGTACAGAGAAAATTTGCACTGAAATGAGGATGTACTTGATGCTAGTAGTGTAGAGCAATGAGTCGCATGTCAACACAAGCACCGAAATCAACGTTACCTTCCTTCAATTGGGCCAACTGGCCCCTCTAACATGGAAATGAAGCGTTTCCGGACACATGTCCACATAACATCTTTTCTTTATTTCTATGTGAGGAATGTTTCCTGAAAGTTTGATCGTACCTTTTTGTAACACCCTGTATATGCTGCGAGTCGACATTTTATCTTCCGATCGAATAAATTGTATATGTCATTTACGCCTTGAGGGTAGTAAAATTCACGGTCTATGTTAAAGACTCACTAATCCTGAGCCTGTTAACTCAAGACTTGCCACATAGCACGAGTCCATTATGATGGATACTGATTACCTGATGTGGACGTTTAGTGTTGGATCATCCATGTTGCCATTACTAGACTGGTCCTAACGGTTCGCTACCTCATTGCTGAAGTATCTTTGCTGTCACTGCATCCTTCTTCGTACCTACTGGAATAGGACAGAGCTATCTTCGTGGTGGAAACTGATGATTATAAACTGACAGGGATAACATTAACACTAATCCATAAAATTATAAATTATTGATCGCTTTCTTTAAATAAATGGACTCTAAGCCTCTAGTATGAACTTTTTTCTTTATTGTTGTTACATGCCCTAGTCCATATCTGCAGGGTATGGTCTCCCAGCGGTACAACGAACCCGCTCTTCAGCCAAAGAATCAGTAACATACATAAACATGAGAAACAGTATTTTATACACAACTACGTCGTGGAAACTTCGACTGTCACGCTCACCAGATAGTACAGGTATTGAACAGGGTGATTCAAAAGTCCGTTATCGTTGGAATATTCAATACTTTAAGGAATAGTGTAGCTAGAGAGCTATGAATTGGCACGGGAGCTTCAAATGACATAAGGTTTTATTAAAACAAAAAATAGCGCACAAAATGACCAACAGTCGGCGCTTCATATGATACAAAAGAAAGCATTAGAATATCAATTAATTCTTAGCAAAGACGACGTTCTTTGCAACAATTCCTATGTACGTCTGCCGTCATTATCAACAATATCTGTAGTCGAAGAACAATGTTGTGAACAGCACATACAGCATATCAGTAAGTATGGTGACTAACTGCTGAGAAACTGCCGTCGGATGTTGTCTTTTAGCCTCTCTAGTGAGGTCGTACGATCGCGGTAGACTTGCGAACCAATAATCACGCGCACTGAGATCTAGGGACCTGGGAGGCCTAGCATGCTGGGAGGCTCATCACGCCATCTTCACCAAACGATGAGCGCAATATGTCGTTCATACGTGTAATAATGTGGGGAGAGCGCCATCCTGCATACATTTATTGTGGTACAGGAGGGTTTGCACCCCTGCGTTGTTTTTAATACATGGTTTTATGACATTTTACCTGAGCACCACAACTCTGTATCTGTTTTACGGATGGGTCAAAAGACTGCCTCGGGACTCTACTGTTCTCGACGAGGAATCATACGCCATCTTGAGGGCACTGGAGCCGATAAGATATGTTTCGTGTACGAGATTCCTCGCCTGTTCCGATTCCTTGAGTGCCTTTCACTCTCCACAACGCTGGCACCCAGCAGATAAATTAGGTCAAGAATACCCAGATCGCACCCTTCCAACTACAAAGGCGAAGAAGGAGATGTCTTTCTGCTGGGTTCCGAGGCACATGGGAATTTCGGGGAACGAAAAGGTGGATGTAGCAGGCAAGGAGGCGTATCGCGATCCTCACTTAGTTCAGTGTGCCATCACCTCGCTGTTGAGGGACAGAGTCGTGTGCTGATGGCTAGACGAGTGGCTGGAAGTGACAGATAGTAAGCTGCACCTAGCAAAGTCCGCGACACGGCATTGGCGTACTTCCTTAAAGCGATGCAGGCTGAATGAGGTTCTCCTTAACCGTCTTCACATTTGCCTCAGCCCTACGACGCATGACTTCTTCTCTGGTCGGAGGACCCTCCAATGTGTGGTGTTTGTGTCGTACAGATCACAGAGCGACACATTCACAGACTGTGTTTCATTTTCGGACCATAGTGGGGGCAGGGAGAGGGGGAGAACATTTTCCGACAGAGTTGCCTTGTATTTTAGTTGAAAATAATCAAACGAATGTGGCACAACTGTTAAAATTTTGTTAACTGTCAAATTGGATCCATAATTTTTAGGACCACGTTTTATATCTGTTATGACTGTGGCCGGCTCAGCCCTGACTTTTCATGAGAGATCAGCCAGTCACACACTGCTGTGGATCTATTTTTGTTTCCCTTTTGTCTTACATAGATTTGAAACTTCCCCTTTGAATGCAAGGACATGTAAAACTTCCTCTTTGAAAATCAAGAAAGACAGTGCTGGAAAAACTCTTACGTTATTTGATACAGAAACAGCTGAGTAAAACTCAACATACTCAGACTGTTTTCTCTTTACTTATTCGGATCATCACTAAACTGACACACAATATCTTAGCGAGAAGCAATCTGACTTTCAATAATCCCTACAAAAGGATAGCCCTGGCCGACATTAACTTACACCTTTCATAAATCACTTACCTCACAAAAATCTTTGATACTCGAACTACTGCAATACAGCGAGCGCCAATACTGTCAGCTAAATAAAAGATTCTAACTAGTGAAGGCAAATGAAAGATTTTGATAGAGAACAAACAATGTATTTACCTTAATAGAGTTCAAAAGTCATATATATCACTTCATGACATCCAGTCTTACAAATTTCCTTTTGCTGACGGACACACATCCAGATCGTCCGCTCTCGAAAGTCTGACAACTCTCTCCTCACATCCACCAATGCTGTCGGCTCACCTCCAACCGCCCAACGCTACGTGCTGTTCAGATCCAACTGCCCAAAGCTACACAAACGAAAATTCCAACATTGAGTCCAACCAGCCACAGACTGCACACAGTGCAGTCAGCGATTTTCATACAGAGCACTACGTGGCATTACCAACATAAAAACCTAAACAGCCTACTTACAGCTTTAGTTTCCAGTTTTAGAACATCTGGAAACTTTTAACGCTGTCTTTCATGATATGAGCTTGCATTATTGTGCAGCTGATCATGGATGAGATTACATAAGGGTAAATGCGATTTTATCTGTGACAGAGTTTTTCTCTTTTCTCGCATTTTCTCCGTTCTAACCATATTCGTTTCAGCTAGTTCCGTAACCGCCCTGGCAAACTCGTCGTTGAGCGCCTCTAACCCACAAACGGAGTTTTTGGCCACACTGTATATGTCGCGACTACAGTGCTTGTCTGTACTTACAATTTACTCAAATTATAAGCATGGGGTCGAAGGCGATTCTCGCATTCGCTTGCGGTGTTAACAGCTAACTGCCATGTGTCTTCTTATGTTAGACACTGCTGTGCATACTCTGCCCTCAAGATGACCGGTAACTGTCAAAACGAATGTCCGATAAAAATTACTTGATAGTTGACACTTTACATGTTGGAGCTCACGTCCCGCCCGAACCGTTCGCCCTTGCCAGGCACATACAGTAGATCAGTTCACTTGCAATTGCTTGGCCAGCGTTCTTTCTTGATGTGTTTGGATCCCAAATCATGGGTCTGTCACTTTTATTTCGTACTTCATGATACTTGTTAACGACACTAAAAACAACGGTGCTAATGAAATACACAAATATCATACAAGTGCTGACCAAACGCTACTGGATATCTCCGCAAGAGACGCGATTCAGCGTCACATATACAGTTAGCATAATTACAGAGAACGGCTTGGATTGGGTAAGCATCGCACTTCATTGCTTGAAGCTGGTTTTTTAAGGCTACTGTTCATCGTTGTGACTGGAGCAGCACCGTCATGCATAGAACTAAGTAACATCGTTTTGTGGTGTAGCATACTGGTTAGTTTATAAACATAACGTGTAGAAAATGGTGCGTTCTATTTTTTTATTTCTAAATCTAATCAACAGAGTCTATAACCCTACCACTGCTATCGTAATTTAGTAAGATTTTACCAAAATAAGAGAAAACCCTCTCTCTATGTTGCCAAGTATAGCCCTCTTACTAAATTTAGTTTAGTTTCTAAATTAAGTGCACTATGTGAGGATGAAGAAGCTTGCACAGGATAGAGTAGCATGGAGAGCTGCCTCAACCCAGTCACAGGACTGAAGACAACAACAACAACAACAATGTGAGGATAGTCCTCTTAATAGGAAAAGCTTATGAATAGAGTTACCCTTTCTACAGGATTTGACCGTGTGATGTGTCTAATGGATAGGCAAATCAAACTATTCTATTCTTTTCCTAAGACCGTACCCAGCGGTTAGAGAGAAACACAGTATGAATAGTATTATATTGCAGCTAGGACAACTCAGTTCCAAGTTCAGTTAGTGGTTTAAAATATGTTCTAATTGTCGCCAGCCTATCCAGGCAATGAAACAGTGAAGTATTGGAAAAGCAGAAGTGTGAATTTTTCTTATTATCTTGCTACTATTTGAGTTTCTTCTTCAAATAAATATTACTCCGCGTAAACAATGTTGGTGCGGACTACACATGTAATACATTATGTTTTTAAAAGAGAAAAAGCCCAAAAGATAAATTCAAGGAAGCTAAAAAAATTTGGCCGGGACCGTCAGAAAATCATTTCTCACAATCAGCAAACTTAAATACTAAAATACTTAGATATTAAAGCAAAAATTTTTATACTGAACATTTTACTTAAAAAAAAGTTCTCTTACTGGAATTTACTTTCAAAAACTATTAATCTCTGAACTACCTCTGTATAGTCATTTAAGAAATTCTAGTAACTTTGCTTCTCTTTGACTGAATTCTACGTAATGAAACCTTTACTATAACACTTTGCAATACTTAAGAAAACTTTTAAACTAGAAGAGTTGGACTTTATTTCTCTGTAATGTACTAAAGCATGGATGTGTTATTACTCTAACTAAAATTTTCATTAACCTTTTACTGAAGCAACTAAGACAACGTTTTATACACAAACGGTTTAAATAGTCCCTCTTTATATTAATTTGGCACTTCATACGTCTGTAAAACAGGTTACTTGGATTAATCAAACACCACGAAGGAATCCGATATAGGTATATGATTAGGATGAAATAACAAGGTGAACCAGTTTCTCTAAAGTTCACTAATAAAACATAGTTTCAATTAATGGTTGACGCTGTACAAAAGTAAAATACCAAAATAATCTTATATTTAACGTAATAAACAATTTACGTAGTATTTTACATAGATTACTAACATACGATGCAAAGAACTTCAACCTCCAGTATAGCACACTTTACTCTACACGTACAGAAAAATAGTAACAATGTGCGAAAATTTTAAAGCAAAAAATTATAAAAAAATTACATCAGTCGTGTACAAATAGTGTTATAAGTTTGATTATTATTTTTATTCGGTTAATCGGTTTAAATGTTTTTATTACTAATTCTCTGTCGCGTCCTTTTCATAATTGGCTTTATTAGCTCTTATATTTCCTTCTATCATTTTTTGTATGGAATTGGCTGTGTCGCTTATTATCTGCAACCAATGCCAACGAGGAGTTCTCATCTGTTGGTAACGCGGCAGCTCATGTAGCTGGTGTGAGGATACTTCCAAGTAACCAACGATGTCGAGAAATTACAGTTTACTTTTAGCATTGGAACGGAATTTTCTATGTCTTCAGTTTGCTCATAGATGTTAGCTTTAATCACCATAAAGAAAACGATCGCGATTTTGCTTCTGCCGCAGATTGGTGACCATCATTTTCTCGAATGCATCGCACATCATGAGGTTGTTCGTAGGTTAGGAGATAAGTTTAAATTCAGGCAAACAAATCACGTCATCAGCCGCAGTTCAGTCACTGAACACTTAAAACCAGCTGTCGACAGACCATCTCGAATTTGCGATGTGCCTCGCGGAGGCTATTTCTAAATTGCTTCGCGTTACACGTGAGCAGTGTTCGTGGACTAACGCGCAGATTATGTGTCTGTGTGTGTTTGTATGTGTCACCTATGAGGGAACGGTAGCAGCAGCCGATGTTGCAATACTGCAGAGTAAAGTGACAGACGTCAAACTGCAGAGGCAAATGACAGGCGCCGACTACCAGGTAATTTTAATCCCTCTATAGATACTAATTTCGCACATGCGATCATGGCCAGCAAATAGTTTACAAAAAATCTTCTTTTAATTAAAAATAATAAATAAAAAAGCAAATATTTACAAATAATTCTAGAATTTTTAAGAGATGAGTTTAATGAACATTTTATGTAAAGGAAACGTGATTGTATTCGCCTTTTAAAATTGAAATGTTGTTTATTGTTGTTGTGCTCTTCAGTCCTGAGACTGCTTTGATGCAGCTCTCCATGCTACTCCATCCTGTGCAAGCTTCTTCATCGCCCAGTACCTACTGCAGCCTACATCCTTCTGAATCTGCTTAGTGTATTCATCTCTTGGTCTCCCTCTACGATTTTTACCCTACACGCTGTCCTCCAATACTAAATTGGTGATCCTTCGATGTCTCAGAACATGTCCTACCAACCGATCCCTTCTTCTAGTCAAGTTGTGCCACAAGCTCTTCTTCTCCCCTATTCTATTCAATACCTCCTCATTAGTTATGTGATCTACCCATCTAATCTTCAGCATTCATCTGTAACACCACATTTCGAAAGCTTCTATTCTCTTCTTGTCTAAACTATTTATCTTCCACGTTTCACTTCCATACATGGCTACACTCCATACAAATACTTTCAGAAACGACTTCCTGACGTTTGAATCTATACTCGATGTTAACAAATTTCTCTTCTTCACAAACGCTTTCCTTTCCATTGCCAGTCTACATTTTATATCCTCTCTTCTTCGACCGTCATCAGTTATTTTGCTCCCCAAATAGCAAAACTCCTTTACTACTTTAAGTGTCTCATTTCCTAATCTAATTTCCTCAGCATCACCCGACTTCATTCGACTACATTCCATTATCCTCGTTTTGCTTTTGTTGATGTTTATCTTTTACCCTCCTTTCAAGAAACTGTCCATTCTCTTCAACTACTCTTACAAGTCCTTTGCTGTCTCTGACAGAATTACAATGTCATCGGCGAACCTCAAAGTTTTTGTTTCTTCTCCGTGGATTTTAATACCTACTCCGAACTATTCTTTTGTTTCCTTTATTGCTTGCTCAAAATACAGATTGAATAATGTCGGGGATAGGCTACAACCCTGTCTCACTCCCTTCCCAACCACTGCTTCCCTTTCATGTCCCTCAACTCTTACAACTGCCATTTGGTTTCTATACAAATTGTAAATAGCCTTTCGCTCCCTATTTTTTACCCCTGCCACCTTCAGAATTTGAAAGAGAGCATTCCAGTCAACATTGTCAAAAGCTTTCTCTAAGTCTACAAATGCTAGAAACGTAGCTTTGCCTTTCCTTAATCTTTCCTCTACGATAAGTCGTAGGGTCAGTATTGCCTCACGCGTTCCAACATTTCTACGGAATCCAAACTGATGTTCACCGCGGTCGGCTTCTACCAGTTTTTCCATTCGTCTGTAAAGAATTCGGGTTAGT
Source organism: Schistocerca serialis cubense (assembly GCF_023864345.2). Classification (NCBI taxonomy): domain Eukaryota; kingdom Metazoa; phylum Arthropoda; class Insecta; order Orthoptera; family Acrididae; genus Schistocerca; species Schistocerca serialis. Next base: position 990,252,319 of record NC_064638.1, read on the forward strand.
ATTTTGCAGCTTTATTAAACTGACAGTTCGGTAATTTTCACATCTGTCAACACCTGCTTTTCCTCGGGATTGGAATTATTATATTCTTCTTGAAGTCTGAGGGTATTTCGCCTGTCTCATATATCTTGCGCACCAGATGGTAGAGTTTTGTCAGGACTGGCTCTCCCAAGGCTGTCAGTAGTTCTAATGGAATGTTGTCTACTCCAGGGCCTTGTTTCGACTCAGGTCTTTCAGTGCTCTGTCAAACTCTTCACGCAGTATCGTATCTCCCATTTCATCTTCATCTACATGCTCTTCCATTTCCGTAATATTGTTGTCAAGTACATCGCCCTTGTATAGACACTCTATATACTCCTTCCACCTTTCTGCTTTCCCTTCTCTGGGTTTCCAAACGAGCTCTTGATATTCATGCAAGTCGCTCGCTTTTCTCCAAAGGTCTCTTTAATTTTCCTGTACTCAGTATCTATCTTACCCCTAGTGAGATAAGCCTCTACATCCTTATATTTGTCCTCTATCCATCCCTGCTTAGCCATTTTGCACTTCCTGTCGATATCATTTTTGAGACGTTTGTATTCCTTTTTGCCTGCTTCATTTACTGCATCTTTATATTTTCTCCTTTCATCAATTAAATTCAGTAACTCTTCTGTTACCCAAGGGTTTCTACTAGCCCTCGTCTTTTTACTTACTTGATCCTCTGCTGCCTTCACTATTTCATTTCTCAAAGCTACCCATTCTTCTTCTACTGTATTTTTCTCCCCTATTCCCGTCAATTGTTCCCTTATTCTCTCCCTGAAACTCTGTACAATCTCTGGTTCTTTCGGTTTATCCAGGTCCCATCTACTTAAATTTCCACCTTTTTGCAATTTGTTCAGTTTTAATCTACAGTTCATAACCAATAGATTGTGGTCAGAGTCCACATCTGCCGCTGGAAATGTCATACAATTTAAAATCTGGTTCCTAAATCTCTGTCTTACCATTATATAATCTATCTGAAACCTTTTAGTATCTCCAGGGTTCTTCCATTTATACAACCTTCTCTCATGATTCTTGAACCGAGTGTTAACTATGGTTAAGTTATGCTCTGTGCAAAATTCTACCAGGCGGCTTCCTCTTCCATTTCTTAGTCCCAATCCATATTCACCTACTACGTTTCCTTCTCTTCCTTTTCCTACTATCGAATTCCAGTCACCCATGAATATTACATTATCGTCTCCCTTCACTACCTGAATAATTTCTTTCATCTCATCATACATTTTCAATTTCTTCATCATCTGCAGAGCTAGTTGGCTTATAAACTTGTACTACCGTAGTAGGTTTGGGCTTCGTGTCTATCTTGGCCACAATAATGCGTTCACTATACTGTTTTTAGTAGCTTACCCGCACTCCTTTTTTTAATTCATTATTAAACCTACTCCTGCATTACCCCTATTTGATTGTGGATTTATAACCCTGTATTCACCTGACCAAAAGTCTTGTTCCTCCTGCCACAGAACTTCACTAATTCCCACTATATCTATCTTTAACCTATCTATTTCCCTTTTTAAATGTTGAAAGGTGGCTACATTGAGCCACAGCGCCAGAGAGTTTTGTTTCGTCGCCTCCACTGGCAGTGATTATTGAGAAGTAGCGGAGTGTAGAGTGCTTGTTGAGGACTCGTAGTGAGGAGTGCTTGTTGAGATGTCGTAGGGAAGAGTGCTTGTCGAGATGTGGCAGTAGTCAGTTCTTGTTGAGATGTGGTAGTAGCGAGTCGGTGTGGAGATATTGTAATGATTAGAGTGTTTTTCATCAATATATATGAAGGTAAAAGAAAAAATTTTTTACCTTTTCTTTTTATTATCTCAATGTCTTAAATAATGCGTCATTACAGGTTCAGTCAACAAAGCATCTGGCTTGTGTTCTTGTATTAGAGTGTAATTCTGGTTTCCTTTCGCAATTATAGGATTTCTATTTTTCTTAATTACTTCAGTATAAATGGTATTTAAAATTTCTCGTCTTATTGAAGAAGAACCGTGCCAGATGTGTACGTTGAATCACACTCCCACACACAGAACAATTACACTTGTGTTTTGGTTTCGTAGGTATTGTAGTTGCTGGGGACTTAATTAATTAATTGTGTTAACGAAAATTTTCATTTCATTCTTTGTTGTTGTTCTATGCAGTCAGATTGCGTACAAATACTAGTCAGGGCCAACCGTTTACGAGATACAGCGTAATCGGACATACAGCTATTAAATCAAAAAAATAAAAAATTATTTTCATTAATTTAATTAAGCCCCTATGCAATGTTCTAAACCTACCTGCCCGATTAAGGGATCTGACATTCCATGCTCCGATCCGTAGAGTTCCAGTTTTCTTTCTCCTGATAACAACGTCCTCTTGAGTAGTCCCCGCCCGGAGATCCGAATGGGGGACTGTTTTACCTCCGGAATATTTTACGCAAGAGGACGCCATCGTCATTTAATCATACAGTAAAGTTGCATTCCCTCGGGAAAAATTACGGCTGTAGTTTCCCCTTGCTTTCAGCCGTTCGTAGTACCAGGAAAACAAAATAGTAAAATTATAAGAGTACATTTGAAACACAATGTAGTCAAGGTGATCTTAAAAATGAAGCGTCGCACTTTCATTAAAAGTTGAAGGACCTGTTCTGGGGAAAACTGGTTTGTCGTTGGAGGGGAAGAAGTTAGGTGTTTAGTATGGTAGGAGAGTGCGGGCATAAATGTAGATGATTGATAAATGGGAGACAGTTTCATTATTGGCGTCGAGTATGCTTATGGGGCGGGTGTTCGAAGGTGTTCACAGTTAGTGCGGAGAGGTGGAAATTTGATGAGATAGTACAGGACCGTTTTGGGGGAAGGTATACGGATGGTAGGGTGCATGACATTCAAAGATTTGGAGAGACTGATAGAAATTAGGTACGGCTGGTTTGTACATTGGGTGCTTTATGATGTCAGGAATGCCTTCTGGTGACTACTTATTCTTTTAAGTTTCATGTGCCCCGTGTTCTACAGCTCTTACCACTTCTTTTACTTTTTATTTACTTCACAGACTGTAAAATTCCGGGAAGCTGCAGCGCCCTTAACTGACTACTACTAGAGCAGGCAAGCGTCATTTGTCTCTACGTTACTTAGCGCGGAAGGCGGCTGCGGCGCTCCCCAGAGACGCAAGCCGCAACTAATCTGCGCACCATTACTCCGACGAGCGCGTGCGCCTTCCGCCCTGACTGCGCGCTCGGGACCTCGCACCTGCGGTCTCGCACCCCGCCCTGGGGATAGGGCAGGCTGGTGTCCAAGTTGTTCCCTAACGACCGTATTTTTGACATGACAACCTGATGCTGTTACACTACAGTATGAGTGACCTCTTATCCCATCACATTGAGGCCGAAGTGAAAACTGCAGAGGCGCCAGCTTCTTGTGAAAACAATACCTAAAAATATTCGCATCTGACTTTATATAATAGTCGTCGTCATTTTGTCAATATAAGGCATGAAACAGATGAGACAGTCTGCTATCACACGAATAGTTTATTCACAACTTTTCTCTTGGGTGCTCTCTCTCTCTCTCTCTCTCTCTCTCTCTTTTTCTCTCTGGCTTCTTGGGTGAGGGAGGGGAGGTGGATGAGCGCCGAGGTAGCACTAACGAAGTACTTGCCCTTAAACCATATATATTTTGAAAGCTTTGCTTTAAATGATAATTAATGATATAAAAATCCTGTGAAGTGACCATATCTTCGGAAATCTGTCACCTGAAACTTCTTTTAAATGAAAAGTAACGAAAACTTTTGTACAATCTCACACTACCGTTCTCTATGTCCTATTCAATAGCCATTATTACGTAGTTGGGTAATAGAGAACAGTAGTTTTCAGGTAGTCAAATAGCTATGTAAATGCATATTGTACATAACAGGACGCAACAGTGTAGAAGAACGGTGCTAAAGTGCTAAAATTGTCATTGCAAACGGCACAAACTTTTAACACTGATCCTGTTGTGTCGCTGTAGTTGTGCCTCCAAACGGTCTTCTTGCTGTCTAGGGGATGGTGTAAACGTCCAGGTTTTTTAATGCAAGTGAAAATACTTATACATAGTTTCAGGATGCTATATTTCTCATCTACATGTGACAAACAGTGAAAGTTTTGTATTTACTATCTCAACATTGCAAAACAGAATCTTCTTGCAATATTTCACGGAGTTCATAATCTTCACTGTCCTCATCTAACAATTTCATCAAACATTTCAGGCCCATTTTCAATTACAAACCACTGATTCCAATATAAAAGTCGTAAATGATGCAAACTCTTTTCACAGTACCAAGACCAGCATACTTACTACATCTAGAGAAAGATTATTCTACTCGGGCTCGAAACAAAGACTACCTTGAGGCGTATAGACTGCCCCAGAACCGGTAGTTGGTCAAATTAATTTTTGTATTTATACCTCTTCTAATTACATGAGCGCTATAAAGGAAACACATTTCTTAAAGTTAGCAACATTTATAAAGTTAAAGTAATCATATATTACGATACATAATTTTCAAACCAAGTTTTCGTAAAATTTACGTAAATGTCACACTGCCGAAATAATAAAGGTTTCATATTTTCTTTCAAGTGACAGATTTTTTATAAATGAGAGGTTGCTTTTGCATAATTATAACATTTCTTAGTTTAATATATAGTAAAATGCCATGAGAAAATTTCGTAACCTAGATATGTTAAAGTGCAGTACGTGTCAATTATCGTCATATGAAAGAAATGGAACTTACAGGTTAATTAACTTCTCTAAACTCAAAGATAAAAACAGTGTTCTACTCTATTACAGGAAGAATTGGAAAAGAATTTTAAATACAAGTAGGATATTCATAAATGTTTACCCTGATTTCATGTTTATATATTAATTATATTTATAATGGTAACACCTGTTTTTGTTACAGATCCGTTAGGGAAACCACGAAGTTTCTGTACAGCTGTGTCTCATTCAACGCTTTCGTCAGAAGCAGCGTTGTGTGAGCTACATCGTGAAAATAGCTTCCCCGCCCCTTCCCCCCCCCCCCCCCTCCCCCAGGAGAGCTCATTGGGGTGTGTGGCTACAGATACCAAACCACCCACTACTATGCAGCGAAGTTTCTGTCCCATTATGGAAAGAAAGCACCTCATGTCAAGTTATGGATGAAACCTTTTTAGCAACAAGGTCTGTTAGGAAACGGCCAATCAGTGGCAGGCGGTCTATTTCAAAGGAGACTGTGCAGGCAGACTGTGATCCACGAGGTCACCACAGAAGCCAATTAGAGAAGTATTGCGGGAGTTTCAAGAGCCAAATAGGCTCAAAATGGTTAAAATGGCTCTGAGCACTATGGGACTTAACATCTGAGGTCATCAGTCCCCTAGAACTTAGAACTACTTAAACCTAACTAACCTAAGGACATCACACACATCCATGCCCGACGCAGGATTCGAACCTGCGACCGTAGCGGTCACGCGGTTCCAGACTGAAGTGCCTAAAACCGCACGGAAGAACCGAATAGTACAGTGTATAAAGTTGTTCGCCAACGTCTTAAATTTTATGCATACTCGGCCCAATTTGTTCAAGCATTACAACCAGATGATCGAATAAAACGTGAACAATATGCAGTAGACTTGCCGAACAGTTTGGGTGAGGAAAGAGATTTTTTTTAACTTGTTTGTTTTTAAAATGAAGTTACTTTGCGGGTTTGTGGCTCAGTTGACTGCCGTAGTGTCCTCACCTGGGGATCACAAAATCCTTTCGTCGTACTAGAACACGTTCGGGATAGTCCAAAGGTTAATGTGTCGAGGGAGTTAATGTGTGATCAACTGCTGGCCCAGTTTTCTTCCTTCAAAGCAGTGTAAGTGAATATAATTGCCTAGACATATTGGTGAGTTATGCGGTTCCCCAGCTAACGGATATTCAAGACACTGCCATCCTTCAGCAATATGGCGGTCACCGTGATTGGGTCCTAGAGATCCGTTATTTTAATAATGAAACCTCACCTCAACAGGTGGATTGGCAGAGACGACTCAATTCCATGTCCCTTAGATCACATGACATAATCCCTTTAGATTTCTTTCTTTGGGATTATGTAAAACGTGTTGTGTGCAAACAGTTCCTGTGACTGTGGCATTGCAACAGCGCATCAGTCACATCAGACATGTTGCAGAATCTGTAACGAGTTTGAATACCGGCTTGAAAGTTTGCGTGTTACCAGGGGTGTTCATGTTGAAGTTATTTAAACGTTGAATTGTGTGCCCCCTATTAAATGTTTATGTAAGGTTCAAAACTTCTGGAGTAGAGAAATATGTGATATTACGTATGTTTCATTTCCTGTGCCCAATAAAGAGTTACATTGTTTTGTTATAAGGGTAAGAATTTATGGACAGCTTGTTCATTCAATACATGGATCATATAGGTCCCTCTTTTGAACTTCAGGCTTGCAATTTTAGATACACACAGCTGAGAAAAGAATGGAATCGCAAATTTCGTCGAACAGGCTTAGCATCGTAATCAATTAAAATGTTTGCGGTCGTCGTACGTACAGTTCAGTATGCGAGTTGGCCACGGTTTAGCAGTCATTTGTGCAAGCTTCTGATCACACTACCGAAATCAACACATAAATGACCAAACAAGCGATTCATCGTTCAGATAAAGTCAAACACAATAGTATAACTGTTAAATTGATAATTTTTCTTGCTTCAAACTGTTAATGCAGCTGAGGATTCACTATCCACGAAATAAAACTTTAATTCTGCACATATTATTAAAAACGATCCGGCGAACTTCCTTGATTGAAATAAAAGAATATGTTTGTCGTGATGACACCTGAGTTACATTTGAAACGCCGTCATAATGAGACTGCAGTTGAGTGGGCTAGAATCCTCTGATGATACTTATTTTTAATGAAAAGTGTCACCTCTTCAGAAAGTTGTGGGAGGAAATGATGGAGTGAGGAAAAGTTTTTAAAAACACTGATTTATTTGCTCTCAGACAATACTGTCCAGCTTGAAGATGGATTGACTAACAATCACTTTCATCAAAACATGTAAAAAGCCATTTGCGTACAATGTTAAAATTTTCTGAATCACCAGCATGATAATATCCAGTTTTATAAAAACTGTATCTCTGCAGAAGGCATCGGAATGCTCTCTGGAAAACTGTAAACTGAAACCCAAATCACCTTCTAAAGCCTCGGAAACTCACAAATGGACGTATACTGCATAGCATGGACTTTTGATCCAAGCGTGATAAAGAACTAACGATAAAAAGCAGTCACAAGTCGAAACAGACTCGCAATGCAGTGCAAAGACAAGGAAAACACTGAACGTGACAATTACTCCAAAACAGCTGAAGGAGCTGCAAGATGAAGCAGGGCATCGAACAACGAAGAGACATAGACTGCCGCCAAGTGCTCGCCCCAAAGTCGACTGCCAACAGCGTGTAGTCTGACATAGTTTTCAAAATTTACCATAGGAGGGGAGGAAATCGCAAGGTTTGCAACAGTGAAAATGAAAATCTTCCTCTCTCTTCCTGCAAACAGGGAAAGCTTGCAAAATTTTCTTCTCCAGCACTTGTTGTACTCTCTGTCAACAAACTAAAAATTGGCAGTGTACTGGCTCTCACCTTATGATTGGCGGAACGATGTCTGGGCGAATAAACGCAGCTCGATTCACGTACTGTTTATAGGAAAATAGCGGTGGCTCTCTTTTATGCTTCTGCTTTTAGCACAACCTCTGGGCTTTTGTTGAAATCGCTAGGAAGCTCACGTGCCTCATACTGCTTTGAAAGGCGCTTTTGAAGTACTCTGGCTTAAGAGATATCAAAAGTTCCTTAACCGCACTACCTCTGTCCTGGTGGGAAACCTCCCAAACATTTGCGATTGTGTAACCACAGCCTAAAATATGCGAGTGGCTCATCTTGCCGTATTCCAACAACTTGGAGAAACACGAGCTAAAACATCAGCATTCACATGCCCTGCCCTTCCATTCAGAAATCTTACGAGAATACAACATAGACCTCTTGTTCCCCCAAATAGAAAGAGAAAAGGTCCCTTGATATGTATCCTTATAAATGACCCTTTCACCTCAACTGCTCGGAACCGCACGACACCATGCTTAGACTCGATCATAATAAGAGCAGTGGCCTGCGTCACTTCCATACTAAACTCTGCACTTGTCTGCTAGCGCCGTCAGACCGTGGCATGTTGGAGCTCAACTAACTAGCGCTTCAGTTGCAAACACGGTGCGACTGTAGCATGAATGTGACTCTTGGAGTGTTCATAAGCAGATTTCTGTTTAAACTATGTACAGTGTTATCACTGAAGAGAATTAATCCTATGAGTGTGGTCCAAATATTAGGGAAAAAGTTGCGACGTGGTGAGTATGGATACGAAATCGCGGTTGACGATAGAGTGTTCACAGATATATTATGTAACATAACAAGTCAAATACATAATGAGGATGAAGCAGAAATTCATGACATTATGCTGGTAACATATACTGATTTTAAGGGACAGGAAGAGCGTCAACCTAAAGACGGCTGCCCATGCAGTACACAACTTTCGTCTCCAGGGCAACAGGAACAGTCCAGCCGAAGTGAGTTCGAACCATCTCACTACGAACTATACCCAATCAAATAACTGAGACCCAGTGTATTAGAAGATATTGATGGCAGCGCACTAGAAAACATTTATGAATATTATTACAATCGTAGCTTCAATACCTGTAGTAAACTAATGAGGCGCTCTAACAGTTTGTGGAGATGGTGAAATGTTTATGACAGAGTTGGGTGTGGAAAAAAGAAATATTTGGAGCAGTGCCGAAGTCAATTCCAGTATGAAATGTCTTCATCATCAATAGCATCTCACAGAGGAGAGAAAACTACAGCTAGTATGTTGCATTCTGTACATAGCTCTACCCACAGATACTCAATTGATATGGCTTTATCAAATGATACGCAGACTAACAACCAAGGTGTATATCTGTTTTCAAGAGGTACAAGGCACTTTCTTCCCAAATATTAGAACTCTCTAACAAACTGCCCACGAAATATTCATGTGGAAGCAAGCAAAAGTGAAAAAAATGACTAAGGAACACATGAAACGTTTTCTAGCTTCAGTTCTTGACGAAAACGTAACAGGTGAAAACAGCCTATTGCTGTGTGATTCTTGGGCAGGTCATACATATCGTATCCTCCTAGATGGAAATTTTCCAAACAAAAATGTTATACTGAAGACATTGCCACCAAAAACGACAAAATATTGACAACTTTTGATATTTACATCTTAGGCAATATCTCCTGTATACCAGAAGGATTGTTGATTTTGTAAGACTAAATTATGTCAAACCACAAGTGAAGATACATGGTCGTTATTTTTTCATCAAACGTCTCTCTGTGATTTACAATCAGTTTTTTCACCAAAGTATACGTCTGTGTTGCAATGGCTTGGTTAATGGCAGTTTATGTCATTTAAATACCCATATCTCCATCTGAAAGTATACTCAGACCTGATAGTCTAGGGAAGGCAGGATTTCGTTAAGATTGTGGACGGCGCCGTAATCAGTTACTATTGGTTGCCTTTTACAGTTACACACAATTTATTTTAAACTAGTCATTCCAGACTCAATAATAAATAAAATACCACACGTTATTAATGAAGGAATAAACAACTGTGTAAATAATAGTGTTTTTAGTGAGCTACAATTCAGAAAATCACCATTAAATACAGATACAACGGATAATGCTTTAAAATCAAGCCACTGTGATCTGGGCAGAAGGCCTTACCCGCCAGAAATGGCAATAAATTAAGAATTGTTAAAAACTGACTGCCAGTTACAAATTGCAGGTATTGAAATATTAAAACCAAGTCGTTATAAACACAGCAGAAAGCATCAGACGCGAGGAATGGCATTAAATAACATCTTAAAGTCTTGCTGCGTAAATACAAATACCAAATTAGAATTTTAAGGCAAATGACCACATTCACGGCTGAATGCCTTACACGCCAGGAACGGCAATAATACGAAAATTTTAGAAACCTGCTGTAGACCAGCAAATACAATAGCAAAAGTTAATTTAAAAAAAAACAAGCAACTATCACCAAACGGTTGAAATAAGGTGATGGTAAACTCTGTAACTCAAGGGGCCACAGACGGTGCTCCAGGAATCGACCTCTGAGAGGGTCCGGCAACAAACACTTTCGTTAGGATGACATAGGCAGCTAAGAGATGCATTCACTTCACAAGATGGTAACTCAGACTAGTGGCAGTGTAACCAATGACTAATGATAACCTTCCAGAAGCAGCCTGACGTCCGATAAACCAAATGCAACGATGGAACAATACGCCAAATCCGGAACCGGCGGTCTGCACTACGTCCCCAGAATACTGCATTTAGAGCGCCCGTAACAAGAAAGGAATCACTACCACCCGAGTAGAAAGCACTCCACTCGCTGCTCTTCGCCTCGGCGACGCTACGAGCAGCAACACGAACCCAAGTCACTGGAGAATCGTGAGATATCACAATGGTGGAGATTTCTCTTCTTGGATTGAAATGCACTCATCTTAAGGCTTGCTGGATCCGGAATACGACGAGGTCGTGCACCCTCGTGACCACAGCCCTTCCATCCGACAGTCCATGCGTGCCGCCAGTAGTCACGGCGTGTTCTGGCACTGCGCGGACCTGGCTCCTCCTACGTCTCCAACCGAAGTGACCAAGTCACACGACCCGGAAAAACAACGACATCGCTGCAAAGATAGGGCAATACATATCGATAGACGTCGCTGCTGCACTACCGGACAGACAACACCCGCGAAACCGAGTGGCGCCAGTCAACACGAGAAGAAGACAAACAACCGCAACTATGCCAACTAAACGATACCGTCTAGCCTCCAACAAAGGGCGGAAACCTACTACAGCACCAACGCGAGCTGCAGCATGGCTCATGACTTTTGATATTGGACTGCTTGAATGTGAAAACATGGCTTTAGTGAGGTGTGCATATTGTTCTCTTCTACCTTGTTTTAACCAGTTCATCGAAATCCCACGTCTGCACTGTGAGGACTAATATAAGCACTATCAGGTGTGTAGGATAAGTCTGTTTTGCACTAATTACCTTAAGCAGAAGGTTTTTGGCATTGTTGATTGAATATGTATTGGTACACTGACGTTACAGAAATGCGTCTAATTTCCCTCTTATGGTAATGATATCTTGGTGGTTTGTTTCTCTCTCTTAAAACGTCAGTTGTGGAAATGACACAGAACACTGTTTTTTATGTTACTCTTTGCATAGTTTCGTGCGATTCGTGCGTTCGAGGTCAAAGGTCTCCGTTATCAGAGGCATTGAAAAAGGAAAGAAATCCTTCTCAGATTTAATTTGTAAAGTAGACCCGAATAAAATGAACTCGTAACAGTCTTCCAGTAATCAACTTAATAAGATAATATATGGAACTCAGTCCATGTATCATAATAAAAATAGTGAAATTTTGTCCATGGGTGTGTCAGAATGAAAGAAATGGAGCCGTCTCCATCTTTTATGAGTGAATAGCAAAAAAGAAGCCTTACAGCAACAGCTTGAGCCTTCATTAGCATAGTATCAGACGTAATTCAACAAACAAAATGAAGTTTTCTTACCAAACTGACTGTGCTCTCCTGTGACGTAATGTTGCATGGACATACAAGAAACCAATTTTGTTCAAAAAAATAATCTGAGGTTAAGCTTTCTATGAGCATCAGAATATGTTATGACATTATAAAGAGAGTTGTATTAGCAAATCCTATGGAAACACAAAGATAGGTATTTGTGTCACTGGACAGTACACAGTAATAACTAATATAATAAAAACAAAAGAAAACTCATAACTAAATTATTTAACATGAGCGCTGTTGGCTTTTTAGAAACAAAAATATTCTATAATTAAAGTTGTGAGTAATTGGGTGTCCCAGTGTGCAACGTTGTTAAAGACAAAGGGGAGTGCATGATTAATCAAATTGTGCGATGTCTAATAGGCTTACAATCCTGAAGAACTTGCAATACATTTATTCCTTACTGGAAGATGTTCCTACAGTCGAATCAAATTGAGGAAATCCCTTACACCTCGCAGCGCATTTGGCAACATTCAACCGCCAAGCGCAAACGGCTGCAGGCGGAAACATTAGCCGTATAGAAAACTGTGAAGAGTCATTTCCATAGAAACGTTTACAAAATCGAGTTGTTGACACGCGAAGCAGCTGCGTCCAGAGTAAAGGAACTGTCCGGGGTCATCTCACACCTGAGTCTGTTGCAAAATGGTTCAAATGGTTCTGAGCACTATGGGACTTAACATGTGTGGTCATCACTCCCCTAGAACTTAGAACTACTTAAACCTAACAAACCTAAGGACATCACACACATCCATGCCCGAGGCAGGATTCGAACCTGCGACCGTAGCAGTCGCGCGGTTCCGGACTGAGCGCCTAGAACCGCTAGACCACCGCGGCCGGCCAGTCTGTTGCAGGAGTACATATATGGCAATAATAAAAGAACTAAAGGTGGACTGCTTGGTCACGGTTCAAATTGGCAGCATGAATACGCAGGCAACAGCGGGTTTGTCAGCTAGTTATTAAAAATCTTTAATTGGCTTACCAGCATCTAAAAATATTTCATCTTGTTGAAGTATTGGTTATTTATTTGGGATATATTTGGCAATTATGATTGTAACTAGATTATTTTTAGCCATTTATCACATTTGGCGACGAAACAGGACGTATCATGCTGATTAACTTGCGTATATACATAGTTTTCTCTATAATATCTATCTTTGTCGCTGTACACACTGCTGCAGGAGTAATAATAAAATAAATAAATGAGTTCGGCTTGGTGAAGGGAGACAAATGTTAGCAGAACAAACTTATTGCCACCAGCTGCTGCACTGTGCACCGGAGACAGCCCACTCGCCCCACACCCATGGTCGGCGCCGCATCACAGACTCGGTAAACGTATGTGCGGCAACCCGCTGCACTCCGATCACATTTAATTCCGCTAATGGCGCAGGCCTGATTTAGTGGACTTAACGAACTGCGCTCTCTCACACGGCTGTTATCTGTAGTTCGCAGCGCTCGCGAGCCGCGACTGAAGTCATTTTCGAGCGGAAAACCAACGGATGCGTTGTTTGAAAGCCGGGTCGGGTTCTAGTGACGCGCCAGAGCACTGTTCACAGGGATACAACTAAAAGGTCTGTAGTACACCATTTCCAAGTTCAGTCACATCTGCAACCAACTGTTCAGCACAATGGGATTCCAATTCAAAACGCTCAGGAAGCCTTCGATTTTGTACAGATGCTGCCACCAAAGACGTAACGAGATGACGATAACGAGTTTTTACGCAAAAGTACAGTGCAGATACGCAATTTGATTTTTATGAAGTCGCTAAATAAATAGATATCGAACGTTTATTTGAACTGAGATCACTGTATTATTTATTTTATTATTATTGACCAGACAAGAAATTAGACTGAAACGTAGTGGACAGACAAACCGGGAAATTTCTAGCTAATACTGTTGTTGAACAGCAGACCCGGTAGTACAAATAAATTTAGTTATGCAGGATGAGCATTAACAACAGCTACAAACAGCAGAGACGGATTCCTGACTGCAAATCGAGGAAGAAAGGTACTATGAACATGTGCCCGGAAATTGACGGTGAGCGTGCAACTACAACAAATCGTCCCGGAACACAGTACACAGCTGTATCGCATCCACATCATAACAGATTCCAACGTTCTTTAAAAATATTTGTGATACTTGAGTGAGTGGTTGTCGCACATAGCAAATAATGAAATTGTGAAACTTCCAGGCAGCTTAAAACTGTATGCCGGACCGACACTCGAACTCGGTATCATTGCCTCTCGCGGGCAAGTGCTCTACCAACTGAGCTACCCAAGCACGACTCACGCCCCGTCCTGACAACCGTAATTCAGCCAGTACCTTGTCTCCTACCTTCCAAACTTCACAGAAGCTCTCCTGCGAACCACGCAGAACTAGCGCTCCTGGAAGAAAGGATACTGCGGATACATGGCTTAGCCACAGCCTGTGGGATGTTTCTAGAATAAAATTTTCACTCTACAGCGGAGTGTGCGATGACATGAAACTTCCTGTCCGATTAAAACTGTGTGCCCGACCGATACTCGAAATGAAATTGTGTTAGTAGATCTGCTTTGTGGTACACTGAATGAAATGGAGACTGAGGAATGGATACGTAGCTGTACTTACCGTGTAGTGTGTTGTAACTGCAAGTGGCATGCTTACTCTATGTTATTGTTAGCAAGAACTTTATGCGAATCGATTGGGCAATGCAACTCCCAATACCAACAAAGCGGTCAGACAGCCAAGGGATATGATCCGCTGCACGCATGTCAAAATAAATGGTGTCTCTTTCAGTTGTTGTTTACATGCACATGAGTATGAAAATAGAAAAATGTGCAAGGTCTAAACTTACGGCGAGAGTACCGACTGCAAGATTTTTCCTACCGGGCATGTCACCACCTAATAAAGTGCTGAATAATCAAGGGAGCGAGAAAACAACTTACCAGCAGCATTTGAGCAAGCATGGAAATGTGTCAGATAAAAGGAAGCTGAGATTTACTGGTAATTAAAATAACGATTTCTGCAAGAAAAATGCCACACAACATATTTACTGAAAAGTAGCACAAAAATTTATAAAAAGTTGAAAAGTTTTTAAAAAATATAAAAAGCAGTCGTGTAATGTCTTCAGAATGCAAAACTTCAAACTGAAGAAGTAATTTATGTCGTCAGAATTGGTGCATATCTGTATTGCAAAAAAAGTAGCTGGTTACATAGATATTTCGTACAATAAATGTGGTAAAGCTTTCTTTCCAAATTATTGCTGCTGAAATAAGCATGCCCATAATTTTGATCAAAACTGCAGCTCTGTTTGTGACACTAAAAGCAGTACATATCAGGTGTTCCACAGCTACAAAAGAAGTAAACAAAAGGAACAAATTCAGTGCATCAGTGTCAAATTCGTGTGTAATGTCGCAGTCGGGGAAAGCAAAATCGTATAAAAGTAATTTATATAAGGCATAATCTGCAGTTTTGTATTTACATAGTGCTTTTGGCCATTAAAATTGCTACACCAAGAAGAAATGCAGATGATAAACGGGTATTAATTGGACAAATATATTATACTAGAAACGACATGTAATTACATTTTACCGGCCGGAGTGGCCGAGCGGCTCTAGGCGCTACAGTCTGGAACCGCGCGACAACTACGGTCCAAGATTCGAAGGCTGCCTCGCGCATGGATGTGTGTGATGTCCTTAGGTTAGTTACATTTAAGTAGTTCTAAGTTCTACGGGACTGATGACCTCAGAAGTTAAGTCCCATAGTGCTCAGAGCCATTTCGATTACATTTTCACGCAATGTGGGTGCATAGATCCAGAGAAATCAGTACCAAGAACAACCACCCCTAGCCGTAATAAAGGCTTTGATACGCCTTGGCATTGAGTCAAACACAGCTTGGATGGCGTGTACAGGTACAGCTGCCCATGCAGCTTCAACACGATACCACAGTTCTTCAAGAGTAGTGACTGGCGTATTGTGACGAGCCAATTGCTGGGCCACCATTGACCAGACGTTTTCAGTTGGTGAGAGATGTGGAGAATGTGCTGGCCAGGGCAGTAGTCGAACATTTTCTGTATCCAGAAAGGCCCGTACAGGATCTGCAACATGCGGTCGTCCATTATCCTGCTGAAATGTAGGGTTTCGCAGGGATCGAATGAAGGGTAGAGCCACGGGTCGTAACACATCTGAAATGTAACGTCCACTGTTCGGAGTGCCGTTAACGCGAACAAGAGGTGACCGAGACGTATACACAATGGCACCCCATACCATCACGCTGGGTGATACGCCAGTATGGCGATGACGAATACACGCTTCCAATGTGCGTTCAGCGCGATGTCACCAAACACGGATGCGACCATCGTGATGCTGTGAACAGAACCTGGATTCATCCGAAAAATGACGTTTTGCCATTTGTGCATCCAGGTTCGTCGTAGAGTACACCACCGCAGGCGCTCCTATCTGTGATGCAGCGTCATGGGTAACAGCAGCCATGGTCTCCGAGCTGATAGTCCATGCTGCTGCAAACGTCGTCGGACTGTTAGTGCAGATTGTTGTTGTCTTGCAAACGTCCCCATCTGTTGACTCAGTGATAGAGTCGTGGCTGCACGATCCGTTACAGCCATGCCGATAAGATGCGTGTCATCTCGACTGCTAGTGATACGAGGCCGTTGGGATCCAGCACTGCGTTCCGTATTAACCTCCTGAACCCACCGGTTCCTTATTCTGCTAACAGTCATTCGATCTCGGCCAATGCGAGCAGCAATGCCGCGATACGATAAACGGAAAATCGCGATAGGCTACAATTCGACCTTTATCGAAGTTGGAAACGTGATGATAAGCATTTCTCCTCCATACACGAGGCATCACAACAACGTTTCACCATGCATCGCCGGTCAACTGCTGGTTGTGAATGAGAAATCGGCTGGAAACTTTCCTCATGTCAGCACATTGTAGGTGTCGCCACCGGCGCAACATTGTGTGATTGCTCTGAAAAACTATTCATTTGCATATCACAACATCTTCTTCCTGTCGGTGATATTTCACGTCTGTAGCACGTCATCTTCGTGGTGTAGCAATTTTAATGGCCAGAAGTGTAATTGATCCAGCTCTGTGTTTTGCTTGGCAATAACATTTTTGAGATGAACGTAGATGTGATTAGCGTGTTGGCGTAAAGTCAAGTCTAGCACGTCAGTCGGGAACTTTAGAGCAGAGAGGGCTGTGAGCCGACATCAGCCAATTGCATGGTGACCGACTCCTCTCCAGGACGACAACGCGACGGGAGCGCCTTCTGCACCAAGAGGACATAAGCGCAACATCTCCCGGCCGCGGCCGATTTCTACGAGTTCTACAGAAGGGTCAAAACCTGGATGGAAGCCTACACTGTATTAATGTATTTGTATTATGAAGTGCATATACTGCAGAGATTTCGTATTTGTTTGCGACTCATCTGTATAAATACAAGGTCAAGTATTTTGATCATTTCCTTTTGTAATAAATTTAATACGATTTGCTTGAATTGTTATGTAGTATCTAAGAAGCAGGTTTCCTAGGCACCCTATGTTTAGCGAGTAGGCAATTAATTTTGGAAATCGATGTTTTCAAATAACTATGCTCGACAGTTAAGCGCTGGTGATACTGAACCCTGGTTATGTTATTGTTGATTTATTTGTTACTGATGACTTGGCGATTAATTTCATATGATCTAGACCAGTTGGGCATTGTGAGTAAAAGGAAGTAACTTTGACGTCGTGGGCCTGATGTGGATAAGAGTTTTTGTTTTGCTCTTCGTGGCGCTACATTGCTTTGAAGTAAGCTGTGGCGTGCCTTTCTGCAGCCCGACAGTATTGTTGCCAACGCCGCTGCTGGTTTCAAGCACGACATGGCAGTTACCTGTTGCAGATATCACATTTATGTCTGTCTGTGGCCTCTAAGCTTCCAATAGGCTGTACCACACATTGAACTTCACCTTGAATGATTTCTAACATTTGAGAAATCTCAGCGTCATCAAAACTGTTTTTAGTGTGTATGGGATAACTGTGTGGTATCGGTATATCGGAATCTGTGTTAACCTCGTCTGTTTCGGAATTTATACTAACATCAACATGGGTTATAAGACTAGTGAGCAACTGCTGTTCTACTTCCTTTCTTTGTACTGCAATTAACTGTAAAAACTGTTTGTTCTCCTATATGTGCTTACACAGAAAGTCTTTGTATCGCTTTTCTGCGATGTCAGTGTAAAACTTTAAGACGTGCATCTAACCAAGTGTCCTGTTGATCTATTCTTTCATTATCTGACTGGATTTCAACTCTATGCTTTTTACAGGTTTCACCACATTGATGTCTTAAAGCATTAATATCTCTCAAAAGTTTGGTGCTGTCTGCGCATTGCCTGGCTATGGCTTCAATTTTATCGCAAAGGCGTTTGCCCTTGGCCTTAACGTCTGTATATCTCTGTTTGAAACGGCTATCAGTCGTTTCTGTGTATGATATAAGCTCAGCACGTATGCTTGAAAATTGTTCATTGAATTGAGTGGTGGTGTCATCTTGTTTTTCTCGTATGCTACGAACTGTTCATCATTTTTACCAAATCGTTCATTTAAGTGAGTGGTGGTGTTATCTTGTCTTTCTTGTATGCTAGAAAATTCTTTACCTTGTATTTTTTGTATGTTGGAAAGCTGTTCATTGAACTGAGCGTTCTGTTCAACCATCATTTGCATGAGATTTTGAAGAATCGCTTCCTTATTACTTTAAATTGATGCGGCGGGTGTAACCTGCGTTGTGCTTTGTGATGTGTGGACATCATCTACTTCTATGGATGTCTCGTTTGTTGCGTTATCTGTGCAATTACCGCTAATGGAAGCTGGCGGATTTTTTAAAACAGACTGAATACTTTGCACAAATATGTCCTCTGACCCACTTGGTGCAATAAGATTAATTGTGTGGAAAGTAGGTAAATCACTGACCTCATTTGGTAAATAATCAAGCTTAGAATTGTGCACGTCAACCATGCACAGATCAGCGGCGTCCGCAATAGCGGAATCTACCGTCTGATTAGTAGTCAAATTAATGGGTGAAATTATAGAGTCAGGAATTTGTTCATTATTTTGAGACTCGGTATGTACATTGTGACGCACTGCAAATTATGCACCGCAGAACTGTACTATCTTTGACACTGTTGCATTCAATAATGTATCGTTAACCAGTAAATTATTCATGGCAGTATCGTTAACAGTCAAATTGCGCCCCTGATTCGTAATAACACTACGCGGCATCGTAAATTTCATACAAGGTACAGGCCAAAGGCAAAAATATTCAACAACAGAATCAATGAAAATACAAAGCTGAGCATAAGAATGCCGATGAACTGAGGAAAAATGTTGTGCAAGATAGTAAACTCCGTTGCGCCAAAGGAATGTAACTAATTTTATCGTTACAGAGTGGATGAGAGAGCAGAATATATATACATGAGTATTTTAACATCAAAGATTTCGCAGAGTGAACGACTGGCAGAACTGTCGCCAAGTGTAACGATCTTTAAAAATATTTGTGATAGCTCAGTGAGTGGTTGTTCGCATAACAAATGAGTGAAATTGTCCTACTTTACCTACTTTGTGGTACACTGAATGAGTGCGAGGCTGAGGAATGGATACATAGTTGTATTTTTCACGAAGCGTGTTGCAACTGCAAGTGGTGTGCTTACTCTGTGCTACTGTTAGCAAACACGTTATACGAATCCATTGGGCAATGTGACTTCCATTACCAATAGAGAACTACAGCCACTGCGAAATATATTTAGCCCCTTAGGTACTGAATCCTCTGGCCCTGTTCAAAATTGATAACTTTGGTCCCTGTGCACATAACAAGTAAATAGAATTGTCTTACCTCTAAAGCAGCAACTGTGGAATGCGATATATTCTGGTCTCACATGAAAAAAAAAAAAATATATATGCTAGCTACAGGCTCAGCGGTGTGCAATGCTGGCCGCAATACTTTGAAATGACTTTAAACTCTTTTGGCTGATAAAATGAAAACATTTAAGAAAAAGCCAACGTTTGTGAAAAACATATGATCTGGACATGCAGGCGGTACTGATTGTGATGAATTACGAACATAGATTTTTTTAGTGAATTATATTCGAAGTTAAGTTTGGCTTTTCAGAAACATCTAACAATTCAAAATACATTACTCAGAAAAATAACACATTTTTTTCTAATTTATTGACAAACAATGAGAATTATACATCAAGTGTTATATAACCTTACTAAAAAACCATAAACACAAATCATTAAATTACATATACCTTTGTTAACAAATCTTTGAAACTTTTCAAAACGAGAAATCTTACTAGCGTTTTCATCAAATCAGTTTACGCAGATTCTGAGTTTACTCAACAATTACAGATTATCAGCCAACACATCTACTCTAACGCACTGGCAACCCGAGAGTCATAAATACCTAACATTTTTACCCTGCTTGCGAGAAGACTTCTCATTACATGTTCTCGTAATTCCTACATTAATCTTACACTTGGTGGCTTCACAGACCACACCACAAAAACTGCCTACGTCATGTTCCTTCACTCACAGACAGCTATGTACGCCTGAGCGCCAAGCACTCTCTTACTCCCATACTATAATCTCAGACCAGAAGTAGTGTCTTGGGCTCTGCGGTCGTGCACAGTAAGCGATCCGCTTTACAACTCCGATCAGAGACATACATCGTCTATTGTGTCGTACTTGAAAAATGTCTCTGAGCACTATGGGACTTAACTTCTGTGGTCATCAGTCCCCTAGAACTTAGAACTACTCAAACCTAACTAACCTAAGGACATCACACACATCCGTGCCCGAGGCAGGATTCGAACCTGCGACCGTAGCGGTCTCGCGGTTCTAGACTGTAGCGCCTAGAACCGCTCGGCCACCCCGGCCAGCCTGTCATAGTTCCATTTTAGTTTGTGTTAATATTATAATAGTTTCGGGTGACCCATACATGCGTACCCCAGTAGACTCCTTTTAGGATGTTCAAAGTGGTCACCATGGGATTGCAGCCGACAGGGATGGTAACGGTGGTCAAGCAGGATACACATATTCGTACTTTGGTTTACACAGTGTCGGCATGCCACTTGCCTAGAGGTTGTACTAGGGTTCGTCTCAATATCGTGTAGAAGCCGGTCCTCCAGATGTGGTGTACGCACTGCCTCCCTGCACATTCGCCTGTCTGAAAGGACCCATGATCACAGAAACACTCAAAAAGAGCTTGAAATGTGCTGTGATGTGGTTTGTGTGTGTGAGGATGTTTGGTTTGGTATAGCCGTGGTGCCTCTCCACCGTTTGCATCTGCTTGGCCATATACAAGTACGATCTTGGCTTGATGCCGACGTGGATATCGGACTACTCTGCTGCTTGCAGTACGCTGCATCCATCACACAACCTAAATCACAAAAGGAACAGAAGGCACATAGTCAGAGGAACTCTCATTCGGCAGCGCCATCTGCCGTGGCAACGATGAATTTCCGGACACATCTCCATAGAACATTTTTCCTCCATTTCCAGTCAGGAATCCATCCATCCAATTTTTTTATTAATGTTCACCTTATATCAGGCTATTTACTCTGATGAAACAGCTCAAAGGGAAATTACTTCTTTCCACTTCCCATTGGTTTTCTGCTTCGTCTATTACCGTTTTCTCCATCTTCAGAATCTATGTCAGTCTCTTCTGATCTACATTAACATAACACCCAGATCGTCAGAAAGATTCTAACGTACCTCTACCTCTTCTACTAGTGGGTATTGGTGGCGGTGACTCCCATCAGAAAATACATGTAATAACTTCGCACAACGGATTAATTTTAACGCCACTAAAGTCGTCCTGACACATATACGTTCCTCAGTAGAAGTACGTTATTGTCATTAGTAAAGTGAATTGTCATGTCCTAACCTTACTGTTTCCTAATCTTATCCTGTGGGTATGATTGAATGTCAGGATAAGCCAACATATCCAATTCTCTTTTAACGAAGAAGTTATAACATGTGTAAAATAAATAAAAAGGCAAGATTAAATGGTACAGGGAAATGATATAAAAAGGCAAGGTTACATAGTACTGGTTCGTTGGTTTGTTTGTTTGGGGAAGAAGACCAGACAGCGTGGTCATCGGTCTCATCGGATTAGGGAAGGAAGTCGGCCGTGCCCTTTCAGAGGAACCATCCCGGCATTTGCCTGGAGTAATTTACGGAAACCACGGAAAACCTAAATCAGGACGGCCGGACGCGGGATTGAACCGTCGTCCTCCCGAATGCGAATCCAGTGTCTAACCACTGCGCCACCCCGCTCGGTATAGTACTGGGAAATACTATCCACTAAAAGATAATGCCGTGATTTTAATACATGTACTAGTCATAAACACAATTCAAAGACAGTTTACTGTTATAAAAACTCTCGGGTTCTCCCTGTATTAATATTGGCACTTAGTCTGTCAGGCTCTGCTCCGTAATACAGGGTCGTCCACTGATCGTGACCTGGCCAAATATCTCTCGAAATAAGCGTCAAACGAAAAAACTACAAAGAACGAAACTTGTCTAGCTTGAAGGGGGAAACCAGATGGCGCTATGGTTGGCCCGCTAGATGGCGCTGCCATAGGTCAAAACGGACATCAACTGCGTTTTTTTTAAATACGAACTCCCATTTTTTATTACATATTCGTGTAGTACGTAAAGAAATATGAATGTTTTAGTTGGATCACTTTTTTCGGTTTGTGATAGATGGCGCTGTAATAGTCGCAAACATATGGCTCACAACTTTAGACGAACAGTTGGTAACAGGTACATTATTTAAATTAAAATACAGAACGTAGTTACGTTTGAACGTTGTATTTCTGTTGTTCCAGTGTGATACCTGTATCTTTGTGAACTTATCATTTCTGAAAACGAATGCTGTCACAGCGTGATTACCTGTAAATACCACATTAATGCAATAAATGCTCAAAAAGATGTCCGTCAACCTCAATGCATTTGGTAATACGTGTAACGACATTCCTCTCAACAGCGAGTAGTTTGCCTTCCGTAATGTTCGCACATGCATTGACAATGCGCTGACGCATGTTGTCAGGCGTTGTCAGTGGATCACATTAGCAAATGTCCTTCAACTTTTCCCACAGAAAGAAATCCTGGGACGTCAGATTCGGTGAACTTGCGGGCCATGGTATCGTGCTTCGACGACCAATCCACCTGTCACGAAATATGCTGTTCAATACCGCTTCAAACTCATCGTGGATCTTCCGTTGCCCATTAGTGCATATTATGCCGGTTTACGTTACCGCTGTTAGTGACTGACGCTTCGTCGCTAAATAGAACGCGTGCAAAAATCTGTCATCGTCTCGCAATTTCTCTTCCGCCCCTCTGGCAGATCTGTACACGACGTTCAAAGTCGTCGCCATGCAATTCCTGGTGCATAGAAATACGGTACGGGTGCAATCGATGTTGATGTAGCATTCTCAACAGCGACGTTTCTGAGATTCCCGATTCTGGCGCAATTTGTCTGCTACTGATGTGCTTATTAGTCGCGACAGCAGCTAAAGCACCTACTTGGGCATCATCATTTGTTGCACGTCGTGGTCGTCGTTTCACATGTGGCTGAACACTTCCTGTTCCCTTAAATAACGTAACTATCCGGCGAACGGTCCGGACACGTGGATGATGTCGTCCAGGATACCGAGAAGCATACATAGCACACACCCGTTGGGCATTCTGAACACAATAGCCATACATCAACACGATATCGACCTTTCCCGCAATTGGTAAACGGTCCATTTTAACATGGGTAATGTATCACGGAGCAAATACCATCCACACTGGCAGAATGTTACGTGATACCACGTACTTATACGTTTGTGACTATCACAGCGCCATCTATCACAAAGCGAAAAAAGTGGTCCAACTAAAACATTCATATTTCTTTACGTACTACACGAATATGTAACAATAATGGGGGTTCCGATTACAGTTTATATCCGTTTGACGTATGGCAGCGCCATCTAGCGGGCCAACCATAGCGCCATCTGGCTTCCCCCTTCAAGCTAGAAGAGTTTCGTTCTTTGTAGTTTTTTTGTTTGATGCTTATTTCGTGAGATATTTGGTCCGGTCACTATCAATGGACCACCAGGTATACTCGCGATCTATGGTTATGGGCGGAGTAACTGACATCCCCCATTGTACTGAATAGCAAGAAGGAACTACTATCTCAATGATCAGTGTGAAACCTCAGTGCAGAAAGGAGTAAAACACGCGAGTCAGCAATGTAAATTTACATTCGAGGGTTGGATTCCCTCTCTTCTTCATCGAAGAGTTTCACTGCCTGGGCTACTCTCAGGGTGCGCCTTCGACGTGGAAGATCCCTGCCGTGTCGTCTGCTTGCCGTCACCGTCACCGCCGCCGCCGCTTGGTCGCCGCCTTCCGGTCCTTGCAGCCGCCGCAGCCGTCGCCGCCTGCCGGGGCTCGCCGCCCCCGCCTGGTCACCGCCTGCTGGTGCTCGCCGCCGCCGCCGCCGCCACTGCCGCCGCCGCCGCCGCCGCCGCCGGTGCCCGCCGCCGCCGCCGCCGCCGTCCGGTGCCCGCCGCCGCCGTCCTGACCCTGGTCTACGGCCGTCTTCGTCTTCATCCGTCTTCGTCTTTGTCTGTCCCCAGTTTCTGTCCTCTCCTCTTCGTTCTGTTCGTTCTTGTTTCTCTCTCCCGTCATGTCCACCCCCACCACCACTGTCACTACTACCACCACCGCCATTGTCTATACCTCCCCTTCCGCCGCCTCCACCACTATAACTTGGTGTGCCCAGTCCCACCCCCCTCCTTCCATTCCACCTCTCCTCACTCTCCCTTCACCCTCTATCTTTGTCGCCCCCTCTCCCACTTCTTCCTCCCGCTCCTCTCGTTCTGATCCCTTCCCCCCACTCCCCCAGCCTGTCACTGCAGCTCCAGCTCGGGTGATGGCCCGTCGGGCCACTGCCCACGCCCAGCTCTCCCCGTCACCTTCGCCATCACCGCCGCCACTCCCACCGTCATCGTCATCGTCATCGTCGCCGTCGCCTTCACCGTCACCGTCACCATCTCCGGCGCCGACTCCGGCCCCGGGACCTGCCCCTCCCCGCCACATTCCCGTTGTTCCCATCCCCCACACCTCCTCCACCGCCGTCAAGCGCCCCGGTGGCACCCCTGCTTCCTCTGCTTCCAAAAAGGCTGCGCCTCGTCCTCCTTCCCCCACCCATGATGCCATGGAAGTCTCCCCGCCTGTCCCTGCCCCCTCATCCTCCTCCTCTCCCCCTTCCTCCTACCGCTACCTCCTCTCCCGTCCTGATCCCTCTCTCCTTGAAGCCCGGAACCTCACCCTCTTCCTTCGCCAGCATTGTCCTGGTGCCCCCATCTCCCTCCTCACTCCTCGCCGAGATTCTGTTCTCATCTCCTCCCCCAGCCCAACCCTCCATACTGACATCCTCTCCCGTCTCCCCGTCACCCGTTTTGGTCCCAACGCCTCCCTTACCCCTGCTCCTTCTCCATCTCCTACCCGCCAACCCCAACCCCCGCGTCGCCCGCCGACCCTCACCGCCGTGATCACGCGGCTCAGTCCGTCGATCACGGAGGAGGAGGTGTTGGCGGAGCTCCAGGCCCATCCCACGCTGGAGGTGCGGGCGGTCCACCGCATTTTCAACTCGGCCGGCCCCACCCGCCTTATGCGGGTTTTCTCTGAGGACGCCCCCTCCATTGACCGTCTCCTGAAGGAGGGTGCCCTCCTCTTCCACCAGCGGTACAAGGTCGACCCTTCCCGTTCCCCTCCTCAATCCCTGTGCTGCCAGAGGTGTCTGCGCTATAATGCGCACCCCACAGCTGAGTGCCGCGAGGCCCCCACCTGCCCGCATTGTCGGCAGGCGCACTTCCTCCGGCAGTGCCCTAACCTCCAATCCCCTCCCTCCTGTAATACCTGCAATCTCCCTCATCCCACCTACTCCCAAAAGTGTAAAGCCCGACCCCCTCCAACCACTCCTGAACTCACCGTACCTGTCCGTCCCCTGGACGCCCCCACCCCTCCTGGCAATTCCTTTCGTCCCCCACCCACCGCTGAGGACATCATCAGGTTCCTCACCATCGTCCTCCAGAATGTTCATCCCTTTCAGCGCCCTCACACCCTCCAGCAGATCTCCCTTGCTGCCCGTTCCATCTTCCAACTCAAGATGTACGCCACCTACTCCAACAACCAGGCCCATTTCACCTTCTCCCGTCTTGACGCCCTCGTTTAAATCCCAGTCATGGCGCGACAGCAACGTATCCTTTTCAACAACATCCGCTCCCTTCCCGCCAACAAAATCCTGTTCCTGCACACCCTTGCCACCCACCGCATGGATGCCTTCCTCCTCAATGAAACCTTCCTGCAACCCCACCACACAGTCCACACTTCGCCCTACCTCCTCCACCGCTCCGATAATCCCCACCCGATTGCGCGTGGCGGAGTTGCCATTGGTCACCACCGCCAGATCCCCGTTCGGCTCCAACCTCTCCTTCCCGACCCCACCGAACACCTGATCCTTAGTCTCTTCTTCCCCGGCCTTACCGTTACCTGCGCCACCATCTATGTCCGCCCCAACGCTCCTATTCCCTTCGACTTCCTCTCCCACGTCGATCGTACCTTTTCCTCCTACGTGATCGCCGCCGACCTCAACATCCATAGTCGTTCCGCTGCCCAGTTACGGCGATGGCATCGGTTCCTCTCCACCCTTCAAGGTGACCTCGTCCCCATCCCCCGGCATACCCGTCCTGAATCCAACTCCACTCCTGATGTTATCCTCTCCTACCCCAACCTCCTTGGCCGCATAACGGTGGATGTCCTGGAGCCTATTGGTAGCGACCATCTCCCTGTCCTCCTCACCGTTTCAGACGGTCGTCGCCCTCACCCCGACCCTCGTACTGACCCTCCCCCTAAGTATGTCCACGACTATTCCCGAGCCGACTGGAATGCCTACCGGGATACCCTTTCCACCCAGGTCGATAGCCACCCTCTCACCTACCACCACCCTGACGATGTCACCCATGCCGCCTCCTTTCTCCAGCGGACCTTGTCTGAGGCCGTGGAGGCCCACGTTCCTACTGTCGCCATCCACCCCCACCGTCCTACCTTACCCCCACAGGCCGTTCTCCTCCTCCGTGAATCCCGTCGTCTCTACCGTGCCTTCCTCCGCATGACCCAGACACACTACGACGCCACCGGCAACTCCAGCGACACGTTCGTAATTTCCTCGCGGCTAAGAAACGCCGGGACTGGCGACAGACATGCACCTGTTTAAATGCAACCCTACCAATCAACTCGTCCAAGTTCTGGTCGGCCTTCCGTCGCCTTACCGGAACTAAACCCTCCCCCTATTATCCTCTTCTCCATGATGATCACCCTTTCCCTGACTCCCTTAGTAAGGCCAATCACTTTGCCTCCTACCTCTCCGATGTATTTTCCGTCCCCGATGATCCCCAGTTCGATTACTCCCTCTTCCCGGATATCCGCGATCGAACTGACACCTCTTCCCCTCCCCTCGCTCCTGGCTTCCAGTACTTGGACAACATTACACACACGGAACTCAATGCCCCTATCACTACACAGGATCTCATTGCTACCCTCCGCACCAAACGCAACACCGCTCCTGGTCACGATCGTGCCACCTACCGTCACCTTCGTAAAGCTCCTGTCTCTTTCCTCTCCACCCTGGCCAGGCTCTACAATGTAGTCCTGTCCACCGGTTACTACCCCGACCTGTGGAAAACCTCCCGTATCCTCATGTTCCTTAAACCTGGCAAACCGCCGTCCGCCGTCTCCTCCTACCGTCCCATCAGCCTTACCTCGGTCTTCAGCAAGGTCCTAGAACCTATCCTCACCCGCCGCATCCACCAGCATCTCCGCCAGCACCGCCTCCTTCCCGTCACCCAGTGTGGCTTTCGGCCATCCTTCTCTTCCGACGATCTTCTCCTTCACCTCACTCATCTCCTTTCCGAACAGCTTAATTCCCGTCGCTCCGCCATCTTCCTCTCACTTCACCTCGAACGCGCTTATGACCGCGTCTGGCATTCCGGTCTCCTCTTCAAGCTCCAAACCTTTGCCCTTCCCATTAACTACGTCCGTCTGATCGGTTCCTTTCTCTCCCGCCGTCCTTCCTATGTCACCATCCATAACACCGATTCCTACACCTTTTTCCCCTCCGCCGGTGTGCCCCAAGGCTCCGTCCTCTCCCCCCTTCTGTACCTTTTGTACACGGCGGACATGCCGCCGCCGTCGCCCCCCGTCCACCTCCTCCAGTTTGCCGATGACACCGCCTTCCTCGCCCTTGCCCCCACCCTGCAACGCTCCCAACGCCTTCTCCAATCCCATCTTGACCGGTTCACCGCTTGGTGCAACCAGTGGTTGCTCAAGGTCAATCCATCCAAAACCCAGGCGATCATTGTAGGCAAAACCACCCCTTCCTTCCGCCTCCTTGATTTCTATCTCACCGTCTATGGCCGTCCTATCGCCCTCACTCCCACCCTTAAGTACCTTGGCGTCACCCTCGACCGTCGCCTCTCCTGGACTCCCCATCTCCAGACAATCCAAGCCAAGGCACGTTCCCGACTCCGTCTCCTCAAGCTCCTTTCCGGCCGCACGTGGGGTCTGGACCCCTCCACAATCCTCCACACCTATAAATCCCTCATCCGCCCTATCCTTTGTTACGCCCATCCAGCCTGGATCTCCGCCCCCCCTACCTTCTATAAATCCCTCCAAATCCTTGACCGCCATGCTCTCCGCCTTGCCTATTGCATCCGTCTCCCCTCCCCCACGCGGATCCTGTATGATCTCATCCCCTTCCCCCACCTCCTCCTTTTCCTTGAAAGGATACGTATACTGTACATCTCACGTAAACTTGATCCTCCTCACCCGCTCATTTCCCCGATCCTCTCCCACCCCCGCCCTCTGCCGCGCCTGTATTCCCACGTCCCACCCGGTCTCCATCTCTCCACCCTCCATACCCTCTCCCAAGGTGGCTTCCGCCAGCTCCCTCTCCCTGATGATGTCCTCGTCCCCTCCATCTACCCCTCCTATCAACTTTGACCCTGCCCCGCCCCCCACTTCCCGTGTCCTTTCCTTTCGGCACCCTCCCTCCCTTCTCTTCTCTTCCCTTCTTTTTCCGTCTCCCTGTCCCCTCCCTTCCCCCTCTTCCCCCGGGCTTCCTCTCCCCTTCCTCCCTCCCCCCTATCTCCCCTGCCCGTGGCATCTCCGCTCTCCCCTCTCGCTCTCCCACTCCCCTTCCTCCTCCTCCTCTCTTGGCAGGTCCCCGGACTCGCACACGTATAGTGAACATTCGCGCGCTGGAGATCGTCGCCTTTTGTGTCTCGTGTGTGTGACGTTGTATAGTGTTTTTGGTGTCCGCCGTCCCACTCCTACGTTCACTTGTGCCGTCGGACTCATCAGTGTTTTGTGCGCCGTGCCGACATGTTTTCAGTGTTGTTATCGTCACATGTGAACGACTCCGTGTTTTTTATGTCTCTGTGACCTCTCTCTTTTGCCCGTCACTTTGTTCATTGTCATTCACCATGTTTTATACTCTTGTAAAACGCTATGGCTGAAGAGCGGCGTAGTGTGCCGCTGCCAGCCTACCTGAGTTGTACAGGTTTTAAAATAACAATAAAGTAAAAAAAAAAAAAAATGTAAATTTACTTCCCTATACGCCGATGCATAAGCACGATGCTGCTGACAGCCTGCCTGTTGTACAGGCTTTAAAATACCAATAAATAAAAAAAAAAAAAAAAATAAGCACGATCACTATTATAATCGGACGTTATAGCTGCAGAAATTCTCGCCTCAGCGAGGTAAGAGTCAAATTGTACTTCACCAAAGTACAGCTAATATGCCTGTGGACTGCCGTGGACCGCCAAGACGACCTCTCCAGCTCCACGTCCACGGAACGACCTCTCAGCTACATGCCCCAGGAACGACAAACCTAATTTTCCTCTACCTTTTCAGAGCTAAAATCTTTTCTCCCCCCTTAAATTTGGGTGGCGAATCATCTTTCCGGAAGGCGCTGGTTTCCGAACGCCGACCAATCTCAGTTTAGAATCCAGACCGAGGTTTCTGGAAATTCTTCCTACTTCCGCAGGACAGTACGTGAATACTTGCTGCCGCGTGTTTTGACCGACCTGCTGGCTTCTCGCGCCTGCCCGGGAGACACGTGTTCCCGTTTTGACGGTGGTCCAGCTCCTGGGTGTTTCAAAGTCACCTGAAGCGGCTTCCCGTTCTATTGTCGGACGAAATGAGTGAGTTCCCTGTACCGTTCCGTTTTACAGTGAGTTTCACAGCTGTGCTCGCTGCCCGGTCATCCAACATGCAGACATTATACAATAAATTCAGTGTATTACACGATGTCAGTCACATATATGTTTTATTGAGCGACCACAAACCCGTCTTCTCTATCATTGAAGGGTCTTCCTTGTCGTATTGGGTGTAACGTGGTTTGTAAAATAACACCACCTTACAACCAATATTATGTAATATGTTATATTACGTTAACTACCTATTTTTATTTTCATTACTGAGTTTTGTGAATCTTGTAGGTGCTCCAGCTCAGAACTTTCTACCTTCTCTCTTCAACAAATATGTATTTTCGATAGTGCAGTGAGTTTCTATCGTAAGTCGTATTACGCTGTGAGTCTTCTTTGCCGGCCGTTGTGGCTGAGCGGTTCTAGGTGCTTCAGTCCGGGACCGCGCTGCTCCTACGGTCGTAGGTTCGCATCCTGCCTCGGGCATGGATGTGTGTGATGTCCTTAGGTTAGTTAGGTTTAAGTAGTTCTAAGTCTAGGGAACTGATGACCTCAGATGCTAAGTACCATAGTGCTTGGAGCCATTTGAACTATTTTGAGTCTTCTTTGTCCGTGACTGTGACGAAAACGTAGCCACATTGTGATGTTGACAAATCTTTAGAAACCTCAATTTCACGTTACATTTTATACATTTCTGAATAGTTATAAACATGGTATGGGTGAAAGAATTCACCCTGATTTCAACCCCATTTATGCAACTTCGGTTGCTAGGAAAAGGCACACGTCAGAAAAGGAATTGGTTTAGAAGGTTAGTGTACTCATTGGCACGATATATGAAGATAGGTAATGCAACCAGCAACAAGAAAAAGGTGTGCCGCCAACACGCTAACACTGAGAGGTGGAAGCTGAACGCCACGCGTAACTTCGGTAGTGATAACACAGAGGGGAAGAAAAAGGCGAGACAGAAGACTGAAAACGGCTACAGCAGCTTCAGGCGTCGGGGAGGTTGGATGTTAGAAGGAACTCGCTGAACTATATGACAATGGTGTAGCGTTGTTGAGATACTTGACATAGAATATTTAACAGCTAAGACCGCGTTTTTTAATAATTTTATTTCCTCAATTACCGGTTTTTAAGGAGTCTACCTGACATCTTCGGATCTGCAATATACCAGGAGGAAAATAATATTACTATGACAGCCTGCACGACAGTGCAACCAGTATACTGAGGGAAAAATGTAATGTGACTTAGGAACTGGGGATGAAGGGTACACTAACCATGGATGGTCAAAGCCTCTATAATGTCACTCCTTAAACACAACAACTAGCAATTCGAGAAATAAATTAACAATTTATTTTAGACCACATTACTCAAATAGCTAACATGCAACCAGCATGTGGCCATCATGAAGATAATATCGAAAAATAACATTTTCCTTCTTAAGGAAGCAGCAAATTACAATTACTATTACAGTTAATATAATTCATTGCCAAACAAATTTAAAACTTTTTTTAAATTATACATGCGAGTTTATCAAACGGGCAGTGACGTCAGGCTCAACTGGGCAAAAGATGACTTAACTTAAAATGCCTGAAGCAGCAGATCAGTAGTCCAAAACAACACCTAAACGCCGGGGCGCAACTGGGAGTCACCTCCAGTTAGACGACAAGTCACAGATTCTGTGCACTGAAGCAGATCGTGTCGCCGCTCCCACACATACCAACTCGCAGGAAACGGGAACACAAACAGATCGCAGAAAACATGGAAAACACCAAAACAACATCAATTAATGTAAGTTAAGAGATCAATAATATAAATTAAAAAACCAATAAGTGCTATTAGTAGAAGTGACAGATTTTGCAGCAATATGAATGCTGTAAAACATTTAAACTAAGAAATGTACACAAATCCAATGTTTAAAATATAGTATCAGACTTTTATACCCTCATAGTTTCCCAAAAAATATTTCCACACATGATTCAGACCGACAATGTGTATCAAGATGAAATAAAAAAATTTCGAGATACTATCGCGTTATTCAAATGCACAACTTTGCTGCAAAACATTTAAACTAAGAAATACACGCAAATCCAATGCTGAAAGTATAGTATCAGACCTTTACACTCATAGGTTTCCAAACGATACTTCCACATATGATAAAGACCGACAATGTGTAAAAGATGAAATGGAAAAATTTCATGATAATATTACGTTATTCAAATGCACAACTTCAGCACATACTAGGTTTTGTGCATTAATTTCCTTGCATAGGTCTGCAATGAAACTGAATTTTTGAAGTTTGGTATGCAGCAAATTACAACTAGGCTATGATCTAATATCTTTAGTAGCTTACAGTCATTACATCTTTCGGGGACGCTGATTTCCTGAAGGAAGTATTGATTGCTGGTCTCCTTCCGGTCACAGCTCTTGCCGGCTCCTCTTATTTCATCAACACATACACTAGACCAACCAACCAACCCACAAATCACAGTCGCTAAAACGCTAATGGTTCCACGAAAAGAAGGAACCAAAACCACTTATACCTCCGATGGAGAGCGTTGTTCGAGATGGTCTCGATGAAATAGTCTGTTCGAGAAAACAGGTACCAAGGCAAGGCGACGAGCAGCGCCCGGAGTTGAGATCAGGCAGGTGCACCACTAACTCGCGACCGTCCTGAAGTTAGACCGGCAGCGCCGCTGCTGGTTGACCCCGCGAGTTTTGCTCCTTCGTCCCCTGAAGCACTTCGTGGATGGTTTCATGGGCCCGTCCCTTGACTCAAAGGGTGAGGTGTGAGTGAAACATCGGTGCTTCCACTAACAGTCCTTTATTGAACCATAAGATCCTTTAAACAATCGGAGTAATAGAATGTGTTTTAACTTGCTTAGCTCCTCTCGGCGACGGAGCGGCGTAGTCGTAGCATGCAGTGACTGCTGATAAGGCGCCGGCTCGTGTTGGCTCAAATGGCTCTGAGCACTCAACTGCTGAGGTCATTAGTCCCCTAGAACTTAGAACTAGTTAAACCTAACTAACCTAAGGACATCACGAACATCCATGCCCGAGGCTGGATTCGAACCTGCGACCGTAGCGGTCTTCCGGTTCCAGACTGCAGCGCCTTTAACCGCACGGCCACTTCGGCCGGCCAATTAGGCTCGTGTTGCATCGGCTGCGTATTCTTCCATTCAGTATCGGACCCGTGACGC
Organism: Schistocerca serialis cubense; assembly: GCF_023864345.2. Classification (NCBI taxonomy): domain Eukaryota; kingdom Metazoa; phylum Arthropoda; class Insecta; order Orthoptera; family Acrididae; genus Schistocerca; species Schistocerca serialis. Next base: position 990,285,444 of record NC_064638.1, read on the forward strand.
ACTGCGGCGGGCGCATCCTTCTCCTTGTAAATTCACTCGTTGCGTTAATAACAAGCGGCTACGGCGTGGCAAGAGAGAGCTCCGTCCTAGAATCGAACCAGCAACCCTCAAGTTCGGCGTCTTCTGGAGGAGTTCATCAACCCCTAGGTTTACAAATGACCCACTTCGTGAGGCCGCAGTCCCTTCGTCCTCACCAGCCACGTGGGTAAGTACCACACGAACTTTTTCCTTGCCGCAGGGAGTGGCCGCATCGTTAGAGGCTTCATGTCACTAATCGTGCAGCCCCTCCCACCGGAGGTTCGAATCCTCCCTCGGGCATGAGTGTGTGTGTTGTCCTTAGCGTTAAGTTAGTTTACGTTAGTTTAAGTAGTGTGTAAGTCTAGGGACCGATGACCTCAGCACTTTGGTCCCTTAGGAATTCACACACATTTGAACATTTGAAGTTCTTCCTGGTAACATCTGGGATAGCATTTCTGTGTTGACATATTGGCGCGGTATCGATATCTTCTTCTGTCGAGCACCGTAGCAGCTTAGTCGTTGTAGCGAAGTATGACATCCACTGACTAACCATCAGTCCGTCCGTCCAAGCGACGTTTCTTCGTGTCTTCTTTCTCCCTTCGAAGGACCTCCTCAAAGGACAATCTTAGGCTCATTTGTTCATTTGTCGGAGGTATTTATTTGGTGTTTTTGCCAATATCGCGAAGTTCCTATAGCGGCGACTGAATCTTCGGTCTTTGATCTATGCTTCTCACGTTGGGCAGAATCATGACCACTGTCGACACAAATGCCGTTTTTTCCATTGTTTTGCCTCTATGTTGGCGTGGTCGGACATTGCCTTGAGGACCTACTCCGCAACGCCACATAGGTCACGTATAGGTGTTCAGTATGCTGACAGCTCCTGGAGCATGGACCACTAATGTCTGAGCTGGTCGCTCTAGTCGAGTGTTGTCACTGGAAGCATATTCCGTCTGCTCGCTCGTTGATCTGTCGATGTGTTGGCTGCTGCTGTGCAAACTCCACTGGTAATGGGGCTTCTCACGTCGGGCAGAAACGTGACCAACGTCGACAGATGCCAGCTTTCCTTGTTCGTCTGATGATGCTCCCGAATATTGTGGCTTAACGTGTCAAAGTCTCTAACATGTTCTCTTAACCTATAATAAGTCGTTACACTTCTTTTCTGCTTTGAATAACCATCGTAACACATAATTATTATACACACTATATCCCTCCCCCGTCCGTAAAAATTCGTCCCCGAATTTTCTTCTATGTCCATCTACAAATAACTCAACAGAAAGAAACAAAGAAAAAAAAACACTGTCAATCTTAGTCTCTCAGGAAAATTACATGATACATTCATTCCGTAATAGCTTGAAATACACACATCAAATAAAGTTTTGCATCACCTCGGTTCCGAGAGTTCGGGAACCTGTACAAAAAATTGGAATAGAGATCAACATAAACATCTTTTCCGCCATTTTTGTTGCTCATGAGAACCACACATTGCATATTGTACCACCATACAGCGAGACCTTCACAGCTAGTGGTCCAGATTGCTGTACACACCGGTACCTCTAATACCCAGTAGCACGTATTCATGCCTGTATTTGGAAAATTTTTGGAAATTTGTGGGAATGTCTTATGGGACGAAACTTATGAGGTCATCGGTACCTAAGCCTACACACTACTAACTGAAACTAATTTATGCTATGGACAACACACATCCACGCGCTACGGAGAACTCGAACCTCCGACGTGGGGAGCCGCACGAACCGTGCAAGGCGTCTGAGACCGTGCGGTTACCACGCGCGGCGTCTGTATTCGTCGTGGCATACTATCCACAAGTTCATCAAGGCACTGTTGGTCCATATTGTCAGACTCCTCAACGGCGATTCGGAGTAGATCCCTCAGTGTGGTTGGTGGGTCACGTCGTCCATAAACAGTCCTTTTCAATCTATCCCAGGCATGTTCGAAAGGGTTCATGTCTGGAGAACATGCTGGTCGCTGTAGTCGAGTGATGTCGTTATCCTGAAGGAATTAATTCACAAGATGAGCAGGATGGGGGCGCGAATTGTCATCTATGAAGACGAATGCCTCGACAATATGCTGCCGATATTGTTGCGCTATCGGTAGGAAGATGGCATTCACGTATCGTACAGCCGTGACGACTCCTTCCATTGCCATCAGCGGCGTACATCGGCCCCACATAATGCCACCCCAAAACAGTAGGGAACCTCCACCTTACTTTACTCGCTGGACAGTGTGTGTAAGGTGTTTTGCTTGACCGGATTGCCTCCAAACGCGTCTCCGAATATTGTCTGTTTGAAGGCATATGCGACACTCATCGGCGAAGAGAACATGATGCCAATACTGAGAGGTCCATTCGGCATGTTGTTTGCCCATCTGTACCGCGCTGCGTGGTGTCGTGGTTTCAAAGATGGGACCTCGCCATGGATGTCCGGAGTGAAGTTACGCATCATGCAGCGTATTACACACAGTTTGAGTTGTAACACGACGTCCTGTGATTCCACGAAGCGCATTATTCAACATGATGGCGTTACTGTCAGTATTTCTCCGAGCCATAACCCGTATGCAGCGGTCATGCATCCACTGCAGTAGTAGTGCTTGGGCGGCCTGAGGGAGGAGTGTCATAGACAGTTCCGTTTCCCTGTATCTCCTCCATGTCCGAACAACATCGCTTTGGTTCACTCTGAGACGGCTGGACACTTTCCTTGCTGAGAGCCCTTCGTGGAACAAAGTAACAATGCAGACGCGATCGAACCGCGGTATTGACCGTCTAGGCATGGTTCAACAACAGACAACATGAGGCGTGTACCTCCTTCGTGGTGGAATTTTTGGAACTGATAGTCTGTCGGGCCCCCTGTGTCTAACAGGCGCTGCTCATGCTTAGTTATTTACATCGTTGGGCGAGTTTAGTGACATCTCTGAACAATCAAACGGACTGTGCCTGTGATACAATATCCACAGTCAACGTCTATCTTCAGGAGTTCTGGGAACTGGGGTGATCCAAAACTTTTTTTGATGTTTGTACATCAGCATTAACAAAACTTCAGAAAGTAATCTTGGAAATATGGTACATGACAACCAGTAACAATACAATGAAGTAGAAAGCAACAATTATCTCTACATATACTATAGCAGTATTCGAATACACTCAGGATTTTTTAGCCATTCAACTGGCTTGGTTCTGAGCACTATGGAACTTAATTTCTGAGGTCATGAGTCCCCTAGAACGTAGAACTACTTAAGCCTAACTAACCTAAGGACCGTAGCGGTAGCGGTGGCGCGGTTTCAGACTGTAGCGCCTAGAACTGCTCGGCCACTCCGGCCGGCCATTCAACTGGAATCTGATATAGTGATACATTAGTGTTTGCGTCCGGTTTCCGTCTGATACACACGAAAGCAGTACAAAGTGTAATTATAAACAAGAAGATTCCAGAAAAACCTGTGCCTTATATCCTAATTCGCGTTGTAAATTCCCCTTTCAACTGTACAATATGCTGGATCACAGTGTTGCATCAATCTTGCCTTGTTGTGGTTGGTTGGTCTGTGGGATTGAAGGAACCAGACTGCTAGGGCCATCGGTCTGCCTTGTTGTGCAGTGATAAGAACATATAATGACTGCAGGCGGTAGTAATCGACGGAGTAGTTTAGGAATGACAAATTTCGAGAAGCCAAAAGTTGCATAGGTGTTTCTGGCCAGTAAATTAGTGGATAAGTGAAACTTGGTGTTTGAAAGTGGACAAAACGTGCGTGTAGTATAGAATGTAGTATTGAAACTTCCTGGCACATTAAAATTGTGTGCCGGACGGACAGTCGAGCTCGGGTCCTTTGCCTTTCTTGGGTAAGTGCTCTAATGACTGAGCTACACAATTTAATTCCGAAAGAACCTCGTCTCCTAGCTTCCAAACTTCACAGAAGCTCTTCTGCGAACCTGTCATGAAGTTTCTTATCAGCGCACACTCCGCTTCAGAGCGAAAATTTCACTCTGGAAATATCCCCCAGGCTGTGATTAAGCCATGACTCCGCAAATATCCATTCATACCGAAGCGCTAGTTCTGCAAGGTTTGTAGGACAGCTTGTGTGAAGTTTGAAAGGTAGGAGGCGACATACTGGCGGAATAAAAGCTGTGAGGAAGGGTTGTGAGTCATGACTGGGTAGCTCAGCCAGCCATCTGTAATAAAAAACTTAGCTAATGAATCAACGATGAATTTTAAAAGATGTCGTGGGACGTCCACCCTGAACAAATAGAACGAATAATAACGAACAAAATGAAGTAAAGCACCTGCCTGCGAAAGGCAAAGGTCCCGAGTTCGAGTCTCTACCTGCCGCACAGTTTTAATCTGCCTGGAAGTTTCATATCAGCGCACACTTCGCTACAGAGTGAAAATTTCATTCTGAAAGTACTATTGCTAAGCGCATTATTAACATAATTGTAATCATACCGCAAAAGAAAAATTATTCTGCACCTTGGATGACCCAGATACCTTTATCAAAACATTCTATTGAATGACTTATAATTGTTTAAGCACACGGTGTCTATTCATATATCAGTACTTTCTATTATCTAGATCCCAGAATTCCCCTTCGTGGCCAGGCCGTGTACCCGCGCGGTCTCAGACGCCTTGCCACTGTTCGCACGTCTCCCCCCCCCCCCCCCCCCACACCACCACCCCGGCGGAGGTTCGAGTCCTCCATCGGGCATGGGTGTGTGTGTTGTCCTTAATGTTCAAACGTCCCCTTAGAATAATTATAAATGACTGTGCTGGTAAACTTCTACGTACACAGATATTTCTCTCTTTACTTATTCTGATCATCACTAAACTGACACAATATTTTTATTGCAACGCTATCTGACTTTCAATAATCCCGACAGAAGAATGGCCCTGACTAACAGTAACCAATACCTTTCATGAATCATTTACCTCACAAAAATCTTTGTTACTCAAACTACTGCAATATAGCGAGCGCCAATACTGCCAGCTAAATAGAACATTCTAACTACTAAAGGCACAAACTACTGATAGGCATAGTTAGCAAACGAAAGATTTTGATAGAGAACAAACAATGTATTTACCTTAATAGCGTTCAAAAGTCATGATATATATGTAAAATTTTGTGACATCCAATTAAACAAATTTCCTTTTTCCGACGGACACACGTCCAGATCTTCCGTTCTCAGAACTCTGGCATCTCTCTCCCCACATCTACCACTGCTGGTGGCTCACTTCCAACTGCCGAACGCTACATGCTGATCACATCCAACTGCCCAGCACTATAATTGCGAATATTCCAACAATGCCAACCAGCCACAAACTGCACACAGCACAGTCAGTGATTTTCATTAAGAGCGCTACGTGGCGTTACAAACATAAAAACCTAAACATTCTACTTACAGTGTAAGTTAGTTAAAGTTTGGTTACGCTAGGGACCGATGACCTCAGCAGTTTGATCCCATAGCAGCTTACCACGAATTTCCAGGTTTTACCCTTTACGTATTTTGCTAATTCCCTTTTCTATACCTAATTTCCTGTTGGTACATTGTCGCTAAAATCTGCAGTAACAGATCTTATTTACATTTATATTAGAATGGTAGGTTTGCCTGTTGTGGATGCGTAACTGACTGTTCCTGCCCTAATGGGGCTGAGTGTGTATTCTGTGTTGGTCGAACAGCGGTCTTCGATTTCTGCGGTCCAGCTCGCTTCAGAACAGTATTTGTTCAGGTTGGTGTTACTCCTTTAAAAGGTTTCAACCGGCTTGCATGAACAGTAGTTGCTTTTGTGGGTAACTGTAACTTGAAGTTAACTGGTGATGTGATTTTGACTACTTGGTTAGCACCCTGGTAATCTCTCACAATTTTTTTCATCTTTCCTTTAGCAACTTTTTGGATAGGAAAATCCATTGTCCGATTTTGAAATCAGACACTTAGCGTGTACATTGCCTAATCTTTCTTGCCGTTCTAATGCTCTGGTACTTGCTTTCTGTGCCTTTTTCCACACGTCCTTAATGATTCGAGCAAATTCCCTAACGTCTTCTCCATTCTTTCCTTCTTTGGGCTTAATATCATCATATGTCGACAGCATCTTTATTCCATGAATAGCTTCATAAGGCGACATGCCCGTTCCTTCGTATGTTTTGGCGTTATAAGCGCTTACACAGTATAGAATGACGATATCTCAAGTGTTGTGTTGGTCATTGATAAAATAACTAACCGTTTTCCTGATAGTGCAGTGGACCTTTTCTGCCCATCCGTTTGCCTGTGGGTCTCGTGGGGTGGTGAGTAATTTACGTACTTTCAGCAAGTGGCAAATTTTTTCATGAGGTCAGGCATGATGATGCTACGTGCTCAGTTATAAGTGCTTCTGGTATGCCTAATTTTAAAATCCAATTGTTGACCGTAGGCTGTGCAATGGTGTTAGCTTGTTGATCAGTGAGACTTAACAATACTAGATATCTTGAGAAATGATCTATAATCGTTAGTATGCATGTTTTTCCAACCAGTGTTTTATTAAAAGGACCATAAATATCCATTCCTATTTGTTGGAATGAGTGTTATGCTTCCAGCAGTCTTTGTAATGATATACGTGGACAGTAAAAGTCTACACACTGGGTGCACAGATTGCAATTGCACATAATGCTTTCCTGTCTCCCACCAGAAACGTTCCACAACACGTCTTTGAGTAGTTCTTTGACCACCGTGATCTGAAGGAATGTGATCATGGGCCTGTTGCACGAGTTCCTGGCAGAGGTGTTTGGTAACGTTGATTCTTGGTTCGAGTGCAGTTGTTCGGCACAAGACCCCATCCGTAGGCAAAAGTGCCATTGTGTCTTATACCTTTTGAAATCTGCATCTGAAGCCTGTGCTTTTCTCCATTCTTCTGAATTGCGACATACTGTTTCTAGTTCCACTACCTTTCTACTAAGGCTACCTGCGTGGGAATGTTTCTTCCTCGGCTTATGAATAACGTCAAAGTTCATTTTGGAAAGGCATATGAACCAATGCATCAAACGACTTGATAGTTACTATCCGGAGCGATCTGAAGTGGAATGATCACATAAAACAAATAGTGGGAAAAGCAGGCGCCAGGTTGAGATTCATAGGAAGAATTCTAAGAAAATGTGACTCATCGACGAAAGAAGTAGCTTACAAAACGCTTGTTCGTCCGATTCTTGAGTATTGCTCATCAGTATGGGACCCTTACCAGGTTGGATTAATAGAAGAGATAGACATGATCCAGCGAAAAGCAGCGCGATTCGTCATGGGGACATTTAGTCAGCGCGAGAGCGTTACGGAGATGCTGAACAAGCTCCAGTGGCGGACACTTCAAGAAAGGCGTTACGCAATACGGAGAGGTTTATTATCGAAATTACGAGAGAGCACATTCCGGGAAGAGATGGGCAACATATTACTACCGCCCACATATATCTCGCGTAATGATCACAACGAAAAGATCCGAGAAATTAGAGCAAATACGGAGACTTACAAGCAGTCGTTCTTCCCACGCACAATTCGTGAATGGAACAGGGAAGGGGGGATCAGATAGTGGTACAATAAGTACCCTCCGCCACACACCGTAAGGTGGCTCGCGGAGTATAGATGTAGATGTAGATGTAGATAGATCTTTCAGCCTAAGCAACCACTTTAGAGTAGCATGGTCCGTGATTATCTGGAATTTATTCCCATGCAGATAGCACCTGAACTATGTTACATTCTAGATGACAGTAACTCCTTTTCCCTTGTTGAGTAATTCTTTTCTGCGTATTTATATGTCTGGGCATGTAAACTACTGGTTATTCTGCACTGTTAATGTTTTGACCCAAAACTGCTCCAAAAGCATATCGAGATGCATCAGAGGACAGGATGAATTCTTTGCTGAAATATGGAGAGATTATTACACGACTGTGTCTTAATTTGTATTTCAGTGTTTCGAATGTTGTGTCGCATTCTGTTGTCCAGTGATATTTAGTACCTTTTTCCAATAACTCTGTAAGAGGTCGTGGTATTTCTGCGCAGTCCTTTACAAAGTTTTGATACTAATTTGAGAGGCCTAGAAATTGGTGTAATTCCTTGATTGATTGTTGTGTTGGAAAATCTTCAACTGCAGTTATTAGCTGTTGATCAGTTTTGATTCTGTATTCGCTGATTATGTGGCCTAAATATTTTACTCCCTTTAATGTAAAGTGACACTTTTCCTAATTTAATGTTAATATAGCGTACCTGAGACGTTAGAAAACTTATCGTAAGCGAATCGCATTCTCCTTGACATCTTTTGTAAATACGATTACGTCATCGAGTTATATCATGCATTAATCCACGTAATGCACCATATAGCAAACTTTCGAATGTTACGAGGGCATTGTATAATCTGAAAGGACTCCGAAAGAATTGCCAATGATCTGAAGTGGGGGAGAAAGCCATTTTATGTCTGTCCTCTGGTGCAACGAACATTTCACGGTACCCACTGCTCAAGTCATTGCGGATAAATATTTGCTGTTGCCGAGATGGGTCAATGGTATTTTACGATATTCCGTAATGGGTAAATATCCGAAATTGTTTTTCCATTTAAATGCCTGTAATCACAACAGAATCTATAATGTTTTGCACCATAAGCAGATTTATTTGGTACAATTACGACATTTGCACAGTGGCGAATCCGAGTACTCTATTATTCCATCCTTTAATTCATCAAGTAACGGTTGTAACTGCTGAGGAACTCTGTATGGTCTTCTATAAACTGGGGTGTTATCTCTTGTGGGAATCCTGTGTTGTGTGATGTTCGTTGCTAGTAGCGGTCTCGTAACTCTTTCTCTGCTGTCCCAAAATTATCTATATCCTCTGCTACCTTCTGCACTCGATAAATTGTTGCGGCACGGACTATACTCCTGCACACAAAACAATGTGCCGTGTCCAGTTAATCACTTTCCTCTAACGGTTCCACTATGCATAGTGTGTTTGCGGGTAAAGGAGAATTAATGTCCACCCAAAGTAGCTTTCCTATACTCAATGGTATTCTATCCCGCGAATCTACTTTCATTGCTCGCGATCTTGTTGTTCCTCTTTCTGGGTTGAGAGATCTTGTGGCAGACCATCCTTGGCAGCTGAGTCACCTAATCAAAACAATGTCTCACTAAGCTCCATTGTTTGTTCTCCAGTGTTGATTATGACGTGATGTTTATTCAGAAAATCTAATCGTTGGATAGCAACATATTCGTCGAATATCCTTGACACGACTTCCACAACCACCTGGAAACTTACACTCTCAATGTCAAAGGTCAGTGACGCACAGCCTACTGTACGTATGTCATTTCCGCCTATACCACTTACCTTATATCTTGGAGGGTCATTTTCCTGACGTGAGTGCACTGTTTGCTTATGACTGACACTTGAGCCCCAATGTCGACTAATAGTCTGCTTTTTTTACCATTAATAGTGTCTGGTAACCAGCTTTCCGCTTTTGCATGCGATCAAATAGCATGGAATTTTAATGGGAACGCCCGGTTGCTGTTCCAGGGTTGCCGATGCGGTTTTACGGGCCCCTGTTTGCAAATTTCCCTGTATTGCTACATTCACGATATGTATGGCCCACCCTTTGACAAGTAGTACACTGTTGTTTTTCTTGATGTTTCTCTGCCAATCGCATCTGAAACAACGAAGCCCTGTTGACAATACATTTTCTTCCTAGCACCTCGTCGCGGCGTCTATTTCCTCTAATGCTGCACAAATGTTCACTGCGTCAGCTAATTTCCTCGGAAATTCTGCCCCAACACAACGCGATGTTTCGGTTGACAATCCTTGCAATCTAAGGCCCCTATCTCCACTTCTTGTAGAATATACTTATTAGCTGCATCACTGGCTGACAATTGGTAAGTGTTACTATTAACGTTTTGTATTCTATCCACAAAGCTTTCTATTGTTTCGTTGTGCCTTTGAGGCATGGTGTTCAATAGCTCCCTATGAAAACGGCAGCTGTTCTGCTTTTTAAGCCTCTTGAGCAAACCTTGTTTCATTTTTTAAAAGTTAATTCATTTCGTAACTCCTTGTGATGTAGTATGTGTGCCTTAACTTCCCCGACTAACTGAAATTTGGTCATCTGCGACACCTGTTGATCTGTCCTGGCACCAAGTTTAGTGGCTGTTAACAAATCAGCAAAACATGCTTCTATATCCTAGCTATATCCTAGCTTGGCTTGCCAGAGAAGGGTGTCACAAGGGTGGCTACTGATGAATCTAGTATGGGAGGCGTTACACTAGATGACGACCTGTACTCGGACAATCGATTCCTCATTCGTTACTAAGACACCTCAATTGGGCTACTTGATTAAGTAGGCTCTGAATAGCCACGTGAGTGGGAACTCCTTGTCTGTTACTGTCATTGTATCGCTTTCCTGCTTAACAAATGGTTATTCCCACAAATATACTTCCTTTTCTCACAAGAACATATACTCAACTATATATCATGTAATATTGAAATTTGATTACAATTTAGATCAAAAAACAATACATCTAACACCATCCGGAAAGAAATTCTCTGTAGTCAAATATTTTTGAAAGAATGAGAGCTTTACTTCGTTTGTTTTTTACACCACAAAAGCGTTACTTGAAAAGGAGAAACATCTGGAGCCATATTGCACTCAACAATGTACTGAAACATTGTCCGCTCCCTGCAGATTGACGTCTGCTGTCTGCAGATTGTTCGCGGCCTGTGTCGCTGGCGATGGTGATAGTGTCATGAATTTCTTGTACCACAATTCCCTACCATTTACACCTCAACCTAGAGCCAAGGTTACCTGACAACAAATGTAGAGGGTCAGGCTTTAGTGACACTAGATATTGAGCATGAGTGACAGAGGGGAGCAGAAGTCATTATTTTGTCACGGGTGGCATGAGCGGAAACGACACTTTATGGGCGGTGGAATGGGCTATTTCCTACACTCAGGGGCTGAGGTGTGAGTGTCGGCAGCACAACCCCATATCTCAATCCCATAATTAATCTGTGCAGAAATGGTTCCATAATAAATTGTTTTTAACGTCTGATGTGGGACTACTTTTGATAACTGGCTGATTAGATGTAATGAACTGCTGATTTTATTGCATAAAAATTTGATATCTTAAATTTTCATCTAGGTGAATACCTAGAAATCTGCAGTCTTCTGTGTCCACTACTTCAATTCCACCGATGTTACTGATAGAGGTTTGGTGTGAGTTTGTAAGTTTAAATGGCAATAACTGAGATTTACTGATATTTACTTTCAAACCTTGATCTTGAAAATAAGTAGTTATTTGACATAGTCCCTCAGTTGCTACCAACGTTAACTCATCATTTTGTTTATCAAGAATTAGCAGTGAGGTATCGTCTGCATAGGTTACCAATTGGGAGTTGAAAGGTTGCTCTATATCATATATGTACACTAGGAAAAGGAAAGGGCCTAAAATTGAGCCCTGGGGTACACCTTGTGTGACTGTCTCATATTTGGACTGGAAATTAATGATCTGATTATTGATTTTGTAAGTCAACTTTGTACACTGCTTGCGGTTAAATAAATATGTAGCCAGCAATTGCATTTACATTGTATGACTCAAGTTCACTTAAAAGTAATTCATGGTTTACCGAGTAAAAGGCTTTAGTAAGGTCAAGAAATATGCCAGCTGTTTGCATTCCTTCATCAAGGGCACCATACGCTTTGTGAAGAAATTCTGTAATTGCTGTGATATTACTGTGATCTTTTCGGAATCCATGTTGTGTCTCTGTTAGGAACTTATTTTTCAAGAAATAGTCACTAAGATGTGCCAGCAGCACAACTTCAAATACTTTGCTGAAGACAGGTATTAATGATATGGGTCTGAAATTTGAAACCTCTTCCTTGGATCCTTTTTTATGCACTGGTTTAACTGTGCTCTATATCAATACATTTGGAAATGTATGTTCTCTGATACTGCAGTTTACCAGGTGGGTGATTATTTTAACTAATTCCTTATTACATTTTTTAATCACTATACTACTCAAACCATCCCATCCAGATGAGAACTTATTCTTTACGTTATTTATTATCCTGCCTATTTCTTTTTCACTTACTTGTTTGAATTCAGAAGGTGGCTCTTCAAAGGGGCAGAGCTTTACCTCACTACTCACAATTGTGTTATTAACTCGACTAACAGCTGCAGATATAAAGTATTTATTGAAAACCTTACAGACTTTATTAGGATCTTTAATTGTGTTTCCTTCATGTCTTATATTTACAATTTCAGTTTCTGGCTTCGGTGTGGCTTTGCGAATTTGATTTACAATTCTCCATGAGGTCTTGGCTGATCACAGTTCCATGTTTCCTTAAATCGATTACCAAAATCTGTGTTTAACGAAAAGTAAATAAATGATCAAAACTTTACTACTCCTTAAAGGTTAAGTCTGTGATACAGTCACTGATTGCGTTGTTGGTCTACTGCAGTAAGGGTGCAGTTTTTCTTCACTGTGACACTGGAAGTGTGTGATGTGCTTGTCGCCATTTACCTTAGGAAGAATCACCGGTGCCCATTTGACAGCAAGCTAAGTGGTCTGGGACTGTCTTGGAGAAATGAGGAGAGAAGAGGAAAAATATCATCCTCTCCCACCCTGGATTGAACCTGGGACCTTCACAGCCGGCATTTAGTGCTCTTCCATCAGTTTTTCTTTCATATTTTGTTGGTCTCATTTTGTTCATTACTGTACAGGGTGGACGTCCAATGCCACATGGCCAACTTCATTGCTGATCCATTTACTCAGGTTTTTCTTTTACAGAGGGCAGCAAACCCTCTGACCAAACACACTGAGCTACCATGCCGGTCCTGTTAGACAACTATCACCTGTTGCTTGCCTTGCAGAGAGATAAATATTTGGCCCGTACACTTCTTAAGTTGCCTGCTGTACATCAACCACATCATACATTAAATCGTAAATTATAATGAATTTCAAGGTGACATACATCCTGCATTCAACATCCTCACTCAAATGACAACATGGAAAACAACAACAATTATGTCCAACAACTGATAAGAGCTATTAGTATCTGAAAACTTAAACATTACGTATAGCACTCTTTTCTAAATAAAATATTGTTTTACTATTTTTGTGACTAAGTTTTAAGTTTAAGTCATGCTCTGATGCGTTTACAAAAACATATTAAAAATATAAGTTTTAGTTTCTCTACATGCACAATTTCTTTGCCAGCAAAAATTCTCCCAGCAATAATTAACTACCGCTTTGCTATATATTGCCATGATACGTGAAGCATATCGTCGACACTTCGCAGAAAGCAAACTCTCAACGCCTTCGCTTATTTCCACACACTTATGCGGTCTGTCACAAGATGAGAGAAAACGTTTAGGCCTCAAAATGCTTTTATATAATGGGGATCTCCCCACTGTGTTGTGTCTGTGTCGCCAAGTATGGCTTCAGCCAATCACTGTCTCTCTAGAGGTGAATACATTTTTATTTTCTTCCTGGGTCTCAGACTAGCCCTGTTAATGACGTGGAGCCACTTACCCTCGGTCCCTGCCTTATTTATGTTAAAAGGAATAATGTATTGTTCTGCCCTTATCCCTTTCTGTTCTGAAGCTCGACGTTCTCTTGCTAAATGGGAGTTTTACGATGTCAGTAACCACCTGCTCGGTTTGTCTCCAAATTGCGTTTCACTTCATCTAGTTTGTTCATGCTAGTCCATATATTGGTAGTTTTATTTTTGTAATTTTCAGTACATGAAATGAACTGCAATTGCCTGTTGTTTATATAATATAATTATTATTTTCTGAGGGTCTCATACTGTATCGTCCTGTGATCAAGCTCATGTATGGTCCATAGAATCTGGATGCTTTACACATGCCGTCCCTTCAAATTAATTTTGTGCTGCTGTGATCAATGGTTGAGGCATTGCTCACTGCAATGCAAAATTATAACTTCAAATAATTTAATCGTTGTCCAGCTACTTGTCTATCTTATGCTAGATGAAGTCGTTTTAACACTATATTTTGATTTGAAATGTGTTGCTTTACACGGCATCTTCTATTTAGATTATTATTATGTGGCTTCATAGTCCTTTATAGACAGTTATTTGACTGATCTTAAAACATCTTTCTCTAGTACTTTTGGTTAAATTCTATTGAAATGGTTCATCCACCCTTCTGATTCTCGCTTTACAAGAACTTCAGGCATTCCACAATTCTCTACCATTCATGATATTGATGATTATGAAAGATGAGTGAAGTTAATGAAGCAATTGTTTCTCTTATATCCACTCTCTATACTTAAATGCTACATCGCTATTGAAAGCTGTCATCATAAACAGACCTTTATGTACTTTAGTGGACATTATACATTTAAAATAGTTAATATTTTTGCATATTTCCATACATATTAACACAAACTTTATATTCATTGACATTATTCATCATTAAAAACATAAGTTTCCAAAATATCTACAATACACAAATTTTTATTAACATATATTTAAATTGAACGGACGTTTACAAATTACACATGAAATTCAAATTACAAAATGTGGTACATTTATGAATATACTTTAACAATTTACAAATCGAATTATAGAATAGAAATGAAACACATGAAATACATATTCTCAATGGTTATGTGCGACTGAAAATTTACAGACATCTCAGCTCCTTGCTGAAGTGATTGTCTTTTGCACTCTTTGAAATACTACTGTGAATTTGTTACATGCATAATTTTCTTTCTTAATGCACTTTTTACTTTAAAATTTGGGCTGGGTTTGTTTCCTGATGCTGCTGTGGATCAGTGGTCGTTGATGCTGCTATCAGTTGTAAACTCTACGTGATTTTGATGAAGATTATCGACATTTACAGTTCTGAGTGTTCAAGCATAAATGCCAATACATGGTCGATTCCATGTTACATTGTTTTGACGATAATCTGCTCGTTCAGGCAACGCCATGATGTGATGACATAGGTGGCATAGTCCTTTACTGGTGTAGTTGCCATTGAGGTTGATGTGTGTAGCCCCTCAGTGTTTGCTGTATTTTGATGTCCCCATTATGCATACTCTGTTTGATGGTTTGACTGCCTTTCGTTGGTTTGATAGTTAGAATGGAATAACTGCCATTGTTCTGCTGAATATTGCTTTCTGTTGATTCTGCCAAATCTTGTATACAAAGGAATCATGCTGTCTTCTGCCCTCGTCTTGGGACCCTTTCTTCTCTTCGTTACTTGCTGTGTCTCCATGTCTTGTTTTTGGGAACTTAGAACTTATCAGGCATAGGGATAGGATATGTTATTCAGAAAAAGTTATTCGGAAGAACTACCAGTAATGTTGTTATGAGATATGGTCAAGTCTGAATAGATGATTTCTGAAGTGATGCATCTGTTTCCAGATATCAGCTTCTCCTTCTGGAATATTGAGAGAAATATTCTGAGTTTATTATTCCAGGCAGTTGTACTAATGATCTGTTGTAGACAGTTTGCCATTTCGCGTCGCTGCTAATGGGTTTGCTTGGCCTTCCTCGCAAGTGTGCAGCCTTTGTGTCCCTCGCTGCTACTGGGATTCCCCGTCCTCTTGCTATTGGGGTGAGGTGTGGGACAATATTCTTCAAAATACACCTGGCTCCATCTCCGCACTAATGTGAAGCGTGAGACAGTAAATTCCTTACTTCTGTTTGTCGCCAATTCCATATTGCGCAATCGTATAAACTCTCACACTCAGACCGCAGCTATCCGTCGACTTCCTGCTTCTGTTGTCGGCTTGGCTCCCTTCCCCAGACGATTGTAGTGATGTGTTGCGTGCACTCTTTGTTTCATTTGTTTTACAATGACTTTTGCTTAATGCTACTATGTACAAGTGCCTTTATCTAAATTTACTATGAACTTTACATTTGAACATTTACATGGATAACACAAAATGAACGTTTCAATAGTTTTTTTTTCAGTACTTTACAGACGAAATTAAAGTATATCTCTGACACATTAAGTTACCTCATTTTGTAACAGTTACTTAACTTCTGGAATGAGCATGGATTGATGATGTGTAGGTTAGTTAATTAGCACATCATGCAATAAGTTTTCTTTTATTTATTCTAACCTACTTTGATAAGTGATTTAAATGATTAGTATTATTGTACCTATATTTGGATATTTACATGTTTGTAGCTCATCCTGTCTGGCTCTTGAGATCTGCTGCTACCTGAAACATGTCTACATTCTTTTGTTGTATCATCTGAGATCCATTTACATTTTAGTTTTATGGCTAATCGATATATGATCACTGCAAGAATTATCATTCATTATAAGCCTTAAGGTGGCTGACTGATGTAGACCTAAATTTTTATTACCGTTTTTGGGTTCACCAATTCTACCACACTTGCATGAACCACTTTACTAATTAACATGGGTCCCTTATAAACTGGATAAATTTTTGGAAAACCTGTTTTCCTTTATTAGATAATAAGTGAGTTCTAACAAGAATCAATTATCCCACAGTGAATACCCGTGTGAATGCACCTTTTTCTGCACTGAGCCTCCTCTTTGCAGCCGCTCGTTCAATGTTCTCGAATGCTAATTTCATTATCTGCTGGTGTGATGGTCTTTTGGATGGGGCCAACTGTATAATTTCTCTTACCCTATCTACTGCTCTTTATTTTTGAGCACTGCGACTGGTGGTAATCATGTAGTACTGTGTGACATTTCGCTAAAATTATTCTGTAAAAGATGTAAATTGGCATCTCATGTGGTGTGTCATGAACTACAGTACAGATGGCACCGTGTTCCATTATCCTTCATCGTTCATTCTACACAACTGACGCTTGGTTTGTACCTGATTATGCAGATGGGTTTATTTTTATGTCTTTTTAAAGTTGCCAACCCAGGTTTAGATCTATATTGGGACCCATTATCTGAAATTAACCTTTCTACATGCTCTGCCTGGTTCAGGAAATCATGTTGCAGTGCTTTACTAATCGTAACACCAGTTGCACGTTTCAAAGGGGTCAAAGTGACATATTTTGTATTAACTCTAAAACTACAAAGATAAACGTGATCCCATTCCTTGTCCTTGGTATCGGTCCCATCCAATCTGCTGCTGCTAGGTCTGGTTCCAGACTAACTTTTATAAACAATTTATATGTACTATTCTTTCGTGTTTTGTTTTTTCTCTCGAAACATCGTATTACAATTTACACAATTACTGAATCCATATTTATGCTGATCGCATCTGACACACCATAACTTTGATTTCGATTGTCCACTATACATCCACGGACATGGCACGGCTATTGGTGATCTCATGTGCAAATACACTGAAGCACCAAAGAAACTGGTACAGCCGTGCGTTTTCAAATACAGAGTATACATGGCAACAGCTATCTGGCGTCGTTGTTGGATCGGTTCTGCTGCTACAATGCCAGGTTATCAAGATTTCAGTGAGTTTTATCGTGGTGTTATATTCGGCGCACGAACGATGGGACACAGCCTCTCCGAGATAGCGATCAAGTGGGGATTTTCCTGTACGACCATTTCACAAGAGTACCGTGAATATCACGAATCTGATGAAACATCAAATCTCCGACTGCTGCGGCCGGAAAGAAGTCCATCAAGAACGGGACCAAGTCCAAACCTCCCGCAAATTGCTGGAGATTCCAATGCGGGCCATCAGCATGTGTCAGCGTGCGAACCATTCAACAAAACATTATCGATATGGGCCAAAGGCGCACTTGTGTACCCTCGGTGATTGCCAGACAGAAAGCTTTAAGCTTCGCCTGGGCCCATTAACACCGACGTTTTATTGTTGATAACTGGAAACATGTTGTCTGGTCCGACGAGTCGTGGACGTGGACGTGTACGGGTATGGAGACAACCTCATGAATCCATGGACCCTGCGTCCACAGCTCGTGGTCTAGTGGCTAGAATTGCTGCCTGTGGATCAGGGGGTCTTGGGTTCGATTCCCACCCAGGTTGGGGATTTTTCTCTGCACGGGGACTGGGTGTTTGTGTTGTTCTCATCATTTTATCATCATCATCATCACTTGTGATAGTGGATAGATTGGACTGCGTAGAAAATGGAGTGTGAAAAAATTTGCGGATTGTAGCGGCGCTGATGACCGCGCAGTTGAGCGTCCTACAAACCAAACGTCATCATTGTCATGGACCCTGCATGTCAGCTGCTGGAGGCTCTATAGTGGCGTCGGGCATGTGCAGTTGGAGTGATATGGGACCCTTGATACTTCTCGTACGACTCTGACAGGTGACACGTACGTCAGCATCCTGTCTGATGATTTTCATCCATTCATGTCCATTGTGCACTCCGACGAACTTGAGAAATTCCAGCAGTACAATGTGACACACCACACGTCCAGAATTGCTACAGAGTGGCTCCAGGAACCCTCTTACGAGTATAAACTCTTCTCCTGGCCACCAAACTCCCCAGACATGAACATTATTGAGCATACCTAGTATGCCTTGCAACGTGCTGCTCAGAAGAGATCGCCAGCCCTTCGTACCTTACGTATTTCTGGACAGCTGTAGGATTCACAGCGTCTGTTCCCTCCAGCACAAGGTCACAGGTTAATGGAGTCCCTGGCACGTCGTGTCGCGGCAGTTGTGTGTGCTTGCGGGGCCCCTACACGATATTAGGCAGATGTATCAGTTTCTTTGACTCTTCAGTGTATTATTTTGATTTTGGATAGCTTTTTCAACACTCATGTCATTTCTTGCCATTGTCATTAAACAATTGCAATGTTTTATTCTGTGACACAGTTGATATTTCACACATTTCTCACATAATTCTGTGTTAACATTTTGTTTTTATAGTCTTATTCAGTTTTCGTTCCAAACAAGGTAACTTACATTTCGATTTGTATACCTAAACAGTAGAGTGTATTGTCTACATCTCAAATTTTTACATGTTTCTCACACAATTTTCTATTTGTATTTACTTGTATCGACATGTTATTGCACGACAGTTTGTCGTCCGATGTAGTACAGAACAGCGAATCATCATTGAACACAATGCGACGCCATGCTCCCGATGACGGCACCATTACAGGTACAGCCGTCTGTGTGGTGGTGTTAACGGCAGCCTGTGCACGGGGCGGTAATTCCTAGTCCAGCTTCTGCTAGACTCCCACTTATGGTACGGGATGACACAGAATGTACAGCTTGTTCTCAGGTAACAGGTGCAGATAAGTAGGCGTTACGATGTGCTACGTGCTTCGTCCACGTCGAACCTACCTTGTGATGGTCAGACGTTGTCACCACACACTTGAATACGAGTATGCCTGCCCTCAGGTTCCGACGCAATCCAGCATCGGGACACTGTTGGATCTGAATGCCCTACAAATTCTGGATATTTCAGGAATCTACCAGCCACCCAAACATAGAGACGCAGAGTAATGTCCCTCTCAATCTCTGTCAGGTACTGATAACTGCGTCTCTCGCGAGTAAGCGTCATCTTTATATCGTTCACGGTGGTCACATATCAGACGTCAACGGGAACGGAACTAATGCACTCTGGTGGCCGTTGGATCTGTCAAAGGACTGCAGTTCTAATCATCTGCTTGCGTATACTTGTAGGAAGTTATTCTGAAATATGACCATTTCTTTTGGTTGCTTCACTATTTTAGGGAGGCAGTGTATTTGAGATCAAATACACATCGATAAGGTGACGGTGTAAAATTACGAAATGGCATGTGACCGAGATCAGCTGATCATATGATATAATTGTGCAACAGATTAAGTGGGAAATATAATTTTGTATAATGTCTGGCTGTGAAATCCGTCATAAAAAAACTTATTAACCGCGTCAAATAAAAGCGAGGCGGGAGAGGCGTTTCAGTAAGTCATGCAACACCTTTCTTTTCCTAAAGCAGATTGGTTTTATTCAGGATTACAATAAACTGTATTGTTCCCATTCTTTTGTTTAAAAAATTCCATTATTCAACATAACCTCTGTTCCATACAACAACCTTACTCCGCCATACTGGCAGAGCCTGTATGCTCGGATGGCAAAAAATCTACTGGTCGACGTCAGATACAACGTCTTTCTGTAACAATTACCCCCTAACTCCCCTCCCCGGCCCCCTCATTCACGTGCTCCTTCCCGCAGAGTGCATCCGCCGTTGCGCCAAACAGTTGGGCGTCGGAAGGTGCGAGATCCGGCCTGTAGGATGGATGAAAAAAAACTGTCGAGTGATATTTTTTGAGCTCCTCTCGGGAGCACAGACTTGTGTGAGGCCTTCCGATGTCATGCAAAAGGAGAGGTTCGCTTGCATTCTTGTGGCTACGAAGAACACGCTGAATTCGTATCTTCATTTTCCTTAGGATACCGCAGTAGTATTCAGAGTTGATCATTGCACCATGAGGGAGGACATCCAACAGAATAACCTCTTCAGACTCCTAGAAGACCGTCACCATGGCTTTATTGGCTGAGAGTGCTGCTTTGAAAAAAATGTTTCAAATGGCTCTGAGCATTATGGGACTTATCATCTGAGGTCATTAGTCCCCTAGAACTTAGAACTACTTAAACCTAAGTAACCTAAGGACATCACACACATCCATGCCCGAGGCAGGATTCGAACCTGCGACCGTAGCGGTCGCAAGGTTCCAGACTGAAGCGCCTAGAACCGCTGGGCCACAGTGGCCGGCATGCAGCTTTGAACCTATTCTTCTGAGGAGAGAAGATGCGACGCCTATCCGTGGATTGAAGTTCTGTTTCCGGTTCACAGTGATGAACCCAAGTTTCATCGCCTGCTCGACAAAAATTATCGTGATCAGTCTCGTAAAGCGCAAGCAATTCTGCGCAGATGACCCTTCGTTGCTCTTTGTGGTCTTCTGTTAGGTGGCGAGAAACCCAGCAGGAACACACCTTTGTGTACCACAACTGATGCATGAGTGTGTCAGCACTACCAATCGAGACGTTCAATTGTGCAGCGAAATGTTTGATTGTGATCCGTCATTCACCTCGAATGTGAGAGCCGGTACGTTCCAATACTGCAGGCGTGCCGCCGCCCGTCACGCGGAGGTCGGACATGTCTGCGCGACTTTGTTGTGACGATAGACGCCTCATCAAACGACTCACCGTGCCTTTGTTCACGGTCAGGTCTCCGTAGACATTTTGAAAGTGTCTATAAATACCTGCTATGGTCTGGTTTTCCGCCGAAAGAAGCTCAATTACAGCTGTCAGACGCCAGAGGCTATGTAGACTATAACGCCGACACCTATCGAAACTTCGTGAAATTGTAAGGGTTAGCCGGCCGCTGTGGCCGAGCGCTTCTAGGCGCTTCAGTCCGGAACCGCGTGACTGCTACGGTCGCAGGTTCGAATCCTGCCTCGGGCATGGATGTGTGTGATGTCCTTAGGTTAGTTAGGTTTAAGTAGTTCTAAGTTCTAGGGGACTGATAACTGTGGTGTCACCGCCAGACACCACACTTGCTAGGTGGTAGCCTTTAAATCGGCCGCGGTCCGCTAGTATACGTCGGACCCGCGTGTCGCCACTATCAGTGATTGCAGACCGAGCGCCGCCACACGGCAGGTCTAGAGAGACGTCCTAGCACTCGCCCCAGTTGTACAGCCGACTTTGCTAGCGATGGTTCACTGACAAATTACGTTCTCATTTGCCGAGACGATAGTTAGCATAGCCTTCAGCTACGTCACTTGCTACGACCTAGCAAGGCGCCATTATCATTTGCTATATATCTTGTGATGCATGTACCGTCAGACCGATGTTCACCAATTATGGATTAAAGTTAAGTATTCCAGAAGCTACGTACCTTTTTTTACTAGACTCAACTTCTTTAACTGTTCCAGACCTCACGCCAGCCTGCGTGAGCTTAAACGAGTGGCTTTCGGCTTCCTCTCATAGTGGCTTGGCTGTCTTGCCAAGTCACAACAATAACCTCAGATGCTAAGTCCCGTAGTGCTCAGAGCCAACCATTTTTGTAAGGGTGAAGCGGGAATGCTCTGCCCCACAACAAATTCCGCATATTTTCAAACCAATGTGGCCGAAGAAACATGTATGTTGCATAATTTACTGAGCGACCCTCGTAAATTGATGAAATTGGCTTTCCCTTTCATGCTACATAATTACATCTTCCTTTGAATAGAGATTTTTGAATTTTTCCTCTTAGTTACTTGAGTAACAGTATATTCTGCGAGAGTCAATCATGAACGAATATTATATATTGTAATAAGCTTGTACGTTTTCTCGGATTAATGTTTTATATTGCATAGCTGAGAGTGGATCACTGAACGTGTTTGCACCACAGGAAAAATTCGCGAACTCGGTTGTCACAGCGGGAGACGTTAAAGAGAAGAAGACCGCGACACGGTCGGTAATCTCATCCGGGCCCCGGGATTCGTCCGGGGCGCCTCGCTTTCTGCTCACAAGCACAGGCGACCGCAACGCTACAGGATGCACCTCGCGCCGCGTCCCATTACCCGATGAAGCGGTACGCGCATCCCGAGGCAATGGTCTCGCAGGAGACTCCCTGCGTTAAATGAATTTCTCGACTTCACGTGGTTTAGCTCGGGCGCAATTTTCTGGAAACGGAAACTGAAGTTACCGTTTCTGCACTGACCTAGATTTTTTTTACCGTAGCACAACTTCACTTTTGTATATTTGGTGTACGAATACTGAATTCACATCTTTCATTTACAATTGGACGACAAGAAAATTTTTACCTTGAAGGGGTGTTTGTAGGGTTTATGCGTTCAGTGTTAAATACGCCAACATTATGAACTTTTATCTCCCGAGACTTTCAAGACAGAATTACAATGTCTTCGACAAACGTGAAAATTTTTATTTCCTCTCCTGAAAATTAATTCCTTCCCCCAATTTTTCTTTGGTTTCAAATGGTTCAAATGGCTCTGAGCACTATGGGACTTAACGTCTGGGGTCATCAGTCCCATAGAACTTAGAGCTACTTAAACCTAACTAACCTAAGGACATCACAAACATCCATACCCGAGGCAGGATTCAAACCTGCGACCGTAGCGGTTGCGCGGTTCCAGACTGTAGCACCTACAACCGCTCGGTCACCCCGGCCGGCTTTCTTTGGTTTCCTTTACTTCTTGCTCACTGTACTGAGCGAGTGCCGCAGTGGTTAGCACAACGGACTCGCATTCGGGAGGACGACAGTTGAAAGCCGCGTCCGGCCATTCTGATTTAGATTTTCCGTCATTACCTTCAATCACTTAGGGGGCGGGGTAGGACGTCAGACGGGCCGTCTTGGAGCAGGGGAGACACCACAGGACATTTTAATTTCCACTGTCTACACTTTTACGAATAAAGTCATAAAACTTTGTCAGCATGACCAGGAAGGATTAAGGATTCACTCTCATAGCAGTGGAAGTTCAAAAAAATAACAAAATAATTTTTTTTACATGTGAAAGGTCATAATTTTTCCACTTCTATTGGTTGCGTTTGTTGCTGTAGGTACATGTATCTTCATAAGGAAGAGAGTGTCTTCGATGAATTTTGTACAGCATACAAACCATACTTACAGGTGTGTGAAACTCTATAAATTATTTAATTTATGAAAAAATGAATGTGCTGTTACATTTTAAACTTCGTGTTTAGAAAAAACTCAAATTTTGCAGTTAATTATCTCAATTTTTACCACAGTTTTTAATAGATTTGGAAAATTCTAGAGTTTCATACACCTGTACGTATGGTTTGTATGCTGTGCCAAATTCATCGAAGAATCTCCCTGACTTATGAAGAAAAGTGTACCTATAGCAACAAATGCAGCCAATGGTAAGTGAGAAAAAGGTGAAATACAAACGTAAAAAATAAATTATTTTCTTATATTTTTGAATTTCCTGAATCCTTTCTGGTCATTCTGACAAAGTTTTATGAATTTATTTTTAAATGTATAGACAGTGGAAATTAAAAATTCGTGTGGTGTACCTCCTGCTCCAAGTCATCCCGTTTGACGTTCTAACCCCCTTAAGGCAAATGCTGGGATGGTTCCTTCGAAAGGGCACGGCCGATTCCCTTCCCCATCCTTCCTTAATCCGAGCTTGTGTTCCGTCTCTAATGACCTCGTTGTCGGCGGGACGTTAAACACTAATTACCTCCTGCTCATGGTACAGACTGAATAATATCGGGGATTGGCTATACCCCTGTCTCACTCCCTTCTTAACACTGCTTCCTTTTCATCCCCTTTGACTCATCTAACTACCGTCTGGTTTCTGTACAAATTGTTAATAGCATTTCTCTCACAGTATTTCACCCCTGATATCTTCAGTTTTTTGAAGAGAGTATTCCACTCAGCATTGACAAAAACTCTCTCTAAGTCTACAATTGCTATAAAGGTAGGTTTTCCTTTCCTTAACCTATCTTCCAAGACAGCTCGTAGCGTCAGTATTACCTTGAATGCACCACATCTCTTCGGAATCCGAACCGGTCTTCGCCGAGGTCGGCTTCTACCATTTTCCATTCTTTTTTATTTATTTATTTATTTATTTTTCCATGGGACCAAATTAAGGAGAAATCTCGATGGTCATGGAACGAGTCAATACATGAAATTATAACACGATAGTAGAAACAGATAAAATGAAATATGAAAACATATTCAGACGACAAGTCGTAAGTTTAAATAAAGAAAATCAACAATGTAACACTGGCATTTGCTTAATTTCTTAGCTCTTCCAGGAGCTCCTCGACAGAATAGAAGGAGTGAGCCATGAGGAAACTCTTCAGTTTAGACTTAAAAGACTTTGGGTTACTGCTATGATTTTTGAGTTCTTGTGGTAGCTTATTGAAAATGGATGCAGCAGAATACTGCACTCCTTTCTGCACAAGAGTCAAGGAAGTGAATTCCACATACAGATTTGACTTATGCCTAGTATTAACTGAGTGAAAGCTGCTAAATGTTGGAATAGGCTAATATTGCTAACAACAAACAACATTTAAGAAAATATATACTGTGAGGGCAATGTCAGAATTCCCAGACTATTCAATAGGGGTCGACAAGAGGTTCTCGAACTTCGCCACATATAGCTCGAACAGCCCGTTTTTGAGCCAAAAATACCCTTTTTGAATTACCCCAAAAAATAATACCATACGACATAAGCGTATAAAAACATGCGAAGTAGACTATTTTTCGTGTTGAACTGTCACTTATTTCAGATACTGTTCTAATGGTAAATAAAGCAGCATTTAGTTTCTGAACAAGATCCTGGACACGGGCTTTTCACAACAGCTTACTATCTATCCGAACGCCTAGGAACTTGAACTGTTCCGTCTCGCTTAAAATATGCCCATTCTGTCTGATCAAAATATCGGTTCTTGTTGAACTGTGAGTTAGAAACTGTAAAAACTGAGTCTTACTGTGATTTAGCATCACATTATTTTCCACAAGCCACGAACTTATTTCATGAACTACATTATTTGATACTGTTTCAATATTACACACAAGATCCTTCACTACCAAGCTGGTGTCATCAGCAAACAGAAATATTTTTGAATCACCTGTAATACTAGAAGGTATATCATTTATATAAATAAGAAATAGCAGTGGCCCCAGCACCGACCTTGCGGAACGCCCCACTTAACAGTGCCCCATTGGGACTGAACATCACTACCACTCTCAATATTGCGGAGAATTACCTTCTGTTTTCTGTTCTTAAAGTAAGAGGCGAACCAATTGTAACCTACTCCCCTTACTCCATAATGATCCAACTTCTGCAGAAATATTTTGTGGTCAACACAGCGAAAAGCCTTCTTTAAATCAAAGAAAACACCTAGCGTTCGCAACCTTTTATTTAATCAGTCCAATAACTCACAGAGAAAAGAGAATATGAAATTTTCAGTTGTTAAACCATTTCTAAAACCAAACTGAACATTTGGCAGAAAACTATGTGAATTTAAATGCTCCAGTAACCTTGTATATACAACCTTCTCGATAACTTTAGCAAACACCGATGGCATGGAAATAGGTCTAAAGTTGTCAACATTATCCCTGTCTCCCTTTTTATAAAGTGGCTTCACTACAGAGTACTTTAATCGGTCAGGAAACCGACCACTCCTAAAGGAAAAGTTACAGATATGGCTAAGTACTGGGCTAACATACGCAGAACAATACTTCAGTATTCTGCTAGACACCCCATCATATCCATCAGAGTTCTTGGTCTTTAGTGATTTAATTATTAAGTCAATCTCCCTCTTGTCAGTATCATGGAGGAGCATTTCCGGTAACAGTCTCGGAACGCTTTTTTCTAAGAGCACTATATGATTCCCTGTTGGGACTAGGTTTCTATTTAGTTCACCTGCTATATTCAGAAATGGATTATTAAATACTGTACATATATGCGACTTATCAGTAACAAGAATATTCCCACTACGCACTGATTGTATATCCTCGACCTGTCTCTGCAGATCAGCCACTTTCTTTACGACTGACCATATGGTTTTAATTTTATCCTGAGACTTAGCTATTCTACCTGCATACCACTTACTTTTTGCCTTTCTAATAACATTTTTAAGCACCTTACAATACCGTTTGTAATGGGCTGCTGCATTTAGATTTTGTCTGTTTCTAACGTTTTGATAAAATTGCGACTTTGTTCTACAAGACATTCTTATCCCTCTAGTCAGCCACCCAGGCTGCCTGGTTGTGCTAGTACCCCGTTTTGAACGTTCTAACGGAAAGCAACTTTCAAAGAGCACGAGAAAAGTCTTGAGAAAAGCGTTATATTTATCGTCTACTGTATCAGCGCTATAAACATCTTGCCACTCTTGTTTCTTGATAAGATTTCCAAAGGTCTCTACAGCAACTGGATCAGCTTTCCTACACAGTTGATAACTATATTTAACATGTGTTGCAGCACAAAAATCTTTTAGAGTTAAAATTTGTACATCATGATCTGAAAGGCCATTCACCTTTTTGCTAACAGAATGCCCTTATAGTAATGAGAAATGAACAAAAATGTTGTCTATGGTTGTTTTACTGTTCGCTTGCACTCTCGTTGGAAAGAATACTGTTTGCATAAGATTATATGAATTAAGGAGGTCTACCAGCATCCTTTTCCTTGCACAATCACTTATACAATTAATATTGAAGTCACCACATATAACGAACTCTTTGTATTTCCTATAAAGTGAACCAAGAACCTCCTCTACCTTTAGCAAGAATGTTATGAAATTGGCGTCTGGGGATCTATAAATAACAACAGTTAGAAGTTTAGCTCCATTATATTTAACCACATCTGCACAACATTCAATCACCTTTTCAGTGCAGTACTTTGAAACATCATTTAACTCAAATGGGATGCCGTTTTTCACATACATGGCTACACCCCCACACCGCAAAGAGCTCCTAGAAAAGCTGCCAGCCAACCTGTATCCGGGTAAAGGAAGCCTCTGAATTGTCTCCTTATTTAAGAAGTGTTCAGATATACCAATAATTTCAGAGTCAACATCTACAAGCAATTCACTAACTTATCTCTTATACCTTGTATATTTTGATGAAATATACTAATTCCCTCATTACTCGGATACCTAAGCTTTGTCAAAAGTGGTTCCTTTGTTAGAGAGACTTCCCTTAAGCAGGAATACCTATCAGCTGACTTCAATCTAAAAAAGGTGCAGCTCTAACACCCACTACTGCAGAAATTTTCCCACGAGTGATCCCACCACCCCCACCTATGCTGTCACCTATAAGCTTTGCCAACCTCCCCTTCCCACACCTGTTGAGGTGCAGGCCATGTCTAGTGAACCCTGTCCTGCTGATAGACTCCACCGACACCACTGAAATGTGACCCATGCTTTCTGTCATCAGCGCACCCCCAAGTCTCATGTTATTACGCCTGACGGCTGTATTAAGATGAGGCCGATCGTGACGCTGAAACAGTTCCACGAAATGCACATTCGTGTTGCCAGTCTGAGTGTCTATCTTTTCCAGGTCACCATCTATGTCATACTCCCCATCCCTATCAATACTATTACCAGTCCCATCCACAATCACTACCTGATCATCTTTAGTAAAATCCCTACATAATCGCCCTATGTTAACAGTCACCTGAGCCAATCCTGCATTAGGCTTCACAATGCTGGTGACCTGGTACTCACACCCCAACACTTCCTGCAACTGCTGGCCTACACCTCTGCCATGAGAACTACCTAACAGCAGAATCTTCTTCTTCCTCTTCGACTTTGCAACTGTCCTAGCCACCGTAACTGCTGAGGTCTGCTGCATACTTCCTACATCTACAGCTACTAGAGATTCCACTCCACTAGACTCTGACAGTTGGTCATATCTATTGCAAACACCAATAGTAAAACTATCTGAAAATCTTCTTCTCCTAGCAGATCTCTTGCCAACAGCCAGCTCCCATTCCCCAACCCCTTTCTCCCTCCTCATCCTATCTAGCTCCTACTATGCGTTTTTCAACTGCACCTGAAGGGCACAGATCTTACGCACCTGCTCCTCTATCAGCTTACTCTTGCTACATAACCTGCAGTTCCAGGAGAGGATCTCACCAGAATGCCCACTGGCTTCCCCACTGCATTCCCCCCAGTGAAAAAAATTCGAACAAGTCTCACACCTCAATCCACTACTGACGAACCTACGGCAATGCCCACACTTCTCGCTCATGATAAAATTGTACACTTATTGAAACAAGAAAACTACTTTATCTAAGTTCCGCTACTACAATAAGAAGATGTTAAAAACCTGACTAGAATAATCACAAACTTACTCTACAAGGGAAGTAACTACTATTATTAACAGTATTAATCAACAACAAAGGAGAATATAACAAAAGACTAATACAGAAAGAGATCCAAACGTATAATGACACAGTAACGAAACTAAAAACAGTTCCCAAAAGGTTCTTCTGAAATTATTTCACCAGAGAACACGAAGAACACCGGTTGAAGACTGCTAAAGTTCCTAAATAAGCCACTATACACAAACAATTAATTATTACTTAGCTTTCGATGCGCCGCCGTTCGATAATATTCATACCTCTCAGCCTCTGCTTTCTTTTTAACTGGAATTACGACATTCTTCTTAATGTCAGAGGGTATTCCGCTTGTCTCACATATCTTACACACAAGATGGCAGAGTTTTGTCATGACTGACTCTCCCAAGGTTAACGGTAGGTCTCCCGGAATGTCTGCTACTCCCAGGGCCTTATTTCGACTTAGTTCTTCAGGCGCTCTGTCAAATCCTTCTGGAGTATCATGTCTCCCATCTCTTCATTTACGTCCTCTTCCATTTCTCTAATACTGCCTGCAAGTCCTTCTCCCTTGCATAGACACAGAATACTCCTTACAGATTCAGCTTTTTCTGTGACCGTTGATCTCGCTGTTTCGTCCCCCATCCCCCCACCCCCCTCCCCACCCCCCGAATCAACCAACCAACCAGGTTTTCCTTCTTTGCTTAGGTGGATATAAGGTGGTGGGTGCAAGGTTGGTGTAAGATGAACGTCAGCAAAATGAAAACAAGAACAATGGAATGTAGCGAATTAAATCAGGTGTTTGAGGGAATCAGATTAGGAAACGAGACAAAGTAGATGAGTTTTACTATTTGGACAATAAAATAACTGATGACGGCCGATGTAGAGAGGCTATAATACGTAGACTGCCAATGGCAAGAAAAGCGTTTCTGAAGGAAAGAAATTTGTTAACAACGATTTTAGATTTAAATGTTAGCAAATGTTTTCGGAAAGTATTTGTATGGAGCATAGCCATTTATGAAGAGTAACGTGGGCGGTAAACAGTTTAAACAAGAAGACAATAGAAGCTTTGGAAATGTGGTGCTGCAGAAGAGTGCTGAAGATTACATGGACCGAACACATAACTAATGAGGAGATACTGAATACAATTAGTGGGACAAAAGTGTGCCACAACCAGACTGGAAGAAGCGATCGCATGATTGGCCACATTCTGAGAGATCAAGGTATCACCAATTTGGTACCGGAGGAATGTGTAGGAATTAAAAATCGTTGAGGTAGACCAAGAGAGGAATACAGTAAGCAGATACAGAAGGATGTAAGCTGTAGTAGTTATTCAGAGATGAAGAGGCTTGGTGAGGGTAGAGAGGCTTGAAGAGCTGCATCATACCGATCTTCTGGCGGAAGACGACGCCAGCATCAACAATAACGATCACTGGAAGCAATGCTGCTAACAATATAAAACTTTTACTGGTAACTTATACGTCTTATTTATGTTTGCTGAAGTACAGTTAATAGATATGATCCAAAAGAACCAGAACTATACATATTTTTAACTTTTGGCATTTTTTATTTGAATATTTGTACATGTAAGCCCATAGATTCATGCTTACTTAAATCACTACCACCATTGTGTTCCGTACGTACAATATGTTATCACAAAACAAGTCACAAAGTTTCATGAAGCTATAACAACTAGTTCTTGATACATAGGTACATTAAGTATAAAAAATTCATTTTGAGAAAATCGCGTTTAAAGTTTAAAATGATAGAAACTCACTCATATTTTTATTAGGGCTCAAAACACTCAGTAGCATAGGCAGCATCATTTTCTTTTCTTCTGGATGACTTTGCTTCTATGGTGTTCTACGCGTCTGTACGATGTACCTAAGCGTGTCTCGACTTCTCTAATAATTTCAACGTGTTTACAGTATGACGTTTTGGTGTGTTGTTAAGATGGGCTAGAGCTCTTTATTCTCTCCATTATTTAATCTAACAAACAATTCTTTGGGCACTCTGGTCCACACAATATTATCTAAAGACTCATTGAGATTCACGGTCCACCCATGTAGACACTTTCGGAGGAATTCTGTGTGAACAAGGTAGTGTGACCAGACGAAGCTTCTGTTGTCCTACTATAATTGTGTTATTTGATTGCTCTGGGAGAAGGCTACTCAAACTAGAACACATGAAATTTTAGTTCAGCATAAACGAATGAAAGATTTACTTAACTTTGACGCACTTATTTGCCACAGGATTGCTTGATGATTTACAGCAGTCATTGACTAGAAAAGGATTACTTGGTACTCTCATTATCAAAATGTTCTTTTGCAGTAACAATGTGACATTTACCAACATACGTTTCATCAGAAACTTTAAGAACCGTCACTGCCCTACATAATGACGTTGACTACTGTAGATGAGATCTCGAATTGTCTGATCTCTTGCATGCTCGACAATGTGTTGACCTCAGCGTGAGGGGGCTGCTACGTTGTGAGGGAGGATCTCTGGATGATACAACAGTAGGGTCCTTAAAATTCACTTGATGGCTTCCATGGCAGTTTCAGGAATAGAAATCTTGTGTTCAGAATACACTCCTGGAACTTCAGCTTTCCAGACTTTACACCATGATTCAGGTACAGGTGTGTAAATTGAAAGTATCATTTTTCAATATTTTGAGAGTTTCTTTTCTTTACACTTTCTAAATCATTTGCGTCGTTCGCGATGGTTATTATATAGCATTGCTGAAGCTGAACAATTGTTTTGCCAGTCAGTCGACCCCGCAGTTGCCTGGAAGCTGACAATGTGATGGTGCGAAAATTTTGTTTCTATTTTTCATTTTTGCATATGGATTTGATTTAACTACACTCTTACAGCCTTTATTATCGCATACAAAGAGATGCATGTCCGTCATTAGATCGTTTCGGAGACACGGAAATATTATAATGAAATTAAAAATAAAATAGTTACATACGTCACAGAAAGATAGATTATATACCATTTTGTGCAAAAAGAGTGATGAATGTTGTAATACTTGTTGACTGTCAAAAATTCTGATATTTTGCCGGCAAACTCCCCTTAAATTGGATAAAATATTATCAGACTCCATATTATAAACGAAGTTTATTCAAAATCATTATGATCACGCGCTCAATGAACGGTCGAATTTCGTCAATTACTGACTGGAATCATATATCATAACTAACAGAGAAAACTGAGAAGGTTGAATGTGTACAATAATAGACGAAAAATTTTCCAGTACAGATGAGTCCGTGAACGAACCGTTTATGGTATAATTGCGAATCTGCAGTTACCCGTTGCCAATGGCTTCATTAGGAGATGTTCTCCTAGTTAGTAGATATATCTATATATTTGAAACATAAATTTTTCAGTTATATCCCCCTGTAATTGGTCTCAAATTTCACTCATGATCTGCCTTAACAAGAGAAACAGCACTACGGATTCATTGGTGCACCTGACTATGCATGAAGTTACAAATTCTTTCGAAGACTTCCCGGATTATCTTTCAAATCTTGACAAGACCGTGCAGTTCGCAGATCCAGTTCAACCATGTCAATTTGAGTGCTGTACCCTTCACTTCTGAGATGGCCTCAGACAAAAAAATATGATGGGTTTGAGATGTCGGAGTCCGAAAACTGCGGCAGGGCGGGTGTTAGGTTTCCCTTTTAATGTGCTCGATTTTGTCATAACACTTGCTGCCCACACACAACGAAACGTGTAAACTGCTGAGATAGGTAAGTGGAAAGTAGTCGTAAATGTGTTAGTCGCAGCCTGTATTTAACCTAGTCGCAGCTCTCCGGAGCTGAAAAGGAAGCTCTTTCTTCATACTGTGTTGTCGTTAGAAAGTGGTTTCTCAAATTGTGTAGTCAGTGTTTCCTGAAGAAAAGTAAATGTGCTCAATTTTCTTTTTCTCTTGACACGCGCAACATACTTACAGTTCGACAAAACTGAGTCGTTTCCTCAGCACATAGTACACATCAGAATAAAAGCCCTGTTTCCATTTCTATGAATTCTGTGTGTGTTATACATCAGCCGGACTGTTTCAAGATAGTTTAGCTCTACTTAGCGGTGGAAAATTCATTGCTCAGCTCGCAATGCTGTTTTTGAATACGAGTGGCACACAGAATCTTGCTAAACCAGAACAGATAAAGCATATAATTGCATAACGTTGAAACGAAAGATCAGTTTTATACAATTCCAGTGAATTATGGTCACAGTTTCTCTGACTATAATTTAAAAGTTTCCGTGCATTTCGACAGCCTCCAGCTACTAGTGGAACTGCTTTACTTCGCCGGTCCGATACATGTATGTATTATTTGCTCATGAATTGATTAAAAGATAGCGGTGTCCAGCATTCACCTATAACGTGAGTGTATCTTAGCCTCCCATGGAACCAGGCCGCTTCGAACACTGGGGCGTCTTTTTGTGTTTTTACCTTATATTAAGATCTTATCTTCGTAAACTCCGCTGTTGTTCAACTTTCGATTATAAGTTGTAGCCTATGTCATTCTCCTCTTAAATCCGCCTGGTGCGAACCTTGGGTTGTAATTTTGTGTGTGTTATTTTAAGTTTATATAACAGACTTAACCATATACTTCACACTATTAGCATTATTGTGTTGTGAAAATCGCACTGATGTTAACGTGGCTCTGCTTTAAGTACTGCTGCTCCAAGACGTACGTCTTTTAGTATTTTAATTTTACATTAAGAACTTATGTTTGCACATTGAACTGTCTTTGTAAAAGGTGTGGGCTGTATGTGTTTCACTGCCCAAAGACAAAAGTAATTATTTATGTACGACTGACAACCTCTCACTGACCGACTACAATGGATTGTCCGTCAATGCTCTGCCTGGTCTGGCTGTCCACCCCCGGTGCGGATGGCAAACGAAACACTCACTACGAGACCGCCAACGCATCCAACGGTGTGTTTGAAAATCACCTTTATTGGTGAATTAAATTTGTGACAAATCTCTCGCTTTCGATTACCTCTGCTTCCCGGCGGTTTTACGACATATAAATGTGCAAAGAACATACTATTGAACTTTTGATCTCCTATACGAACCAAAATGCACTTTACGATGTTTTAAATAATTTTTATCCCATCTTTGTCTACTCAATGTTTCTGTAATAAAATAGATTTCCTTTTAAAATAGTAACTGCGCGTCATCTGATTTCAGATGACATAAAACTTGTTTAAAACAACAATTTTTGTGGGAACTATTGAACTGAAGATACCAGAATATTTACCTTTACATTCGTATGTTTAAGAAGTATTTTACTGACAAAAGATTTTAACTAAAAAAATTTTTGCGTTTGACGCTGAAGCCTTGCATTTAACGCATGCGGTTTACGCTGGCAGCGTAACAGTTTGAAAGGTGAAGAACGACAGGGAGGAGATACTAGTCGTATGACATGAACCAATCACAGCGCGGTCGTAACCGGTCGTGACATCAGAGTTCCCAAGTTGCTGGTGTCAATATAAAAAGAACATAGTGCTGCTGTGCGCATTCGTTACACTGTGCTTTGTTTCGCTGTGAGTTAGAAAAATATGATACTTAGAAAATGCCGCCGATAAGACTTAGTTCGCCTAGTGACAATCTCTTGTGTAGAGATGTACCATTAATCAGCCAGCCACTACAGTCAGACTACGGAGAACTCTTGAGTCTCACTAGGAGGAGAAGAAAATGTAAGTATTCATGGACAGCCATCTGCTTCTCCCGATAAAGTCGTGGAACGAACATCAAAAACTCTTAGGATTAGTGTAAGAACAGCAGTAAGAAAGCGACTGTTGCTTAAAATTTGAAGGATGTAGACGCTAGCCGTAACGATTCCGAACAGCTTGGATCAAATGATATAGTACTAACGATACCTGGAAAGAAGAGACAAAAGCAGCTTCACCCTGTCGCCGACTTAGTTTCTTCCCAGGCTCATGCAATTCGCAAGGCATGCGTATCCTCACTACAGATGGTAATAGTATTCTACGTAGAAAAGTTACTAGTGTCGTTAAAAGGAAGTGAACTTAACAGGGGTGGGAAAACGTGACTAAAAACTGAGGTGGAAAGTATGGGATTCTGTTCAAAATAGCTCTGAGCACTATGGGACTTAACAGCTATGGTCATCAGTCCCCTAGAACTACTTAAACCTAACTAACATAAGGACATCACACAACACCCAGTCATCACGAGGCAGAGAAAATCCCTGACCCCGCCGGGAATCGAACCCGGGAACCCGTGTGGGATTCTGTTACACAACGCTAAAGTGACGCAAAGTCCCTTTAGGGAACGCACATATTGTTAAGGCTTGAAGCATTTTCTTGCACGAAACTGTGGGAAAAGAAATTCATTCCATAATATAGCTAGGTGATAGGTGGGTTGGCGCCATGGAAGCTGTCAGTAAATGCTCCAAGCAGTAGATAGCTCCTCATATCGTGTCGGACCTCCTTTTTCCTGAACTAGTGCCGCTACTCGACATGGCATGTACTGAACAAGACGTTGGAAGTCCCCTGCAGAAATACTGAGCCATGCTGCCGTTATAGCCGTCCATTATCGCGAGAGTGTTACCGGTCCTATGCTTTGCACACGAACTGACCACTCGATTACGTGCCATAAATGCTTAATAGCATTCATGTCTGGCGATATGGGTAGTCAGACAATTCGCTCGGAATATCTTGAATGTTCTTCAAACCAATGACGAACAATCGTGGCTGGATAACATGAGGCATTCTCCACCACAAAAATTCCATCGTTGTTTGAGAACATGAAGTCCACTGATGGTGGCAAATTCTCTCCAAGTAGCCCAAAAACAAACATTTCCATAAATGATTGGCTCAGCTGCACCAGAGGACCCATTACACTCCATGGGAATACAGCCCAGGCCATTACAGAACCATGATCAGCTTGCTCAGTGCGTTGTTGACAACTTGAGTCCATGGCTTCGTCGGGTCGGTGCCACACTCGAAACCTAACAACAGCTTTTACCAACTGAAATCGGCATTCTTCTGACCAGGCCTTGATTATCTAGTCGTCTAGGGTCCAACCGATATGGTCACCAGCCCAGGAGAGGCGCTGCAGGCGATTTCATGCTTTTAACGAAGGTACTCTTGTCAGTCGTTTGCTGCCGTAGTCTATTAATGAAAAAATTTCGCCGAACTGTCCTAATGGAGACTTTCGTCGTACATCCCACATTGATTTCTAGGGCTATTTAACGCTGTTAGCACTGACTGCACTCTCTAAGCACCGCTGCTGTCGGTCGTTATGTGAAGGCTGTGTGTCACTGCGTTGTCCATGCTGACAGGTAACGTCTAAAATTTAATATTTTCGACACACCCTTGACACTGTGAACCTCGAAATATTGTATTCCCTAACTATTTGCAAAATGGAATGTCCCATGAGTCTAGCAACGACTAGCATTTGGCTTACAAATTCCGTTAAATCACGTCGGAAACCTTTCCACATGAATGACTGAGTACAAATTACAATTCAGCCAATGCAATTCGGCCGCAGTGGCCGAGCGGCTCTAGGCGCTACAGTCTGGAACCGCGCAACCGCTACGGTCGCAGGTTCGAATCCTGCCACGGGCATGGATGTGTGTCATGTCCTTAGGGTAGTTAGGTTTAAGTAGCACTAAGTTTTAGGGGACTGATGACCTCAGCAGTTAAGTCCCATAGTGCTGAGAGCCATTTGAACCATTTGAACTACTGCACTGCCGTTTTACACTTTGTGTACATGTTACTACCGCCAGCTAATATATGTGCATATTGCTTTCTCATCTGTCACCTCAGTGTATTCCTTCGAATATGAAACTTCTTTTATGTA
Organism: Schistocerca serialis cubense; assembly: GCF_023864345.2. NCBI lineage: Eukaryota > Metazoa > Arthropoda > Insecta > Orthoptera > Acrididae > Schistocerca > Schistocerca serialis. The sequence continues at coordinate 990,321,967 of NC_064638.1, forward strand.
CACTTGTCGAAGAAACTAAGCCTATGATGCCCATATACACTGAAGCGCCAAAGAAACTGGTACAGGCATGCATATTCAAATACAGAGATATGTAAACAGGCAGTATACGGCGCTGAGAACGGCAACGCCAATATAAGACAACAAGTGGGCCCGTCAACACCAACATTTGACTGTTGATGATTGGAAATATGTTGCCTGGTCAGCCTTGTCTCGTTTCAAATTGTATCGTGTACGGGTATGGAACAGCCTCATGAATAGATGGATCCTGCATCTCAGAAGGGGACTGTTCTAGCTGGTGGAGGTTCTGTAACGGAGAGGAGCGTGTGCAGTGGGAGTGATATGGGAACCCCGATACGTCTACATACGACTCTGACAGATTCCACGTTCGTAAGCATAATGTCTGATCAGCTGCATCTATTCATTTCCATTTTGCATTCCGACGGACTTGGGCAGTTCCAGTAGGACAATGCGACTCCCCACACGTCCAGAATTGCTGCACAGTGGCACCAGGAACACTCTTCTGAGCTTAAACACTTCCGCTGGCCATCACACACCCCAGATATAGACATTATTGAGCATATCTGGGATGCCTTGCAACGTGCTGTTCAGAAGAGATCTCTAACGGATTTATGGACAGCCCTGCACAATTTATGGTGTCAATTCTCTCCAGCACTACTTGAGGCTTTAGTCGAGTCCGTGACGCCACGTCGTGTTGCGGCACGCATGTGGGTACCCTACGGGCAGGGACGACATTGGGATTATCATTAAGGGGAGTGTTAATGACCTATAAAAGCTGTAACACCCGATTTGCAGAAACACTAATAAACAAACCTTTGTGGTAATAGAAGCAGGAAAATTAATCATCCTGACGGCAGCTACTGACGACAAAATTTACACTTGTAATAATTTGATCAACAGGAATGTCATGTGAATAATAACATTGTTCATGAAATAGAGACCGAATAAAAGAATATGATAGGATACGCAACAAAAACATCAAAGAGAGAATTGCAAAATAATTAATAATGAAGGCTAATCCCAGATGGTAAACTGGCCAAAGATGACATTTACCATAGAAGAGAGTTGTAGCCGCACAGAAAAGGAAGTTCGATGTGACTACAATGTAACTCGGAAATGGAAATGTTAGCTTAAGTTGCTGTCTAGACGCTCTCTAGTACTACTGCGATAGTAGCATGCATGTAAGCGCTACTACATTGCTTTAAGCTAATCGGAAGTTTGAAAGTTTTGCGATATAGACTGAAATATTATTCAGCATTCATACAAAAGCAAAGTCATATTTGCCGTTAGTAAGACAACGGGACACGGAGATTCGTGACGAAAATCGCGTGGGAATTGTGATGAGACTTAGCATTCGTGATACTAAATAAGCACGAACATTCAAGGACATTGCAAAAGAAGGATACCTAAAAAGAAAAAAAAAAAAACAGTTATTAGTCTCGAGTAGGTAACAAACAAACGCAAACACGAAGAACGTACAATTACGCCAAGTTGTCAGAAGACGCTAATATGAAAAGCAATATTCTTGACCAATTGTTCCAGGAACTGACAAAAGTTAAAGGTTGAAACTTCTACTAAATTCTCAGATATCTTTGTTACTTTTACTAATCCTCTTTTGTCAAGTTTGTTGCGGAAAAAGAAATATAAGTTTTTTGAGGTAATGTTTATTTTCCAACCTCCCCTCTCGCCTCCATTTCTTAGTAAGCTTTAATATATTAAAAGGAACCCGCTACATCTACAGTACCATAACACTATCGTGATTTTGTATAGAAATAGGTCATTTATTACAAACAATAAAATTTTACAGAAACATCAATTTAAAGGAAATGAAAAAATATTGTTCCAACTTCCCGAAATAGCTCAAATTCATAATCACTTTACTCGTTATCATGTATTGTGCTGACTAACTCTCATTTTCTTTGCGAGGGGCAGATTTTTAGTTCGTAACTCTGCCGTTGCTATTTACTGACTCTCCAAATGCACAAGCAGTTCTGTATGTTCCAACTGAATTTTGCTCTAATAAATCTGGAACTTTACTTTTTCTTTTATTTCCTCATTAAATGTGATGACAGCATCATTTACAGGTTATTACCTCATAAGCAACAAGTGCGTGTTTAAATGTTGCGGCAAAACAATATTGGTGATAGATTAATTGACATTTTTCAACAGCTCTTACTAACACTCTACAGCAAGATGACTTTATTACCTCAAAAGCAGGTTCAGGCGCATAGGTTTTTTAAGTAAACTAAAAGTGACTTCTTTCTTGCCTTTTTTTTCGTTACACCTTTCCATGAAATATGAGCTTTGAACATTAAAAGGCCTCGTGAAAGTACGTTGCACCTTACACTGAGATTAATTTTACTATTTCTAATAGCTTCGCCATAGTTCCAATACAACGAACGTTGAAAGAGTTTCTATTATGGCAGAAGAAATAATTATTGGACGGTATACAGCTTTACAGGTCAATGAGAGCATACCGAAAATCACTCTCTTTCACTCAGAATTAGGTTATACCCACCAATGCTCCTATTAACGAAACAAAATATATTTTAAATGCTGCTAACAGATGGACGTACAGGCGTTGGCAAAGCTAAACCTTTTAAATTATAGAACAAATGCGACCTTTCCTTAAAAAATGTAACACCATGTGACGCGTTAATTAAAAATGAAATAAATACAGCTTCCCAAAGTTCAAATTAAATAGCAGGTTATAAACTTTATTTTGTAACAAAAACATACAATAAAGAAGATTTGGCCTGTATCACATTTACATTCCACATATACTATTAAGGGAAACGAAAAATATTCTAGTTCTGTGTGGCGAGACGGAATTTTCAGTTCGTATAATCACGACTGTGGGTACCGCTTTAATATGATTCCTAAGTCGCTGTGCCACCCCTGCAAGAAGGCTTGTAATTTAACAGATGTGCCTCTGAAAATTTGAACGGCGTGCCTTGCAATCTTTCTTTGTAACGTTGACGCCGTCTGCAATAGAGATAAACGCGAGCTTGTAATCATTATAAGGGGCAAAAAATGGAAGAGAGTCTGGAAAGGCTCAACTTTAGTGGAGGAAATCTTAAATAAAAATGCTCGTCTGATACTATTAAAATACTGGTCAAGCATTTCGAGGTGTTACATAGTATACACGACGTCGGCCACCGAACCAATTCAGCCACAAGCTCCTAGGATCGAAAAAAGTCGTTGTAGACCATACGGAACTCTAACAGAGATGTTTGGGACCTTCAGTGGTGATCTTGGAAAAGGAACGACTTTGATTTCAAGGAACCCTATGGAGGAAATTTAGAGAACCGACATTCGAGGACTTTTATTTCCTCGCATTGAACACGAGTGGAAAAGAACAGAGAAACGCTAATATCGGCATGATATTTGCAAAGTTTAGGTTATGGACGAAACAAGACAATTGAGAGAGAGTTTAGTGTTTCAGTTATCGGGAGAAATCGGTCGCGGAGGAACAGCTGCAGAAAGCACACAAGTATTCTATAATGCCTCTGTCATCAAACCGAGACCACTTTTTATCAAATGGTCTCAATAAATCAGGCAGGATATCAGAATACACGATACACAATTACAGTGATACGTCTCTTAAAAATAGTGCTGGACGTCACCACAGTGAATCTGAAGCAAGTTCAGCGGTCGCGAAATGATCGAATGGTGTTCGATTGGGCTGAAGTCCGGTTACGAAGAGGAGCATATCTACATTAAGTACCTGCTGTAAATCGTATGAGTCAGTTACTACTTCATAATGATAAACAAGTATTTATCCAAGGAGCTAGTTGAATAGCAACAATTTTGCACCACTGAAAAAATAAAATAAAGGACATTTTTGTGATTATGAGGCCGGCAGGGGTGGCCGAGCGGTTCTAGGCGCTACAGTGTGGAACCGCGCGACCGCTACGGTCGCAGGTTCGAATCCTGCCTCGGGTATTGATGTGTGTGATGTCCTTAGGTTAGTTGGGTTTATGTAGTTCTAAGTTCTAGGGGACTGATGACCTTAGAAGTTGAGTCCCATAGTGCTCGGAGCAATTTTTTTGTGATTATGACTCAAGTCTCTACACTAGACCCTCAAGCAAATATGAAAGAAGAGAAATGAAGTAATTTGGATAGACGTTCTAGGATTGTAGCCCGACTGTATTGATAATATTCTGCAAATTATAAGCAAATAATTTCATAGTTCACAACTACTATGACGTATTTCTTGTGAGAGCTCGTGGAATTCGAATCATTTGTCACAAACGGAAGGCAAAGAAGATTTATGATTATGACTTTATTCTTCGGGTTGCGTCACAAGTACATATGACAAAAAAATATGAAATAATTTAGAGATGAGTTCCATAGTTGTTTCACAGCTTTATTGGGTTGGGTTGTTTTGGGGAAGGAGACCAGACAGCGAGGTCATCGGTCTCATCGGATTAGGGAAGGAAGTCGGCCGTGCCCTTTGAAAGGAACCATCCCGGCATTTGCCTGGAGCGATTTAGGGAAATCACGGAAAACCTAAATCAGGATGGCCGGACGTGGGATTGAACCGTCGTCCTCCCGAATGCGAGTGCAGTGTTTAACCACTGCGGCACCTCGCTCGGTACACAGCTTTATTAAGTGTGTTCTGTAACTATATGACTGTCCGTTCCAACATTTATTCGGGAGCTCGCTGTATCTGAACATTTTCAGAGTAGCACTTACACTCGGCGTGCTCGATTATTTGGTGGATATATTCCAGTCTCCATCTTCCCCAACAGTTTTTATCCTACACAGGTTCACCTAGACGGACAATTTTGTACCTACAGGGTAGTGTACATAGCAACACACGATAAATTTTGGTCGGTGCTTTAATCTAGCAACTGATTTTATAATCGCATGAAGGATTACGCACTAGAGACCGCCATTAGCAGTTTCCGCCATTCTCTACTGGTTGTTATTGTGAGATATGAGGTTGTGTTTTTTCCTGCATTTATAAATATTACACATTCTACAGTTTAAGTTCTGTACAATTCACTACAGCTATTTCAAATACATCATGAATTCTTCAGGTGAATAATTAATGGTGAGTAAAATGCTGTGTGTTCTTGGAACTATTTATGTAACATGTCGACAGTTAAGCCACACAACTTTACTTGTGCTCCATCCGAGACCGTGAGCATGGAACATATGCAACTTACAAATGAAATGAGCTTCTTTATTGTCTCAATAGTTTTAACTGTCTTCAAAGTGGAAAATTGTGTTAGTGTCCTATATAGTCTATTTCAAAATGTATTTAACTTGTTTTTCGTAGTAATTATGCGTAATCTGATTTTTAGTTACTAATTATTGGTGCACAATGGAGTAATAATGTGGAAAAATATACTATGAAATACTGTACTGACAAGCTTTTCTCGTTTGCAACGCAAATGTACCTTTAGTCGAACATTTGTTCTTAGGTATAAGATCATATCGTACCTTGAAAAATGTTTTCCATTTGCAAGAAACTATTTTTTAGAAAAAGACTGCAGCCGATAGAAAGTGAATGATCCAATTTTCTTATTTCGACCTGTAGGGTGATCTGTTTAAATATTAAAAACTATTCAACAGCCAAAATCGAATAAGATATTTCTTCACTTAAGAAAACCGAAAACCAAATTTCAGGCTTTGCGTCTCACAATTGGGAATGCAGTGGCTGGAGGCAATCACTTAACCACCGAGAGCAGCGGCGTTGGAGATAGTTGTCAGTGCTAACAGACAAGCAAGACTGCTTGAAGTAACCGCATAGATCAATATGAGACCTACGATGAAAGTATCGGTTAAGTCAATGCGGTGAAATTTGCTGCTAATAGGCTATGATAGCAGATGACCGAAGCAAGTGCCGTTACTAACAGCACGACAATGAATGTTGCGCCACTCCTGGGCTCTCAACCACGTCAGTTGGGTCGTACAAGACTGTGGTAAATTGTGACCTGCTCAGACGATGGAATTTTTATGGATGAGAGTGCTCCATGTCACCGGGCCACAGTTGTTCACGACTGGTCTGAAGAACTTCCTGGACAGTTCGAGAGAATGATTTGGCCATCCAGATCTACATAATCCTGAATTGAGTTCGTGGATAAAGCCCCATAATACCGGCAACCATTTTCACAGTTATGGACGGTTATAGCATGGCTCAATATATCTGCGAGGGACTTCCAACGGGTTGTTAAGTCCATGCCACGTCGAGTTGTTGCACTACAGAGGGCAAAAGGAGATCCGACACTATATTTGGAGGTAGTTCAAGACTTTTGTTGCCTCAGTGTACATTCGTGACTTTTGAAGAGGGGTAAGCAGTCAGTAAAGAGTTTTTGACACTCTGGTGAAGGTTAAAGTAAACTTTATCCAACATCGTGAGAAGATGAAAGAAGACTGATTTTAGTATCTGGTCATAATTATGTACTCTGGAAGACCGAAAGTGTACACCAACACGATAACCTTACTGTTGACACGTACTCTAAACCCATCGAGACGAAACGCATCGGAATTACGCTTTCAGCTCAAGCGGCTATTGCTAAACGCCCCTGCAGCGCCGCTGCACGCAGCACATGGCACTGCGCGACAGCCGGTAGCAGAGCGGAGGGCTGCTCCCACGCCACGCGGTTGTACACGCCGCTAGCCTCATGAATTATCAATAGGCGGCGACCCGTTACGGGATCCCTACAACAAGCCGCTGCGGGAAATTATTTCGCTTCCTCCGACTTTAAATAAAAGATTACCTTCGATACGAATGAGTCCGACCACTCTGCACGCGATATGACTCCCGAAGGACGCTACCTCACTCTTTTCTCAATAGAGCACTACATTATTCAGCCCACTGAAAATGCGAGACGTTTATGCCGACTGCGAAACGGGACGTTTGGTATTAAATATGTCTCTGTATACAAGGCTTCGCTTCACGATCCCTTCTGTATGCCCATAAGTATTTCTGATAATCGTATAGGGTTCTTCAAAGTGACTTGGAAGACTGACAACCAGTCTTCCGTTTTATCTCTATTCTTCTCTTTCAGAGGATTCCTTACATTGAAAACTGATGTTGCAAGAGGCTGCATTTCGTTTGTTCCAAAAATAAGCACACGAAATTTATTACGACTTTCGTCAGTCTGAGTTGACGAGTACACTGTTCTCATTTACTAGAGCTGTACCTACAATTTCTGTAACTGCTCTGTTCTTTCCCTTGAATTTCACGACCAAAGGCAGCAGATTTAAGTATGCTTTATGAGGAACGAATAAAACTCATTTTGCCAGTCTCTAGTATTTACAGAATTTTGAGAATGTAATTTTTTTTCTATTATGATTTCTATAAGGCGAAACAGCAGTCGTCACAAAATCACAAAAATTATCCGTTCTTCTATTACCACACAATTTTACGTACTAATATATGGCTGGTGACAATGTGTTAAAAATATCAGGAGTACACATCCACATACAGTGTCTAAAGGAGGCGCATAATTTCTATACTTGCTAACAACAAACTGTGTAATTTATGGACGTAGCGGAAATCAAAGATGAATTTTTTTTTCAAATAAAATGACTGTATGAATCAGACATTAACTACCAAATTTTATGCAGTTACAGTTGAATTATCTAAGAGAACTTCGTTCAGTGACGAATTGTTACATTACGTTTATGCAGAAATTCACCGCATATGTGGAAACTTTTAGCGAGAATCACAAGAGGTAATTCACACCATGAGTAGCATTCTAAAACATTTCGGAGGAATGTAACAGTGGCATGAAACCGTCAGTGTTAGAAACTCTGATTCCTATCGTTACAAAACTAAATCTGAAAGCAATAGCAGGTGCAAAAGCAAATTCTCGAAAAACATGTACGACTTTGTGTCGAATAACAAGCATATGATTAATTCAAGGCAAGTAAGCTTCTAACCGTGACGTCATTTTGCAGAAATATTTACGACGCAAAATGAGAAAGTAAAATGACTTAATGGACACCATACTGATATTTGTATAGTTATTGAGGCACTGAATGGAAAATCGTATTTCAGTACTAAAACTGAATGCTGGTCATCTAAATATTCATTGCTTGTCGCAATAAAATCATTGAAAAGCTTTATAAATCAATTTTTTTCTTTCTGGCAACTCTCATATGTAAGTCAATGTAATCTTTCTGCTCATGACACGTCAGAATTATTTTCTGCAGTGCGCTCAAGTGGACAAGTTTGCAAGAACAGCTAAACGATGAAAATGGTTTTCATACACGGTAAGAAATTTGTATACTGAAGACTAGCTGTTAAAAGTTACACAGTGTTGTCTGGAGTTCGAGGTCGTAACGAGAGTTTCCAGTGAAATATTTACATCTCTGTTTCTCCTTTTCTGAAATAATCTGTATCAGTCCAGTTCAATAATACAACATTTCTTACGTTGTGCTGTGAAATTTTCGCAAAAGTTACCAGGTAAATTTCTACCTACAGGTGACGAGACAGGCAGCAGGAGGCTATCTGTCCTCCACTAAAGGTGTAAATGAGGTTCCAGTGGAATCGAAACAATACTGGAAATGATGAGTGCTACGATATGGCACGGAAGACAATGTAATCATATATCTCTGTCACGATAGATTATTCCGCCTGGTGCGAAAATTTCAGTTGTGCCGCCCGACTTCCACGTCCCCTTTCCCGTCCCTCTCCATGCATTTGCAGAAACAGTCAATCTTTTTCACAATGTCCTTCATCAATGACGTTCTATTTTCACATATCAAATTTACTCAGGTGTCTTTTTGATGTGAATGCCAATTCATGGCTTTAAGACCAGAAGAGAAACGTTTACAGTGTGATTCATTTTGAGTTACAGGTCCAAAATTAATTATCTCAACCATAATTATGTTACTTGCAGAGAATGTAACTAAAATCTATTCAATTTTTCTCGTTCCCTGAGCAGAGGAGAAAGTGTGGTGCGGAGGAAGGAGTACCGTGACCGCGAAAGGGAGAGTAACAAGCGGGGAGTAGAGGCGAATACGGTTGTTGGAGAATTCGCAACGCGCAGGGGTTTCGCTTTATGGTGACTGCTTTTTGTGACGTAAATAGCGTGGGGGGATAGAGACGCCTTCGTGAAAGCTCGTATGTACATAAACGTGTGTTTTCATACGCGGTACATATTCGTAGCGCACCACAAAGACAAACGAACAAGGTCATACCTGTTCACTGTACACTGGACGACTATTTACTGCAGCATTAAACAGTGATGGATCATTGTCGGATGTTGCAAAATGAGCGAAACGATCCGACTTACGTAAACGAGTTCCGAGCAGAACAATTGGTCTCATGGAGGAAGAAAAAGTAAACATACTATTGTCGACGTACGAAAGAAGTACAGAAATTTTTCAGGGAAAGACGGGAATCCAGCAACACACATCACTTTGAAATGAAATAAACAGTAAATCCATGGAAGCAAAGGCCAAATGCATGCATGAAAAAAGCTATCAAGTCGAAAGAGAAATGAGTATCGCAATGACTAACTCAGCATATGGTAAAGTTAAAACAATCTTCGGGTAAATGAAAAGGCCTGCTACGGTGCCTAACGGTTACTGCCGCGTAGCAGTTGCTCTCTAACTAGCATTCCATGCCAGCAAATCTGTTGCGGCTTTACGTAAGGTTACTCGTACCTTAGGTACTTGGACAATGCACGGCTCTTTTTAAGAAACGATATGCTCGATGCAGTCATTGAATGAAGCCACGTACGTCTGCTTTCATGGCCCGCAACTAATTATATGCAAATAATAACATGTAGCGGTGATCCTGAAGTCAAATAGTCTATGCTTCGACTAGAATTGCGGGTTAATAAAGTAAACAGATATACAAAATTAAAGTTCAATGAATAATTTATTAACAAGGGGTCTAATCTAACGCCTGTAATTGATGTAGACGAAAGAAAATTATCTTGAATAATATTTATTCAAGAAATCAAACAGGAAGTAGTCCTGCGATCCTCAGTTAAAATATAGACAGAAAATACCCATCCCAAATGCAGTAAAATCACGTTGAGAGCTTTACGAAAATGGTAGCAGAATCCCCTAACTAAATAGTCATAAATGATACATGAAACCTAAGCCCATTCCGTAATCAAAAGACACGAAATAATCACCAGCTCAAAACGGTTCAGTGTTCAACTTGATGATTCGCAAATTAACACATGAGGTACAAAGAAAAGTAACTAATACTCTGTCTATTCCCAATTCTGTCATACAAGCGGAAAAAATTAGAGTCTTACACTGTAGCACATTCAGACATCTCAAATATAGAGACTCTTCGAAAGATAGGGTATTGCAGCGGCCGTTTGCCGGCCAGAATCTATCACCGACACGACCGAATATCACAATTATTACAGGCGGGTCTGCCTTCTTCCAGAGCAAACACTGAAGTATCCCCTTCAAGATTTAACTGGAAAGTGTCCTCAAAAGTGAAAGTCTCACGGCAGTTGTTCACCACTCAGAATCCATCAACTAAATGTCCAAACCATGCCGGTTACCACACAAAAGTCTGTCTTCTTTCAGCAGAAACGTTAAAGTGTCCGGAATCAGTACCTTGAGCTCTTCACTCCGAAAGTCCCAGTCTCCACTTGAATCTCCTAGCGTTTCACTACTGTTTGATTTTCCATTAGCTGGAAGCTGTCCCCACCAAAAAATCATCTTTCTTATGTTCTACAAACATCATATGATCTCACATCCCGGTCTAAAATAATATTAAAAGATATTTAGATAAGAAAATGTTTTAATCATTCGGTCACACAACATTACAATAAGTACAAATAAAGATATGTCCATAAATAAATGAACCAGTATTCGTGATCAAGTGTGCTCATAATAAATGACCGCAGATAATAGTTAAATAGTGTTTAAAATGTTATCCAAGACAGCTTTTCAGAAATGGCTTTCCGAAGTCTTTTACAAAGGCGGTGTCAGCTAACAAGTGTGACTCATTACTTAATAAATTACCATGATGTTATGTCATCAGTTGTAATTAATGTTTAAATAAAGTTACTGACAAATTAGTAGATAGTTCATTAAAGATACACAGTGACAAAAGAGGAGATATTCATGCATTTTCATTTGCTCGATATCACAAATCAACTAATGTTTTACTATTTCTCTACAGTTTTACCACGTCTAATTGGAAACTTTAAAACTAATACTGCCCTGTGTAGAAATCGCTCATCTGTCTTTCCTTTCAACTCAGAGGATAAGTGGATAATACATTCAGCAAATGTTCACTCAGATTTTCAGCAATACATGATTTATCCCCATACTTTATTATCACAAACATTTTACGGACTTACACTCATAATTTTCAACACGAAAATCTATTCAAAACCCTTCCACAATAATGTATATTACTCAATAACCTACATAACAAACCCCCAAAAACTTCGCTCATACTGTACATGAAATTACATTATTTACTCCCACAAGAAATTAGAATGTTAATGAAATCCGATGGCCTCCATGCACCAAAATTCATGCGAGCTATAATTACAAATGAACTACACATACCTGAGAAACTCTCCCAAAATACTGAAACCAACACATTTAAATAACCGTTTCACATTTAGCCCCAAATCTTATTTACAAACAATTCATATTCCTGTCTTTCACAAATAACGGACTAATTTTTGTTCTGCCCACCTGTGTGCAGCAACACTCGTGTGGCCAATATCGACATTCTCGTTGCACAAAATTGTGCTCCTATACATCTTACATACATCTCAAAATCATTATGTTTACCCTTTACACCAAACACAATTAGCCCCCAAAATTTCTCACATGCTACACATGAAATTACACTTATATACATACTTATGTTTATACACATCCTAGTCTTCATTCACAACACGCAACTCTAACAATGTTGTAGCATGTTCCCAACAGTGTGAGTGCCTTTTGAATTTCATGTTTTTGACTTTTGCACCCGCTCAAATTAGAGTTTTGATTCCTCATTTACTAAGGGACTCTTAGGTTTTCAGGCGAAGCTTGTGACAACCGATTGAACCATTTTTCAGTTTCAAAAATGCACACTTCCTTTCTTCATCAAAGTGGTTTATTTCACTTACAGACTGCATATTTTAATTTCACCTCTTCCTAAACAGTGTTCCCTCAAAAATCATTTTCATATGCCTTTCTTTCTAGTCGATATCTATTGTACACACTGCATCAGAATAACTCCCCCAATTTCATTATCACCATCAAATAATTCGTTAAACACTTTCTTTTCCCCGTTTGCATCCTTCTTGCCATCAGGACCTCTTCTTACTTTATAGTTCTCTCATGACCACAAGTGACGCAGTAATTAGTTCAATATTTTATATCATTTCGATTATTAATACAATATTCACTTTCTTCCATACGTTAGAATTTTCTGGTAACATCATCCCCTGACAAATACCTTCCCAATTATCCACTTTTATATTTTCCCATCCACTTCTAAATTATCAGTAGGTTTAAATCACCCTCAGAATCCTTCGTCTTATCATATAAACATCAAATATGCTTTTCCCTTCCTATTAAGTAACAATATTAGTAGCTGCAAAGTATTCACAATTAACCATGCAACTTAAAACTTTGTCTCCCTTGCACAAAACCTCACTTATTTCAGCCAGATCGTTAGAAACTTTATCATGGTTACCTCTATTAACATCCACAGATAACTCATAAGAGTTATTGCTTAAAATATCCATTACGTTTTTCGATATATTATAGAAATCATCACGAATAATTGTGTCAACCTCCGCTGACGCATAAAAATGACCGCTATTGCATCGCTCCACATTATAACTCATAGTACACACGAATTTCGCCAAACTTAGGTCTACCTCTGTCTCTCTTACATTTCATCTATTCTCAAGTTGCTCCGACATTCTGTATTCTGATCTACTACCTAATACATTCCTTTCGCATTCATTCCTACACATCCACTCATAGTTCACGCTTTCATCAAGAGCCATCGGTTCATTTCCATCAAAAGAAGTAAATGCACAAATTCCTTCCTTTGAGATATCTCAACGAGTAGCTTCAGCCTTTACAACTTCAGCAATTAAAAAAAAAAAAAAAAAAAAAAAATCACCTTTCCCTCCCTTTAACAATAAATCACCCACTTCCGCTGATACTCAATAAAACTCATCACCAGGTGACGGAACTACTGCTACACCGTCTTTAGAAGTACCTTCACATACTTCCGTTTATATATAACAAAATTCATCTTCAGCTGACGAGACTACAGCTTCGCTGCCATCACAGACAGAGTCGTCTAATTCCTCCGATACAAAATTACCTACATTACTTTCACTTAAAATACTACAATTGTTGCTACAGACTAGTGCCACATCAGAATATATCGTACATATCTCTCCACCAAATTCAGATCCATCTTAGCCTCTATTCTCATCACAGAAACTTTCAACGAAAATACATTCACGTCCCTTTCATAACATAATTTTTTCAGCCCCATATCCACATTATCGAATCTCTCAAAACAGAATCCTTTCCAATGCCGGTTTATTTCGCCCTCTCCGCACCTGAGATGCGGCAACCTCTAATATTCCGACGTCATATTCTGGCTTTGTATTACGTGAAGTTTCCTGTTCCACAGACCTTCTTTCCTTGTTTTGATTTCCGTTGTGAAAATTCGCATTTCCTATTCTACTTTGTAAATTATTATTACTGCTTCGTTGGTAATTATTTTGATGATTATAATAATTCCCGTTCCCGTGCCCAGAGTTCTGTTTGCTGTTCCCGTTATGTGGCTTGAATTTCAATGCCTATTCAAGTTTCGCTATAAAATTTGAAAACATGTCGACGAAATTTGTCGGACTGTGGACAAGATTCTCTTGCAAAAATTGCGGTAAGCGTCTCTTGAGCGTCGTAATCTTCGTCAACACTCCCACCGGCGATTTATATGCGTCAACTTAGCCAGTCCACGCACACAGAAATCTCACATCGACCTACTTCCGTGTCTGAAACTTGTTCCTTTTATGAACTTTCCCTGCAGTCGCGTTTGCTTCGCTTTACTCCAGAACTTATAGAGGAAACAACTCTCAAACACTTCGTAGTGTAAGTGAGGCACTGATTAAATTTTCCCGTGATTGTGCTCTGTCCTCAATATGTCGTTTCACGAACCTAAGTTTTGACTTTTCCACCATTCCTCGTACAAAACCATCTCTACGTGCAGCAACAAAATTATATGAATGGTATTTACGATCGTCTCCAAAACTTTTTAACGTCCCTGAATTACCCAACGGAACACCTACCACAGCAGTAAGCAGATTTGCTGCTAAAGCTTTTTAAGTCTGTCCTCATGTCCTTAAACTGCTGTTGATGCTGCACATCTTCCTTAATTAATACAGCTTAAAATGTTCCCTGTTCTTAAACAACTGTTACTCACATTCTGCCACTGTACCTAACAAATTGTTCCGACTTATTTGTCACCTCCTCAAGGGTATTTTGCCCTTATCTTTCCCAACTTTTCCCCGAAATATTTTTCTGCTACATCCACTCTAGTGTTAATAAGCCAATATCTTCAGAATTTACTCATGTCTGCCTTCATAAGTTTTGAATTTTGTATCAATAACCCCTTGAGTACCTGATTTAATTTCTTCCACTTCAGGTTTTACGCTTTCAGTATTTTAACTGAAATCAGAATTTCCCTGTTTCATTTTTGTACTCAGTGAACCTGCATTGCCCCATATTAGAGCCCAAATTTGACATAACTTCCTTTAACAATGCCACTCTAACAATGACCATTACATTTCCTTCCTCTGGTTTGGGACTCGTCCCTGTCAATACCATTATGTTAGATTTAGTGCTAAGGGGCCACTAGCTCTACCTGAACCACACAGACTGGATGACTGCTTAATCGTTGTAAGCCCTGCAGGTTCACAAATATTAACGGTATCGGGGCCAGTATTTAACTTGTCGGTCTTGCTGGCTGCTTCTACTGTATCGCTGCTGCCGAATGTGTAGGCCGCCGCCGACGACGCAGATGAGCGAAGTCGCCGCTGGCGGTTGCGCTGCCGTCATTCTCCGCCACTGCTGGCCGCTACAGACTCGAAGTCAGTACACCACTGGTTAGCCTTCTTCTTCGTTTTTCATGTTCCGCGCCTAACGTTCCCACCCCTACCGATTCTCGAGCATGCAATTGCTGCAAAATCTTATGCTGAGATACCCCACGCAAACTGCCCATCGTATAACAGATCGGAGACATGGATCACAGAGTACAGTAAAGTGTTAGTATTACAGTTGTCATTTTAAAGGGATTAAATTCAATTAAATTCATAGCCGTGAAGAGAAAACCCCAACTGCACAAATACCTAACAATTACTGCCGCTTAATAGTTACACTCTAGCCGACGTTCCATACGATCAAACCAGTTGCCTCGTCATTTTTTTTTAAGACGACCTCGATATTGTCGTAGGGTCATGACATGCACGTCTGCTTTCATGTCCTGCAGCTAATTCGCTGCAATTAATAACCTGCAGACGTGATCCTGAAGTCAAATAGAATAGCGAGTTAATAAAATAACGGATATACAAAATGAAAGTTAGATGAATAATTCTTCAACTATTCTAACACCTGTAGTTGATGTGGACGACAAGGAATTATGTTGAATAACGTCTACTCAAGAGTTTGTCTACACTCAATTCCGTAACACAAGAAGAAAAAGTCATACTCTGGAGCACATCAGACCGCTAGAAATACAAAGTCCCTCCAGATGTTAAAGTGGGGTAACGGCCATTCGGCACCCAGAATAAATCACCTATATGACTGAATTACGCACATTAACCTAGACAGTTCTTCCTTCGTCCAGCTCTGAACGTAAAGTGCCCCGTATCGGTTTCTTGAGCTCTTCACTCGAAAAGTCCCAGTCTCCACTTGAGTCCCGTAGTGTTCCGCTACTGTCTGTTATTCCATTGGCTAAGGACCGTCCCGGACAAATATACCGTTCTTACATTCTATAAAGTCCGCAGCTCGTGGTCGTGCGGTAGCTTTGTCGCCTCTCGCGACCGGGTTCCCGGGTTCGTTTCCCGGCGGGGTCAGGGATTTTCTCTGCCTCCTGATGACTGGGTGTTGTGTGCTGTCCTTAGGTTAGTTAGGTTTAAGTAGTCCTGTGTGGTAGGGGACTGATGACCATAGATGTTAAGTCCCATAGTGCTCAGAGCCAATTTTACATTCTATAAACATTAGTTGAAACAACATGACCACTTTCCAGACTAAACTAATATAATACAACAAACATTGAATAAAAAAAATATTCTAAAAACTTGCTCACACTGAGACCATTCACAATAAGTATATATAAATATTTGTCCACAAATAAATAAACCTGGGACAAGTGCGAGCGCTACAAATGAGAACAGATCGTCGTTAATTATTTTAAGCAATTACTTAACCGGCTTGTCACAAATGTCTTTTGGCACCCATTTACAAGGTAGTGTCGGCTAACATGTACGATTGACCACATTAAATTACTGAGATTTTATATTACCACTTGTAATTAATACTTAAATAAAGATACTGGGGAAGTAGCAAATTGTTCATTAAATAAATACACACTCACAAAATATGAGATACTCATACTGTATTCATTTGTTGTTTAAACACTGAGAATACAATGTTCAGACAAACATATAACGAAAAAGATGTAAACGACGTCATAGCTCAGTAAATAAAGTTGATACAGATATGTAGCTTTCAGAGTGATAGTTATAATGCAATGCTGTCATCTGAGATGTGGCATGTTGAA
This sequence comes from Schistocerca serialis cubense, assembly GCF_023864345.2. NCBI lineage: Eukaryota > Metazoa > Arthropoda > Insecta > Orthoptera > Acrididae > Schistocerca > Schistocerca serialis. Next base: position 990,338,741 of record NC_064638.1, read on the forward strand.
TTGACATGAGGTGTTTAAAGTTATTAATTCAGAGGTTCATTGTTAACATTTTTGTTCACTATGAAATATTAAATTCTGTAGTATTTAAGATATTGAAATGATGTTGTGTCAGTTATTTGATATCACCAATGTATTCAGACTTGCTTTAATACTTGACTTAATTATTACAGATTCTCAAAGAGCTATAAGAAGCCATCTTTGAGCTTGCCTGACACGTCACCATTTTTGGTGCATCTCTGCGCAAAGGCCATGCTAGCAACTGCTGTCCAAATTCCCGGCTCTGGGATTTACCGTATTCCGGTGCCGTTGCTCGTCGCTGCACCTTGATAGCCTGTACCAGTTGCCATGGCTTGCCCAGCCGCGGCGCCTTCGTTGGGGCGGCCACGGCACCCCCTTAGCAACAGGCTAGCACAAGCGAGTTCACATTACCTACTACCAAGTCAAGGCAGCCAAATCTCTCGCTTATATACAAGTAAAGCTAAAGAAGACTAAATTAAGAATAAAATGGGAATTAAACTGCAAAATGCAGACGAGACAGCGGATGAGTGCATTGAAGGCCTCTATGATGCGGACGAATTGCCTGATGTGATAAAAGGAAACACTGGAGTCGATATGATAGATGTAGGGGATCCACTGTTAAAGTTCAAAAGAATTTTTGAGGACCTCAGAATAAATAAGGCAAAACGTACCGACAACATTTCCTCGGATCTTTTTTTTTTAATTTATTGGAGGAAATAGCTACCAAACTGGTACCTACGTTGTTGCGTACGAGTGACGTTCAGTAAGTAATGCAACACAATTTTTCTTCTCCTCACTATGTTAAAAATTTTCGGAATTTATTGTGGGATTTCGCGGAATATTCTCGCTTCAGCTCTACAGTTGTATGAGATTCCGAAAGGTGGCGGCTGTACACGTAGCCTTCAAATTGGTGTCTGTACCGGCGGTGCCTTCCAAGCAGAGAGTTGTTACACTTTTTGGAGGCAATCGGAGCATCGCAAATATTCATAGGCCCTTGCAGAATGTCTTCGGAGATCTGGCAGTGAGCAAAAGCACTGTTAGTAGTTTGGCAAGGCGTCTGGCTTTATCGCATCAAGGTCGTGCATACCCTTTCCATCTCCAGCTTGCTGGCTGGCCGCACGCTGCTGTGACTCCTGCAATGAAGAAACGTGCGGACACTCTCATTCGAGGTTGTCGACTAACCACAATAAAACACCTCGCTGCACAACTGGGCGTCTCTGTTGGTAGTGCTGACACACTCAGCCTCCAGTTGGGGTACTCGAACGTTTGTGCCTGCTGTGTTTCTCGCCGCCTAACACAAGACCATAAAGAGCAACGAAGGAGCAATTGTGAGGCGTTGCTTGCGCGTTACGAGACTGATCGCGTCAATTTTTGTCTAACATCGTCACAGCCGATGAAATATGCGATCATCACTTTTAAGCGGAAATTAACCTGCAATACATGTAGTGGCACCACACCATCTTTTCTCTGAATAAAATGTCAAAGACGCACCCTCAGCCAGTTGAGGGGTTACTCGGTATGGTGTCCTCCCTCATTATGCACTATCAACTCGGAAGTACACTGTGCTAGCCTCAGGAAATTGAAGAAACGACTTCAGTGTGTTCGTCGCTACAAGAATAGAGACGAGCTTCTCGTTCTCGATGACGTCACACAAGTCTGCGCACCGATAGAGTTCACAAACCTTCAATGGATTGTTCTTCCTCATTCACCCCACAGCCCGAACCTCGAGCCTTCCGACTTCCATCTCTATCGATCAATGAATGATGCACTCCGAGGAAACAGTATGTGGATGATGGGGAGGTTATTGATGGAGCAAGACGTTGGCTCTAAGGTCGGCCTGTAGATTGGTACGATGCGGACATACAGGCCCAGCCAGTAAGGTGGCGTAAGGCTGTCGAACAGAACAGAGAATTAGTTGAAAAATTGCGTTTTTTAGCCAAAAGAGAGGGAAATAATATGGTGTATTGGTATTCTCAATAAAACTCGCCATATTTCTACCAAAAAAAGTAAGCATTACTTATTCAACAACACTCGTATAGTCTATGGGACAGGTGACATACCATCAAACTTTCAGGAAACATCATCCACCGAATTTCGAACACAGCAGGAGCTGATAAGTTTGGAAGCTATCACACAATCAGCTTAATAGCTCATGCATCTCAGTTACTGACAAGAGTAATATATAAAAGAATGTGAAAGAAACTTGGGGCTCTTTTAGATGAAAATTATTAGGCCTTAGGAAAGGTAATGATACCAGAGAGGCAGTTCTGACGTTGCAGTTGATAATGCGAGCAAGACTGTAAAAGTACAAGATACGGTCATAGGATTTGTCGACCTGGAAAATGGGTCCGACAATGTAAAATGGTGCAAGATGAGTGAAATTCTGAGATAAATACATGTGAGCTATAGGGTGTAAGATAGGGTTGCGTTGCTTCGCAGTTACGGAAATAAATCAAAAAATCAAGAGTCGGATTAAAATTCGGAGTGAAAGGACATCAGTGATCAGATAACTGCTGACATTACTCATCACAGTGAAGGTGAAGAAGAATTACATTATCTGTTGTACGCAATGATCAGTGTAATGAGTGCAGAAAATGGCATGAGGGTAAATCGAAGAAAGACGAAACTACTGAGAAATAACAAAAAGGAACTTAACAACAAAACCGGTGATCACGAAGCAGAGTAAGTTAAGGAATTCTCCTATCTTGGAAGCAAAATAACCCGTGAAGCAAGATGCAAGAGGGACATAAGAAGCGGACTAGCACAGGTAAAGAGAGCGTTTCTGACCAAGAGAAGTCTGCCGGAATCAAACATAGACCTTAATTTGAGGAAGAAATTTCTTAGAATGTTCGTCTGGAGCAGCATTGAATGGTGGTGAACTATTGATTGTGGTAATACCGGAACAAAAGAGAATCGAAATATTTGAGTTGTGGTGCTACAAACGAATTTGAAAATTAGGTGGACTGTAAGGTAAGGAGCGAGGAGGTTCTGCACACAATAGGAGAGAAAAGGAATATATGGAAACCACTCACAACAAGGAAGGTCAGGATTATATGACATCTGATGGGACATCAGTGAATGTCTTCCATTGTACTGGAGGCAGCTGTAGAGTAAAAACTGTAAAGGGAGACAAATAGTTGAGGACATAGGTTGCGAGGTTAAGATGAAGAGGTTGGCACAAGAGGGGAATCTATCAACCTATTTCACTGTCAGACGAAAATGCAGGCCTTCTCTACAATAAATCTTTAAGTAAATAAATCAAAAACAACAATAAACACAAATAAATTAAAGAAACAATTAATGGTAACGAATGCTGGAGCATTTCTTCCATGGCAAGGCGAACACGAAAAATTGTATAGATTCAGGCCGGAGTTCGGATACACTTGAAGATGTAGTGAAAAAAAGAAAAAAAGAGCGAGAGAAAAAGAAAGTTCAACATCACAATAAAAGAATGTGCGAGGACGCATGTAAAATTTTTAGCAAAGTAAAGCAGATGCAAAATTGGGCATAATTTGTCTTTACGACTTTTTCGATTGTTAAAGGCAAGAGTTCGAAATCAGATAATGACATTGCTGTAAAGTTTCTGAGAGTGTCTTACTCAGTCTCAAATACTTTACCACACATCATTCTTTTTGCACCTGTCTTTCTCTGCAAAACAGTTCTTTCATCCCGCAACATACCTCTCGTTTTGACTTACTACTTTCGTTATATTTTGCACCAGAATGAAGACAGCTGCGTCACGAGTAGAATCTGAGCAGTCAAAGAGTGGCGAATTGATGCATCAGATAGCGATCACGGACTAACACAGTAAGTGTAACACACGGATGCGACGCCGCGAGTGAACTTATTTACATTAAACGTGGAAGCCTCGCTGATTGTACAGGCGGCTCACGAATGTGTAACTACGGTTAGGAAGATTTAGATCTCTTTTTTCAGAGTATCAATTGATTTCTGATCCGACTATGAAACGTAAGCACATATCAGCTAAGAACTAAAATATACAAGGTGAGTAAATTAATATGTTGATGTTCTATGAATTTTAAATGTTGGCCGCATTATCCACTGTTATATAATCACCACTCGATATGTTACAGCTAGTTTCCTGGTTCCATTTCTAATTTCCGTGACAGAAATTGCATTTGCATATTTTACTAAGCACTGTGCTGTCATTATCCCAATAAAATAATATAGTACCATTGTTATGAGTCGCAGCTGGCAGCCGGTTAAGGATAATTTGCAAGACGTACTGGCGCGAGGCATGTAGCAACTAGCTCTGCTGACCACTGCATTTTAGGCGATTTCTTCGGGGCTTGTGCTGCACGAAGTGGAAGGTAACGGGACAGCAAGTGATTTACATAATTAAAAAGACCATGTTTATTGAAACAAAAGTTTATAAAGTGCCAGTGCCAGACTTTGTTTATTGGAACAGAAGTTTATGAAGTGCCTACTTAGTATGTCCGTAGTACATAAAGCAAAAACCACTGTAGTCGGATATCGAGAAGACGTGTTTTGCGACATACCACGACCACGATTTATGGCTCAAAACAAGTAATTTAATTTATTGCAGTGAACAGTAACACCTAAGTCCCAAATAAAGTTACTGGATCGCAAATCGTCTGAAATACCACGAAACTGGTAAACACTTCGTGCAGTTTTGTTGCTACAGATCACAAAAGAGTTTTTTTTAGGTTTCTTCCATATGATCTTAGTATTAATATCTACTGATTGTGGCTGCAACGGGAATGACGGAAAAGGAAAAATAAGCTTCAAACAAAGCATAACAAATTAATTTATAGGAGCGTGCCAAGAAGAAGAGCGGGAGAGGGAGTGGTGGGGCAAGGATGCCATGTATATTTCCACGTGTAAACACCGCTTACTCACAACGGCTAGATTCAAAAAGACTATGGCATGTGACGTGCAGGATATATTTTATTTATTCGTTATTTATCTGTTACTAAGTGTTTTTCCCAGTGATGCTTCAATATGTGTCTAAGGTTGCTGAATTGAAACTGTTAGGTCATTATATGCTGACAATTATCTATATTTCTTTGTTATAAAGTTTTCTCTTCTTTAGGGAAGATCATGTTGATGCAGGAACATTCGAATCGTTATGTAGGCGCATGGCAAAACTCAGTTGTCAACACTGCCATTAACACCGTTGCTATTTTGAAAAACGTACCTACGATAACCAACTCCATCGCTTCATTTGTCATCTGTTTCATTACACAGTGGTTATTTTCCAGTAGGCACTAGATTTTATGAGTAATTTGTATTTCCATCTTATTCCCGCAGTTCTTTATTTAAGCGAAACTTTAATTGCCTGTTTAATTCATCCTTTTGGAGCCATATTAAAATTTAACATTTTTCCACCCCCAAAAACCTGCCAGTCTGGGCGGTGCCACCGTTCGCCTCTCCCTCCCCCAATCCCCAGAACCGGCCCTGTGGTAAATATGAACAAGAAGCTACAGCAGGTTTATGTCACGACATTAACGGCATGGCGAACAAGAAAGTTGTGTATACCTTGTCCACGGATCCTCGAGAATTCAGAGAAAAACATTGAGTAGCTACACATTACGCTCATAGAGTCACATGTACATCCCTCTAAATGCTTAAACGCACCGTACAAAATTACGTGACAGGTAAATCCTAACTGCCCTGAAATTATCGGAACTTTGCGTGCATCTGAGGGTGTTCCTCCTCAAAGACTTTTCAGCTTGCATTGCATTGCTGAAAGTATTTGTGTACTTCAACTAAATGCCCAACCAGTGGAGGGCTTAAACTCATAGTGGTTTAAGTTTCCGTCCCATTTGGAGTATTTGTTAAAATAATCGAGGTTATACGAAGAATGTTTGAATAATTTAAACAGCTAAATAATAATGATACATTTTAGTTGCCGCTACATCTACATCTACATCTACTTGACTACTCTGCAATTCACATTTAAGTGCTTGGCAGAGGGTTCATCGAACCACAATCATACTATCTCTCTACCATTCCACTCCCGAACAGCGCGCAGGAAAAACGAACACCTAAAGCTTTCTGTTCGAGCTCTGATTTCTCTTATTTTATTTTGATGAACATTCCTACCTATGCAGGCTGGGCTCAACAAAATATTTTCGCATTCGGAAGAGAAAGTTGGTGGCTGAAATTTCGTAAATGGATCTCGCCGCGACGAAAAACGTCTTTGCTGTAATGACTTCCATCCCAATTCGCGTATCATATCTGCCACACTCTCTCCCCTATTACGTGATAATACAAAACGAGCTGCACTTTTTTGCACCCTTTCGATGGGCGTCAATCCCACCTGGTAAGGATCCCATACCACGCAGCAATATTCTAACTGAGGACGAACGAGTGTGGTGTAAGCTGTCTCTTTAGTGGACTTGTTGCATCTTCTAAGTGTCCTGCCAATGAAACGCAACCTTTGGCTCGCCTTCCCCACAATATTATCTATGTGGTCTTTCCAACTGAAGTTAATCGTAATTTTAACACCCAGGTACTTAGCTGAATTGACAGCCTTCAGAATTGTACTATTTATCGAGTAATCGAATTCCAACGGATTTCTTTTGGACCTCATGTGGATCACCTCACACTTTTCGTTATTTAGCTTAAACTGCCATACAGCAATCTTTTCTAAATCGCTTTGCAACTGATTCTGGTCTTCGGATGACCTTTCTAGACGATAAATTACAGCATCATCTGTGAACAACCTAAGAGATCTGCTCAGACTGTCACCCAGGTCATTTATATAGATCAGGAACAGCAGAGGTCCCAGGACGCTTCCCTGGGGAACACCTGATATCACTTCAGTTTTACTCGATGAATTTCCGTCTATTGCTACGAACTGCGACCTTCCTGACAGGAAATCACGAATCCAGTCGCACAACTGAGACGATACCCCATAGGCTCGCAGCTTGATTAGAAGTCGCTTGTGAGGAACAGTGTCGAAAGTTTTCCGGAAATCTTCGTGTGAATAAAGAGCTAGCTGCGTTGCACAAGAACTATGTTTTCTGAAACCATGCTGATTACATATTAATAGATCGTTCCCTTCGAGGTGATTCATAATGTTTGAATACAGTATATGCTCCAAAACCCTACTGCAAACCGACGTCAATTCTATAGGTCTGTAGTTAGATGGATTATTCCTACTACCCTTCTTAAACACTGGTGCGACCTGCGTAATTTTCCAATCTGTAGGTACAGATCTATCGGTGAGCGAGCGGTTGTGTATGATTGCTAAGTAGGGAGCTATTGTATCAGCGTAATCTGAAACGAACCTAATCGGTATACAATCTGGACCTGAAGACTTGCCCGTATCAAGCGATTTGAGTTGCTTCGCAACCCCTAAGGTATCTAATTCTAAGAAACTCATGCTAGCAGCTGTTCGTGTTTCAAATTCTGGAATATTCCATTCGTCTTCCCTGGTGAAGGAATTTCGGAAAACTGCGTTCAATAACTCCGCTTTAGCGGCACAGTCGTCGGTAACAGTACCATCGGCACTGCGCAGCGAAGGTATTGACTGCGTCTTGCCGCTTGTGTACTTTACATACGACCAGAATTTCTTCGCATTTTCTACCAAATTTCGAGACAATGTTTCGTTGTGGAACCTATTAAAGGCATCTCGCATTGAAGTCCGTGCCAAATTTCGCGCGTCTGTAAATTTTAGCCAATCTTCGGGATTTCACGTTCTTCTGAACTTCGCATGATTTTTCCGTTGCCTCTGCAACAGCGTTCGGACCTGTTTTGTGTACCACGGGGGATCAATTCCATCTCTTACCAATTTATGAGGTATGACTCTCTCAATTGCTGTTGCTACTATATCTTTGAATTTGAGCCACATCACGTCTACATTTTCATTGTCAGTTCGGAAGGAATGGAGATTGTCTCTTAGGAAGGCTTCTAGTGACACATTATCCGCTTTTTTAAATAAAATTATTTTGCGTTGGTTTCTGGTGGATTTGCAAGAAACGGTATTGAGCATAGCTACAACGACCTTGTGATCACTAATCCCTGTATCAGTCATGATGCTCTCTATCAGCTCTGGATTGCTTGTGGCTAAGAGGTCAAGTGTGTTTTCGCAACCATTTACAATTCGCGTGGGTTCTTAGACTAACTGCTCGAAATAATTTTCGGAGAAAGCATTTAGGACAATCTCGGAAGATGTTTTCTACCTACCACCGGTTTTGAACAAGTATTTTTGCCAACATATCGAGGGAAGGTTGAAGTCCCCACCAACTATAACCGTATGAGTGGGGTATTTATTTGTTACGAGACTCAAATTTTCTCTGAACTGTTCAGCAACTATATCATTGTAGTCTGTGGGTCGGTAGAAGGAGCCAATTATTAACTTAGTTCGGCTGTTAAGTATAACCTCCACCCATACCAATTCGCACGGAGTATCTGCTTCGACTTCACTACAAGATAAACCACTACTGACAGACACAAATACTCCACCACCAATTCTGCCTAATCTATCTTTCCTGAACACCGTCTAAGACTTCGTAAGAATTTGTGCAGAACTCATTTCAGGCTTTAGCCAGCTTTCTGTACCTATAACAATTACAGCTTCTGTGCTTTCTATTAGCGCTTGAAGCTCAGGGACTCTCCCAGCTTAACTACAACAATTTACAACTACAATTCCGACTGTTCCTTGATCCAAGCACGTCCTGTAGTTGCCATGCAACCTTTGAGATTGCAGCCCACCCCGTACATTCCCGAGGCCTTTTTTTTTTGGTCATCAGTCTACTGACTGGTTTGACCCGGCCCGCCACAAATTCCTTTCCTGTGCTAACCTCTTCATCTCAGAGTGGCACTTGCAACCTACGTCCTCAATTATTTGCTTGACGTATTCCAATCTCTGTCTTCCTCAACAGTTTTTGCCCTCTACAGCTCCCTCTAGTACCATAGAAGTCATTCCCTCATGTCTTAGCATATGTCCTATCATCCTGTCCTCCTTATCAGTGTTTTCCACATATTCCTTTCCTCTCCTCTGCGTAGAACCTCCTCATTCCTTACCTTATCAGTCCACCTAATTTTCAACATTCGTCTATAGCACCACATCTCAAATGCTTCGATTCTCTTCTGTTCCGGTTTTCCCACTGTCCATGTTTCGCTACCATACAATGCTGTACTCCAGACGTACATCCTCAGAAATTTCTTTCTCAAATTAAGGCCGGTATTTGGTATTAGTAGACTTCTCTTGGCCAGAAATGCCTTTTTTGCCATAGCGAGTCTGCTTTTGATGTCCTCCTTGCTCCGTCCGTCATTGGTTATTTTACTGCCTAGGTAGCAGAATTCCTTAACTTCATTGACTTTTTGACCATCAATCCCGATGTTAAGATTCTCGCTGTTCTCATTTGTACTACTTCTCATTAACTTCGTCTTCCTCCGATTTACTCTCAAACCATACTGTGTACTCATTAGACTGTTCATTCCGTTCAGCAGATCGTTTATTCTTCTTCACTTTCACTCAGGATAGCAATGTCATCAGCGAATCGTATCATTGATATCCCTTCACCTTGTATTTTAATTCCACTCCTGAACCTTTCATTTAATTCCATCATTGCTTCCTCGATGTACAGATTGAAGAGTAGGGGCGAAAGGCTACAGCCTTGTCTTACACTCTTCTTAATACGAGCACTTCGTTCTTGATCGTCCACTCTTATTATTCCCTCTTGGTTGTTGTACATATTGTATATGACCCGTCTCTCCCTATAGCTTACCCCTACTTTTTTCAGAATCTCTAACAGCTTGCACCATTTTATATTGTCGAACGCTTTTTCCAGGTCGACAAATCCTATGAAAGCGTCTTGACTTTTCTTTAGCCTTGCTTCCATTAATAGCCGAAACGTCAGAATTGCCTCTCTCGTCCCTTTACTTTTCCTAAAGACAAACTGATCGTCACCTAGCGCATTCTCAATTTTCTTTTCCATTCTTCTGTATATTATTCTTGCAAGCAGCTTCGATGCATGAGCTGTTAAGCTGATTGTGCGATAATTCTCGCACTTGCCAGCTCTTGCCGTCTTCGGAATTGTGTGGATGATGCTTTTCCGAAAGTCAGATGGTATATCGCCTGACTCATATATTCTACATACCAACGTGAATAGTCGTTTTGTTGCCACTTCCCCCCAGTGATTTTAGAAATTCTGATGGAATGTTATCTATCCCTTCTGCCTTATTTGACCGTAAGTCCTCCAAAGCTCTTTTAAATTCAGATTCTAATACTGGATCCCCTATCTCTTCTAAATCGACTCCTGTTTCTTCTTCTATCACATCAGACAAATCTTCACCCTCATAGAGGCTTTCAATGTATTCTTTCCACCTATCTACTCTCTCCTCTGCATTTAACAGTGGAATTCCCGTTGCACTCTTAATGTTACCACCGTTGCTTTTAATGTCACCAAAGGTTGTTTTGACTTTCCTGTATGCTGAGTCTGTCCTTACGACAATCATATCTTTTTCGATGTCTTCACATTTTTCCTGCAGCCATTTCGTCATAGCTTCCCTGCACTTCCTATTTATTTCATTCCTCAGTGACTTGTATTTCTGTATTCCTGATTTTCCCGGAACATGTTTGTACTTTCTCCTTTCATCAATCAACTGAAGTATTTCTTCTGTTACCCATAGTTTCTTCGCAGTTACCATTTTTGTACCTATGTTTTCCTTCCCAACTTCTGTGATGGCCCTTTTTAGAGATGTCCATTCTTCTTCAACTGTACTGCCTACTGCGCTATTCCTTACTGCTGTATCTATAGCGTTAGAGAACTTCAAACGTATCTCGTCATTCCTTAGTGCTTCCGTATCCCACTTCTTTGCGTATTGATTGTTCCTGACTAATGTCTTGAACTTCAGCCTACTCTTCATGACTACTATATTGTGATCTGAGTCTATATCTGCTCCTGGGTACGCCTTACAATCCAGTATCTGATTTCGGAATCTCTGTGTGACCATGATGTAATCTAATTGAAATCTTCCCGTATGTCCCGGGCTTTTCCAAGTATACCTCCTCCTCTTGTGATTCTTGAACAGGGTATTCGCTATTACTAACTGAAACTTGTTACAGAACTCAATTAGTCTTTCTCCTCTTTCATTCCTTGTCCCAAGCCCATATTCTCCTGTAACCTTTTCTTCTACTCCTTCCCCTACAAATGCATTCCAGTCGCCCATGACTATTAGATTTTCGTCCCCCTTTACATACTGCATTACCCTTTCAATATCCTCATACACTTTCTCAATCTGTTCATCTTCAGCTTGCGACGTCGGCATGTATACCTGAACTATTGTTGTCGGTGTTGGTCTGCTGTCGATTCTGATTAGAACAACCCGGTCACTGAACTGTTCACAGTAACACACCCTCTGGCCTACCTTCCTATTCGTAACGAATCCTACACCTGTTATACCATTTTCTGCTGCTGTTGATATTACCCAATACTCATCTGACCAGAAATCTTCGTCCTCGTTCCACTTCACTTCACTGACCCCTACTCTATCTAGATTGAGCCTTTGCATTTCCCTTTTCAGATTTTCTAGTTTCCCTACCACGTTCAAGCTTCTGACATTCCACGCCCCGACTCGTAGAACGTTATCCTTTCGTTGATTATTCAATCTTTTTCTCATGGTATCCCCCCCTTGGCAGTCCCCTCCCGGAGATCCGAATGGGGGACTATTCCGAAATCTTTTGCCAATGGAGAGATCATCATGACACTTCTTCAAATACAGGCCACATGTCCTCTGGATACACGTTACGGTCTTTAATGCAGTGGTTTCCATTGCCTTCTGCATCCTCATGCCGTTGATCATTTCTGATTCTTCCGCCTTTAGGGGCAATTTCCCACCCCTAGGACAAGAGAGTGCCCTGAACCTCTATCCGCTCTTCCGCCCTCTTTGACAAGGCCGTTGGCAGAATGAGGCTGACTTCTTATGCCGGAAGTCTTCGGCTGCCAATGCTGAATATTTATCAAAATTTAGGCAGTGGCGGGGATCGAACTCGGGACCGAAGACGTTTTGATTATGAATCAAAGGCACTACCCCTAGACCACGGGTACGTTTTAACCTAAAAAACCGCCCAGTCCACGCCACACAGCCTCCGCTACCCGTGTAGCCGCCAGCTGAATGTAGTGAACTCCTGACCTATTCAGCGGAACGCGAAACCCCACCACCCTATGGCGCAAGTCAAGGAATCTGCAGCCAACACGGTCGCAAAACCGTCTGAGCCTCTGATACAGACCCTCCACCCGGCTCTGCACCAAAGGTCCGCAGTCGGTTCTGTCAATGATGCTGCAGATGGTGAGCTCTGCCTTCATTTCGTAAGCAAGACCGGCAGCCTTCACCAAATCAGATAGCCGCTGGAATCCAGAGAGAATTTCCTCAGATCCAAAGCGACACACGTCATTAGCGCCGACATGTACCACCACCAGCAGCTGGCTGCACCCTGTGCTCTTCATGGCATTCGGAAGGACCCTTTCCACATCAGGAATGACTCCACCCGGAATGCACACGGCGTCCACACTGGCTTTCTTCCCCTCCTTAGCCGCCATATCCCTAAGGGGCCCATTACGCGCCTAATATTGGAGCTCCCAACTACCAATAAGCCCACCCTCTGTGATTGCCCGGACCTTGAAGGCTGAGAATCATCCTCTGAAACAGGGCAGGCAGCTGCATCTGGCTCTGCCAGAGACAGTGCCTGAAACCTGTTTGTCAGACGCACCGGGGAGGCTTTCTGATCAGCCTTTGGGGACGTCTTTCGCTGCCTACTACGCCTTGGAACGACCTCCCAATCAAACACAGCCGAGGGCTCAGCCCCACTGCGGGCAGAAACCGGGGCAACCACAGCGGCAGACCGATCTGGGGACAGACGGGACGAGGTTGACATCCCCGTGATACCCAAGTCCGGCTCCCCACAGTGGTGCCCATTGGCAACAGCCTCAAGCTGCGCGACCGAAGTCAGCGCCGCTTGCAGCTGTGAGCGAAGGGATGCCAACTCAGCCCTCATCCGAACACAGGAATCACGGTCCCTGTCCATTCTAATCTATGTTGAACAACAGTTACTGAAACACGAGTCCGTGCCTAGATAACGCAAGGGAAACACGCAAAGAATCTATTAACTAACCGTACAAATGCCTAACGACTGCGCTACGATCTGCCTGAATTTACGATTACAGTAGCTAAAACTCGAAATTACACCTCCTATACGGAAACTCACACGCAATTTAAGTAAAAATCTACGAAGTAAACACTAAAGCGCGATGCTACAACTCTCAAATACTATAATACGCCCGAAATTTGTGAATTAAACAATGCAAGTACCCAAAAACATGCAAAGAAATTGAGAATTAAACTATGTAACAAATAAGTAAGCTAGGGGTATACTGCTTGCTGCTGCAGCTGCTTATCCAGCGGCGGCAGGGAACACACTCAAACTAAACACTTTAATTTCTCCCAACAGAAAAGGAATGATGTTCATTACGGTGATTATAATCCCCTCAAGAAATGGAAATATTACCTCTTCATAAATCACCATGAAGTCCCATTGTTCTGTTTAATGGGATAAGATAAAGAAATCACTGGTGATTTTATCAAGTCATTTCTTAAAATCATGTGTTATTGTCAGCAAAATTGTTATTCACTCTAATTCCTGCATTCAACTTTCGAAATAAGCTAGCTAATGGCTCTAAGACAATTACAGATAATATATTTAGAGAACGGAGTTATATCACGAAACTATCCATCAACAGCCCATCAGATTATGGCATGCAGGTCCTTGTTGTATGTGTAAGTACTGAGTAGGTTAAAACGTCTACTAATCTGAGCCCAGCAGAGAAGTTAATCTACCAAAAATTGAGTAGTTTAGGAAATTACTCAAATATATGAACACGAGAGATATTTACAGTGCTTGTGACACGAATGAAAATTGCAACAAATTCATTAATAAAATCATTATGTTGTTTCAAAACTGTTTTCTTCCTAATGTAATTCGGATTAAGCAGGAGTCGATAACAAAGCCAGGGAATAAAGGTATCTCGCAGAACAAAAGTTTATGTGTCAGACAGGAACAGCTCCAAAGTTGATGATTTAGCTCATTACAAGGAATACTACTGAACAAAAAACACAGTAATCTAAACATCAGAGTAAATGCAGTATGAGAGAAGGATAGCAATACTGGGGAACTAAATATAGCATTTTTTAACATTTTATCCATACTGGATTAGAGGTCGTGGTTGTGAATGTCAATTTTTTAAAAATATATCGGCTTAACCACTTGTTTATAGTGCAAAACACTAAAATTGGCGCGTATCGGAAGTCAAGCTTCCATCATCAGAATAATTAAAAAGTAAAAGAACCTGTTGAAACTCGCTAAAATGGAATTGCACCAGGCTCAATAAAATTGATAAAATATTGATATTTCGCAAAAAGTGACTAACATTTTCAAACCTTTTAAAGTTAATATCGCTTTTCAGGCCCATAATAAGCTGCCTTTTAAACTAAGAAATAATTTACAGCAGGAAAGTGATAAATATGAGAGAGCTGGGGTCTATAAAATTCAGTGTAACACGTGCAAGGCAAGATATGTAAGCTAAACTGGTAGGTCCTTTAAGTACGTTACAAAGAACATAGCGATGTTTTCCGGATTAATAATTTCGAAAAGTCAGCTGTAGCCACGCATATTTGGGAAACGGGACACCCCATGTTCGAAATAGATCAGGATCTCGTTATTTTACATAGACAGGACAAAGGCAAGAAGCTGGATCTACTAGAATAGCTGGAAATTACGATACATAGCGTGGATAATCAGAACACACTGGATGAACTGCTAACTGGTGATACAAATAACTTTTTCAAACATTTCACTGGTATCTTTTAGTAATTACATTTTTAGCAATCGGCAGGATACCATCATTTCATGAGGCCATTTTAAAATGTATACGTTATCTGTTTGTATAGACATCTCTGTGACTTCCTTGTTTACTTGCGCTTGAGCTCACTCGCGTTTCAGTGTCGTGTTTGGCTACGTGGTGTGTGGTATCAACGAAGACGCACGGGCGATTTACAACGATAGAGGAGAGAGCCATGTGGTTAGATGTTGAACACCATAGGCGACACCATTTTAGAGTTTTTTATATTTGGCCGACTATGTGGAGGTGCACCTTGGAAGACACGGCTGCAACAAGGGAAGTAGCCAATATGTTTTAATTTTATTATCAGTTTCATTGTGCCTGGTGCATGTTCCATTTTAGCGGGTTTTAACAGTTCTTTTACTTTTTAATTATTCAGATTATGGAAGCTTGACTTCCGAAACGCGTCAATCTTAGTGTTTTGCACTATGAACAAGTGGTTGAGCCGATATACACTCCTGGAAATTGAAATAAGAACACCGTGAATTCATTGTCCCAGGAAGGGGAAACTTTATTGACACATTCCTGGGGTCAGATACATTACGTGATCACACTGACAGAACCACAGGCACATAGACACAGGCAACAGAGCATGCACAATGTCGGCACTAGTACAGTGTATATCCACCTTTCGCAGCAATGCAGGCTGCTATTCTCCCATGGAGACGATCGTAGAGATGCTGGATGTAGTCCTGTGGAACGGCTTGCCATGCCATTTCCACCTGGCGCCTCAGTTGGACCAGCGTTCGTGCTGGACGTGCAGACCGCGGGAGACGACGCTTCATCCAGTCCCAAACATCCTCAATGGGGGACAGATCCGGAGATCTTGCTGGCCAGGGTAGTTGACTTACACCTTCTAGAGCACGTTGGGTGGCACGGGATACATGCGGACGTGCATTGTCCTGTTGGAACAGCAAGTCCCCTTGCCGGTCTAGGAATGGTAGAACGATGGGTTCGATGACGGTTTGGATGTACCGTGCACTATTCAGTGTCCCCCGACGATCACCAGTGGTGTACGGCCAGTGTAGGAGATCGCTCCCCACACCATGATGCCGGGTGTTGGCCCTGTGTGCCTCGGTCGTATGCAGTCCTGATTGTGGTGCTCACCTGCACGGCGCCAAACACACATACGACCATCATTGGCACCAAGGCAGAAGCGACTCTCATCGCTGAAGACGACACGTCTCCATTCGTCCCTCCATTCACGCCTGTCGCGACATCACTGGAGGCGGGCTGCACGATGTTGGGGCGTGAGCGGAAGACGGCCTAACGGTGTGCGGGACCGTAGCCCAGCTTCATGGAGACGGTTGCGAATGGTCCTCGCCGATACCCCAGGAGCAACAGTGTCCCTAATTTCCTGGGAAGTGGCGGTGCGGTCCCCTACGGCACTGCGTAGGATCCTACGGTCTTGGCGTGCATCCGTGCGTCGCTGCGGTCCGGTCCCAGGTCGACGGGCACGTGCACCTTCCGCCGACCACTGGCGACAACATCGATGTACTGTGGAGACCTCACGCCCCACGTGTTGAGCAATTCGGCGGTACGTCCACCCGGCCTCCCGCATGCCCACTATACGCCCTCGCTCAAAGTCCGTCAACTGCACATACGGTTCACGTCCACGCTGTCGCGGCATGCTACCAGTGTTAAAGACTGCGATGGAGCTCCGTATGCCACGGCAAACTGGCTGACACTGACGGCGGCGGTGCACAAATGCTGCGCAGCTAGCGCCATTCGACGGCCAACACCGCGGTTCCTGGTGTGTCCGCTGTGCCGTGCGTGTGATCATTGCTTGTACAGCCCTCTCGCAGTGTCCGGAGCAAGTATGGTGGGTCTGACACACCGGTGTCAATGTGTCCTTTTTTCCATTTCCAGGAGTGTATTTTTGAACATAAATATAGCATATTGTGAAAGAGGAAACAGGCAGATAATTTCAAGAATAGATGATACGTTGGTAAACCTATTTAACAAGTATTTTATATCTATTGCTGCTACCATGCGATTTGCTGGGTCAGTAAATAATGTCTTAAAATACCTGAGATTGCCCTTTACAAATATCTTCAGTTACCTAAATATGACACTCGTCTTACTAAAGGAAATAATATCTACAACGAAATCTTAAAAAAGAAGGCATTCTAGTGGAAATATCAGCAATGTTAAGTAAAAGCGTTCTTCTGAGTTTAGTACAATCTTAACTTATTTGTGAAACCTGTCTTGTAGCACTGGAACATTTCGTAATACGCTGGAAAAAGCTGACATTAAACTTCTTTTCAAGAAAGGAGATAACGAAATACCGTAAAACTGTACCACAGATTCATTTTTGGAACCTTTTTCAAATATTTTACAAAAGCAAATGTACAGGTCGGTTCTTAAACGTACGACCACGAATAAAAAACTGTCCAAAACACTATTTGAAATTCTAAACGGTTCTGACATTGAGAAACCAATTTACACATATATGCTACATTCTCTTTCCTCTGTGAGGTACTGGTTGTATTAAACCAAATGTTTTGGACGCTAGGCATCTTTTTTTATTTAACTAAGACGCTTCATTGTGTTCATCACAAAATATTGCTGTAGGAGTTGAAGCAGGGAGCAGCTCACAACTGGTCCACCTCTTACTTTAACAACAGACAGCAAAGATCATTATTCACAATGTTGACAATGGCTGTCATGTGGGGTCTGAGTGGGGCACAGTTAAATGTGGAGTGCCCGAGGGATTAGTGCTGGGGTCACTCCTGTTCCTCATTTATATAAATGATATGCCCTCTAGCATTATAGGTAATTCTAAAATATTTATGTTTGCTGATGACACTAGCTTGGTAGTGAAGGATGTGTGTAACTTCGGCTCTGTTTAAAAATTGGGCAGTTCATGACGTAAGTTCATGGCGTGTCGAACATAAATTAAGTCTAAATCAAAATAAGGCTCAGTTTTTACAGTTTCTAACAAGCAATTCAACAAAACCCATCGCTTTAATTTCACAGAATGGGCAAATGATTAGTGAAACTTAACATTTCAAATTTATAGGTGTTTTAATTGATAGTAAACTCTTGTGGAAAGCTCACATACAGGATCTTCTTCACAGACTTAGTGCTGCCATTTTTACTGTCTGAACGGTATTTGAAGTAAGTGATAGCTCGACACGAAAAAATAGTCTAATTTGCTTATTTTATGGGATTATATTTTGGGGTAAATCTTTCCATTCTAGAGTATATTTTTGGCTGAGAAAGGGCGCTTCGGGCAAAAAGGGGTGTACGTTCTCAAACCTCTTGTCGACTCCTGTCCACTAGTCTGGGTATCCTGACATTGGCCGCACAATATCTATATACTTTACTGTCTTTTCTTGTTGTCAATATCAGCTTATTCCCAAGAATTAGCAGCTTTCACCCAGATAATACTAGGCAGCAATCCAGTCTGCATTTGGATCGCACTTCCTTGACTCTTGTGCAGAAAGGTGTGCAGTATGCTGCGTCCATTTTCAATAAGCTACTGCAAGAATTCAAAAATCTTAGCAGTAATCGACAGGCTTTCAAATCGATACTGAAGAGCTTCTCCATTGGTCACTCGTATTCTTTCGAGGAGTTCCTTAAAAAATTAATCTGACTCCTATGTTATATTGTTGATTGTGTTCACATAAACTTATGGATTGTCTTGTTTTCGGTTCATAAACATTTTATTTTACCTTCTATTACTTTCATGTTGTAATTTCATGTACTGACACGTTCCCTGATCTTGGAGATTTGCTCCTCAATTTGGTCCTACGGAACTAGACGTGTAAAATATAAAATAAATATAGTGAGAATATACGTAATTTATTGGATAATTAATTACAAGCTGCAGCTATTTTCACAGGTGTTTGACCGTGTTAGACGGCCGAAGTGGCCGTGCGGTTAAAGGCGCTGCAGTCTGGAGCCGCAAGACCGCCACGGTCGCTGGTTCGAATCCTTCCTCGGGCATCGATGTTTGTGATGTCCTTAGGTTAGTTAGGTTTAACTAGTTCTAAGTTCTAGGGGACTAATGACCTCAGCAGTTGAGTCCCATAGTGCTCAGAGCCATTTTTTTTGACCGTGTGAACCACAAAACCTTATAATTAAATTAGACTACTGTCGTGTCACTGGCAATTTTGTAGAATGTTTCAAGCCATATCTCGCAAACAAGAAACAATGCTTTGAGTCATCATAATACTGTGAAGTAATTAAGTGAGAGTCCTACAAGTGCCATTCTTTATGGACGTTCTTCTTATTCCCAATATTAATTTAGTGAATTGAGCTATTTTCATGTTATTTACAACAAGTTTAATTAACTAATAAGTAAATGAATACAATTGGTTCTGTCAGAACTACTTATAACCTTGGGACTGCCAGGGATATACCAGTATTGGTATTTGTATTTAGTAAATTATGGGTCTTGCAAGCGAGAATTGTTCAGTTAAAAAATTTAATTGCTTCATTATTTCGGTAGACAAAAAATCTACAAGTGTTGACAATATTTAAAATTACTTGTCCTTTTGCCTGCTATTCTTTTCCGGAAACTGCGTATTGGTACGTATAACCGTTTACGACGTATTTGGGGTTTCAATTTATGTGGTCCACACTGTGTGGTCTTGCCGCACGTACTGAGACAGTGTTGTACGGCGGAGTTGCGTGTTTCTTGCATGTTCGGTTAGATGCGCAGTGTCTCCACTGTACACTAATCCAATGTCGCAAGTGACTTCGACAACAGGTGGGTGTAGCGTGCTGTGCGGCGGATCCGATTTAGCAGTTGCTCTGGTACAACGTTTAGGCTCACTCTTCGATGAATTCCGTGATACGTTTACCAACAGAGGCATTTACAGCAATAGGGCAACGTGCCATCATTAAATTTACCTTTGACTTTATTTAGTATTTCCAGGATATTGTGTTCTATCTTTCTGTCGTAGCTATTGGTTACGAAAGAGTTACATAATTTTTGCAATTTCGTACTGAAGTGTCATTTTCCGCTGTCTGGTGCATCCTTTGTGCTAGTGTGTACAAGATGGGTCACGACGACAGGTGCCAAAAGGTATTTATCACTGCTGCTTGGTTTCCTGTACACTCTGTGGCACACTTGGGCTTCAGACTTCCAATATAGATCCAAATCGAGGAACGCTATCACGACGCCATTTTTAATTTACCTCTTGAGTTGGGTGGAGATACTAAAATTCACCTTTGACACACTTTCTTTTGCTTTAGACTACCGATTTCTGAGTTAAACCTATTGCAAATTGTAGCAACATGGCATGAAATATCCAGTGTTTGAAGAAAGAAGACAGATCTTCCGCGTCCAAACCTCATTAACAAAGGAAAAAATGACAATCGAAAATTTCACTTAATGCAACTGATAACTAAGAGATGAGGGTCACCAATTTATGAGCTAATGCGAATTTGATGACGATAGCAATAATATAATTTTGTAAGTAATACACTTTCCTCTCACAATGTGGCCATGTTACGCTTAAACTGCTACGAATTAAAAAGGTATCACTTACGTACCTGCTGTAGCACACCGGACGCTATGATATGGCATGGTCTGCTGATCAGTCAACAACCTTAATATTATTTTAGGTAGCAGTGGGTGATAAACCTCGTTGTCATTGGGTATTATCCCAACCGCACACTGGATCAAGCACAAACCCATCACGTCACACATACTTTTAATGGGAAACAGATCACGTGACGGACAGGTGCGTTGATTATTAAATCGCGTCAGGTATACGAGAAGTGTAGCATGGACATGACTCTGCGAGAGGAGCTCATCTTCCTGCAGCTGTATACTCAGGATTATGTTCTGAAGAAAACCTACACTGGAAAGAATTCCTTTAACAAACACCAGATGTGTTCCGCGTCTGAAGTACGTAGTGGTTCATAGTATGATTCCCGGAATTTACCTGTATTTCACTGCCTGATATACTACAGTACTTGTTGCTGCCCTGGTAGACGGTGCTCTATCAAGTGAACATCAATGACTTCGGAAGAATCTACCATCTTTATTCTGAGTGGATAGTTGAGGAAAGGCAATATCGTAATTGGATAACAGAAGGTTTCCGATGGTGTCACATGAGACCGTGAATCAAACACTGGTTCTAATTTATGCTACGATCACCATGTGGTGTGCTGTGGCTGTTCGTGTGATACGGCAATTAACGAACAGAGCTAACGCTCGGTGCGTTGTGTATCTGTCGGCGAGTGCCAGTCAGTGGATGAAGATACGCCTTTCCATCTTGGACAACTAGACAGATCGTCAAAAAGTGCGTCAATTTTTTTGAGGCATCAGTCTAACTGACTGGTTTTGTGCGGTCTGCCACGAACTCCTCTCCTGCGTCAACCTTTCTATCTCAGAGTAGACGAGTAATATCAGAACGGTAGTAAGTTGGAGATAACGGATTGTGTGTGAAGCTGTTCTGTTTCCCTTGTATTGTTTCATCCACGGCACGAGTTTCTTCCATTTTTGGCCTATTGTTCAGACGCAATACGTTATTCCGCGAGTGATGGAAAGTGTTACTGCCCATTAAAATTTCCTTCTTTCTGTTCGTTAGATTTCATCGTGGATACTAGGTAGAGTCCTGCGATTCCCGGACACTTTTAATTGCAAAGCAAAGCGACGGGTGCTATGAAATTAAAATCTGCTCACACCAAAGCAGCTGGCAAGTTGACAATGACTTCTGTAGTTTGCCTTTCAGTTTGGAACGTCGTAGGGACAGGCAGGTAACCAGAAAAGAAAGTTAGCGGAAGATAATTGTATGACTATTCCATCGAAGGAATTATGGATAAGGATGATTGGCGGCTTTGAAAAACACTGGTTGAAAAGTGGCTATTGTATCACGGGACGGGGAGGCCGGGTAAAACTTAACTATATATTTGTTATCTCTATAGAGAACTTCCTGCGCAAAACTGTGCTTAGACGATCCATATTTTCAGCATTACTGCAAAAGGTCAGTTTTACGAGAGAATGGGTGAATCTTCAACGAACATTCAACATAAATAAGTGAACCCTGAGGTAAATCAATTAATGTATAATACTTTTACTGTGATAAAATTTTTGCGTATAGGAATAGCTTGTCCACTGCACATGTTCGTGCCTTGTCTTTGAATGGAAATATATTTCAATTTACAAGTAAAATGTAATAAAAATGTAACGCTAGTCTGACTAAATAGGTTCAAGTTACTGCACACGTTATATATCTCAGAACACTTAACAACCATTAACTGAAAGTGACTGCATGCCAGCTAGTGTGGGCCATAGTTGTCAACACAATCTAGCTACAATTCTATAAGATAATACACTGTGTGTTTGAAAAAAAACTCCCTAGTTTTAATGTGTCCTAGAATCTGTACAAAGTGACATACACTATTCTAGTTCGTGGTGTTTGATTCATCGACTCTCCAAGTTTGGCTCCCCTGCAGTTTGCAGGTCTGCTTGACCTTGAGACAGCGCCAGTGCTGTTTTTTTTTTTTTTCGCTGTTCCCTCAGTTCAGCCCAGGCGTGCGTGGAGTGTTGCAACAATGAGCAACTCAGCAACGGAAAGCGCAATGTGTTATTTGGCTTGTTAGAACTGAGTCAGTTATACCAGTGCAACGTAATTTTAGATGTCAGTATGGTGGTGAACCACCAGCAGCAAAAACTATCCGTCGTTGGCTAAAGTCTTTCAAGGGAACCGGTGTTATTTAAAAGCAAAATCACCAGATAGACCGAGAACTTCTGAAGATGTTGAACAGATCCATGTTTTGTGTTTGTTGAGAGCCCGAAGAAGTCATTGGCCAGACGTAGTCACAATTAGGATTGCCTAAAGGTACTATGTATTGCCGGCCGCTGTGACCGAGCGGTTCTATACACTTCAGTCCGCAACCGTGCGACTGCTACAGTCGCAGGTTCGATTGCTGCCTCGGGCGTGGATGTGTGTGATGTCCTTAGGTTAGTTAGGTTTAAGTAGTTCTACGTTCTAGGGGACTGATGACCTCAGATGTTAAGTCCCATAGTGCTGGGAGCCATTTGAACAATACTATGTATGATGTTGTGCGTAAGAGACTTAAGTAGTGCGTTTACAAATTGATACTGTTACTTGAAATAAAAACCTACTGATAAAATGGGAAGGTATGAATTTGCTGTCGATGATGTCAATTTTTTAAAAAAAATATCTCTTTTCTAATGAGGCTACATTTCATGCCAGTGGAACAGTTAACCATCATAACAGTAGAATTTGGGGAGCAGGGCATCCACATGAAGTTATTCATCATCAATGTGACTGTCCTACAGTTTGACGTCTTGTGCGTTTTGGTGGAAGACCAGTGATTGGTGTTTTCATTTTTGTAGAAAAAACAGTAAACAGGTACGTTTACTGTGACATGTTGACAGAGTGCCTCTTTCCTCAAATGGACGATATTGAGGCAGAAAAGGGGCTTGTGTTTTTCTAACAAGATTTCGCCCAACCTCATTACGGTAACCACGTGCGTGCTGCTCTTAACGCTCGCTTTCCAGGAAGGTGGATAGGCAGAGCTGGCCCAATACCTTGTCCACCATGAGTGGAAAGATCAGAGACATCAATCATTTACAGGAAAGAATCGTCGCAGCGGTTGGGATAGTTAAAACTGAAATGTTGATGAATACATGGCGAGAAGTGGAATGTCGTCTCGAACTGTGCAGGGCAACAAATGGATCCCACGTTGAAGTCCACTAACATTAAACAAAGCTTGAAGGAATTCTCTTTCATGATATGTACTAATTGATGTAATTTTTCATTAATTTCCCCATTAAATTTATACTTGAAACTCTGCAGGTCTTTTTCAAATCCCCTGTATATTCTGATGGTGCATTCTGTGGCTGCCTATATGGTACTCAACATCATTTACATACGCCTACATTAAGATCGTAGCAATTGACTCTGGTTTACTAATGTTGCACGTGGCTGTAGAATGGCTACACTGCGCAAACACACTTATATTTCGTAGATGAAACATTGCACATATGAGAAACAGATGCCGTGAATATCAGTCTAAGAGGAAAAATCACACTATTAAATATAGATGGCGCTTCTATAGAATGCATAACAAACACAAAATTTATAGAAATAAATATTAATTCTCAGTTGGAGTGGTTTGAGCGCAAGAAGATATAAGGGGCAGTCAAATGAGAACTGAACACCCGCCGCAATGG
This sequence comes from Schistocerca serialis cubense, assembly GCF_023864345.2. Classification (NCBI taxonomy): domain Eukaryota; kingdom Metazoa; phylum Arthropoda; class Insecta; order Orthoptera; family Acrididae; genus Schistocerca; species Schistocerca serialis. Next base: position 990,362,813 of record NC_064638.1, read on the forward strand.
GACAATAGAATGGTTCCAATCAAAAATAATCACCGCAGACTTTAAGACATTTATCCCACTTTCGTAGAAAGCGGTCGGCCGCTGATGGATCCACAAGCTCACCCGCTCTTACTCTTCCTCGTCCGACTAAAACCGACAGCCACGCATGTCTTCTTCAGGTGGCAAAAGACGTGAAAATCACACGGTGAAAGATCTAGGCTGTTTTTCCCAACCAAATAGCTTAAGCGCAGCCTTCGTCCGTTTGGCAGTGTAGCGACATTCGTCATCGCGCATCAGTGATTCCGTCCGACACCATTCTGGTCGTTTTTATTTTGGTTCCACAATCGAGAACTCGACGAGCAAAGGGCCCCTGCAGTCGACGAAGAAAATCACCGTGAGCTTACCGGAATTTGTGTGTACAGCTTTGGATTTCTTTCGCGATGGAGATGTAGGATGTTTGAACTATTGGCTTTGACGTTTGCCCTCGGGCTGCCGGAATGCTGTCGGACGAAACCATCCAGATGCATGATAACACTCGCCCTCACACTGCTTCATCAAAATAGTTGGGAAATGCTGCAACATCCTTCGCACAGCCCGGATCTTTCACCATGTGATTTTCACATCTTTGCCTACCTGAAAAAAGTTCCAGTCGAACGACGAAGTGAAGGAGTGGGTGCGATTGTGGATCCGCCAACGGCTGACCACTTTCATCTAGACAGGAATTAATCTTCTCGTATCCCAGTGAGATAAATATCTTAAATCTTGGTGATTACTTTTGGATGGAAGCATTCCACAGTTCCCTTTTAGTGCTGTTCGGCTTTCGTTTGACTGCCCCTCATACCGACAAACAGAATGTCATCACCATTTATGCCATTTGAGCCTTGTCATCAGTGTGTAACAGCTATTACCTTTACGTTACGTGTCACTCATTTGCACACTAAGTTTTTAGCTGCAGAATCCTTTTGTGGTGAACAAGTACAGAAAATAAGCAAACAGCTTTCAAACTATGTAAAAGGTTCATAAGAATAATAACTGAAATAACATCGATAATTACAGCACAGACAGGTCCATGTTGGACGATGGGAAAAGATGTAGGCTGAACTTTCATGTACTGAGAAAAAATAAATATAAAAAATCAAAATAGCAACTTCTACCAAGGAATAAAACTTCACGATAAGTTTTCTAAGGATTACTAAAATGGGGACTGATGACCTTGGCAGTTAAGTCCCATAAGATTTCACACATATTTGAACGTTTTTTCTATTACTGAAATCAACTTATATAAGGAGGCATTTAAAAATTACCTGTTAAGCAATACAATTGATACAGTGAAACATTACTTAGTATTTACGCCCTCAGCATCTCCCTCATTATAGAGGGATGCTGCCTCAGGTTTTCAGGCTAGTAAAAGGAAAGTTTCGGTACACAAAACGGAACCAACCAACGTTGCTGTGGTTGTGACTTCATCTGATATTGTGTATAGTGCTAAATTATGATTTATTGCATATATATATATATATATATATATATATATATATATATATATATATATATATATATATATAGTGCATGTCGTGTTTGCAGTGACCGGCAATGAGAAATGAATGAACAGTGTAACAATAATCTTTTACATCATTTAATAACTTTTTTGCCAAATTACAGTACGCTAGGGAAAAACGAATGAGGTAGCACTGTTTTAAACAGACTGGTCGATCGGGAGGGTGGATATTCGAATCTTCCTCCGGCCATCTTGGTTAAAATTTTCCGTGGCTTCCTTGAATTACTTTAAGCAAATGCCGGGATGATTCCCAAATTAAGGCTCTGGAAGACTACCTGTCCCATCCTTGTCGAAATCGGCCTGTAAATACGTAAATGCCTACGGATACAATTCAAGCTATTTTTATTATTCTTAAATTGTTACACCACATCTCCAATATCGGTATAAATGTGATACACGGTTCAATAAAACTCCTATTACTACTCCCACATACGTCTTAAAGAAAAACTGCTACTACTTTCTCCATTCGAGAGACGGACTGACATAACGAAAGCAAAGTAAGTAGGTCGGTAACTAACAAGTTTTCGTGTGATTAGTCACAAGGCTTAGATAGTATTTAACGTCTTCTTTCATTGCACGAATTTACAAATATAGCGCTGATGTTGCATGTGCCTACGAACTCAATTACTCTAACACACAAATCACATGTACAAATTCCATGAAGGCTATGACAAAATTATACATTTGAAAGGATTATACAAAAACAGCTCGGAATTTCCACAGATAAATTCAACACAAAGATGGGGTAATGATTTTAAAAAAGACATTAGTCAGTATGGCAAGTGAATGGGATGCACGTAGCCAAAGTTTAGACAAACACGTTGGAATGTTAGATAACCACACCATGTAAAATATTTGACAGAGACGGCCGGAGCGGCCGAGTGGTTCTAGGTGCTACAGTCTGGTGCCGCGTGACCGCTGCGGTCGCAGGTTAGATTCCTGCCTCGGGCATGGATGTGTCTGATGTCCTTAGGTTAGTTAGGTTTAAGTAGTTCTAAGTTATAGGGGACTGAAGACCCCAGAAGTTAAGTCCCAAAGTGCTCAGAACCATTTTTTTATTAGACTGCATCCTGAAAAAATTCAGTGTTGAAGCGTCCTTCATCTCTTATTTCGATCGGCCTATTTAACAAAGCTATCACGACAATCCGGAACGGATTGATAGAATGTGATGATACATGTGTACAACCTAATAAAATCAAAATATTAAATTGAGGTGCCATAATCAAAATCTCATTAAATGAGAAACAGAGTCCCAGGTAATTACATATATGAAAACTATCTGCCTCCGTTTCCATTGTGAATAATTAGAAAATTCAGCACTGTATTACCATTCTACACACATAGGCATAGAGTGATCTCGCCACGATAACGAGATTACTCGAAGGAACCACGTGACCCAGTGGGAATTAAAAGATGGTGCCCCAGAGACAAAGCTGTCATTCGCCTCCGTGATGGCTCAAAGCTAACTGTAAAGCAGGTGGTGAATTAGTTATTCGATCGCACTTTCGCATCGTGTGACAAATTCGAAGTTTTCGAGTAACGACCACGGAGTTACGAAACCAACAAGCCGAAAAAGTGTCCTCGTTTCAAGATCTCACACAACACAGCTGGCACCACATGCACATTCCGTAAACAAGAAACATACATTATACTGTAGAAACACAACAGATGTACGAGACAGGTGAAATAGCCTCAGACTTCAAGAAAAAGATAATAATTCCAATTCCAAAGTAGGAAATTACTGACAGGTGTGAATACTACCGAAATATCAGTTTAAAATGTCATGGCTGCAAAATGTTAAAACGAATTCCTTGCGGAATAATGGAAAAATCGATAGAAGACAACCTCGGGGAAGGTCAGCTTCCTATGGCAGAAAAACGCAGGAACACACGAGGTAATACTGACCCTACGACTTATACGATAGGTTAAGGAAAGGCAAAGCGGCGTTTATATTAGCTATAGACTATGAGAAAGCTTTTGACTGTTGACTAGAACACTCCCTTTGAAATTCTGGAGGTAGCAGGGTAAAACAGAGAGAGCGAAAGACTATTTACACTCTGCAGAGAAGCCAGTCAGCAGTTATACAAGTCGAGGGGCATGAAAGGGAAGCAGTGGTTGAGACTGGAATGACACCGGGTTGTAATCTATCCCCGATGTTATTCATTCTGTACACTGAGCAAGCTGTAAAGGAAAAAGAAAAATTGGGATAGGAATAAAAGTCCACGAAGAAGAAATTAAATATCTGAGGCTTTCGGAAGCATCCTAATTCTGTCAGAGACGGCAAAGGAACGGAAGGGACATCAACGAAAGCAAAACAAGGATGATGTCATGCAATCGAATACTGAGGGAATCAGATAAAGGAACGAGACGCTTACAGTATTAGATGAGTTCCACTATTGACGAAACGTGGGACCGCAGTGGAAGGATAATTAAAATTACTTTATATATCAACTTGCCCCGGAGGTCAATGACAGAATCATACCATCTGCCAAACGTGACAATAATAATTCTTATATCGTTTCTTGTGCTAAATAGAATGGCGCTAAACGGTGTTCTTGCCCTCAAAGTGTGTAAGGAGTAGAGGTCGAAAATTAAGTAGTTGGTGTATTACACTTAAAAATGAGTTAAGTTCCCCAAAATTTGCAAGAAAGTGCAGTAACCGACGTAAGGAAAGTTTGTTTGCTTAAACATGAACAATAAAGACTGCAAATAGCGTTTTGTAGCTTCACTGTCCGGAGTACGGCGGTTGGAGCGAACGGCAGCGAACGAGCGGTAGTGCAAACTGGCGCTAGGTTTAGTGCGGGCTTTTACCAGCAGCGCCTCTCATGAATATTGCTTCCACTCATCGCCCGCAGCTGCGGCACCGCAAACTTGCTGTACTGTGCCGTGCCGCCCCGGCCCGCAGCTGCTGGAAACACTCAGCCGCCTCCTAAGCAGCTCTCGCCAACTTCTCAGACTCGGGCGTCCGCGCGCGTTCTTCCAGAATATACGTACCGAGAACCTAAGGGTCTGAGACACTCAGCACGGCCCGGCACTTAGTTATCATATTTCGAGAAACTGATTTTCGTTCGAAACGAGGGAGAAAATGGCGCACTGCGTCGTTGCTTCGGCCCAACTTCGGTCGTTTACACCAAGTTAGCCGTTTTACAGTATACACCTAATAATAAAACAAGATATATATTCTGTAAAAAAATGGTTCATTTGTTACACTTCATGGACTTTGGTGGAATTATCATCTACGAAATATGTGGCAGATGATATGTTACAGATGAGAACTAAGCAGTATTAAGCGTTTTCTCTACAAATAAACGCCGATGAGCGAAATCGTTGTGATTACTGCCTACTGCGAGATTCGTTGCCACCTGGCACCGTTAAGGTCCGCGACTGCCGGCAGCAGTGGTCGAGCGGTTCTAGGGGCTTCAGTCTGGAACTACGCGACAGCTACGGTCGCAGGTTCGAATCCTGCCTCGGGCATAGATGTAAGTAATTACTTTTGAATACATTATGGGAGTGGCAGTGATCAATGTGTTACAAATATTTACTATTACAAACAGTCTTCATCACGATTTATTTAACAAGGTGACCGGTTTCGACCACTGCTGTGGTCATCTTCACACCATTGAGTAGGAACCTCTTTCTGTTGGAGAATCACTACTGAAGTGATTCTCCAACAGAAAGAGGTTCCTACTCAATGGTCTGAAGATGACCACAGCAGTGGTCGAAACCGGTTACCTTGATAAATAAATCGTGATCAAGCTGTTTTTAATAGTAAATATGGATGTATCTGATGTCCTTAGGTTAGTTAAGTTTAAGTAGTTCTAAGTTGTAGGGGACTGATGACCTCATACGATTAGTCCCATAGTGCTCAGAGCCATTTGAACCATTTTGGTACGCGACTGCGTAAGGAAAGTATGTGAGCGGCTCAGAGACGATTGGGAGTCATGTTAAAGCTCATATTGGATCCAAATTGGAAATCCATTAACATAAACGATTCTGATAAACAGCAGATTGTTATGAGCCGGGGACGAGCGAAGCTGGTTGGCTGTTCCCGTGAGTACCGTGAACATTTATGGAAAGTGTTGAAGGACGATAGAATCACGATTAGACGACAAGGTGTTGAATGTCCACGCCTTATCACAGATGTTGGAGGTGGGAGACTAGCCCACTCTATACGGCAGGTAGGAGGCCCTCTGTTTCATATCTGGTGACAGGGTACAATGCTTGCGCAAGCGTGAGTGTTTCTGAGTGCAGAGTTCAGCGCATATTGTTGACCAGCACAGGAACCCTATGTTTCTTATGTTGGCGCAAGGACAAAAACATAGGAGCACAAAAACTGAACCGTGACTGAAAGGAAACCTGTCGCTTGCTCCGATAAATCATGATTCATGTTCAACAGATCGATAGTCGTGCCCAACACGCCACCATCCAGTCGAACGGCTGCTAAAAACACGCACCGCGCCACGGACGTAGACCGATGAGGGCTGCATTATGTTATGGGATACAATTCACTTGGGCTTCCAAGAACCTTGTGGTAGTAGTCGAAGGCACCATGACATCTGAGCATTGTCTGAATGTTATTGTAGACCGTCTTCAGCCCTTGAGGCTTGATGGTTTGCTGACGATAATGACATTTCCCAGTAGGATAACAATCGGTGTCATAGGCCAGAATAATTGTACAAACGTTTGGGGAACATGATATTTAACATATGTTTATGTCTTGAACAACGATTTCACCTGATCTGAACCGTAAGGAACACATCTGGGGCGCTGTCAGGGCCAACTCCGTCCCCATAAACCACAAGCACTCAATTTACGGAAACTGATTGACATTTGGTGCCACATACCTCCGGAAAGCTACCAAACACTTGGCGGTCCATGCCACGCCGAAATGCTGCTGTAATGGGTGCCAACGGATTCTTATGAAGGTGGTCATAATGTTTTGGTTCGTCGTCTCATGTTAAACATAAATGACAGCTAAACAGTACTCCGTAAATATAATTGGAAGAGAATTACATTAGAACGCTGTGTTTAAGCACCCTCATCTGACGTTTATCATAAATCCCCTCAGGCTGCATAGCATGAGGACCGCAATAAATAATTAATTGAATAAATACCTTGTACATCCCAGAATATTTTTATTAAGGTCATAAGACTAATGAGATAATGATATCGGATAGTAGAAAGAAGAGTAGCGAGTATCTCAACATCGAATTTGGAGTAGACACAGTATTCAAAAAAGTTAAATTGTACCTATTGAGGACGCAAGAGTACACAATTTGATCTATCGTAAGTTCTTTTACTTACCATAACACGGGTGTTCCGAAAGATACCAACTAACTGTTAGACTCATATATATATTTCCTCTACTCTTATCTACATTGTAATGCAACAGTACAATAAAAATCGTTGTTAGTGTTCACAGAGAAAATATTACGAGATTTTATTAAGAGTGGACATCAGGTTTTTCAGTCTCCTTCGTGCTACTAATGTATATTTCGTCCCTATATCATGGTTAGTGTGAAAGATGAATCATATTGGGATTAGTGTACCCATTCAATCGTCTTGTAGTGAAACTCACAACTCTATGACGAATAACAAAATCGTGAGGCTGTATGTTTTTAGGTCACTCTGGAGAACGAATATTTTTCTTCGATATTATGTCGACAAATTATACAGATGTTCTAATGAGACTGGCGAAGTGGTACCACCATTGGAGCAGGCAATTTAAGAAAGATCTTGAGGTCTTACTGAGTCGTGCATTCCAACAGCGGTGGCAATGTAGATGCGAGCACAGTTTGACAGAGTGGAAGCATCAGAGGAAGAAATCCGCGAAGCGCTAAAGGCACACAAGAAAAACAAGGCTCTAGCAGGTAGTGGTATCACAGCGAGGAGGTTCCGCTTGAGTGCTGAAACACTGATGGATGATTTGAAGATGCTAATATCTACCATTTGGACAGGAAAGATAGTTCCTGAAGAATGGAAGGGAGCAGTTATATGTTCCATCTTCAAGAATGGTGATGCTACAGAAGTATTCAAATACCAAGGTATTTCATTACTTGCAATTGGCTATCAAGTCTATACAACTCTGCTGCTAAACCTCTCGAAACCATTGCTGAAGGAACTGTAGGCCACTATCAACGTTGCTTCATCCAGGGAAGGTCGACTGTTGACCACATATTTACATGGGGCAACTGACAGAAAAATTTTACCATTTCGATCGCGAATTACATCTTCTCTTCAATGATCTTAGATAAGCCTGCGACGGTACTGACGGCGTCATGTTATGGAAAATGTTTAGTTTCATACCCCGTCGAAGTACAACCGACTAATTCGAGACTACTGCTCTTACTCACTTTTTCGAGTACAGTTCGGCCACTAACTATCGCCACCATGCAATATTAGAAATTAACTGAGACAAGGAGATCCATTGGTGCCGATACTATTTAACTTTGCCTTGGAAACAGTAAGCCCTGACACTGGTGGAAACAGTGAAATAGAGACAGTGGGAGCAGATACAATCCTGTTATTTGCTGACAACACAAGATGCAATTAGCGATCACTGTTCTACAATTTTTCTGTCATTTCCCTCATGTAAATATGTGGTCAACAGTTGACCTTTCCTGCATGAAGCCACATTGATAGTGGCCTACAGCTACTTCGGCCAATGGTCTCATGAGGTTTAGCAGCACAAACAGCGGCGTTTATTGTGGTGCCTAGACAGGGAAGCTTGGAGTGCTGATGAATGGTACTTCAGTGAAGAGTTGTGATTCTGCACTACCCCGGATGACCACCGGGGAAGGGGGTAGGGGAGAGGTACTCATTCTTCCAATGTCTTGGAGAGGAACAGCGGCGCTACACCTGGCGTCATAGTGTGGGGAGCCATAAGCCATGCCTTCAGGTCAAGGCTGGTAGTGATTGAGGGAAATAGAACAGCGCAGTGGTACGCCAAGGACAGCCTGTGTGCTCATATAGTATGTTGCGGGTCTATTTTTCAGCGGGACAATGTTCGCCCACAACTGTTTCAGAAGCACATGTCCCTGCGAATGGCTTGGGTGATGTTGCGGTACTTTAGTGACCAGCAAAATATCCTGAGAAGAGGGTGTGGGAGCACGGGTTTAGGGGAGGTTGAAGTCAGGAGGATTGTGGGAACGAAGAACTCTCTCCAATGAAACGGATGGAATCAGTTCTGACTCAGCTGCCTCCCATTCTCAGCATCCTTGATATCGAAGCCTAGTTACAACAGTTATGGGCCATTTTGTTTCATGAATGAATACAAGAGTTTTATGAAACTCAACTGAATAAGTCCTTATATCATGGCCAGATGAGGGGAGGAGGAAGGAAACGCCACACGGGTAAGTGGAATCATATTGCTAAGTTCTTTGCAAATTTGACTCGATTTTGTAATCACTGAAATATTATCACATATCTTCTGAACCCATGAAGTTTTATTTGCTCTTATTCTTTTAGGTGCACTTACTTTTCAGATGGTGTATTCCGCTGTATTTGTTTACCTGTAAATTTTCTTTTCCATATGACAGGTGTATTGTAAAAATGAGGACTCACTCGCAGCTTGCACTGCTCGCTTTCGTTCATTACCTGTGTTTGTACACACACACTAGAACAAAAAAATATATAAATGACATTGTATTGCATGTTAACCAGGGACCTAGAAACGACGGAGAGGCTCCGTCCCCGCCGCAGCCGCAGTGGTCCACAACCCCACGACGACGACCGCAGTCCACCCCTCCGCCGCCCCACACCGAACCCAAGGTTATTGTGCGGTTCGGCCCCCGGTGGCCCCCAACGGAACGTCTCACACCAGACGAGTGTAACCCGTATGTTTGGTGGTAGAGTAATGGTGGTGTACCAGTACGTGGAGAACTTGTTTGCGCAGCAATCGCCGACGTAGTGTAACTGAGGCGGAATAAGGGGAACCAGACCGCATTCGCCGAGGGAGATGGAAAACCGCCTAAAAACCAGCCACAGACTGGCCGGTTCACAGGATCTCGACACAAATCCGACGGGGGATTCGTGCCGGGGACCAGGCGTTCCTTAACGCCAGGAAAGCCGTGCGTTAGACAGCACGGCCAACCGGGCGGGCTATAAAGGACATACTACGACAAACTATGCATATGGGACAGAAACCGGTACATATGATAAACATGTGCAGATAAAGGATTACAACTTCACAAAAAAATTGGATTATTTATTCAAGAGAGGGAGTTTCACAAACTGAGCCAGTCAACAACGCATTGATCCAACTCTGGTACTTATGCAAGCAGTTACTCGGCTTGACATTGATCGATAGACCTTTTGGCTGTCCTCCTGAGGGATATCGCTCCAAGTTTTGTCTAACTAGCGTATTAAATCGTCAAAATGCCGAGCTTGTTGGAGGGCTTTGCCCATAATTCTCCAAAGGTTCTCAGTTGGGGAGAGATCCGGCGACCTTCCTGATCGAGGTAGTGTTTGGCAGGAACCAAATCAAACAGTAGAAACTCTCGCCATGGGCGCGACGGGCACTATCTTACTGAAGTATAAGCCCAGGATGGTTTACCACGAAGAGCAACAAAACGGAACGTAAATTATGTCGTCATCGTACCGCACTGATGTAAGGACGCCGCGGATGACAACCAAAGAGGTACTGCTATCCAGACTATCACTGCCGGTTTTCATGCCTTATGGCGGGCAACAGTCAGGTTTGTATCCCCCTTCTGTATGGGATGTCTTCCACACGTCTTCGTTGGTTATCACAGTTCAATTCGAAGAGGGACACATCACTGAAAACAGTTCTACTGCGGTCAATGAGATCCAAGGTCGAATGTGCCCGGCACCACTGCAAACGACCTTGTTGGTACACAGAGATCACCGTCAGTTGCCGCAAGGGCACTGTAAGCTCAGCCCCCTTCTGTGAGCCGCCTACTAATGGTCTTTGTGGTCACTGAAGCAGCAGTTGTACGTCGGATCAATGACTGTGATGAATCCGGGGCACTGGATGTATCTCCGACGACCGCACGGTCCTCACGTTCCGTCATACGTCTTGGTTGATCCCTTCCTTCATGGCGCTGTGTTCCGGCATGCTTCAACCATTTCCGTCGTCAGAGTCGAAAAGTGATATTCCTCCTATTCAAATGTTGAGCGTTTTGACGATTACTCCAAATGGCTTCTTTGAACCTAACTACACGTCCCTCTCAAATGCTGACATTTGTGTATTTTGCTCCCGTGCCTGTCTGAGAGGCACAGTTACTGTATTACTAAGTACATGAAATTAAATTCTCGAAAACTTTATGCCAAGATATACAGGGTGTTACGAAAAGGGACGGCCAAACTTTTAGGAAACATTCCTCACACACAAAGAAAGAAAATATGTTATGTGTACATGTGTCCGGAAACGCTTACTTTCCATGTTAGAACTCATTTTATTACTTCTCTTCAAATTACATTAATCATGGAATGGAAACACACAGCAACAGAGCGTACCAGCGTGACTTTAAACACTTTGTTACAGGATATGTTCAAACTGTCCTCCGTTAGCGAGGATACATGCATCTACCCTCCGTCGCATGGAATCCCTGATGCGCTGATGTAGCCCTGGAGAATGGCGTATTGTATCACAGCCGTCCACAATACGAGCACGAAGAGTCTCTACATTTGGTATCGGGGTTGCGTAGACAAGAGCTTTCAAATGCCCCCATAAATGAAAGTCAAGAGGGTTGAGGTCAAGAGAGCGTGGAGGCCATGGAATTGGTCCGCCTCTACCAATCATCCGGTCACCGAATCTATTGTTGAGAAGCGTACGAACACTTCGACTGAAATGTGCAGGAGCTCCATCGTGCATGAACCACATGTTGTGTCGTACTTGTAAAGGTACATGTTCTAGCAGCACAGGTAGAGTAAAATGGATCAAAATGGCTCTGAGCACTATGGGACTTAACAGCTGCGGTCATCAGTCCCCTAGAACGTAGAACTACTTAAACCTAACTAACCTAAGGACATCACACACATCCATGCCCGAGGCAGGATTCGAACCTGCGACCGTAGCAGTCGCGCGGTTCCGGACTGCGTGCCTAGAACCGCGAGACCACCACGGACGGCACAGGTAGAGTATCCCGTATGAAAACATGATAACGTGCTCCATTGAGCGTAGGTGGAAGAACATGGGGCCCCATCAAGACATCACCAACAATGCCTGCCCAAATGTTCACAGAAAATCTGTGTTGATGACGTGATTGCACAATTGCGTGCGGATTCTCGTCAGCCCACACATATTGATTGTGAAAATTTACAGTACATACTGACGAAACTAAAATGAGCTCTAACATGGAACTTAAGTGTTTCCGGACGCATGTCCACATAACATCTTTTCTTTATTTGTGTGTGAGGAATGTTTCCTGAAAGTCTGGCCGTACCTTTTTGTAACACCCTGTATACATGTCCCGGTTTACTATCTTTGCCTGCTGCGGGGTAAAATTGTGCTGCAGCGTGACGCATTCATCCGTCAACTGCCCAAGTTTACGATTTTGCCTTTTACGTAGATATTTTTTTCTTATACTGTATTTTATTCTGGAATTTAACGCGTCACAACTAACAGTTCTTATTGTGGTTAAATGTGGTATCTGCAGTCATCTGCAGTCATCATACTTTTTGTACTATTGTTCAGTGCTTGTTTACAGTGCACCTAAACATTGTGTGTGTGTGTGTGTGTGTGTGTGTGTGTGTGTGTGTGTGTGTATGTGTGTGTGTGTGTGTGTGTGTGTGTGTGTATATATATATATATATATATATATATATATATATATATATATATATATATATGTGCGCGCGCGTTGACTACGGTGTACGCCATCAGAAGTAATGACTCAATGATAACTCGCGATAGTGCAATCTACTTAACATTTCGGTAGCTTCAGCCTCAGTTTTCTATTAACTCCCTGGCACCAACACAAAATTAGTGTCTAGCTGCAGATGATCCAGAGAATAAAGTTCCTATAACGCCTCTGATGATGAGCCTATGAACCTGCAGTGGCTCGCAGACTAATAACATTAGTGGTACAATAAATCGTATCAAATACAGAAAGTAACTTGTAGCAAATAACCTACAAATAAATAAACCGCCAAGAAAATTTGTGGAGTGGGTAAATGTATAAGATCAGTTTTTCTGAAGCGACTCTCTCTTCAAATAACACCTGTGAAACTCCACAGAACGCTGTTTCATTTAGCAGCGGAGTGTGCGGTCATTCGAAACTTCCTGAAAATGAAAACCGTGTGTCGGATCGGGACCCGACCGGGGAAGTTTTGCGTTTTGGGGGTAATTGCCCTACCACCTATAACATGTTTCACAGTGGTCATATTCTGGCCAAAATAGACAAATCGTTGTGGGTGTGCGTCTTGTCCTCGTGTATAAATCAGCTACCAACCACGTTGTTAGTGAGAAACAGACGTGAATAATCATTTCTGTAATCTTATGTATACTGCAGATTGCTCATGCTTCATTTGATACCGTAAGAAAGTTAAACTTTTCTCGCAGAACTCTCTCATTTCATAGTAATGAATTTGTACCTTCTTACCTTTTTTGTTGTTTGCTTTTTTACGTGACACACTGTGAAGGCTGCTCGATGCCCTGATGTTTTTTCTGCTTTTATCCTTCCACAGAAGGACGAAATGTATGAAACCAACACTTCTTTACGTTTTGCAACACCTGGGAAAGAAAAGCCTATGCTAAATTTAATGAAGAACGTAAAGTGGATCAGCATATTCAACGAAAATACTTTCTGTATGACTAGAGAAATAAATTTCGATATTTTTCACAGTTACAAAATAAACACAGAAACTAATGGCAAAGTAAAAAGGCTGTCTTTTCAGCCTCCAAACATCCTTTCATGTTTTTGCAAGTATATATTTCTTCGAGGAAGTACATTTAGATATTTTGAAATCTTTGGGCAATACTTTATTTTTTCTCTCTGTTCTTAGGAGTACAGAAATTACTATACGGCCTTTTTCAAGAATATCCACTGTGTTTCTTACTGATTCCATTAGCAAGAGAAAACAAACCTTCGTGGTAGGTAAGGCTCAGTACAGGAATGAGACTCCAGGGACACTGCAGTTAACTTGCTTACCAGGCGTAGTCGATTCAGACAAGAAACTCGTTCGTGAAACAGGGCCTTAAACTGTACAGGCCCGACCTACGATCCTTCCTAAGGACTTCACTTTTGTTAGTACCACCCTCCTACCTACGCAACTCCATAGAGGTCCTCCTGCATACCCCAGAAGTTTCAAATCAGCCAATACTTGGCTTAGAAGGAAAATTCGTCCTCGAAACAATCCCCTAGTCTTTGGCCTAGGAACATAATCTCGCATGGTATGCAGGAGAAGTCCTGTAAAATTTGGAAGTTACAGTATCTCAACAAGTGTATCCAAACACCCCTACGTAATGCGGGCCCACCAACATAAAAGGAGGAGGATAGTATTGTGTTCAGCGAAGCAGTAAAAGCAGAATGGGTCGATCAGGAGACGCCATTGAGTTCGATCGTAGACTTGTTATTAGATGTCACCTTAGTAACAAATCCATCAGTGATATTTCGAACCTTCTAAAGCTGCCCAAGTCAGTTGCTGGTGCAGCGACTGTGAAGTGTAAACGAGAAGGAACAACCACAAATTAACCCAGGCTAGGTACACTTCATACACTGACGGACAGGGACTGTCGAGTATTGCCGTTGGTGGCTGCAAAAAATCGCATGAAATCAGCGGAAGGCATCACTTGTGATATTCTAAATGCTGCCAGCAGTCCAGCTAGCAAAATGACTGCACAGAGGGAGCTAAAAAGAACTGAATACAAGGATCGAGTAGCTCCTCCGAAGCTACACATTTTTGTAGTCGATGCAAAGCGACACCATGAAGCGGTGTAAAGAGCGAGACCAAGGGACAGTGGATGGCTAGATTCCAGTGACTTTGAGTGACCAATCACGCCCATACCTGGTGGCGATGCTTTGGACATGTTTGGATTTGACGAATGCCTGAAAAATGTTATCTGCCATCATGTGATGTCCCTAGCGCCAGCAATGAAGTACAAAGAAGGTGTTGTTGTGGTACGGAGTCGTCCTTCCTGGGTAAGTGGTCGCCCCCTTACTGTGCTCACGAAACTATTAAATGTGGAAGCATATGAACACATTTTATAGAACTGTGTACTATGTACATCAGAGGAACATTACGGAGACAATTATTGTTTATATCTGCATGACAGCGACCTTGTCATGTAGCAACAAACGTAAGGCAATTATTTGAGGACAATAACGTTTCAGGAGTGGACTGGCCCTCTCAGACTCCCGACTTGGACCCCATGGAATGCCTATGATATGAGTCAGAACGTCAGTTTCGCTCCAGATACCAGCATCCAGCATCACTTCCTTCCCTCCTTTCGGCTCTTGAGGAAGAATGGGTGCCTTTCCTTCAGAGACGTTCACCAGCAGAGATCAAGTCGTCATAAAGCCGAAGATGAATACATCCCACGTTAACCCTTTCGCTGCTACAGACATGCTCTCTGCATTCCATACCGAAGGCGACTTTGTTATGAGGGCCGGGCTAAAATTGAGGGCAGATCGATATCTCATTTCATTCTCTAATTATTTGCTTTTTATATCCAATGGACGAAAGTGCGTGACGCGCCCAGTTCTGACTATGATGAATTTAATTGTTGGACATATTACGGTCTGATATTATCTCTCGATAGGTGACTGATTTCTTAACATTGTATGCTATAGTTACTGTATTCCATCGAATTACGTAAAACATTGCGATTCATGTGATCATAACAATCGTCATATTTCACAACCAATTCAAGGTGTCGGACGTGGTTTTATGCAATTTATAGCAAGCAGTGAGGCACGTATGTATCGAGTGATCAAAAAGTCACTATAAATTTGAAAACTTAATAAAGTACAGAATAATGTAGATAGAGAGGTAAAAATTGAAACACATGCTTGGAATGACATGGAGTTTTATTAGAACCTAAAAGAAAAAACAAAGTTCACAAAATGTCCGACAGATGGCGCTGGACAGCAAAACGTCAGTGACTGCACGTGACAATCGTGTATAAATGGAGCTGTAATGAGAGGGAGAATCAGATGCGCCAGCAGTCGCAGCATGTTGACGTTACCTGAAAAGGCGCTTTTAGTGGAGCTGTATTATAAGACTGGGGAATGTGCTAGTTCAGCGTTACGATCCTATCGCCGTAGGAAGGGGATTCGAACGGGTAAAGGTCCGTTGACAAATGAAGCTGTGGCGAGAATGATTTCGAAGTTCGAAGCCACGTGTTGTTTAAACGATAGACCCCGTTGTGGCCGACCGAGCACAAGGCGTAATGGTGCTGAGACAGTTCAGGAAGAGATGGAGACTGTAGCGGGTTCGTCTATGCACGGAGAAGTCAGCGCTCGTGCAGTCGCTCGTCGCACCGGCATTCCATACACTACTGTTTGATTGGCACTGAGGCGTACCCTCCGATGCTATCCATACAAAATCCATCGGCATCATGAACTGTTACCTGGCGATTTAGTGAAGCGGAGGGCATTCGCGGCGTCGGCGTTTCAAAAGATGGCGGAAGATGACGATTAGTTGAGTAACGTGTTGTGGACCGACGCAGCTCATTTCACGCTCCAAGGGTCTGTCAACGCCCACAACTGCAGAATTTGGGCTACCGAAAATCCTAGAACTGTCGTGGAAACTCCATTGCACGACGAGAAAGTCACGGTATGGGTTGGATTTACCACATCTACCGTTATCGGGCCTTTTTTCTTCGACGAAATGCGTGATTCTGGTTTTGTAACTGTTACCGTGACGAGTGAGAGGTCCGCCGATATGTTGCAGAATCGCATCATCCCCAGCCTGGCTGATAAACACCTGCTGGAACGTACGATGTTTGTGCAGGATGGCGCTTCACCCCATATTGCTAGACGCGTGAAAGATCTCTTGCGCGCGTCGTTTGGTGGTGATATTGTGCTCAGCCCCTACTTTCGTCATGCTTGGCCTCCCAGGTCCCCAGACATCAGTCCGCGCTATTATTGGCTTTGGGGTTACCTGAAGTCGCAAGTGTATCGTGATCGACCGACATCTCGATGCTGAAAGACAAGATCTGAGGCCAATGCCTCACCATAACTCCGGACATGCTTTACAGTGCTGTTCACAACATTATTCCTCGACTACAGCTATTGTTGAGGAATGATGGTGGACATATTGAGCATTTCCTGTAAAGAACATCATCTTAGCTTTGTCTTACTTTATTATGCTAATTATTGCTATTCTGAACAAATGATGCGCCATCTGTCGAAGGTTTCTTTGAAATTTTGTATTTTTTTGGTTCTAATAAAACCCCATGTCATTCCAAGCATGTGTGCCAATTTGTACCTCTCTAGCTACATTATTCCATGATTTATTCATTTTTCAAATTTATACTAAGTTTTTGATCACCCGGTAGTACGACAAATATTCGAAATCTTTATATTCAGCGAGATACGGAAGTAACTCGTCCGTACCTGTGAGAGGTCGGTGGCTCAGGACATACAGACTATCACAGCAGTACAGGAAATCCCAAACGGCGCTTGTATACACGTCCACAGGAACAGCAGAACATGAATGCACGTCTAAAACAGGGAAAGGTTTTGTCTACTAATACGTTTCCAGATGCTATTGATAGTGTATAAGACAGATTTGGCGAAAATAAAGCTGTGAGGACGAGTCTTAAGTCGAGCAGCTCAGTCGATAAAGAAAATGTCAGCGAGAGGCCAAGGTCACAAGGTCGGGTCTCGGTAAAACAGACGATTTCAATATGAGATGATGGGGAGATATTACTGGAACATCACTTGCAATGCTAACTAAGCAGTTAAATGCTCCTTCTATACGGAGAGACGTGAAGCAACGGCTGCTCCGCTCGCAGCACTTTCCGCTGGGTTGTCCGGAGGCCGCGCACCCTTCCCGCGGGCGCGGGCGTCCTCGCCGGCAGGCCGATGCACGGCCGCTAACAGAATCAGCTGGCAGCGCGCTAACCCGGTAATAGTCGGCGGCGCGCGTCGGCCGCGCCGGAGCAGAGCAGCCAGAGATCAATACCGCGCCGTGCCGCCGCGCCGCTACGCTGTTTGTCCTCGCGCGGCCGTGTGCGGCAGGGAGGCCCATCTCTCAGGGGCTTAGCGGCTGATTCACACGTGCCGGCCGGCAGATCCCGCGGATGTCTGGCGCCCTCCTGCTTGCTGCTCGCCCAGGCGCAGTTTGCTTTGTAACAGACTGTTCGCGTCTGTTTGGCTCCGCCCTGTTTCCTCAGCATATCGGCAAGGAGGGTCCTGTAAACAAGAGACGTCTGCCTGTCGGCTGGATACTGGCGTACGGTTGACACAACACTGTAGTAGTAGACTGTTGGTATCCAGCACATCTGTCTATGAGCGTAACCCAGGACTTCAGTTTCGGTATTCCGGTAAGTGCAAAGAGAATAACAGACGAGATATGCTACAATTTTACATAAATAAACAGCTCTCCTCCTTTGAATGATCCAGTAAAGTCCACACAAATGCAAGGAGGCAGTTCAAATGAAGTTATACTGTAGCCGGACGGCGGAACTTAGTGGAGGTTGGAGCGGTTGATTGAGCTTGTGTGTCAGTTTAAACGCCGGCCGGAGTAGCCGTGCGGTTCTAGGCGCTACAGTCTGGAACCGAGCGACCGCTACGGTCGCAGGTTCGAATCCTGCCTCGGGCATGGATGTGTCTGATGTCCTTAGGTTAGTTAGGTTTAAGTAGTTCTAAGCTCTAGGCGACTGATGACCTCAGAAGTTAAGTCGCATAGTGCTCAGAGCCATTTGAACCATTTTCAGTTTAAACCCAACATATTTATTGTAAACAGATAAATATAAAACTTTCAAATTCAACCAATAAAAGATATACTGATGCACTTATTCATGAAGCATAATTGTATGTGAACTGTGACTATATAGTCAACGTTCGGAGTTTGAAATCCGTAAGAGAAGGCCGTCACGATTCTTTATAATCCCACATGTGTTGTGGCGTCACGTTGCCTCAGAAAATTTCTGCAACAGATAAATTTACATCAGCACACGGTATTCAGGATGATTACAAGTGGCATTCACGAAAACGCTTCATGGAAAAGCTCATAATCACACTCTGCTGAGTTCTTCACGTGAGCACACGTTTCAAATGAAACTGATCTCTCAAATGTAGCAAGATATTTTTTCTACTCAACAGCTGAAGTGCACTTTAGCACAATCCCTTAAATTTACATTCAGAAACTGAAATCAGGAAACAATGCTTAGTTCAGCAATTAACTTATACAATTAGATCTAGTCTGAGTCAAGTGTTTAACAGCTCACTAATTACAACTCTTGCAGATGATCAATGTCCAAATGCAGAAATTCGAGAAAGATTAGACGAAGTTTATCAAGACAGTACAGGTACCTTAAGTAATTGTCTTCTCGTGTGTCATCGCTGATACATTGGCCTGTTTCTAAATATCACCAAATCACATTGCATCGGTTCCAAAATAGCTTGATCTTTTGACACATACCCAAAACACAGCAAAATGTGTGAGTTGGAACCGACTAAAATTCAACATATTATGGGGAACCAAATGAATCCATCAACTTTACTAGAGTCTGATATTTCAGGGAAGCACAGTTTCACAACACCTCAGAGCACAATCTTTATAAAAGGTTCTGCTTTACTCTTATTCCACAAGCTGTAAAATAATATTACAACAGAGCGCCACCGGAGCGCAACCACTTCCACAGTATATCCATACAACAATCTTCCGCCAGGAAACCTGTTGATATCGAGGTCACCTTAGCATACAGTAAATCAGCCAGGACTCCAAAGCCACGCGTCGAATCGGGTGCGGGTCACACACTGACGCGGCAGCCACAACATGCCCGCCGACTTATGTCCGTAAGTGTCACTCCTCACTTTCCGGTTCTCGCTCGCTAGATAAACACCTCGTTCGCCAACGACGTACCATAACTTGCAGGAGAACTACTTAAACCTAACTAACCTAAGAACATCACACACATCCATGCCCCGGGCAGGATTCCAACCTGTGACCTTAGCGGTCGCGCGCTTCCAGACTGAAGCGCCAAGAACCGCTCGGCTTCATCGGCTGCCTCAGAGTTTTCCATTCGTCACTTTCATAATCATATCATGGAGTGATAGAAGCCTCATGGCTCCGGCTGTGGGCTTCTCAACATTTGGATGAAGTTTAATGAGGTAAAAAATGCAAGTAGATTGTTTAACGTGTTACGTAATTTGCATTTGTCGAAACTCAGAATCTCCATGCTCACTGACTGTGAGCAATTTACAGTTCTGGCAGCAAGACAGCTGATTTACGGATAGCTTCTTTTCAGGCTGCTGTAGAGTAAACACTTCACCTTAGATCTTTGTGCAGAGGTAACTGCGATTTAGGCTGTTTTAAAAACTTCAGGTTAGATGAGGAGAGATGACTGATGAGACAAGACTTTTCGTCACTTGAAGGATGTCTGTACCTGAGCTGTAAGCAGAAGTAGAGTGTAGAAGTCATATTTGAAACTTCTTTATTTAAATGCATGTGTCTGTACTTAAATGCTACGGTCGCAGGTTCGAATCCTGCCTCGAGCATGGATGTTTGTGATGTCCTTAGGTTAGTTAGGTTTAACTAGTTCTAAGTTCTAGGGGACTAATGACCTCAGCAGTTGAGTCCCATAGTGCTCAGAGCCATTTGCACCATTTTTTTGTACTTAAATTGCTGAATGTCTGATAACATGAAACTTCCACGTTATCTGATTCTGAAACAGCTGAGTAAAAATGGACGTGCTGTGCCTACTTTCTCTTTACTTTTACTTTTTTTTTCAAACGAAATAATGTATTTTTTGCCTTAATAACGTGACATCCAGTTCAGACACGAATTTAAATCGTCATTGACATCCAGTACAAAGATATATAACCACTAATAATTTACAATCTCCAAGGCTGATACTTCCAGGTCGTTAGCCTACTCTAACACTTCAGACCTCTACCCTCCATCAATGCTACTTTCTCACATTTAACATCACTGCGGGCTGCTCACCTCCAACTGCCCAACGGTAGTTCCATTACCGCTGGCGACTAACTTACAACTGCCCAACATTACTGGCGATTAACTTCCAACAGCGAGTCCAACAAGCCATAGAGTCTCTTACAAAGAAAGCGCAGTCAGAGATCCAATGCAAAGCGCTACACAGCGCTGCCAACACGGAACAGCCAACTTACATATTTCTTCAATAATTTGCCAGCAATCGTAAAAAATTTAGTTACAAATAGATCTTTTTAAAAGGAGGCTGAAAGACTTATTAGTGGCCAACTCCTTCTACTCCATTGACGAATTTTTTAATAGAAACAAATGATGTATATATTCATACTGTTAGTATTGTTATTTAAGCGAAAAAAATTTACAAGTTCTTCATTCACGAGGATTTCCTCAGCACGGATCTATAGAACGAAAAATGAATCTAATCTAATCTAATCTACAGCCACTGTTGCCGCCAACTGTCATTCACTCCCCGCGTGCTTCGGTAAGATGAGCCATCGTCGCACCCGCTAACGTTGTCCAGAGACAAAGTTAATTACTCCCTTCAGGAGCTGAGTACACGGCCTTAAAGTTACGCATCCAGCTTGTTTCTCTCATTGCGCATTTTGGCAGTTCCATGGTGTTAGTACTGAACTTTCCGTGCACTTTCTATATCCAAGTAGCTTAGAGCCCGGTCCTTCGCTCACGAAGACTGTATGGCCTGCTGAGATATTTTTGTTTTTATTTAATCGAATTTTTATGTCTTTCACAAACTGCTACACCTTCTAAGCTTTTCACGCTAATTAAGGCCACGTAAGCACGGTCTTTTCCGAATGTACTTCTGACCATAAAGCGATTCTGGTAGCTGGAGTTCAAAGCTTTTCTTAATCATGATGTTTTCCGTTCTTGTGGAGATATTTCCGTAGCAACTTTCATCCTCTAACAAATATTTCTTTATCTCTAACAGAGAAGTGAAACACCACTCTCATAAATTTAGCTTTAAATTTTGTTTTAATGTAGTGAAACATTATCTTAAAAATTTTCGTCCCCTATTGCACTCCCTTAGGGGCTGAACTTCCAGAAACACTTATGAAACGTCCCCTTTGAACAATTGTACACGACTGTCCTTAAACTGACACACAATATTTTGTTAGCGCAACGCAATCTGACTTTCAAAATTCCCTACAAAAGAATGGCCCTGACTAACATTAAACTATACCCTTCACAAATCACTTACCTCACAAAAATCTTCGCTGCTCAAGCTACTGCAATACAGCGAGCGCCACTACTGCCAGCTAAATAAAAGATTCAAACTATGGAAGGCACTAACTACTGATAGGGATAGTTAGCAAATGAAAGATATTAATAGAGAACAAACAATGTATTTACCTTGATATCATCATATATAAATATAGCAGTTCATGACAAATTTCAAAACTCCGCCATCTCTCTCCCCACATCCACCACTGCTGGCGGCTCACCTCCAACTGCGCAACGCTACGCGCTGTTCACATCCAGCTGCCGCTGCCCAGCACTACAATGGCAGACAACAATGCAAACTAGCCACAGACTGCACACAGCACAGCCAGTGATTTTCATACAGAGGTGGCGTTACCAATAAAAAAACCTAAACAGCCTACTTACACACTGAAACATAGTTTTTTAAAATTTTCAACCGAGAAGTCAAATACCAGTTGTCATGGATTCATCCTTTAAAATCCGTTAGCAGTTCTTTGGTAATTATTTATTTTCAAACAACTTTCACCCGCTATTTTACCCCCTTAGTGGTTTAATTTCCAAAATTTTTTGTGCTTTCTGACTGAGAAACCAAATACCATTTTTCGCAGTTCTAACTTCAAAATTCCTTTAAGAGCGACATTTTTCCAAAAAGCCTTCCATCCCCTATTTCACCTCTTAGGAGTGGAATTGCCGACAATCCCTTGTTAAACGATGCCGGTCCACAGCTCGTGGTCTTGCGGTAGCGTTCTCGCTTCCCGCGCACAGGGTCCCGGGTTCGATTCACGGCGTTTCAGGGATTTTTCCTGTCTCGAGATGACTGGGTGTTGTTGTGTCGTCCTCATCAACATTCATCCCCATTACGATCGGAGGACGGCAATGGCAAACCATCTACGCTAGGATCTTGACTAGTACGGCGGTGCGGGTCTCCCGCATCATACCCTACGCTCCTCGGAGTATGGGACCTCATAATAAACAGTCTAAAATCCAACACCAAGTTTCTATCCACAGCGATTTGGGCTGGGCGCTGATGAGTCAGTGAATCAGTACGACTTTTTTTCACCCCCTTAGGGGTTGAATTTCTTACAAACTGCGAAACACGAGTTTTTTTTTATCTCCAGCCAAGAAACCCAACACAAATTATCAAAGATTTGCTTTTAAAAATGCTTTCGCTATGAAATATTTTCATAAAACGTTTCGCCTCTCCCTATTTCACTCCCTTAGGAGTTGAATTTCGAGAAACAGTAACATACAAATGTTTTATTTCTAACAGTGAAGCCAAATACAAACTTTCATAGATTTAGCTTCCAAGGAAAGCTGGGAATGGTGTCCTTGACACCAGATGCATGACATGAAGCAGAGATAAGGTCACAGTGCGGCATCTCAGTGAGGAGCAACAAAGTTGCTTTGCCTTTATAATAAAAAAAAGAAAACATTCCCGCTATAGGACATATTAACAGCTATCGATAAACCGCTCACCCAGTCGCATGAGACTTTAAGAGGTTAACCATGTCATCGCAAATAATGTGGTTTATGGCTAGTTGCACCTTAAACTATAGTGCCTGTAAAGACGTAAGTGTGGGGGTGGCGCTGGATCACGAGTTTTACCCAGTGGTAGTTTTCAAAAATCTGCAATGTGGTGACATTGAGGCAATATTACTCCTGGATGAATGGAATAGTCTACGTAGTGTCTCAATACAGATAACGGCTATATTCCACGGAAACACCCTCTCTCTTCAGTAATACTTTCTGACCATACCATCACGATTGAAAATTTACAACGAATAGTCGAGCTTTATTAACGAGAGGCAGTGCACTAATATACAGTAGCACATTTTTAAGACGATGTTGCAGTGCATGTGTTGTTCGGAAGTACGATGCAGTGTTCGGACGTGCATTCATGATTTGCGACATAGGAAATTAGGGTCTGGCCTTGAAGCATCCCGAAAAAGGCTAATGGTAGGCGACTGCCTGCGAGAAGCGGGAAGTTCGGGCTCGAGTCCCGGTCTGGCACAGATTTTCATTGTCGTCATTGCATTATACAGCTGACAGTTACCCACATCCGAATACAATTCACACACTTTTAAGAATTTAATCTATTCCTATCGTGCAATTCACTTTGCTCTAGACTGTCGGCAAATTCGACAGCTAAATGTCTCTCGATTCTACGAGAGAAATGTGGAGAAAACTACTGGAGATGAGATAAGATAAAACAGCTTTACGGGTAAAGCTGCGAGTTCCCGCTATCATCTGTTCCTCAAATCGAGGATTCAACGTAGTGGTGACGATTGAAAATGTTGTTCTTTCACACAACGACTGGAGTTTATTATGTGCCCCGTGCTACTAGACTACCAAAAATACACTCCTGGAAATGGAAAAAAGAACACATTGAGACCGGTGTGTCAGACCCACCATACTTGCTCCGGACACTGCAAGAGGGCTGTACAAGCAATGATCACACGCACGGCACAGCGGACACACCAGGAACCGCGGTGTTGGCCGTCGAATGGCGCTAGCTGCGCAGCATTTGTGCACCGCCGCCGTCAGTGTCAGCCAGTTTGCCGTGGCATACGGAGCTCCATCGCAGTCTTTAACACTGGTAACATGCCGCGACAGCGTGGACGTGAACCGTATGTGCAGTTGACGGACTTTGAGCGAGGGCGTATAGTGGGCATGCGGGAGGCCGGGTGGACGTACCGCCGAATTGCTCAACACGTGGGGCGTGAGGTCTCCACAGTACATCGATGTTGTCGCCAGTGGTCGGCGGAAGGTGCACGTGCCCGTCGACCTGGGACCGGACCGCAGCGACGCACGGATGCACGCCAAGACCGTAGGATCCTACGCAGTGCCGTAGGGGACCGCACCGCCACTTCCCAGCAAATTAGGGACACTGTTGCTCCTGGGGTATCGGCGAGGACCATTCGCAACCGTCTCCATGAAGCTGGGCTACGGTCCCGCACACCGTTAGGCCGTCTTCCGCTCACGCCCCAACATCGTGCAGCCCGCCTCCAGTGGTGTCGCTACAGGCGTGAATGGAGGGACGAATGGACACGTGTCGTCTTCAGCGATGAGAGTCGCTTCTGAGCTGGTGCCAATGATGGTCGTATGCGTGTTTGGCGCCGTGCAGGTGAGCGCCACAATCAGGACTGCATACGACCGAGGCACACAGGGCCAACACCCGGCATCATGGTGTGGGGAGCGATCTCCTACACTGGCCGTACACCACTGGTGATCGTCGAGGGGACACTGAATAGTGAACGGTACATCCAAACCGTCATCGAACCCATCGTTCTACCATTCCTAGACCGGCAAGGGAACATGCTGTTCCAACAGGACAATGCACGTCCGCATGTATCCCGTGCCACCCAACATGCTCTAGAAGGTGTAAGTCAACTACTCTGGCCAGCAAGATCTCCGGATCTGTCCCCCATTGAGCATGTTTGGGACTGGATGAAGCGTCGTCTCACGTGGTCTGCACGTCCAGCACGAACGCTGGTCCAACTGAGGCGCCAGGTGGAAATGGCATGGCAAGCCGTTCCACAGGACTACATCCAGCATCTCTACGATCGTCTCCATGGGAGAATAGCAGCCTGCATTGCTGCGAAAGGTGGATATACACTGTACTAGTGCCGACATTGTGCATGCTCTGTTGCCTGTGTCTATGTGCTTGTGGTTCTGTCAGTGCGATCATGTGATGTATCTGACCCCAGGAATGTGTCAATAAAGTTTCCCCTTCCTGGGACAATGAATTCACGGTGTTCTTATTTCAATTTCCAGGAGTGTAGTTAGGACATACAGCAACTGGAATACTGAAGAGCGCACTCGCATTTCTGAATCAAACCTAGTGTATGTTGTATGTGTTTCGTACATCGTACTACCTGAGGTAGAACGCATAGAGGATGCATAACTACACTCCAGAAACAACCTGATTGTATTTCCATAACTGAGCACTTGCAAATATTGATTCTGTTTTGAAGAACTACAGAACTTACAAATTTGTGATTTGCAATTAAAGAGCACTACGAACGCTGTTGCTGTAAAATGGTACAGTACGTTTTCTGTGACATCGAGACAATACGAAGAGAAGTACCATTATTGTTCCATGGTGCGCGAAGCTTAAACAGACCAGCAGTATGTTAGATTTTCCGTGAACAAAGTGTCAGAGCTGTGCAAGAGACGTCCATCCAAACCTGCTTCACATGCATCTCGTGAATTTGGGATTCCTATGATCACAGTGCGATTAATTCCACATATAACGTCCAGATAGTGGAAGTTGTCAAACTGCTTTTGCAGTTGACGCATTAGCACCAGCCTTGAGTACCTTGCACAACGGTTATGAAGAACTTGGTTAGGACATACACGCGCCACCAACATGCACGCAGGCAGCAACCGTGCCGTCTTCAGACAGCAGCAATGCAGAGAGCCAGGTACAAAATTCATTCGAATTAAACTGTCGAAGTACGGTATCTGAATTATTTGTTTCAAATAAAGCACTGCGATAGGATACCGTCGCAGTATGTTTGTTAAATAATAACAGTAATAATAATAATAATAATTACAATATGCGCACTCATCCATCCACTCCACAAAAAAGGGGCCAAATCTTGACCAAATAATAGCAGGTGTATCTCACTCGTGCCGGTCACATATAAAATCCAATCAAAAGTTCTCATGAATAGATTAGAAGAACAAGCAGACCCACAAATAGGAGAATACCAGGCTGGTTTTCGCAAGAGACGATCATGCATAGAACAGATCTTGAATCTGAAAATGATTCTCCAGATGAGAAACACCCAAAACACAGAGGTCACTTTTGCAGATTTTAAAAAGGCCTACTATTCAATAGACAGAGTAGCCCTCTGCAACACGCTGGAAGAATTCAGCGTTGACAGAAAGACAAGAGCAATCATTCGGCAAACATTAACTGACACAGTCTCCAAGGTTAAATTTATGGGGCATATCTCTGAATCATTTGAAATCCAAACTGGAGTGCGACAGGGTGACGGACTTTCACCATTACTCTTTAATATCATTCTTGAAACAATTATCAAGACATAGGAAAAAGAAGTGAAAGGAATCCAAATTGGCATTAGAAAAGATAATAGATTCAATGTAAAGTGTTTAGCTTTTTCAGATGACC
This sequence comes from Schistocerca serialis cubense, assembly GCF_023864345.2. Lineage (NCBI taxonomy): Eukaryota > Metazoa > Arthropoda > Insecta > Orthoptera > Acrididae > Schistocerca > Schistocerca serialis. Next base: position 990,389,785 of record NC_064638.1, read on the forward strand.
TTGCAATCCTTACAAATAATAGATAGGAAACCACTAACGCCAAAGAGATGTTGCACAAAGAACAGGCCTGCAAATTTCGTATGAGAAAACCTGGTACATAGAAAGAGTGCCACAAGACAAATTGCCTATTGTGACAACCTATGGGAAAATCGTACAAGTACCACATTTTAAGTACCTGGGAGAAATCATCCAGCCATCACGGATCAACCTAAAGGCCAATTAGGAAAGAATAAAAACACTACAGAAAGCATATAAACTCACTTGGAACTATTATAACTAAAAGTCCATAGCCATTAACGCAAAATTGAGGCACTACAACACTGTCGTACTTCCGGAGGCACTGTATGCATATGAAACAACACAAATACGTGGGCAACCTAAAACCAAAGAAATAGAGAAACAAGAAAGAAAAATTCTTAGGAAAATTTTTGGTCCGATAGAAAACAAGTAATCTGGAAGAAGAGACCAACATCAGAATTATATAAATACACAGACAAGATTCCGGATACAATAAGGAAAAGAAGAAAGCAGTTCTACGGACATATCCACAGGATGAATGAAAACAGAATTTCAAAGCGAATTCTTAAAGTCATCAACTCAGGCAGGGGAAAACATAATGGCTAAAAGAAGTTGAAGAGGACCTCAAACAAGCACACATAACATTAAACGATGCAGGAAATAGAACTGAATTCAGGAACATCATCAAAATACATAAATTTAACACCACAACACAGAAGAAGCCAGAATGCAAAAGGACAGCGGAGCGAAAGAAACAACACATTGAACACATGAAGAAAATTTGGGCTGAGATAAAACATAAACAATCATGAAGGAATTCAAATTCAAATGCTCTCTTTAAATGGTAATAATCGAAAATAATAATAAATAATAATATGCTGTCGTAACTGCGGCTCTGCGGGATTCGTGTGTGGGTGTCTGTGAACCAACACACACAAGGCACGTGTCTGCGCGATGTTAAGCCTGACCGTCGCCCTGTAGTAGTGCCGCCGCAGCACTGCTCTTATTCTACGTCACGCTGCAGTCAGGGAAAAATTCTAGCTGGGGGCATTTGAAAGAAAAAAGACAATGGTTGTCATCTAAACAAGTTCCATGGACTTTCTACCAACCGACTAAACGTTGGAATTATTATACCGTTGAATTAAAGCGGTAGCGAGTATGCGACTCCGCTGCAAGTTTTTCTCGGCGAGGAGGAGTATCTCAGACATCATCAGTAGACAAAACTACATGACAGCGTAGAGATGTGGTAAACATCAGTATGAAAACTGCACATGCCCTCCGTAATTACATCTCAGATTCACAAAGAAATTTCATAAATCACCTGAATAGTGGAAAATAAGTACACAAGAAGATAATACCGCTTGTAAATCACATGTTCATACTGATGTCTAAACCGGAGGTGGATTCAGATCACTGCGTGTTCTGAATCAAATGGAATGCACAGAAAAACACAAATTCCATACGTGAGATTTGTACGCACAAACTCATGAAAAGCTTATGACATAGTTCCCAATTAACTGATGTTCAGTAATTCGCCATATCGTTGAACAGAACCGGTAGCGAATATGTGACATTTTCAGTTGTCTACTATTGATAAAGGTCGGTTGTGTGGTAAATTTGCAAACAAGGGTAAACCTAACAGGCCTGGTAACTTTCGTTTTGGTTTAATCCGTTACCTAATAATGCTCCGGGTGCTGCTCACTCATCATTGGTGAGAGTGAAATTTATTGTTGTAATAGTTATTAATTGTAAAATTGCATTAGACTTTGAAACATACTCTGCTCGCTATCAGGCTGTTGGTGATGCAAAGTCTTTATGGATTGATAATACTGATTTCAGAATGAATTTTTATGATGTTAATAACCACTGGGATTACACTGTACCTGTCACCGGCATTTATTATGATTTAAATCCTGATAAAGCTACTAAAATTGAAAATACTACTAGTTTAAAACCATCAGGTGGACGTGCAAAAATCTGGAAACAGTTCTTCGAAATACTCATTACAGGGCTCAAAATCTACTGGTGATCAATCCTACGACAAGAATGCAAAATAACGATGCCTGTTACTACTAGTAGGCAAACAAAAGTAACAAGTAAACCAGTAACTGCGACACCTGCATCTAAAACGAAATCCTTTTACTGTTCCGCTGAAGAGAATAAATACGAAAGAAAATGTTATAATAATGGAAATCATGGTGTTGAGGGTGTGGAAACGAAATGAATTAACAGAAGCAGACATTCATATATATAGAAAGGAATGTCTACCTGTGTTAATTGTTTATTTACAATCAATAAAATTTTCTAATTCTTTTTAATACCTTTCTTTCGTATTCCATATATGCTCTCCTCGGAACGTACCAGTATTGGAACACAATATTACATACAGTAGTTTTTGGTGTAATCAAATCTGGCTCATATTTTGCAGAAATATTAGTAGCATTTCAAGGGGAATAAAGTTTTAAACTCTTCACGCGAGTCTTCATCAAAATTAGGATCATCATTACAATGATTCCTCTATTTATATATTCTTGTAGTCCAAACGTTTTGGATTAATTATTTTGAATACAAGTACCGTAACTGATTATGGTGAAATAGTACATTAGTGTAATTGTACTTCTTCAATACGTCTACAATCTCCATTAAACTGCAAATCCAACTATATTAAAATGAAGTCACTAGCAACAACTTCAAAATATAGTGTTTTGGCTTGTTTTATGTAAGTGTGCGTTTCGGATACAGCGTATTTCATTAGTAGGCGTTTTAGATACAGTATAGAGCATTAATGTTATTTGATCATGTTTGAGTGCTTTTTCAAAACTCTGTTTGGATAACGTTGCTGGTAAAATATCACTTAACGAGGTTTCAATTTGACAAATGCTAGCTAACGGAAAACATACATTTTCTTGAATTAATTACACGATGTCTGGAAAGTTTTTACGCTTTCGGTGATTCAACATCCATCCATCGCCAAACGTATTAGGCAGTCTTTGGTGGAATTCACGAGTAGCGTTATCTCCTCGCTGAATACAGGCATTTCTGATCCTCTGCGTAGCGGAACTGAAGACGAGTACTTTGCTGTTTGCGTTGCCATGCTCTGAGAAATATTAAACAAATACCTTGGTTGGGACCTAAGCTTCGTCTTGTGTTTTTTCTGTAACTGTCTCGTTTGTGAAATGATCATTTAACTGAAAGCCAAAAGAGGGTTTTAGACATCTACCACAACATAACACTTGTTGCATTTGGTGAAGGTAACAAAATACATCATTCTGGTTACTACATTGAATTTCCCAATGTTGTTTTTCAAATTTATGTTGCACTAGCGTTTCTAATGTATCTCCATTGTAATTCACTAACAACATGATTTCTGCAGCAATGGTCACATAACACTTGAATGACATTACTGCTGTGAACTTTGCGAACGTGACATCTGTGATAATTTAAAATACTTACCCCATCAGTTTGTGTCACACAGGAAAACACTATGTAATTGTTTGTCAGAAACTGCGTCATTTGTTTGCTTAAGACCATGGAATGTCATGTAGTTTCACACTGACATCTTGACACATAGCATCAAGCACCCATAGCGTCTACAGACTGATAAATCAAAATCATAGAGTTCACCAAATGTTTTGCCAGTAATATATTTGTAACATACTTTGCGATATTTTAACATTCGGTCGGATTTTCAACCTGGAAAGCGCAGTCTGTGTACTTCGTGGGCCTTAAACCACAGATGACTGTCTTTTGCAGTTACATGAACTCGTGAACTGTTTATTCTACAATGGACAAAATTTTGACGTTCATTGTTTCTATGGTACAAGTGTCCAGGCCGATACACAACATCGATTTCGCTTACGTCTTCAGTAATACCTAGATAAATATATACAGGTCTGTTGGTGTCAAACAACACTTCATTAACTTTGTTTTTTGTGTGTATCGCGGTGTAAAGGTTCTGGTGACATCTTACCAGTTGAAGTGCTACTTGATGTGAATATCACACGGAAAATCTAGGAAATGACGTCTATCAGCACCACGCGTCTCTTAACAGTCAGAAACAGAAGGAGAGGCGTCTGAAGTGTGCCTCGTTTTGTTCTGAACTGGGCGAATAACTAACTTGCTAAGACCGCACCCGCAGCGTCATGCTAACACCCCTCGATGCAGTTGACACTAGAAATATGAACTTTCTTCCCCTCCATGTCCGATCGGTCTGGGTTATCAATTAAATGACATTACATGATTAATCATTGAGGTTAGTATCTCAGGTCGTGGACGTCCACCGTTCAGGCGGCACGCACCTGTGGCGCACGGCGGCACAAGTTCAGAGCGTCCGCCCTGCGACTCCGAGACGTGTGCTTTTCCTGCAAGAGTGGTGCCGCGGTGAGGGGTGGGTATACTTGGGACCCGGTGCAGCGCTGGCGCGTGCGGCATGAACGGTGGGCATCCACGATCTGAATTTACCTATATGTTTAGCCCAAAGCTACTCTATCAGATAGTGTATACTTTGTCCACAGGTAACGTATGAGTTACTCTCGCTCACGGAGGATAACTTGTAGCGAACTCGCATAGTCGCTACCGCGTTAGTCCAATGATGCAGAAGTTACCATATTTCCAACGTTTAATTGGTTAGTGGGAATCAGTCCGAAAACGCCCTTTTTTCCATTCTGGAAGTAATGTTAATAACATACACTATTGGCCATTAAAATTGCTGCACCAAGAAGAAATGCAGATGATAAACGAGTATTCATTGGATAAATATATTATACTATAACTGACATCTGATTACATTTTCACGCAATTTGCGTGCATAGATCCTGAGAAATCAGTACCCAGAACAACCACCTCTGGCCGTAATAACGGCCTTGATACGACTGGGCATTGAGTCAAATACAGCTTGAATGGCGTGTGCAGGTTTAGCTGCCCATGAAGCTTCAACACGATACCACAGTTCATCAAGAGTAGTGGCTGGCGTATTGTGACGAGCCAATTGCTCAGCCACAATTGACCAGACGTTTTCAATTGGTGAGAGATCTGGAGAATGTTCTGGCCAGGGCAGCAGTAGAACATTTCCTGTATCGAGAATGGCCCGTACAGGAGCTCCAACATGCGGTCGTGCATTATCCTGCTGAAATGTAGGGTTTTGCAGGGATCAAATGAAGGGTAGAGCCACGAGTCGTAATACTTCTGAAATGTAACATCCACTGTTCAAAGTGCCGTCAATGCGAACAAGAGGTGACCGAGACGTGTAACCAGTGGCACCCCACACCATCACGCCGGTTGATACTCCAGTATGGCGATGACGAATACACGCTTCCAATTTGCGTTCACCGCGATGTCGCCAAACACGGGTGCGACAATCATGATGCTGTAAACAGAACCTGATTCATCCGAAAAAATAACGTTTTGCCATTCGAGCACCCAGGTTCGTCGTTGAGTACACCATCAAAGGCGCTCCTGTCTGTGATGCGGCGTCAAGGGTAACCGCAGCCATGGTCTCCGAGCTGTTAGTCCATGCTGCTGTAAACGTAGTCGAATTGTTCGTGCAGATGGTTGTTGTCTTGCAAACGTCACCATCTGTTGATTCAGGGATCGAGACGTGGCTGCATTATCCTTTAGTCATGCGGATAAGATGCCTGTCATCTCGACTGCTAGTGATACGAGGCCGTTGGGATGCAGCACGGCGTTCAGTATTACCCTCCTGAACCCACCGATTCCATATTATGCTAACAATCATTGGATCTCGACCAACGCGAGCAGCATTGTCGCGATACGATAAACCGGAATCGCGGTAGGCTACAATGCTACCTTTATCAAAGTCGGAAACGTGATGGTACTCATTTCTCCTCCTTACACGAGGCATCAGAACAACGTTTCACCAGGCAACGCCGGTCAACTGCTGTTTGTGTATGAGAAATCGGTTGGAAACTTTCCACGTGTCAGTACGTTGTAGGTGTCGCCACCGGCGCCAACCTTGAGTGAATGCTCTGAAAAGCTAATCATTTGCATATCACAGCATCTTCTACGTCGGTTAAATTTCGCGTCTGTAGCATGTCATCTTCGTGGTGTAGCATTTTTAATGGCCAGTGGTGTATATTTAATCAGCGAGAAGAGTGAGTCTGTATAGAAGATAAGCAAATTTTTGTGATTAATGTTGGCTCATGGAGTTTTCACTTTGTGGGCAGCGTGACGTAAAACAAATAATTCAGGTGTGCTCTAAAAGAAAAAGACAAACAGCTGATTGCAGCTTCCTAAAAATTGGATGATTTATTCAAAAGAAAGTGTTTCACAGACTCATCAAGTCAATAACGCATTGATTCACCTCTGGCCCTTGTGCAAGCAGTTACTCGGCTTGGCATTGATTGCTAGACTTTTTGGATGTCCTCCTGAGAAATATCGTGCCACATGCTGTCCAATTGGGCGTTAGTCAACATCCCGAAACGCTTGGAGGGCCCTCCCCATATTCTCCAGACGTTCTCGATGGGGGAGAAATCCACCGACGTTGCGCGACAAGGTAGGATTTGCCATGCACGAAGACAAGCACTAGGAACTCTCGTCGTGTGTGAGCGCGCGTTATCTTGCTGAAATGTAAGCCCAGAATTGCTAGCCACGAAAGGCAATAAAACGTGGCATAGAATATGGTTGACGTACAGCTGTGCTGTAAGGGCATTGCGGATGAAAACGAAATAGGTCTTCCTATGAAATAAATGGCATCTCAGACCATCACTCCTGGTAGTAAGGTCGTATGGCGGGCACCAGTAAGGCTAGTATCCCACCGCAACCTGTGGTGACTCCAGACAGGTATTCGGCCTGTAATCTCGTTAATTGGAGTAGAATTGTCTTCAGTGAGAAGTCACGCTTCGAAATGAGCCCTGGTGACCAGCGACGACATGTCTAGAGTCGGCCTGCACTGCTCGTTCGGTGTCATGGCCGGCCAGCCCACGTTAGCGCTGAATAAACCTACGTCTCGGTTAGCATTGTGTAGCATACGAGGTGTGACAATAAAGTAATGCGACTGATACTACTACTACTACTACTACTACTACGTGATTAGGCCCAGTGGACCGCACGCATCTGCAAGTTTCCTCCTCCACTGTATTCTGTCCATTGCTGCTATCCGCCATTCGTCCACATCTATTGACACTTGGTTTAAATCTTCATGGAGTCCATCCCTCCAACGCTTCTTGGGTCTAACTGGCGGTCTCTTTCCTGTAGGTGTGAAATCCAGGAGCTTCCGAGGCCATCTGTGATCCTCCATCCGGGCCACATGCCGGCCCACTGCATTCGTTTGGCGTTGACAGTCCGTGCTACGATGGGCTGCTGGTATAGTTCCTCAAGCTCTTGGTCGTATCTGATCCTCCATTCCCCTGTATCTGCATCCAGAACCGGACCGAAGATCTTCCGAAGCATTTTTCTCTCAAAAACAAGGAGCTTATGGAAGTCCTGTTTCCGGATACTCCATGTCTCACAGTCATATAGAACAACAGGATGGATCAGGGTTTTGTACAGTCGAATCTTGAACTGTCTGGAGAGAGATTTGGACCGAAGCAGTTGTGCTAGGCTGTGGTAAGATCGATTTCCTGTTTGTATTCCGGCATTGATCTCTGCTTCACATGACGAGTTCTCAGTGAAAAGTGCGCCTAGGTATTTGAATTCTTGCACTCTCTTGTAGGAATGATCCCCAACCTGCAGTGATTGTAGATGATCAGCAGTCTGACAATGACCACGCGTCATAACGAGGTACTGTGTCTTGGCTTCGTTTATGTTTAGCCCAAATTTGCTGGCAGCCTCCTTTAGTGCTTTGGTCATTTGCTCCAACTCCTCTTCCGACCTAGAGAGTAAACAGATGTCGTCTGCATAGGCTAAGTATGCCAGTCTCTTTCCTTCGATTTCAATCCCTTCGTTCTCTTGAAAGGTCTCGCGTACGATCTTCTCGAGGGCAAAATTGAACAGGATAGGGGACAACCCATCTCCTTGCCTGAGTCCTGTCACAATTTCAAACTCCTCAGTTACGCCATTTCCCTTCTTCACCTTTGCACGTGTTTCGTTCAGACGGATCTTTATCAGATTGATGAGTTTCTGTGCTATGCCAAACTCACTTACACCGTTGAGCAGGCTCTTGCGATGTATGCAATCATAAGCCTTCTTAAAATCAACGAATGAAATATGCAAATCTTTACCATATTCACCCAGTTTGTCAATGAGCTGCCGGAGACTGAAGATGTGATCTACTGTTGACCGTCCTGGCCGGAAACCTCCCTGGTACTCCCCAATCACCGATTCTGCCACTGGCTGAATTCTATGTATGAGGCAATTGGACAGGATCGTATAGCAGACTTGATAGTTGTCACATTTCAGTTTGTCGCCCTTCTTATGTATTGGACAAATCAGAGCTCCTGGTAGTTCTTTGGTCCATATTGCCTGTATCAGTCGGTGTATTTTTTCTGCAAGTTTCTCTCCTCCTGCCAGGATCATTTCAGCCTGTATTCCATCTTCACCTGGACTCTTATTCTGTTTAAGGTGTCTGATTCTGGTTTTTATCTCATCCTGGGTAGGTGGGGGATAGCCTGCATCGGCTGTAATTGGGTATGGGAAATCAAACTGCAGTTTGTGTTCATCACAATTTGGCAGCTGTCGATAGTAGTCTTTCCATCTCTCAGCTATGTCCCTATCTTTCGTCAGGATCTTATCACGGGAATCTTTGACAAATTTCTGCTTGGCCTGGTGACCTTTGCAGAGGTACTTCACCCTCAGAAACATTTCCCTAGTCTCCTGTCCTCTGAAGTCTGTTTCTGCTTCAATGATGATATTCCTTACGCGTTTCCTCTTTGCTCTTCTCAGAATTGCTTGTGTAGTCTTTCGGTCCTCCTCAAATTGTGCTTTGGCCTGTGCCAGATTTGTCCCCTTCAGCCATTTGTTCTTGGCTTCCTTTCGAGGGCATCTGCACATTCCTTTCCAAACCAGATCTTCTTGCCCACTGGGTTTCCCATGAGTGTTTCCTTTGCTGTATCCCTAACTGAGCTCTGGATGTTTCCCCACATTAGTTCGAGGTCCTGATTCGCGTCCACTTCACTGAGTGCTTCAAAGCGGTTACTAAGTTGCAACTGGTATCTGGTCTTCGTTGCCGCATCTTTCAGTTTGTCCACATGGTACCTTTCCACTCTTTTCAACTTAGGCCCCGTTCTCCCTTTACACTGGATGTTTAAACGGCCTCTGACCAGGAAATGATCACTCCCACCTTCGCCACCCCACGCTGTCTTAACGTCTGACACCCATCTCTTGGCTCTGAGATCAATGGCAACATGGTCTATTTGATTTATAGTTCTCCCATCTGGTGATACCCAGGTTCCTTTATGTATGTTTTTCCGCTGGAAGTTTGTGCTGGAGATGAACAACCCTAATGGTGTAGCGAAGCTGATGAACCTAACTCCATTGTCATTGCTTAGGTTGTGTAGACTGTGCCTGCCTGTTGTGTCTTGGAATATTTGTTCTTTCCCAACCTTGGCATTCATATCACCAAGGAGGATCCTCAGGTGTCTATTTGGTATAGCGTCCATCACTGCCTCTAGCTGTGCATAGAACTCGTCTTTCACTTCACATTCGCTCTCCTCCGTGGGAGCATGACAGTTCACAAAAGTCGCCTTAATATGCTTTACGTCAAGTGTTAGAACAGATATTCTTGGGTTGACTGAAACGAATTCTGAAACATTAGTGGCCAACGTCTTATTGACGCAGGAACCAGTGCCTAACAGATGACCTCGTTCGCAGGCTCCTTACAGAATTGTACAGTTTTCAACATCAATGCTCCCAGCATCGTCCCACCGGATCTCTTGCAGTGCAACTAGGTCTAGTTCATTCCTCTGAATTTCCTTGTCCACACTGATTACAGCTCCTGTTTTGTACAGACTCCTTACATTCCACGTTCCAAATCGTATGCCGTTTCTTTTCCGTTGACGTCGTCTATTTTTGTCAGTAATGTTCCGAGGCTTACTTGTAGTCTTGAAAGCATGTTTAATTTTTTACGAAGAGAGGGTGCTGGCCTCCCGTCCAACCTGCGGTACTACCCTCACAGCTTACAGGACTGCTGGCTTTTCTTAAGGGGTGGTCTCCCCTCAGGAGTTGGGTTATAAGTGGGAATAAGAAAATTGGAAAGACTGATGTGAAAAAAAATGTTGCTTGCCGCTTTAGTCAAGTTTAGTGTTGTCTCCTTCAAAGTAGTTCCCTTCTGACTGCACACCCTTTTTCCAGCGCGTCTGCCATTGATGGTAACTTTTCTGGAACTCATCTTCTGTAATACCCTCCAAGACCTTCGTCGCAGCTTCTTGGACATCTGGTGTTGCTTGAAAACGGTGCCCCTTGAACGCCGTTTTGACTCTTGGAAATAGAAAAAAGTCGCACGGAGCGATATCTGGTGAGTAAGGTGGCTGTGGTAGTGCTGAAATTTGTTTTGAGATTAAAACTTGCTGTAGTAACAGAGCAGTATGGGATGGAGCACTGTCGTGATGCAGAATCCAATTATCAGCAATGTTGCCACGGACACGAAGAAATCTTTTACGAAGTCTTTCTAAAATTTCTTTTTAGTTATATTGGTTAACTGTTTGTCCAGGAGGCACTCACTCTTTATGAACGATTCCCTTGTAATCAAAGGAGAACACAAGCATGCATTTTACTTTTGATTTTGACATGCGAGCTTTTTTTGGTCTGGGTGATCCCTTTGAGCACCATTGCGAACTTCGGCGTTTTGTCTCTGGATCATACTGAAAAGAAAAACTTTCATCACCAGTGATAACAAGGAGCAAAAATTCTGGATTGAATTCCGTTTGCTCTAACAGATCGGCTGCCACATTTTTCCGTGTTTCTCGCTGTTGTGGTGTGAGATTTTTGGGGACCATTTTAGCACAAATATTTCTCATACCAAGATCTTCAGTTACTAGATGAACCGTTTTTCGATTAATGGTAAGTTCTTCTGCAATCATTTTCACGGATAATCTTTGATCAGATCATACGAGTTCAGGCACCCTGGCCAAGTTGACATCCGTCCGTGAGGTTGATGGTCGTCCACTGCGGTCTTCGTCTTCAATATTGGTTCTGCCTTCACTAAACATAATAGGCCAACGAAAAACTTGAGCTCTTGCCGTAACCTCCTCTCGAAAAGCCTTCTGAAGCTTACTGTAAGTCGTCGCGTTTTCACCTAATTTAACACAAAAAATGGCATACCGTTGCGCAATATTATGCAGTTCTATTTCCATTAAGAGAGACACGAACATGTGTTAACTTATTATATCACAACTCACGACTGACCAGTTGCATCGATGTGCCGCTTGGACTAGAAGCAGCTTGTAGACCAATGTCAAAGATATTGTCCATACGCAAGCCTGCAGGGTTGCCACATCTTGCAAAGAAAATAAGTCTCATTACTTTATTGTCGCACCTCATACTCACACATAATTATAGCAGAGGTGTGTCTAAATATACAACACCCATGGGTGTATTTACGTTTCTCATAGGTAGCTTTTAGTGCATTTCAGGAGTCCTGAGGCAAAGTGAGTATGTTATAATGCAGTACTTACTTTATTCAAATTTTGTGGGAATGATGTTCAGGCTGTTTGCCGTTCGGCGAAACAACAGCATTATACTGCTCCTTTTTCCGCACCAAGGTTTGAAGAACATAATTTGGCTCTATAAATTGTTGAGTATATGTGATCTTCAAGAAGGGAACATTCCAATTATTCCAGGCAGCGTAACTAAAATGTCAGAACGGTTAATTATCACTACCCTGTATTTATGCATTTTTAGTTTAATAAATCTCGATCATGAGGACATCGGGACTACAGGAAAGAAGTTTTTTAAAGTTTCTCCGCGTACGACGTGAAGTGGCTGCTCATATGATCAGCGCACGCTAGTGGCGTCTTTGGAGCCGACGACACGTTTGCAAATTCCAAGAACATGGCGATCACGTGCACAGTTCATCGTCTCGGTGCATTCACAAAATCGCCTGTCGGTTGCGCGTTGGTGCAACGCTGAAAACGCTGGCATCTCCGTAAGTGTACGTCAGCACGAATCCGACAAAGCAAGCTGTCACGTCAATGCGCCACTGATGTCACCTGATTGGAGTAATTTGTTACAGCAATAAAAAATTGATCAGAGTGTCGTCTCTCCTCAGAATACAGAACTCGACTGATTCCTATTGGACGAGAGCAAAATGGGGACACGTAGATGTTTGATTCACATTGGGTAATTCCCCTTCCCTACCCCTATCCCTGTCCACTCCTTTCCCTAGGTGAGCTTGCTAGGTATCGAAAGTGACCTTCAGTTTGACACGCAATATGTAATGTGTCACCAGGCCAAAAGTACTGACGGATGCTGAACCAGCGATTTGGGCTCGTTCTCTCCTTGTCCCTCTATACGCTGTTGCACGCCTGTGTCACAATCACATTAATTCCTATTATATAAACAGGAAACAGACCACTGTCTTGTCAGAAAGTGTATCGTCTATTAGAGGTTTTTGTGTTTGGTAGTGACACCTACATGGAAGCATAGAAAAAGATTCTATCAACCAGTTGTACTATGCTTTCCACGTTCCAGTGAGATTGCTTTTCAGCAAGCATTCAGGCCTTTGTTTTCAATCGGTGGTGATTGAGCCAGTAGTGACTGGCGCTTCTGCTACACTGCCTCTTCACAATTAGCGACGAGTTTCTGGATACTGTAGGTCTATGTTTATGTAAATGTTAAAAAGACTAGGACTGCATCGACAGGAGGTGTACTAAAAGCGCCCGTAGCTGGTGTGGAATAAACAGTAGTAAGCGACGAAATAACACAACGCTCAACTTCACGGGGTGAACGCGATAATCCCCTCCTCGGCCAACCATGCAGCGCACTCAATTCGCACGGCGCGCCTGTAGGATTTCGCGTGAAGTATTCAACAGAAGCATTCTGACGTTCGGGATTGCTAGGGGTCGCACCATAGTGCCCGACTAGTTCCTGCTCGCCATGTAAACGTAAAATCGGCAGTGCAGGACGGCACCTGGCCTCCAGGTTACGGCGCGTGCATCCATGCGCCCCCGCGCTCCGTAATCCTCGCTGCGTTGCTCTGTCCCACTAATCGGCTTTTAAAAACTCGCTGCCCGCCGGGACCTGCAAAAGCCCAAGTGTAAACGGCACCGAAAGCTCCCGGTCGACCACAGGAGTCCGGGCCGCAAAAAAATATCGGCCGACCGTAACAGATAGCCCTTAAATATTGATAGATAGGATATTGAAGCGTGTGAGACCGAGCACCTCAATTTATTCCACACGTGGTCTCTCCACGTACTGCAAATAAATTAAAAATGAATATTAAACGGCTTGCTCGCATCATTTCGTAACTGTGTGCACTGCTGGGCGATCGCTTTTCAGTGCCAGCAAACATTCAACTAGCAGTTGGACGTGTTTTAATCCTTATAGATTGTTTTCAGTTTATGTGTGTAAATTCACGCTTGCACATTTCAGACACAAATAATTTTCACTATCACGCTCTAATATTGTCAGATATTATTTCAGTGCATATTACGTAAAACTCACAAAGACACTAAATATAAATCGTAACACAGCCTCAGCTTCTTACGCTGCTCATGACAATGGGAAGTACTTCATTTACAGCCTCGCTCTCCGTATGCGACCTTTCCTGCACGACTAACCAAAATTCAGAGAAAACACTAACTAGAATGCCAGTGCGTGAACACAATGAAGTCGAAGCTCTCAGTTCACCAAGCACATATTGTCGATCAGTTGCGAGTATTTCTGTCACCTTACCAATTACATAGCAGCCCCATGTCACTCTTTCGTTGGCACCATCTCCCAAACGCAGAATACGATATAGAGTCTGAGCTAACAAAATATATACGAGACTGGAGCGAGGGAATCTGTCAATGGATGAGTACTCTTCGGCTATGAAACAGAATCAGGAATTGAAATGACGCAATTAGTTTGACTTCATACACAAGAGATTGATGTCGTAACGTTTGTGGAAACGCTCCTTCGTGCCGACCTCAGAGCTGTGGCTTCAGGCGTGATGTCACTCGCGGCCACGGCCAGCACCCAGCTCTCTAAACGACGTGCGGCACTTGAAACAAATGAAGCGACGTATTGTTCAGGAGATTAAGCAGGAAACGTCTATTGTCGGACCCAGACCAGTTTTCTCCACTTCTTCGCTATTGAAATCTGTCGAAATACGAGTCGCCAGCATCATTTTGGCCTGTGAGGCATGAGCAACAGATTCAGTGCTCCAAAGCTAATTATTTATGCGCTGTATGTATCTCACTTCATTCTGAGAGATCCCGCTATCCGATCGCTGAACAGGTAAACGTACACCGCCAAATGGCCGTATGCTGGCTCCTAACAGCTTACTCCAACAGTCACCACGAAAATAAAAATAACTTAAAACTTGATATGTAGGGGAAAAATCACACATTAACCTCACAATTCACATTTATGCAGCAACAGATGTAACGTATTGGCTTTAATCAGACGTCACCAAGTCCGCCACTTTTACTCGAAAATACAGGCCGCTTGCTAACAGCTCTACTCTGTGATTTGAAGTTTCTTCCTACCGAGCACATTCACACTCATTAAACTGCAACATTCGACTAGATAACCAGAAAGTCCGTAAGCTGAAGTGCACGCCAAAGTGCGAGAAACCGCTTTCAAATCGTTGCAATATATAAAGTAACTTTTTTACATCGCGAGGGACCACTGTCACCCACCTTCCTAAATGTTGAACAATCTTGAACACTACCATCGCTTTCACGGCACATGGCCTGCCTCTTACACTTCGTAGGCTGCCGGCGGGCTATCTATATCCCAAGCTCCAAGTCAGTCCACGAAATTATTTTAATATTCAGACCTTTCAGCGAATCAGATTCATGAGCAGGCTTCAGGCCTTTTCGTTGATCATTTCGTGCACCCAGTAACAGCTCTCTTCTAGATAGGGTTGTTTCCTACAACGTCGTGATACTGGTTTTTTCCGACTTCTTGTATACACCTCCCGTTATCGGAACTTCTCTGATGCTTTAACCAGCCATTACATGCCCCGGACACAAACCACGTAGTTTACAAGAAGACCGACCAATCATCCACAAGCAGGACTAATCCCCCTTCCAGCAGGTGGTGCAGGCCGGCTGTTAGGCTCCAAAAGCCAAAGGACGACCCCTTCGTCAAGCCAGTAACAATATATTAAACTGCTCTTCATCTAAACACTGTAATATTTCTTAGCGTGACATATTAATAAGTTGACCTAATCTTCTAAGATATAACTACTACACTAGTGGCCGACCGGGTTGGCAGAGCGGTTCTAGGCGCTACAGTCTGGAACTGCGCTACCGCTACGGTCGCAGGTTCGAATCCTGCCTCAGGCATGGATGAGCGTAATGTCCTTAGGTTAAATAGGTTTCAGTAGCTCAAAGTTCTAGGGGATTGATGGCCTCAGAAGTTAAGTCCCATAGTGCTCAGAGCCATTTGAACCATACTACACTAGTGGGCAGAACTTAAGGATGAAAGCATGTTTCGTATGATGTGTCACTGCTAAGTAACACAGCTTGATGAAACTTGGACCAATCACAGAAAGAAGTGCTACAGTATATCAGGAAACTTGACTGACAGAAATACGCAAAGAGATGAACAAAAATTAGCCTTTTATTCAAACACAGGGTTCATCCGAATATATGATCGTCCCCTGGGATTACAAACAGAAAGGACATGTTTCTTGGTAGGCTGCGTGATCACCACGGACAGCAATGCATGCTCCGCAAACTGCTTCCACGTTGGCCGCAGGCTTCTTACGAGTTCTTGTCGTAGGGCGTTCTACACATTTCAAAAAATGTTTTGCATCACCCCAGTTGTAGTGTAACGACGCGTATGACTCAATGATTTTTGTTTGAAATATGACCATGTGCAGACTTCGTCACCCACATCGTTTACAAAACACTTCAAAAAATTATTTTAACTCTTTTAAAGTTCTCTATAAAAGATTCTTGATCGAAACTGTAATTAAAACACCTTCAATCGAGTCGTTTGTGCAAAATTACGTCACTCAGTCCAAATGGTTTGCGCAATACTTTTGAAATTTAGATGTCGTTTGTTTCTTCTTGGAAATTATATGTTTGCGAGTTATCTTATTTTTCCCATATTAAAATAAGACTGTAAAACCTTTAAGATTCAAAAATCGAAATCAAACTCTTCTGAAAATTAATGTTTTGGAAAAATTCAGTAATAATTTTTCCTCAATACAACTCTTCACGAACAATTCTGGAACACGTATTTAAGCTTCAGAGCATATACTGTTTTATTGTCTTCGTATGTGCTACACTCAGATGTGAACATCAGACTCGACAAAACATAACTGAACAAAATACAACACGAACTAAACATTCTGTGACGTCATTACAATGGAAAATTAAATCTTTTTATTTATTTGAATGTTGGAGGTTCGACGCAACAACCCGGTCACAGGATATTCTGCTGCTCTTTGGCCGTTGACCCGCGACGTCTAGTGGCCAGCAGTTTTCTTTCTGGTCCCGGCAGTGAAGATGCTGTTTCCGCGAGTTGCGCTACTCTCTCCAAACATGAAACATACAAAACAAAAATACAAAACTTTAAATATTTTACAAACGTAACAAAATATCACAAATACATAAACTAAACACTAAATTAAACTTATATTTGCCTGCAAACTTAGCTGATCCTTGTGGGTGGGTGACGCTTTAATTTCGCGTCCCTTTACACAGTTCCCAGAACTCCTGAAGACAAACGTTGATTTTAGATGTTGTATCACAGACCCAGTCCCTTTGACTGTTCAGAGATGTCACCAAACCCACCAAAATATGGTCCGACAGCCGATCAGTTCCAGTCATTCCACCAGGAGGGAGGTACACAGCTCATGTTATCTGTAGTTCAACCATGTCTAGACGGTCAATATGGCGGTTCGATCGCGTCCGCACAGATACTTTGTGCCAGGAAGGGCTCTCAACAAGAGAAGTGTCCAGGTGTCTCGGAGTGAACCAAAGTGATGTTGTTCGGACATGGAAGAGATACAGAGAGACAGGAACTGTCGATGACATTCCTCGCTCAGGTCACCCAAGGGCTACTTCTACAGTGGGTAACTGCTACCTATGGATTATGGCTCGGAGGAACCCTGACAACAACGCCACCATGTTGAATAATGCTTTTCGTGCAGCCAGAGGACGTCGTGTTACAACTCAGTGTGCGCAATAGCCTACATGATGCGCAACTTCACTGCCGACGCCCATGGCATTGCCGATCTTTGCAACCACGACACCATGCAGCACGGTACCATTGGACCAACAACATGCTGAAAGGACCGCTAAGGACTGGCCTCACGTTCTCTTCATCGATGAATGTCGCATTTGTCTTCAACCTGACAGATGTCGGAGACGTATTTGGAGGCAACCCGGTAAGCCTGAACGCCTTAGAGACACTGTCCAGCGAGTGCAACAAGATGGAGGTTCTGTCTTGTTTTGGGGTGGCATTACGTTGGGCCGACGAACGCGCTGGTGGTCATGGAAGGCGCCATAACGGATATACGATACGTGAATGCTATCCTCCGACCGACAGCGCAACCGTATCGGCAGCATATTGGCGAGGCATTCGTCATGGTGGACGACAATTCGCGAACCCGCCGTGCACATCTTCTGAATGACTTCCTTCACCGGAGGTGCGAGTTCTCCCTCGGGCTTGGGTGTGTGTGTTGTTCTTAGCGTAAATTAGTTTAAGTTAGTTTAAGTACTGTGTAAGTCTAGGGACCAATGACCTAAGCCCTTTGGTCCCTTAGGAATTCAGACACGTTTGAACATTTGAACATCCTTAGCAACATCGTTCGACTTGAGTGGCAAGTATGTTCTCCAGACATGACCCCTGTCGAACATACCTGGGATAGATCAAAAAGGGTTGTTTATGGACGACGTGACCCACCAACCACTCTGAGGGATCTACGCAGAATCGCCGTTGAAGAGTGGGACAATCAGGACCTACAGTCTTGATGAACTTGTGGATAGTACGCCACGAGGAATACAGGCATGCATCAGTGCAAGAGGACGTGCTGCTGGGTATTAGAGGTACCGGTGTGTACACCAGTCTGGACCACCGCCTCTGAAGGTCTCGCTGTATGGTGGTACAACATGCATTGTGTGGTTATCATGAGCAATAGAAAGGGTGTAAATGATGTATATGTTGATATCTACTCCAGTTTTCCGTACAGGTTCCTGAACTCTCGGAACCGCGGTGACGCAAAGCTTTTTTGATGTGTGTATTTATCCTACAGCGTTGTTGATCACTGCTGGATGTTGTTGGCGCATGTGGATATGCTGCAGTACGTCTAACCAACGCATCCGCACCTACTGTATGGGATTTCCATCGGGAGAACGGGAGGGCCAGTCCATTCGCCAAATATCATCTCTTTCCAAAATCTCCTCCACTTGTGTTGTTCCATATGATCACGCACTGTGATCCATAACAATGAAGGAAGGGCGGAATGCACTAATGAAAATATGCGCCAGGTGAAGGAGTGCAGTGACACCACGAAGTTCATCGGTGTGTGTACTGTGTTCAGAGATTTCAAGGTCAGTAGGCACATTCAACACTACGCCTCCCTACACCGTAACACCAGCATCACTATAACGATCTGGTTCTACAATACTGGACGTAGACCCATTTGGCGAGTGATGAGAACACGTAATGCACCCAAGAAAACTGTCGAACATCATCGTTTTGGTGATAAGTGTTACGGTGTGGGAAGCCATAATGTTGCCCTTGCAGTGAATCGTTCCGATTGTTTCTGCTGCTGCAGCCCCTGTCCCGAAGGATACGGTTCTCAGTAGGAGCGCTCACAGTCCGCGCCCACCACCTTGTTCTTTGGCTCCTGAAAACGTTTCGTTTCAGAGGGACTTCCGCCGGCCCCTGTGACCGAGAGGTTCTAGGCGCTTCAGTCCGGAACCGCGCTGCTACTATGGTCGCATGTTCGAATCCTGCCTCGGGTATGGATGTGTGTGATGTCCTTAGGTTAGTTAGGTTTAAGTAGTTCTAAGTCTAGGGGGCTGATGACCTCAGCTGTTAACTCCCATAGTGCTTAGAGCCATTTGGATCATTTTTTTTTCTAGTATCACCCGATATATAGAGACCAACCTGTCGATTTCACAAAATAATATTTACAATTTCCTCCGCTATATGTTACATATCAAATTAATCAGATGCAATGTATCTAATTCAAAACATCAGTTCGTTACAAAATACAGTTACATGTTGTTGCGAAATTAACTATAAACAGAAAAAATTGTCTTACTTTTATGATACATGTGACACTGAGCTGCAGTGTTACAGTTAGCCTGAAAGAAATTTGTTAGCTTGACCTACAAAGAAGACAACGGCCGTGCATTCTGGCCGCGTGGTTTGAGGCGCCATGTCACGCATTGCGCGGCCCCTCCCACCTGAGGTTCAACTCCTCCCTCGGGCATGGGTATGCGTGTTGTTCTTACCATAAGTTACTTTAAGCAGTAAGTCTAGGGACCGATGACCTCACAAGTTTGGTCTCTTCGGAATTCACACACATTTGGACATTTTGAAGACAACGGAACGGCAATGAGTTTCTCATGCGGACGGTAGAAGATCATCGGCGATCTTCATAAGAAAACTGAAAGACATAAATCCACGCAGGGGAATCATGTGGACCGCCAAACATTCGAATAACGCTCTCAGTGATGCCCTTGTAGACGTTTTCGTCAGGAAATGTAAATTCACGTTGACACTTCATGGCAGCGCAAAAATTACACAACGGAAAGAGTAGTATCTGGGGAGACGAAAGCAAGAAACAGTGACCACTCTTAACTTGCACTAGGTCTCCGCAATAAAATTCCTACCGAAAAAAAGAGTTACACCAGAGATGAGAAATAACTGCGATGTATGGTGTGTCACGGCTACATTGTGACAAAGTAGTGATTTTACTGCTAATTGTAACTTAAAAGTAGATAATTAACATCCTAAACCATTCGTTAAAAATTTTTGAGACTAAGAATGCGACGTAGTGGTCACTTAAGTAGACAAGGAAACATTTAAATTTATACAATTTAGAACTAATTTTGACGAACTGAAGCACTTCCCGTGAGCTTTAACTGCGCCCACAACATTTGGTGTGCCTAAGAAACAAAGGTCTATTCCTCGATGGTAGAAAGCTATTAATTCACCATTATAAAACCTGGTGAAGCATTAAACAAAAATCTTCAGCGTCTGCTGCGTATAGCGATACCATACATAAAAAAACTGTGTAAGAGTCCAACACTTCCTGGATCCAATTTTGGTAATGCCTCTGTTCACAAATAGGGCAGTGAAATTAGCGATAAGCTCTCCACGAGCAACAGGAACCTCAAAATTCCTCATGTTTTATTATATGGAAACGAGTTGGTCTTGGGATGAAGGGTAATTTCGTGAACAGATGGATGACGTAGCAGTAGGAAGAGCATTAAGATGGTCTATTGCAGCAGCAACAAAAGTGGATGGTTCATCAAATGCAACGTCGATACACGGTACACACCATAAGTTTATAAGGTCAGATTTGACAGGGGATGGTTTACGACAGAGAGACGGCATGCTCTATCAGCAAATAGCTAAGAAAGTCCTAGCCCCACCATTTGTAACAACAAACATTTCCCTGGTAATCACATGGGCTGACCATTTTTTGCCGCTACCTGATACGACACCACAGAAGACTCTCCTGCAGAATGCAGGAATATACATTGAAACAAATAAAGAATTTCCCCAAACTGTGACGTCTATTCACACTATTAATTTCATCACGTTCTTGCTAAATACCATTGGGCCTCGAGAAAAGTCCGGATATTAGGTGTGAAGTGACAACGCTTCAGTAGTATTGGCTACTTCTCACAGCACTAGTAATTATCACAACACTGGTTCGTTTCATGTTATGCCATGACTTACAAATCAGATGTATCTTTTCACTAAGAATATTTTTGTCTTCTAGGAAGTATATTCAGGTTCCCGAAGACTTTCGACCCTTCAGATTGATATAAATTCATTTGACATGCTCGTATATCGTTAACACGCGACCCCCTAGCTTAGAAGAATGGGGAGGTGAACCAGATCGAATGCGCGCCGCTGATTAACGACCGTAGGCTAGCACACACTCCACCCTGCCTTTTAGCGATTTCCAACGCTCATGTAGGCAACTTGTGAGCCGGTCCCCAAATTCTGCCTCAGAGAATACGATGCACAGACGTTTACAATACAATAACACACAAAACAAAGTACTCACAATTCACGGACTGATGGCTCCCGTAACGACTGTGCCGTCAAGGAAGGGTATCCGGCAAAACTGTATTAGATAAAATTTGTTAAATGCAGAGAAATCGGAACCCGTACTACACAGGATAAACGCTGCGGGAAAGGATAAAAACGGAAAAAAATACAAATGCATTTGATTTCTTCATTAAGTGTAGCAACAGTGGTTTGAGCTTTAGGTTTTCTATATGCAGCCAGATGTGCAACTACACTCAAACAAATGGAAAGTGTTACACCGTGAACACCAAGACTAAATGCTACCGGGCTGATAATTCAAATTTCGTCATTATGTTGCTTCATTTTCAGTTTAGGAAACTTAATTCCTGCACATGAAAAATCGTTTGAGTACACGAGGGGTAGTGAGTGTTTCTAATGTAACTGGGTCATTTGACGTGGAAAACGCAACCAAGCCTGTACGGAGGACGCGTATGTGCTGCTTATCTGACACTGAGAAAGGTGGACGCAGTAAAGCAAGGAACGTGTGAGAATCACCTTGGCGCCCAATACGAAATTATTATCAACCATCACAAAGCGTTCAGCGTACTGTCTGATTAAAGTCGTTTCATAAGCGACTTTGAAGAAAGTGTGTGGTGAACAATTCAAACAATCGTCGAACGGTACACTTCTAGATCTACATGTACGTTATTACACTGCTATTCACAATAAAGTGCCTGCCTGAGGGTTCAATGAACCACCTTCAAACTGTCTCTCTACCGTCACACTCTCGAACGGCACGCGAGGAAAACGGGCACTTAAATTTTTCTGTGCGATCCCTGATTTCTCTTATTTTCTCGCTATGATCGTTTCTCCCTATGTAGGAGGGTGCCAACAGAATGTTTTCGCAATCGGAGGAGAAAACTAGTGATTGAAATTTCATGAGAAGATCCCGTCGCAGCGAAAAACACCTTTGTTTTCATGATTGCCACTCCAATTTATGTATCATGTCTGTGGCACTATCTCCCCTATTTCTCCATGATACAAAACGACCTGCCCTTCTTTGAACTTACTCGATGTCATCCGTCAATTGAACCTGATGCGGATCCGGCACCGCACAACACTCCAGAATAGGCCGGACAAGCGTGGTGTAAGCAGTCTCTTTAGTCGACCTGATGCTCCTTTTAAATGTTCTGCCAATGAATCGCAGTCTTTGGTTTGTTCTACCCACAAGATTATCTATGTGATCGTTCCAATTTAGGTTATTTGTAATTGTAATCCATAAGTATTTGGTTGAATTTACAGGCTTCAGTTTTGTGTGACTTACCGCGTAATCGAAATTTATCGGATTTCTTTTAGTACTCATGTGAATAACTCCACACTTTTCTTCATTCAGGGTCAATTGCCAATTTTCGCATCATACAGATATCGTATCCAAATCATTTTGCTATTTGGTTTGATCATCTGATGACTTTACAAGAACTGACAGGAAATCACGAATCCAGTCGCACAATTGAGGCGATATTCGATAGGGAAATCGACATTAATAATATGGGCCTGTAATTGAGCGGAATACTCCTATTTCCCTTTTTGGGTGTTGGTGTGACTTGACCATTTTTCCAATCTTTACGTGCGGATCTTTCTGTGAGCGAGATTTTGCATATAACTGATGAATATGGAGCTATTGAATCAGCTTACTCTGAAAGGAACCTTACTGGTATAAAATCTGGACCGGAGGCCTTGCCTTTATTGATTTAAGCTGCTTTGTTACACCGAGGATATCTACTTCTATGTTTCTCATCTTCGCACTTAATCTTGATTGGAATTCAGAAATATTTACTTCGTCTTTTTTGGTGAAGGGGTTTCTGAATTCCGTGTTTAATAACTCTGCCTTTGTGACACTGTCATCCGTGACTCCGCCATTGTTATTGCGCAGTGAAGGTACTGACTGCGTCTTGCCACTGGTATGCTTTTTGTAAGAGCAGAAACTCTTTGGGTTTTCTGCTAGATTCGGAGACAGAGTTTCGTTAAATTATTATAAGCATCTCGCACTGAGGAACGCACTGTCTTTCGACATTCTGAAAAACTTTGCCAGTCTTCGGGATTTTGCGTTCTTTTAAATTTGGCATGCTTTTTTCATTGCTTCTGGAACAGCGATATGACCCGTTTTGTTTACCATGGGGGATCAGTACCTTAACTTATTACTTTATATGGTATATGTCTCTCAATTGCCGTCGACAATATCTCTTTCAAATCATTCCACATCTTTTCTACGCTTAGATGATCAGAACGGAAGGGATGAATACTGTCTCTAATAAAGGCGTTAAGAGCATTTTTGTCAGCTTTTTTAAATAGAAGTGTTTTGTGTTTCTTTTTATGGTTGTGGGTGTTACGGTTTTCAGCCTAGCAACAACTGCTTGTGGTCGCTAATCCCTGTAACCGTCATGATACTCCCCTTTTGTCCAGGATTATTTGTTGCTAAGAGGTCAAATGCGCTTTCGCAACCATTGCTGACTGACAAATAAACTATAAGATTACTGATGAATGCGTATGTGAAATATGTATTTGACACCAAGAATCTTTCCTTAACATATAACGTTTATCCGCTGTCCGCTTTGCCAAAACTGGTTGTCTGTGTATAATTAGACGTTACAGCAGCTTTAGGAGGCTCCAAAATGCCGTTTCTATTTAGGGATCCAACATTACAGCCAGAGTTTGAAAGAGATTCGGAAGACAAAAGGCGAAGGTGATATTCGTTCTGAATTTGTCCTAATCATTGGGGTAGTGGAAACCAGCGATTATTCAAGTCAGCGTGTACAACATATGGGACTTGAGACATGCCACCCGAATTTCGGGAAAATATCATCCATAAAATGGCAAACATTTCAAAGGGAGATAAACTGTCGCACAATGAGCTTGTACATCTACATAGCTGAGAAGATTAGTATTCGAAAGAAAGGAAAACATGAAGACATGTTAGATGACACTCACTATTTTCCCTAGGAAAGGTAAATGCACCAGAGAGGCAGTTGTGGGATTTCACTTTGTAGAGGAATAACTTAATTAAAGTTAACGAATCGCCTTAAGGCTCGGGATAAAATTCAGTCGTCAGTTGCAAATATATTTTTGTTTCGCTTTATCGATTTCGGCAAATTTATTTGTCTGAAGAAGCCTACAGAATTAGAGATATTATAAATATTTAGACATTGGCTGTACATTTATGTAAAGGACAAAAGCATATTACAGAAACTTAGTATTTGTTTAGCAGATGTCAGTGTCTTCTTCACAGTAGCATAATACCATGATATGTCCAAAAAGGTACATTTTGTATTTGATTATTGTAAACACAAACTGACAATGTGCTCTAACTGAATCACATCAATGTACGAGTTAAAGTGTTGCGCTAGCACCAAGGAACACGTATAAAAATATACAGAATATACAACCGAGGTATATAAAGAATTTATATGTAATACATTTAAAAAAATAAATGCATAAAGTTCTGATATAAAAGGAATGGGCTGATTTTCACATATTACGAGAGATACTATGCAGTCAAAACTGTTGATCATTCAGTGTAATTTTTAGATGGAGGTGGGGTTGTTTATGTATTCCAAAGTCTACTGAAAGGTTCATTCTGCAGCGCTTCTCAGCTACATGTAAAACTTCCAAGTTAGGCAAGGTTGTAGGAGGAAGAGCGTGTTTCTCAGTTTTGAGATGTTCTGCAAAAGGTGATTTACATGAATTTTCATCGTCTTTGTTGAGCAAGTGTTCACGAAAGTAGGTCTCAAATCTCTCCGTGTCTAGCTTATATAAAAACTTCGGGATTGTGTTTTATTTACCACAAAACTTGAGAAATTAGTCAACTGGAGTTTTAGAATTGAGTATAAAGAGCAACTTCGTGGCGTCATTAGTGGTGAAGGCCACAGGTGATGTATTTTTTTAAAAAAGTTACCTACACTATATGAAAGGAAACCTGAAATGGAATTCTATCGTATTTCTTAACACAAAGGCGACTTTATTGAGTTAACAGGAATTTGTATTATTATTGGCTTTATTTCTCTAATGTTTTTGTGCTAGGCTTGCTTGATATCCATTTTTGACCGCTAATGGGAACTATTTTGATTCATGGCAGCTCTTACAAAATGAGAAAATTAGCCCATTCGTTTACTTTATCGGAACTTTGTGCCATTTTCTTCAAATGTATTATATATAACTTCTTTAGATACCTCAGTTATACTTTTATATGCTTTTATATGTGTTACTTGCTGCTAGCACAATACTTTGCCGTGTACCTAAATGTGATTATTGTTAATTCTCATCATGTGATTACAATAATCACATACAGTATGTAACTTTCTGTACAAACATGGCGTTATGCTATTATTAAGAAGATACTGCCAACTGCTCAACCAGTACTAAGTCAGTTTCTGTAATATGTTTCTTATAATTGTAGAACCAATGTCTAAATATCTATAGTACATCCAATTCTGTAGGCTTTTGAAGAAGACAAATTAATTAGCCGAAACCGGTAAAGCGAAATAAAAATATATTTGCAACTGACGATTGAATTTTATTGTGAAATATGTACTAAAGTTACTGAAAATAAGAACCATGAATAAAATAATAAATCTTCATAATACTGGCCCAACTAGCTAAAGAGTTCTAAGTGTTAAGAGGTAAAATATGTAGGAAATTCTCTGAAGAATTGGTAGGTTCTGAAGTGCTTATATACGATAGGCGCAGTAAGCAAGAGGGAACTCTTACAATGTAAGAACAATTGAAAAGTGTGGTCTTTCTCTAAGACATATCAGTCTGTGTACCGAGAAGCAAGGAATGGCATAAAGAAAGTTTCTGTAGTAGTTTTGATGATAAAGGTGGAAAGGTAGAAATTAGATATATATGTCCTCTAGCTTCAGTGAAAGTGAGAAACACGGGGGCTATTGAACGGTACTAATAGTGTACTGAGCACTGAATATGGCTTAATAGTAAAGCAAAAAGGAGAAATGAGTGCAGCGAACACTTTAATTTGTAAATTGAGGCTACTTTATAGACAAAGTGAAGAAATTCTCTGACCCTGGTAGTAAAATGCTAACTGTAAGACAAAAGATGGAGGCTGTAACAAGCAGCCTTGCGCAAGAAGATAGGGTATTCCTCCCAAAAGACCTCCTCGAGCATCAAACAAAGGCCTTAATTTCAGGAGAAAATTTCTGATAATTTGCGTCTGGAGCACTGCATTGTATCATAGCGCAATATGGACAATATGATAACCGGAATGTTAAAACAATGCGTTTGAGATGTGTGTTACAAAAAATGCTGAAAATTAAATGAAGTGCCAAGACACAGAATGAGGTAACAGGATGAAGGGTTATGCATTAACATGTCAACCTCCAAGGTACAAGCGGGAAACTTAGAATGAAAAATTACAGAAAAGGAAGGCAGTGAAATATGTAAAACAAGTAGTTGTCGACGAGGAGTGCGGATGCTACTTCCAGATGAAGAGATGAGCGCAGTGGAGAACATTGGGGAATATGAATAAGTCAATAGACTGATGACAAAAAGGTTTCTTCATTATTATTTCATAAAGAAACAACAGACTAAAACGGCACCGGATTTTAAATCGGGTTTCGTAAGTACCAGCACGGTACAGTAGTAATGTGCATGTGGTTTGCACTCTTTCAGTACTCTCCAAATTGTTGTGTAGCATGTGCCCATAGCAAATACTAGTTGAAAGACAGCATAAAACCTATCAGGATCATCGCTAACTGATTTAATGGAGGTCTATTAGGGCTTTGCGAGTTGCGTCGATGACAGAGGACATTGCCTTGCACTCAAGCAGGCATTAGGCAGTGTATAAATATTTCTGAATCCTTTAAACATGTGCAGCTGAAAACGACTGGTAAAGCTATGTGGACGGACTGGTTCATTTACATTTTTAGCCGTGAAATTTAATTTCGTACCTAATGGAACGTGTTGGATTTGAACATGGTATAATTATTTGGTAATTAATTAATACGTTTAGCCGATAATACACAGCGCTTACGTTTCAGAAGGGAGACAATTTGGTCATCGTTTCATAACGTTGAGGATGGACGTATTTAGTTGCTGCCGTCAGACTCGGTAATTTCACAATGCAGGATGGAAATTGTAAATTGTTTGCCAGCAGTTGTGTTAGCATTTATAAATAATGCTGCGTCTTAGGGAAATAAAAATACAATATTGCAGTAATTACCAAACAGCGAAGATAATCAATGACTTGTCAGTATTGTGTACGAAAATACAGTAACAGTCTGGCTACATTGTGACTTTCATTTTTGAATTTATATGGATGGCAATAAAACGTGATGAGCTCCGTAACGGGAAACGTTTCTACTAGGCTTTGGTATACATCGTCTATTCGTGTGAGGAGACACATTTTATGCCTGTTTCGGGGAAGTTCATCAAAGCTTAGGCTTACGTTTCTTAGACCGGAGACGCTGAGTGACTTTATTACTGCAACTAGTGTTATTTTTAAGTCAATAGCTGACGATAACTATGCTGCTACAGTAACGGCACTAACCTACGGGTGTAGCCTACTCAATATGCTAAGGAATTGTCTGTGCCCATGTTAGGAGAAAATGTATTTCACACAAGAAAGGAGCGCAGTAAGTAATGATACAAATTTCTTACATACGTAAATTAAAGTTCTACGAATCAATTTCAAAATAATATAAAATGTATTAGAAACACTCCTCGTTCAACGTATATATCCTCACTGCCAATATTCCTTTCCTTAGCTTCTGCTGCTTGGCAGACAACTGTTGTCATAAAACAGCTAAGAATATTTTTCAAGCGTGCAGCCTGTAACAATATTTGTATTTTAATCTGTAGACCAGAATATTGTTCAGCTGTTGAATCTGCTTGTTTCTCTTTTATGTTTCATTACTAATGGCTATCCTCGAGTGATAAAAGGCAGCGTTGAAACATCATACCAAGGATGTCGCTGTATCGCAGCGTAAGCAAAGTAGAAATCTTATCTTTTGACTGATGAAATCGTGAGCAAATATTGTTGTGAGGAATAGCTACGTGAAGCAACATCTTTCTATCTAGGTTACAATAATAGCAGACAGGTTAACGTTACGTGCTCTCTGTCTCAATATGCACATTTCATCGTTGTTTATACGGTTACGGCAGCTAAATGGCGATTCTTCGGTTGGCAGGTAAGTGTGAGTCGACGACCAGTGGCACAAAGTTAGATTCTTAATGCGGAAGAGCGCTCTTGGCATCCGTATCCCGCTATCGCTTGCTTTTAAAAGTTTCTCCAAATGCTTCTCCGTAAATATATGGACAGTTGCAAAAGCAACATCGAAGTCAGATCTTACTGAATTTTTGTCACACCACTTTCGTACTTAGTCGCAGTTCCAAAGAGAAATTTTATAATATCAACAGACTTTCCAAAAATTGCTTCCCGTCTCCTGATAGGTGCCACTTCAAATAAATCGTAAGTTTCTAGTTTAATACATAAGTCTACAAGACGTTTAACAATCAGTCCCTACCATTTGCCACGCCATGGTACATCAACAGCTGTCTGTGAAAAATTAACTTCAACGATAAATATCTTTTCTATACAAGAGTACAACGTATATCCACACATTCTGCTCAGTTCTACAAGTTCGCCAGCCGCGGTGGCTGAGCGGTTCTAGGCCCTTCAGTCCGGAACCGCGCGACTGCTACGGTCGCAGGTTCGAATCCTGCCTCGGGCACGGATGTGTGTGGTGTCCTTAGGTTAGTTAGGTTTAAGTAGTTCTAAGTTCTAGGGGACTGATGACCTATGATGTTAAGTCCCATAGTTCTCAGAGCCATTTCTAAAAGTTCATATATCTGGAACTCGTTTTCCTGTGAGTCCTAGGAATTCATATCAACTTTGGCAATGGTTGCTTGTGTGAGAAATGCCAGGTAGCGTCTTGGTTTGCAGACAATTTTAAACTGTAGGCCCTCTACAACTAGCTTGGCAAGTCGGTTCAAAGATCATAGAAATACAAAGTTTTAACGTATCTTATAGGACCGTGCCTGAAAAACCCCTAATGTGTTCTAACTAATCTACAGGTTCAGAGCAGCTTTAGTTTAGATAGATAGATGATATTACTAGACATTAAAACATTGTCGTCCTATAATATCGCTCATATGTAGTCACTTAGGTAACGAATCACCAATAAATTCAGAGAGTTTCCCCAGACAGATTAAACTGTAGCTTCGTTAGGACGCTCTGTAGGAAGGGTCACTCTTCAGATGACAGTGACTTCCACTCATTGTCACCTCTTACATCATATTCTAATTTTTTTGAAGACAATATACTCGATGGTTGTCAGCGACCTTTTTAATTATGGGATCCTGACCGAATCACCGAAACACCAATCTGCGATTGTACGTTTACTAAGTTCATAACAAAATATTTTAATGACCTTCTGTGACTTACTGAAGCCATTTGGTCCCGTAAATCATGTTTTACATCACGACATTTATCGTGAATATGATCTATGGAACTAATTATTCTGAAAAGATCTGGGCCGTTAAATCTTTTCTTGCCTCTAACAAGCAGTCTTTGTATTTTACATTACATTCATTATGATGCATCGATGTCTTACACAGGGTGAGAGAATACGACGCAAAAGGTACCAATGGTCTCCATTGGCTCCTTACAGAACAATTTCTTTTCTTTTTATCTCTTACTGTCGTTTATCACTGCACTGACAATATTTGCACCAAAGCGGAAATCTCGACGGTATGTGAAGTGAATTTTGTTTGAAAAGAATCTTGTTCTATTCACTTACGATATTATGGAGACACTTTAAAGTAACAGTTTTAAACGGTAAATGATTTGAAACATGGTTGCGTAACATACCACTAGAGAGTAGGTGTCAACTAAATCCACGGAAAGAAAATCGCAACACCCAAACTATAATTAATGTAGAGTGTTGAAATTCCGGGACTACATTTGCCTAGGCACCATATTTAAGTGATTCACATTGAAAGACCACAGGTTAATGTAAACGCAAGGTTAGCCATTGCAAATGTGAAATGATGATACGTTAATAACCGGTGTAATCGCCTGAATGTAGAATGAAAGCATTCAAACGTGCATGAATTGTGTTCTACAGGTGCTGGGTGTCAATTTACGAGGTAGAATTTCATGCCTGTTGCAAATGCTCAGCCAATACAGGGACGGTTCACGCTGGTTTTGGATGCCACTAGACATCAGATGATGTACCATATGTGCTCGACTAGTGATCAAACAGTCCAAGGCGACATGTCGACGTTCTGTAGAGCATGTCGGGTTACAACAGCAGTGTGTGTCTGAGCGTTATCCTGTTGGAAAACACCTCTGCAAAGCTGTTCGTGATTAGCAGTACAACAGGTTGTGTCACCAGACCGAGTACACATTTCAGTCAGATTACGTGAGATACCCAGGAGAGTGCTCCTACTACCATACAAGATCGCACCACAGACCGTAATTTCGGGCGTAGCCCCAGTAAGACTAGCACTCAGACAGGTTGATAGCAGGCCCACAACTGGGCTCATTATAACCAACCCACGGCCATCGCTGCGAGCGAGATAGAACCAATTTTCATCAGATAAGAGACCTTCACTCTGATCTACAATGAGCTCTCGCTTGACACCAATGAAGTCGCAAATGGCGGTGGTTAGGGGTCAGTTGAATGTACACTATAAGGCGTCTTGCTTGGAACTGACCTCGAAGTAACAGATTTGCAACAGTTAGTTGTGTCACTGTGGTGCCAACTGCTGTTGAGATTGCTGCTGCAGATGCGGTAAGATGCCCAGAGACACACGCCGAACACGATGGTCTTCCCTGTCGGTAGTGCCACGTGGCCATCCTGACACCGATCTTCTTGCGACCGTACATTCTCGTGACCACCACTGACACCAATAATGTAGAATGGCTGCATTCCCGCCAAAGTCTTTCTGCAGCATCGTAGGAGGAACATCAGCGACATGCCGACCGGTGTGGCCGAGTGGTTCTAGGCGTTTCATTCCGAAACCGCGTGACTCCTACGGTCGCAGGTTCGAAACCTGCCTCGCTCTTGGATGTGTGTGATGTCCTTAGTTTGGTTAGGTTTAAGTAGTTCTAAGTTCTAGGGGACTGATGTCCTCTGCTGTTAAGTCGCATAGTGCTCAGAGCCATTTGGACCATCCGCTACATCACTCGAACTCACTGAGTTATAGATAACGGCATCTTTGTTGCCTTAAAGGCATTCCTGACCTACATCAACTTACCGCGTCCAATCTCAAAGATTAAACTTCTAAACTAATTTTTTACTTAAGTGAAACAACTTACACGGTGAAACTTCTACATTACTTGATTCTCAAACTGCTGAGTGAAACTGAACGTACTGAGCATACTTTCTCTTTACTCATTCTTATCATTCCAACATTGACCCAAACTATCCTAGCGGAACGCAATCTTGCAGCTCAGAAATGATAACCTGAGTTCAAATAATTAATACAAAAGAATGGCCTTGAATTAGAAGAAATCCTAACAATATCCCATACACTTCATAAGTCACTTACCTCACAGAAAATCTTCATTACACGATCTACAGCAATGCCGCAAGCAGCAACACTGCCAGCTAAATAAAATATTGTAACTACTGAAGGCTCTAACTACTAATAGGCTTGTGGTTAGCAAGAGAATGATTTTGTTGCAGAGCAAACAATGTATTTACCAGATTTTACCTTAACCAAGTGACAACCAGTTCAAAAAAATTATATAATCATTAGCAATATATCTCCAAGCGGATACACATTCAGACCGTCCACTCTCGCTAATACTGCAAACCTCTAACACCTCTAATTATTAACTTCTAACCTCCATCACTGATGACTACTCACACGCAACTTCCATCACTGCCGGCGGTTCAACTCCAACTGCTACTTCGACCAGCCACACAGCCTCCTACAGAGTGCGCACAGCGCTGTCAGAGTTATTACTGCAGAGCGCTACATAGCGCTGCCAACATACAGACACATAAACAGCCTACTTACAAAGGCAAAGCACGCTCGTGACGGTTAAAGCTTGTATTTAAAGCAAACCTGATTCGCATCCATATAGTGCCGCCACTCTTGTGCGACTGGCGTGAAATCTGAACAGATGTCATCCTTGAGGTGCAGAAACACACCTGCCAACATTCGTTTATGCCTCACAACTCGGGCAGTGACTAGATTGGTCCACTAAGATTAAAATCAAAGAGTTCTTCGAGCGCATCTTACTCACTGACCCAAAGATAAGCTATGTTAGTGGCATTCGATAACTAAGTAAAACACTGTGTCTTTGGAGGAAACATACGGTAAACAACATGCCAAATAACTGAGTTCTCCAAATTGCAAATGTAATAGCCAACTTTCAAATGGGTATTATTTTTCTCGGCAGCAAGTATAGTACGGGCACTATATCGCGGCAGTTGACCTCTAGTCTAATTAAAGGAGAACTCATCAGTTCACACCGCCCTGAGGGAGGGCAGCGGTGCGGGAGAAGAAAGCACACCTCCCTGCCGCAGCGCTGGCGTATTTCCACGAAAGCAAAACTCACACATTGCCATAAGAAACAGACATCCCTTCTAGTCTTGTAAGGGTCGCACACAAACTTCGTGATGGACCACAGTTAGTCGCTTCACTCATTTTACTTTAAGCAAAGAAAATAAACCCACAGCTAAGCTGAGCACACCTACCGTTTGGTAACGGCTACCGTACAACTGCTTGCTGACGTACACTGACGAAACAAAATCGCAACAACAAGAAGGAGTTCAGAGGCATAAACGAATGTTGGCAGGTGTGTTTCTGCACCTCATGGATGACGTCTGTTCAGATTTCACGCCAGTCGCACAAGATTGGCGCTTGTGGCGGCACTATATGGATGCGAATCAGGTTTGCTTTAAATACAAGCTTTAACCGTCATGAGCGTGCGTTCCCTTTGTAAATAGGCTGTTTATGTGTCTGTATGTTGGCAGCGCTATGTAGCGCTCTGCAGTAATAACTCTGACAGCGCTGTGGGCACTCTGTAAGAGACTCTGTGGCTGGTCGCACTAGCAGCTGGAAGTTAACAGTCAGTGGTGGTGGCAGTTGGAGGTGAGTAGTCAGCAGTGATGGAGGTTAGAAGTTAATAATTAGCAGTGTTGGAGGTTTGCAGTAATAACGAGAGCGGACGGTCTGAATGTGTATTCGTCATGTAGACACATTGCTGATGATTATACATATATATATTTTTATTTTTGTCACTTGATTAAGGTAAAATCTAGTATGTACAGTGTTTGCTCTGCAACCAAATATTTCCTTTGCTAACCACAAGCCTATTAGTGGTTAGAGCCAACAGTAGTTAGGATCTTTTATTAAGCTGGCAGTATTAGTGCTTGCGGCATTGATGTAGTTCGTGTAATGAAGATTTTCTATGAGATAAGTGACTTATGAAATGTATGGGTTATTGTTAGGATTTCTTCTAACTCAGAGCCATTCTTTTGAGTTAATTTGAAAGCAGGCAGATCGCGTTACCGTTGAATATTGTGAGTAATTAATGAATAGGAAAAGTTTGAGTACTGTTTGTAAGGGCAAATTCTGTAGGTCAGTGCTGAAATGATTAAGAAAAGCAAAGTGACACTTGCATTCAATTTCACTCAGCAGTTTAAGTAAAAAAAAACTTAACTGAGAAGTTTCACCTGTCGATCCTTAGCCGAGGACACCTCACTGATTTTTCTTGTAGTTTGAATAATTAGTGCTTCATTAGAGATTAGTTATAGCTCGCGAGTAATTGTATAGGGAATTTCCTTTGTAGTTGTTGTTTCTCATTGTTGTACTGTATTGTAATGAGCAAAGCAGATGTGGCATGCATGTGGATTGGCACCACGTATCTCGCAGTCGCCTTCGCAATTAACTAGATATTGATTACTTGCAGTGCTATTTTCTTGTGTCTTCTCATTTTTGCTTTTCTAATTGTGTTTTTTTGTATGTTATCGTGTGAATTTCTGTGATAGTCATGGTGTGTGGAAATCGCAACACTAGTCTGCAAAGCAAATTGAGAAATGATAGCGACGATGAGCGTAAATTGTCAACACCACCTTGTAATGAAGTGACAAATATCCAAATTAATTTGGTAATTGTGCATAGGGACATGGAGCAGGCAATAAATAACGGTGTAGATAGTGAAACAATTAGTGAACAGGGAAGTATTGTCGATCGATCGGTTGGCAATAGTTCCTCAGGAATGCGAAATGATAGAACAAAATCTTGCGAATACCGTAGATTCAGGTTTTGCGTCATTACCCTTTTCTCAATTAAGTCAAGACTCACTCTCTGCTTTTCAAAATACGAATATTGCGGATGCAAAAGCACTGCCGAAAAACACAAAGGAACATGTTCTAGACACTAATACATTGTTATTACAATTAATGCAACAAATGGGACAAAATCTTCAAACGTTAGACACAATGGAGCAAAATCTTAAAAATTTAGACATAATTGAGCAAACGCTTGAACAAAAACGTGAAGATTTAATTGCTGAGATACTTAAAATAGAATCGAAATGTCAAAAAGTTTGTAAAGATGTAAAAACACAAATTTGTGAGCATTTCCAGTCTATTTTTTCGCTACATGAAAACGCTTTACAGAATCATGAAGCAGCCATAAAAGAACTGCAGATCATTGTACATGAAAATCACGACAGCTTGGAAGCTAAAATTGACTCTGTTGCTCCTACCGATACGGTCGCGCAACTTGTACAAAATCAGGATAACTTAAAGGACACAGTAGATACTCTAAAACTTGGTTCAGAAAAACACACGGAGGAAATCAGCACATTATCGGGAAAAGTAGTGGAACTTTAGGATCGGCTAACTAATTTATCTACGAAGGTAGATGATGATTTGAATGATACCAGACCGGTAGCCTTCACTGAAACAGAGGTGTACAAAGAACTTAGGAAACTGAAACAAAATCAGAATCAAATTAATACACAGTACAAAAGGGAAATGCGGGAAATACAAGATCAGTTGGCATTGGTGATACAAGAAGTACACATTTTAGAGGAGACTCGCGCTCTGACATGTGTAGAGGGATTTAGAATCACGGAAAAGCCACAAAGTAATGACACAGGGTATTTCGGAGGTTTTGAAAGGAATTGGCAAGGTGCAACGAGCCTTGAGATGGAGTCGCCGACACGACGTAACAATGACAGATTTGCGAATCGCCGACACGATGATTTTGACTATAAGCTCTTTATCACTACACGTAAATTTAAAACATTCAAGAATTCCAGTAATTACATACATCCACAAGCTTGGCTTCATCAATTTATTGATTGTTTTCCTCCAAATTGATCATTATGGCACAGATTAGAATTTATGTGCGGCTAGCTAGAAAATGAACCAGCTGTAAGAATGCGATCGGTTATTCGCGACTGTCACAGTGAAGGAGATTTCTGTCATGCCTTCCTTTCTGCATATTGGTCTCAGGCTACTCGAGATCGAGTAAAACACAGCAATATCATGATGAAACATATCTAACAGTCTGAATTTTCCAGCCCGGTAAAATATTTTGAAGATATGTTGCACAAGAACCAGCATTTGCCAAACTCGTGTAGCCCCTTGGAACACATTCGCATTTGCTTAATTAAATTCACTGAACATTTAAGACATATTATTTTAGCTGGACTTTGTAAAGATGACATCGAAGCTTTTCAGGGACTGTTGCAAGAACTGGAAATAGACACAAATATCGCATGATGCCAAAACAGGAATACAACAGCAATTACAGGTCAAGTCCATCACAGTTCCGTGACGACAGAAATAATAACCGAACTCGACAAAGTTATAATAATAACAACGCAAATTGTGGCCAAAACAGATACCACCCGTATGATAACCGTTGGCAGAACAACAGTAGTTGCAGGGAAAGATCACCTCTCCGAGGTAATGAATATGACAGAGATACCCGTAGAAACAGACAATATAGGAACCAGAATAATTATTATCAAGGGAGACAAAATAACTTCAGACACAACTGTCCACCTCGCAATTACGATTCTGGGAGAAATTCTCCACCACTTAACTGACAAGAAAGAAATTGTAGAAATTACCGACGTGGCGACAGACGCTATAATCATGACGACTGACCGGAATTTAATCAGAACGGGCGTGATTCAAACAGGGCAGGGCCCTCTCGATTGTTGAAGTTAGATCTCCAAATCCCAGTAACGACGTACAACAACAAAGAGATAACAGACAATGACTTGCACCGCAGGCAGCCACGAAACGTACTTATGAAGTTGCGACGTAGCTGGCATGAAAATCAACTAATACAGTAATTTTACGAGTCCAGTTTTATAGGGAATAGACGACACAGTCTCATTGAGTGTACTTGTTAGTTGCATGTTCATGTCATGACTATAAAGTCTACATTCTTCGAACTTATTGCACTAATGAGGTTTTACTACACCATTTTGGTTTATTTGAAATGACATTTTTATTGAAAGCACTTTTGGAGAGGCCACAGACAAATAGTACTTGATGAATTTTATCCATAGTGGATGCTGTCGAACTCCTTGACTGTTCCTTTATGTGGTGTAGAAAGATATCCGCTACCAGTCACAATACAAGGGTATTTATTTTCACTGGACTGGTTTCGGGCTTGCGCCCATCTTCATGTACATGTTTGTACTTTTGGAGATCACTGTATGCATAACTGTAATAATGGTGCTTCATCTTTAAGTAAGTACAGATATATTTTCGTCAAATGCTGCCTTACCACTCAAAATTGTCCCACTTGTATCTGTATAGTCACCAGCAAATATTTTTTTTGTATTTATACAGTGATCTCCAAAAGTACAAACATGTACATGAATATATAAACACCTGCAGATGGGCGCAAGCTCGAAACCGGTCGTGTGAAAATAAATAACCTTTTATTGTGACTGGTAGCGGATATTTTTCTACACCCAAAATAGTATATGGTTTGTTTTAGAGCTACACGCTTATACTTCGATGCTACTTATGAGTGTTACAGTTTTCATTATTGCTTTTATACTGCATCTGTTTATGTTTACACAGTTTTCTGCGTTCTCCTCGAAAATAAAACATGTTTTGGTAATGACTTTTGTGGCACAGCTACAATCTGACAGGTATTTTGCGTAACACAACAGCACGTTACAGTACAGTACTTTCAAGGTCACAGCAATGCACGTAGTAACTACGACATTTATACCCATAGCTCTTTACTTTTAGTTTGACGAAGGTAAGCACACTGACTTCTGGAGAACTTTACTAATGGACGACAATAACTACGACACTTCGCACATTTGTACCGTTAAGCAATGACAGAATTCTTTTTTTTTTTTTGTCAGTGAGAACTACAGTTTAGCACAACATGACACGCAATTGAGTGATTACGTTTTGTATTTGGAACATTTTTACGAAGTATTTTTGAACTACAGTGGCTTGGAGTATGTTTTCGGTGATACATTTCATTCTGGAGTCTTAATCTAGGTATAATCACATTATCCTTCATGGGAGTACGCCTAATTATTGCACCATGCGTGTGGCAAGCGCAAGGAGCCCTAGCTAATATGGTATTTGCTTATACAGTTTTACATATCGGAACCATATTTCTCTAATACAGAATTACACAGCTATCTGGTCATTTTAATGAGAGAAACGAACATTTACTACGTCAGTGAGACAGGCTTATGTAATTACACAGTTCGATTACAGTACACTTATGAAATTGTACTTTGTCTGCATTTTGGGAACTGTTCACATTTACTTTTTGAACCATTGTGATATTATGAGAGATTTGAGTGATGTATTTAGCATCGGATCACGATTTTTGAAGTACGTTTGAGGTAGATGACACTATTGACACGAGCAAGAGAACATTTTTTTAGAGGTTTTGAGATTATTGATGTTGAGATATGTTTATGATCAATAACATGATGCTATGTGCGGAATATGAGTACGCTGCAGGTTTATGATGATGAAGTATTGAAGAAGTATCGACGAATTAGTATATGTATACTGAGGTAATGAATAATGAGTAGGGGTTAGGGACACTGGTTCGTGAAAAAGAATGTTGGAAACTAAGAATCGTACTTTAATAGTAATGTGAATATGAGTACCACAATGCTGACGGAAATTTTTGGACGTTGTTATTCATGAGATT
Source organism: Schistocerca serialis cubense (assembly GCF_023864345.2). Lineage (NCBI taxonomy): Eukaryota > Metazoa > Arthropoda > Insecta > Orthoptera > Acrididae > Schistocerca > Schistocerca serialis. The sequence goes on from NC_064638.1 coordinate 990,428,266, forward strand.
TCATATCTGCACACTTCTAAAGTAAATTTTCAAACTGTGAAAATTATTATTTGTATGAAACTATCACTGTAGCGGAAATTGCTGTCAAAATATGTTGGTAAAAAGTGTATGTGACCTTGCCGTAATGCTGTGCTACGCTCAACGGAACGCTAGCTACTTTGAAATATACCTAGTGTTGTATGGACTTTCAACTTCCTTCATGCCGCTTCAGCAGCTTTGAAGCTTGTCACACTCCCACAAGGCCGAAGTGGCCGTGCGGTTAAAGGCGCTGCAGTCTGGAACCGCAAGACCGCTACGGTCGCAGGTTCGAATCCTGCTTCGGGCATGGATGTTTGTGATGTCCTTAGGTTAGTTAGGTTTAACTAGTTCTAAGTTCTAGGGGACTAATGACCTCAGCTGTTGAGTCCCATAGTGCTCAGAGCCATTTGAACCCAACACTCCCACAAGCGCCCGGACAGCTGCAGAAAAGAGAGGCCGTTGACCTCAGTATTGACATTTCTTTGCAGGAAGAACCACAAGCATGATACATTATTACTTGGAAATCTATGATTACACTTTGGAGATTGTACTTTGTGCTACTTACTGAAATACTTATAAAGTGATGAGAAATGGTTTTACGTTTACACTCCTGATTATGACAAGTGTCTTTTTACGAGAGTTGAGAGAATATATACTGACTTATGAAGTTCCACATGGCTGGTGAGTGATGTTTTTATACTTTGCTTTGTACATATTTGCTTGTTTTATTTGATATGTAGTTTCTTGTTGCCTCGCAGCAATGTTTTTGTTGTTGTTGTTGTGGTCTTTAGTCCAGAGACTGGTTTGATGCAGCTCTCCATGCTACTCTATCCTGTGCAAGATTCTTCGTCTCCCAGTACCCACTGCAACCTACATCCTTCTGAATCTGTTTAGTGTATCCATCTCTTGGTCTCCCTCAACGATTTTTACCCTCCACGCTGCCCTACAATACTAAACTGGTGACCCCTTGATGCCTCAGAATATGTCCTACCTAGCGATCCCTTCTTCTAGTCAAGTTGTGCCACATATTTCTGTTCTCCCCAAATCTATTCAATACCTCCTCATTAGTTATGTGATCTACCCACCTAATCTTCAGCATTCTTCTGTAGCACCGCATTTCGAAAGCTTCTATTCTCTTCTTATTAAACTATTTATCGTCCACGTTTCACTTCCAATCATAGCCACACTCCATACAAATACTTTCAGAAACATATGCTAATGTCAACACTTTCTGTCTACAGATACATTAAATTGTAATCTTATGATCCACGTTCTTAGAAAAGTGCACTGGGAGAGGAAAAATAATCAGGAAATGGGACTAATAACAGGAATTGCATATATAATTTTCTTTTCAAGGACTTGGTAATTTGTGGTAGAATAAGTTGTTCTTGTGCACCACTCCAGTGTTAAGATGTGACATTAAGATGTGAATAGACATTTCCCTTATCTGCATTGCTGTCTTTACTGTAATATTTTTTCTGCTTGTGCTTTGTCATGTTTAGGTATAAGTTATAGAATTTGCTGCTGCTATTTGTCTGGCATTTGAATTACCATGAGTGGAAGGTCTGAATGTGTTTCCGTCATCGAAATCGATTGCTGATGATGATTTTTTTTTAACTGGTTGTCACTTGACTATGGTAGAATGTGCTTAATACATTGTTTGCTCTGCAACAAAATCTTTCCTTCGCTAACCACAAGCCTATTATTAGATAGAGCCTTCAGTAGTTACAATCTTTTATTTAGCTTGCAATATTGGTGCTTGCGGCATTGCTGTAGTTCGTGTAATGAGGATTTTCTATGAGGTAAGTGACTTATGAAATGTATGAGTTATTGTTAGGATTTCCTCTAACTCAGGGCCATTCATTCTTGTTAATTATTTGAGGTCAGGTTATCATTTCTGAGCAGCCAGATTGCGTTGTATTAGGATATCCTAGGCCAGTGTTGAAATGATAAGAATAAGAGAAAGCAGGCTCCGTACGTTCAGTAGCACTCAGCAGCTTCAGAATCAAATAATGTAAAAGTTTCACCTTCTCAGTTATTTCACCTTAAGTAAAAATATAATTAAGAAATTTCACCTTTGAGATTGGACGCAGTAAGTGGATGTTGGTCAGACATGCCTTTAAGGCGACGAAGATGCGTCAACGAGTTTGAGCGATGTCGCAGATGTTCCTCTTACTATACTGCAGAAAGACTTTGGCGGGAATGCTGCCACTCTACATTATTGTGGTGGTCGCGAGAACGTACGGTCGCAAGAAGATCGGTGTCAGGATGGCCACGTGGCACTACCGACAGGGAAGACCATCGTGTTCGGCGTATGGCTCTGGGCATCGTACCGCATCAGCAGCAGCAATCTGAACAGCAGTTGGCACCACAGTGACACAACTAACTATTGCAAATCTGTTACTTCGAGGTCAGTTCCAAGCAAGACGCCCTGTAGCGTGCATTCCACTGACCCCTAACCATCGCCATTTTCGACTTCATTGTAGGGCAGAGTGGAGGTCTTTTGTGTTATTTGGTGAAAGTTGGTTCTATCTCGGTGCCAGTGATGGCTGTGGATTGTTTATAATGGGGCCAGTTGAGGGCCTGCTATCAAACTGCCTGAGTGCTAGTCGCACTGGGCCTACACCTGAAGTTACGGTCTGTGGTGCGATTTTGTATGACGGCAGGAGCACTCTCGTGCGTATCCCACGCAATCTGACTGAAAATTTGTGCGTCGGTCTGCTGACACAACCTGTTGTGCTGCTATTCGCGAACAGCTTTGCAGAGGTATTTTCCAACCGGATAACTCTGACACACACTGCTGTTGTAACCCGACATGCTCTACAGAACGTCGACATGTCGCCTTGGACCGTTTGATCACTAGTCGAGCACATATGGTACATCATCTGATGTCTAGTGGCATCCAAAACCAGCGTGAACCGTCCCTGTATTGGCCGAGCATGTGCAACGGGCATGAAACTCTACCTCATAAATTGACATCCAGCACCTGTAGAACACAATTCATGCGCGTTTGAATGCTTTCATTCTACATTCAGGCGATTACACCGGTTATTAACGTACCATCATTTCACATTTGTAACGGCTACTCTCGCGTTTTCATTCACCTGTGGTCTTTCAATGTGAATCACTTAAATATGTTGCCTAGGCAAATGTAGTCCCGAAATTTCATTACTCTACATTAATTATATTTTGGGTGTTGCGATTTTCTTTCCGTCAGTGTAGTTGACACCCACTCTCTAGTGGTATGTTACGCAACCATGTTTCAAGTCATTTCCCGGTTGAAACTGTTACTTTAAAGTGTCCCTATAATACCGTAAGTGAATAGAACAAGATTCTTTTCAAACAAAATTCACTTCACACACCGTCGAGATTTCCGCTTTGGTGCAAATATTTTCAGTGCTGTGATAAACGACGGTAAGAGATAAAAAGAAAAGAAATTGTTCTGTAAGGAGCCAATGGAGACCATTGGTACCTTTTGCGTCGTATTCTCTCACCCTGTCTAAGACATCGATGCATTATAATGAATGTAATGTAAAACACAAAGACCGCTTGTTAGAGGCAAGAAAAGATTTAACGGCCCAGATCTTTTCAGAATAATTAGTTCCATAGATCATATTCACGATAAATGTCATGATGAAAACATGCAACGGAACAAATGTATGTTGATGTAGGATGATTCTGCATAACGTCAAGAGGATAGGCACGAACGATGAATACCATATGGACGTATGGTTGGAAATGCGCTCTAAGGAAGATACGTGCACTTGAATATGAAGGTAAAAGATCTTTGACAGGACGGGTTTCATTTCTTTGAAAAACATCTGAGGACACAGCAGGTAAGTGTGTGTGTGTGTGTGTGTGTGTGTGTGTGTGTGTGTGTTTGTGTGTGTGTGTGTGTGGTGTGTGTGGGTGGGGGGGGGGGGTCGGTGGGCAGGTGGGTGGATGGATGTTTGTTTCCAATAAAAATGAGTATTTCTATTCGAGAACTCATCTCTAGTACAGAAGGACTTCTTGAGGACATTTACGTTTAAATCTGGAAACGCTTCTGCTATCTCTCAGCATTTCATTTCGATTGGTTGACTGTCAAACAGTCTTACAGCTGCACATCATTTTCCCGTCTAGCGTTGTACCTGGGAAAATCTATGTTGCTCTCAAACTCAAAGTGATAGTTTATAGCAAATTTCGTAAGTGAATAAATATGCTGTGTGGCTGTTGTCAATTTACCCAGCTGCTCAAAGATATTCCTGCAAGATATAAGTGTGTGAACTCCACCAATATTTGTAACTGGTTTCTTTTGTGCTGTGAATGATTTTTGCCTGAGTGAGGACTTACCCTAGAATATTATCCTATAAGAAATTAATGAATCACAATGTGCAAAAATTTTAACTTAGAACTGTATATCGCCAAATTTGCTAATTATTGTTATTGTAAAACTGGCCGACCCTAAACGTTTTACCACATCTGCAACTGGTTTTTCGAGCCTTGTTTTCATCGTTATGCGCATTTAAGGATTTTGTAATTTACTACCCTGTTTCTAATTTCTTGTTGTTATTCTAATTTAGTACGAAATGGGATATTTCTGACCATACTGAATTTATACTGAATTGGATAAGCTGCGTTCTTCAAAGCTGAAAGCTGGCCCATTAATACTAAACCAGACAATAGCTTTCACAAAAACATCAATTAACATTTTCTCCGTTGATGCGTCTTCGTTCGCTTCCAAAAGAACACCTGTATGAACGGGTCCAATTCTGCCTCCCGATTCAAATAAAATGGTAGCTCATTAACATAAAGCAACTACAGCAGTGGACCAGTGTTCTAACCTCATGGGACTCCGACTATACTTTCATCCCATGCAGATAATGTGGCGTCCCTCTTCATGTTATTCGAACAGTCTAGTGTAACTGTCTTCAATCTGGTTCTTAAATACCAGTAATACCCAGGCATCTGATGAACAACGTGTTATATAGAAATTAACTGTCTCTAATAAAATCCTACGATTGACGCAATCAAATGGCTTCAATAAGTCACAGAAGGTCATTACAATATCTTGTTATGAGCTCAGTAAACGTACAACTGCAGATTGGTGTTTCGGTGATTCGGTAAGTATCCCATAACTAAAAAGGTCGCTGACAACCATCGAGTATATTGTCTTCAAAAAAAATTAGAAAATGATTTAAGGGGTGACAATGGGTGGTAGTTACTGTCCTCTGAAGAGTCACCCTTCTTACAGAGCTACCTAACGAAGCTACAGATTAATCTGTCTGGGGAAAACTCTCAGAATTTATTGGTGATGCGTTACCTAAGTGACTACATATCTTAGATAATATAGGACGACAACGTTTTAATGTCTTGTAATATTACCTATCTCGTATTAACTTCTACTCTTAAAGTCGTGATGATCTTCCTCATTACAGTTCTGGACGTGAATTAGTTTTTTTTTTTCAGTCAGTGGCCTTCGCATTGTTTCTTTGGGATATTTTTTTCTCTTCTCAACTATTTCCACAAACGTTCCTACCCATTTTTAAGTTAGTAAAAATTTCTGCTGCACATGAATTGACTTTTACACTGTTCTGATTGTGGTCAACAGAAATAATTTCATCTTCTATGGCTTCTTTATCTGTTTGCCTTCTATCAGTGTTCTATATTTAATTGATTTTATTGACAGACCAATCAGTTTCAAACGAGATGAGCGTACTCCTGAATTATTGCTACTTTAATACGTCACAGTATTCTTTATAGCATAAACGTATGTCTGTGTCGCTACTTGTTCTGGAAATTCTGTACAAGTCCTTTTCTCGTCATAAAAACAAAAATAAATGAAGGACATCGTTCGAGTGTTACAAGTGTTTACTGAAGCAAACTAAGTAAATGATTGCCAAAGTTGAATGGCTATTTGTAAATTATGTATGCTACCATCGAAACAGCAGATTTTTTTCATGATGGCTATTTAGTTTGTGTACAGTTGTAGGTGTTACTGCAGACTGTTTGCATCTCCATTATTGTTTACACTGTATTTAAGATATTCCCACTCCTTGCGTCTCAAAACTTTTTACAGTGAAACAGGTACAAGTGCAAAATCGTTTTAGTTCAGGTGGTATATTTAGAAGAATTTTTGGTACACGGCTCGTGATATACATAGTACAATACATATTCAATATAAAACAAAGATATATAAGTAATTATATATATGAGTAATTCCACCCCATGAACCATGGACCTTGCCATTGGTGGGGAGGCTTGCGTGCCTCAGTGATACAGATGACCGTACCGTAGGTGCAATCACAACGGAGGGGTATCTGTTGAGGGGCCAGACAAACGTGTGGTTCCTGAAGAGGGGCAGCAGCCATTTCAGTAGTTGCAGGGGCAACAGTCTGCATGATTGACTGATCTGGCCTTGTAACTTTAACCAAAACGGCCGTGCTGTGCCGGTATTGCGAACGGCTGAAAGCAAGGGGAAACTACAGCCGTAATTTATCCCGAGGGCATACAACTTTACTGTATGGTTAAATGATGATAGCGTCCTCTTGGGTAAAATATTCCGCAGGTAAAATAGTCCCCCATTCGGGTCTCCGGGCGGGGACTACTCAAGAGGATGTCGTTATCAGGAGAAAGAAAACTGGCGTTCTACGGATCGGAGCGTGGAATGTCAGATCCCCTAATCGAGCAGGTAGGTTAGAAAATTTAAAAAGGGAAATGCATAGGTTAAAGTTAGATATAGTCGGAAATAGTGAAGTTCGGTGGCAGGAGGAACAAGACTTTTGGTCACGTGAATACAGGGTTATAAATACTAAATCAAATAGGGGTAACGCAGGAGTAGGTTTAATAATGAATAAAAAAATAGGAGTGCGGGTAAGCTACAACAAACAGCATAGTGAACGCATAATTGTGGCCAAGATAGACACGAAGCCCACGCCTACTACAGCAGTACAAGTTTATATGCCAACTAGCTCTGCAGATGATGAAGAAATTGATGAAATGTATGATGAGATAAAAGAAATTATTCAGATAGTGAAGGGAGACGAAAATTTAATAGTCATGGGTGACTGGAATTCGGCAGTAGGAAAAGGGAGAGAAGGAAACATAGTGAATATGGATTGGGGGAAAGAAATGAAAGAGGAAGCCGTCTGGTAGAATTTTGCACAGAGCATAGCTTAATCATAGCTAACACTTGGTTCAAGAATCATAAAAGAAGGTTGTATACATGGAAGAATCCCAGAGATACTAAAAGGCATCAGATAGATTATTTAATGGTAAGACAGAGATTTAGGAACTAGGTTTTAAATTGTAAGACATTTCCAGGGCCAGATGTGGGCTCTGACCACAATCTATTGGTAATGAACTGCAGATTAAACCTGAAGAAACTGCAAAAAGGTTGGAATGTAAGGAGGTGGGACCTGCATAAACTGAAAGAACCAGAGGTTGTACAGAGTTTCAGGGAGAGCATAAGGGAACAATTGACAGCAGTGGGGAAAAGAAGTACAGTAGAAGAAGAATGGGTAGCTCTGAGGGATGAAGTAGTGAAGGCAGCAGAGGATCAAGTAGGTAAAAAGATAAGGGCTAGCAGAAATCCTTGGGTAACAGAAGAAATATTGAATTTAATTGATGAAAGGAGAATATATAAAAATGCAGTAAATGAAGCAGCAAAAAGGAATACAAACGTCTCAAAAATGAGATCGACAGGAAGTGCAAAACGGCTAAGCAGGCATGGCTAGAGGACAAATGTCAGGATGTAGAGGCTTATCTCACTAGGTGTAAGATAGATACTGCCTACAGGAAAATTAAAGAGACCTTTGGAGAAAAGAGAGCCACTTGTATGAATATCAAGAGCTCAGATGGAAACCCAGTTCTAACGAAAGAAGGGAAAGCAGAAAGATGGAAGGAGTATATAGAGGGTCTATACAAGGGCAATGTACTGGAGGACAATATTATAGAAATGGAAGAGAAGGTAGATGAAGAGGAAATGGGAGATGCGATACTGCGTGAAGAGTTTGACAGAGCACTGAAAGACCTGAGCCGAAACATAGCCCCAGGAGTAGAAAACATTCCATTAGAATTACTGACGGCCTTGGGAGAGCCAGTCCTGACAAAACTCTACCATCTGGTGAGCAAGATGTGTGAGACAGGCGAAGTACCCTCAGATTTCAAGAAGAATATAATAATTCCAATCCCAAAGAAAGCAGGTGTTGACAGATGTGAAAATTACCGAACTGTCAGTTTAATAAGTCACAGCTGCAAAATACTAACACGAATTCTTTGCAGACGAATGGAGAAAGTGGTAGGAGCCGACCTTGGGGAAGATCAGTTTGGATTCCGTAGAAATATTGGAACACGTGAGGCAATACTGACCTTACGACTTATCTTAGAAGAAAGATTAAGGAAAGGCAAACCTACGTTTCTAGCATTTGTAGACTTAGAGAAAGCTTTTCGCAATGTTGACTGGAACACTCTCTTTCAAATTCTAAAGGTGGCAGGGATAAAATACAGGGAGCGAAAGACTATTTACAATTTGTACAGAAACCAGATTGCAGTTATAAGAGTCGAGGGACATGAAAGGGAAGTAGCGGTTGGGAAGGGAGTGAGACGGGGTTGTAGCCTCTCCCCAATGTTATTCAATCTGTATATTGAGCAAGCAGTAAAGGAAACAAAAGAAAAATTTGGAGTGGGTATTAAAATCCATGGAGAAGAAATAAAAACTTTGAGGTTCGTCGATGACATTGTAATTCTGTCAGAGACAGCAAAGGACTTGGAAGAGCAGTTGAACGGAATGGACAGTGTCTTGACAGGAGGATATAAGATGAACATCAGCAAAAGCAAAACGAGGATAATGGAATGTAGTGGAATTAAGTCGGGTGATTCTGAGGGAATTAGATTAGGAAATGAGACACTTAAAGTAGTAAAGGAGTTTTGCTATTTGAGGAGCAAAATAACTGATGATGGTCGAAGTAGAGAGGATATATAGTGTAGACTGGCAACGGCAAGGAAAGCGTTTCTGAAGAAGAGAAATTTGTTAACATCGAGTATAGATTTAAGTGCCAGGAAGTCATTTCTGAAAGTATTTCTATGGAGTGTAGCCATGTATGGAAGTGAAACATGGACGATAAATAGTTTGGACAAGAAGAGAATAGAAGCTTTCGAAATGTGGTGCTACAGAAGAATGCTGAAGATTAGATGGGTAGATCACATAACTAATGAGGAAGTATTGAATAGGATTGGGGAAAAGAGAAGTTTGTGGCACAACTTGACCTGAAGAAGGGATCGGTTGGTAGGACATGTTCTGAGGCATCAAGGGATCACCAATTTAGTATTGGAGGGCAGCGTGGAGGATAAAAATTGTAGAGGGAGACCAAGAGATGAATACACTAAGCACATTCAGAAGAATGTAGGTTGCAGTATTTACTGGGAGATATAGAAACTTGCACAGGATAGAGTATCATGGAGAGCTGCGTCAAACCAGTCTCAGGACTGAAGACCACAACAACGACATGAGTAATTAGTGTGAAATTAAACGAGCTGAAAAACAATGGGTTAATAGCGAGTAAAATTAAAATATCAAAATTAAAATATATTGGTGTGCTTCTAACACATTTGAGACATTATTGACAGCTCTTTCTACAGTTCCCTCACAGTTATTGAACATATAATCTTAATTATTTATTTCTGTGCTATCTCTTGAAGAATTTCGTTTCTGGGCAATAGTCGTGATGGTGTACCACTGTGTTGTCCATTTTCAGTGTTCTTCGTCCCCTTTGTAGACCACGTCCTCTTCTTTCTCGACTCCCTCTTCTCTTACCCATAGTAACTCCTGTCTGAGAATGGAATACTTTGTTATAGGGAGTAGTTATTCACCTCTTAAAGATTTTTCCATTTCTTAAAGTTTGTTTCAAACTCATCTTGATGGAAAGGCTGCAGAAAAGGCATTAATAGAGGACCAATATTTGGGCCTGCCGAAATCTGCTTCTATACACTCAATATTATGGTTTAGTGAATACCTGGCATTCCTCTGTTGTATTTTGTTTCCTTGTGTGTCTTTAGCAGCTTTATCCTTTGTTATCGCTTCCATGGATTTAACTGAATGGAAATTTTCTACTTTCCATTCCATTAAGGAAAGCATTTTGCTGACTTGCTTCACTGTTTCCATCCTGTTTTAGGGAACAAGTACATGTCTGAAGTGATCCTTTGCCTTCACGAAAAGATCAAAACCTTCGTCTTATTCCATATATGCATGGCTACATTCAAGGATCTTGTGATTTATGGTGCCAGAATGCTATCATTGCCTCAATGTGTACAAGCGGCATTTCAAAAATAGCCTATTCAAACATGCATTAAATATCACTGTAATTATTCTTAAATACATTAGGCTGTTGCTGTTGTTAAAAAAATACACACAAGAATCTTCATTACAGTTGCAGAAATTCTAATCATGACCACCATTTCACTTATTCTAGTTATATTCTAAATGCAGTCCAGCCATTGACTTAGCGCTCAAACTTTGCCATCACAAAGAGTAGCACTATGCAGGAAATACCTTGTACTTCTTTTGCTGAGAAGACATCCACGTTTCAGTTTTCAAAATGTACGTTTAGATCTTTTTTTGTGACATGTCACTTGTGCCATTTGTACTCTCAGCTCCGCAAATAAACAAGTCATGTTATTACTCTCAATAGACTCAGTTTGACATTCGAGGGTAGAGCTGCATAGTGCGACATAAGCAAAAACAAAGATGAGCTAAGCAGTCTGGGTCGAAAGGAAGCTGTGCTGTGTTTCGGGGACAGTTGTCCCTCTCCTCGTACGCTAGCCTCATCAGGCGGCAATCCACAGCGGGCTGAGAGCGCTGCGCCCCTGCCGCTCTCAGACTGGCAGACTGGGGCGCCGCCGCTCCTGGTACATCAACAGCAGCGGCGACACTTCCAGCCACCCTCAGAGCTGCGCCGCTTCGCAGCTTCATTAAGCAGCAGAGGGGCTGGAAAACAGAAAAGGCCCACCTCTCCTGCAATCAGTCGAAGCTGTTAGGGCTCCCCAAGTCCTTTTGTTGTTCGTCATTCGGATTCAATGTTGGTAAAATTGCAGCTCCGTGATGAAATTACTGCCCACGAGTACTTATTCGTTTACGCAAAAGACAACCACTCATTAAAACATTCATGAGTAAATATGTCAAGGTAAAGTAACAATCTATTGATGCACTTGCCAAGAGTTCAGTTGAACAGTCGATGGCTGCGGCTTGTTAGTATGTTCATAACCACCATCATCACATTTATCATAATCATTAGGTCGTTTCAAGGAGAAGGCACAATAATTAGTTTCAGTCATCATCTATCCTTCCGTCTCTTATGAGATCTGCTTAATTCTCTTTTACCAGTCGGTCGATTATTCATTACCTTCTTTGCAATCTGTTTTCGGTCATTGTATCAACATGATGCATTTCATTCTATTCTCTTCTATTTTGTCATTATCTGAAAACATCATTAACTAAAAAGATTTTTAAATCCTATTTTATTGGTTCATTCCTTTTGTTATCCATTTGATTACAAACTCGTATGCACAGAAGAGCCAAAGTAACTGGTACACCTGCCTAATATCGTGTAGAGCCCCGAAGAGCAGGCAGAGCTACTGAAACAACAGTTGACATGGACACGACTAATGTCTGAAGTGGTGCTGGAGGGAATTGACATCATGAATCCCCTCAGGGCTGTCCATAAGTCCGTAAGAGTCGGGGGGTGGAGATTTCTTATGAACAGCACGTACCAACGCATTCCCAGATGTGCTCAATAATGTTCACTTCTCGGGAGTTTAGTGACCAGCGGAAACATTTTCACTCAGAAGAGTGTTCCTGGAGCCACTCCGTAGCAATTCTATACGTGTGGGGAGACGCAGTGTCCTGCTAGAACTTCTCAAGTCCGTCGGAATGCACAGTGTGTATGAACGGATGCAGGTGATCAGACAGGATTCGTACGTACGTGTCACCTGTCAGAGTTATATCTAGACGTACCAGGGATCCCATATCACTCCAACTGCATACCCCCACACCATTACAGAGACTTCAGCAGCTTGAACAGTCTCTTGCTGACATGCACGGTCCATGGATTCATGAGGTTGTCTCCATACCCGTACACGTCCATCCGCTCGATACAATTTGAAACGGCCGGCCAGTGTGGCCGAGCCGTTCTAGGCACTTCAGTCTGGAACTGCGCGACCGCTACGGTCGCAGGTTCGAATCCTGCCTCGGGCATTGATGTGTGTGATGTCCCTAGGTTAGTTCGGTTTAAGTAGTTTTAAGTTCTAGGGGACTGATGACCTCAGATGTTGTCCCATAATGCTCAGAGCCATTTGAGCCAGGGCATTTTTGACAATTTGAAACGAGACTCGTCCGACCAGGCCAAACGTGGGCCCAGGTGAGGCGTAAAGCTTAGTGTCGTGCAGTTGTCAAAGGTATACGATTGGACCTTCGCCGCCGAAAGCTCTTATCGATGATGTTTCGTTGAACGGTTTGCACGCTGACACTTGCTCATGGCCTAGCACTGAAATCAGCAGCAGTCTACGAGAGGGATGCACATCTGTCACGTTGAAGGATTTTCTTCAGTTGTCGTTGGTCCGGTTCTTGCAGGATCTTTTTCCGCGTGCAGAGATATCACAGATTTGATGTTTTACCGGATTCCTGATCTTTATGGTACACTCGTGAAATGGTCGTACGGGAAAATCACCACTTCATCACTACCTCGGAGATGTTGTGTCCCATCGATCGTGCGCCGACTAAAACACCAGGTTCACACTCACTTAAATTTTGATAACCAGCTATTGTAGCAGCAGAAACCGATCCAACAACTGCGCCATACACTTTTTGTTCTATATAGGCGTTGCAGCAGGGCTGTATTCTGCCTGTTTACACATCTCTGTATCTGAATATGCATGCCTATACCAGTTTCTTTGGCGCTTCAGTGTATATCTCATGAACTTCATCTGTGCTGCTTGAATATGTTATTTTTCTTTTTCTCTTATCGTCAATGATTTGGAACGTCATGGAAGAGTAGGTACAGCCACAACTTTATATAACTTCATTTGCGTTTCTTTTCTTGTTTTTCTCCATAAAGTTCTTCACTTGTTGCGCAGATAGGTTGCTGTTTACTAATCTCCTTCTCAATGTCTTTGTCGCAGCTAAAACTAATGTCACATTCCACATAATTGAAGTGGGGTATTTGTTCAAAAACGCTCTCATTTATTATTATTTTCAATCTGACTGCATTCTTTGCTTTTAAAGCCATTATCTTTGTCTTTCTCGTATATGTAGTTAAGTTATAAAATACTGCATTTTGACTTAATCTATATACTTCTCTTTACAAATTATCTTCTATTTCCTTAATAATTATCTTGTCATCAATATATAACAATGCACTTAATGGTACACTATATCCTGTTTTCTTTCCTAAGCATATTTCATCATCCCATTTCATAATCAGGTCTTCAATATACACTGAGGCGCCAAAGAAAATGGTATAGACATGCGTACTCAAATACAGAGATATGTAAACAGGCAGAATATGGCGCTAAGGGCGGCAACATCTATATAAGACAACAAGTGTCTGGCGCAGTTGTTAATTCGGTTACGGCTGCTACGATGGCAGGTTATCAAAATTTAAATGAGTTTAAACGTGTGTTACAGTCGGCGCACGAGCGATGGGACACAGCATCTCTGGAGTATCGACGAACTGGGCATTTTCCCATAGGACCATTACACGAGTGTACCGTGAATATCAGGAATCATGTAAAACATCAAATCTCCGACATCGCTGCAGCCAGAAAAAGATCCTGGAAGAACGGGAAAAACGAAGACTGAAGAGAATCGTTCAACGTGGCAGAAGTGCAACTCCGTCCTCAAATTGGTGCATATTTCAATGCTGCGCCATCAACAAATGTCAGCGTGCAAACCATTCAACGAAATATCATTGATATGGGCTTTCGGAACCGAGTCCCACACGTGTACCTTTGACGACTGCACGACACAAAGCTTTACGCCTCGCCTGGGCCAGTTAACTCTGACGCTGGACTGGTGATGACTGGAAACGTGTTGTCTGGTCGGACGAGTCTCGTTTCAAATCGTATCGAGCGGATGCACGTGTACGGGTGTGGAGACAGACTCATGAATCCATGGACTCTGCATGTCAGCAAGGGACTGTTCAAACGGGTGAAGATTCTGTAATGGTGTGAAGAGAGTGCAGTTGTAGTGATATGAGACCCCTGATACTCTACATGCAATCTACATCATACTCCGGAAGCCACCTAATGGTGTATGGCGGAGGTACTTTCGGTACCACTCTCTGATCCCTCCAACCATTTTCCACTCGCGAATAGAGCGCGGGAAGTAGAATTGTTCGCCCACTGATTGATTATTGCTCACCAGTGTCGGATCCGTACCAGATAGTATTGATAGAAGAGATAGAGAAGATCCAACGTAGAGCAGCGCGCTTCGTTATAGGATCACTTAGTAATCGCGAAAGGGTTACGGAGATGATAGATAAACTCCAGTGGAAGACTTTGCAGGAGAGACGCTCAGTAGCTCGGTACGGGCTTTTGTTGAAGTTTCGAGAACATACCTTCACCGAAGAGTCAAGCAGTATATTGCTCCCTCCTACGTACATCTCGCGAAGAGACCGTGAGGATAAAATCAGAAAGATTAGAGCCCATACAGAGGTATACCGATAATCTTTCTTTCCACGAACAATACGAGACTGGAATAGAAGGGAGAACCGATAGAGATAATCAAAGTACCCTCCGCCACACACCATCAGGTGACTTGTGGAGTAAGCATGTAGATGTAGAAAGACTAAACAATATGTCGTATTGTTAGTGTGTTATCACTACACGAACGTCCCTTTCTGAAGCCTGATTGTTCTTCCGAATTTTTTGTATCAGTAATATTTTATAGGCTATGATTAAGAATTTTCCCATAAATTTTATATTAGCACTTAGTGAACTTGTTCCTCTATAATTTCCCGAGTTTTTGCTTCTGCCTTTTTTAAGTATAGGAAAAGGCAATAGGAAAGACATAGGGAATCATAGAGGAATGAGTTTCTAAATGCAAGTTATAATACACTACTGGCTATTAAAATTGCTACACCACGGAGATGTGCTACAGACGCGAAATTTAACCGACAGGAAGAAGATGCTGTGATGTGCAAATAATTTACCTTTTCAGAACATTCACACAAAGTTGGCGCCTGTGGCGACACGTACAACGTGCTGACATGCGGAAAGTTTCCAACCGATTTGTCATACACAAACAGCAGCTCACTGGCGTTGCCTGGTGAAACGTTGTTGTGATGCCTCAAGTAACGTGGAGAAATGCGTACCATCACGTTTCCGACTTTGATAAAAGTAGGATTGTAGCCTATCGCGATTGCGGTTTATCGTTTCGCGACGTTGCTGCTTGCGTTGGTCGAGATCCAATGACTGTTAGCAGAATATGGAATCGGTGGGTTCAGGAGGGTAATACGGAACGCCGTGCTGGATCCCGACGGCCTCGTATCACTAGCAGCCGAGATGACAGGCATCTTATCCGCATGGCTGTAACGGATCGTGCAGCCACGTCTCGATCCCTGAGTCAACGGATGGGGACGTTTACAAGACAACAAGCATCTGCACGAACAGTTCGACGACGTTTGCAGCAGCATGGATTATCAGCTCGGAGACCATGGCTGCTGTTACCCTTGACACTGCATTACAGAGAGGAGCGCCTTTGATGGTGTACTCAACGACGAATCTGTGTGCACGAATGGCAAAACCTCATTTTTTCGGATGAATTCAGGTTCTGTTTACAGCATCATGATGGTCGCATCCGTGTTTGTCGACATCGCGTGAAGGCACATTGGAAGCGTGTATTCGTCATTGCCATACTTGCGTATCACCTGGCGTGATGGTATGGGGTCCTATTGGCTACAGGCCTCGGTTCTAGCTCGCATTGACGGCACTTTGAACAGTGGGAGTTACATTTGAGATGTGTTACGACCTGTGGCTCTACCCTGCATTCGATCCCTGCGAAACCCTACGTTTCAGCAGGATAATGCACGAACGAATGTTGCAGGTCCTGTACGGGCCTTTCTGGATACAGAAAATGTTCGACTGCTGCGCTGGCCAGCACATTCTCCAGATCTCTCACCAATTGAAAACGTGTGGTCAATGGTGCCCGAGAAACTGGCTTGTCACGATACGCCAGTCACTATTCTTGAGGAACTGTGCTATCGTGTTGAAGCTGGATGGGCAGCTGTACCTGTACACACCATCCAAGCTCTGTTTGACTCAATGCCCAGGCGTATGAAGGCCGTTATTCCGGCCAGAGGTGGTTGTTCTGGGTACAGATTTCTCAGGATCAATGCATCCAAATTGCGTGAAAATGTAATCACATGTCAGTTCTAGTATCTTTGTCCAATGAATACCCGTTTATCATTTGCATTTCTTTTTGGTGTAGCAATTTTATTGGCCAGTAGTGTATTTATGGAAAATTCTTAGTGAAGAGCTACTGACTATAGCTGATGATGGTCTCCAACGTAATCATCTTCGTCGTCTGATGTACAGGGGCCTGAGAAAAACGCGAGAACACCGCGAGCAATGCACGATTGAACAGAAATGCAGATGCCAGCGAAGTCTGCAGGAATTGTCCTCAACGCGTGGCAAATGCCAGTCGCGGTGAGAAGAGAGTTCTTTGTGGTTGTAAGTGCATTGTGTCGGAGCTAAGTGGTTCGAACGTGGAAAATTGTTGATGCTTCTACGGTAATTGCCCTTTACAGCCAAGGTAGCGAAAGTGTGCGGTGTTACTGCAAATTATACCACATACAGGGAAAGCGGAAAAACATCAGCTACTAAGCCTCAACGCGGACGAAAGTGTGCGATGGGTGATCCTGACAGACGGTTGTTGAAGAGGGTTGGGACGAAAACCAAGAGGACGGCAGCTGAAAATGTAACTGAAGAGCCAAATTTGACATTCGTGAACCCTGTTAGCAGCAAAACAACAAAAAGGGAGTCCATAAGATGCAAAATTCAGGGGGGGTTGGTATTCCAAAACCACACGTCTGTGATTCAAATGTCCGTCATTGGAAAACGTTGTACCAAAGCTATAAGACCAGGACTACGGACCAATGGAGGAAAATACCTTGATCAGATGAGTCTTCTTTCACACTGTTTCCACCTTCTTTCCCAGTTTGTTTACAAGACGGGGGTTCGATGACGATTTGAGCAACCTCATAGTGGTATTTAATATGTTCCGTGGGTACTCTTCAAGGATCATGTGAAAATTTGGTTGATCAGGTGCATTCGGTGGTACAAACAGAGATGCTGTGCTCGAAGACGATAGGTCCGCTGTTCACACAGTTCGCACAATTCAAGACTCTTCTCTGGCTACCTCAGTCACCAAGTCTCAGTGTTACCTTATACTTTATGGTCCACTTTGGAGAGAAGGGTGCGTGATCTCTATCCATCTCCATCGTCACTACCTGGGCTTGCCAGTATTTTGAGCGAAGAATGGTATAAGATATCTTTCAAAACCATACAGGACATTTATTCATCTCTTCGAACATGACAGGAAGGGGTTCTGAATGCCGCATTCTTACACCGCATTAAGCATGGTAGTATGTTGTTGTTTTTGTTGTTCCCATAGTTTTGTAGAGCATCCTGTAGTGTCTACGGAGTCATTGGACGAGCTTGACGGACATGCTTGTGGCAGTAAACACCACTCTTCTTGCCGCTAATGTCAGCCTTTGAAAACAGAGCCACTATTTCTACTTCATCTGGCTTACTACGACACAGCGGAACCACTGTGCAGCCACATAGAAAACATATGTAAATGATCTGAGCGGTGTGCTATTTTGCGTTTGTATGTGGGGGGGAGGGGCTATGTGGACTAAGCTGGTGCTTATTATAGTGATTATCACTATAATAATTGAACAGCTCCTTCGGTTCACCTTTGTTAACAACTTCGGCCTGGTTTCTTTCAAAATTGTTCAAATGGCTCTGAGCACTATGCGACTTAACTTCTGAGGTCATCAGTCGCCTAGAACTTAGAACTAATTAAACCTAACTAACCTAAGGACATCACACACATCCATGCCCGAAGCAGGATTCGAACCTGCGATCGTAGCGGTCGCTCGGCTCCAGACTGTAGCGCCTAGAACCGCACGGCCACTCCGGCCGGCCTGGTTTCTTTGTTTGAGAACTCATACACGTCATTTTTTGGAGTAATGCCAAGAAAAAGTCTGTAAAGAATTACTCGTGTACGGTAATTGAGGTCCTTTTTAAACAGTGTGAGAAGACAGTTTAGGGTCAAAAACTAGTGGAAATTTTTTTTTATGTAGATTTTCATGGTGTATTTTTATTCTAAGTTTACCTTATTTCTCCGTGCTTCAATAGCTCTTTTTCAGCTACCATCCATTCTCCTGCGTCTTTGAATTTATCTTCGCAATTTAGCATCCTAATGTCTTCTATCTAGGAGCTGTTTTCTTGAGCGTCATGTATTGTCTTCTCGATAGAGGTCTCTAAAGATACTTTAGCTGCTTGTCTGTGGAGTTGTGTGGTTTGATTATTCGTTTCTTCTAACGATTATGACAATACCATAATACTGTCTTCAGATCCCACATATTCTACCAAACTACACTACGGAACCTGTATTCTCTTTTTCTCTTGCGTTCCAGTAGTATTTCACCATTTTTTTTCTTTTTTATTGTTTTCGTTGCTAACCTGTTATCAAGAATATGTGTCCTTGTATGACTCCGAGTTTGATCTTTCATACGACAAATGACTAAGTAAACAGGTTAATAAATAAATATATCACAGTAAAATGTGTTTCGTGAGGCAATGTTCAAACCTGCTGTGTTGGCACTGTCTTTCATCATTGCTAGCAATTTGGATTATCCGAGTTGGTTAAAATACGTGGCACTAATACAGAATTATTTGATAACGTTTTTTATGTCTATTAAAGCCATCAGAGCAGTAAAACTAAATGTAGAGATTCAGACAATGTGCGTCATCTGTAAGACCTTACTGACTTTCCTGCACTCAAAATGGCAAAAAGTACTCCCTAACGAAGCACAGAAACCAACTGAAAGGTTGATACATATGTAAACTGTCTTGTCCCAATCAGTTGAAGAATAATATAATTAAAAATGAAACTGCGTTTCACATATAAATTAGTGGAGCAAGTAATTACCGTTTTCGACATTTTACTCATTGCTCTTAAGTGCGTTTGTCTCAGTTCAATCGTTATGCCAGTCCAATAAGCTTGCACTTCCAGGAGTTCACGCATTTCTTATTAATGTCTCTAAATACGTTTCTTTAGCGAGTATTTGAAATGGTATGAAACAGTATTTCTGATATTTAAGTAATAACGAACTGTGAATGTTGCCTGATCTGATGTTCCTCTAATTCCAAGTTTTTGACGTGATATCTTTTTCCTCTCCTCGTGTGAAACATTGTGTTGTAAGCATTTACGACGCAACAACGAAATGTTTAACCCGTAGAGAAATTCTGAATCTTGCTCAACCCTTTTGTAGCTAATAATAGTCACTATCTGAAAACCACTACGATAAGAGCCCGATGTTTATGAAAATATATGTTGAGAAAGTCCAATGATGGAAATGGAAATGAGCGTTTGGCGTCATTGGCCGGGAGGCCTCTTGCGGGGCAGGTCCGGCCGCCTTGGTAAAAGTCTTATTACATTCGACGCCACATTGGGCGACCTGCGCGCCGGATGGTGATGAAATGATGATGAAGAGAACACAACACCTAGTCCCTGAGTGGAGAAAATTCCCGACCCAGCCGGGAATAGAACCCCGGCCAGTAGGACGGCAATCCGTCACGCTGACCTCTCAGCTATCGGGGCGGACTGTTCAAATAATAAAAAAAAAGTGGTTCAAATAGCTCTGAGCACTATGGGACTTAACTGCTGAGGTCAACAGTACCCTAGAACTTAGAACTACTTAAACTTAACTAACCTAAGGACATCACACACATCCATGCCCGAAGCAGGATTCGAACCTGCGACCGTAGCGGTTGCGTGGCTCCAAACTGTAGCACCTAGAACCGCTCTGCCACTCCGGCCGGCTTCAAATAATCATTGCATTATTTAACAAAAGTGTGCAGTCCACGTTGCTTTGTTACACGCAGAATTTATGTACACTCCACCATCATCTTTCAAAAACAATTATGAACCACCTGCGCATCAGTGAACATCAGTGGGCATAAATTAAAGGGCGGTAGGGAATGAAACAATAAACGTTATGAATCTAAGAAAAATAGCTTCGTTGCCATAAAAACTATAACAACGGGCAGTCTTGCACATCTCTGAAATTACACTTCGCAGCTGAGCAACATTCTGCACAGTGTTGCTCCAACCCATGCAATGTACCAACTCGCCCTTGATGTTACTTGGCATGCGGGGTAGAATGTGGTCGAGTCGTTCCTGGTGTCCTCCTGAGATCAAGGAAAGTGAAAGGAGAACTTTTGAGAAAAGGTGATCCGAGTTTCATCTAGTCCGAAGCAGTCGGTTTGATCTGAGTATAACCATTCCAATGATTCCTGCCGACTCAAGGAAACTGAGAAAGAAAGGGCAGTGATAGGGCATAGGAGCCAATAAGGTGTTGAAACTCTGGAGGACGACGATTGAAATCCATGTCCTACTACCCAGATTTAATGTTTGAATGCAGTCTCGCGGTCGTAACATTGAATAACAGTTCTCGGTTTTCCAGCTGCGTCAGGTGATTAAAATTACACGAGATTTCGACAAAACACTCTTTGGCCAATATCAAGAGGTATGATTGCCAGTTGGGTGCTGGAACGCCCCTTATATGCACTAGCTGCTGGATGTGGCGTCACTGCTGCCTGCAGCCTCCACCATCGTCATATGTGGGCGTGCGTTGAGAGGTTGTTCAACGTGCCCGCTTCAAACGCGCGATGGCTGGGTGCTACGCTTTGCTGAACTGCAAGCCACTGTCTTTATTTAGGGCGTTATCGGTGATTTTTACTTCAATGGGCACATCGAACTCCGAGTGAACGTATGCTCATGTATGGCGAGCTGCAAGCACCAGTGACGGTACAGCCGGCAGTTAGCGTATATAAGAGGCGTACCAGCAGCCCAGTGGTAGTCATATCAATTGAAAATGGCCTTGGAGTGTTTGGCCGAAAGCTCGTGTAATTTTAATCACTTGGCAAGGCTGGAAACCCGAGAACGTTTTATCCAGATTTTGAATTTCCGTGACTTTCCTATGACACTTAAGGGAAATAACAGAATGATACCTTTGAAAAGGCTCGTCTGGCTTCCTAGCCTTCCGTAATCCGACTTGGTGCTCCCTCTCTAATGACCTCTTCGTCGACGGGATGTTAAAACTCTTGTCTTCTTTCCCTCCTCGAGCAAAGTGTTCGTGAAACGTTTTCGATATGCTCTTGAATATTTTGGAACACGAACACATCGTGAAATGTTGATTATAGTGCTCTACAATGTAAGTAGGCTGTTTAAGTTTTTATGTTGGTAACGTCACGTAGCGCTCTATATGAAAATCACTGACTGTGCTATGTGAAGTCTGTGGCTGGTTTGCGTTGTTGGAATATTTGCTATTGTAGTGTTGGGCAGTTGGATGTGAACAGCGCGTAGCGTTGCGCAGTTGGAGGTGAGCCGCCAGCAGTGGTGGATGTGGGGAGAGAGGTGGCAGAATTTTGAGAGCGGACGATCTGGACGTGTGTCCATCAGACAGAGTAAATTTGTAATATTGGACATCACGAACTGATATATATATGTATGATGACTTTTGAACAATATGAAGGTAAATATATTGTTTGTTCTCTATCAAAATCTTTCAGTTGCTAATTATGCCTATCAGTAGTTACTGCCTTCATTAGTTAGAATCTTTTATTTATCTGGCAGTATTGGCGCTCGCTGTATTGCAGTAGCTTGAGTGACGAAGATCTTTGTGAGGTAAGTGATTCATGAAAGGTATAGGTTATTGTTAGTCAGGGCCATTCTTTTGTAGGGATTATTGAAAGTCAGACCGCGTTGCGCTAAAAAAATATTGTGTGTCGGTTTAGTGCTGCCAGAATAAGTAAAGAGAGAAATGTCTGAGTACATTCAGTTTTGCTCAGCTGTTTGGAAATAAAATGACGTAAGAGGTTTATCAGCACAGCAATTCATTAATTTTTCAAAGGGGATGTTCCAACAATAGCGATGGAAAGAAGAAAAATTACAGTTTAACGTCCGGTAAACAGTGTGGTACTTATAAACGGAGAACAAGCTTGAATTAGGAAAAGACGGAGAAGGAAATCGGCCTTGCCCTTTTCAAAGCACCATGCCAGCGTTTGCATTTAGGAAAACATCGGAACACGTAGATTTGATCGCTTGACGAGGATCTCAACCTTAGTCTTCCCTAATGTGGACCCAGTGTGCTGGCCAATGCGCCACCGTGTACGGTGCTCGTCATTATGCTGGAGGATCCGGCCTCAGTACGGCACACCTAATGTCTTTCTGTCATAATTTGTAACGCAACACTTTCAAATGAGCGTTAATAAAGATTTAACTTTCCAACTTGCACTCAAGGAGTTACTTGAAAGCTGCGAAAAATCTCCATAATCTTATTTCTACTCAAACTGCACAACATTCCTCCAGGTACCTCCTCCTACTGCCCCATTGCCTCACCTCACTGTTTAGCAAGCTCTTCGAAACCATCCTCTGTTGAGCGTCTATCAATACCTGAACCAACAACACAACCTTACCATTAACTAGTGCGGGCTCCGTAAAAATTTCTCATCTAATGACCAGATTCTGCACCTAATCCATCTCCTGTACCATCAGCTCAACAGTCATAAATCCACTGTCTTCGTCTCCATCGAGCTAGATATTCCAATCTTTTCTTCAAACTCTAAAATTCTGCAGCATATTATGTCCTCCTTATTGCATGCTTCCTGCCTAACCGCCCATCCATTGTCACCATTGTAACACTGAATACCGTGCTTTCCATCACACTGCAGGCGTGCACCAAGAAGGCGTCCTCTCACTCCTCCTTTGTGTCCTGTACACAGCTGATATGCCCAAACCACCTCTACTCGTCCACTATCCAGATGACACCGCTTTTCTCGTCCTTCTTCCCGCACTCCAAAAGGCCCTACGGTCTCCTCATATCCACATCCATTTCTTTACCTCCTGAAGCTTATGCCTCCAAAACTCAGGCAATAGTTATAGGGCGCACCACCTGCACTTTCCACCTCCATGACTTACGCACCATTCACCCCTCTCCTATACATTTAACTAACACACTAAGATATCTTGGACTAACCATCACCTGGAAACATCACATACTAACCATACAACAGAATTCCTACCAATGTGTGTCATTTAGAGGTGACAAATAAAATTTCGTGTCTTTTGTGATTGAGGGATTCCAAAAATATGCCTTTTGATGAGTAATACTCCAATTTAAGCAGTTTTCCTATGCTGATAAAAATTTATTTTGCTAAATTTGCCTTTGATTATAATGTTTATTGAGATTTCCGACAAAAGGGCATAAATTAATACGAATTCCACCAATATTTGCTCAATAACAGGTTCAATGAACTCAGACAACTTTCTTTGTATTGTTTCTCTATTACCAAACACGAAAAATGTATTGTAAAATAACTAGAAAGCTTCAGCCAACAACATTCATCAAACCTTGCTTCGATTCACTCCTATACATCATTCTTCTGCTTGCTCCTGGTCTATAATGTATTTTCCTCTTTCCTCATGAGCATACACTTTGCCAGAAGCCTCTGTTACTTTATCCACACACCTCTCTATTGACTGTCTATGATTTTGTCACATTGGAGCCTATATTGGTTCCTGAAAAAATTTACTTGCTTCTGATATTTAGAGTTTGCAAGTAAGAGGAGGTTCATATCCCTTTCTCTGGCCAGTCTATAGGTTCCACAAGTGAAGTTGCATTTGGATTTATCGCAGGTGTTTTCCTATTGTGAACAGATACGTCTACTGGTGCACCATCATCTTAATTCCTCAATTCACTTACCTTATGGGACCCTGCTTACCTTTCATCTTGGTCTGCAGAACATAAATGTATCGAAAGCACCATTTCACTAAATGTGAATCAAGATGAATGTTGGACTGTTGGCAAAACAATATCTGCCACTCCTTTTTTCTGAGATTTTAGGAGCTTCAATTGATAAGGAATGTGGCGGGATCCTTGCAGCCAAAACAGTTTCGATTTGATTTTAAACCAGCACGGATAGTAAACGCCAACAGTGTATTCCACAAGCAGTTGTATTGTCTTCAAGTTGTTGTCTTTAGGGTCATGTTTTGAAACCCAAATGCGACAAATTGCATTTGCAGTTGTTAACCACTAAGAGTGACTTAGAGGACCAACTTCTAGCAACGCCAGATTACTTGGAAGTGCACCTGTCCTTACAGCCTGTTATTGTGTAACCATAAGCCTCATCTGTCGAGCGATCTTTGACAACAGTGTCACTCAATGGACCCAAAGGGACTGATTTCAAGTTCTGTAGTGCTGTCAAGCATGTTTACATCTTACCATTCTACGTGTTGTTAGACAAAGTTTTTCCATCCAACTGTTTGATCAATTGGCGAGAAAGCTGCTCAAGCCAATAAGATGAGTTTACGATTTAGATTTGCCTCAACTCTCTTTCCCAACCAATGTTAAAAATCTCTGAGTCGCCACCAATGGCCTCCAAACATTTATCAATGGTGTTTATCTTTTAAAAATCCACAACACGTTTATCAAAATCTTCTGTGCGTTTTCCTCTGTTAAGTCTTTCCCTGGAGTAAAATGGCAAAAATACTTCCACCTGACAGCAAACAGTGTAATGCTCTTCTTTCACAATACTGAGGACTTGAGTTATTTTCTTGTAACATAACTTTAGTGGAATCCTAGCGTCCATCAAAGGAGATGTGTTTAGTCTTGCCAAGCCTGCATCGAAAATGAAATTAGTCATCAAATAATTTTATGACTTTGTCTTGAGCCCTTGTTACTTTGTTGTGATCTACCACAAGTCTCCTGTCTCCTAATACAGCTTCCAAATTGGCAGCTGTTGTAATGACATGTAAACTAACACCTTACCTAATACTTCGCATGCAACATTGTGCATTTGTAATGTATTCTACTGACTTGTACTTGAAATAGAAGTTTCATCACGTGGTAGCTGTGAAGGATCTTCAGAATTTTCATCTTTAAATGAGTTGGCACTTTGTCTTCTTGAGAGACAAGAAGTTCATTTGGTGGTAACGTTAACACTTCCTTCCTTTTCTGCTTCCATTCAGAGATTCTTCTAACATCATCTTCTTACCTCTCCTTTTTTTTTAAATTTGTCTTCTGTCCTCAGATAGATCTAGTAATCTAATTTCATGGAACCCAACAGACCCAACCTTCTCTCTTTGACATTTTACCTGAACACAGCTTAATCTCACACTTGCAATTGAGGATGCCAAAGACTTTGTCTAACGTAGCTATAAAAGCCCCATTCTCTTCCAGTTTTCCTCGGCCAAGAGATATGTTTTTGGTGTTTCTTTCAGTTATCTTCTATCTTCTTGAGCATTGTGATCCTCGAATTTAAAAATCGCACCACAAAACAATTGTTAGCTAGTCCCCACTTTTCAAGTACTTGTTGATAAATATCCTTTGTAAGAGTGGCTGTTGGGTAATTTCTGATATTCTCTCCACTCTGCTCTCTTACCGTAAGCCCAAATGTTAGAGCATTAGGCGAAGTTGGGGGTATGCAAGGCAGCATTTCAAAGATTCAAATGGCTCTGAGCACTATGCGACTCAACTTCTGAGGTCATCAGTCGCCTAGAACTTAGAACTAATTAAACCTAACTAACCTAAGGACATCACACACATCCATGCCCGAGGCAGGATTCGAACCTGCGACCGTAGCGGTCGC
This sequence comes from Schistocerca serialis cubense, assembly GCF_023864345.2. NCBI lineage: Eukaryota > Metazoa > Arthropoda > Insecta > Orthoptera > Acrididae > Schistocerca > Schistocerca serialis. The sequence continues at coordinate 990,454,195 of NC_064638.1, forward strand.
TCGGCTCCAGACTGTAGCGCCTAGAACAGCACGGCCATTCCGGCCGGCGGCAGCATTTCTCGACCAGTTCCGGGTAGTTACTCATGTGAGTGGTTATTGCCAGTATTGTCTTCATTTCACTATCTATACTTCTAATTTCTCAAGTGGAAGCAATTATTCATGCCTAGAAAAATAAAGACAAGAAAATGTCACTATTTGTATAACATTAATACAAAGGGACTCTGCTGCATATGAGTATTGCTAGTTTAAAAATTTTTCGAGTGGCATAAACAAGTTTACAGATTTTATAGTACATTCTTATTTTTCGAGCGTAAGCACAGACAGCAATAATGATAAAAAGGTACTTCTTGAAAGAACTACGGCCTTGTATTGCTTGTATTATTTCGAATTACGATACAATGCTCCTTTAGACATTCATGCAAGCATGTCACAAGAAACTTTACACCGTATATCGGAATAATACTGGCACTCCAACATCTTATTTATCCGCCGACACCGGGCAAGCTACTTCCAAGTAAAATGTATCCTCTGCACAGAAATATGCATGATGCATGTACGAGTACAGGTTGAGGACACATGGTTGACGACATATGGAGTTTGGGGCTGGCTCTCAACCGTGCTCTGATAGCCAAATATTAAGGCTTCCGCTCGCGATAAGCGGGAAATACGGGTTCGAGTCCCCGTCTGGTAAAGATTTTCGGTGTTGTCGTTCCACTATACAGCTGATAGTAGTACATCATCGCAACTGCAAATATGTAGCATGTATTTTACTTGGAACGTCGAGCTATCACGAAACTAAAGCAACTATTTACCAAGCAAAACAATGTAATTACCATTTCTTGTAAATATAGTTGGGAATTACCAACCAAACTAAAATTTTATAGCCCGCCTCATTTTCTCGAAAACTAGGTCAAAATATTTGACACAAGCTAATGCCAACAACAGCCCTGGCCGAACTTGAAGATTGCACCCCTCCACTCCACTGTCACTGTCCTCCACACCTACAGCACCTTGATCTGATCCACTTTTCCTATGAATATTTTACATCCCTTTCCACATCCGACTACCCTCTCCCACACGACTAATATCCAATCCGAATATGCTATCTCGCCCCTCCCAACATGTCCGAAAACTTCTCCACATGTATGCCAAAAGAAATTTCAACTGTGTGCCCCTCCCAGATCATAGATTCTGTCCCAGCATTTACCCATCCTACCAATTTTAGGCCCAACCTAACTATTCCATCTCGTCAGGGCTCCCTACCCCTTCCTTACCCATAATTACTTACAACTGTTTCTTCTTTCACCTTCCTTTCTCCTAGCTCCTTTTTCTTACGCAATTGTAGCATCAATGATACCCTCCCTCCCCCCCCTCCCTAGTCCAGTGCCACTCTTGTATCCTAACAGTAACACCTACTACATCGAAACTATGCAGAGGTCCTTTATCCTTATACCAGATCCATTCTGCCCTCCTCTACGTTCAACCTTCTCACCCTCAACAGTAGGCAATCCCACAACAGGTCCTTCCAGTTTCAGTGCCACTGAAGTGCTTCTTTTTAACGTCGGTGTTCTGCAACATATTTTTAAATGTACTGTTACAGTGTTGTGTTTTTACCTTTTATTACTACTGTTTTTAAATAAAACTGTAGGAAGTCATGCTCTTGTATATTAAATCCTCCATATTATTTCCACCTTTAAAATTTTTTAACTTCTTTGTAAATATCTCGCCTTTGTGTTAGTGTTTTTCGTCTGATTTGGGTTTCTTGTCAGTTGGTTGGAGAGCTGGTTTACTGTGCCATTGATGGTGTGAATGTGGGGGGATGAAGTAACAATAAAGAGAAAAATAGGTCGAAGGCGATTCTTCTCCAGCACTGTCTACTTCAGCTTGGGTACTGCCCAGTAACAGTTCGCTAGTTGTTGCTCTCCCTGTTTCATAAATTCGTGCTGCTCCATTCTTTGCGTCTGTGGCTGTTTGTGTAGTCTGATTGTGTCGTCTAGACTTTCTTCTGTGTGTTATTTCCATCTACGATACTTACTTCCGTGTGTTATCTGCATGATCGAGACATCTGTGTGTGTGCATACGTCCCATTGTCAACTTCTTTTGTGGGTCATCGTTGCTTTCACGTTCGCCATCTCGTCACCACAGCTGTCGTCGCCGACGTTAACTGTCCATCACGCACCAACCACGCTCTCGCCGCCGACGCTGCCGCCGCCGCCACCACCACCACAACATATGTTTGTCGCATCATTGCATCAACCCTGACTAGCTGCTTCCTCCTCTGTCACATTAGAAACATTCTCATCCTTCACAACTACACCACAGTTCATCATTACTGTCCTAGAGCCAATATGACGGCCGAGGCTGCTAATCACTGTCTGCCATCATGGGTCATTCCACAACGTCTGTCATCTGTACCTCTGCCTTTCCTGCTCCCATTGCAACTGCATGGAGCTTGTCCTTTAACCCACCCCTACCTCTATCGTCTCTTACCAACACCAACCCCTCCCACCACAGCAGTAACACATGCATTACCCTCTGTCCCCAGTTCCCCCTACTTTTCTCTTTCAACTGCGTATCACTAGCCAACGCATCTACCACTGCCACATGCATAAAAGCTCACCGAGCAACAATTACCACATATGACATCACAAGAATCAGTTCCTCAAGCCTAAAACACCAAACAATACACACCACGGCGAAGAAACTGCACCAATCGCAGGCAACACTCCATAGCTTCCCATCCTACCATACCTCATCCCACAAACACCTACACCCTCCAACAGACTTTGGAAAACCTAGAAAACATCAAACCACCGACATCTGTTCCACTCTTATGCCAAAAAGGCCGCAAACTGTTGCCCCCCCCTCTTTCCTACATTTTCCCCTACCATCTGCATCTTCATCCTCTCTACTAAAAAAAAAAAAAAAAAAAAAATACCCACACTCCTCAAAACCAAATCACTGACCCTCGAAATTAAAAATTACGTACTAAACATCTACATCCAACACATCATCCCAAGAAAATACTCCATACTACTAAAATCCTTAAACACCGAATTTCACATTGCCCTTCTCTCCAAAATTCCTTGCATCATCTTTGGTCCCATACACTTTTAGCACCTCTTGCCATTATATCCCATACCAAATGACGCCAGCCTCCCTTCCATCCTCCTACTCTCACCATAGTGATCATCAAAGTCGACCTTGAGATCACACATGAGGAACTGCAATCCAAACTGAACAACAACTAGAAGTTCATGAAGTCCTTTGGGTCAGCAATGATTATAGTCCACTCACCTTGTTCATGTGTTTACTGAATCCACCTCCACCATAGAGTTCCTCCATAAAGAAAGTGCCCTGATATATCACAACCATACATGGTCCTTCCAAACCCCAAGCTCAGTCCTACTGCTGCCAAAAGTGTCTTATGTACCCAACCACAGATTGTAAAAACCTACTCACTTGTCCTCAATGCAAATACTCCTGTTGCATTAAACATTACCCTAACCTTGCTTCTGTTCCTATCTGAAACACCTGCAATGAGTCCCACCCCACCTGTTCTGCGAAATGCATGGTCAAGCCTCAAATGACCAAATGTGAGCTCACTATCTCAATCTGTCTCATAGATACTTTCATTCATCTCAACATTTCTCTGCGCCCAGCCACCACTGCTGAAGATATCATCAATTTGATTACAATCATATACAAAACTTTCTTCCCTTCCAACATCCACACACCCTCCAAAAATCTCGACTGTTGTCCATACTGTCTTACATCTCATCACCCAAGACACCTACTCCCATAAGCAGGTACACTTCGCCTTAACCTGCTTCAAAACCCTAGCCTAAACCCCTTCTAAACACTACACTTGGCCCTCAGAATGATGCAAAAGCACTACAGCATCCAGTACCACAACATCCACTCGCTACCTACCAACATGCATCTTTTAATGCATACCCCATCCAATCAGAACGGCCATAACTTCATCCTTAGCGAAACGTTCCTCCAACCCTATCAGAGCATCCACACCTCTTCCTACATATTCCAATGTACAGATGATCCCCTTCTCCAAGCCTGAAATGTAGTTGGAACTGGTTATTACAAGACCGTCACAGTTAGGCCACAACCTTGACACAATACTCTTACCACCCACCTTACCGTTACTCTATCCTTTAACACCGTAAGCAGTACCCGTGCCACTATCTACATCTGACCTAACTGCCTCATTATTTAAAGCTTCCTCACCCTTTTTTTGGTTCATCAGTCTTCTGACTGGTTTGATGCAGCCCACCACTAATTCTTCTCCTGGCCAACCTCTTCATCTCAGAGCAGCACTTGCAATCTATGTCCACAATTATTTGTTGGATGCATTCCAGTCTCTGTCTTCCACTACAATTTTTACCCTCTACTGTTCCCACTAGTACCATGAAAGTCATTCCTTCATGTCTTAATGTCCAATCATCCTGTCCCTTCTCCTTATCAGTGTTTTACACATATTCCTCTCCTTTCCGATTCTGTTTAGAACCTCCTCATGTCTTACCTTATCAGAGCACCTGATTTTCAAGATTCGTCTGCAGCACCACAATTCTTCAATTCTCTTCTGTTCCGGTTTTCCTACAGTCCAATTTTCAGTACCATGCAATGATCTACTCTCGACATACATTCTCAGAAATTTGTTCCTCAAATGAAGGTCTATATTTGCTACTAGTAGAGTTCCCTTGGCCAGAAAAGCCCTTTCTGCCATTGCTAGTCTGCTTTTGATGTCCTCCTTCCTTTGTCCGTCATTGATTATTTTACAGCCTCGGTAGCAGAATTCCTTAACTTTATCTACTTCGTGATCATCAATCCTGATGTTAAGTTTCGCGTTATTCTCATGTCCGCTACTTCTCATTACTTTCGTCTTTCGTCGATTTACTCTCAATCCCTATTCTGTTCGCATTAGGTGGTTCATTCCATTCAGCGGATCATGTAATTCTTCTTTACTTTCTCTCATGATATCAATGTCAACAGCGAATAGTATCATTGATACCCTTTCACCTTGAAATTCTTTTATTTCCATTATTGCTTCCTCGATGTACAGATTGGACAGTAGAGGAGAAAGACTACATCTCTGTCTTACACCATTTTTAATCCGAGCACTTCGTTCTTGGTCGTCCACTCTTATTATTCGCTCATAGCTGTTGCACATATCGTATATTACCCGTCTTTCCCTATGGTTTATTCCTATTTTTCTCAGAATTTCTAACGTCTTGCACCATATTACATTTTCGAAAGCTTTCTGCAGGTCGACAAATCCTATGAACGTGTCCTTGTTTTTCTTTAATCTTGCTTCCACTATCAACTGCAACGTCTAGATTGCCTCTTTGGTGCCTTTACCTTTTCCAAAGCCAAACTAATCGTCATCTAGCACATCCTCAATTTTATGTTCCATTCCTCCGTATATTCTTCGTGTCAGCAACTTAGATGCATGAGCTGGTAAGCTGATTGTGCGATTATTCTCGCATTGGAATGAGATTTTCGCTCTGCAGCGGAGTTTGCGCTGTTACGAAACTTCCTGGCAGAACACTTGCCCGCAAAAGGCAAAGGTCCCGAGTTCGAGTTTCGGTCCGGCATACAGTTTTAATCTGCCAGGAAGTTTCAGTTCTCACACTGCCAGCTCTTGCAGTCTTCGGAATTGTGTGGATGATAATTTTTTGAAAGTCAGGTGGTATGTCGCCAGACTCACACATTGTACACACCAACGTGAATAGTCGCTATGTTGCCACTTCCCTCAATGATTTTAGAAATTCTGATGGAACTTCATGTATCCCTTCTGCTTTATTTGATCTTAAGTCCTGCAAAAAATGGTTCAAATGGCTCTGAGCACTGTGGGACTTAACAGCTATGGTCATCAGTCCCCTAGAACTTAGAACTACTTAAACCTAACTAACCTAAGGACATCACACAACACCCAGTCATCATGAGGCAGAGAAAATCCCTGACCCCGCCGGGAATCGAACCCGGGAACCCGGGCGTGGGAAGCGAGAACGCTACCGCACGACCACGAGCTGCGGACAAAGTCCTGCAAAACTCTGTAGAATTCTGATTTTAGTATTGGATCCCCTATCTCTTCTAAATCGACACCTGTTTCTTCTTCTATCACATCAGAAAAATCTACCCACTCATAAAGGCTTTCAAGTACTCTTTCCACCTATCAGCTCTCTCCTCTAGATTTAACAGTGGAATTCCCATTCCACTGTTAATGTTACCACCCTTGCTTTCAATGTTACCTCAGGTTGCTTTCAATGTTACGTAAGGTTGTTTTGATTTTCCTGTATGCTGAATCTGTCCTTCCGGCAATCATTTCTTTTTCGATTTCTTCACATTTATCATGCAGCCATTTCGTCTTAACATCCCAGCACTTTCTATTTATTTCATTCCTCAGCGACTTGTATTTCTGTGTTCTTGAATTTCATGTGTGACGTTTTTGTACTTCCTCCTGTCATCGATCAACTAAAATATTTCATCTGTTACCCATGGTTTGTTCGCAGTTATCTTCTCTGTACTTATGTTCTTCTTCCCAGCATCTGTGATGATCCTTTTTAGGTATGTCCATTCCTCTTCAACTGTACTGCCGACTGAGCTACACCTTGTTGTTGTATCTATAGCCTTAGAGAACTTCAAATATATCGTGACGTTGCTTAGTACTGCCGTATCCCTCTTCTTTGTTTAGTGATTCCTCCTGGCTAATGTCTTAAGCTCTAGTCTACTCTTTATCACTACCACTTTGTGATCTGAGTCTATATCTGTTCATAGGAATGCCTTACCATGCAGTGTCTGATTTCGGAATCTCTGTCTCACCATGATGGATTTAACTGAAATCTGTCCGTATCATCCGGCTTTTTCCCTCCATATCGACTGCATATTTTCCACCTATATTATTTCTGCTGACCTCAACATCCATAGCAGATTCTCTGCAGAACTCCAGTGAGGGCGTCAGTTTACAAATTTCCTGCAAGGTGACATAGCTCCAACCAACACCACAACTGTCCTGAAAGCAACACCTCACTAGCTCATCCTAACGTCAACCAGTCTCCTTGGATAACCTACAACAGAAGTTCGAGATCCAGTTGGAAGTGACAACCTGTATGTTCCCCTCATTACCTCCTACACACTACCTCATCCCCATGTGTCCCATCGCAATCTGTGTCCAAGAGTTCTCCAACACTAATCCTACACCAGCTGGAATGCCTACTGGGAAATCATAGATACCACACCTTCCCACAACCTCATGGTATACATCCTGCCACATCCTTCCCATAGCAGACATTTCCAGAAGCTATATACGCCCACTTCCGTAGCAAGACCATATACCTTCATTGCCCCACTCTCTTCCACAGTCCCTACTTCTCCTCCAATAATCCCACCCCTTGTACTGCTCCTTCTTGAAGACTCTTCCCCTTAACTCTTCCAGAAATTGCAAAGGATTTCATCAACTCACTAGCAATAACGCCATCCTTCACTAGCTGCTCCACCACAACAATCATCCCTTACCTGACAACCTGAGCAAAGCTGACAGCTTTGCATCCTTTCTCCCTGAGATCTTTCCCATCTCTGACGACTTCATTTAGATTACTCCATGTTTCCTACCATCAACGAAAACGCAAACTCCGCTGTCCCAGCTTCCAGTATTTGGCCAACGTATCACCAATAGAATTAAATACTTCTAATAAAGCACATTTTTGCCATTAGCTGTAAAATTGTATGTTTATTCCAGCGGTTTCTGTTTTAGTCATCACAGGTGACAGTGTACATCAACTGATCCATAATACATTTTCTCAATTATGACTCAGTTATGTATGTTCTCATTTGGTTGGATTATGTTTTACGAAAGTGTATTTTTTAATCCACCGATGAACACTAATTTTCTCCTGAGAAGATGCTGTAAAAACCAAAACCAATAGAGAATAAACATACAATTGTATAGCCGATGCCACAAACATGCTTTTTCCAAATTTCCAACACACGTAGACACCCAAATACGAAATTTTTTACTAGTATTAAATATACCAAACATAGTACATGACATAAGAAAAGTACTCCACAAAAAGCGCGACACTTTCCCTGGTCCTAATTGCACTACCAATCGAAACTTCAAAGAATGCCTCCTCTCATTTCTAGTCACCCTTGCAATCGTTAACACCACCATGCTCTCCATAGCCTACTGTCCTCAATTGTGGAAAACATACAAAATGCTGCCTCTCCTCAAACTGCACAAACCTCCTACTGGTACCTCCTCCTAACATACCATCTGCCTCACTCTCGATGCATCCATCAAAACCTGAACCAACACCACCGCCTTCCCAGTATCCACTGTGGTTTCTGGTCTGTTCCTCCTCTGATGACCAGCTCCTGAATCTCATCCATCTCCTTTCCCATCAGCTCAAATCCCGTAAATCTGCTACTTTTGTCTCCTTTGACGTAGAGAAAGCCCACGGCCATGTATTGCATTCTGGGCTCCTCTTCAAACTTCTGACGTATGCGATTCCAAATAATTTTGTCTGCCTTATTGTGTCCTATATAATCGTCCATCCTTTTTTCACCAATAACAATACCAACTCCTGTGTTTTCCATCCCACTGCAGTTGTGCCCCAAGACTATGCGCTCTTTGCTCTCCTTTATCCCCACTACATTGCTGCTATGATCAAACCACCTCCACAGTGTGACGATGACAACTCTTCCCTCGCCCTTTACTGTACACTCCAGAAATCCGAATGATCCGTCCAAATCTGCTCCAATCAGTTTACCTCATGATGTTACCAATGCATCTCGGAGTAGCCACATGGTCTGGGCGACCTTGCCACGGTTCGCGCAGCTCCCCCCGCCGGAGGTTCGAGTCCTCGCTCGGGCATGGGCGTGTGTGTTGTCCTTAGCGTAAGTTAGTTTAAGTTAGATTAAGTAGTGTGTAAGCCTAGGGACCGATGGCCTCAGCAATAATGATAAGATGAACCACCTGTACCTTCCATCTACATCACCTTTACTTTTACAAGCATCATATCCAGTTAAATAACACGCTACAATGTTTTGGACAGACTCCTAACCAGCAACTAATGCAGATAGCTCACCTATTAACATCCCAACACGAAGACCGCAACAGTTTATCCCTCCCACCAACTTTAACTATTCCACACTTATCCTCATCAGGACTTCTATCTCAATTTCCCTCCTCACCCCTGCTCTCCCATACCCTCTTCTTACCACTATCCTACTCACGCACTAACCTCCTTCTCACCCTATGTCTTTCTCACCTTCTAGCTTCGCGCTATTCGCCCAACACCTACTTTCATAGCTCCCCTATCCTTATGTTTTCTATACACTCTGCTCATCCCTATGAAACATATTCTCTCCTCCAAAAATATTTCTCTCCTGTCGCAGGCCCTTCAAATTCCAAGTGGAATTGCAGTGCTTTTTCTTCGAATAAATTCACCGTTCCGTTATGTGCTTTTAAAATGTGTATATCTTCGTTTTGAAGTTCTCCTTCCACGATTTTAAATTTAAAAAGTCCCAATGGATTTTCACTCATCTTTATTACGTTTTTAAAAATCTCTTGGCTTAAGGGTGGAGTATTGTACCTCTAACAGCCCACCCACCACTCATATTGCATGAGGGAGATGAAATAACAACAAAGGAAAAAAATTCGTTGACTACGTCCCTCCTAGATCATCACTGTGCCTTCCATCGAGTCGACGGTTTTCAAAAAGGTGCCGAAACTGGGTGCCTCTTATTGTATCTTGCTCATTGAGTAAAATAGTGGGAGGAAATTTCTGATGGCAAGCAATCTCCATCTCTCTAGCAAATCCTAAAATCTGCTTTTTCGACCCCAATGAAACAATTTTAATTGCGAGATCACATACAAAACACGGTGCCCTGTCATTCTCGTGGTAAGTAAAATTACATTTATCAGCTGCGTCCCTTCTTTCCGGCGCCACATGCTCGTTGAATAGCACATTTTGCTATTATGATTTAGATTAAACTGCAGAATCAAGTAAAGAACGATAAAATACAACTTTTTCACGAATTTGTTAATTCTGGTTCAAAGTATTATGGGAACAGGGATTTCAGTATTCATATGTACTTCACGATAACTCATTCATTGTAATGTAGCGTGTTGTAAGAATTTTTGAATTATTGTGCTACAGGCAACACTGTGTTTTTTGGTAATTGTTATTTGAATTTACCGTACTTTCATATAAAAGTGTTTAACTTAACGCAATGGATAATAAAATAGGAGGCGTTGGCTTTGTAGTGTGACGTAATATAACATTGTCGTATTTATTTTTGAACTCTATATGCCTCTCAACAATGTTGTATTTTATTGTAATTGTTGTTTAAATTCACTGTATTTTATGTAGTTTTTTTAAATCTTAACCCAAACTTTTACGTGTGGATAGCAAAGTAGAGGGTGCCGGATGACGTAAACGGAGGTTAGTTGTATGGATCTGTAAGCATCACCCTCAGCTGGATTAATGACTAAGGTGTATTGGAATGCGTGTTATTATAATTACCGTTATACTACCTGTAGCGGTATGTATTTATGGAATTGGAATTGTGTACAAGTACGAGATGAGTTTTGATCAGTATGCTGTTTCCTGCGTTATTTTATTGAAGACACTGACCATAATAGCACTTTCAGCTTATATTCAGATCTGCTATAGAAAAGGCAGAAGACATTGCGGCAAAGATGACTTTCCTTCCGTCGTCAATTACATCAAGGTCGTGAGGCACAAACTTCCCATGCAATAGAACATGTTTTATTACTTCGTGTAAAAGTGATTGAAATTTAAGTACCTCCATAAACGACATTAAAACATTAAGTTAGTCACTGTAGTTAAAGTTGACATCATATTTACAGCTTTTTCTTTTTTCACAGTGGTTGGGGCGAATACATTCGCATAATACTCAGCAGTTAACGTCTAGTGCTTCCAAGCATATAACAGAGCTCTGCTCAACATCTAATTGTGTTACTAATCCGTATAATGTTTTATATCTTACTTTTGTAACTTTATTGTGTATAAATTACTGTATAATGTGTGTAGTTATGTAGTTCCTAACCCGCCTCACCAGAATTTTATGAAATAACTGTGTCACCCTCTGATCTGAAGATGGTCTGCTAAGACTGAAATTAGTCACCAGTAACGACACAAAACGTCGTTTGTGATGACAACTTATTAGTTTCGTGCTTACAAAAACTATTTACTTTTTTCAATTCGGTGACCAATTTCTTTCAGCAAAAGAAACCGTAATCACTAGACACTTTTTATAAGTGTCGCCACTGCAGAGGAATATTAAGCTACAAGTTATTATCCTGATAGTAGTTTGCATTCGATGTGCGTGGCTAGACAAAGAGGTGCATCTCCACTAGAGCTGACGCTGTTTGTATTTCACTTATAAAATTATAACAAGTTCCAGTAAACAAGGAAATTAGCAAGCTGCTTGGTCTCTCGCGTTTATGCAGACCACAAAGTCGGGTAGAGCGCATACATCCCTTACTAATCAATACTGGACTGAAAACATATTAATTTGCTCGTTAAACAGAAAGCTTCATTAAAAAAGATTTTAAATTTATGCTTCCTTTTGTGGTGTTCCGTTAACAAGTGGCGGTAATGATGTTTGTTTTAGCCTTTGAATATGAGCCTTGTAACCGCAGACAGTTATTTTATTATTGCTAAACAAAATAAATGAAGTAGCTCTGTAAACAATGTTGTATGGACAATAACTTAATTGCTATTCTATGGAAATAAAAACTGAATTTACGTTATTGTGTGCAAAGAGTAACTCTGAAGGCATCGACAGAAATAAGTCGTAGAAAAATGCTAGATATGTTAGAGCTTAAAAATCTCACATACGTATTATGTGTCTGCAACAATCAACGCACCATCAGGACATGGAAGAATATTAGCGCTAAAAACTATTTTACCGCCTACTTTACTCTCCAATTATTTACAACCATCGTTACCAGGTGATGAAAAAGATTTACATGCTTCCGTGGACGGTATTTCATCTTAGTAGAGACGATTTGTTTACAAAAATTTTGAACTTTTGAATGAGGGCAGTAATCCTGAGAATTGTACTGATTCTTAAACAATAGTTCACATTCACAGGAACTGCATAGTATACATGTTAGATTAGAGCCACAGCACATAGACGGGGAAGCTAATCCACGCTAAGTAATTTACGCCTACCAGAGTTAGCCGCATACACTTAGGGTAATGGACAATTTTCATCACCAGTGTTTGGCGGAAAGGATGAGGAACCTGGTGCTATACTGCTCTCATTTCCCATATTTTGCGTTGGTTTTCTCATTCAAACACAAAAGCTTTCCGCAAAGCGCAGTTGCTAATGTGTTGATCTACGAGGGCTATTCGCTCAGTAATCAACAATAGGTCGCGAAGTGGACACCACAGTGGAAATCAAAACTGTTTTATTTGCAATAGTTAGCTACAACTTGCACCTACTTATCTCCATAGTCGCAGATCCGACTTAGACGTTTGTCATAGCGTTGTACCAGCTTTTCAATACACTCGTTATAGAAGGCAGCCGCCAGTGCTTTCCGCCAATTCTTTATGCTGGCTTACAGCTCGTTGTCTGTGCCAAAATGTTGTCTTCATAGCCAGCAGTTAATGTGAGCAGAGATGAATCTCTGAGAAAGAAAGTTACAGACTTTACTGTGGGTAATCAAACATTTCCAATTGAAAGCGATGCAGCAACATCTTCATTGCCCCTGCAGAATGCGGCTGAGAACTGGCTTGAAGAAGAAAACTCACGGCAGTTATATACTGTTGGCTGCATAGCTCCATGCGAAATTTCTCACCTGTCTCCCGTACTTGGCGGAAGACACTATTGTTCTAGCATCTTTATGTGCTCCCTGTGTTCTCAGACCTAAAAAGAACGACGTAATGCGATCGACGGGTGAACTAGAGACACTGCCCAACACAGTTGTGCAAAATTTCATCGGATTTTCACTGTGGCTTCAATTTCGTGAACGATCGTTCCTTACTTTCCAAACAACCCTCGTACTTGTGTGTCTCACTGTATGCTCCTTTTCGAAAGTGTATATTCAAAGAGGACATCAATATCTGCTTTAACAAATAGCAACATCTTTTTCCTATCCCTTTTCTTGAAACCCTGTTTTTATCAGCTGACAAGCTGGTGTTCGTGACAAGACAGGGAAGTCAATATAGCATCTATATGACTGGATATTTCCACTGAAGATCTAAATAATGTTTCGACTCTTAATACATTGACTGAAAGTGTTACACTGTAACACTGTGGAGAGGTTTGCCTCATAACAAATATAAAATGATAAAACTTTAATTCTATTCGAAACTGTTGTCCATATCATTACCAGTATGAGGAGTGACGGCTATAGTCGCGAATGCCCTCCTGTATTTGTTTGGTAGCGAAACTAACAGAATGAAAATACACGCCTTTCCATCGCATCCTGCACGCATTATATGAATAAAAATCAGGGGAACGGTTTGGCCTCTCAGGGAGCCATATATTCCACCAGGCGTTTGTGACGTGAACTTCAGCTCTGAGTTTTGCATTGTCTCGCTGGAATATGTCTTTTGCTACAGTACTATGGCCGTGAAATGTATGACAGCAGAGTTTGCCATTTTTAGCACATATAGGTATCCATTTAGGCTTCTTTCATTCATTACCAAATTAGTGTTATTGTCATATTCAGTAACACTACACACTATGGTTCGAGGGGCTATTAGAACCTTGGGAGTCGCTACTTCTTTTCATCTTTCACCAGGTACACTCCAGGTACACTTTGACGTCCACCAGATAACTACAAATGGAAGCAAGACCCCTCGTTGAACACTAAAGAACGGCAGTCAGCGTCACTCTTTACTCTGGCTATATACTATAAAAGCCTTTCTTTTCAAGGTAAGGTGTCAGCAGTAAACAACTCGAGGTTTTAGCGTATCTTCTGGTAAACCTTCCTGACGGTTCGTGATGACACTCTTCCTGTAATCACTACCCAGATTTCAGCTGTTATCGTCCGAACATTCGTCACAGCCAGAGGAACAGTTCCAGGCTCTTGCTGTACACGTCCTGGAAGGACCCTGACCAACTCTTCTTCCCACAATATTGACGTTAATCCATCACGTCACCACTATCTCGGTATGATGCTCCCCTACCGTTCATGGCAATGATTCAATCCTCCTAAAAATCAGAAAGATGGCGATAAGCAACACGCGCACGTCCTCTGAGAGTGCTGTGTTTTTATCTCCCCGTGGCTTGTTCCAGCAATGTTTGTCACATTCAACAGCCTTCATTTATTAGCAGCACTTTTGATCTCTAGGATTTTTTTCGGTCCTGAAAACACTAAGAATAAGCTCACACTAAGATGAAATCATAATCATCATATGCTACCGCCAAGGAATTAATGGAATACTTATTTGATGGCGTTCGGTCAAGGTGTTCGTGCTATAGGCCTCCCGATGTTCCTCAGTGTATAATCTAATCAAAAGTGACTTGTTATGCGAAGACAATGTTTCCAGGAATTCTTTGTAACTACAGAAGAATATTCATAGAACGTGTTCCAAAAAAAAAGTTTACTTGATAATCTAACTGGGCTGTCAGTGGCAATATCTTCGCAGAGTATTAAAACCTGCATCGTTGATGCTTAAATCGTGATTGAATAATGAAGATAGTGCCACTACTTAACCGTAATAAAACAGGAGCTTGTGCTTTGGAAAGGTACTGGCAACTTTATACTTGCATGCCTTGTCCCGAGAGAGAAGCACCCTCCATCGAAATCCAGTCGCCGCAGGCTCAATACAGCTTCCCCACCGTGCTACCTGAAACCTGGCCGTTCACTCTCGCTACACATAGGAAGCTGCGAACCACACCGCAGGTGCGATGTACACCGGAGCTGATTCAAGATGTGTGGGGCGTCGTTCTCTGCGATAGACGACACTTTGCATGGTGAAAAAACTAATCGAAAAATTTCCTTTTTAATCAACAGTGCTCTGTTAATGACTTAGCGGCAACCCTAGAGCTATTGAATGTTTCCCCAATGAGAGTGCATCATAATGTTAACTGATAACAAAAAATGGCTTTGTGAGTTTCAGACCAAAAAACAAACGATCATGGAAAGCAAACACTATAATACCCATATAATTCAAGGATATGTGAACTGTGTGTAAGAAATTAAACCAGCGTTATGTTCACGACTGTAAAAGTAGTCATGCGTAGTCACTAACAGAAAAAGGATTGCTCTGTACGAAACATGAAGCTAGGCGTATGACGACAAACTAGTTGATGAAATTGTTTTATTAGAATATTAAATTGTAATAAATGTAGTTCTAAGGTCACAGCTATACTGAATAATTTGCTTCAATTGACTGGGAACATATTACCAAACCATGTCAAAAAGAAAAAAAAAGATTATATAAAGGAAAGAAGAAAAAGTCTGAAAGATGGAGCAGGTTATATATGCACACCTGTAGAAAGAAAAGTGTTAGTAATACATATTATTATTTCTAAAGAGCAGAGTAATTTTGGCATGTGAGGAGAAATTTGAAAGAATATATTCATATGTAAGTATACACAATTAGTTAGTTAATAGAAATTCATTGATATCAATACCATGTATGAGCAACCAATGATTTTTTATCAGTGGTTTTTAGAACAGATATGGAAAATTGGTTAGAATGCTACGCATAGTTTCCTTCGTAGTAATGGGAGCATGACTGAAGCTACTGAATAGCTTTGATGAAATGTCGGAATTGTAGACCAATTGTAGAATATTTAAATGTTATTTATAAGGCAGAGGCGATTACTTCTGGTATTCATCATTCCTATACTCAGACGTTGCAAGATCTAAAATCATGGTACTTATGATCACTCTGCATTAAGGGGCTTATTAATCATCATGTGCACTAGATATTTGCACGCAGGGATGAACACATCAGATAGGCCAACACAAATACATACAGAACGAGTAAATACTCATATAGCATTGAGTTTTCGAGAAATTACCGTCACCAGTCTGGCAAATTTTCTGGCATATATTGTTTTCAACGTTTGTAACTGAAAAAGTATGACCGAGACTTTGGTTTTAAAAAATGAATTCATACACGGTTACTGAGGTGTTGGAAAAACCCTTACAAGAGGACATCAACGACATAATAGGTCTGGAACTAGGTCAAACACTAACTAGATAAAAGTGCCGTAAACCGATGTCAATCCGACAAGAGCGGAGGTCCCACAAACGTCTGCGCTACTGCACCAAACGTAACCAAACGCGTGACTCGTGTACAGCGGTTTGCTTGTTTAGCTCTGCGCTTGAAGCCTATCAGCGCGTGCTCTGCTGCTGTAGCAATCAGACAGTTTGCTCGTGAAGCTGTTCAGACATTCGCTATGTATACTGCATTTCAGCAGTGGTGATGCACGATCCACATGTCACTGCAAAGCAGGTTGAATATGCGAGTGGGATCAGCCAAAGGAGTGTTCTGTGAATACTACATACCAACACGTTTCATCCTTTCCACATTTCGTATTCGGTAAGTCCAGAGGAAACCCGATATGCAGTATTGTCTGCGAGCAATGCCTTTATAACATGTATCATTACTCCAGAGAGACATTCTCAGCACTTGGTATGACAGTCATTACAGTAAACACATGAACCGTACCTGAATTCCATGTTTGCTTACATTTTACACAGTAGTGCAGACATTTGAGTGACCTCTTGTCCTGAGGACTGGACAGTGGCTTGTAACAGTGCTGTCTTGTTACTATTTGATCGAGCTCCGCACATATCATGATGCTGAAGTCCTTCTCAATGGCTCTTTCCAAAGCCTCGGTAAAAATATATTGTTTCATATTAAAATTTAGCGTGATAATTGAAGCTATAAACGTTAAAAATTATTTGCTCAGGTTGCCCGCCACATCTTCGCGAATACCACACAACGATTTCAATCGTTCGGCATATGTTGGGTGTTTACATTAAGACAACTAAAAGCCAGAAATGTGAAAAGGTGAAAGGTGAAGGGACCATCAATCTGTGCTACAACTGAACACCTGCTCACCACCCCTTTTGCGTGGGCGGGGACCACTTTGTATTTTAAAGTACGATCCCCATTTTATTGCGTATTCGGATTCTACGACAAAAAATACGTACGGTTTACTCAAATCATTGTTGAGATCTGTGACGGGCGGCGCTATAATCGACAAAGACCAAGTGTTCTAACAGTTGATATTGACGTTCAAAAGTTGCAAAATGATTGTCAGCACAAATAATATAGCTAGACATTGACATTTCCGGCAGATAAGCTACTTGGATGGTAACGTAGTTTTCTGTTCCCTACGGGATTGATAGTGTTGAGTCCCTAAACCACCTTGCTTGATTCCGATGGCCGCCCTCGAATCCCGCCATGAAGGTAACTGATTTCGGTGTGTGTTTTCTTTCAACCGTCGTAACCATCGTCGGAATAAAATCCACAATCACTGTAAAAAGTCAAATGTCCATAAAGTGATAGCGACAGGCGCGCTCTAAAAGCAGTTTCTAACCAGAAACTGAAACGGCTAACCATATTCTACTGTACAATCAAATTTTCAACACTAACATTCGAAACTAAATATCAACCTCAGAAAATAGTAGTTTACATTTTCGTAGTAAATGAAATGTGGAAACAAATGTGTCAGTTCTTAATTACGAAAACAGCACATTCGATATATGTCGGTTACAGCGCCATCTGTCACGATTGGAAAACAGTGGTTTGAGGACACCGTACGTAAAATAGCCTGTTAATTGAATTTACAAATAATATGATATCCTCGAGTGTGATAACAGCGCTGACTAATAAAGTAAGCCCTCTGGAGAATATAGGAAAGTGAACATTTTTAGAGATTCTTATTACAATAATAAACTACTTCGTCTTGAAAAGTTTACGTAATAGCTTTAATTTTGCGCAGGTGTTGGAAAACCGTTACTCCGATGGTGGCAGCGGAGATCAATTCTCTCAGTTCGAGGAACTGAGCTCTTCTTTTATGTTTGTTGAACACCGTCTAAGTTAGACGTTAGTATCGTGATGTATTGGCTTTGCACGTACTCGAGCAGCCATGACGAAAATATTGTAGCGTAAGCTCCCTCCGGGCATCTTTCCGCCACAGGTGAATATAACGCAGCTTAGATTTCCGGAGTCAGGAGTAAATGTAGCTGGCGCAGAAAGCGTTCGACAAACAGCGACTATTATTTTACCGGGAATTTCGTTGTTTTATCCACATGTGTTTAAAAGCATCTGACACGAAACGAAACTGTAAATAGAGCACAGCGGGAACTCCGTACCACGGGTCCCTTTGTTTCGTATTTTTGTTGCAGATTGTCTGCACACGCTCTTTCGCTGGAACGGTGTGTCATAACATAAACAAAAAAGCTACCAGCTCAAAGATTATACGTGTAACGCAGTCCTTTCTTCTGCGACTCTGCAGTTACGTGACAGTTACTCTCGATTATGAATCGGGTTGCTGACCTCATTATCGTAGATGCTATTAGCACACCACATCTGGAATTTGAGTTCATTTTTTTATGTACAATACGCTTATTTATGAGAAATGATTAGGAAATGAAGAGCGTCTTCACAGCATCAGCGGAGAAACAAGTATGTGGAAAATACCACCAAACCAAGCGTCAGGAAGAAAGGACGTGTATTAATGTCTCAGTGGACATTTACCAAGACAATATGGCGATCCCTAAAATGCAAAAATTATAGAGGAAGACAGCAACTATGAGTACATTCATGATTAATGAAAGCCACCTCATCTGCATTTTTAGACATTTACTGTGTTACGACAAGTTTCAAGAAAATGAAAGCGGTGGCGACACAATTAAAAACAAAAAGAAACACCGTTCGAACAGGCCTTGAAGGTCCAACGATACCGACCGGCGGCCGTGTCATCATCAGCCCGTAGGTGTCACTGAATAGGGATACGGAGGGGCCTGTGGTCGGCACACCGCTCTCCCGGTTGTTTTAGGCTTTCGTAAGTGTGTCAGTATACAGCTGTGGTGGTTTTTAATAACCATTAACATTAATGTCAACTGAGTAGTCAACATGATTGAAATTATTCAACCAATACTTTACGACTTTCGATGTAACTACTATTTTGAGATAAAAACATTGACAAAGGAGAGGATATTGGGCTGTAACAAACCCGTCAGTTGAATGAAGAGCCGAAAATAAATAAATAAATACGTGCAATCTCCCTGTTGTTTTCTGGGATCATTCCAAACGTCGCAAGATGTTAAATACTGGACCTCTGGAGAGTCTCTCTCTCTATACAGACTCTCTGTGGAACGCTAACTGCTTCGTTAGCCTATTATTAATAAACATGGATGAATTTTGCTCACCTGAGAAATTTTCGTAATGTAAGCAACTTTTAATTAAACTAAATTTGCCTCTATTAACATTGTTATACGTAAGAGGGGCAGTCAATATGTAACGTAACAATTTCGGTTGAAAAAAATGTGGAATTTGCTTTGGGATATCGTGGTTTATTCCCATTTCAGCTCCTCCAGTTTCACGCAATCCTCTTAAGTGGCAGCACTACACGTATCCTTCAAAATGACGTTTGTAACGGAAGTGCGTTACAAGCACGTAACTGTCGTTGAGTTTCTTTCGGCGGAAAACCAGAGCGTCACAGATATTAATAAGCGCTTGCAGAATCTCTACATAGACCGATAACCCGTTCATCACAAGAATAAACCTGATGTAAACAAACAAGAATGCGATGATTGGCCAGAAGCCGTAGCACACGTACACTAGTGTTGTTACGCTCTTGGAAGGTATTAGATATCATATCACTAAGTTACGTTAAATGAAAATTTAAGATATTCACATGTATTAATAGCCATCAACGTTTTTCTTTATCGCGCTTTACGTACGTAGTTTTTATTTCAAAAATCGTGTACAGTCACATCATCTGCAGCGTTGTGCTCTGATTGTCGCGCTGTTAATGGGTAGTATGAAAATGGCTGTGGATGCTTTCTGTTTCGCAGTGAAACACTCGCATGGAACACGGTTAAAAAGTGCAGAGAAATACGTTGTTCTTAATGTTTTTCATAAATTTACCGAGATAATCGGCTTTGAAGTTTTTCCAACGTTGTGAATACTGCAGTTGATATACAAATTCATCTTGAACATTAGCACAGTCGGTAACGTAACGTAATGGAATCTGAACCACATTCGGTTATTCGTGCGTTGGATGAAATCTGCCCACCTTCGTTTTTTCTTTCTCGTTCAATTTGAAATACCTTCATCTCCTAATTATAAAACTCATCACCATTTTTTATGAATAGTGCACGTCTTCTTGTTTCTAATTACATATTGGACACGAAATTCCTTTTTCCATTTCGATGTTTCATGAAAGACTGTTCATAAAAGTTGTGTAAATGAAGTAAACATAACAATTTAATTTTTTAAGGCAAAAATGAAAAACCAATTCCTCTTTAATTGGATTATGTCTGTCGTTTTATACCACAGAGGCAGATAAGTATCGTTGAAACATGAAAAATAATCATTTGCACAGCATTGAGCATATCACACAAATGCTGCGTTTTTGCATTTACTACTGTACCTTTAAAAAATGAACCCAACAGAACTGATCACGAGCCAGGCTGCGGGATTTGGCCCGAGAAGTAACAAGACTGTTAAGCTGCCAGACGTACTGGAACTAACGCACGCAGCTTTTTCACACGTCACTGCCGAACCCTGTCGGGATACAGAACGGCTCGTCATAAGAAGAGAAAACGCTGCCCTGGTTGGCATCGTGCATTCTGTTGTTGATAGGCTCGTTATCAACATAGCAGGTGACACTTCCAGAACTGAAATGTATTTGTCGGATTCTGATAGGGAAGGAGATAAGAGATTACCAGACGACGGTAATACCTTCAGTGGCTTCAACATTTAACTGTACGGTGAAATCCTTGAATAATCTCTTAAGCTACAGACAGCTTATGCATAAAAATTACCCTGTGCTTAAGACAGGAATTTCCATCATTTTTGGTTTTAATTACAATAGTACGTTAGCTAAAAACGGTAACGTCTTGAGGTTTTCGTCTAGTCGTCTAAGAAGCGGATTGTTGGAGATTTGCAGTGTATTATATCATTCTACTTAAAAATTAAATGACATTCTAAGCTGTATTGCTCCTCTGTTCATCTCTTTTTACGTGTGAACTGCAGCTGACCAAGTCACTGCAGGCTAGCTGTACCAGCTGAGCGGCCAGTGCTGTCGAAGTTAAATGCGTCGGTAGAGCTGTTGACCCTTACTATCGCACTTGACAGTATTCAAGACAGCTTGGCTGCAGTCCCATCTCAAACGGAAATCCGGTGAGTTTCCAGCAAACGCGGAGGAATACATTGTGCAATGTTTACATCAGGTTTATTCTTATTATTAACGGATTATAGCAGTGAACAAAGGCACGGTGAGTCATTACGAGAGCGTACATCATTGTCGCAACAACGTCGCGCAAACCTGTAAGATCTTAGAATGAAATTTTCATTCTGCAGCGGAGTCTGCAGCGATATGGAACTTCTTGGGAGATTAAAACTGTGTGCCGGACCGAGTCTCGGACTCAGGACCTTTGCCTTTTGCGAGGAAGTGCTCTACCAACTTCTTTTTTTTATTATTGTTCGTTGCGTTTGTTCTGGACGAACGTCACAAGACATCTTTTCGAGTTAATCGTTGATTCCTTGACTCAATTTTTTTTTATTACAGAGAGGACGCAGTCCTCTGACCGAACACGCTGAGCTACCGTCCCGGCATACCAACTGAGCTAACAAATCACGACTGACGACCCGTCCTCACAGCTGTGCTTCCGCCAGTACCTCGTCCTCTACCTTCCAAACTTCACAGAAGCTCTCCGGCAGATCTTGCAGAACTAGCACTCTGGAAGAAAGGATGTTGCGGAGATATGGCTTACACACAGCCTGGGGGATGTCACCATTGTGAAGGAAGAATCGTACACAAGACCCTGTACCTATCCAATCCGACAGGATTATAGGCTGTTTCGAATACCTACAGGCTTCCTACAGTGTGCCAGGCACTGTAAGGTGTTTGGGTGTCTCCCCATTTTTGTCCATCCCCTATATTTCGCTCTTGGTCGTGTCGAACCCTCCAGCCACGTCACAGACCTTCAGTCAGGAAGTGGGTTTATCTGCAGCAAGATATGTATCCACGCAGACAATGGGACAATGTAAGCAGCATCACAGAATCTCAGCACGGCGACAGATGTTGCAGCTTCCCATTCCGCAGCAGCAGAGGGAGACATGGCAATAATGCTGCATCCAGCGACAACACTGGGCGCAGAAGAGGCGCCTCACAGTTTTTCAGCCGAGTACCATTTTTGCTTACGTCATCAGGATGGATGTATTTTTCTAGGCAGGTTGAGAAGAGAACGGTACAGGATGCCACCGGGTGTACAAAACGATCTCCGCTGTTTTCCGTAGCTGCTAATTTGGACACTAGTCATTATGTCTCTGACATTTTAATACCGGAAACTGTACCTTGTCATCGAGGTCTCCTTGCGTTATGTTTCAACAAGATAACCAGGATCACACACGGCCCGTGCTGTCTCGATCCATCCATATACAGATGATGTTCGACAGTTACTCTGTAAAGAATCCCTCGTCCAGTGAAAAGTCTTCTGTGGGTTGCCCATGGAGTGACACCACACCATTCTTTTATCAATTGAATACATAAGGCCCGAAAATGATATCGTGAACATCTTGTGGCACTTTATTTATCTGGTCTGTCTCGATCACACAAACTTTTCACTATTACCGGCTTCGGCTGCTGCCATCTTCAGAGCATAAAGTATACTGATGTAGGTATCAGTGTCAAATTATACACTTGCGTACATGGTAAATGCTTGCTATGTGCCTGCAAGTATATTTCGTCGTTTATAACAACAACAGAATATTTTAGATCTGAAGATGGCAGTAGAAGAAGTCGGTAATAGTGAAGTGTAAAAGTTAGTGTGATCAAGACGGACCTGTAAAATAAACCCCACCACTTGCCAGCCAGTGCGATTTCTCATGCAAGCTCTGGCATAGAGTTTTCCTGCAAGCAGCATGGAATAGCGTATCTCGATTTGTCATCTAAGCTCAGCTAGTCTCGACGCCCAGACGTGGTAAAGTCATTGGTGCTGCAGACGTGGCAGCTCTGTGTATAAAATTTCGCATCCTGAATACCACTAGATGATGTCCAATTTAATAATGGATTCTTCCTGATATACTGTATAAGTACAATAAGTAAAATTTCGTTACTTTCTATTCTTGCTGTTTTTGCAATTGCAATGTATTAGCATATGACTGATGGAACGAGAGAGAAACATACGGCTCGGACAACAGAATTTTAGCGGCGACAGCATCTAGTAATGGATGCAACAATAATATACAATTCGGGAAGATTGCGTTCTAGCTAGGGATGGACCAACCTTATTTTTGTTACATGTTTCTATTTTTAACATTAATTAACAACTGGTTTGTGCTAATAAACTTCTTACTGGAATGAAAGCAAAATATTTGTAAAATGAGAACGAAAAAGAGACAAGTTTTAGATTACATGACATTCCGCCTTATTTCTTATTCCCACCTTAAGAATGTACTATTATCTTCACCCCTTAAAATCCAGGCACTAGTAGCAATTTCGACTTCAAGCCATTTGTAAGCCACAGTTTCACAAAGCCGTTATTTGGCTCTGAGCACTATGGGACTTAACATCTATGGTCATCAGTCCCCTAGAACTTAGAACTACTTAAACCTAACTAAACTAAGGACATCACACAACACCCAGTCATCACGAGGCAGAGAAAATCCCTGACCCCGCCAGAAATCGAACCCGGGAACCCGGGCGTGGGAAGCGAGAACGCTACCTCACGACCACGAGCTGCGGACTTACATTGATAAAATAGAACTGCACAGTTCAGTAAAATGGGAATCAAACACATATGCATACATAGTCATACAATTTTTACTTCTGTAACATTGGTAATAAGCTATTAAAAAGTAAAAATATAGTTATCGAAAGGAAAAATGGATTTTAAATATATTAAAAGCTTAAAAAGTAAAACATTTATGTTATTTGCTATTCATCTGCTTCCCTTCATAAATTTAATTTTGTTTGGTTGTATTTCACTATTACATATTTTTTCTTTGTGGAGTACACCTCTGAAGGAAGTCAAAATTTTGTCTTCAGAAACTGTTGCCCTCTTGGTATTTGCCTCAATGCGCTACGAGGAGTCGGATGCTGAGGATGGTGAGGAGAATACAGATGTTCGTGTCAGAAGAAATTGAAGATGAAGAACAAAAAGCGCAAGAGGGAGGAGATTAAGAAGACATAAACTTTTAATTTTTGTTAGTAATATATATTCTCTGCAATAAAGACGATAACAGAGGCAGTTTTGTAATAAAGCTCACCATTCCACTGATAAATCTGCGATTCATTAACTTTTGCAGATTCTTTTCGCAATATTGGATACATCATTTTGAATTTTTCAATTTTGGTGTAGAAATCGTTACCAATAGGGTCAATTGTACCCATTTTTAGCCGTATTGGAGCAGATTTTGTAATTTTGATCATGTTTTTCAGAACTCTGGCCCACTGTATGACGGATATAGGTTCCAATCGTCATGGATGACAGCTTTGGCTGGCCTCCAGGCCCATAATGTTCCCGAGTCTGCCTCAACCGGTGCAGCGTTAAACATATTCGTCAAAGGCACAATATGGACTGTTGTTCTCTGCACACTGGGAGCGGTGTTACGTGGCTATGTTGTCTTGCCCTAATTTATTATTACCATCCAAGAGGAATATTAAAATGTTACATATCATTCGCGTGCCGTACCTGTTTGCTCTTCCTGTGGCCAACGTCTGCGACGGGGTCAGTTTCTGGAGAAACGGGGCTTTCTTCAGTGTGGAGATATGGGCCGGCCTGGCTCTGATTCTGATGAATGTGCAGTGGTCCCATAATAAGAGGCCGAGTCGGGGTCGAGTGCCTTCCCCTGGATGGCTGGCGATTGCCTTTGTAGAGAAACATCTAAGGCGCCTGGCAGCACTATACGGAAGCACTGTAAGCACGGCCAGGGGTGTAAAAACCTCCTGCCCTCGATGCAGCTGTAGATTGCCTTTCGTGGTCAACCAAGTTACTTATTGCAGTGTGGAAGAGTGAGTGAGTTGCCGGAAGCGGAAGCAGAATTTCTCTTAGGCAACTTCCTGTACTTCTCAATGAGTGTTTTGAATTAGCGAGCGTGGAGAAGGTCAGTAAAAAGAGATATGTCAGAGCATGGCGTGTAGCCATTCACCAGCTTATGGTAGTGTTGCATAAAAGTGACGAACTAGGCTGAGGTTAAACCATTTTAATACACTGCCCAGTCACACTAATGTGAGCCCCTGTCAAAAGCCTGAATAGTCACCTCTTTTAGCACGAGACGGGCAAGAAGAGATTCTCGAAGGTCCCGATAAAGATGTGGAGCCACGCCGACTCCATTGCCGTGGCCATATGCACTAGGTTTCTCGATTGAGGACCATGGTGCTAGCAGCCCGATAGAGATGGTCCTACATTTTCTAGATTGGGTTTAAAAAACCCGGGGAGTCTGGTGGCCAGTTGAATAAGGTGAAGCCATCATGGTGCTCTTCGAACCATGCTGGGAGCTGTGGTGAAATGTTGCAGTGCCCTGCTGCTAGACGCTGTTGTGTCTAGCGAAAATAAACTACGCCATTTTTAATCAACGTTCGTCAATAACTCAAAGGATGACACCAAGCCAAGCAGTCGTTCGGCTCAATCTAATCAATACCGCTTTGCTACTTCTGGCTGTTATTACACTCCAAAGTCAGCTCACACAATGCAAATGCAATAAAATTTGCAGCGAAAGATACATTACTTTAATTTACACTAGTCAACACAGCTAAATGCGCAGGTATAATTCACTTCTTCATAAAAGTACGCGAGAACAAAACTAAACTGAACCCTGGATATAAAGAGAAATTGCTGCTACTCCTGGCGTCTCCTGAGCACTCCGCACCAGTGGCTACATATGAGAAACTGTTCGTGGATTTCGAATCTTAATCATTGCGTGCAAGCCGGCCGCAGTGGCCGAGCGGTTGTAGGTGCTACAGTCTGGAACCGAGCGACCGCTACGGTCGCAGGTTCGAATCCTGCCTCGGGCATGGATGTGTGTGATGTCCTTAGGTTAGTTAGGTTTAATTAGTTCTAAGTTCTAGGCTACTGATGACCTCAGAAGTTAAGTCGCATAGTGCTCAGAGCCATTTGAACCATTTTGAACTTTTGCGTAGTGTTTAATTTTTTCCTGGCACGGTACTGGTCTTTTATTGTATCGGTTTTGGGTGAGTTTGTATCCTAATTCCATTTCATTTGAAGTTTCCTTACTTGTAGTGTTATCTAACCCATTTGATTGTATCCATTCTCCCAAATACTTAAACTTATCAACTCTTTTCATGTTCCCGTGTTGCGTTTGCGTATATTTTTCTGTGTTCCATTTATTTTCGATGTATTCCGTTTTTTCAGACGATATTAGTAATCCGGTTTTAGCTGCAGTTTTGTGAAGTGTTTCTGTCATTATCTATGAATCTGTTTAGTTCTTAGAAATTACTGCAATACCATTAGCAAAAGTGAGACAATTCACCTCAGGTCTTCCTGTTCCTTGTCCTAGAGGGATTACTTCGGTATTTTTCTCTTGTAGTTCCGTATCCCACCCTCTCATGACATTGTCTAAGACCTCACTGAAGAGAGTCGGTGAGAGCCCATCGCCCTGCCGAACACGTGTGTTAGTTGTCAAGGATTCAGAAACTTCTAGAAATTTAATTTTTGAAGTTTGTCTGTGAGTGTCTGTTCGACTAATTGTCTGGTGATTTTGTCGATACCTGCTTCTTACAGTTTTAGGAAAACGGTCTGTCTGTCTACAGAATCATATGCTTTTTTAAAATCAATGAATATAACGACCGTGTGAAGTTCCACATTGTTCTGATCCTGAGGATAGTTTTTAAGTTAAAAATCTGCTCTGGGCGCGATCTACTTTCTCTGAACCGTGCTTGGTACATGCCAGTTGTGTGTTCTGCATGATCTTCTATCTTATGCAATAGAGCTTTGGACATAATTTTATAGATGACCGGAAGTAGAGATATGTCTCGGTAATTGTAGGTGTCTGTCCTTTCACCCTTATTAGTAGCGGATGGATTATGGCTTGTTTCCAGTAGTCCGGTGTTTTCTTTTTCCCCCAGCAATCTTTAATAACCTCATAAATGGTTTCAACTGCCCGCTTCCCTCCCAGTTTTCACACATCGGTTCACCTAGTACTCTGTTGTTTTTCAGTTGGCCAATGTATTGTTCAATTTGATTCAGTGACGGTGGTTCTGAAGGTGGGTTTTCCTTTTCAATCACTGTACTGGTTCATCTCAGTTAAAATTTTTGAAGTATTTTATTACAAATTCGCAGTTATCTTTGTCGTTGGTAATCATTTTGCCTGTTGAATCTTCGAAGTGTAGCCTCATCGCCTTGTAACCTGTTATTTCTTTATGAAAACATTGTAAACGTCTCTAGTGATGTTCTGTCTGAAATTTGTATCTATTTCCTCTCATCGTTTTGTGTCATATTTCCTTTTCGCTATTCGAATAATTTTTTATATCTGTCTTTTGATCTCACTAAATGCGTTCCAGTTTGATTCCTTTTTGGAGGAGTTCCATTTTTTCCCAAGCAGCTAGTCTGTGCTCTATTGCTTCATCATGTATCATATTCCACCACCTACGTTTCCTTCTTCTATATCTTTTCTATCATTGCTTCTCTGATTTCATACCAGTTTCTCATTTTCTTTGCTTGAGTTTTTTAATGAATTCGCTTCTGTTCCCTGACAAAAATTGTGTGTCAGTTCTATCGGCTTTTTTTAATTTTGTGATTCGGTCATTAAGGTTGAAATTTGACTTAGATTCATGTTAAAAAGTGGTCCGAATCTATGCCTAATCTTCTGACTCATACATTCATGATTTCTCTATAGTTGTTTGGTTATTGCCGCTTAATCTCGTTGATATGAGCCTAAATGTGCATTAGGAGAAGACCAGTTTCTTTCTTCTTGGTAATTTGCTGAAAAAGATTGACATTAGTTTTAAGTCAAATTGTCTGCAGACGTTGATGAGACTTTCTCCACTGTTATTGGTGCGTTTGTGTGTAGGAATTTTTTCTATTATTGCCTTGTGTTTCTCTTCTCTGCAGGTCTGTGCGTTGAAGTCTCTTACGAATAGTTTTACGTGGTACTTTGACATTTTTGGTGTCTCATTCTGTACTGTCCACCAAAATTTTACGACTATTTCTGGATTTTTTCTGTTGTCATTTTTAGTAAGTGCATGTGCATTTATACGGTATAGCCCTTGTTTACTGATCTAAAAGAGAGAATTGATATTCGCTCCTATGGGTTCTATTAGATTCCGTTTGATCATGAAAGCTATTCCAAGCAGAGTGATCTTCTGTTTTTTATTTATGGCCGCTTTTCCTTTATACACCCTGTAGCCCTCTCGTTCAAATGCAGTTTCATCCCCGTATCTGGTTTCCTGAAGTGCTGTTTAACACATCCGACCATTGTTTAAGTTTCCCAATCTCTAGTAGGGTGTTGATACTCAATGTACCTGGCAAATGTTTCTTCTCAGGCCGTATGCGGGAAGTTTTAGAAAGCTCCGACTCTTCCTTACGTTATGTTCTAGGCTCTCCAGAATCCGGCTGCCTAGTGGAATCACTGTTTACAGCGTATGAAAGATTTTTTACCTCCTGGAGTATTTTTCCGTTCTGTGTTTACATCACGTCTTGGTTGAAAGTAAACTAGGAATTGGTGTTAGCCCCTTCTTGGGATGTTACATCTGTGATGGAATCGCCAGATATGTCTTAAGAGGCCGCCCAGTATGGGAACAGGCGCCTTTCGTAGCCCACCGCTTTGGTTACAGACGTTACTGATTTTTGCAGCCGCCAGCAACGTGTAGAGAGACGCTGGCCACGTAGCCGCTTCTTTCAAGTCATACGCGACGTGGGCTTTTGCTCTGCTTGGGGGCGCACCTCTTCGCTAGACCCGCCGTACCGAGGTCCTTCCTCTCCGCCTTCACTACCGTTGACGTATCACTGCAGGGGAAAATCACTCGTCCGCATTCTTTGCTGATGAGATTAATACCTTCATTCGCCTCAGAAGCCGTTGATCTTCTTCATCTGAACTCCCACGTGGCTGACTAACTGGCTTCCACTCTCCTCTTACCAAGCAACCAACTATCAGAAATAGACAGCCCCGCATTGGTCATGTGGGTCATTGAGTACTGAGCCCCTACCACGTCAAGGCTTAGTCCTTGGGTGACGTGTCTGAATATAAAATAGCAAGAACAGGTTATTGATCTCACTTGTGATAGCTCACTGAAATGTGACTTTAATGGTGTATCTTTGTAGGAGTTTTGGATACATATTAGCAAGGAATTTCCAACGCTGAGCCAAAATGCAGGGAAGATCCTGATTCCTTCTGCATCAACGTAGTTGTGCGAGACTGGCCTTCCAGCTTTTTCAGCTATGAAGTCGAACTTCCATTCAAAGCTAAATGTAAACAAAGAACTTCGAATAGCTGTTCCTCTATTACATCACGTCTTGAGAGGCTTTAATCTCAAAAACAAATTCATCCATCACAGATAACTTCATAATTTAAATTTTTAATGTACATATAACCCTTATTTGCTGAATTGTAAATATTTTTCGTTTCATAGATTCTGAATGAACGAAAAGTTCCATGTTTTCGATGTAATAATAAACGTAGTTTGTAAGGTGCACATGCTTCGCTGTGGGGCGATCGGTATGGCTGGAAATGAACACACTTCCTACACCGCGATCACAGTGTAGACAGTTTTATTGTTCTAGGATGACCAGTTTCAACAGCATTATACTGGCAGCATCTGACCTTATCGTGCTTGTTATAACTGCCAGGCCATTAAGATGAGATGATGGCAGTATAATACTGTTGAAACTGGTCATCTTGGAATAACAAAAGTATCTACACTACGATCGCGTCGTACAAAGTGTGTTCACTTCCTTGTAATTTCTGTTTCCTTCTAAATTGAGTTTGGTAAAGTAGAGGATAAGACAAAGAAAATATAAAAAATCACTATTCTATTAATAAAACATGCTGTTTGGGGGGAGGGTGGTTAATACAGTTTTCCTCGTGGAGGTAGGGTCAGAGGAAAAAATGTTTGCGAACGATTGATTTAGGAGAAATTTTACTGAGAATTCAAATGTATGTTTTTGAAACATACAGTACATTCAGTACTGTGGTTCAGCTATCAAACCTCTTTCCTTTGCGTGTGTGATAGTGTGCGAGGCTACAGTGCATAATGTTTCACATACGTTTCTACCCGCAGCTGTTTCCACAAGGCACAGAAGATGCTGTATCAGGAACACAGGCACGGGTTACGTTGCACGTTTCCACCATCCGACGCAGCGGCTTTAGATCTAACACCTGCATTTTGTTACTTCGTTTGCTACCCTATCCGCGCAAAAGAGGACCGACCCAGGACGATGATAGCAGAAACTGCATACCCTAGGTTTCCTCTCTCTCGTTTTTTAGCAGGATAACCTCGCACCCGCATTCGTGCCGCCACACGACGGCAGGTGTTCCGTCTTAATTAACTATCCCGCGCGCGTCACAGACAAAATTCTCGGGTCGTCGTCACAAAGAGATTCACATTCACGGCGAGCGGTTTGCGGCAGCCGCGCACCTACATTTCTGCTCTTTGTCCCCGTCCGCCTCTCTCTCCGTCTCGCCTCTTCTTTCTCTCTCCCTCCGTCTCTCTCTCGCTGTGCGCACGCAGCCGGCGTCTGGCTGCGAGACAAAGCGGCAGATGCCAAGGGCGGCAGCGGCGCCTTTATGCGACGCCGGCGCCGCTTCTGGCGCGACGCCTGCCTTCCGCCGGCGTTTTCCGGGCCACCGCGCCGCGCCACCCCGCCCACTTACACACGCAGCCCGGAGTTGGCAATCCCATTCAGCGGCCGGCGCTACTTGCTTCCTGTCACTCTCGCGCGCGAACCGATCTTTAAACGGGGTTATTCGCTCGTTTATTACGACGTTTCGCTGTGCGCGCACACCTTTCAGTTCCGCGGCCTTGTTGGAGGGGGCCCGCGCGCCGCTCAGACGCAGGCGATGCGCGATGCTCGGAGTGGTGTACGCCGGGAAAAAATTCCGCGGTCCGTGTCTGCACGTCTTTCTGCGGGGGTGTCTTTTTGTGCGAGAAACACGTCTGCGACAGAAAACTGAATTTTCAAGGCAGAAAACGTAGAAAGGAAGCGAATATGCAGAACATTTTGAGAAACTCGGTAGCGCTGTAGTCTAGGTACGATTTTCATAACGCGCTTGGGTAAATCAGTAGGTGCAGAGACTAAAGATAGTTAAAACTTCTTAAATGTCTTCATGTAGCTTTTCTAGGCAGTTTCCTCATGACGTCAAATAATTTCCGACATTGTGCAATAAACTTGAAATGTTAACTGTAATAGTTTGCACAAACGTCTGCGTGTGCTCGGAAGTTTTAGCCCTGCCGGTAGTGACGCAAGAGAGTTAGCATCAGAAATGGCTGAAATGAGGAAACGGTGAGGTACTTCTCCTACGACACGTAGCGTAACTGTGTGCTTGACAGTCTTCCACTATGGGGACGATCGAGACTGATACGAAAGTAGAAGTAATAATCTTCAAAATGCTATGATCGCGGTAGTAGAGCTCCTATTCATCTATGGTTCATAGCACAGTGTTCCCCACGCCCGCACATATGGACTTGCTCAATGCCAACGGTTCCTTCTGTCATCAAAGAATATAATATCTGTAGATTGTCTCTTATAAGATCGAAACCGGTGATCTAAAAGTAAAAATAAAGAACTTAAATACGATCACGACTGTGTTTAATGAAATACGCTATAGTATTAATACATTACTGGCCATTAAAATAGCTACACCAAAAAGATGACGTGCTACAGACGCGAAATTTAACCGACAGGAAGAAGATGCTGTGATATGCAGATGATTAGCTTTTCAGAGCATTCACACAAGGTTGGTGCCGGTGGCGACACCCACAACGTGTTGACATGAGGAAAGTTTCCAACCGATTTCTCATACACAAACAGCAGTTGACCGGCGTTACCTGGTGAAACGTTGTTGTGATGCCTCGTGTAAGGAGGAGAAATGCGTACCATCACGTTTCCGACTTTGATAAAGGTCGGATTGTAGCCTATCGCGACTGCGGTTTATCGTATCGCGACATTGCTGCTCGCGTTGGTCGAGATCAAATGCCTGTGGTGGATCCCAACGGCCTCGTATCACTAGCAGTCGATATGACAGGCATCTTATCCGCATGGCTATAACGGATCGTGCAGCCACGTCTCGATTCTGAGTCAACAGATGGGGACGTTTGCAAGACAACAACCATCTGCACGAACAATTCGACGACGTTTGCGGCAGCATGGACTATCAGCTCGGAGACCATGGCTGCGGTTGCCCTTGATGCTGCATCTCAGACAGGAGCGCTTGCGATGGTGTACTCAACGACGAACCTGGGTGCACGAAAGACAAAACGTCATTGTTTCGGATGAATCCAGGTTCTGTTTACAGCATCATGATGGTCGCATCCGTGTTTGGCGACATCGCGGTGAACGCACATTGGAAGCGTGTATTCGTCATCGCCATACTGGCGTATCATCCGGCGTGATGGTATGGGGCGCCATTGGTTACACGTCTCGGTCCCATCTTCTTCGCATTGACGACACTTTGAACAGTGGACGTTACGTTTCAGAAGTGTTACGGCCCGTGGCTCTACCCTTCATTCGATTCCTGCGAAACCCTACATTTCAGGAGGATAATGCACGACCGCGTGTTGCAGGTCCTGTACGGGCCTTTCTCGATACAGAAAATGTTCGGCTGCTACCTTGGCCAGCACATTCTGCAGATCTCTCACCAACTGAAAACGTCTGGTCAATGGTGGCCGAGCAACTGGTTCGTCGCAATACGCCAGTATCTACTCTTGATGAACTGTGGTATCGTGTTGAAGTTGCATGGGTAGCTGTACCTGTACACGTCATCCAAGCTCTGTGTGACTCAATGCCCAAGCGTATCAAGGCCGTTATTACGACCAGAGGTGGTTGTTCTGGGTACTGGTTTCTCAGGATCTATGCACCCAAATACATGTCAGTTCTGGTATAATATATTTGTCCAATGAATACCCGTTTATCTTGTGCATTTCTTCATGGTGTAGTAATTTTATTGGCCAGTAGTGTAGATAGCTGTTTTTCCAGGAACAAATTCCCAAAAATTTTTAAATATGAAGAATTCTAAATTCCGTCTCACAATATAGATGCAATCTTACTGACGTCAGTTCACTCCGAGTGCCAGTTCAAAAGGTCTCGTGCTGCCACTTCCGGCAGCCTCCAAACGACATCAGATGACCCAGTGATGGGTGTTATTGTCTGCCCTAACCGTAGCCTGATGCTTCGCGTACACATAACTAAGTCAGGTAAGCGGCTAGGTCTCATTTAGAAGCATCACAACTGGTACACTTGACTAAAACTCTTTACAAACGAGTTCAAGAAAGAAAATGTTAAACTGAGAGGTAGGCTGGTAGAACGAACTTTCCATATCTACGAGGGATAGTCACATACATGGTGCGTGAGGAAAACTATAGCTGCAATAAAAAGCAGAATTATATTATTCGCAACAATGAATGTTTGTCATATGTTCCACGCAGGTACGCCATTTGCTGGGATGGAGCGCTGGGGCAGGCCTTATGTGCTGTGGCTGTGATGGCCTCTTTCAAATACGGTGACCGTATTACTCCTGCTCGACAGGAATACTGTCGCCATTTTAACCTTAGACGGAATGATCCTGTACCATTGGTACATGCAATCAGGTTATGGGCGAAAAACTTCGAAGCAACAGCAATTGCACTTATTCTGAAATCGCCAGGAAGACCTGAAGTTGTCGTTCATAGAAATGAACAGAGGAAGCGCAAAATGTAATCAACAGTCCAAAGTGTTCGGTGAGACGAACTGCGGCAGTAGCGGGACGTCCAGCCGTAGTGTGCACAGATTTTTACGGAGTGATTTAAAGCTGCAACCGTACATGATAAAGGTTGTGCAGCATTAAAATGTAAGTGATTGTGAAAAGCGAATGACTGTCCGTTGTACTTTTACTAAAATTAGGGAAATTAAAGCTTCTTCAGTTTTCCATGGATGACTGAGAAGGCAAATTTTCGTCTTAGTGGTTATGTCAACAAAGAAAACTGCCGTTACTGCTGCGAGGATAATCCTCGCAAGCTTCATCAACGCTCCTTACGCAGCCAGAATGTCACAATGCGGGGCGCTGTCTCTTAAATGGGCGTAACAGGCCTCTTCTTTTAGGACGAACATGGAGAGCAACCACATTCACATCTCAGCGGTCGACACTATCCTCCTACGGGAACTCGAACAGTTTACTGTAAATGAGTGTTGGTTTCAGCAAGATGGTGCTACGTCTCATTGTGTACAAATTTCAATGGCAGCAGCGCACAGGGTGTTTGTCAGCCATTTCATTTCGAGGGATAGAGACATTTTCTAGCCTCCCAGATCTCCCGACTTATCGGTCTGTTATTTCCTTTTGGGGGTCTTGAATCACAGGGTGTATGCTAGACGTCTACACACAGTTGTGGAACTGAGTGACACCATTCGTGAAGAAATCAAAAGCATTCCTACACAGATACTTGAACATGACGAGTACGAGTTATGTTGCAGATTGTCTGAGTGGGAATGTAACAAAGATGCCCACCTACACGATTTTCAAAACATGAACAGTGCGTGAAATGAAAATACGCTAGAATTTCGTTGTTGTGACTTAAAATGTGTACATCACCCTCGGTCTATTTCGCAGTACCCAAATCGGCTCGTTTTTTCAGCCAAACCCTGTAGTTTTAAATGTCACTGTGAAACACGCCCGTTTAAATTTTTTATTGGATTTTATATAATTTACCGAAGCCGCCAAACAGTTAATTATATGATTATATGACCGTGTGCTTAATGGATGAAAGGCTATTGATTCTTTTGTTGTGGTTACGGGGGTATTTCAACCGAGTGCGGCTGTTCTGAGACTGAATAGTGGAATGATTGAAAGTTTGTCTATTATTAAGAACCATAAAGGTTGCGATTTACCAACTGATATATATTTCCTACTAACACACAAATTCTGAAGCTGTTGCTACCTTCGCCTTACAAGTCTAATTATGGTTATACCTTTTTATTGGTTGCTGGTTTTCAGTACTTCGTCACACGCAATGCTGATGGTCAACATTCACAACAATCCTCGCTGCAATCCATGGTTGCTGCTGGCCGACGACGCGGTTGACGCGAAACACGTAATTCGGCACTTGTCACTTTCTGTTTCATACCACCCGCGAATCGGTATTAGTGAGGGTCAACCCCACGACGATCATGGGGACGTGCTCACTCGTCATACTCCGGTGAATTTTACCGTTTACAACCCACTCGACCACCATTCTTGCCCGTCTCTCCAGCACTACTGCTCACTCGACACTCTCTAGTAATACTCGGCACTCGACACTAGTCTCACGGCCTCCTGCAGCACTCGACAATCGACTCCTGTCTACTATCGACCTGGGCGTCGGATACTAGCCTATAAGTTCATGGGATCACGGATCCCTTACAACTGCCAAAAAAATCAAGCTACAACCTTGAATGTCGGTGATGGTTTTAGCCCTTCAAAGCGACACATTTTTTTCAATGATCAATGACTAGCGAGTTCCTTGACTGCAGGAGCCTGCATTTCAGCTGTTGAGAAAACAGTCCACGTCGAATATCAGCACGTCGTCATTCAGCAAATGCCTCTGGTTTCCTCATCCGTGGTAAGAGAAACAAGTCACTGGGTGCCATGTCACGGGGAATATAGTAGGGAGTGTGGGAGGTGGGAAACTGGCTGCTGACATGAGCAGCATTTGTGACTTCAGCTTGTGCAGAATGAGCTGGGGCGTTGTCAAAGAGCAAAATACCCAGTTAACCAACCTACCGTGGTTCTTCGCCTTGATGGCTTCCCATAACACTGTTACAAGATTTCTGTAGCATGTCCCTTAGATAACTTCCCCTTACGAACATAATCTGTTGGCACCACACCCTGGAAGTCCCAAATACACCCAGCATCACCTTACACAACGATGGTTAAGTCTTCATTTTTTCGGCGCAGAAATGATAGCACACTGTTGCCGTACATTTACGCCAGCTTAGTATGGAGTATAGCAGCGCTGCTATTCTTCGACGCAAAACATGAATTACCGCACGGTGCCCCACCTTATCAGTGAACTGCACCATTTCGTTTTGGCTGCACGTGAAGATTCCAGTGTGCAAAGGGACTCCAGAAGTGTATCTGCAAACAAACATACAAATTTATTTCGTACCTTTTGCGGTATTTAGAACTTCATGACTTCCCCTAGTTAACAGACACAGTGCGTTTTGTCTGCACTCTCACTAGCAGCTGTATGAAGGTTCAGTACATACGTTCTGCCACTTCATAGATGAGTCAGCATAAGAGTTAGTCTTTCTGCTCGTTCGTGCGCAATGTGACACATCTGTTTACCTTGAGGGGCATTTGTTCAACAAATGATTGGCCCACAAACCTACAGTTGCGCCTTATACTGTTAGAATAACTTCATTGCATGAATAAGGATCTCTCTGCAGTAGAAAAGGAATGCAAGAAAAGCGAACTAGGTAGAATAAGGGGAAGTGCTGACGGAAAGGCCGCAAGACTTTAGGAGGACTGGTTCGTGACCAAAGGGGTAAATTTTGAAAACATTTTCAGTCTTCTAATTAGTGAGTGTAGCTCAAAGAATGCGAGTTGCAAGCAGACGTAATGCTTAACATCTTTTAAACGATGTTTTGGGAACATTTGCATGTATGAACCACAGCTTTTGATCTCAGAATTTTTTCTGAATTGTATCTAGTGTTGGAAATGGAGTAGAGCTCATCAATTATTTATGTTCAGCATAGGTGCACATATGTCGAAATAAAAACAAGTAGAAGCTTGATTTTTTTCTGGAACTTCTTGATGGTATTATCTTGAAAACTCGATTTTAGAAAGATGTTGCTGTTCTAAATTATGGTTCAAACATTTTTTTGTAGTGGTTATCAAATATTTCAGTAATTAACTCCTAGTATTTCCTTAAAAAAGTCTTTAATTTCCTACTTCAAGTCATAAGAATAGTCTACTTTTTAGTTAAGTGAGTTTTAAGACAGTAGATGAAATTTCAGCCCTCCACCTTTAATGATTTTTAAACAGTGTGTATGAAAATATCAAAAAAGTAAGCTTCAGGGAAATTCAAGTTAAAGCTAAAGCTGGTTTCTGTACCTACCCTGCATAACACTAATGTAACCCTGGTCCATTTTCATCTTGTTTCTGTATTTACTCCTTTCCGTTTCTTCTTAGGCTTCTTCTTCTTATTCTTGTTCTTTTTGTGGCTTCGAAGAGCCACCTGCGGTAAATGGTAATTAAATGTCTTTCCATAGCCTAAACCTCGGCACTGCACCATCAGTGAAACATAGCTGAGCATCCGTCGCACCCATGTTCAAAGTGTTTAGTCCTTCCAGAACAGTTCTCGCTTTCCAGTCCCATATAGGAAAGTTAAAACCGTCATTTGTATTTTGAGTCCAATAGAGTTGCTAAAACCGGCATTTGAGTTTTGAGTCCAGCCACGCAATTACTTGTCTAATAATCCTGTGTCACTGACACGTTAGAGATTAAAAAATTATAAATAATAAACAAGTGAGAACAACATTTTGTTTTTAACAGAGCTGTCTGCGTGATCCTGCGGGCGTCGTTATGTTTGCTGACACATTTAAATTCCTCTAATTTTGCGGCTCTCTTCGGTACAATTTTCTCGAAGTAGACTTTTTCTTGTTCATAAAACTACAGTACCCTTGAGGAAAGTGTGGATGTGAGAGCTGTCTACACAAAGCAAGTACATAGTATCGTAAGGGCAGCTCAAACTTCAATCCCACCAAACACGCCCTTCTATGCCTTCGGTCTGGTGGAGTGAAGGATTTGATCGGCAGCCAAGTAGAGTAGAAAGTACTCAAAACCTGCAAGCGACAACCCACGTAAGGGATTTATCTTAATTTACACTGCACCCGATTCAGGAGGAAGGGCCTACAGAAAAATAAAAGGAGGTAAATCTGGCGAAACTCATGTAATAACGAGAGTCGTGCAGTATAGGCCCGGTTAAGTTAGTTTACTTTACTGCATAACTGTTGTGGTATCGATAGCTACGATGCTACAACGTAGGTCCGCTCTGCTAGGTTGGCACTACGAGAGACACCGACGACAGTGCCCTCTAGCCGATGATGTCGAGGTCTACGAGCTCCGCGACTGCCGCAGCCCATTTCATCAGGTGCAGACAACCAAGACACTTCGCTTCAACTTCGCACCACCATGCAAGTTATGTAATATGTTTGCATATGTTTATCCACTAGTAAAGGTGCTTTAAATGTATCTGCAGTACCGAGAGATTAATACTTTTCCTTTTCCTGTTCCTATCCACGCGCCGCCTCCCAGGCGGCATACAAAAACTATGTTGGTTAATCGGACTATTAATATACACTCCTGGAAATGGAAAAAAGAACACATTGACAACGGTGTGTCAGACTCACCATACTTGCTCCGGACACTGCGAGAGGGCTGTACAAGCAATGATCACACGCACGGCACAGCGGACACACCAGGAACCGCGGTGTTGGCCGTCGAATGGCGCTAGCTGCGCAGCATTTGTGCACGGCCGCCGTCAGTGTCAGCCAGTTTGCCGTGGCATACGGAGCTCCATCGCAGTCTTTAACACTGGTAGCATGCCGCGACAGCGTGGACGTGAACCGTATGTGCAGTTGACGGACTTTGAGCGAGGGCGTATAGTGGGCATGCGGGAGGCCGGGTGGACGTACCGCCGAATTGCTCAACACGTGGGGCGTGAGGTCTCCACAGTACATCGATGTTGTCGCCAGTGGTCGGCGGAAGGTGCACGTGCCCGTCCACCTGGGACCGGACCGCAGCGACGCACGGATGCACGCCAAGACCGTAGGATCCTACGCAGTGCCGTAGGGGACCGCACCGCCACTTCCCAGCAAATTAGGGACACTGTTGCTCCTGGGGTATCGGCGAGGACCATTCGCAACCGTCTCCATGAAGCTGGGCTACGGTCCCGCACACCGTTAGGCCGTCTTCCGCTCACGCCCCAAGATCGTGCAGCCCGCCTCCAGTGGTGTCGCGACAGGCGTGAATGGAGGGACGAATGGAGACGTGTCGTCTTCAGCGATGAGAGTCGCTTCTGCCTTGGTGCCAATGTTGGTCGTATGCGTGTTTGGCGCCGTGCAGGTGAGCGCCACAATCAGGACTGCATACGACCGAGGCACACAGGGCCAACACCCGGCATCATGGTGTGGGGAGCGATCTCCTACACTGGCCGTACACCACTGGTGATCGTCGAGGGGACACTGAATAGTGCACGGTACATCCAAACCGTCATCGAACCCATCGTTCTACCATTCCTAGACCGGCAAGGGAACTTTCTGTTCCAACAGGACAATGCACGTCCGCATGTATCCCGTGCCACCCAACGTGCTCTAGAAGGTGTAAGTCAACTACCCTGGCCAGCAAGATCTCCGGATCTGTCCCCAATTGAGCATGTTTGGGACTGGATGAAGCGTCGTCTCACGCGGTCTGCACGTCCAGCACGAACGCTGGTCCAACTGAGGCGCCAGGTGGAAATGGCATGGCAAGCCGTTCCACAGGACTACATCCAGCATCTCTACGATCGTCTCCATGGGAGAATAGCAGCCTGCATTGCTGCGAAAGGTGGATATACACTGTACTAGTGCCGACATTGTGCATGCTCTGTTGGCTGTGTCTATGTGCCTGTGGTTCTGTCAGTGTGATCATGTGATGTATCTGACCCCAGGAATGTGTCAATAAAGTTTCCCCTTCCTGGGACAATGAATTCACGGTGTTCTTATTTCAATTTCCAGGAGTGTACTATTTCCATACCGTGAATCATCTTCTATGAAAAGCACAGTATAACGATATTTAATAAAATCGAATGTAAAAGAGCTACAATTACAAGGCATGCAGAAAGTGTATTGCCGTATTGTCTATTGTCGTTTCTGTGGCGTTACCAGTTGTTAATGATGCACTGCGCTGATACTTACTGAATAATAATAGAACACATAAGCGTGGAAACTTATTATTTCAGTTAATTTCACGAATATTTAACTCAAGGTTTTACATAGGTAGCAAATGAAATGCAAAATATTCTCCTGATCCACACATCCAAGATGTGCCCAACATCCGCACCTGGTACACAGCACCCAATCTTCTTCAGATGATTCCAGGCGCATAACGCATTTTAGTCTCTTATATTGACTCATCATTTCCGCTAAATTCCAGTTTTCTTCCCCGCTTTCTAACTGGCTTTCCGTGGCTACCGTTTGCATGTTTATTTCATTTTGGAACACCCAACTTAAGTTCAGCTTTGTACAACTCTCTTTCCATCTTTATTTTTGCTGATTTTAATCTCTTCTCTTTGGTAATGATCTTTTTCATTTTTAATTGTTGACAACGCTTCAGCTGTCTCTCTTGCAGTCATTTTGTTAAACATAACCTTGCTCACAGCCATTTTCATGCATTCTTCATTCCAATTTTTTCTTACTTTTTCTCTTTTTACGCCATTTCAGACTGGTATGAAGTATCAACAAGAAGGCGTAATTTAAAAATTGAAATTACTTCTGGCAGATACTCAAAGACAATCGGGTGGCCAGTAATGCGATACAAACACTCCGTATGATATAATCATATATTACGTTATTTTACAGAAGTCATCGCCACACTTTTGGCAGTTGTCATTCCTTACGTAACATGCAAGGAGATAACAAGAAAAAAAACAGCGAAATTAGTCACTTAGCTCAAAAAGAGGTACCTCAGGAGTTAAAATATCTTCCGTCAGCTAAGAGCTACAGCAACACCACCAAAGACTCAGAGCAGACAAAGCACTGAAGAGAGGAAGAAGATAGTCGGCTCCAATGCATATGGATGCACAAGCTTGCTTTCTACTTACTGTAATCTTCTGCTATCTGGAGGCGGGAAGGGAGATCACAGCAGCAGCCGGTAATGTAAGCCGGCCGATATTTTACGACTCTCCCACAATATTTCACGAATATCGC
Source organism: Schistocerca serialis cubense (assembly GCF_023864345.2). NCBI lineage: Eukaryota > Metazoa > Arthropoda > Insecta > Orthoptera > Acrididae > Schistocerca > Schistocerca serialis. The sequence continues at coordinate 990,495,485 of NC_064638.1, forward strand.
TTGAAATAAAATCAAGACGAATGAATGTACTAACACGAAACCAACACTCAACATACAAAATCCTGTTACAAAACATTTTATGCAATATTACCCCAGACGGAGGACAATAGAATACAAAATGGGCACGTGGTAGACAGTCACATGGAATATCTGTTAACTGAAAATTTCTCCCTGATGGCAGATAATCGAGCAATATCCCACAGGAAGAGTACGGACTCGGAACCGTATAACATTAATTATTCAATGCACCAACACATGCCGGTGAAGGGACGAACTCATCCACTGAACATTTGAAGCAAAATATGGACTAACCAAATCCATGTCCCGTAATTGACAAGTACTCGAGTCGTACCGATACATAAAACGTGTAAGGCACCTGAGTGCGCTTCCTCTATCGTGTCTGTATGAGAACGAATGATTATACACAAATCAAAATGGTGGACTGAGAATCATAGAGCACTTCCCCTTCATCAAACCGGTTTTAAGAAGGGTAAAAACACGATTGAAACGCTCTTATCAAAAATGAACTATCAGAGAATCACGACACCCCGCTGTCGTTCATCCACAAGCTGTAGCGACTGCTAACCGAGAGAAGCGTGATTATTAAACGAACAATGAAACTGCAGGTCCAAGAACAACAGGCAATAGATTTTCACAAGGTTCAGTATTGTCGCCATTGTTGTTATATCTAAATCTGAACTACAGTCAATGTATCATCCAAGTGTTCAAGTATTGCTGTATGCAGATGATTCACATATTTATACTCGTAATGACACCACCCCCACAAATGAATAACGCTTTGATAATGTTTAATGAATGGCTGAATGACAACTGCCTTGATATATTGTCTGATAAATAAATTGTCTGCGCATATCCAAGACATAGACTAAATACGTTCTAACGGGTTTTTTGTAAGCTAACCTCTTCATTGGTCGACTAAACTTCCTCATCATTTTTCCAATGAGTCTCGATCTGGCAATTGTGTTTCATCCTATTAGTCTTATGTGATAGTTGCAATTTACACCAGAACCGGCTCCAGGGATTTTACCGCCCCTTGCAAAAATTTTAAACGCCCCCATCCAAAAACCCAAATCAACACAACTTATCCTACATTTCCAGAAATAGTCAACTTTTATCACAGTGTCAATCATCCATGAGTTCCTTTTTTCACGTATCACTCTCATATATCTTTTTGACGTGAATGTCTTTAAGACCAGAGGCAGGTGTGTACATCAGTCGGCGAAACGGACGTTAAACGTTTGCATTGCAGTACATTTGAGTCATAAATCCAAAATTAGGAGGAGCATTCAACTTACAGCACCTTCGACTTTCTTCTCTGAGGAAGGAAACAGAAAAACTGGCGGTTTGTTTTAAAATACTTATACACTCGGTGAAAATGTGTAACAAAGTTTGCAGCACTATACAGCACACAGCGCTAGCGTCAGCGGCGAGAGTAACGCTTTTCTATACTTCAAATGACGAGAAATGTTCTCCTGGTGCAGGCCAGGGTGGCCGAGCGGTTCTAGGCGCTACAGTCTGGAACCGCGCGACCGCAACGGTCGCTGGTTCGAATCCTGCCTCGGACATGGATGTGTGATGTCCTTAGGTTAGTTAGGTTTAAGTAGTTCTAGGGGACTGATGACCTCAGATGTTAAGTCCCATACTGCTCAGAGCCATTTGAACCATTTTTTTTGTTCTCCTGATGGATGTCACGAACGATGCACTCGTGGCACAATGCCAGGAAATGCTGACGCATGATGACGGCATGAATGTGACTTTCTTTTTATTGACTGTAACAATGGATGAGATTTTGATGCGATTTTCCGGTGGTGAATCCATACTCCTACAGAAGCGTTCTCAGCGGACATTGAATCATAGCGTGGACGTTGTGAAAAATATGTACAGCTACAGGGAGACTATGCCGCGGAATGACACTAGTTTCACTGTTTTCATATGATTAGTTTGTCAGAAAAATAGTCGGAGGCGTTATAAATTGAATGCACCTCGTAATTATGTCAACCAGAACTAAATAATGTCACTTTCGGAGTTTTTAACTAGAATATGTTCACTTTTTCTCATTCCGTGGAAAGAGACCAAAGTGCTGTGCGAGAGCCGTAGCAGCATTGTCGGTGGCATAGTCAGCGGTACTGCTGTACGAAGTGGAAGGTGGCAGGACAGTGACTCACTTCAATATAAATGGTTTATTTGTTGAAAAAAAAGTGTGTTTTGTGGTTCTGTAGTACATAAAGGGAAAACGGCTCCTGTCAGAAATCAAGAAGACGTGATTTTCCACATGCCACGACCGAGATTTATGGCTCAAAAAAAGCAGTCTTGAAGGCACTTTAATTTATTGAAGTATGAACTAACAGTTTAATCCCAAATAAAGGTGTAAAGCAAAGGTGAAATGCGACGAAACTCGATGATAGAAGTCGTGCAATGCAGTTTACCAAGGTTAAGGTTCGTTGTATGTTTTCCGCATGAACTTAACATTAATATCTATTGATTATGGCTTCAACACCTAGAAAAAAAGGAAATAAAACAAAAGATAAAAGAAGAACAGTGAAAATGGTATTAACGGTAGAACTAAAGGAGTGGGAATGGTGGGGAAATAAGGTCATGCATCTTTTCTTATGTAAATGCCGATTAATCACAGTGTCTGGATTCAAAAGACTACGGAATGTGATGGGCATTACAATTTTACTCGTGTGTTGTCTATTTATTATACAAAGTGTTTTTCCCGACGATACTGCTACGGATGTTCAATGTTGCTGTATATGGATCGTTAGGCCATTATAAGTAACATTTGTCTTTATTTCCCGATTATAAAGTTATTAGCTTCTATAGGGACTTTCAAGCCGACGTAAGAACAATTCAAGTGCTGTGTAGGCGATAACTGAGTTGGCAATAGTGCAACTAGCAAGCTATTTTGGAAGACGCACGTAAGGTGACCAATTCCAATACTTCACTTGTGGTCTGTTTGACGAGACCGAAGAAAATTTCGAGTAAGGTATTCAATTTTATGAATTATTTGTATTCCAACTTATTGTCACACTCATCATCTGTGGAAAGCTTTTATTGTCTTGTTTATTTCACCCCTTTGGAACAATATTAAAATTAAGATGTTACCGCCCTCCAAAACCTGCCTTCCTGAATGGTGGCATGATTGCCTCCGCCTTCCCCCCGCCCCCACTCCTGCTAGGCAACCATCCCCCCATGAGCTGGCCCTGCTTCATCTTTATTCCCAGCTATTTTACGAATTTAACTGCTGCTTCCAGTAGTTGTTCAGTAATTGAGTAACCATGTAACAACGGGTCTTGCTGCCTGTTAATGTCCAATACGTTACTTTTCTTTATACTGCGAGTTTGTTGCCAATCCGTGCTATGCTCCTAGCATTAATGCTCTGTAGTCCATCTGCGTTTTTCTACAACTGAAATTTCAGTGTAAGCGATAGTGTCATCAGCGAAAAGGCTCATGAAGTCCTACGTTGTCAACTAGAATAGTTCCATATATTGTGAAAACTAATTGCCCTATAACACTTCTTTTGTGTACACCTGAAGCTACTTTTACATCTGTGTTGATTTATACTTGGGCCATATTTACGAGTAACACTTCAGTCCAACCACTTACCTAGTCTGACATTCCATCCGTTCGTATTTTGTTCATTAGGTGACAGTGCAGGGCTGCACCAATCGTCTTCCGAAAACCAAGGAAACTGGCATATGTGCGGATGAAACCACGGCCTTCTGGATTTCGTGGACGAACAGTGAGAGAACTGGCTTTCGCACAATTTCTTTCTCTTTTCTCTCTGTTTTGCGTTACCCTTGTTCATTCCTACAAAGGTGAACATCCGTCTCTAGAAAAGACCACATGTGCGAATGACCTCTTCTGTTTCCCAAATATCTGGAAAGGTATGGTCTTCCAGCGACCTACGGCAGATTGATGACAAAAGATGACCAAGCTGTTTCGTAATTTGCGTATAAGCGGTATTGCATTACTATCCCTTCTGTTGGGAACTTTTAGTTAATTTTGTAATTCACGGCAACATATTTCGGTATCTATCACTTTGGCGTTGTTACTGCTAATGGAAAGATCAATCATACAGTACAGTCTTCCTCAGTGTAACAATTTTTTAAAAGCGAGTTCAATGTTGTGACCTCCTCTCAGTCATTCTGTGTTTCGATGCCACTATGTCGACTAACAGTTTGGGTAAATTGAATAAATGACGTGGACCTGTTTGCTGCTGTAACATTAAACCAAAAGTTTTTAAAACATTCTGTCATATCAATAGATATAGTTTTAATTTCTAATTCGTTGATTCATGCATGGATCTTCTTACCATAATTTTAATTTCGTCCAGTTTTTGTATACGATACCTTGACAAGGTTTAAATCAGCAGTGAAAATCTGTTTGCTGTTACATCAGCTTTCTAAGTGGGTTGTTGAACCATGGCTGGTCTTTCCCATTTATCACAACGTTACACTGCAAATATGTGTGTAATAAAAAATTTATTTTTACATTAGAAGCTACAGAAATCTTGTTTTAATTCTGATTTCCTTCTGGCACTGTATCATAATATTGTAGAACTATTTTTTTATTCTTTGATTACATTTCATGTATTAACAACTCTGGTTACCTTTTATCCCACTTCACTTTCAATTAATCTTATCATAGATTCACTGCTCACTTTTTGAATATTCTTACAGTTCAAAGTAAGACCCTTCATATTCATTACAGTACTTTTCCCATTTTTCTCAGAACAAAAACTTTCAGGTCCAGTCACTGCTTCATTTTTAATGTAGTTGTGTCCTTACTTGCCAGTCCATTAATCCATAGTACAACCCCATTTCCATGGTGTTTTTACCACTTCAGCATACATTACAGTATTAGTAGCAAAATAGTATAACACATTCTCTTAGCTTATCTAATAAGTCATAAAACCTAAGCCCAGTATCTAATTTAGTGATGTTGCTAGAAAAATATCTGAAGAAATGTCATTTCCCACACAATAAATTTTGAAATAGTGCCTCATTTCAACTTTATTCTTATGAATAAAGTTGATGTCTATATTGTCTAATCAATTATCCAATAATATCTCATAAAATTGTTGTACATCTGTAACATAGTCAGTGCTAAGCATACTTCATAGTTGTCCAATTTATCCCCATAATTAATTTAAATATAGCATAGAAATAGCCCATTTTCCTGGATTTTCCTTTTCTTATCATACAGTAAAGTCCCCATTTTCCATAGATGGTTCTTATCTGTAACTCTTTGCTTCTAAAATCATGTGCAGTGGTTTCTAATTTTATTCTCATTTATGATTCCTCTATATGATTTTCAAACAACACATTGCTTTCACTTTTAAAGTCCAATATTTCATAGCCATCTCAAATCCTGTTTCATTTGTCTGTAGCCTTATTTATGTCTTCAGTTGTCCAAATTCCAGTAATATTTCCTTTGTTATTGGTGTGAGTAAATATATTTATTATCTCCACCTTACATTTGACACACAAAAGAAAATAAGTATTTCATTTTTTACGATCATTATTTCTACTGGCAGAACTGGATGACAGTTCTCTATGTGCCAATAATTTACATTTTATAAACTATATTTAGTATAAAATGTTGGTCTGTATACTTTGTTGAGTAGCACTCAGGATAATAATCATAATATTCTACAGTTGCATAAAGAGTACACACATCAATATATTTTAATTTTGTGTAAATAATAGATTTCAGCTATGAGTCGTCCTTTGGAATTTTTATTGGCAGATTTAGATTTCAGCTAGCAACTAGCCATTCTCAATGCACTATCGTTTTTTGGTCAATGCATGTAATGCCTGTTGGTCTGGCTTTGTACACAGTTCATAGAATACTCAGTATTCCATCAACTGTGTACAAAGCCAGACCAACAGGCATTACATGCATTCTCAGTATTCCATGAACAATGTACAAAGCCAGACCAACAGGCATTACATGCATTGACCAAAAAGGGATAGTGCATTGAGAATGGCTAGTTGCTAGCTGAAATCTAGATTTGCCAATAAAAATTCCAAAGGACGACTGATACCTGAAATCTATTATCTACAAATCAAATTAACGATCACTGCATCAACAGACTCTGAATGGAGGGTAACCTGATCTTCATTTTGTGATAACGCCATTTGTTCTAGTTCTTAATATTACTGTATTAGTTTGACCATCATAAAAGGCATCTCTTGGATTCAAAGGTTTGTTAACCAGAAACTGTTTTAATTTCGAATTGTTTTTATATTCTACTGATTTAATCTAATCACATTCCCACATTTCTACTAAATCATATCCAGAGTTTCATATTTTTTACTTCTTGTTAATATCTTTTGATATATTAGTACAATAATTTCTTATTTCTATTGTTAATTGTTTCAGGTTAAAAGCATTTCATGCAACCACGCCAAAAACAACCATCCACTTTCGCTCCAGGTATACTTACTTTGTCACTATTAAGAGCATATTATTGTTGTTTAAACTGTTTAATCGAGCTATAGACACATTGCTATAGTCTTCCTTATGTTCTTTATCCAATACACCATTTTTGTATGAGGAAAATATTTTGATCTCTATATGGTCATGCTAACTCCAGTAACAGTTAGATAACAGAGTGAATGTATATTAGCTATTCCCAGGAACTGTTCCTTAGCTCTAAATAATCTCTTCTTAATATGTCTACATCAGAATAGTTCCAGTCATTATCAATGTCTTACATCATCTTGAATACACAATTTTCTCTAAATTTTTCACTATGTCATTTGAGAAATATATCTCTATCTTCTGGTTTCATAGAATTAGTACAATAATATTTGACATCAGGAACAGGTCTTCTATAATTTCCATTTTCTTGGGTATTAAACAAATTTGTGTAGCCAACTTACTCCAATTATTTCAAATAGAATGTTTTTATGGAGGTAGTAAGTAGATGTTGAACAAAATTGTTATTATTTATAATTTTTAGACTTAAATGTTTCATCTCCAATAATATCAGTTTTGTAGTTGTGTACATAGTACAAGTATTTATTGTATTTTCAACACAATACTTCAGAAAGAATTATGAATCATAACTTTTATCATTACAAGCTATAAAAGTATAATCTTGATGTTAATCAGATATTATCAACTTGCAGAATTCATCATTTGAATTAAATTTATAATCAGTACCACCATTCAAATTGTGAAACATTACTATAGTTCGAATATGTATTCTGGTTTGTGGTTGAGATTCACAATCAAACCCTAAGTGTCTCTCAGTATAGGTACAAAGAATTTCCTTTGGGAATCCATCATTGCAACAGTAAACCTTGTTACCTGTAACTATTTGCATTTGAAGCATTTGAATACATAATAATCTCTATAATCTCCATTAAATGTTCATCCATTTTTACTACATTTTGGACATGCTTAGACTATAATTTTCTCACAAACACCACCTTTCTTTTTTATATTGTATGTAACATTGTTGACTTTTAACTTCTTCTTCAATATGACCATTTCTACATCTTTCAATCCCACATTTATAAACTTAAGATTACAGAGAAATATGCTTACATTCTTCACATTTATAAACCATGTTGCAAACTTCTTGCTGACTTTTTCAGCATTCTTCATTAAAACCATATCTATTGCTGTATTCACAATATATCGTATTTTTACAGCTATGTGTTCTTCTTTTGTGCACTATACAGATATGGCTTTCTACTTTGAATTTGTGATTGTACTTGTTGTTAAATGTCTTGTTACATTTATCATAAAACTATGATGATCCTAAGAAAGCTACATACTGTTAATCACATCAAAATGATTTTGATTTTTATATAGATATATCTTTATTGCTTTCTCAGAACAATGACAGATAACTGTATTGAAATTATCAGCACATACTACATTCATTTGGATATCTAGTAGTTGCTCAACATTTTTAATATCATCTACAGTAAATGGATATTCGTTGTATTGTCATAATCCGTTAGATAATATAATATTTTCGTAATTTGTATTATCTGCTATTCTAATTATCTTAATTTCAGCTGTAGTTATTTCTTTGCCTGAGATATTATCTGTATGATGTACTAATGCCATTTTTATAGTGCTATGAAAACTTGGATTATTAGTATTATTAATTCTACTAACACATCTTTCAGTAATTTTGTCAATACTTAGATTTATTATTTTATTACCTCCACAGCCTCTTGGAACTGCTAAGTTCTGAAAATTAAAAGTGGTATCTGCTGTATTAGCAGAGTCCTCAGATGATAATATATCTGTGATTTTACAGTACAAAACTTGACCAGCTGTTGAGTATTATCTGATACTTTATATCCTGTACAAATTGCATAAAATATTTTTAGATTTCTGAATGTTTTATACAAATTTTTTTTCTGAATTTAGTTCTTAGCTACTTCCACCATAGAATTGCGAGTGTTTCTTACAAAATCTGTTTCTTCATAAGTGGTGTTAAGATCATTAACATTGGTATAGTTAAAGCAATCAACAGGACAAGCTTCAAACCTTTAATTCAATTTTCATCTTTATTCTTTAACGAAAAATAACAGTTTTTATTATGGTTAGTGTACTACTGAATGGAATTATTTGATCTAGTCTCACTGTTTGCTCTTCCCTTGCGGTTTTTTTCAAAAATATCAATACCTAATCATAAAATTAATTTATATTAAGTATATGTTTTGGTCTTGATTTAGTCTTTTGGAAAAATTAAGTATGAAATTAAAACTCTTCTAACATAATTCAACAAACTATACCCAATTTTTTTAATTTTTTGTAGACACTAACAACATAATTTTTAGCTAATGGTCTGAGCACAACTAATTTCATGGTTAGAAATCAGAATATATCCATTATGTGACACTAAATTAATTAAACCTAGCTTTATTAACTTATTGTATTCAATCAAATTATTCTTTTTACAGACATCACAAAGTGGAAACTTGTGAACTGTCTCGGTTTCATTTCTGCTTACATAGAAAGTATTGTTATTGGGTTTGCAAAAAATAAGAAATGAAAAATGTAGGGTAAATTTAAGAAATTTACATAATAATTTCATAACTTAGAAACTGTAGTGATAAATTAAAATATCATTAAGATTAATTTTATTTATTTGTCAGAGTGTAAATGTTTTCTGAGACTTTTTCATTTTTTTCTCATTTAGCACCATTTTTCTTTTATTCCTATCTGCTCATGGACAGAGCTTACTTCTACATGAGACATTGTCCCTAGATGTTCGATTTAAGTAAAAACAACCAAAATCTTTAATTTCTTTTCAGTTAATAAAGTATGTTGTTCACTTATGACACTCATAACGCTTTTCATTATTTTTTATGGGTAATACGTTTTTAGAATCTTCATCATCTGACATGTTTTCTGTAATAACTTTCATAAATATATTTTCAGATACCAACGTAATTTGTTTACTGTTATACAGTTATTTGTAATATTCATTAATACATGTTACATGAATTATTATATTTATCATTTGTATATTAGTGTGAGTGAAAGTTATCAATTGATTTCTCCACAGATTTTCTCCTTCTTTGATTTCATTTCTTCCATTTGTTGAGACAATTTTTGTTTAGGTTCAAATAAAATTATTATTTAGTAAACACAATAAATACCTAAAGTTGTTAAAATTGGTTACAGAAATCCAAGAAGATTAATATTTGAAAACATCAATATATTACTGAAGAAATAGGAATTAAACAATTAAAAATTGAAAATGGTTTTATAGTAAGTAAACATTAAAAGGTATGAGGAATGTACTGAACTTTGGGGAAAATTAGATGATAAATATTTGTATTGTGGTAAAAGTGTTTATGCATTAGTAGTTAATTTTCTAACTGGAGAAAAAAATGCTTTTCATGCAGGAAAAAATAGAAGATTTAGAAAATGCATTTCATTTTTATGGTAACCCAATTGAGAATATTTTCTTAGGCTGAATGGGCTGACTGCTCAAATAGTTCAAAAATTATTTATGGAGTAGCTTCTTTTTTGTTTCATTACATTATATTTAGTTAATATTATACTGCATTCAATTAACTCTATTTGTTCATTAAAACAGATTTCACTAAAGATAAGAAACAAGTAGGCAATGAATTTCAGCCACAGCAATATGTGAACAACACAAAAATTTTATCAGTACATGGATCAATCATTCATAACAACTCATTTATTATACCTAATTTTTAACTAAGTTTAAAATATACTTTAATGGAGGCAGTCATAGTTCTCACCAACAAGAAACCGCATACCATACTAAGAATGTTTTACTGACCACTGATAAGAAAAATAATCCTTGGTGTAAAGCTAAAGGTATAACAGAAATCCTCAAATAGAAGGACCACAGAAAAGGTATAAAACAAGTTGATGTAGATGACATGGAAATTTTTGAAGTATCACTGCCCATCCCTCCAGTAAGGAAAATTAAAATCGTGTTTCAAAATTTATATATTTATAAATGGATGCAACCACAGGCACATCTACTTCGGTTATCATTGACATTGCTTCTCTTCTTTAATGAATATTTTGAATTTAGTAATTGTAATAACTGTCAACAAAAGTTATGTACTTAGATTAAAGATATTTAAATTCAGTTTTTTGAGAAGAAGAATGTGTTTATGGCTCATGATATTGTGTTTATTCCATTATGCTGTTTCAGCTGATGCAGCATCACTGACGGAAAATTATTCAGAGATCAAAAGATATCTAGTTTAGTCACTATATAATTATTAAAATGATCTGGGCTACTATACCATGGTCAAATGGATCTCACCTTAAAATACAAACTTCCGTCCCCTTCGGCAAAAGATATTTTCAAGGGGGATGATAGCTTCTCGAAATGTCCAATTCACACTGTCATTCGTTACGGACATCAGCAAAATTTCATTTCTGTGTGCTTCTGCTAAGTGGCATGATGCCACATGTTCTGAATACATGAGAGAAGTTCACAATTTTTAACTGCCTTCCTCTGCTATTTCAATCACCCCACCATGGAAGATTGTTAAATGTCATTAGGATGAAATAGATATTGAAAAATTCAACATCCTGATTTTCTCATTTTTAGTGTACGCATTTATATGCATGAAAATTTTTCACAGAATAATTGTTTCCTTACTTACCCAGTCAAAGTGTGAGTCATCAAAACCCAACCATTTAAACTAAAGTTTTTCTCCCTTCTCTCGCTCACAGATATTTCCATTCGCCTCTTCTGCACCTAAAGTTCTTAATTTGTACATGATTTGATTAGAAAGAAAAAAATGTCGAACATTTATGTTTACCAACTGGCTGTGTATCCTTTTTCAAAAATTCATTTACATTTGCTGATTTTAGATTTATCACCTCTGTCAAATTTTGGCTATTAGTAGATACAACAGCAGTTTGTTTATGATTTTTATTGCTAACTTCTACTGGTTTTATATTTGTTGTTGAATGTTTTCTATTATTGTATTTATCAACCAATTTTTGATCCAAATCAGAGTACTTTTAATTGAGCTATAGAAACTCTTTGTTACAGAATTCTCTTACATTATCAATTTGTAGATTTCTTTGAGTTCCTTCACTAAATAGTTTTTAAATAACTTTAGTTTCATATTTACCAGTTTTGTCTTTAACAAATAGTCTGTGTCATGTTGAAAAATATCAATTAAAATTAATAAATATTTATATCCTTGTCCGCAGCTCATGGTCATGCGATAGCATTCTCGTTTCCCACGCCCAGGTTCCCGGGTTCGATTCCTGGTGGGGTCAGGGATTTTCTCTGCTTCATGATGACTGGGTGTTGTGTGATGTCCTTAGGTTAGTTAGCTTTAAGTAGTTCTAAGTTCTAGGGGACTGATGACCATTGATGTTAAGTCCCATAGTGCTCAGAGCCATTTATATCCTTTATTTATTTATGAAATGTCTATCAAGTTGCCTGACTGTTTCTACTAGATCAGCTTATCATAAATCATCTCTACAAAGACAAATAACATTTTTATTTTTATTATTTTCCTCACTGGTTTGTGTAACTCATGATACGTTTTTCACGAAAATTTATAGTTTCCAACCTGCCTCCTTCATTTTTAATTTTTTAAACAGATTTACTCTTTTTGGTCTTGTATATTGTGCAACAATCTTCAATCCTCTCTTTTCCATTTTTCGTTATTATTCTTTGAGGAAGATACAGTTCAGTAAATTTTCTACAGTTCGACACCAAATACAATTGTCGTAAAGGACTGAGTGTGAAACACAATTCTTCACTTATATAGATCATAAATTTATTAATTACTGTTCCAATTTATCAACACCATTTGATTCTAAAAATAATTCACGAAATATGAGTAATTCACCTGAAACAGGTACATTTGCAACAGATTGATTCAGAGACATGAACATCTTGTCTTTCATTTTAATTTCAAGTGATCGATTATTTAGGTGAGTGGGCTATAAAATTTGCAGTTCATCAACATTGTGTCTTTTTATCTCTATTTTAAAATCAGGAGGTGACAGGTTGTCATTTACATTGGCTTCAAAAATAGAAACACATCATACACAAATGTGTATGTTAAACTTCCCTCAGCAGCATCAGAGTGAAATTTCATTTACATTCCAGCTTGAAGATGACATAATTTTTTGAAGTATTATGTTTAATCTGACTTTCAGAAATTATCTGTAAAAGATATTTCTACTTGCTTTTCTGAAAGTAATTGGTTAGCTTCTCACTAAGATGTGTTGTATGAACCTGATTAAGTTTTTCAGTAAGACGTTTAGTAGTTAAATAGTTATTGACTTGTGTTAGAAACTTGAGTATTCAGATTTCGTAACAAGGTTGTCCATATGGACTGAGTAGAAAGCAAGATTATTTTATTAATTTTGTAAGTATTATTTCGTAACTGCATCATAACAACTTACAGGATATTATAAATCTGCTGTTCTTCTACCTCTATAATATATATATGCTTTAGTTGCTTTAAAAATGTTATGTAATTCCTTGTGATATTCTTTAGTTAAATGCTCTATTTTTTGATCAATTTTTGATTGCAAATCTTCAATTTCATTTTTATGTTTTCTAATTCTCCAGTGCTTTTCTCGTTTATCTTGTTTCCAAAAATATCCTATAGTTAGAGTCAAAATTTCATTATGCTTTTAATTATCTGACAACAATTTCGTAATAAATGTACACAAATGAAAACATATAACTTCATTAAAATTTTGTATTTACTTCCTATTTAACAAACACAACTTTTTTATCATTATTCTTATGATATCACCAATATCTAAAGTAACCATAGAAGATTCTAAGTTTTTGATTTATTAGTTATTCATCAATCGTAAAAATACCACAAAAATTTTCTATTTTTAGCTGTTTAGCAAGTTTAATGCCTTAGGGAAAGCATTTACAATTTTTTGGAGATTCCTTTGTTTCTGAACCATTGTGCTGTATTGCAGGGTTATATGCAAATGATTGATTTTATTCAAGTTCAACCATCCTGGAGCTAAAATATAATGGTCACTCGTTAAAGCTTTTCTTTCACAACCACTTGAACTTATTACTGCACATCATATAGAATTTGATAAAAATTTACTATGATTAATTTTTTATTTCTTCTTCAGAATTTTTCTTTTTTGTTCCCTATCAGTGTTCATTTAATTAATCACACCTTTATTGGTGGTGAATGAGTTTTATCTCAACTGAGTTGGAAGGCATCTGTTAACAGAAAACAGTTGACTCTATCCATAAAAGACAGCTACAGCAATGTTGCAGTAGTTGTTTTGTATACAGCATTTCCAACTCGAAAAAATATCATGTCAAGAAATAATAAATTGTATTGTGATGGAGAAACAATAGAAAATCATATTGGTCAATATAGCTTGAAGAGCTTGGACCTATGTAGTCACAGAAAAAGTCTAATTTCACTTTAATTTTGTGGGAGGGATATTTTTACAGTGCCATTCTTCGAGGTGCTGACCATAATGAAGCTGGTGTTGAAGAGGTGAGCACATTTCCTGAGGATGGCAAAACTGATGTACAATAAAAAACAAAGTAGTTTTTAAAATTTGTGTTTAAACCCAGCAAATCCCCAGTGCTAAAATATTTTAATCCTATCTCTGTACTTTCTTTCATTAGGTTTCATAGGTATGTCTATCATTAAAAAAATTGAGCCCAGTGCAGAATATACTACAAAAGTCCCTAAAATCATCAAAACTAGACTTATGTCATATTAGATTATCTTTCAATAGTTGTTTGTTATCTCTGACTACGTTTGAGCTAAATAAAATCTGTCTATTCCTCTGTGTCTACTTCTAGTAAAATATTTTGAACTGCATCCTGATTTTAAAAAATGAAACCATGAAATGAAAGAACTGAATTAGGAAGACATTCATCTGGTGGTGTAATGTTGTTTTTATTTCAATTAAAGTAGTAATCTTTCCATCGACTTTTTACACATTTTTATAAATTTGTGGTATATTAGAAGTGCAAGCAGTGCCATTCTTCGATGGGCTGACCATAATGAAGCTGGTATTGAATATGTGAGCACATTTCCTGAGGAAGGCAACACTGTGTTCCTGTGGTTAGATATAAGCGAGAATATTCACTTGAGGTAGAGCAAGAAAGACTAAAAACCCCAAAGATTATATCGAATCACAAACCATACAGATTTGCAGGACTGAATGAAAAGAGAGATTTTTAGCTGGATACTACCAATTACGATAATACTGCAGAATCAGATGTACATTGCCTTACCTTTGCTGTTTTCCAGGCAATTTCAAAAACTAATTAGCTGATTTATTGTTACTTAATCAGTCACATCAGACTACAGTGTATCTGTATAAAGAATGGAAGAAATAAAGTTTTTCCTCAAGAAATGCGTAATCTAGATCCACCAAACAAGGCATATAATGCTTTCTGACATTTTAAGCTGGCCTCACAACTGAATGGTGATGTTAATGTAAATCCATTCAATTTCATAACAAATTATCCTGTCCATGTCATCATTATGTCTGGGACAACGAGAGCATTAGTTACATAGTAAACAACTATGACTCTGTTTGCCACATTCAGTAATAAAATTCCAAATGAAACAGTTCAGTACATAGTTGTGTATGATAAGAAAAATTTGGATAGGATTTTCAGCATAGAATATTGAGTGAAAATTTTGAAGCTTATTTATACATGTATTTTCGAACTTTTAGTCACCAATCAAAATTTTTATCCAATTAATTATTTATTCTATATAAATGTATACACTACTTAAGGACCTGAAGTATGCAAGCAATCGTAATTTGTTTAAAATACTGGTGAGCTAGAATGAAATGCTTTGTACTACATTACTAGATGTGAATATCTGAATATTAGGTATGGAGAGGAAGTTTCTATGGTGCTCAATATTTACTTAGAAATCGTTTTGCCAAAACGATCCTATAAATTAATTAATGGTTATGGTGGTAATTATTTGGAGATGGAAATATTAATCTGAGATACAAGGAAATGAAGAAACTTTAAAAAACCGATAATAAACTTTGTACATAGAATTTCTAGTTTGAAAATTTTCCTTCTATATCTATAATTACTAGTTTTTTGGAGATCTGTATTACTGATTTAGTTGCTGCTGTGTGACGCCACCTCTTGGTACACAAAAGTGTGGTCATTATTTTTATCCCAAGTGTACTCAATGTACCTACTTACTACTCATATGAAAACGGGGACAGAAAACCTACAAGCAAACCTCCAGGTTGACAAGAAAGTTAACATGTTTAGTGCCATGCCCAAAACGAGAGTTCACGGACCCATCTTCTTCTTTGAAAGCACTGTCACCTTTCTTGACATGCTGGAATAGTGATATGTGCCAAAACTTGAATCTGGTACAGATGTATCATCTAACAAGATGATGCCCTTCCACAATTTCGTAACTTTGTACAAGATAATCAGAATGTGACATTGCTGGGTAAGCTGTATTATAGCTGCTGACCTGGCACTAAATTGTGTGGTCTCGAAGGTCGCCAGTTTTGACGTCTTGTGAATTTTTCTGCCATGATTATGTAAAGATATAGCATTTATGTCCCACTTCTATCATAGAGGAGTAAAAATTTGTGACTCTGCATCGCAGCAGCTGTTTTTATCGTTAATCCTGCCTCGCTGTGTCTGCTGAGCAGAACTGTATCCATAGAATATTAATAAAAATTGTAAATAAACTTGGCGAGTTTGTCTTTCACACACTGTATCATATGTTACACTGTTCTTGGCCGCAAACTTGTGCCGAACGTCTTAAATACACTCCTGGAAATGGAAAAAAGAACACATTGACACCGGTGTGTCAGACCCACCATACTTGCTCCGGACACTGCGAGAGGGCTGTACAAGCAATGATCACACGCACGGCACAGCGGACACACCAGGAACCGCGGTGTTGGCCGTCGAATGGCGCTAGCTGCGCAGCATTTGTGCACCGCCGCCGTCAGTGTCAGCCAGTTTGCCGTGGCATACGGAGCTCCATCGCAGTCTTTAACACTGGTAGCATGCCGCGACAGCGTGGACGTGAACCGTATGTGCAGTTGACGGACTTTGAGCGAGGGCGTATAGTGGGCATGCGGGAGGCCGGTTGGACGTACCGCCGAATTGCTCAACACGTGGGGCGTGAGGTCTCCACAGTACATCGATGTTGTCGCCAGTGGTCGGCGGAAGGTGCACGTGCCCGTCCACCTGGGACCGGACCGCAGCGACGCACGGATGAACGCCAAGACCGTAGGATCCTACGCAGTGCCGTAGGGGACCGCACCGCCACTTCCCAGCAAATTAGGGACACTGTTGTTCCTGGGGTATCGGCGAGGACCATTCGCAACCGTCTCCATGAAGCTGGGCTACAGCCCGCACACCGTTAGGCCGTCTTCCGCTCACGCCCCAACATCGTGCAGCCCGCCTCCAGTGGTGTCGCGACAGGCGTGAATGGAGGGACGAATGGAGACGTGTCGTCTTCAGCGATGAGAGTCGCTTCTCCCTTGGTGCCAATGATGGTCGTATGCGTGTTTGGCGCCGTGCAGGTGAGCGCCACAATCAGGACTGCATACGACCGAGGCACACAGGGCCAACACCCGGCATCATGGTGTGGGGAGCGATCTCCTACACTGGCCGTACACCACTGGTGATCGTCGAGGGGACACTGAACAGTGCACGGTACATCCAAACCGTCATCGAACCCATCGTTCTACCATTCCTAGACCGGCAAGGGAACTTGCTGTTCCAACAGGACAATGCACGTCCGCATGTATCCCGTGCAACTCAACGTGCTCTAGAAGGTGTAAGTCAACTACCCTGGCCAGCAACATCTCCGGATCTGTCCCCAATTGAGCATGTTTGGGACTGGATGAAGCGTCGTCTCACGCGGTCTGCACGTCCAGCACGAACGCTGGTCCAACTGAGGCGCCAGGTGGAAATGGCATGGCAAGCCGTTCCACAGGACTACATCCAGCATCTCTACGATCGTCTCCATGGGAGAATAGCAGCCTGCATTGCTGCGAAAGGTGGATATACACTGTACTAGTGCCGACATTGTGCATGCTCTGTTGCCTGTGTCTATGTGCCTGTGGTTCTGTCAGTGTGATCATGTGATGTATCTGACCCCAGGAATGTGTCAAATAAAGTTTCCCCTTCCTGGGACAATGAATTCACGGTGTTCTTATTTCAATTTCCAGGAGTGTATTTCATGTACTTTATAAGTTTTGTTGGGTGTGTAGGAACTACTAACTATTCTGCTAGCAGCGACTTTCAGAAACTCAGCTCACTCAGTTTGGCCATGTTATACAGGAAGCATAAGACTTCAGGGCACAAATTGATGCCAAGGTCGTGGACTACTGGAAGATGTTCAGTTCAGTTCTACACTATTGGCTGGTGAAATACAAGGTGTCGAAATATCTGATCAGTTTTATTATTTGGCTGGAAACCTTCTCACAGACCAAATTCTTCACATCGTTCTCCAAGGGATGTAACTGCCAGCAGAGAGAGTTTTGTCTGTAGGCCACAAGACTGTGTGTTCAAATGGTTCAAATGGCTGTGAGCACTATGCGTCTTAACATCTGAGGTCATCATTCCCCTAGAACTTAGACCTACTTAAACCTAACTAACTAAAAGACATGACATACATCCAAGCCCAAGGCAGGATTCGAACCTGTTACCATAGCGGTGACGCAGTTCCAGACTGTAGCACCCAGAACCGCTCGGCCACCCTGGCCAGAAGACTGTGTGTGTGTGTGTGTGTGTGTGTGTGTGTGTGTGTGTGTGTATGTGTGTGTGTGTGTGTGTGTGGATTGAGTGGTATGATGTGGGGTTTGGTTACAGGACTACTGCTGTACACCAAAGAAATAATTCATAGTATAGTGGATGCCATCAGAAGCTCTGTGCAGTTGTTGACACAGCAAATACACAGTGCATACACAGATGTTACCATATCAGACACTACTAGCGATATACAGGAACAGGGTAGACATACAGTTGATTTTTAACGTAAACATATGCAATTCATCCAGATAAAGGCATAAAGTCAACCATTACTACTTGATTTCAATAGTGACAACCAATCACTGGAAACAGCCCCAGACTTATAATGCATAAGAGTTACCAAGTGAAGTAATTTTCTGTAGGATGATCTCATGTGACTAATTGTAGGAAAGATAGGAAAGATGTATGGCAGACTAAGATTTATTTGAAGAATTCTAAAAGAAATGTATTTAATCTGGAAATGAATTAGGAAATGGGTGAAACGAATGTTTTTAATGAAGTATTCTCCGATTTATACCTCATGTGATATTTTATGGGTATGTGTGAACATACACATGATGTTTTAAACCTCTTGGCTCAGTTTGAAACTGGTGACAGTGGGTCCATAACCGATTACATTGAGATAAGAAACCTATGGTCAGAAATGCTTATTAATTGGGTTATGGACACACACAGCTGACATCATACAGCAACAAAGTAGATAACAGTAACTGTTCAAAACAATGACCATCAGCCTCAAGACATGTAATGTAGTTCTGCAACACTCTCATAAATTTCTTTGGTGTCTGTTGTACACTGGAAGGGGCAGTGTGTGGTAAACAGCAAACACCACTGCCCTCCAAACAGGCATACTGTACACAATTTATCGAACAGCACATGTGTCAAGTGACGACAGCAAACATCACACCAGTGACTTAAACTGTACCACACACACACACACACACACACACACACACACACACACACACACACACACCACTAGTTCTGGTAACATTTGTCCATTGCATCAGATAGCTTGAGACGTGCCCATTGTGAGGTGTGTTATTGTATACAGTGCAAGACACGTAGTCAGAGATGCAACGTTACTCGTTATGTTGACAGTCGCATTTAATGTAAGGTGAGGCAGGATGTAGTGCCTGTAAGGCAGCATAAACGTACACAGAACGCTATCCCAACAGATGTCATCCGAACTGAAAAATTTTATCTCTGTTATTACGAACTTACGACAGACTGGGTCGTTCACATCATAGAGCTGGCAAAGGTTTCCACCAAAGACATGTCCGATCTTCAGAACTTGGGGAGGTGGTGTTGGATAGCGCTGCCGACCACCCACTAATAAGCATTCAAGAAGTGCATATCTTGAAATGTACAGTGTAAAGAGGAACACGCATTACACCACTGTTGTATGGAGCCTGTGCGAGCACTGGGATGAAAGGAATTAAGTCCTGTGTTCACTTCTGTCAATGGAATATCCACTGAAACGCTGTAGTGACATACTCCATACAGTTTATTGTTCTCAGACGAGTCTTCATTTACCAGTGATGTTGTTTCCAACAGTTACAACAGCCATGTCTGCAGTTAGGACAATCCCAATGCCACACATCAGTGGTGATTACCTATTAGAATGTTATTTGCTAGCTCTCCATTTGACTCGTCCAAGTTACCTTGTGTTCCTGCGAGATGTGCTGCCACAGTGCTTGGAGACCTTGTTCACATAAGGTTGTCGTTTCAGCATGACGGTTTACCAGTGCCCTAAGAGCTACGAGCACTTGTTCAGTAAAGATGTGTTCAATGGGTCGAAGATGAACAAGTTCTCGTAGCTCTTAGGGTATGGAGCCTATGTTTACTAGGCTTTTTTGTTGTTTTGATCCACACTACCACCTCTGAAAGTTGTCTCCACTACAATATTAGCAACAAGAGTAGTAGTACATGCATTCCACTAACAGAGGTATCAGAACGATTTCCACTTATAAGACAAGCTTACTAGGATTCAAGTCGTCTGTCTCCTGGTGCAACTTTTAGACACCAGGGATCTTTTAGAGCGTATGACAGATCATCCAGCGCCGTTTCTATGTATGCACTGAGACTGGTGCTCGTCAATTTAAACAATTACTACGAGCTTCATTGTCGTTAGGCGACGTGTGACACTACAAATATGCATTTCCGACATTTGGTTCCCCATCTCAGTGTAATCGGCTGTGGGCCCACTATCACCTTTTGAATTGGACCTAAAAGTTTGCGACTCGTTCGTTTCGGTATCACGGTGCCTCACCTCAACTGATACATTTACCCTTGTTAATCATCCGTGGAAAAACATCACGGAATCGTCCCATGCATCTTACAAACGTTTTCAAGACACTCTTCATACCTAATTACTATTAAAAACAGTCTTGATCACGATTTATTTAACAAGGTGACCGGTTTCGACCACTACTGTGGTCATCTTCAGACCATTGAGTAGGAACCTCTTTCTGTTGGAGATCAAGACTGTTTTTAATAGTAATTATTTATAAGACATTGATCACTGCTGTTCCCATAATGCATTCAAAAATAACTCTTCATACCGTTCACTTGAAATACACAGCAACGATTAAATGTTTAACATAGTCTTTTATATTTCCTAGAAGCCAAAATGTATTTAACTTGTAGCAGAACTGTGATTTTCCCTTGGTCAAATTCATCCTGTCATGGTACTGAGGCACCATTGCACTTTGGCATTAGTTTTTAAAAATGATAAATAATTTTGCTCGTACTGAATTGAAATATTGTGAAACTACGTACAGTGGAATAAGTGGCAGTTCAGATCCATTCGCATGAAGAGAAAAACTACATCAAGAAATGTAATAACTAAAAATAATTAACCACTAATATCGTGAGTTTACAAGGAGGTGTTGATAAGTTCTACGCTTTCTAAAGTGCTAAAGTGCTCAATGACCAAAAATTTATGTGTCCAACGGTAAGAACATGGTGAAAACTACGAACATCATTTGTTGGACGAAAACTATGAAAACAAACATTCAAGATCAACATTTCACGAAAGTCACATTCCAGTGCAAATCTGTAAAGCAACCATCTGTGCGGCGTGCTTATAATTATGTAGGATTTCTATTTTAGGACAACTAATCAATAAAAAAACGCACCACATGTTCTACTGAAAGCATGAAAGCCGTCTGACGATGAATTGTGAAGATTCGAAACCGGTAATTGTACCTTTTGAATAAAGAAAATTAAAATAAATTTGTGACGCTGTAATATCTCTTTATATACGACGAATTATTGTGATACAATTCTACCCTTGAATGAAGTTTTCTAATTTTCTATCTTCATACTCGCAGAACCCATGCGCAAAGTAGTTTCATACAATAGCTATGCCATGAGATCATAATTATTCTTTGTAGTACTCTCTCTGGTGGTTGTTAGAAAAAAAGCTTCTGAGATTGTCTTCGTGCTGATTAGCCTGAGCATTGTTTGAAGAACTGTAATCTGAATTTTGAGATTTATGACAAAAGATAACTGATACGAGATTGTACGATTAAGAGGGAAATATATATGTATTTACATTATTTGACATTTGAGAATTAATGATATTCATCGATATATTGCGTAGTCATTAATCAGAAGGGAACTTCCGAAAGACTGGATACGAACCTGCATTTAATAATCCAAGAGCTCCATTACTTCTTCGGAAGGTTAAACTTCATCAAAGCCAAATATCCGCTTGATCTGATGTTTCCCGACTGATTATACAACGCTCCCAAAAATACGAGGCATTTTATTTGTACAGATTAGTTGACTGCCGCAAAGCATGAGCCTGCAGAGAAGAAGAATCATCGCCTGATTTGATTCTAACAAGTAAAATTTCTGAATCATTTTAAGTGACTTAGTTATGACTGTGTTTCCTATTATGAATGATTGATTGCTCTAACGAATTGAGAAAACTACATAATTACATTGAAAGGAGGAAAAATTACAGCGCCATCAACATTTGTTTTCAAATAACAGCCATGGTCTCCAACCATGTCATCATATGACAAAATTGTTTGACCTGACGAAATTGCTGTAAAGATAGCAAAGACGCTAGGCAAATCCTGAGAACGTATGGGTCATATTGTTGGTGTTGCTGTTGCTGTTGTGGTCTCCAGTCCAGAGACTGGTTTGATGCAGCTTTCAACGCATCTCTATCCTATGCAAGCTTCTTCATCTGCAGGTACCTACTGCAACCTACATCCTTCTGGTTCTGCTTAGTGTATTTATCTCTTTGTCTCCCTCTATGACTTTTAACCTCCACGCGTCCCTCCTGTTCTAAATTGGTGATCCCTTGATGCCTCAGAATATGTCCTACAGACCGATCCCTTCTATTAGTCAGATTCTACCACAAATTTCTCCTCTCTCCAATCCTATTCAGTATCTCCTCATTAGTTACATGATCTACCCAGCTAACCTTCAGCATTCTTCTGTACCACCACATTTCGAAAGCTTCTATTCTCTTCATGTTCAAACTAGTTATGGTCCATGTTTCACTTCTATACATGCCTACACTCCATACAAATACTTTCACAAAGGACTTCCTGACACTCAGATCTATAGTGGATGATAGTAAACTTCTCCTGTTTTCCTTGCCATTCCCAGTCTACATTTTATATCCTCTCTACTTCTACCATCACCAGTTACTTTGAACCCCAGATAGCAAAACTTATGTACTACTTTAAGTGTCTCATTTCCTAATCTAATTCCCTCAGCATCACCAGATTTAAATCGACTACATTCCATTATCACCGTTTTGTTTTTGTTGATATTCATCCTAAATCCTCCTTTCAAGACACTGTCCGTTCCGTTAAACTGCTCTTCCAGGTCCTTTGCTGTCTCCCAACGAACTACAATGTCACTGACAATTCCCAAAGTTTTCATTTCTTCTCCTTGGATGTTTATTCCTACTCCGAATTTTTCTTTTGTTTCCTTTACTGCTTGCTCAATAAACAGATTGAATAACATCGGGAAAAGGCTACAACCCTGTCTCAGTCCCTTCCCAGTCGCTGCTTCCCTTTCATGCCCCTCGACTCTTACAACTGAAATCTGGTTTCTGTACAAATTGTAAATAGCCTTTCGCTCTCTGTATTTGACTTCCACCATCTTCAGAATTTTAAAGAGAGTATTGCAGTGAACATTGTCAAAAGCTTACTCTAAGTCTACAAATGCTAGAAACGTAGGTTTACCTTTCCTTTATCTATCTTCCAAGATAAGTCGTAGGGTCAGCATTGCCAAACGTGTTCCAAAATTTCTACGGAATCCAAACTGATCTTCTCTGAGGTCGGCTTCTACCAGTTTTTCCATTCGTCTGTAGAGAATTCTTGTTGGTATTTTGCAGCCGTGACTTATTAAACTGATAGATCGGTAATTTTCGCACCTGTCAACAACTGATTTCTTTGGAATTGGAATTATTATATTCTACTTGAAGTCTGAGGCTATTTCGCCTCTCTTATACATCGGTAGGAGCGGTAGAGTTTTGTCATGGCTTGCTCTCCAAAGGCTATCAGTAGTTCTAATGGAATGTTGCCAACCCCGGGGCCTTGTTTCGACTTAGGCGATTCAGTAATCCGTCAAACTCTTCACGCAGTATCATATCTCCTATTTCATCTTCATCAACGTCCTCTTCCTCATTTGCTTAATATTGTCCTCACGTACATCGCACTTTTATAGACCCTCTATACACTCCTTCCATCTTTCTGCTTTCCCTACTTTGCTTAGAACTGGTTTTCCATCTGACTCTTGATATTCATACGAATGGCTCTCTTTTCTCCAGAGGTATCTTTAATTTTCTCGTAGGCAGTATCTATCTTACCCCTAGTGATACATGCCTCTACATCCTTAAATTTGTCATCTATCCATCCCTGCTTAGCTGTTTTGCACTTTCTGTCGATCTCATTTTTGAGATGTTTGTATTCCTTTTTGCCTGCTTCATTTGCTGCATTTTTGTATTTTCTCCTTTCATCGATTAAATTCAATATTTATTCTGCTACCCAAGGATTTCTATTACCCTCGTCATTTTACCTACTTGATCGTCTGCTGCCTTCACTATTACGTCTCTCAGAGCTATCCATTCTTCTTCTACTGTGTTTCTTTTTCACATTCTTGTCAATCGTTGCCTAATTATCTATCTGAAACTCTAAAACCTCTGGTTCTTTCAGTTTATACAGGTTCCATCTCCTTAAATTGCCACCTTTTCGCAGTTTCTTCAGTTTTAATCTGCAGTTCATAACCAAGAGATTGTGGTCAGAGTCCACATCTGCCCCTGGAAATGTCCTACAATTTAAAACAGAGTTCCTAAATCTCTCTGAAATCTTGCAGTGTCTCCAGGCCTCTTCCACGTATACAACCTTCTTTCATGATTCTTGAACCAAGTGTCAGCTATGATTAAGTTACCCTCTGTGCAAAATTCTACCAGCGGCGGCATTCTCTTTCATTGCTTACCACCATTCCATATTCACCTACTACTTTTCATTCTGTTCCTTTTCCTACAATCGAATTCCAGTGCCCTATGACTATTAGAATTTCGTCTCCTTTCACTATCTGAATAATTTCTTTTATTTCCTCATACATTTCATCAATCTCTACGTCATCTGTGGAGCTAATTGCATATAAACTTGTCCTACCGTGGTATGTGTGGGCTTCGTGTCTATCTTGGGTACAATAATGCGTACGCTATGCTGTTCGTAGTAGCTTATCTGCACTCCTATTTTTTTAAAATTCATTATTAAACCTGCTCCAGTATTACCCCTATTTTATTTTGTATTTATAATTCTATATTCACCTGACCTGAAATCTTCTTCCTCCTGCCACCGAACCTCACTAATTCCCACTATATCTAACTTTAACCTATCCATCTCCCTTCTTAAATTTTCTAAACTAGCTGCCCGATTAAGGGATCTGACATTCCACGCTCTGATCCGTAGGACTCCAGTTTTCTTTCTCCTGATAACGACACCCTCTTGAGTAGTCCCTGCCTGGAGATCCGAATGGGGGACTATTTTACCTCCGGAATATATGGGTCATATTATTCATGAGATTTTGGACATGGGAACTTTCTCATCAAATGGATACCCAAATGCCTCGTTTCAGACCAAAAGTGTGAACGTGTGGTTGCTTCACAGTACATTTTGGTCCAGTTCACCCGGATCGTGTGTGATTTGTTAGATCGTCGTGTCGTCACCATGGATGTAAAACTGATATGCACTTATGATGTAAAGAACAAAGAATAGTACAAAGAATCGAGGATAGTGGTTTCCACATCCAAAGAAGTACTTCTATTGATTGACTACTAACAACATGGTAAAACGAGCATGGAAGTTGCACTTCTCGACAAAATGAAGGAAGAACTGGTCACCAAACGTCGAGGAAAACCGAGAGAGGGAATGTTATTTCTGAAAAGCGATGCCACTCCTCATAAAGCGGCTAACACACAGCAAAAATTGACAGATCTTAACTTTCAAATCCTCAAAAATCCCCCCCGCTAGCTGACGTGACCCCCTGAGAATATAATTTGCTTCCAAAACTCAAGAAACAGCTCAACGGAAGACTTTTATGAATAATGAGGAAGCCAGAAAGGCTGCGACTGTGTAGTTTGCAGCAAAACCGGTTTCCTTTTATTGATTAAAAAAGCTGTTACGAAAGTTATATAAACGTGTTGAGATCAAGGTGGAAAATTTTGAGCAAAAATTAGTTTCTAAAACCGTAACAGCATATTCTCTTTATAAAGCCAATTACTTATTGGCACCACCTCGGATCCCGACCTCCCACACATATTTGAAGATTTGTGCATGTACTTTATGACGCAAAGGTGAAAAGCATAATGGCTACTCTTGCTTCAGAACGGATTGGCGATCTGATATTCTAGGCTGCCCCTAATGCAGAGTACTGACACTTTTGGCTGGCCGCTGATAAGCTTACGAAAGATACTCCTTAGTTGTAAAGTCTAAGATGTCTGCCGAGCTGAAGAAAATAGTTTTTGAGCAACGTATACTGCCATTAATAACTTATGGTTGTGACACATGTACATTAAATGAGTTTCATTGGTAAGGAACAAGTACTAGCCCAAAGAGAAATGGGAAAATCAGTGCCCGGATACTCAAAGAAAGGCAGAAAGAAAGCAGATGATATCAGACAGACAACAAGTTCAGTCACCTAATGGAGAGAGTGAATAAACTGAAACGGTATTGGGCTGGTCATGCCACTCGAAGAAAAGATGGCGGGTGGCAAGACAAGCACTACATTGAAATCCACTTTACCAAGATAAAAAAAAAGAAGGGGAAGACCACCGGACAGATCGGACGGAGCTTATAGAAGACAGTCGGAATGAACTGGAAACGGGAAGCTCAAAATCGGCAGAAATGGGAGAACCTGCAGGGATCCTATGTTGCAAACCGACTCAACGAGGCCACATCGCCAACTGATCAAATTTGCTGCTGCTGCTGATGATCACGTGAAGTTATCGAAGGAATGTGGTACGCTCTAGTGGGGACTGGGACCGTTTAGAAAAAAAAAAAGGGTAAAAATCATATGGAAGGAGACTGCAGCCTAGTAGCAGTAGCGGCCCACTAGTCGCAGCTGCCATATTTCAAAATTACTTGCGCTCTGCCCTCCGGGCCGCAGGCGGCAGTCGAGTCGCCAGAGGGTGGGAATCCTGCCTCGCCGACGTCGCCGGCTTTGGAAAGAACAACACGTAATAAATCTGACTTAAGAGCCACGCCGTTCCGACAAAGGGGCCAGCGGTGCCTGCAGACGTCATAAAACAGGCCTGACGTAATTACGCGCCGCTTTGATCAGGCGCTCCTGTTAGCGCGCCCTCGCCCGCACCGGCTGCCAGGGGTCGCTGCCACCCTGCTCCTGCCCCCGCCCACGCACACAATTAAATTTACGCGGCCAATGGCCCACCCGCACGAGTGCTCCTGTAAGAATGTCTACATCTCGGGTTCCATACTGGGACCTGTCGGGAAAGAAAAATCGATATATAAACAGGTAATTTTAAATGATTACCAATAGCGTTGTTACATTAAAAATATTTGTTCATCATCTCATTATAAATGCTTTTTTTTTATCATCAGTCTTCTGACAAGTTTGATGGGACTGGCCACGGTTTTCTCCTCTGTGCCAAGCTCTCCATATCAGAGTAACACTTGCACCCTGCTTCCTCAATTATTTCTGGATGTATTCCAATCTCTGTCTTCCTCTACAGTTTTTACCCTCCAGTGGCACAGAAGTTTGTTTGTTCAGTGATGTCTTAACAGACGTCCTACCGTTCTGTCGCTTCTTCTTGTCGGTATTTTCCACATATTCCTTTCCTCATCAATTATGCACAGAATCTCCCCACTCCTTATCAGTCCACATAATTTTCCAAATTCTTCTGCAGCACCACATCTCAGATGCTTCGATTATCTTCTGTTTCGGTTTTCCTATAATCCATGTTTCACTACCATACAAATTTCTCAGAAGTTTCTTTTCTCCAATTACGGCCTATCTTTGATACTAGTAGACTTCTCTTTGCCAGTAGCCCTGTTCTGTATCGTTAATACCGATCGATGCAGTAGGTTAGCCTCAGTACTGACGTCAGTTTCGGTTCTTTATCCGAAGTTCATATTCATTACGCTTCTGAGACTTGTCACCAATCAGTCCTCCTGCCGATATTACGATAACTCTGCGGAGAGGTTTTGGATTTCGGTATGGTCCTCTCGTTCGTTTCGGTGTGGTGTATTTACACCTACAATTTGTTATTTTAAACATATTGAGCGGTTTTAGGTTCGCATTTAGTGATTGTGTTACTGAAGAATCACCAGGTTGCATCTGGGTGGAAAGTGAGTTCACAACAGACTATTTTCCGTTATTAGAAATATGGTGTGTATTGTTGTTACCGTGGATGATTATAAAAAAAAAACAGTTTCGCCAATATTCTCACAAAATGCTTGTTATTTTTACATAATTAAGAATTTTTAAAGAGTCACTGAATTTCAAAACGTCGGCTCTGCTCACGTATATTACATAAATGTTAGCTGAAATTACTAATGACTTGGCGTACTTTTTCCGCAAGTAGTTTACTTATTAACTATCGAAACGCGTTTAAAACTTTTAACTAAAAATGCAAAGGAAGTCTGTGAAAAAGCCTGATAGAGGAAACCTTCCAAAATTTCATGCATTTACCGCTTACGTCCGCATCATTCGGCAACGAAGTTAGCCTGCGCCTCTCTCTACAGTAATTACGTGGAATAATGGACTGAAGACAAGTAACTTGTAGTAGCATAGTCGGTAAAGCAACGAACAACAGTCTGCTTTCGGCAGGTGAGCGGCGAGGACGTATTGCTTACATCCTGTCCGCAGAGTCGCGAGCGCGTGTAGTTTGTTTACTTCCACGCCGAAGCTAGTACTCGCGTCCGTTGACAATGAGTCGCTATGACTCATTCGTACATATATATATATATATATATATATATATATATATATATATATATATAATGTTCCACGTCATAACGGCTACCGTACTGTGCGGTTGATCAATGGAACACACAACCAAATAACTAACTACCAAAAAGAATTTGGGGGTGTCCGGATACTTTTGATCACGTAGTGTACATCAACGATTTGGTTCATAAAAACAAAGTTAAAAAAAAAAAAAACTTCTTTAGAGCTAGTGGCATTTGCAGCCATAAAAGTTCGTTGTACTTTATAACATGCTTGTGGTGAATCAAAATGTTTCGTATATGACGTGGAACACACACACACACACACACATATATATATATATATATATATATATATATATATATATATATATATATATATATATATTGCAATACAGAGTTAAAGATTAACATTTCTCTTATTTACTCCAAACCCTTAAATGGCACAAAATGCATATACTATATTGATATATTTATTTATTCCTATTCAAGAATTCATCTACAGTGTAGAAGGAGTTGTCAAGGAGGTACGATTTTTATTTATTTTTGAAGTCAATACTGCTGGCTGTCAGACACCTTATTCATCTGGTAATTTTTTATAGCAGCATATTTTACCACTTCCTGTGCCAAAAACAGGTTGAACAAAGGACAGTGTAAGTCTTTCATTTTGCTGGTATTATAATCATGAATGTCACTGTTGTTTTTATTACATTACGCCTGTCACACACTTCGTCTGTATGTATGCTACGTAATTAATGCCCACTCGAACAGCAGAAATTTCCCTTCTTTTTAAGCATGAACCACGTATAAAAGCTTTCAACTGCTCGGCTTTGCATTTTTGCCCAATAGTGCAGTGGATTACTATATTCCTGCAATTGTTTTGTACAAGCATGGTGTACATTATGAAATTCGTGTTCTAATTCTCTATCCAAAAGTATACTGACATTCAACTTCTGTATCTCCCTTGAACGTCTGATTTGCTGTGTTGTCATTGTGATACAGGTAATGTGGCAGTAATGTTCAATGAAGGCGAGAACAGATATTTCGAAATTAACTACATTTGATTTTAGCAGCCCTGTTAAATAAATGTTATCCAGCCCTTCTGATATATTCGTTACACTTATGTATTGTGTTTCATACTGTCCATCATTTCCTGTGATTATTCCTCTCCAACAATGTCTCTTTTCCTTACCAATTGTCAGGCAGCGAATAATACTGTCAAAGTCGCTACCAGGGTTTTTACCGTGATTGTTGAGAGACTGTCAGGCGTATCTTGATGGGAGTGGTGCGGTGCATGTGATTTACCGTAGGATGGTCGGGCTCCTGGGGGCGAGGGTGCATACACGTGGAGTTTTGTGGCGGGAATTCCCAACGTGTGTGTGGAGACAGCAGGCGGTGTCTGGGTTTGGCAGCTGCCGGAACTGGACGTCCAGCATTAGTTGTCGCTCAGAAGGGAAGTGTCCTCGAGGCCACCGTAGGTGTGCCTGCTCTGCTGTCTCCAGGTGAATTGCCTGCAATCGAGTCTCACCAATGAGTGTCCCCTCTGCAGACTCGAGCTGAGGTCTCTCTCACCAGGACGGTCTCTCTACATCTACATCTACATTTATACTCCGCAAGCCACCCAAAGGTGTGTGGCGGAGGGCATTTTACGTGCCACTGTCATTACCTCCCTTTCCTGTTCCAGTCGCGTATGGTTCGCGGGAAGAACGACTGTCTGAAAGCCTCCGTGCGCGCTCTAATCTCTCTAATTTTACATTCGTGATCTCCTCGGGAGGTATAAGTAGGGGGAAGCAATATATTCGATACCTCATCCAGAAACGCACCCCCTCGAAACCTGGCGAGCAATCTACACCGCGATGCAGAGCGCCTCTCTTGCAGAGTCTGCCACTTGAGTTTATTAAACATCTCAGTAACGCTATCACGGTTACCAAATAACCCTGTGACGAAACGCGCCGCTCTTCTTTGGATCTTCTCTATCTCCTCCGTCAAACCGATCTGGTACGGATCCCACACTGATGAGCAATACTCAAGTATAGGTCGAACGAGAGTTTTGTAAGCCACATTTTCTAAGCACTCTCCCAATGAATCTCAACCTGGTACCCGCCTTACCAACAATTAATTTTATATGATCATTCCACTTCAAATCGTTCCGCACGCATACTCCCAGATATTTTACAGAAGTAACTGCTACCAGTGTTTGTTCCGCTATCATATAATCATACAATAAAGGATCCTTCTTTCTATGTATTCGCAATACATTACATTTGTCTATGTTAAGGAACAGTTGCCACTCTCTGCACCAAGTGCCTATCCGCTGCAGATCTTCCTGCATTTCGCTACAATTTTCTAATGCTGCAACTTCTCTGTATACATCAGCATCATCCGCGAAAAGCCGCATGGAATTTCCGACACTATCTACTAGGTCATTTATAAATATTGTGAAAAGCATGGCACGCCAGAGGCTACTTTAACGTCTGTAGACGACTCTCCATTGATAACAACATGCTGTGTTCTGTTTGCTAAAAACTCTTCAATCCAGCCACACAGCGCTATGTAGAGCTCTCTCCCTAGGAGTGGCCCTGTGCCTGAATGGCCTGTTCGTGTTCTTCTTCTGACTAACCAAATTATTTTGCTACATCTTTTTTAACCATTTCTTACCACCCATAAATTTTACGGCAGAAAGTCCACAAAAAACTGCAAGAAATTTATTCTTAATAGACAGCTTGCATGTCACCCATAAGTGTTGATGTCCCGTGTATTTCGGATGTATCAATTTGACATTTCTGTCTTTAAATTTGCAAACGTCTGCTTTCACTCCATCCAGATAGTATGTACTTGGGGTGCCAACGGCATGATAATTGTTGGGACATGCAAGAGAGAGATTCCTATGGCGTCTCTCGACGAATGATTGCAAACTTCACATGTGAATAGCCCACGGAAAAAAACTGGGTAAGGCAGATTTAGTACATTTCTCAGGAGCGGATATTTAAACTTTCAAGATTACAAAAAAATACTTAAAACACTCCAAACAAGTGTAACCAATACAACTGTGATTCCGGATTTAATGGTTGTAGAGCCACACACCAGAAAAAAATGAGAACTGAAATTATATCATAAAAAAGACAGTACATGCAAAAACCGTACATCTTACCATGAAAAGAACGTTGTAAGTCCATCATTTTTTGGTAAACTTTCGCCCTTTCTTTGTGTTGTTTAGCATTGTAAGCTGCTATTTGGTTTAACACTGGAAGTTTCTATTTGGTAGTCTTGGGCTTTAGTTCATTATGTGGTATGCCGCAATAGAAATTTATTGCGCCTTGACCACAAAACCGTTTTAAGTTCTACATAGTCTGCATGTTTTTCATAGGGTATTGGCCACAGCTCGGAAAATATACACCCAAAATTAGTTCCTTGCAAAAATAAAATCGTGATTTACCTTACTGAAAACCATTAAATGCTCGATGGTGCAAGAACAATTCTTCAGGTCACTGCTGCTGATATTGAGACATACTTTCTTGTTGAACAGAAATGACTTTGTAAGGCCTTGGATTCTGTCTTGCTGTGTCAAAAGCATTTTGGTAACTCTGCAATAGCCCGCATCTCGTGGTCGTGCGGTAGCGTTCTCGCTTCCCACGCCCGGGTTCCCGGGTTCGATTCCCGGCGGGGTCAGGGATTTTCTCTGCCTCGCGATGGCTGGGTGTTGTGTGATGTCCTTAGGTTAGTTAGGTTTAAGTAGTTCTAAGTTCTAGGGGACTGATGACCTAAGATGTTAAGTCCCATAGTCCTCAGAGCCATTTGAACCATAACTCTGCAATAACTTCCTTTTTTATGAAACCGAAGTTTCAAAGCATTCCGTGTTAGAGTGTCCTTTTACTATTTTGGCCTATCCAATGTCTTAACTATATTAAAGAGATACTGAACACTGCATAGTCCTTATTCTGTCCTGAGCGCGAATCAAAGAATATTACAAGAAGCCTTCCTTGTGGATCAGGGATTTCACTCACATAATAGTGGCAAAAATTATAATTTCATTCTCTCATTTATTTCCTTATCTTCTGTGTAAGTGTGAAATAGTACATCACTTTGGACATTTGATGAATGTTGAAACAGCAAAACGATAGTTCCACGCAAAGCAAAGAAGACCTTTTGGCAAATAGGAATTTCACACATGGCGTCATTTCGTTTGATTCTTACACCGTGTCGTAAAGAGGAATCTCTGGCTATGAGATCATCATGCCTAGGCCTTCTACAAGCAATTCATATCACCGAACTTACGCTGGTCGTACCACTCACGTAACAAATTGGTGAGGTTCCTCTTTCTGTGGAGTTGATTCGTTTGAAACACACATTTGTAGTCACTGCCTAACTTATGAAAAATTGCCCTAAGGTCCCTATAAACGTTATACTCCTTCTATCATAACTCTTTTTAGCTGACTGATTAGCAGATGGCATCTCAGCTTGATCTTTTGATGATCCACACATTTTAAAGGTTATAAGAGGGTCACACTACTACCGTACTTCAAACTAAACATTATAACTTAATAGCGGCCGCGGTGGCCGAGAGGTTCTACGCTCCTCAGTCCGAAACAGCTCGACTGATACGGTCACAGGTTAGAATCCTGCCTCGGGCACGGATGTGTGTGAAGGCAGCAGAGGATCAAGTTGGTTAAAAGACGAGGGCTAGTAGAAATACTCGGGTAACAGAAGAAATATTGAATGTAATAGAGGTAAGGAGAAAATATAAAAATGCAGTAAATGAAGCAGGGAAAAAGGAATACAAACGTCTAAAAAATGAGATCTACAGTAAGTGCAATTTGGCTAAGCCGGGATGGCTAGAGCACAAATGTAAGGATGTAGAGGAATGTATCAGTAGGAGTAAGATAGATACTGCCTACAAGAAAATTAAAGAGTCCTTTGGAGCCAAGAAAACCAATTGTATAAATATCAAGAGCTGAGATGGAAAACCAGTTCGAAGCAAAGTAGGGAAAGCAGAAACGTGGTGTAGGACACCAAGCACACAGCGTTTCGACTCTAACAATCGATTCCACTATTCACTGTGACGTCTTAGAATCCACACTTCTATAATCACGCAATGGAAAGTTCATTCTGTGGTCCCCCACCTTAGTTGCCCGCTCATCATCTGCAGAGGATGTTATTTTTCCGGGATAGCAGCATACTGACGCGTTGTTGAATGCCTCGTAAAGTCGTCCTTGGTCTTCCAGGATATTGCGCCTGCAGTATTGTCCAAGACGCACCAGATCAATTCGTCCCTCACAGCTGCTTTGGGATACAGCGTCCTTAACGGCTGTCGGCCATTATCCGTAAAGTCAACAATCCCACAAAAATGTGCCCACACTGCTGCAGGCGCCACTGTTATTCATCTGTCTTTTGATTGTGTACAGATACGCAGTATACGGACCAGGAAATGTACCGGTCCGCCCGACGGTTGATGGAATCTCATTTTCCGCCTCAACGTGTTCTCCATCCTGTGTTCTTCTAATTGTTGGATCACTCAGTTTTATTTTAGGATTACTTGCTAGGTTTCCTTTCAGAACGAACTACGTAGTTTTAAGATTGTGTAGACACTTCGACGCCATCCTTGAAGTTCATGGAGCTCAGCATTCCATTTGTCTTCTAGAATTCTTCCCGAGCCTCCTCTTAAGACGAACAACACGTTATGTGTAAATACTTCCTGTCCGTTTACGTTACCACTGTCAAGTAATTTCTGTATTACGGGCACCAATGCTATATTCCAAAACTCTAAACCACACACTGATCTCCGCTGATAGCCTTTTGAAATGGTCTTCGTCATCTCGTCTCCTGGACGTGCTATAGATGGATGTCTCCCATGGCAGTAGTCTCACAGGCAATTGTACAGCGTCTGTGGAAACTCCAACTCCGTACGGCGAACAAAGAAGCACGGCCACCATAGTTTTTATTTAATTCAGCTACTATACTCATAAAGTGATTGTTAAATATCGTACATAAATCTGAATTATCAGCAAAAAAGAGTTTACTATGTACTGATTTTATATCCTCGACCTTGTGATATTGACCAGACACTTCAGTCACTACTGACCATACTGTTTCACATGTATCCTGAAAATTTGCAATTCTATTTACCTACGACACGCTTTTCACCTTCTAATGATTTTTAACTACCTAACAGTACTGTTTGCAAAGCACTACGGCAGCTCGTTTGAGACGATGCTAACGATTTGATACAGTTAACATTTTGTTCTACATTGTATCATTAACCCATTAATCACTCACCACCATTTTCTGTTAGTGCTACCCTGTTTTAAACGTTCTAATGGAAAGCAATTTTTAAAGTGAATAAGAAACGTATTGAGAAAAGAAGTACATTCATCGTCTACCCTATCAGATCTCTTGTTCTTTAACTAGGTTTAAGAAAGTCACTGTTGCACTGGATTAACTTTTCTGAAGGGTTTCTAATTACATTGATCACAAGCCTGAGCGCAAATTCAAAAATGGTTCAGATGGCTCTGAGCACTATGGGATTTAACTTCTGAAGTCATTAGTCCCCTAGAACTTAGAACTACTTAAACGTGACTAACCTACGGACATCACCCACATCCATGCCCGAGGCAGGATTCGAACCTGCAACCGTAGCGGTCGTGCGGTTCCAGATTGTAGCCCCTAGAACCGCTCGGCCACTCCGGCCGGCGAGCGCAAATTCCTTTTATGTCGAAAATTGGTGCGTCATGGTCTTAAATTCCGTTTACCCCTTTACTATCCGAGTGCCCCTCTACTGATTATGAATGAACCAAATTTTGTGTATACTTGTGCTACTGTTCCCATGCATTCTCATTGAAAAGAATACGGTCAGATGATATAAATTTATGAGGCCTCCCAACGTTATTTTTCTTGTGCGGTCACCTACAAAATTAACATTCAAGTCACCACATATCACACATTTTAGGTGCTTTTTATAAAGTTAACCAGAAACCCTCTCTAGCTTCAACAGAAATGTCCAGAAATCAGAGCCGAACCTATATATAATTACAATTAGTGTTACTTAACTCAACTGCTATTGCACAAAATTCAATAAGATAAAGGTCCCTTTTTTCTCATTACTGTGTCTGGACAGAAATGAAGAAGGTCTACATCTACATCTAGGTGGATACTCTGCAAATCACATTTATTGTTCCAATCTCGAATAGTGCACGGAAAAAACGATCACCTATATGTTTCCGTGAGAGCGTTGATCTCCCGTATTTTCTTATGGTGATCGTTTTTGCCGCGCGGAGTGGCCGCGTGGTTTGAGGCGTCCGATCACGGGTTGCGCGGACCCTCCCGCCGGTGGGGTGTGTAAGTCTATGGACCGATGACCTCAGCAGTTTGGTCCCCTAGGAATTCACACATATTGGGGAATTGACCGTTTCTGCCCATGTACGTCAGCGTCAACAACATTATTTTGCATTCGGAAGAGAAAGTTGGTGACTGAAATTTCGTGAGAAGATACCGCAGCAACGAAACACGCCTTTATTGAACGATGTCCACCCCAAATCCTGTATTATCTCAGTGATACTATCTCCCCTATTTCTCTATATATAAAACGTGCTGTCCTTCTTTGAATTTTTTCGATGTACTCCGTCCTTCTTATCTGTAAGGGTCCCATATCACGCAGCAGTATTCTAAAAGAGGACGGATAAGCCTAGTGTAGGCCGTCTCTTGAGTATATCTGTTACATTTTCTAAGTGTCCTGCCATTAAAACGCAGTCTTTGGTTAACCTTCCCCACAACATTTTCTATGTGTTCCTTCCAATTTAAGTAACCGAAGTTTAACGGATTACTTTCAGCACTGAAGCGGATGACCTCACACTTTTCGTTATTTACCGTCGTTTGCCAATTTTCGCACCGTACAGGTATCTTTTCTAAATCGTTTTGCAATTTATTTTGATCTTCTGATGACCTTACTAGTCGATAAACGACAGCGTCATCTGCAAACAGCCTTAGACAGCTGCTCTCCAAAATTGTTTATATAGATAAGGGACAGTAAAGGGCCTATGACACTACGTTGGCGACCACGAATTCGCTCACATAAATGAGACGATATTTCGTAAGCACGTAATTTCACTACATGCCGCTTGTGTGGTACAGTGTCAAAAGTCTTCTGAAAATCCATAAATACGGAATTAATTTGAAACCCTTTGTCAATAGTACTCAACACTTCGTGCGAGTGAAGAGCTAATTGTGCTTCACAAGAACGATGTTTTCTAAATCCGTGTTGACTGTGTGTCAACAGACCGTTCTCTTCGAGGTAATTCATAACATTCGAACACAATATATATTCCAAAATCATGCAGCATATCGACATTAATTATATGGGCCTGTAATTTAGTGGATTCCTCCCACAACGTATCTTGAATATTGGTGTGACCGTGCAACTTCTCAGTCTTTGGATAAAAGTCGAGCGAACGGTTGTATTATATGATTGTTAAGTGTGGAGCAGCATACTCTGAAAGGGATCTAACTGGCATACAATCTGGACCAGAAGTCTTGCTTTTGTTAAGTGATTTAAGTTGCTTCACTACTTCGAGGATATCTAATTCTGCGTTTCTTATGCTGGCAGCTGTTCTTGATTCAAATTCTGGAATATTTACTTCGTCTTCCTTGGTGAAGGAATTTCTGAAGGCTGTGTTTAGTAGCTCTGCTTTGGCAACACTGACTTTGATAATATCAGCATTGCTATGGCGCAGACAAGGCATTGATAGTGTCTTGCCGCTGCCATACTTCACATACGACCAGAATCTCTTTGGCTTTTCTGTCAGGTTACGAGATACAGTTTCGGTGTGCAAGCTGTTACAAGCATCTCGCGTTGAAGCCCTCAATAAATTTCGAGCTTCTGTAAAAGATCGTCAATCTTTGAGACTTTGCGTCCTTTTGAATTTGGCACTTTTTTTCCTGATTTCTGCAACAGTGTTCTGACCCGATTTGTGTACCAAGGAGGATCAGATTCGACGTTTGTTAATTTATTTGTATAAATCCCTCATTTGCTGTCAATACTATTTCTTTGAATTACGCATCTGGTCTACACTTACATTGTTAATTTGGAAGGAGTGGAGATTGTCTCTCAGGAAGTCGTCAACTGCATTTTTATCTGCTTTTTTGAATAGGTATATTTTTCGTTTATATTTGGAGGGTTTGGGGGTTACAGTATTCAGTGTCGCTACGACAATCCCGTATCCGTTTTGATGCTCGTTATTAGCTCAGGATTATTTGTTGCTAAAAGGTCAAATGTGTTTCAGAACCGTTTAGTATTCGCGTGGGCTCATCAACTAACTGTTGTAAATAATTTTCAGACAATGCGTTGAAACGTCCCCTTTGAACAATTCTACAAGACTGTGCTTACATATGAAACGTCCCCTTTGAACAATTATACATGACTGTGCTTAAACTGACACACAATATTTTTAGCGCAACGCAATCTGACTTTCAAAATTTCCTACTAAAGAATGGCCCTGACAAACATTAAACTATACCTTTCACAAATCACTTACCTCACAAAAATCTTCTCTGCTCAAGCTACTGCAATACAGCGAGCGCCACTACTGCCAGCTAAATAAAAGATTCAAACTACTGAAGGCACTAACTACTGGTAGGGATAGTTAGCAAATGAAAGATATTAATAGAGAACAAACAATGTATTTACCTTGATATCATCATATATAAATATATCAGTTCATGAAAAATTACAAAACTCCGCCATCTCTCTCCCCACATCCACCACTGCTGGCGGCTCACCTCCAACTGCGCAACGCTACGCGCTGTTCACATCCAGCTGCCGCTGCCCAACACTACAATGGCGAGTATTACAACAATGCAAACTAGCGACAGACTGCACACAGCACAGCCAGTGATTTCATTTTGAGCGCTACGTAACGTTGCCAAAACGAAAACATAAACAGCCTACTTACATAGCCCCCATGCTCCCCACAAAAATTTTTTACAAATGGTGTTGGGCACTGGCCAATACAGATTTGACAAAAATTTTTCACAATTACAGTAACAAAGATATAAAATGCACACACTTACTAATATTATGTTGGTCAAAAGATCAAAATTTCTCACAGTCCATAAAGACAGTCCACATTGTTCATCACAGTAAAAATGCAGAATTTTTCTCAAAGTCCAAGCAGTAAAAGAAAATGCACATAGAAGTAGTGGATTTCCATGCAGTCTTGAAGAAGTAGTGTTGTCCTTCCAATGGAAAGACAGTGCTGACTCTCGACATGCAGACAGGTAATGGGCCACAACAGAGCAAACCCACAGCAGAGTCAGTCGAAATTTTGAAGAGTATTGATAGGTAGGTCATCACAGAACAGACCCACTGTAGTCCTTGTAGAGATAACGGTATTGGTGGGCCACCAGAGGTGCAGACCCACTGCAGTCCTTGTACAGATAATGGTAATGGTGGGCCATCAATGATGCAGACCCACTGCAGTCCTTGTAGAGATAATGGTAATGGTGGGCCATCAAAGATGCAGACCCACTGCAGTCCTTGTAGAGATAATGGTAATGGTGGGCCATCAAAGATGCAGACCCACTGCAGTCCTTGTAGAGATAATGGTAATGGTGGGCCATCAAAGATGCAGACCCACTGCAGTCCTTGTAGAGACGCCAGCAGCCATCTGTTGCGACTGTGCAGGTGCACAATCACCATCAAAGAGTCTTGCGAATAATATAGCAAGTCCATAACCACCACTTGTGCATTCACAAAGTTTCTGGAATTGTCCTTAGAACCAGCAATGCTGTTATCCAGTCCCTTGCTGAATCATTAACACACGTGC
Source organism: Schistocerca serialis cubense (assembly GCF_023864345.2). NCBI lineage: Eukaryota > Metazoa > Arthropoda > Insecta > Orthoptera > Acrididae > Schistocerca > Schistocerca serialis. Next base: position 990,535,036 of record NC_064638.1, read on the forward strand.
AAACACTATCAGTCCCTACTTCTCACATATTGTCCATGTACTACGACCAACAGAAACGTGTGCAGTGAAATGTAACTTACAAGTTAATAATAAGATGAACTGGTGACAATTACAATTTTATAAATTTACAACATGAAAATACAATAACAAAGGTACAAAATACATCATTAAAAACATAACAATATTGATAACAATTGTATTACAGGCTTTACAAAAGAATCGATATAACATATACATCAGTGTTCCAGGAATTATGACATTAGTAAATACATAAAAGATCAGAATAACTTTCGAAACATCAACTTCACACATGAGCATTAAACAGAACGGAATTAATGTCTAACATCTTTACAAAGTAAATAACATATTGTTAATGCCAATTATATTCGAGGATAACAGTATTCCTCATCATAGTGAATGTAGCTTAATATTAAAAGAAGAAAAAATTCTATGAAACTACACAGAGACAGGAAGAAAACAAATACACAAGGGTACACAAACACATAGTGGGATAACACAAAAGGGAAAGGACAGGGTTCGTTTTCAGTGTAACATGTGGTACTGCAGTCCAACCCAAAACTTCATATATCTTTCCTCCTATTTCATCCTTTGTTTCCACCAAAAAAATCTTATCCAAGCATGCTTTCTGTATTCTGTTCATATTTCTTTCAAAATAATTATTTCTGATTGTACAATACTCATTTGGGCCCAAATCTTTTTTTATATAACTTCGCAATGCATTCTTTACCTATTCTCCATAGTCAGTTTCTCATATAGTCTACCCCCTCTTAAGCTAACTTAAATCTACTGAGCTCAGATGCTAAACTAAGGGACGAGGCAATGCAGCATCGCATAACAAGTCAACACAAACAGCAATGCAAAAAAATGCAAATTGGCAAAGCTAGCAGCATAAATGAGCAAAAGTCAAATTCAATAACACTATGCCTGGCAAACAGCAGCAACTTATACCTAAACATGACATAGCGCAAGCAGAAAAAATATTACACTAAATAACAATGCAGATAAGGGAAATGTATATTCGCATCTTAATGTCTATGTAAATTAAAGTGGTGCACCACAAGAAGTTATTCTACCAAAAAGTTACCAATTACTTGAAAAGAAAATTATGAATGCAGTTACTAGTTCCTTCTTATTGTTCTTTCCTTTCCAAGTGCTCCTTTTTTAAAGAATGTGGATCATAAAATAATTATTTAATAGATCTGTTGACAGAAAGTGTTCACATTAGCAAATGCATTTAATTTTATTTTATGAAACCAATGCTGCAACACAGCTGGAAAACAGATGTCAAATGAAATAAGCAATTACGCAAACCAAAGCATAAAAATATCATTCAATAGTCATGAGACATTTCATAAGTTAGTAGAAATTCTCTCAACTCTCGTAGAAAGACGCTTGTCGTAATCAGGTGTGCAGATGTAAAAATATTTCCGAGGATAATGGCCTCCCCTTTTTTTTTGTTCTACCTGTGCCGCTGAAAAGGGCTCGCAATAATGGCTTTTTCTCCAGGCGTCTGACAGCTGGGTGCCCGCGACGCATTACGTGCAGGTGGTCACTTAACTTTCTTACGGAAATATTTACGACAGCAGTTTCCGCTACCGTGGCAGTCATATAAAAATATTTCACAGGTCAAGAATTAGCGTTGCAAATCTGTAGAAACAAAATGCTATTGATATAACAGTGTCCAAAAAATTTTCGTCTGCATTGTAATACATTCATGCATATACACACACATTTCATAACTCTTAAAGTACGATTCTTGGTTTCCAACATCCTTTTCCACAAATCAGAGTCCCTAAACACTACTCATTATTCCTTACCTCATTATACATATACATATTCGTCAACACTTCTTCAATATTTCATCATGAGAAATACGTAGCATAATAAACATTCCTCAACAACATAATACACATCGTCGTCGTAATAATAACATTATAACACTTCAGTCAAATCTCAAAATCGTCGTAGCTTCCTCCAATAATTTCAAAACGTAAAAAAAAAATCTCTGCTCATGTCAAAAGTGTCAGCTGCCTCAAACGTACTTTAAAAATCATGAATCCATACCAAATACATCATTCAAAGCTCTCATAGTATCACAATGGTTCCGAAAAAATATGAACAGTTCACACAGTACAGACAAAATACAATTTCATAACTGTGAAGTAATCCAACTCTGTAAATGCGTAAACATCTGTCACTGATGTAGTAAAAAGAATGTTTGTTTCTCTGTCAAATACTCAGATAGCTGTGTAATTCTGTGTTAGAGAAATATGGTACCGAAGTGTAAAGTTGTATAAGCAAATACCATATTAGCTAGGGTTCCTTGTGCTTGCCAAACACGTGGTACACAAAGTAGGCGTGTACCCCCCTGAGGATTAATGTAATTATACCCTCAGGTGTTACAGATTACAGCAATGGAATGAAATGTATCACGGAAAACTTTCTTTGTAATTCAAAAATCTTTAAAAACAAATGTTTTCAGTATAAAATTGATCACTCAAATACGTGTACTGTAGCGCTAAACTGTGCGTCTTGTAACATAATCTCTGTGGAAGTGTCGTAGTTATCGTCCTCCGAAAGCTAAGTTCTGCAGAAGTCAATGTACTTACCTCATGATAAACAAAAGTGAAATGCTTTGCGTATAGATATCATAGTTATTATGGTTATTGGCGTGATGAAGAAAGTACTGTACAGTAACGTATTGTTGTGCCACAAAAAAAGGCTGTCTCATTGTTGCTATACCACAAAAGTTACTACTAAAACCTGTTTTACTTTCCAGAAGAATTCAGAAAAACTGTGCAGATATAAAACAGATACACCGCAAAAGCAACATTGTAAATTGTCACTCATTAGTAGCGTCGTGATAAAATCGTGTAGCTGTCACATAAACTAACCACTGTGTCCTCTGGTATCTCACAGAAAGTACTTTAAACCCAGAATGTATTTTCAAGTAAACCGAAATGTTGCATTAAAATCTCATTAGCAGTACCAGTATGTGTCCTAAGTATGTAAGCCTTATAGTCGTTACGTAATCGTGCAACAAACAAGCAAGAATGTACACACACAATAACACTGTGACGTCTGTTCACTATAACAATGCATTCGTCATTTCTGTTTAAATAAGTTCTCTTGGTTCTGGATTGGATATTTAACTTCAAACATTGTTGCATGGTAACAGTTTCTAAAGCATACTAGTAACGTGAAGTGAAACGTTTTATGGCAAAGACAAAGTTAAAAGGCAGATTATCTGTCAATAAATGGTTTTACATGAGAAATGTGGTGTAAACCTTTACTCTTCCTAGTACGCAGAGTTTCAACTTCATCGCAATTATCATGTGGTATACGTCGGTAAAGAATACTGGAATTTTTTTCTCAAGGTTAGCGTCTATGTTATTTTTCTCTGAGCCGGCCGGCGCACGCGGCTGTCTGTGGTGCGAGTCATTGTCTGTTCCTTTGTTGGCGCGCGTCGTTATTGGGATTAGGAGGCCTAACTTCCACAAATTCGCCTTGCCGAGAGGGCCCAGCTCTGTTTGAATCCCGCCAGTTCTGATGCAATTCAGGTCTGTCGTTACGATCATATCGTCTGTCGTCATGTCGGTAGATTCCATAGTTTCTTTCTTGTCGGTCATGTGGTGGAGAATTTCTCCCGGAATCGTAACTGCGCGCTGAACTGTTGCGTCTGAAGTTATTTTGTCTCCCTTGATAGTATTTATTTTGGTTCCCATATTGTCTGTTTCTCTGGTTGTCTCTGTGATAGTCATTACCACGGAGAGGTGATCTTTCCCTGTAATTATTACTACTCTGCCAACGGTTGTCATATGGGTGGTGTCTGTTTTGGTCACGATTTGTGTGGTGAGAATAGCCTTGTCGCGTCCAGTTATCGTTTCTGTCGTCACGGAATTGTGACAGATGTGACCTGTAGTGATTGTTTTCCTGTTTTCGCATCCCGCGACTGTCTGTGTCAATTTCTAATTCTTGTAACAGTCCCTGAAAAGCTTCAATGTCGTCTTTGCAACGTCCTGCTAAAATAATATGTCGTAAATGTTCAGGTAATTTGATTAAGCAAATGCGGATGAGTTCTGAGGGGCTGTATGGGTTTGACAGGTACTGATTCTTGCGCAACATGTCTTCAAAATATTTCACAAGACTGGAAAATTCAGATTGTTCGAAGTGTTTCATCATTATGATGTTTTGTTTTACACGGTCTTGTGTAGCTTGAGACCAATACGCTGAGAGGAAGGCATGATAAAATTCTCCTTCACTGTGGCAATCGTGAATGACCGACCGCATTCTTACACCTGGTTCATTCTCTAAGTAGCCACACATAAATTCTAACCTGTGCTCCAATGACCAGTTGGGAGGGAAACAATGAGAGAATTGATGGAGCCATGCTTGTGGATGAATGTCGTTCCCAGAATTCTTAAATGTTTTGAATTTACGTGTAGTAATGAACAGCTTATAGTCAAAGTCATCATGTCGGCGAGTCGCATATCGGTCATTGTTACTTCGTTTCGGCGGTTCCATCTCAAAATTCGGTGTACCTTGCCAATTTCTTTCATAATTACCGAAATGCCCTGTGTTATTATTTTGTGGCTTTTGCGTATTTCTAAGTTCCTCTTCCCGTGTTGGAGCGCGAGTGTCTTCTGAAATACGTAATTCTTGTATTACCTGTGTCAGTTGATCTTGTACTTCCCGGATTTCTCTTTGATGTTGCGTATCAATTTGATTCAGATTTTGTTTCAGTTTCCTAATTTGTTCGCTCTGTTCTGTGTAATTAAAGGCTACCGGTTTTGCGTCATTCAGATTATCATCTACCTTCGTAGATAAATTATTTAGCTGATCCGAAAGTTCAACTACTTTCTCTGATAATGAACACATTTCCTCAGTGTGTTTTTCTGAACCAAGTTTCAGAGTGTCCATTTGTGTTGAAATCGAATCTACTGTATCCTTTAAGTTATCCTGAGTTTTTGCAAGTTGCGTAACCGAATCGGTAGATGCAACTGAATCAAATTTAGCTTGCAAGGTCTCATGATTTTCATGAACAATAATTTGCAGTTCTTTTATGGCTGCTTCGTGATTCTGTAATGCATTTTCATGCCGCGAAAAAATAGGTTGAAAATGCTCACAAATTTGTGTTTTTACGTCATTACAGACTTTTTGACATTTCGATTCAATGTTATGTAACTCAGTAGTTAAATCTTCACGCGTTTGTTCAAGAGTTTGTTCCAATGAGTCTAACTGTTGCTGTGTTTGTCTCTGATGTTGTTCCATTGTGTCTAACTTTTTAAGATTTTGTTCCACTGTGTCTAACTTTTTAAGATTTTGTCCCATTTGTTTCTGATTTTGTTCAAGTGTTGTGTCTAACTTTTGTAGCTTTTGTCCCATTTGTTGCATTAACTGTAATAACAATGCACTGGTGTCTGAAACATGTTCCTCAGTGCTTTTCGGCAGTGAAGTTGCACCGGCAACATTCACATTTTGACAAGCAGAAAATGTGTCTTGACTCATTTGAGAAAACGGTGAGAACCCAAAACCTGAGTCTACAGTATTCGCAAAATTGTGTCCTGTCATTCCCGATTCCTGAGGCAAGCTGTTGCCGACCGATCGATCGATAATGCGTCCCTCTTCACTAATTGTTTCACTGTCCACGCCATTGTTTGCCGCCTGCTCCATTTCCCTATGAACAGTTACCAAATTACTACTTTGAACATCAGTTAATTCATTACTCGGTGGCGCTAACACACTGCTTTCATTTTCACTGTCATTTCTCAGTTTACTTTGGAGCCTAGTATTACGTTTTTCACACGCCATTATTGTCACAGTATTTCACACGACAACACAGAAAAACATAATTTGAAGATAAGAAATAAGAGAACACATTAAAATAGCACTGAAAATAATATCTAGTTAATTACCAGCGCAGCTGCGAAATCCTTGGTGCAAATCTACATGCATGCCACAACTGTTTTACTGTACAACAATGAAAGACTGCAACTACAAAGGAGATTTTCTCTACAATTACGCGCTAGCAATAAACAAAATCTACACTAATTACACAAACTACAACAAAAAAATCAGAAGATTCCAGTGAGGTATCCTAGGCTAAGGGTCGACATATGAAACGTCCCCTTTGAACAATTCTACAAGACTGTGCTTACATATGAAACGTCCCCTTTGAACAATTATACATGACTGTGCTTAAACTGACACACAATATTTTTAGCGCAACGCAATCTGACTTTCAAAATTTCCTACTAAAGAATGGCCCTGACAAACATTAAACTATACCTTTCACAAATCACTTACCTCACAAAAATCTTCTCTGCTCAAGCTACTGCAATACAGCGAGCGCCACTACTGCCAGCTAAATAAAAGATTCAAACTACTGAAGGCACTAACTACTGGTAGGGATAGTTAGCAAATGAAAGATATTAATAGAGAACAAACAATGTATTTACCTTGATATCATCATATATAAATATATCAGTTCATGAAAAATTACAAAACTCCGCCATCTCTCTCCCCACATCCACCACTGCTGGCGGCTCACCTCCAACTGCGCAACGCTACGCGCTGTTCACATCCAGCTGCCGCTGCCCAACACTACAATGGCGAGTATTACAACAATGCAAACTAGCGACAGACTGCACACAGCACAGCCAGTGATTTCATTTTGAGCGCTACGTAACGTTGCCAAAACGAAAACATAAACAGCCTACTTACAGCGTTTAGCACAATTCCAGATGATGTTTTATGCGTACCTCCAGAATTAAACATACATTTTCGCCAACATTTCGAGGGTAAATTAAAGTTACCACCAACTATAATTGTATGAGTCGCGTACGTGTTTAAAATCAAAGACAAGTTTTCTTTCAACCTTTCAGCCATTGTATCACCTGAATTGGGAGGTCGGTAAACGGATCCAGTTATTGTTTTATTCCGGTTGCCAAGAATGACCTCTACCCATACTAACTCACAGGAACTATCTAATTCAATTTCGGGAGAAGGTAAACTACTTCTAACAGCAACAAACACGCCACCGCCAACTGCGTTAGCCTATCCTTATGTTCTTCACAAAAATTTCAGCTAAACTGATCTCCAGGTTTAGCCAGGTTTCAGTGCCTACAATGAATTGAGCATCACTGCTTCCTATTAGCGCTTGGAGCTTGGCTACTTTCCCAACATAGCTACGATAATTTACAACTGCTATACCGATGGTTCCTGTATCTACGTTCTCCCTGTGTTCGGCCTGCAACCTTTGTGACTGAAGCCCTTTTTGTATTTTTCCGAGACCATGTAACCTAAAAAACCGCCCAGTCCACGCCGCACAGCCCCTGCTACCCGTGTAGTCACCTCCTGTGGGTAGTGGACTCCTATTCAGCGGAACCCGAAACCCAACCACCCTATGGAGTAAATCGAGCAGTCTGCAGCCAACACGGTCGCAGTACCGTCTGAGCCTCTAATTCAGACTCCCCACTCGGCTTTGTTGCAGAGGTCCACAATCTGTCCTGTCGACTATGCTGCAAATGGTCAGCTCTCCTTTCATCGTGAAAGGAAGACTAGCAGATTTTATCACTTCTGTTAGCCGCTCGAAACGAGAGAGAATTCCTTCCGCTCCAAAGTGACACACACCACTTGTACCGACGTGAGCCATCACCTGCATTGGGCTACACCCTGTGCTCTTCATGGCATCCGGAAGGACCTATACCAAGTCTGGAATGACTCCACACGGTATGCACACGGAGTGCACATTGGCGTTCTTCCCCTTCTTGGCAGACTTGTCCCTAAAGGCCACACGACATGCCTAACGTTGGCGCTCCCAACAGTCAATAATCGCACCCTCTGTGGATGCCAAGATCTTGCAGGTCATAGTAAATAAAAGACAATTTGTGAATTTGACTGTAAAAATGTTGCGAAAAATATGTTACAATTTATCGACTTCATAGGAGGAAGAAGACTGTAATGTTATAAGTAATAATGAAACCAGTGCAACAGTTTAATTGCGATCATTCTTTCATAGCTGCATCCCCAAAATTGATGAAGCATTTGATATCCTTGTTTTCTGAGAATATTGATATAGGCTCAATCCATTCACATGTCGTGAGATTATGAAACACCGACGAAGGAACTCGTAAAAAAGAAGTAAATTTGATTTGTGTCATCGTGTCAAAGGTCAGCTACATCAAAGGTTATTTCACCAGATTAGAAGTAATTTTTAGTCTGCACACTTTTTCGTTCGCAATTCGTCAAAGAATAAAAAAGAACCGTTTTGTGGTCTGGGGGGAAATTTTCGCTCAGTAATGGATTCAGGGTCACAACAAAACTCTTTTCGTTCATTAATTTCAAATTTTAATATAACTACTTTTAATTAACGTCCTTTTTTCTTATATCTAATCTGTTTCTTGACAAAGAAAAAGTCTCCCCTCTTGCAACAGGGTTACGAGTCGCTGCTGCAAAGAACGCAGCGGGGTTGCTTAATGAAGACCGACTATATTTACTGGGGAGAGGAAAATACAGACGAAGAATAAGTTTCGACGGGGGCGTCGTGCTATTACCGTCTTAAAATCCTCCTCGCGGTGATCCTCTATCAGGTTTCCATTTCGGGCCTGTTATTTCTTTAGCTGTCCCGTCGCATTCCCCAATTGCAGGTACAATGAAAATTAATCAGCGTCTGATAATAAATTATACTTCAATTCTGCACCTGAGTTTTGTCACTTTCTCGTTTTACGAACTGATGGGATAACAGTGCATCACTTAATGTCACACAGAAAATGAGTATAGAAATTTTTAACTGACCATCACTCGCTTTTCACATGACGTGAATAACAAACAAAAATGTTCATGCCATTATTTACACGGATAGGTGTTAGCGCTATGTTTAACATGATAATGCCGGTAATGAGCAACCGTACTGATTTGTCGGCTGGAAAGTAAACATTTCTTACTTGTAGTGTTCAGTGTAACCACAAACAATGAAAATAAAGCAACACTCATGGAAGTCGTTCTGAACGAAAATTACTGGAGCACTATAAGCTCCTAAGTCATTACAGAAACTTTCATGAGATGAACCAGTCCTGGTACAGGTGTCTCGGAAATTTCGCTTTACTGTTTTTCGATGACCTAGGGCAGTTTCTAGTCTTCGGAGGGTAACATTTACTCAGTATGTTATTGGTATCACGAGGTGCAAAATATAGTTTCATACACACTGTTCACTCCACAGAGATCTTTTCTACGTACTATACTAGACGCTTCGGAATACAAGGCTCTGTAGGTAATGAAGAAAAGAGAGAAGCACACTGCTTTCGTATTTCCGGGACAGCAATAAATAATTAATCTCATTTGCTCGTAGTTCGTACAGTATAAATTTCTCTCTTATATTATTTTCGGTACTATTATTTCAGGCCCTGGAATGATAAACATTCAACTTAGTGTGGTTGCATTTATAGCTGAAGCTAGAACACAATAAAGTGATCCAGTTTAACAGCAGCGACTGTTGATGCTGGCAACACCAGCATTGGTTTTCGATGTGGCATCTGTAGGTTCCTCTTTAGTACATTTTCTGCGTCTCCTAAATGTCCTGCCAATAAAACGAGGTCCATCGTTCGCCTTTCCCGCATCTGCTGTTAGATTTTTCCTGTTTAAATTATTCGTAATTGTAATCCACACTTATTCAGACGAAGCGACACTAGGGCACCAGGGTCTGTACTAGCCCAGAAAACGATCCTATCTGAAGACTTCCAGGAACGCCCACCCACACATTCTCCTCTCAGGGAATCCCCACGTCTTTGGCAATGAAGCCAACACGTGCTGAGGTCCCCCATGTCCGCCCACACCTCTGGGATAACAGGGTGGTGGGGAACTGCTCCCTGCTAGACCAAAAGGAATCATGCTGCTACCGACATTCCCCTACTTATTATGAATTCAACTGCATGAGACACGTCATTTTGGATCTCCTCGCCCAAGTGAGAGGATCAGATTTGTTTGGGATCAGGGTGTAGATATGTTTCTTTTAGAAATGCAGGCGATAATGACTAATTAATTTCTGAATTATTAATATAATTTGAAACTACTCCCCTCCTCCTTTTCTCTCTAGAGTCTACTTGGAATTAGAATATTTTTTGTAAATAATAACATTGATGTTACACAGTAATTTCTTGTTGCTTAACAACAATTTTTCAACTTCTCTGCAGTCCATCATTTTTGGCATTTTTTTAGAATACTTAACTGCGTATATAGAGAAACAGACACTGATAGCTGGCCGGTGTGGCCGTGCGGTTCTAGGCGCTTCAGTCCGGAACCGCGCTGGTGCTACGGTCGCAGGTTCGAATCCTGCCTCTGGCACGGATCTGTGTGATGTCCTTAGGATAGTTAGATTTAAGTAGTTCTAAGTTCTAGCGGACTGATGACCTCAGATGTTAAGTCCCATAGTGCTCAGAGCCATTTTTGAAGACACTAATACTACTACCAGCTACAGAGATTTATGTACAGAGAGAAAGTTTCTATTTACATTAACCCTAATAAAGGACAGATCTATATTCTTCGTTTCCCATTTAATAATACTTTTCTAGTTGGATTTTTACATAATAACTGCTTAATATTCAATTTCCATTTTGAACACAAAATTTTTCTATATGCAGTTGTCATTCTTTGGTACAGTACATCGGGGTTTGTACATGGTGAAATAGGACTAGAGTTGTAGATCAGTTTTGTGCTTTTAAATTCCTTTATTGCGGCTCTCTGCATGGATACATTCCAGACTGTGGTAGTGTGGCTGAGACATACAGCTGCCTCCCTTTTGCGCGTGTACGTGACGCACCGCAATGCAGACAGATGGCGGTATGGCTGAGTGGTGGCGTAACACTTCTGCTTATTTCAGCGATAGCCTCCGTTCTCAGCGGCTAAGGCAGCAGTGACTGAGAACGGCTAATGTCTCCAGCGCTGCTGCGGCCGTGACCCACCGTAACAGCACTGTGGGCAGCGCGCTGTGTCTCAGCGGGCCCCGCAGCGGCGACGTCTCTTTGTCTCGCGTCTCACGGCAGGCCGCGCTGATGCGAGGGCGAACTGTGGACCCTGTACAGCATCCTAACCAGCGCCCGAAGCGGTATAGTTCCATGGTGACAGTACTAACACAAGAGTGTTTCAGCAGAAAAGTTGGTAAGCCATCATGCACTCATTGTCTGAGCACGCCTGGGCTCTGCTACGCCTTGCAGCGTGTATCTAAACACTTCCAAGGTTTCTGGCGTGGAAAGGCTTCAGCATTCTTTCGCTTAGGTGCTGATACGTCACCTGTTTCAGTACCTGGCTCGGCTCTCAAACATCACAATGAACGACAGCTGTGTCATGTTTCGCAAGTCATATGGCGAAATCTACTTTCTACATTGCATGCTTCTCACTGAAAAGGACCTTTGCGTCACATTGTCATCCCTCTTAACAAGAACCAGTCCCTTGGATCGCATTAATTAAACTATCCTTGCACTAGGAGAACAGATCCTGGCGGCTTGCCCAACGGACCCTGGTTTGCTCTTTCAGGATTACTTTTACCAAAGTTCCTCTAAACGCTACTTACCTTATGTTCCTTAGTTTGCTGCCCAATTCAGTTTATTGCTACAGCTCTCCCTCTGTTGCCTCCTGCGAATACAGTCCACTGGAATTTGAACAATGGCTGGCAACAGACTCTGTCTTGTGTTCCGCTTTCTGTACATGTAAGCCAGAACTACGCTTAGCAGACTAAGTGTCACTGTGGTATTTGGTGTGACAGTGGTCAACGTTGTGTACAACCAACTTAGTCAGCACTGACTCTCCCTCTGCTGACTCTCTTGCTGCAGCAGTGTCTTCACTGTGACTGGCCATTCCTGCTCAGTAAGAGACTGCATTAGCTTGAATCCAAAGTCTGGTTTAAAATAGTCAGATCCGCAGCTGGTAGCACTTCTATGGGTTCCTCTGGCCAGTACATTCGAGTCTGTGAAGTGCTTAGGTGGGTTGCCCCCGAAATTGCGGTAGATAGATCGATGGTAGGTCTATTATTTCACATGATATCCCATTCACTAATAATGCACTCCCAGCTAACAGTAACATTTTTGCTGTCGTAAGTTTCACCTGCTCTAAGCAAGTGGCTATAGCTACTACTACCATATATCGAAGGTGGAGTATAACCTATATGCCTGAACCTGCTGTAAGTACAACTCAAGTCTACTCACCTCCTTCTTGTATTCCTTCTCTGCTACCTAACCGATTAGTATTATATTGTATTGTATTGTATGTCAACCGGGGACCTAGAAACGACGGAGAGGCTCCGTCCCCGCCGCAGCCGCAGCCGCAGTGGTCCGCAAACCCACGACGACTACCGCAGTCCACTTCACCCCTCAACCGCCCCACACCGAACCCAGGGTTATTGTGCGGTTCGGTCCCCGGTGGACCCCCCAGGGAACGTCTCACACCAGACGAGTGTAACCCCTACGTTTGCGTGATAGAGTAATGGTGGTGCACGCGTACTTGGAGAACCTGTTTGCGCAGCAATCGCCGACATAGTGTAACTGAGGCGGAATAAGGGGAACCAGCCCACATTCGCCGAGTCAGATGGAAAACCGCCTAAAAACCATCTACAGACTGGCCGGTTCACCGGACCTCGACACAAATCCGCCGGGCGGATTCGTGCCGGGGACCGGCGCTCCTTTCCGCCCGGAAAGCCGTGCGTTAGACCGCACGGCCAATCGGGCGGGCTAACCGATTAGTAACTTCACTCTGCAGGAATTCTGACTGTCTCTTCCTACTATCTTTGGACAAACAGTAATCATACCCCTTGTAACACTTCTGTAACTCCGTTTTTTCCATTTCCATACGTTTATTCTTATTTTCAGCAACCCTGACAAACTCCCTCAGCATCCCCAACTTAACAGGATATGTGTGGAGTACATAACATTGGTGGTGTGCGTGCTTCCCTGCTACTGGACAGAAAGTTGTAATGGACACCTTTACCCCAGGATCCATGCTTCTGATGTGGTTGGGATCAAATGAAAGGGTAAATTTCTATGAATAGGTTCCAAAACCAACACCAGCTTTGGTAGTAGCTCTTTTTGGACTTTCTGTAGCCTTTCCAGATACACTTCCAGTGACACAGCTTCCCGTAACTCTGCTTCTCTCTTCATGCTAACCACTTACTCTCTTCCAAGGACCTAACCATTTTGTTACGACTACTTCTTAGTCGAATATTTCCACTTCAGTTTGCATCTTCTTAATTTACCAGTTCACTGGTTCTTCCTGAGTTTTGGCGTAAATCATCTGTCATCTGGTGTGGTAACCGAGTATTGTTCAACACATCTTTCTCCAACCTCGCGATTTTCGTGGTGTGTCACTTACTTGCTGCTCACTTCCTTTCACGTAATTGTTTTAGTACTTCTACCGCGTCATCCACTCTTCTAGTGTCCTCCTCGACATCTGTCCCAAACATAGTTTTGTAAGTCGGCTTTCCACATTGATCCAGTCCTGTTCCTTCTCGCGTTTGGTGTAATCCCTGATGATGACCAGTAGTCCACTTATGACACCCATCATTTTATCTACTAGCGTATCTCACCTGAGGACAAGGATACATATTATCCTTTCTTCCACCTTGAAGTCCACTGCTCCCAAGAGAGCTCTAATTTCACCTATATTAAACGTTATGCTTCACCTGTATCCAACACATTATTCTTATCTCCAAGATCTTAACCCAAAAGGACTTCCTTCGCCTAAAACCTCTCGTTGGCTCCTATCGATCAAACCTTCCCTTTATGGTCCGTACCTCCAAATCCTAGTATAACCTCTATACACCCTCGAAAACGTTTTAGACGTCCCACATACACAATTGATGTTTATCTCAGCAGAAACTGGATCTTGAACGACTGCTGATGTAGTTTCCACAACCGAATGCGGCCCTTGATATTTCATAAGAAAATTCTTCGTTTTCCTCATCGGAGTGTATGAAGTCAATAGCATCACTCGTTGGCTGCCTCTGTATCGGGACGTATTTGCTGTGCGACACACTGCTTCGTCTTGGTTTTCCAGTATCCGTGTATTTAGCAATGTACACCCTGTACCAAATTTCTGTTAGCACCACTGGTTAATTGATTCTCCTGTCCTGCGCTTCTTGACTTTCAACATATTGAACTGTGACGCCATTTCATGACCATATGTGATCTCATACGGCGACAATCCTGTATTTGCATGTTGTTTTGATTAGTAAATAGAAGCTCAAATAAAATATTTTATGTTGTCACTCATTTTTATTTTCTCTCACGACGTGTTTCGAGAGTTTATACTCTCATCTACACATGGAAAACAGCGATATCTTGTTACATTTGTACCAGCTGTATACAGATACTTTTGATTTCAATTCAGTACAAAAAGTACAGGAGGCACAAGTTATCATCATGTGGCACTAACATTATACCTTTGAAATGGTGATGGAGTTACTTACAGTCTGTTACAGTGTACAGATTCCAGCAGTTCGTCATAAATGAATGTTTTCGACTTGGTTTTTCACACAGAAACACGAACCACTAATATAAAAACACCAGAGATTTTAGGGATATACAGATATGGTACCTTGCCTCAGAGATCATTCATAGATGCTCTACATTGTGGGCCAGAGATACCATACAGTAATTATAAAATTATTTATTTCCTTACAACATCTCGTTAAAAGTATTACACTGAAAAATATTTGGCAGTAATGTAAAATATATAAACTAAGTATATATATTTATATTTATATATACACTTAGCTAGACGAGTTTCGTTCTTTGCAGTTGTAAGTAGGCTGTTTTTGTTTTCTTATTGGCAACGTTACGTAGCGCTCTGTATGAAAATCACTGGGTGTGCTGTGTGCAGTCTGTGGCTAGTTTGCATTGTTGTCTGCCATTGTAGTGTTGGGCAGCTGGATGTGAACAGCGCGTAGCGTTGCGCAGTTGGAGGTTAGCCGCCAGCGGTGGTGGATGTCGGGAGAGAGATGGCGGAGTTTTGAAATTTGTAAGAGTGGATGTCATGAACTGCTATATATGACTATTAAGGTAAATACATTGTTTGTTCTCTATTAAAATCTTTCATTTGCTAACTATGCCTATCAGTAGTTAGTGCCTTGTGTAGTTTGAATCTTTTATTTAGCTGGCAGTAGTGGCGCTCGCTGTATTGCAGTAGTTCGAGTAACGAAGATTTTTGTGAGGTAAGTGATTTGTGAAAAGTATAGGTTAATGTTAGTCAGGGCCATTCTTTTGTAGGGATTTTTGAAAGTCAGATTGCGTTGCGCTAAAAATACTGTGTGTCAGTTTAAGCACAGTCTTGTATAATTTTTCTAAGGGGACGTTTCACAGTTTTTTCGTTTGATGCTTATTTCGTGAGATATTTGGCCCGGTCACTATCAATGGACCACCCTGTATGCTGGTGGTCCAATGGTGGTGACCGCGACAAATATCTCACGAAATAAGAGTCAAACGAAACTCGTCTAGTTTGAAAGGGGAAACCAGATGGCGCTATGGTTGGCCCGCCAGATGGCGTTACCATAGGTCAAACAGGTATCTACAAATAGGAACCCACATTTTTATTACATATTCATGTAGTACGTAAAGAAATATGAATGTTTTAGTTGCACCACTTTTTTCGCTTTGTGATACATGGCGGTGTAATAGTCACAAACGTATAAGTGCGTGGTATCACATAACATTCCGCCAGTGCGGACGGTATTTGCTTCGTGACTCATTACCCTTGTTAAAATGGACCGTTTACCAATTGTGGAAAAGGTCGATATCGTGTTGATGTATGGCTATTGTGATCAAAATGCCCAAAAGGCGTGTGCTATGTATGCTGCTCGGTATCTTGCACGACATCATCAAAGTGTCCGGACCGTTCGCCGGATATTTACGTTTTTTACGGAAACGGGAAACGTTCAGCCACATGTGAAATGTCAACCGCGACCTGTAACAAATGATGATGTCCAAGTAGGTGTTTTAGCTGCTGTCGCGGTTAATCCGCACATCAGTAGCAGACAAATTGCGCGAGAATCGGGAATCTCAATAACGTCGGTGTCGAGAATGCTACATCAGCATCGACTGCACCCGTACCATATTTCTATGCAAGAGGAATTGCATGGCATCTACTTTGAACGTCGTGTACAGTTCTGCCACTGGGCAGAAGAGAAATTACGGGACGATGACAGATTTCTTGCACACGTTCTATTTAGCGACGAAGTGACATTCACCAACAGCGGTAACGTAAACCGGCGTTATATGAACTATTGGGCAGCGGAAAATCCACGATGGCTGCAACAAGTGGAACATCAGCAACCTTGGCGGGTTAATTTCTGGTGCCGCATTATGGAAGGAAGGATAATTTGCCCCCATTTCATTGATGGCAATCTAAATGGAGCAATGTATGCTGATTTCCTACGTAATGTTCTACCGATGTTACTACAAGATGTTTCACTGCATGACAGAATGGCGATGTACTTCCAACATGATCGATGTCCGGCACACAGCTCGCGTGCGGCTAAAGCGGTATTGAATAGCATATTTCATGACACGAGGATTGGTCATCGAAGCACTATACCATGGCCCGCACTTTCAGCGGATCTGACGTCCCCGGATTTCTTTCTGTGGGCAAAGTTGAAGGATATTTGCTATCGTGATCCACAGACAACGCCTGACAACATGCTTCAGCGCATTGTCAATGCATGTGCGCACATTACGGAAGGCGAACTACTCGCTGTTGAGAGGAATGTCGTTACACGTTTTGCCAAATGCATTGAGGTTGATGACATCATTTCGAGCATTTATTGCATTAATGTGGTACTTACAGGTAATCACGCTGTAACAGCATGCGTTCTCAGAAATGATAAGTTCACAAAGGTACATGTATCACATTGGAACAACCGAAATAAAATGTCCAAACGTACCTACGTTCTGTATTTTAATTTAAAAAACCTACCTGTTACCAACTCTTCGTCTGAAATTGTGAGCCTATGTTTGTGACTATTACAGCGCCATCTATCACAAAGCGAAAAATGTGGTCCAACTAAAACATTCATATTTCTTTACGTACTGCAGGAATATGTAATATAAAATGGGAGTTCGTATTTAAAGGAACGCAGTTGATATCCGTCTGACCTATGGCAGCGACATCTAGCCGGCCAACCGTAGCGCCATCTGGATATCCCCTTCAAGGTAGACAAGTTTCGTTCTTTGTAGTTTTTTCGTTTGATGCTTATTTCGTGAGATATTTGGCCCAGTCTCGATCAATGGTCACCCTGTATATATAATACATATATATATATATATATATATATATATATATATATGACGAACTGGAACGGACTGTAAGTAACTCCATCACCATTTCAAATATATACCGTTAGCGCCATATGACGATAGCAAGTGCCTGTTATACTTTTTGTAGTATGAAAGCAAGGGGAAACTACAGCCGTAATTTTTCCCGAGGGCACGCAGCTTTACTGTATGGTTAAATGATGATGGCGTCCTCTTGGGTAAAATATTCCGGATTCAGAAGGATGTAAGTTGCAGTAAGTACTGGGAGATGAAGAAGCTTGCACAGGATAGAGTAGCATGGAGAGCTGCATCAAACCAATCTCAGGACTGAAGACAAACAACGACAGTATCCAGTTGGTATAAATGGAACAAGATAACGCTGTTTTCACCATAAGATGAAAGTGTAAACTCTTGTTGGAGAAAATGAAAAGGGACTGACACAGGTAAACCGTTTTATTTGAACTCTTATTGTCAAAGCAGCCGCGGTAACAGTCCGTCATGGACGACATAGGGTGTTGCACCCAGAGACCACATACCTTACATAGACAGTGCGATTGGTATGGCGTGCATCCACATAGTGACCCTGCATTTTAATTGTAGTTCTATGCCCCCTTTATTCCCTACAGGTGTTTTGTTAAATCGACCTAAAACACCTACAGGTGTTCTGTTGAATCGACCTAAAACATCACTCCCAGTAAATTCAAAAGTTTCTAATGCTTCAAGTTATCTCTGCAATCGTACTCTCGTTCGACACAGATCCACTCCCTATGCACACTATTTTCACTTCTACACATACTGCTTCACGTCCGTCTTTCTAGCTTTCCAGTAAACCGTCTCTGATACTCTTCTGGTGGTAGACCTAAATCCTCCGTGGCTTGTTAATACAGATCATGTTTCTCTTGCAACGCTATTCCTCAGCTTCGCTGGCACTGCTGCCCGTGGACCCTGCTTTGTTTCTCTGCACAGTAACCCATCCTGCGTAAAAATACTCTGATTGTTTACCATACTGTTTACGCTCGAGATCCGTTTTTAGCGCTGTCTCCCATTCCTTAAGCTCATTACCACCTACTTGCAACATGGCCATTTGCATTCCCATGTTTTCTTCCAGGCTTATGTACGATCTCAAAATGAAATTGAGTCAGTCTTATGGCCCATCGTATCAAGCTATTAGAAGGGTCCTTCCATATCAGCAACCATTATAACGCTATTTGATTCGTTATAACTCGAAATTTTTTCTTGTGGGCATAACACTTGAAGTAGGTGGTTCAATAGATGAGGCTCAAAATCTCTTTTCCTGTTGTCCAATAATTCTTTTCTGCTGAGTTCAAATGTCTTGGTGGATAGTGTGCCGGGTGCACTGTGCCCTCTGTCTTTTGTGATGACACACAGCTGAGTGTGTGGTTGGACACATCGTATGATAGACTTAACTCTTTACTGTTGTTGGGGAACATTTAGATCGGGCTTAATTTTAAAGCTTCTTTACGTTTGTCAAAAGCTCGTTGACAGACTGACCCAAGAAATTTTGAACCTTTCTGAGCTGATGGTAACCACTCCTTAAGTTCGTGGTTGAAAAATGTTTGCACTGGTCCAAATAGTCTATTGTTTCCTTGCGGGCTTCCAAAAAATTAATTGTGGCCTTCAACTACGTAGCCTCAGACTCAGATTTGAAATATTAAAAGTTTTGGTTGGTTTCGTTGTCTAGGAGCTGGGATACGTAGTTGCTGAATTACGTAACAAATACTGCTCAGTCTACAGTATACAATATGAATACACACATGAATGGAATAGTTGAAGGTTCCTATCATTCGGCAATTACGAATTTTGAATGAAACTTGGAAATTTATAAATGAGAGATTGCAATTAAATAAAATTCTCAGGTACTATTTTAGTGACTTTAAATGATGAGTACGATAGCAGGAGTACCTTTAAGAGTGCCATTTATTACTGTAAAACACTTATTGAAGTCGATGGTCCAGCAATTAAATAAAATATAAGTTGAATAACAGGTAAACAATAGATTCCTACTTCACGTAATTAGTTATGAGCCACAACATGGCTCACAAGATATTCACTTCTAAACTCATACTACGTCTTCACTGCAGAAGCCACGAAAATCTCGCAAGTGCTCTAGTCGGCACTACGAAATATTTCTATTTATCCCGACCACACGCAAACTACTCAACACTCTCCAAGTATTTCCTGCAACCGTCCGTCTGGCCTTTCCGTCGCGCACTCCCCTTCCCTGTGCAACCCGACGCTCCTCCCTCACTTCCATCCAGTCTCTCCATTGATTTTTGAAGTCGCCTACCATAGTAATGAGGGCTGTGATTGGCTCGAGCACTCCCGCCATATCTCCAAGCCAACGCCCACTCACAAACATATTTAAACACATACAAAATACTGGATTTACATTTAAATAACCTGAAATTAAATAAATATTTCTATGGCTGAACCATAAACACGCTATAACACACATTATTAAATACACAAACAAATTAAATAAACATATATCAAAGGAATAGATGCAAAAGTAGGCCAGTAGCCTAACGCCTCTGTGCTTTCTAAAACACAGTAAATACTTGACCAATTTATTCATGAATAGTATATATCGCATATAAACAAAGACAAAGACGAATAACTATGTTTACAAGCATGCTGCTATCGTTTTTTTTTTCGTGTAACTGTGGAGTACTTATGGCCTGACACGATCAATAGTAATTGGCCACTTTGACGTTCAATAACTAATGTACTATTCACATTACATGCCTGTAATTCATACCAATTTAGGTTTACACTAATAGCTTTCTAAACACATGTCTATCGACAAAATCGGCTGAACCGTTTGTATTTTGGAAATTCGTTGCTGGGTGTATAATTTATGGTCAGATAAGAAACTTTAAACTAATGAAGATATTGAAAATCTGATTACACCATCAAAATCGTTGTGCATATAATGGTAATGTAGATGTTTCTTTTTGAGGTGTCATGATTCCTCTGCTTTCTATTAAGTCCTGCATGAACTGTGAAATGTCTGGCATTATGGTTTCACAAAGTCCGCCATCTTTGGCACTCTCGGCATACAAATCTCCTTCATCGACACAAAGCACCTTCCTCGACACAGCGTCAACATGGAATTCCGAGCCACGTGGTCGGCCTGGACCACGTGCTGGGGCTACCCCACTTGTTCCAGCTGCTGTTCAGCACCACGCGGTTGCTAACGAGCACCGGCTTGCTGAGCGGCCCATGTGGCCATGCCAACTCCGAACTTAGAATATTTTCAGAGCGCCACAACTCGCCTATTACCTCATATCCTTAACGCTTGGCCAAAGTGCTGATTGTTTGTGTATGGCGAAAGTTTCTTCCCCCTTGGTCTGTTACTCTAATCAATAAACCTGTCTTTCAACCGCTGATCCATAAATTCTTCCAGAAACTCTGGAAGTACCTCAGAACTCCGTATGGCTTGCAGTAGATTGGTGATATATTTCCTGTTGATATCCAGTGCTGCGTAATATGCCTGGAAAAAATAAAATCCTCTAAAGTCAAGAAGTAACCTTTCCTTGTAATGCTGTTTCAATGGCATTTGGCGATTTCCTGTGGCTATCAGCCCTTGTCTCCCACGCTTCCTCCTTCAGGATATCCATATTAGCGCTTAACTATCCCTTCGTTAACTATAAGTCCTTAGTACTCAAATTATCCACAATTAGATGTACTATTTTTTCACCATTTCTCTCTTGTACACATAGAACACTTCTCCTTACTAAGCAGCTTGCAATACCTAATTTATTTCCGATGATTCCACCACAAACAAATTTCCTACTGTTAAATTAGATTAAACATTAGCCCAATGTGATTTCCCAGTGCCCTTAGTGATACAGTCATGCAAGCTGAGTCTTTGTGTGATCTATATCCATTGTATCTATAACCATTAAAATATTTGAAACTCTTACTCGCCCATGAATACTGTCTCATATCTTCAAGATTAGTGTGCCATAAATTAACCAAATCTTATTTTATGGTGCATGTTTAGCATGTTGGTTTGTGGAGTTCTCGTACCACTGTCTGCAAAAATATAATTGAATAATTCATATTTCTCGAAGCTTCACACTGTTTCGTTCATGTGAGCTGCTGCTGTGAGCGGTTGTGGCCTTTCTTTTACTTCGTTGGGGTCGTAATAGTCCTTATATATTTTCACTCTTTCAAGCTGTATGAGAATGCCTCCACTTGCTCTATCTACTCATAATTGGTCTGGTAGAAACATGAGAGGTCATGAGTGGAAGATGCTGGGATCTTTTACTGGACAAAGTGCAAGCTATTATTTGGTTAAAAACAGTCTTCGTGTTTTTAACCAATACTGTTAAGCACTGGTTTGCTGGATACCTCATATGGATTGGAAGAAGCTATTATTTGTTAATAAACATAAGAACCATATTAAACTTGGTCTAAAGAGGTATTTCACAACCATGAATCATAATACATTTAATCAGCATTTGTGTTTGGTGAATTTAACAACTAACTTAAGCATATTTCTGATACTGAGAATCACCAAAACCATTTACACTCAGTCTTTCATGATTTTAACTAAAAATTGTTTGGCACACGTATTAAAGTATACATTTTAAAAACCTATATCAAATTATTTCAGAGAAATGTTTCAAATAGCCTTAGTACAAGAAGCAGTCTAAAACCTTAACACAGTCTGATACTCACAAAGCAATCAACCGTTGGCTATCAGATTAAATCCTTATAGCACTCTCATATACATGCTACCAATTGCATCCACTCTAAGCATTGGCAGAGTACAAAACACTTTCAAACTACCAAAATCATTAAAACGTCTTACATCACTTCAGACATACATAATGAACGAAAGGGAAGCCAATCATAATATTAACTAAAATTTGGTATGGCAAGGAATCATCTTGTTACTGCGCAGAAACGCCACACTTATGCTAGACACTATTCCTGTAAAATATGTAACTAAACAAGGCAGAAATTAGCGCTAGAATAGAACTCTAACATGGTGCAATACTTAACACAAACGTCAGGAAATGACATCATTGACAAGGACAATATAGCAGAAGACAACAACATAGCGTAAAGCCACCTCGCTCATAGAATGATGTTCCCAAGAACCTTGTAAGTAACTTGACTCAACACTATAGCACAATGACTGGCCACAACGTTATTTAAAAGCTGTCAACCATCACTCTAGGTACACACCACACGGCTGCAGTTGCATGCAACAGTAAGACAAATAGCCTCTCATATAAGAAACTCCAAGTGCAGCACAAAAAAAATGAACATACGTCGTTTTGTTGATCACTGGTAAGGTGGTTATTCGACCACAAGCAACAGTAAGGTGGTTATTCGACCACAAGCAACCACAGCCAAAAACTATGCTAATATGTTCCCATGTCACTTCTGCAGCCATCCAAAAGTAACAAATATAGCATGAACCAGCATGCCATACTTCGTGCACAGCAGTGAGACGATTGCAGCCCGAGAGCCAACACTCATAGCTTTAAATTCTGCAGCCTTCATTCGGGCCTCATACACCATAAAGGGCAATGAAAATGATAGGCACACAGCCAACATTCACTGCTAGTATCTGCACGTCATCCATATGGACACTGTACTACATACGCAGTGGCGAGTTAAAAACAAACAGTCGCTGCGTCCCCGATGCTATGGCTAAGCACTCCAATGTGGCTCAGTAGATGCACCTCAGAGGCTCCCTACATCGGTTGGCTGCTCGCAAATGCAGCCAACCTGAGCATGTGTTGCCTTCCTCATCTGCAGGTTAACTGTGGCTGAGACTTTGCTCTGGACAATGTTGCTCCACTTATGCGTTGGCCACAAATAACAAATACCAAATGGCGGTAATCTGAAGCTCCTATGATATTAGTGGCAGAGACGTTCCTGGAACGGCGCAGTAATAATTTACCATACGTTTGTATCTGTTTGGGCAAATATTTGACAGGATTTTAAGAATATTAGTTCCACTAATCACGCTCTTTGTTCATATTCCTTATCCCCAACCAGTTTCAAATGATTGCTTAACTGCACAGCGTGAGTCGTAAAGGAGGAAAAATGTTTGAACACCAAAGCCTGTTATGCACATCAAGTGATGTACTGTTTAGTTATTATCGATGTATTGTGTACATAAAACAAAAGAAATGGTTAACCATTCAACGAGAAATCGACAAACAAAATATTTTGGGAAGTAGTAGTATGGACTAAAACAAGAAAAAAATGTCCAATAAACATGTGCGCTTATATGCATTCCTTAACAGCTATGATCCCTTGTTCACGACACGTTATTCACCCACAGATGCATCACGCTAAGGAGATGATTTCTATCTGTCAGCTTTTGATAGAAAGAACAAATCCCATTGTAGTATACAGGGTGTGTCGTAATTAATGGCGTAAAGGCATACAGTTGAAATCACACGATACTAGGAGCAAAAACGTGTCAGTAAACATGCGACCGAAAATGCATACCTTAAGAGCTAGGAGCAATTCTTCATCTTCGATCCTGAGAAACAAATCTCATCTATTGCAAGTTCTTTGTTTTCCATATTTTGGGAAATGGTAGTATGGACTAAAACAAGAAAAAAATGTCCAATAAACATGTGGCTTATATGCATTCCTTAACAGCTATGATCCCTTGTTCATCTTTGCTACTTTGAAATACAACTCTTCTAATGCTGAAGTGCTCGTAACTTTTAAGGTAAGGATTTTAGAGCACATGTCACATGTTTGCTGGACAGTTTTTTCTTATTTTGGTCCATAGTACCACTTCCCAAAATATGGAAAGCAAAGAACTTGCAGTAGAAGAGATTTGATTCACAGTATCTAAGATGAAAAATTGCTCGTAGCTCTTAAGGTACCCATTTTCCACAATATGTTTACTGCGACTTTTTTGCTACTAGTGTCGTGTACTTTCAACTGTATGCGTTTACGCCATTAATTACGATACACCCTGTATATGGAATTGCATCATAACTGATGAACCACAAAATGTCAGAGAATGTTTGTCCTGTAAACGAAGAGAGCAGTTATTGGCGAAAGGAAGCCCGTGGTATACACATGAAATGTTTACAACAGCAATTCCCTGTTGGCTCTAGCCAATACTCGCCGCAGCGACAGCTGCTAACGGAAGTGAGGCATTATTATTACAAGCAAGTGTCGCACACAAGCAACATGCCAACATGCGCCTCACTTCTGTGCTTGCCTTTGGAAAAGCTGACGTAGCAAAACAACTGTATCAAGAGAAGTTTCATAACAAGTGCTTTCCATCGGCAAAAATATTTCACTCAATGGATAGGCGCTTGAGAGACCATGATGCATGTGTAGAACCTCCATCATTTAGTGGCTAGGGCCATCCATGAACGTACAGTGCGAATGGCAAAGAGAATTTTTTACAAATTGTTATGGAGGACCAAAGAATAAGCACCAAGTCTTCCGTCACAGCGACCGGAATGTCACAATCTACAGCTATGTAAGTACTGCACACAAACTATAACCAACCCTTTCACATGAATAAGATAAGCATTGTCGCTGGGAGACACAAGCAAATTCATACTATAACGTCAGAGAAGCAACCAATATTTTTCATGAACAATACTGTTCACCGACAAAGCCTATTTCACGAGGGAGAGTATAGTGAGTTCGCATAATTTGCGGGAGTGGGCAGAAGAAAACACCGCAGTACAATGGTGCAAAGGTACCGACGACGATGTGGTATTATCGATTGACTCTCATAAAGCCACATGTGCTCCCACCAAGGCTGATAGGAGGATGATATCAGCGTTTCTTTGAATGCTGCGTTACCGACGTTGTTGGGAAATGTTATTGTGGCCTCTCATATGAAGCTGCGGCACATGAATGATGGAGCTGCCGCTCACTTCAGTGGTAAAATGCGACGCCACCTGGATCGTTCCTTCCCTTCCATATGCATTGGTCACGGAGGCCATGTAGTATGGCCAGGTAGAGCGCCAGACCGTAATCCATTGGATATCTGTTTGTACGGCCATCTGAAATGTGAGATTTATAAAGGGGTTTGTTGATTTCAATAACCATCGATGCAGAATACAGTATGTTTGTGATGTTACATGAAGAAATACAGACATGATGGGTTATGTACAGCAATTCTCTCTGCGAACAGTCCAACTTTGCCACACATACTTTCACCGTGAATTTGAACAGTACTGACGAAACGCCGCTGCAGGTTCTTTTCATGTGTTTCTATGTTAGTTTAGATTTGTACAGTTGTTGGATTAACATAGTAGTCGTATTCTACATTCTGATTCTTTGCACATGTTCCTTAAGACTAAATCCAGGGCAAAAAACCATAGAATAAAACATGCATGCACAGGAATAGAGTTCCTCTTTAATTTCCTTTCCCTATGCCAATTGGTCATGATAAATAATACTGGCTGGCGAAAACGAAACTAGATAGATGTGGACGGTGTCATTACTCACATTGTCATGCAGACTGTCGCTTGACACCACATGCCTCACCTTCTAATCGGTGGCATATGTCGGAGCACAGGTACACCCAAAACCCATTTCACATTCTCGATCTTATAAAGTTCATAATAAACGTGAACATGTGGTCCATAGTGGGCTGTAATGCGATTTTTTTAATCGTGCGATTAGCTCATTTCGACTACGCGTGATTGTCAAGCACAGTTGTATGTCTGTACTTCATGTCATTTTCAAATCGCTCTCAATTACAAGTGAATTGTAGCCAAATTCCATCATTTTACTAAAGGGCTCTATTTGCCGATTTTTTACTTGTAATTAACACTGATTTCAAAATTAAATGAAGTACGGATGTTACAAATGTGGTCGACAATGGCGTGTAGTCGAAATTAGCTAAACACAGGATTAAATAAAATCGCATTACTGCCTACTACGAGCAACGTGTACGTTTATTAATCATCTGGAAGTGTGGATCCCCACAAACCCAAAATTTGTAAAATTCAACTACATTGCCATTTAGTGACATAGGAACATGAGGAAAGTGAATTTATGTTTGTAGCTCAGTGTGTGACACTTTATATGAGTTAATTTACCTCATTTGCGACTCATCATGTATAAAGGCATTCCCAGCATATATGGTTGACCCCAGCTCACCCAGTAAGCCATATCAATTTCGTTAACGCTGTGATGGCTAATTGTAATCTTTACTTCTCCTTTCTTCTTCTTCTTCTTCATCTTCTCATTCTCATCTTCTTCTGCCTCTGTCTGTCCTGTGTGAAAGCTGTTCAATATTTTTTTGTTTCTAGTTTAAATGTTTCAGAGAGAAAATGATCTTGCTCCAACTGTCGTAACTTTAGTAGTCATATTTTGCTACGAACAGCCTTCCCCAGCCTAATAGCTTCACATTTGGTTGGCATGCTTCCGTGTACTCAACTGAATCCAAAATAGAACACTTATTTTATAGTCTTAGACAACTTTCATATTTACTACACTGATTAACCTCGTGTAAGAACTGTTAACTTAGGATGCAGGGGGATGCGTAGTGGCTCCAAACAAACAGGCTGAAATTCCAAATTGCTATATTACGACTGCCTGCTGTATCTCAATACAGGAAGCAGTAGTGTGGCTGAGGCGTAAAGTGTCCTCCTGTGTACAGCTGTCGCGAAATGCTGAGAGAGCACAGAGACAGTCGGGCAGTGGCCCGTGACGCAACTGCCTGCGTCAGCTGTAACTCCGGATTCGGACGATCTTGGCTCTCTGTGATTGTGTGTGTTATGGCACGGCTTGTGCACCTAGTGCTGTCCAACAGGTGTCCTGCCAGTGATGTGACGACAGAGACCCACTGCCTGATGTTGATGGCAGGCAAGTTGCTTCCCAGGACATTTGCTGGCCTGATGAGGTAGCAGTACCAGGTTAAATACACTCCTGGAAATGGAAAAAAGAACACATTGACACCGGTGTGTCAGACCCACCATACTTGCTCCAGACACTGCGAGAGGGCTGTACAAGCAATGATCACACGCACGGCACAGCGGACACACCAGGAACCGCGGTGTTGGCCGTCGAATGGCGCTAGCTGCGCAGCATTTGTGCACCGCCGCCGTCAGTGTCAGCCAGTTTGCCGTGGCATACGGAGCTCCATCGCAGTCTTTAACACTGGTAGCATGCCGCGACAGCGTGGACGTGAACCGTATGTGCAGTTGACGGACTTTGAGCGAGGGCGTATAGTGGGCATGCGGGAGGCCGGGTGGACGTATCGCCGAATTGCTCAACACGTGGGGCGTGAGGTCTCCACAGTACATCGATGTTGTCGCCAGTGGTCGGCGGAAGGAGCACGTGCCCGTCGACCTGGGACCGGACCGCAGCGACGCACGGATGCACGACAAGACCGTAGGATCCTACGCAGTGCCGTAGGGGACCGCACCGCCACTTCCCAGCAAATTAGGGACACTGTTGCTCCTGGGGTATCGGCGAGGACCATTCGCAACCGTCTCCATGAAGCTGGGCTACGGTCCCGCACACCGTTAGGCCGTCTTCCGCTCACGCCCCAACATCGTGCAGCCCACCTCCAGTGGTGTCGCGACAGGCGTGAATGGAGGGACGAATGGAGACGTGTCGTCTTCAGCGATGAGAGTCGCTTCTGCCTTGGTGCCAATGATGGTCGTATGCGTGTTTGGCGCCTTGCAGGTGAGCGCCACAATCAGGACTGCATACGACCGAGGCACACAGGGCCAACACCCGGCATCATGGTGTGGGGAGCGATCTCCTACACTGGCCGTACACCACTGGTGATCGTCGAGGGGACACTGAATAGTGCACGGTACATCCAAACCGTCATCGAACCCATCGTTCTACCATTCCTAGACCGGCAAGGGAAATTGCTGTTCCAACAGGACAGTGCACGTCCGCATGTATCCCGTGCCACCCAACGTGCTCTAGAAGGTGTAAGTCAACTACCCTGGCCAGCAAGATCTCCGGATCTGTCCCCCATTGAGCATGTTTGGGACTGGATGAAGCGTCGTCTCACACGGTCTGGACGTACAGCACGAACGCTGGTCCAACTGAGGCGCCAGGTGGAAATGGCATGGCAAGCCGTTCCGCAGGACTACATCCAGCATCTCTACGATCGTCTCCGTGGGAGAATAGCAGCCTGCATTGCTGCGAAAGGTGGATATACACTGTACTAGTGCCGACATTGTGCATGCTCTGTTGCCTGTGTCTATGTGCCTGTGGTTCTGTCAGTGTGATCATGTGATGTATCTGACCCCAGGAATGTGTCAATAAAGTTTCCCCTTCCTGGGACAATGAATTCACGGTGTTCTTATTTCATTTTCCAGGAGTGTAGTTTCATGGTGGACTACCTTCACACAGAGTCGAACTCTGTTTCATGAATAGCTTTCTGCATTGCACCTGTACATCACAGCTCCATGTTGATAGAGATGTGATATTAACAGAAGTGACTTTAGTGTAACTCGCCACTTTTTTATGTGCTTCCGAGCTATGCTTGCATGGGCTCTGCTATGGCTTGTGGTACATATACTAAACATTTCAGTGGCTGCCACTGTGGAAAGGCTTTCACCTACTGCTGCTTAGGTACTATGGTGTCAACTGTTTCTAGACTTTACCAGGCCAGATTGCATCCCACTTTGCGAGGCCTATGTTATATTTTTTAATGCATAACCCCCACACTTGCTCATGGCTGGCGCTGCTGCAAACTACCTCCTACTTTGTGCGTTTCTCACCAGATATGTATGGTTCACTGCATTGTTCTCCTCTCTAACAAGGTCCAGTCCCTTGGCCCGTCTTAATCTAGGCTTCCCATCTGCAGGCTTGAGGGCACAGTTGGCCTGGTGGGGTCTAGTTTACTCCTTACTTCTGCAACCAGTAACAACTGCTGCACTATTATCCTGAGAAACTTCCTCAACATCCCTCACTTAACGGGATGTGTGTGCAGTGTATAACTCTGGTAATGTACCTGCTTCCTTGCGAATTGAAAAGAAATTGAAATGTACACCTTTGCTCTAATGGTCCTTGCTTCCAACGTGGCTATGTTAAAATAGAAACGCAACTTTTTATGTCTAGTTTCCAAGACCAGCTTTAATTCCAGTGGTAGTTGTTTTTCGACTTTCTGTAGGTCCTCCAGGTACTGACGTACAATGCCATTAGCATGGGTATGGTCTGCACCGTCTCCATTTTGTCTCCTGATGTACCACACCTCAGGATGGGGACACCCATTAGCCTATCCTTTCCCTGCTACCCCACAGCAGTTCATCCATGTACACTACACATTATGCTGTACTTATCCCTAACAAAACATAAATCGACTCTTATCCACGGGTTTTAATGTCTATTGACTTCATGACATAGGTTCATCTAAAATTTCTCGCTCCCTCCTCTGCACCTTCTTTTCCACATTTTCCTTCCATTCCAACGCCACAATTTCTCGAATAAATTTTGGACTCTTATGAAACGGTTTCCAACGTACCATATGCACAACTGTCTCCTCATTGGCAAATGAATCTTGGAGATCATTGGTAATGTAGTTTCCACCGCTTGATATAACCCTTAATATTTTTCAGAACATTTCTTCGTCTTCCCCTTTTGAGTACAAGAATTTGATAACATTGCCCATTAACTAACCTTGTGCTGTGGCGTTGTTGCTGTATGGCTCACTGCTTATTTTTGATTTCCGTATTTCTGTATTCTGCTCATACTGATGCTCGTTCGGGTTGCTATTCCTCCACCTGTACCCCTCTGCTACCTTCATGTTGGTAGACGTACATCTCCTATTACCTGCTAACACATGATCACGTGTCTTGTAATATTCAATCTCTCTGCATTCCTA
This sequence comes from Schistocerca serialis cubense, assembly GCF_023864345.2. NCBI lineage: Eukaryota > Metazoa > Arthropoda > Insecta > Orthoptera > Acrididae > Schistocerca > Schistocerca serialis. Next base: position 990,565,180 of record NC_064638.1, read on the forward strand.
GCACTACCAGTCACTGCCTCTGCAATGCAACCCATTCTCCACACAAAACTGTGATTGCTCACAAAACTGCTCACACACATTATCCGTCTTTTGTGCTGTCTGCCATCCTTAAACTCATTACCTCCTATCTGCAATACCGCTACTTTCCTACTCAATTCATATTCATTGTCATGCTTCTTTTCCAGTTCATGTATAACCTCAAAATTAAATTCACTCAGTCATGCTGTTAATCGTTTCAACGTACTAGATGTATCGTTCAATCCTCGCAGCCATTTCAAAGCTACATGATCCGTTTGTAAGTGGTGCCCCATATCACTCGCAATGCTTGCAGTATCCTAATTGGTCTATGGTTACTCTAATTTTTGGCAAAAGGTGGGCATCCTGTATAGTCTTGGCATTCAAAGGTTAATAATTGCAACAAAACCTGCATTTTCATGATCCATCCGTTGATGTTTCAGGGACAACAAAAATTCTGGTCTCCCTGGGCTGTTACTTTCCTCAATAATACCATCCTTCAGCTGCTGATGGATGAGTTCTTCCAGAATTGGCTGCAAGTACCTCAGCACTATGTATAGTTTGCAGTAAAAGGGTGATTCAATTCTCGTCAGTATTCCGCGCCGTGAAATATGCGTTACTGGCAATTGCCCTTTTGAGATTCCAACAGTAACTCTTCCATCTTTTACTTATCACTCCCCTTTAGGTGCTTCATTTTCACTTGTAATGCTGTTTCAGTCGCGTTTGGTGATTGCGCATGGCCAACACCTCCCGTGTCACTCTCTTTCTCCTGCAGGATACCCAAGTTAAGATCACCAACCCTCGGCGCTGAAGTTATCCACAACCACAGGTACCATTTATTCACCATTTAACTGTTGTGTGTGTACAACACCTCTTTTCACTAAGGAACCTGACTGATGAAATACTTCGTTTACTGTCAGTAGTACACCACACACAACACCCCCACCAGTAAATTCAGTTTTACGTTAACCCAAAGAGATTTCCGGGTACTCCGTGAATCAAAGTTCAGTATGGTTTTTGGCATTCTGGACGGTATGTTATATTCGACAGACTCCCCTCATGGCATCGCTAATGTGGCACCGGTTTCTCCCAACTGGTCCATATTTTCGTCAGGCTCTAACACGTGTCGATGAAGTCGATTTTCACAAACGTTGATGGAAGAAATCACACTCCAAAGTCATGTCATATCCCTCAATTATGTGTGACAGAATCTCTACACATCTAAACTTAACCATATCGAGGCAAACATCTGTGTCAACCGATCCCAATGGTGTGACATCTCTCTCCTCCACGCAGTTCATAGCACGATGAGTTCCATCGCTTATGGTCCACCAGATCTCCACTGACAGCCATCACATGCAGCCATTTGTTCAACAATATCCTGCAGTTATTCTTACTCAGTATTCGTTTCACCGTAAAATCGACCTCTGCATACGTCATTATAGCATATAATTCTAATGTAAATGTCCATAGTTGGACCTCGGGTTCCCTTTGGAGTTTAACGCATGCTTCATCACCAGTCTTCAACTCCTGAAACTACCATTACCATTATGCTGACCTTTGTCTCTACTCCCACTCTTCCATGGCTTGCGACATTACTTCTGCACATGCTTTCTCTTTGCCGAAAACACTGACCTTCTAACTTTCAACGCAGTTGATACGTCAGTCATCTCGCATTCTACTGCTAGTCTAACAGATGAAAGCAAATCAATTGGCACCCGTGCTTGTGCTCTCCTCAACAGTTCCGAAGACAACCCTCTTAAAAATACGTCAAGCGTCCTCTGCTGAGCCTCCCATAGAATTAATTAATTCGTTATAGCATTCTGCCCCAACTGTCATGTGCAACTATTGGTCTTCCTTCTTCTACCTGCAAATTCTTCTACCGATTCCATGGCCTCTTTGTTACCGTATCCAGCTGTTCCCTAAAATGTCTGCCGCTGTACTACTTTGTATAAATTTGAATTAACCACTTTTTCAACTCTTCAGAAGTTTCCACTTTCTGTATAGCCTCTGAGATTTTGCTTCTCCAGTTAACCTAATTGTAATTTACCTACCCTCAAAATTTCTCCGCCATACCACCGTTTCATCTTTGCCAAATTCATAAAGTCCTCCACAAACACTTGCACATCCTCATTTTATTTATCGTATAAAGGAGAAACTAAACTCATGGCTGACAAATCTATCTTTTCAATCGGCAAATGAAATTCTAATAGAGCACGAAACTCTCTATTAACTATTGTTAACTGGGCTGCCCTTTCCTACAGTATAAGTACTGCCTCTGGTTCTGAGACTGACTTTGCCACAGCCTTCTCCTTCTCGACATTCGTTTTGAAACACCAACGATTATAAGACACATAACATAAAATAAATTAGCTGTTAAGTCTAATAATCACTCTTTTCAATTCACAGCTGACTTATGAGATGTGCTACTGATACAGATTCTGTACACAATGCTGATATTCCAGATTATACTGTGTGCATCTCACAAGTGTTAGCGAATTGTGCCCCCATTGCCTCTTAAGTGGGACGAATCCACTGGTTCCTTATTTTTAAGAAAATTCACCTAACGGTAGTCAAGCTTCTTTTCGAAGATTAGACACTTCGGCAACAACTTAGCACACTGGGCTCGCGTGCGGAAGGACGACGGTTCAAACCCGCGTCCTTCCATCCAGATTTAGATTTCCCATGATTTCCCTAAATCGCTTCATGTAAATGACGGGATGGTTCCTTTGAAAGGACACGGCTGATTTCCTTCCCCATCATTCCCTAATCCGAGCTTGTACTCCGTCTCTAATGACCTCATTGTTGACGGGACGTTAAATACTGATAGCCTCTTCGACATCAACATTGAATTTCTTGACCACTCCATCATAACCCATAGGTTCAGATGCACTGAGAAGGTGATGCCAGTATTCTGACACCAACTGTAATAACCAGTGACTTAGTGTGAGAGGAGACACTTTGTGGCACTACACAAACAGTGGCAGATTCCAAACTGCTTTATTACGACCCCTCCCTATGGCTCAATACAGAAACTGGCAGTTTGGCTGAGGCATCAAGCGGCATTCCGTATACTGTAGCAATGCTGACGGAGCAAAGCGTTGACTGTGCAGTGGCTCTTCAGGCACCTGCCTCTGTCAGTGCCATCTCCGGGTCCGCATGTCTCGGCTAGCTGTGGGCGTTAAGTGTTGCGACACAGCTCGCGCACCCTGCGCTGTCCAGCAGGCAACAGTCAGGTGACGTAATTGTTGTGACTCACTACCGCGCATCGATGCCTGGCAAGCTGCTTCCTAGGGCTAGTGCTGGCCCAGTGAGGTAGCGGCTCCAGGTTCCATGGCTACAGGCAGGATTGCCCTGGCAAAGAGTCGAGTGGTGGTTCATGAGCAGCGTTGTTGATGGCGCCCAAGTGTGGCTGCCCCATGATGATGGAGTTGTGATGCTAACAGAAGTTACTTTAATGTAAAAGGGCTAGGTATTTATACAAGTATAGAAATTAAACACTTCATTGGAGACCAGTGTGAAAGGCTTCTGCCCTTTTGCGTTTAGATACTACTGTGTCAGCTGTTTCCACACCTGACCAGGTTGGCTCACCTCACAATGCTGTGACGGCACTGTTATGTTGTGTAATGCATAAAACTCACACTTCTCTGCGACTGGCGCTGCTTCAAACGACTTTCTACTTTGCGCTGTTCTGAACAAATAAGGCCAGAGCGCCACATTTAGAAGTTTTTTATTGGTTTCTTCTCGAACTTTTCTTCTCTGCAGTATTTATACATTCTAACGTTGTTTTCAACTTCAAGGGCATTTACAGTTACTGTTTTCATAACATCTTCCAACATTCATATTTCTGTTAATGGTTTTGTTCATATATTCAGTTGCTGTAGTAGAGCTTTTAAGATTTCTGTTCACTGGTGTTGCTTAGTAGACTTTCCCAGCGTAATAAGTCTTGCAAGTCTCTTCGGGTTTGCTGCCGGATCCTAAAATCCACTCGATTCGAAATTTCGGCTATCTAACTGGTCAACATCTTCAGGAGAATGCTGCTTCTGCTGATGAGTCCTGCTGAGAACTGACGCCAGGCTGCAAATCGACGTATATACAGGGTGGTCCATTGATCGTGACCTAACCAAATATCTCACGAAATAAGCATCAAACCAAAAAACTACAAAGAACGAAACTCATCTAGCTTGAAGGGGGAAACCAGATGGCGCTATGGTTGGCACGCTAGATGGCGCTCCCATAGGTCAAACGGATATCAACTGTGTATTTTTAAATAGGAACCTACATTTTTATTACATATTGGTGTAGTACGTAAAGAAATATGAATGTCTTAGCTGAACCACTTTTTTCGCTGTGTGATAGATGGCGCTGTAATAGTCACAAACATATGGGTCACAATTTTAGACGAACAGTTGGTGACAGGTAAGTATTTCAAATTAAAATACAGAACGTAGGTACGTTTGAAAATTTTCTTTCGGTTGTTCCAATGTTATACATGTACATTTGTGAACTTATCATTTCTGAGAACGCATGCTGTTACAGGGTGATTACTGTAAACACCACATTAATGCAATAAATGATCAAAATGATGTCCGTCAATCTCAATTCATGAGGCAATACGTGTAACGACATTCCTCTCAACAGCGAGTAGTTCGCCTTCCGTAATGTTCGCACATGCATTGACAATGCGCTGACGTATGTTGTCAGGCGTTGTCGGTGGATCACGATAGCAAATATCCTTCAACTGTCCCCACAGAAAGATCCGGTGAACATGCGGGCCATGGTATGGTGCTTCGACTACCAATCCACCTGTCATGAAAAATGCTATTCAATACCGCTTCAACCGCACGCGAGGTATGTGCCGGACATCCATCATGTTGCAAGTACATCGCCATTCTGTCATGAGTGAAACATCTTGTAGTAACATCGGTAGAACATTACGTAGGAAATCAGTATACATTGCACCATTTAGAGTACCATCGATAATACGGGTGATGACTGGGTGTTGTGTGATGTCCTTAGGTTAGTTAGGTTTAATTAGTTCTAAGTCTAGGGGACTGATGACCTCAGATGTTAAGTCCCATAGTGGTCAGAGCCATTTTTTGATAAAATGGGGGTCAATTATCCTTCTTCCCATAATGCCGCACCATACATTAACTCGCCCAGGTCGCTGATGTTCCACTTGTCGCAGCAATCACGGATTTTCCGTTGCCCAATAGTGCATATTATGCCGGTTTATGTTACCGCTGTTGGTGTATGACGCTTCGTCGCTAAATAGAATGCATGCAAAAAATCTGTCATCGTCCCGTAATTTCTCTTGTGCCCAGTGGCAGAACTGTACACGACGTTCAAAGTGGTCGCCATGCAATTCCTGGTGAACAGAAATATGGTACGAGTGCAATCGATGTTGATGTAGCATTCTCAACACGGACGTTTTTGAGATTTCCGATTCTCGCGCAATTTGTCTGTTACTGATGTGCGGATTAGCTGCGACAGCACCTAAAACACCTACCTGGGCATCATCATTTGTTGCAGGTCGTTGTTGACGTTTCACATGTGGTTGAACACTTCCTTTTTCCTTAGATAACGTAACTATCCGGCGAACAGTCCGGACACTTGTATGATGTCGTCCAGGATACCGAGCAGGATACATAGCACACGGCCGTTGGGCATTTTGATCACAATAGCCATACATCAACACAATATCGACCTTTTCCGCAATTGGTAAACGGTCTATTTTAACACGGGTAGAGTAAAATGGGGCAAGATTGCGCACTTAAGGTTTAAATAGCGATATACTGAAGGAAACGTCACAAATTACAATTATATTTTAATTGGAATTTCATCTGAATTTTGCCTGTTATATGACAGAGTCCGAAAGTCATAGAAACAATTTAAACTGTAATTCGCACTTAGTAAAAAAAGTAAAGCCAATGCGTAGTCTTACCCGACCGTGGTGTAAGAGTGGGTTGCTAGTGGGGTAAATCTGCGCATTATTATGAAATGAGAAAAACATATGTGTCATTTAGTTCTTCGTCTTTTATTTAATTTATAGCGTACATAAACGTACTATACCTTGTTTCTCAGCGTATAACAATTACTGTTGGTACAATATTTGAACTAACGAACAAATCTGGGCCTGTCATCAAAAACATGCAAAAATATTCCTGTCAGACAAAAAATCTTTTTAACAGAGACCACAAATGAAGTGTCCAGAACCTTCATAACAAGAGCAGAATTCATGCCACCACTCCTCGCACTTGAGACATTGAATCCAGTCTTATGTTGGTGGATTATTGTATTTTTTAGTACATTGTGGACAGTGAAAAGTTTGCGAACTTTCCCAAGACGTATTTAAGTTTTGCTTTGCTTTCTTTTTGTTTGCTTGATCGGAATCAAACAGTTCCCTCTTTGGTTCCTTCATTTCTTTTTCTGTTGATTGGGATTCCAGTAGCTTCTTGAATGTGGTCCCAGATATTTCTGACTTCTTTCCTTTCTTCTCTCTTCTTTGGCAATCTTTTCTTCTTGGCAAAGGAGTTATTTCTTTTGGGGAAACGTAGGTACTTGGTTCATTTGTAGATGTCTCTGAACTTCGGCTCTGGAGAGATCCAGTTTCAACTGTGGCTGCATCATTAAATTTGTCACTTTGGTCTGTAACAGTCGAAGGCAGGAAATCTTCCTTGGTCAATATGTGACGATCGAGTGGATAAATGCCACATATCTTGAACGCTTTTGTTGCCTTCGTCATTGTGGCAGTCCTTTGATAAACGTTTCCAAACAATTCAGCGATACATTTTTGCGTAATTACATATCCAGTGTGATTAATAAAAGTCCTTCAGTGGCTTGAAAAAGAAGCGATCCATTGGCTGCATTTTGGGGCTGCTGTGTGGAAGAATAGTAATCACGTGAATGTTATGGTCCCTGCAGTAAAGAACAGCGTTCAGACTCAAATGTGGCTTGTCCAAAATTAACAGGACTGGATTATCTTCTGTTGGCTCTGTATGTTTTTCAAAATGTTGTAGCCACGTGAGATACAAATCTGAGTTGATGTATCCAGTGTCCGAACACATCATTAGTGATCCAGGAGGGGCACCGTTCTTCAAACTCTCCTTCATCCTTTTCCAAGGAAATATTATTCCTGGAGGGATGTAACTCTCCCCAGCTCCCATACAACATATAACCGTTATCAACTGACCTCTTTCTGCAGATGCTATTTTGCCTATGTGCTTCTTGCCGCATGTTGCAATCATTTTCGGAACTTTGTTAGGAACAGTTGTAATTCCTGACTCATCCATGTTCTGTATGCGATGAGGTTCAAATTTATATCTCTCCATCAGCGAAGAAGGATTATCAAACAAGATGCTCGTTTGCTGTTTGTTGAACCCCATCACAGGTACGAGACTAGTTTTCTATGAGATTCGAAGGCTAAGATTTCGTCTCTGCAGGAAATCATAAGCCCAGTCCTTTATGGCCATCTTAGTGCTTTTGTCAAATTTTGTTTTTCTGTTATTCCTCTCAGAATAGTCATGAAGTAATCTTCTGAAATCTTTCAAAGTCATACCATAATAACATTTGTCCAAAGATCTGCAGTGTTCGGCGAGTTCCAGTTCCTGTTCTTCATTAAAAGTTCTTCCGAATCTTCCCAGTTTATTTACCCCAAAACCTTGAAAAAAGTAATGGTGGGAGTATTAATTTTAAGCTTATTCCTACGTAGGCAAAATTTTCCAAAATAAAAAATATAGAGATAAAAGTATACTTGCAAGGGCCTCGTACCTCTTTAAGGTGATTTCTGAGGGCAGCTTCATTATTCCAAGTTATTCCAAGCTCCCTCGCTATTTATCGTTTAGACTTGCCATTTTTCAAGCCCTCTTTTGCAAAATCCAGCATTTCAGGAGTGCATGGTTTCCGTTCTGTTTTCCTTTTGTAGATGCTAAAGTATAAAAAAGGATTCTTAGAGGACTACTGTCGATGTATAATATCCACCTCAAGGTTCATAAATATTTCTAGGTCTATGAAAAAGTTGATAATTATAACGCATGGGGTAAGATTACACACTGCGCAGTTTTGCCCCACCTGTAACGCGTAAACTTTTTCCCGCACTACGACACTGCAGCTTTTGACTGCACATGGAAACGCTTTATAGGAATATAGATGTGTTAATATACCACAAGACTGACAATGCATCGTAGTACACAATGGAATAGAGTTAAAATTGATAATCCCATTATTTCCTGAGTTATAGCTTATTTCCGGAACATGAAATGTTATATGAAAATAACGTAAAACATTTCTTACCGCATTGCGCAGTGGAGTTGTGGCGATTCGTGAATGAATCGTTCATTTGAACGACTCTACATAAAAAATCGTAAGAATCGAATCGTGATACGGACGAATCGTCGTTCAAAAGAATCGTAAGAACGATTGCGTGTTGTCCGAGTCGCGACGATTCGTCGATTCTTAGTACGCTATGCTTCGAAGGCAACTTCCGAATCATGCCGAGTCGTGCCGAATGATTACGACCGCCACATGGCGGTCAAGTGGAGGATGCGTGTGAACAAAGAAAGCTCGGAACGAACAAAGTTCGTGGGCTGTAATATTACTCGTGAAAACCAAGCTGACACTTGGCGGTGGCTGACGGGAACGAGCGTAAAGGCATTTCCCATTTACTATCGCTACCATCAGCCACCGTGCCGACGTCAGCTTAGTTTGCGAGAGTAATACACGAACTAGTGATGGCAGAAACGATATACAGCGAGTACACAGCTCCCAATACACACGATTAAAATCAAGAAATCCAAGTATGATGAATAAATACGTACCTCTTATCTGTTGCAGATGCAATGCAAAACACACACACCTTCTTTACACACGAGCAATAGCACTTGGATTATGTATTACATTTCGCGTATCTCGAAAACGGCTCTAACGATTTGGATTAAATTTTGTGTTTAGACTGGTTTTTGCTTTTTGAGTTCACCTACATAGTTCCATTCTTTCGTAAAAAGTCAATTTTACCCATTCGTCTGTAGTTAGATACGTTCAAGCCACACACCCAAACTGGCATACCACGTAATTTTGCACCACCTTTCGCACAAATCGACTCCTCTTTCCTGACATACTGAAATAAAACAATAGATGCAGTCAAATCAAACGTGACCTTTCGTCAATTAAGGCATTACACGTATAAATCGAGAATTACACTTGTAACGTCATATGCATGTTTACTCATAAATAAACTATTTCTGACATATCTTATCATGATACAGTTAGATTCTAACCCCATTGACAATTTTAGACATGTCCTGCCATCTGTGAGTAAGACATAGAACTTTTTGCATTCCGTAAGAATCGTGCCATCGCAGACTAGAATGAATCGTGAAGGAATCGTGAACGACTCGTAGGAATCGATTCGCAATGTGAGATTGTATCGTAGGAATCGAATCGGGAAAAAGAATCGTGTTGCCCAACTCTATTGCGCAGCCGTTAACACCAGGACAACAATCAAACTACGGCAATGAAGGGTCAGCCACAAAGGCTATTTCGTGGCCTGCAGAGTAGCCAACTGCTGCATTACTAAAACTTGAGATACAAGCCTTGCGCAATCTTACCCGCCACGGAACCTTACCTCATTCCACTCACGAAGCAAATACCATCCGCACTTGTAATATCTCTTTATATTCGATGAATTATTCAGATGCAATTCTACCCTTGAATGACGTCTACTATTTTCTATCTTCATACTCGCAGAATCCATGCGAAAAGTAGTTCATACAATAGCTATGCCATGAGCGCATAAGTATTCTTTGTAGTACTCTCTCTGGTGGTTGTTAGAAAAAAAGGAAAAAGAAAGGGAGCTTCCGAGATTGTCCTCGTGCCGATTAGCCTGAGCTTGGTTTGGAAGAACGGTAATCGGATTATTGAGATTTATCACAGAAGATAACTGATACGAACTGTACGATTAAAAGGAAATATATATAGATTGCTCCTTCAAATAATAGGTGTGTATTTGAAATTTTAGAATTAATGTTATTATCGATATATTGCGTAGTTGTTAATCAGAAGGGAACTTCCGAAAGACTGGATACGAACCTGCATTTAATAATCCAAGAGCTCCATTATTTCTTCGGAAGGTTAAACTTCATCGAAGCCAAATATCCGCTTGATATGAGGTTTCCCGACTGATTATACAACGCTCCCAAAATTACGAGGCATTTTATTTGTACAGATTAGCAGACTGCCGCAAAGCACGAGCCTGCAGAGAAGAAGAATCATCGCCTGATTTCATTCCAACAAGTAAAATTTCAGAATCATTTTGAGTGACTGAGCTATGACTGTGTTTCCTATCGTGAATGATTGATTGCTCGGACGAATTGAGAGCTACAGAATTACGTAGATAGGAGGAAAAAATTACACACTGGAGGAATGATACGTGATACCACATACTTATACGTTTGTGACTATTACAGCGCACCTATCACAAAGCGAAAAAAGTGATCCAACGAAAATATTCATATTTCTTTACGTACTACACGAATATGTATTAAAAATGGGGTTCCTATTTAAAAAAACGCAGTTGATATCCGTTTGACCTATGGCAGCGCCATCTAGCGGACCAACCATAGCGCCACTGGTTTCCCCCTTCAAGCTAGACAAGTTTCGTTCTTTGCAGTTTTTTCGTTTGACGCTTATTTCGTGAGGTATTTGTCCCGGTCACGATCAATCGACCACCCTGTATTGGCCAACGAAACGTACACGGTGCATGCGCTGCCCATCACGGTTGCTGCCCTCCAAGACTGGGAGGTGGTGTTGCCCTTAGTGTTCTACTAAGGCCTGAGCATCTTCACAGGCCAGAAGATGGTCCACGAGCGAAAGCAGCAGACATTTAGGTACATATAAGAACAGCTGATGGTTAAATTACGTTTTTTCTTTAATTACTTAACGGGGGTTGAATGTCACCTAACCAAAATATTAAATCTTTTCACTGCCACGAGGTAAACATATTGAATACAACTCGTACACATATCACTTTCTTGAAATATATCTCCACATTCAACCCATATTCGTCGGTGATTCAGTCTGTATATTGCCGTAGATCAGCCAATAGGACACAAACAAGTTCTGCAGCGGGCCCCTACGCAACCTGCAACACATTTTACGGAGAGGGAGGAATTTACTGTTTGAACATTTACTACATTCTAAAAATAAACTTCCCTGTTCACTTGTCTGTATGTATCAGAAGAATAATTTGGAATAATGTATTTCCTATTGCTGAAACGACTTGATGCTTTGTAACACGCCCAGAGTTTAAAAGTAGGAAAAGTCGTCTCTTATTCATGTGACTGATGCACAAAGTTATGTAAAACACAGACACGTAACTGAATATTTTTAGGACCTCACGCCCAGTCCCACGTACCTGGTTCCCAGGTGGTGGTTGTACTCTTGTTGTTACCATTGCCTGTTATAGCTACCGGCCGTTGTGGCCGAGCGGTTCTAGGCGCTTCAGTCCGGAACCGCACGACTGCTACGGTCGTAGGTTCGAATCCTGCCTCGGGCATGAATGTGTGTGATGTCCTTAGGTTAGTTAGGTTTAAGTAGTTCTAAGTTCTAGGGGACTGATGACCTCAGATGGTAAGTCCTATAGTGCTCAGAGCCATTTGAACTTTTTGAACCTGTTATAGCTAAAATCTTGCAGTCTCCATTAGATTGTAACAGGTAGAGGAAATACACGGTGATAATCACGAGCAACTGGTAGATACCGTAAAACGAAACGAAACTCCGCTGTCAGGTCCTGAACATAAACGTAAGTACCGAACTTCATTATAGTTGGCTTGCACTGTCCGCAACTGATCTCACCATATTCAGAGTCACGAAATGAAATGAAATATCGCGTGGCCCCGAGGGTAGACCGTCCACCTGGTGCAGGTCTTTTGAGTTGATGCCACTTCGACCATTTGCGTGTCGATGGGGATGAGATGACGAGGACAACATAACACCCAGTCCCTGAGCGGAGAAAATCTTCGACTCAGCAGAGAATCAAATCCGGGCCCCTTTGCATGACATTCGGTCGCGCTGACGACTCAGCTACCTGTTAGGTTCATATTCATTAACTGGCACTTCACACACGTTATCATTTGGAGTATACTGAAGTCTACTGTCGAAGTGTTAATCACCCAGTTCAATTGCCTGATGCACAAACAAGTAAATTCCACTGTTGAAATGGGTTGTTGTAAATTTACATTATTGGCGTTCTTGGAATTCACATGAAACTTCCCTCGAGGCGCTACTAGTTACTCTCACGGTAGTACGCGTGACCGTTTGCGGTCTGGCTCATAGACAATGAAGCGGTACGACATCCAATGAAAACTACATACGCTCATGAGATGCAGTCATATTGATTTTTATGCCTCTCTTTCACATAAAACATTCACTCATATTTGATAGAGTCCAAGATATTTATATGGTTATGATGGTTGTCTCGGAACACTACAGTCGAATTCGGAACTTTCATCACGCAAAATAATTCACTGATGCTGGTCCGTGAACGTTCATGTAAAATGCATAACTTCCATGGTAAAAACTTTAGTTACTTGTTCGAAATATTAAAATTCGTATTTTGCCACTGCGACGTCAGCACAGGGCATGACACGCGCCACGGGAGCTGAAGCATGACTCACGACAACAGCACTTTGCTCTCTCCATGGAAGTCTATCGACACTCCCGGGGATAGGCAACGAAATAAAAATGAGATTACAACTCACATACACAGTCTTATCAAAACTGTCTGGACACCAATTAATGGTCATTAATATGGGATCGGTCCACCTTCGCCTTTACGACTTTTTGGACTCTATTGGAGTCATTTTCAAGAAGGGGGTCTCATTGTCCATGGTAGAATGGCACCCCTTTCTGTCTGAAGACCTGAAACGGGGAAGGTTATGATGTTAAACGCTGGTATCTGACGTCGACGTTCTAACTCATCACAATGGTGATCCACTGGGTTCAGGCCGAGAGTCCGTTTCGGGAATGTTATTTCCTTATACATGCCAATTAACGGCAGGGTGTTTTGATATGCTGGTGCGAAAAGACAACATCTCGAAATTGTTCCTCTACTGTACGCAGTGCTGGATGGTGTAAACTGTGAAACGGGTTCATACCCTTCCGTGTTCACCGGTTTCGTAATTGCAATAAACTGATCACAACCAAACCACGAAACACCGCTTAGCTTAATATCACCACCTCCGCGTTTCTATGGTGGCATTACGCGTGATAGTAAGTAATCCTTTTCAGGCATCGCGAAACCCAAACGCATCGATGGTATTGCCATACAGTATAGCGTGACTGATCACTCCAGATCACTTGTTTCAGGTCATCTATTTTCCAGTGGCATCAAGTAGCATTGACTGCAGAAATGTGCATCTTATACGGAGCTGCTCGAACCTTGCATCCCACTTTTCCTAACTCTCTACACACTGTCACTGTGCCACCTGGAACTCTGGTAGCGCTTTGGAACTTACGAGTGATTACTATGATGGTTCCACACGATTTCTTACAACTACCATCCGCAATGCTCGACGATCGGTGTCTGCCTGGTCTTGGTTTGACTATGGTTCTTCCTTCTACTATACGGACAAAACAACAGATCCGTTCTCCTTTTATACAGCGGTAGATTCCAAATTACGTATGTATGTCCGGATAGTTTTGATCTCTAATGTACGTTTTCGCGGTGTAGTGTGAATGTTATCTAAGTTATAATCGAACTGTTCATAAAATTTTAGTTGTGTAGCCGCATAAATTCAGCTTCTTCTTCTAATATTTCGGCTGCATATCGTCCGCCATCTTCAGAGTGAGCGGAGGTGACTAACGCTACAGCACTGGACGGTATTCAGCCGAAATATTAGAAGAAGAAGCTGAATTTATACAGCTGCACGCACAAAATTTTATGGAACAGTCTTTACGGCGCGAAAACATGAAGATGTAATCAAACTGTTTAAATCGGTCATAAATGCCATACCTAGTATGTAGGCACAAAATTAACTCGTGTGATGAATCATTACTGATAACCGCATTAGAAATTAACCTGCGTACAACACCTGAGCCATACGCTGATATGTTAAAAAAGAAAAAGTATTTCATTGCTGTTATTAGCTAGAAAATTACTGTCTATATATCCTAGTACGAGAGCTATATGTGGTTTTAAATTAGAAGGATAACTCGTATGAAATACAGTGACGGCAACTACACATTTGTACGATATATCGTCTGATATTTCAGCCATTGTGAAGAATGTTCCAAGTTTATCTGTTGCTCACCTCTCTCGACAGCTACGTCATTTATGTATCAACAAACACGATCGATCACCCCCGGAGATCAATGATAAAACGTATAACATGTCACTCCGATCAATCGCGTGCGTGTGTTTTGTGTGTCGGTGGCTGACAGGGGTGGGGTGGTACGACAATGGGGAACAAATTAGATGGCTTGTTTTTCTGTGAAGGATCAATGCTTCCTTTGCACGAAACGCCTAGTGGCTGGACGAATCAGTCTGATATTCCTGCTGCATACCATCTGTCTGTGAGTGTTTACCAGAAATTTGTTGGTCATTTCCAGTATTCTTTTAGTTCCGAAGTCCACGCGAAGCAACACTTTCTTTCTCTCTGGCTCGGTATAATTGTGAGGAAGAGAACCTTACCAGATTTCCTGCAGAGGCCAGCAGTCGCCGCTGATACTCGAATAGGGCGTGGCTAGGCTGTTTTCCTGAGAGCATTTCCAGATTCGCGGCGCGTATGGATAGTGGCGCCAGCGCGGGCTGCTGACTCAGGCCCGTGGCGGCGGCCCAGCGCAGCCATTACAATCACCCGAAAACAAGTGGCGCCACTTGACCCAATTCTCCAGCAGTCCGGAACACTGGACACGCCGGAGGACGCGTTTGCGGTTCCCAAGGGTTGCGGCCGGTCGCCAGGGGGGACACTGCTGGCTCGCTCCAGCTGCATTCCAGACACACAATCAAATGTACGACTGTTTGTTATCGAAACGCAGTCCAGACGAAAATAAGCCGGGAAGCTCTCTTGGCGGTGAATGATAATTATCACGTACCTATCCGTAAAAAAAGATAAACAGCGTCTTTCTCAACACATTAATATATTCTGTCTGGTAAACCTGATACAAGGTGTCTAATGTTAGTAGAGAATTTGACAGAGCATTGGAAGCGTATATATATATATATATATTCAATAAGAGACACGCCAGGGTAGCTGAGAGCGCCAGGGCCAGTATGCCGGCCAGCCTGGATGTGGTTTTTAGCGGTTTTCCACATCCTGCTAGGTGAATTCCGGGCTGGTCCCCAAGTTCCGCCTCAGTTACACGACTCACAAACATTTGAAAACGTTCGTACTCTTTCCTGACATACATTAGACGCAGACAGCTGGGGTACACTGATTCCGTCCTGGGGGGTATGGTGTGGCGGCAGGAAGGGCATCGGGCCACCCCTTTCCATTAACCATGCCAAATCCGTTGTAACCGTGCCCACCCTGCGAAAACTGCTGGAAAAGGCGAAAGCGAAAGAAAGAACGGAATAAATATATAATCAATATGAAACCTTCTGGTGTCTCCAGGTCTCTTCCACGTATACATCCTTCTTCCATGATACTTAAGTGTTAGCGATGACTAAATTATGTTATGGGCAAAATTCCATCAGGAGGCTTCCCCTTTCATTAGAGAAAGCTTTTGACTGTTGACTGGAAAACCCAAATTGAAATTCTGAAGGTGGCAGGGTTAAAATATAGAGAGCGAAAAGCTATTTACAACTTGTATAGAAAGCAGATGGCAATTATAAGTCGAAGGGCATGAAAGTGAAGCATTGGTTGAGAAGGGAGTGAGACGGGTTAAAGCTTATACCCGATGTCATTCGGTCTGTACACTGAGCAAGCAGTAAATGATAAATGAAACTTTGGTGTAGGGATTAAAGTTTAGGAAGAAGAAATAAAAACTTTGAGGTTTGTCGATGACACTGTAATTCTGTCAGACAGTTAAGGACTGGAAGGGCAGTTGAACGAAAAAGGACAGTGTCTTAAAAGGAGGATACAAGGTGAACACCAACAAAAGCAAAACTAGGGTAATGGAATGTAGTGGAATTAAATCAGGTGATAATTAGATAATTAGATTAGGAAATGAGGCACTGAGAGTAGTAGACAAATTTCGCTATTTGCGCAGAAAAATAGCTGATGTAGCCGAAGTAGAGAGGATATAAAATGCAGACCGACAATGGCAAGATAAGCTTTTCTGAAGAAGAGAAATTTGTTAACACTGAGGATAGATTTAAGTGTCAGAAAGTCATTCTGAAACTATTTCTATGGAGTGCAGCCATATACAGAGGTGAAACATGGACGATAAACAGTTTAGACAAAAAGAGATTAGAAGCTTTCGAAATGTGGTGCTACAGAATAATGGTGAAGATTAAATGAGTAGCTCACGTAACTCATGAGGAAGTGCTGAATAGAATTGATGAGAAAAGAAATTTGTTGTACAACCTGACTTGAAGATGGAATCAATTGATAGGAAACATTCTGAGACATCAAGGGATCACAGATTTAATCCTGGAGGGATATGTATGTGTGTTGGAGGGGGGGGGGGAGATGGGGGGCAGGGGCAGTCGTAGACGGGGGCCAAGCAGATTCAGAAGAATGTAGGTTTCAGTAGTTATTCGGAGAAGAAAAGGCTTACACAGGATAAAATAGCACGTAGAGCTGCATTGAGCCAGTCTTGTGATGTGAGTAGCTGGGGTACGTTGGCTGCCAAAATGACAACGTGGCCTTTATTCCTAATGATAGGGACTTCAATTTCTCAAACTACATATACGGAGTCAAAGCAGTGCTTTCTGGTGCAAATGGTACTGATAATGACTCTACATGATCAGAAGTATCCGAATACCATGCCCACTTTTGCATGTCGCCTCCCATTTTGATCAATTTCATTAATGTTTTATGGCATTGCACGGTGGTAACAGGCCGAATAAGGTTATTGTAATGAGAGTATTCGTACTGAAAGCTCAAAATACTTTTCACTTGATTCCTATGCATGTTGAGTCACTTCAGTGGGTGAGGTGAGCGAGGCGAGCACTGGATGGCGCGGCACACTGCGTTTCCGGGTGAGGGCTACACTTCCGCGAATTCTGAGAGGGTCGTACATCAATGGGCTTAAGTGCCTGGGGGGACGACTGACGTCGGTCGAGTTTCGCCTACTGTATTCAGGGCAAAACGACCTGTGAGACGTCTGAGTGTTGCCGCAGTTTATGTGTTTACTGTTCTAGCGCGTCTGGAATGAAGACTGCTGTCGGCGACTGACTGCATTGTTCTCATGATTCTGAGAATACTTGACTGTGTGCTCCTAGTTAGGTGCGACTATCTAGTGTCGGATGGCCGGTGATCTAGGCATATTGTTTTCGTAGCCGGTCAAACGGCAAGTTCATTGTCCTCAGCTGAATAGCTGAGGCACGATTGGTCAATTTAAACCGAGGCTAGTTGACGTCATAAAGCCCTGCTCGAAGTTGGAGGGAATGGTCGGTATTGGCGCGAATGATGTTCTGAGACAGTGTGGGGGAATTTTGGAATCAGCACTGAGTGTTCACTCGAGGTTTTCAAAGATTGTAGGGAGTTGAGCAATGTTGGCTTCGTTCTTGCACTGTGCAGGCGTAAAGCTTTTCAGGATCTGATCTTGGTCGGAGTCGGACGGACTTGTGACTTACTCGCACTTTTTCGGCAGAACTCAGAATTCTCGGACAGCCTTCGAGGCCCGTGGTTGAAACAGACTTGCTGCACAGCAGAAGTCGGCGCCTATATAATCAGAACGGTGCCTACCGACGATGTGTTGCAGATTTCAGGACTGGTACAGTATTTTGCGGCTTCGGCAGCAATCATTTTTATACTTAATCCCTCAGCAGCGAGCGCACTCACTTTGCTACAAGTCCACCTTGCTTGTTTCTCCATGTGTTCCCATTTCAGCTCTCTCTACTAATCGCAATACTGCATTATACTCGCGGGAGTAATATTTGATTCTTTAGGACCTCCAGTTATTATCGTCAATCTATTGCATCACAGAGAGTAGGAGCCCCTTGTTCTCGAGCCAACACTTATTCTCACAATAGTTCTGTATAACGTACCATATACCCTACTGTTTGTATTGACAATCAAGTACGTTTCGTACAAACTCATCTCCACCCCGACACCTCGCAACCCCCCAAAACATACTTTTTTTCATATTAGGTACATTGTGCTACCACCTACTGCCAGGTACTTCATATCAGCGACCTCAGTAGTCATTAGACATCGTGACGACCTCAGTAGTCATTAGACATCGTGAGAGAGCAGAATGGGACGCTCCGCGGAACTCACGGACTTCGAACGTGGTCAGGTGCTTGGGTGTCACTTGTGTCATACGTCTGTACGAGAGATTTTCACACTCCTAAACATCCCTAGGTCCACTGTTTCCGATGTGATAGTGAAGTGGAAACGTTAATGGACACATATAGAAGAAAAGCGTACAGGCCGACCTCGTCTGTTGACTGACAGAGACCGCTGACATTTGAAAAGGGTCGTAATGTGTAATAAGCAGACATCTTTCCGGACCATCACAGAGAAATTCCAAACAGCATTAGGATCCACTGCAAGTACTATGACAGGCGGGAGGTGAGAAAACTTGGATTTCATGGTCGAGCGGCTGCTCATAAGCCACACATCAGGCTGGTAAATGGCAAACGACGCCTCGCTTGGCTTAAGGAGCATAAACGTTGGACCGTTGAACAGTGGAAAACTTAACTTCTGAGGTCATCAGTCACCTAGAACTATTTAAACCTAACTAACCTAACGACATCACAAACATCCGTGCTCGAAGCAGGATTCGAACCTGCGACCGTAGCGGTCACGCGGTTCCAGACTGTAGCGCCTAGAACCGATCGGCTGGCTCAACACGATCGAGCGCGGCCTGTGGCGGAATGGTTACATGATAATAACATCACTGTAATGGACTGGCCTACATCGAGTCCTCACCTGAATTCTATATAGTATCTTTGGAATGTTTTGGCATCACCGACCGACATCGACACCTCTTCACAGTAGGGAACTCTGTGAAGAATGGACTGCTATTCCCCAAGAAACCTTAAAGCACGTGATCGAACGTTTGCCTGCGAGAGTGGAATCTATCAACAAGGCTAAGAGTGGGCCGACACCATATTGAATTCCTGCATTACCAATGGGGGACGCCACGAACTTGTAAGTCATTTTTCAGCCAGCTGTCCGGATACTTTTGATCACATAGTGTACATGTAGAATGTATAGTGTAGTAGTTCATGGTGATGTGTGAGTGATAATGAAACCTGGTACTAGTTTCATAACAAAGGGCAGAAAGCAAACGAAGATGGAATCAATTGATAGGAAACATTCTGATACAGTCAGATAATAATAAATAGCGTTTCTTGAAGCTTTAACGGCTGGTTGAGCGCAACATAATTTACCGTGCGGACATCCGGAATGTTGTTAGTTCTTGTTACGATATTTCTGCTGACAACCATTCAGTCACGAGTTTCTTGCAAGATTTTTAATAGCTTTACACAATATTGCGGGCTATACGCACTTTTACTCCAAACTACTGCGTAAAGTGACCCAAAATCTTGCAAGCGACTCACCATAAGAATAGCTGAAAGGCTGACATTCGCAAAAACCAGGAGAAGCATTAATAAAGACGGCATGTTTATATGTGGTGTCTGTTCTTTCGGAGATGTTTATTTTGATCCAGCAGCCATTACGAATTAAGGCACAAAGGAGTAATAGACATTTTAATTCATAATAGCTACTGAATCAAGGTGGCGTCTGTTCTTTCGAACATATTCGGAAGAACGGACACCACATATATACAATTAAGACGAGGACGGCGAATGATCTAAGTGCAGATGCTCACCAGGCTCGAATTCTTATGGGAATCAGCGAAATGCTGCGAGTAATGACGATGATAGGCAAAGGGACACTAAATTTGTAGTGTGTTAATAGGATGAGAATTTTGGGCTGATGGAAAGCTTGTTAGAGTAATCAGTGGTGTTGCAATGAGCACTGTGTCCAGATGGCTTACTGGCAGTGGCCTACGGCAGGTCTATTATCAAGACGCTTGCCTGTGTTTCGTGCTTGTGCGTATGTGTGTGTGTGTGTGTGTGCTGTGTGTGTGTGTGTGTGTGTTTATATGGCCGTTACACGCTCGCCGGCTGTGCTAGCAAGATTACTTGGCGAACAACCATCGTAAAGCAACACTACGTTCCCACTCTTCCCCGACTTTGCATGAAACAAGACACTCGATGTGGAACGTTTCTTAAAATACGAGGTAAAGATAGGAGCATCGGATATCAAAGGAATACAATTTTGTGAGCAACACAGTGTAAGTGAAGGTCCTCAGTGACGCACGTGCGACAGGATCATGAGGTATCCGAGTCGAGGGCTCCGCTACTGCCACGCAGTTGGC
Source organism: Schistocerca serialis cubense (assembly GCF_023864345.2). NCBI lineage: Eukaryota > Metazoa > Arthropoda > Insecta > Orthoptera > Acrididae > Schistocerca > Schistocerca serialis. The sequence goes on from NC_064638.1 coordinate 990,585,691, forward strand.
AAAATAGACACTGTGACCGTCGGTGACAAGGGTTTGGGCGTCCGAACAATTAGACTTTTCGAGGTGTTTTGAACTACCAGCTGAAATTGTGATAAGCGCCCTTCACTCCTACAGCATGGTCCTCGGCCACGTAACAGAGAAATGGGCACAGTTCAAGACATATCCTGTCTCTAATGGTGTCTGACAAGCATGCCGCTTAGCCTCCCCAGCTCTCAGTAGCTATAACAAAGCGGCGGTTGGTCGACGCGAAAGGACCAATATATATGGATGCCGCTACGCAGCACCTAACATCACAACCGGCGTCGCCGCTGTATCCGCACTTGTCTCGCTTGTGGTACCGACGGAAGTTTTCGAACCTGGACGGCTGGTCTCGTTGCCGTTATTTGACATTGAAGGACATGTTGGCAAGCGATGTTCGTCACGGCGGTGCAGTCGGGGGCGCAGATCGATACCAAGAGCCAGTGACATTCCCACTCACGAGGATTACGACGTCACAGGTGCGGAGACCCCACCTCCCAGTGGCAGCTGATGATGACAGTGACGGACGACCTTGCACAGTGATCACATCAGCGCCTGTCCGCTCTGAGGACAGTGTAATGGACAAAGCGCCGATTGAGAAAGTAGTCTCTCCAACGGCATCATGCGTCCACTCTTTCAAAGGAGAAGATCTTATGGACACCACGAACTCCCATAGTACAACAGCAAGGGGAGATAGTGAAGAAGATGCGTCGGTGATCCCAGTGGGGCCATGCACCGAGTTAGCCCCACCCACCAATGACTTACAAGCGTGCCCCCTACCGTCAGGTAGGGTAAGATACTGTCACTCGTTTACTATATCCAATACCTCTCTCAGTGATTGTGGATCAACTTTCAGTGACCCCGCGACTAGCGTACAGTGGCAACAGTCAATACTGATGTGATTCGCAGTACAGTGAAGATACAATTACCCCGAGATATCATTCGCATGTCAGACAACAAGTGTCGACGTTGCCCTATTACAAGAGTTGCATATTGTGACGATTCTGGATATTTACATATACGACTTACAGCACTGGTGAATCAGGCCGAGGGTGGGATGGCGATCTATGCCCGAGGGGGCTACCAGTCATAGGCGTGACCATACTCCCATCCACAAGGGGTATGGCCATCCCCGTATTCGGAATACGTATCATCAATCTAAATGCTCCATTGGGCACATCCAACTGACGTCAACGATCTGTTTTTTACTCTGTAGATATCACCTCCATATTCCTTGGTTTTTTTGACCACAGTGTAGTTGGAAGTGACTTTAATTAAGTACTGCAGTCGAAAGACCAACATCGTCGTGTCCTACCTTACGTAAGATGATGGAAGAACGTCTTATTGACGCCTGGAAGAAGGTCTACGGCGAGGCCCTCGACCACACACATCTTATAAGTAGGATAGATTGCATCTACGTCCTCGACATCCACCAGTGCGAAGTGCTTGCCGTGGCAAAATGGCCGTTCGCCTTTCTGACGACGACGCGCCCATCAGCTCCTTGTTACTTCCACCGTATCAAATTGGCGCAGCCGTGGAACATGGAATCCTAACACGTACTTCCTCCATGACCAAATTTACCGACAGCGCGTCGCAGTGGTGTGAACTTCCTGTGAACGCTGTCTCCCCAGTGGTTAGACACTGGACTCGCATTCGGAAGGACGACGGTTCAATCCCGCGTCCGGCCGTCCTGATTTAGGTTTTCCGTGATTTCCCTAAATCACTCCAGGCAAATGCCGGGATGGTTCCTCTGAAAGGGCACGGCCGACTTCCTTCCCCATCCTTCCCTAATCCGATGAGACCGATGACCACGCCGTCTGGTCTCCTTCCCCAAACCAACCAACCAACGCTGTCTTCCCAGGTACCCCTCTACACTGTTGTGATGGCTCAATTGCGCCAAACCGATGATGACGACGGTGTCGGTCCAGTGAGGGACTGAATCGGCTGCATGGCACCGCGAACACATTGTGCTGCAGAACTCGACGACCAACTTTCATCTCCTGAAACGTACGAAAATGCATTAAGGCCAAGCTCTTATTGTTGACATGCAGTAAGCTAAATGGTGTGGTGCTGAGGTCTTACAGAGAGAACATCGTGCCCAAGGAAACACCATTTGTGCTCCAGATCACATCCCATCATCGTAGTCAAGAGCTTTTCATCACCCTCTTCACTAAAGACGGTAGCTTTGTCAATACACAGGCGATTATTGTCTGCACCTTTGCTGACGACGACGAACAGTTTTATGACAACAGCACCGCGGACGATACGACATCTGAGGACATTCTTCGATCCGTCACACGTACTCTAGACGCTACAGAGGCTACATTCTTGGCTTCGGCAATTACTACGGACGACGTGGTAGACACTATCGCCAAGCCCAGCCGTTCTTCCGGTTGAATTCTACTGGGCGTTCCATGACCTGATAATCCAACAGTGGACCGAAATGTTTGAGGAGCTGCTCGCTTCCAACTTCCCCGTGCCAGTGGGGCATTTTAATTCTGTTACATAAACCGTCCCCAGGTACAGACAACACACGCTTTCATTCGCTTACTCTTATCAATGCCGACTATAAGATCTATGTGCGCCTATTGACGGCACGCACAAACGCGGTGCTGCCCTCAGTCCTTTCACCAGAGCAGATGCCAAGAAGCCAACCTAAAACTGCCACAGGTGAATGTCGGAATCTCGTCGCGCTTGCCACGTCTTGCAGCCTCTGTGCGACACTGGTATGAATCAAGTTTGTGCCTTTGATAAGGTCTGTGATGGTACGTCTGGGTTTCCCTTCGCCAATCGTCGACACCCTGAGACGCCTGTTTACCAGTGCCGCATCACACGCGATTGATTCCAATAAAGCGTTCCGTCATTCTGATCTGTCCACTGTCCAGTGTACTGGTCTCCATTGCCCTCGAATCCCTTATCGGAAGTGCGTAGTGGAGGCGGGAGCACCTCAGGGGACTCACCTTATGCATACATACCATCCCCTGCTGGGCATATGCGCACGACTTCTTGCTCCTGATACATAAACCCACGGAAAAAAATAAGCCCATCGCATGGATTCGACAACATGGAAGGACCGCACAGGAAGTATCCTCAGTGTGGCCAAATCAACGATTATGAAAATCTGTCGTGGCCTCAAGAAGAAGGGCCACTGCTGCTTTCCACGGTGGACAAACTCCATTGCCTCGGCATCACATTTATCAGGCGTACGCCTACCACTGTTCGCTTCAGACGGTTATAGTCGACATTTAACACAACCTCCTCAGCAGCCTGAATCCATTCCAGTGAGTGCCGTACCTCAACACCTATGTCGCACCCAAGGTCCTAGAGCGTCAGTTATAGATGGTTTTTTGGTACTTTGTATCAGCATCAGCAGCAATCATCTTTAAGTTCCGCTACGACACCCTCACCCTCCCCAATTGAGCAGGATGACGGTGTCTCGTCCATGTTAGAGCCTGGACAACCGATTTATACTTAAATAATAAGACAAGGCGTTGGCACATACATTCCACATCTTTTACATTCGAGCTCTTGGACGTTCTTACGCTGGCCTCTCCTGTTTCACCGGTCAAGATGACCCATATTGTCCACTTTCCCACATATCGATCAACTTCGTGAACTCAGCTACATACGTGATTCCCCTCTGGCCACGCATGTACAACGAGCGACAGGATTTAAGAGTTTTCTTTTTTTTTTCGCTGTGCTCCCCCTGCAGTATGCTGGGTTACCTTCGGCCTGATATATGTTGGCCAACTGTGGAAGAACATTCACGTGCCCTTCCTCACAACCGATGCATAAGCCCTGTCGTAGCGCATCATTAATGCTAAATACCAGACTGACCAGCGACTTCACCACATTCGACTGGCCGACTTACCATTGTGAATGCACTGCCACAGTGAGGATATTGATGAGCATCTTCTCTGAAATCCGTCAATGCACCATGTGTGCTAACTCGTGCAGTGGAAACTGTTATGTTACTCCGTGCCCCACCGACGTCTATCAGCTCGCAATTGCTTCTCTTTCCGGAGGACACAGATTTCCCACTTACCACTTACCACGCTATAACATGGCTCAGGGGCATGATGGCTGCGTATCGCTTCAGTAACAGAGCGCACTCCAAGCTCGATTTTTCGTACCATGTTTTAGATGCTCACACCACACTTGAACAAATACCGTACTATCGCCGTCAATTTGCTAATTATTTGCAAAGTGTTATTTACGACCCACACCCCTCATTTGGGGCGTAGCTGGTATTCACTACGCCTGACACCTCACGACACTCTTTCTGGCAGCGTACTGTGTAACGGCCTAGTCCCTGCTAGTGTGTGGGAGACGCGCTCGAAGAATTTCGCGCTATATCTCCCAACTTATCTTCCTTTGTTTTCTCATTTATTCCTCCCTTTTTTCTTTCTGTTTCCTGTCATGTCCCCAGAATTTGCGGGCCTTGAGTCGTTAGGAAAGTATACTCTTATTGAGTACAGCCAGTATGTACATAATAAAAACTAAAACACAATAAATAAAAAAATATTCTACGAGACATTTCCTACCTTGACACAGCGGTCCCCTCAAGTGATGGGGACGTTATGGCGAAGGCTCGGGTTGCGATGCTCCCCCCCCCCCCCTCCCTACCATGTGACAATCGTTGTGCCTCCTGTTAAAACAAAAGTTGCGCCTGTGGAGAAAAAGGTCGTAGCATCTGCCTAGTAAACAGGAGACTCGGGTTCGAATCCCGCTCCGGTATGAATTTTCAATTGTCCCCATTTCTGTCAATCAATGCCCTTTTGCAGCCAATATCTGTATTTCCTTTGTGTCTAGATGGTATATTTATTAACTATGTCAAATACCGCTATTTTATATGTACGGATAACAGTTTTGTAATGTACGGTAGAACAATGGCATGTGTTATGATCAAGAACTGTGGGCCAGTATCCCGAATTCGCATTGTTAACGGATGCAATAAACTCCTTAAACCTGAAAGAAAGGTTCAAAGCACTGATGACGTTATACCTCCCATCGCAAATTTAGCACTGAAAACTTGAAAGAAACTCCTCGTTTGATCAAACAATTCAAACCCTACGTCACTGTGAATCATTACCAGTAGTAATTCTGCTATCTGTTTCGCTGTTGCACTGTGCGAGTATCAGGGATGTGTGACCTTTATCCGTCAGAAGAATCGTGCTTCAATTGTTTTCCATCCGAGGAAAAGTGTGGGAAGAAAGATCTTCAGGTCCTGGAAAGTAAGAACAATGGAACCCAACACACCAACACACATAAGGGTTATGCTTGAGCAACCCACTATTAAAGCTGTATACCAGTCAGAGACTAGCTGCTGAGGATAATGTACCGTGTTACGGTATTAATGCAAGATGATCTTCCTAGAATAGTAAAGTCATTTGTATTGTCACCACTAAAAACTTAAGGAACTCTACTGGCGAAAATGTCCTCCGTAGCTAGGAGAAGGATGGGCTTGCTACAGGCTGTCATCGACTCACTCTTCACAATGAGTTGCTGTACTACAATTACTCGATGAGAAGCAGCAACGAGAAAAGTAATTTTTGAATTAAAAACCGCCTTGGTTGGAAATTAGTCTTTTATTAAATACGTGTTCCGCATGAGTGGGGTGTCTTCAGATTATTTATAAGGATGACAAAATAAGCAAAAATTAGGGTATGGTCCTAGTTTTAATAATTCTAATTGTGAATAAGGCATTTGGTACTGACCTTAAAATTTTCCCTTTTACAACATTTTAAAGACCATAAAACGGCTCTGTGCTAGATTGAAGCACGCGCCGAATCAGATGAACCCACAGGGTCCTAGTCAAAAAACAATTAACACAATATCATGTAGAAACCTAAATAAGTAATCAAACTGAATGAGACATACCTTAATAAAGTCGTACCAGCATTCCAGAATGGTGCACTGGATGACCATACTTATAAAGAAGTGTAAACATTTAAACGTAATACATATTGCTACCACAGTAACTTCACGTCAGGTGGGTCAAGCGGGCACCCAGGCGAGCAATGGAATGAAACTTGCACGCAATAAGTGCAGAGGACGCACATACGAGACGCTCAAAACAGTTGTGTGACAGTCAACACATTTAATTCCTACGTAAAAGATCTGAAAAAGGGTTGGTTCACTATAACGGAATGAAGCCGTTACAAATAATCAGAATACAGTCTTCCATAAAAACCTTTAAATTATTCCAATTAAAGAATCTTTAAATTAATTCAAGTCTCCCATAAAAGAGTCTTTAAATTATTCCAAGTAAATAAAATTGTGGTATCAGCTGAAATTACCACAGATGGACGTCGTTTCCATAACTGGGGCTAAAACGAATTCTTAAAACAGCAATTGCTGATTCGAGATTAAAAGTAAATTTTATCTTCCATAGCAGGATGTTAGCTGCAGAGATCGCCAGGGATGGGTGGCTGATGACCTACGGTCTTCAGGTGTTCAGTACCTACCTTTAGTAGGACGCTCACTGTGCAAGTAATAGTTCTGAAATTTATCATGCGGTGGAAAAAAAACAACTGGACGTCCAGATATTTGAAAAATTTAACCGACTGATACGATAATTTACTCACAAACGAAAGTTTTATGTATCTCTGAGGCGGTGAGAAAAGATTCGATTGCTCGTTGCACATGTGACCCGATAATTTTCTTTTGTACACTTTAGCTATCATCTGTTTTCACCTTTTGTGTAGTCTATCTACCGTCTGTCTGCAATTGATTATGAATATTTGCTCTCTAAAAATATCAGAATGAATAGCATTGCTCTCAAACTATAATTGTAAATCCAAATAATTAAGACGCCCCTCATGATTCATAACTTCACGTGTCAAGGACCTGCTGGAACGTAATTCGTCTACAAAGAAACTTATTCGATGTCTAATAGGTATAGGCTGATTCAGCTCCTTGAGGACAGAGCTTTTTCTCAGAGTACTTGCATGTTGCCTCATGATATAAAAATCTTTATACCACCATTCCGTTAGATGATAGTATTGCAGTCATAGAAGAGCATTATTTACCATTGTTCGTCTCACAGCTAATGAGACTACCAAGTTTATATATTTACTCAGTCTTCTTATTTTGTGTAAGTACTTTACTTTCAACAATCAGATTTTAAGCAGACCGACGGTTTTTGCTACGGGGATTTTTTTTTATTTTTATTTTTTTATTTTTTTTTTTTTTTACTGCCTGGAACAAAAATGCTTTAAGGGAAACTCCCAGTTACGCGATAAAATACTTGTTTATCCGCGGTATGTAGATGACATTTTTATTGTATTCGGTGGATCTCACATGGATGTATCTACGTTAAGAACTGATACTTTTAGGACGCCCACAACCAGTATTGCAATTATCCATGCTTCATCATGTCATCTGTGCCAGCACAAACATAAGTTTTATTACATTAGTGATTGACCGCCTCTGCAGCGTTCCCTTCAGCACTTTATCTACAGACGGAGAGCTTGGCAACTTGAAGTTTATTGTAGCTACTAATGGTTATAACCCAAGGATCATGGATAGACTACATAAATAATAATTATCGGGTAACAGGAACAATACGAAGTAGAATCTTTCCTCACCCCCAACAGAGATATATAAAGCTTTGTTTTTTTGTGGTGAAATTACCGAATCAGTTAGCTAATTTACTAAAAAATCTGATGTCTGCGTAGATTTTTCACCACAAAATAAAGTCCAAAACGCTTATGTACATAATGAGAGGCTTACTGTAGGTTGGTATGTTCAAATGTGTGTGAATTTCTAAGGGACCAAACTTCTGGGGTCATTGGTCCCCAGACTTACACACTACTTAAACCAAGCTAAGAACAACACACACACACACCCATGCCCGAGGTAGGACACGAACCTTCGGCGGGAGGGACCATGCAATCCGTGACATTGCACCTAAGTCCGCTGGGCCACTTCGCGCGGCGAAGAATGGTATGTCTCCTATCTGGTACACAAATTGAAATGCAATGTTTGCCATAAATTCTATATTGGTCAAACTAGAATAACGTTCAGAACGAGTTTAGAGAGCATTTGTTAAGAAAAAGGTCACGTCAAGCAGCACTCTACATGCCCTGAACACCTGAAAACTGAAGGGCATCAGCCACCCACCCTTGATGATCTCTGCATCTTACATTCTGCTCGCAAGGAAAAAACTTGATTTACTGGAAGAACTGTAAGTCCTTAAGCGTACGTGTAGGGACTACGAACAATAGCTAAACGATTAGCTCATTAGTAGGAACTAGGGCTGTTATGATCCAATGAAGTCAGTTTTTAAAATTTTTGCGTAAATTTGGTTATGCCCTTTTAATAGTTTCCGTTTCTGTTTTATTAATTCCTCCTCCCACCCCACCCCCCACCCCACCTCACCATTCCTTGACATTATACTTTTAATGTCGAATCAGTAATTGCTCTTTTAAAAATTCGTTTTAGCCCGAGTTGCCGTGATGACATCTGTGGTAATTATGTTTCAATAATATTTAATCATGGTTGATGTCATTGCTATATCTACTTGGAATAATTTATAGATTCTCTTATGGGTTTATGTGTTCCGATAAATTGAAACCGCTTAATTTTATGACAGTGAGTCAACCCTTCTTAAACCTTTTCTGTTAGCATTAAATGTGCTGACTGTCAAACAGCTGTTTTGACCTCATCTACGTGCGTTTTTTGCGACATTGTACGCAAGTTTCATTCTACTGCTCGCCTGTGTGCCCGCTTGGCGCTCCTGCTGTGAAATTAATGCAGCAGCAGTATTATATTTAAATTTGCACATTTCTTAGAGCGTATGGTCATACCATTGCAATATTCTTTATTAAGGTATATCACGTTCAATTTGATTACTCATTTAGCATTCTATCTTGCGATAACATGATATTGTGTTTTTTTTATGTGATTCTTTGCGTGCTTCAGTCTAGAACAGAGGCTTTTTGTGGTTTTTAAAATGTTGGAGAAGGAGAAGATCTCTGCAGGTTCATCTGATTCGACGCGTGCCTCTGTCTAGCAAGGAGATGTCCCAGGGTTTTTAAAATGTTGTAAAAGGGTAAATTTTAAGGTCATTAGCAATTCCTTATTCAAATTTAGAATCGTGCAAGCTAGAACCGTACCCTAATTATTGCTTATCTTGTTATACATATAGACGATCTGTAGATACCCCACGAAGGCGAAACTGTTTCAACTTCAAACTTCTGCATACGATTACTGTACCAGACAGCCTAATGCAGTGGAAAAGGTTTTACAAGAAAAGAAAGTCTACAGCAAGTATAACTCAGACTCACACCTTGTTCGGATATCAGAGAAAAGGCTTCCGATTGTAGCCCAGAAAGGTAGTTGTTAAAGCAACTGAGAAAGTCTTACGAACAATATGAAAAACGAACTGAAAAGTATCATGTTGTTACACATGGAAAAAGTGATGAATGCTACAACCGATGCTCTACGTCAATACTCCGTACCTGATCGCAAAGTGCATGGCTGAGGTTACTTCTCATAGTATCACATATTAAGGTTTCTTCCAGTTCTTCTTACAGATGGTGCGTCGAGGGGATGACTACCTGTAAGTTTCTATACGAGCTGTAAGTCTCCAGAAGAATATTTACGGTTTACGCCGTTGAAGACGGTTCTAGAATATATCTAAACGGGTATTCTCCAGATCCACTGGTTCCCTACTATGGAACCCGCCAGCTAAGATAAAACCTAGAATTGCGAGTAAAGGGATGTAAGATGAAATGTTAGGGCACATGTACCATCATTTATCATTTCCTGTTACTACTTTATTGACATAAATGCCTCTGAAACAGGTAGGTCTTTGGCAGTCACAATTTCAGTTAATTACAACACAGATTTAGTAAAATATCAAATCTCAGCCATATGGCAATGAAATAGGTAGTCCTTTATTAATCACCTTATTCGCCGGGTGGACCTCTCTCACCATCCTCCTCGCTCCGTTACCACTCCCCAACTCCCCACGCCACAACACGCTCCGTCCCCATCAACAATCTCGAATAAGTACCTTAGTGGCCTCAAACCGGAGGGGCATCACACGAAAAATTGAGGTAGAGGTGCCAGGAATTCGAAAGGCGACACCAGCAACCACGGCACGGCCCATAATATTTTTCAGCGTTTGTGATACGCTCTCTCAAAAGTCATATCAGTCTGTGAAATTTCTCATCACCATTCCTTGCACACGCCTCATGTCGTCTGTTTGTGTGATTAGATATGGTTCCATTCAATTGAACTGTGTTCGAATATTGGTTGTTCAACTGTTTGGTACGCAGTCTCTTTTGTAGACAAATTCCAGTTGCCCGATGTACTGATGATCACCTTTGTCGGAATACATGCTGATTTCCATGCAAAAACGTTACTTTCTACCAAGTTATTCACATTTGAACTCAAAATTATATTCCAATATTCTGTAGAAACAAGTGAGAGTGATTTAGGACTCAGTTTCACTCGATTAGTTCCACTTTCGCAATTGTGGATGGGAATGCGCTATAGGGTTTTCTAGTCACTGGGAAAATATCTCTGCTTAAGCGATTTGCGATACATTATGATCATGGGAGAATCTCTTTGACCTGCAAATTCTCCGTAGAACATCACATGGATTCCATCGAGAGCTGAGACGTCACTCATTTACAGGTGTTTAATATGAATTCCTACACAATAACTGCTGATTACTTTGTGACTCATTGTAGCAGCGTTACGGCTGAATGGTAATAACAATCCTTTATTTTCCTTTGTGAAAGAACGTTTGAAGAATTAGCTCATTTCTCTTTTTATTTTTCCGTTTTCTATTTGTGTTTCTGTCTTTTCTATGAGGATTATAAAAGAAATTTTCGTGCCACTTAGAGCCTCAACAAATGACAAAGTTATGTCACTTCTCGACAGGTTATGAGATAAATTTTTGCTGTGAAAAGTGTTGAAGGCATCATGTATTTCCCTCCTTGAATCTGAGCCCTCCTCAGTTAATATCTGCTTGTTTGCATATTTATTTTTTCCATTGTACTGGTTGGCGCTGTTTCTTAAGAAGTTTCCAGTAATTGTTTATTTGCCAAAAAGAATCTCTGCCATTTTTTTTAGTTTGCATTTTCATATTTTTTCTGTAGGGTGGATGGTAATTTCTTTGGTTCACAATTCGCCTTCATGTGCACCGCCAGAATCAAGCTATTCTAAAGTATGTCTGAGACAACAACTTTTCTCATTTTACTGAACTTGCAGACTTTTCTGTTTATTTTTCCTCCTTTTTTGGAATACAGTTGTTTAGAAATTTGTCATCTTGGCTTTTCTTAATTGTCAGAGTTTTCTTTATTTATGTTTTTCATTTCCCATGTATTATATCAGCATCCCAAGAAGGTAATTAGAGATTCCATCCCAGCTTAGTGTAACTTTTAACTGCCGCTTATCGTTCCAGTTTTCGAAGCCACATGGTGCTAATATATTATAATGTTAGAATACATCGCCGAATCTTGTTACTTGTATGAACTTTATAAATCACTGTAACATAATATTAATTTCCATACAATATTAATTTTGGATTGAATACAAACTGGTAAATGTTTTAAAATGTATTTTTCATGGGTTTAATTATCGGAAAAACTAGACTGTTCGTTGAAATGTCGCCCAACGTTTGACGTGCGCCAGACTCGACAGAATCCATAGAGAGGTATTTCGACCAATGGACGTATCTTGGGGTCGAGCAACTACTGTATCTGCAGAGAGGGATGGTTTTGCACTCACTGGTCTGCAAAAACTGATGTGTCTATCTCGGTAGCGACCTGTTCCTCCAGAATGAACGTGAGTCAGTGAGAGAAATGTAATGGTTGCATTCATCTACGCCAAAACCACTGCGATATCACACGAGCGACGCAATCGCTATTGACGGGGCCACTCAGAACTCTGTTGACTAAGACCATTCACAAACTTCCATTGCAGATTCTGAATATTTCAGTTCTTTATTTAAATCATTTTGGAGCCATTCTTGCATTCCTCTGTTGCTGGATTACTTCACCATAACAACCACTGTTACCAAGGAGCGTAAATCTCAAAGAGTCGTTGATTTTTTCCGGAGATTATTCTGAAGCAATACTTTTATAAGACAGTTCTTGTAATTTTGTTGCAACTATACAAACAGCAATTTGAAAAAATTTTATGACAGTGACTATAAAAGTAATGTTAATTTGAAGTTACTTTTATGCCGGTTCCTAGTTGAATAGCTTTAATTATGTAGGCTGTGTAGTAGAGTAAAGCATGTACTATCATAAGAGTCAAAGAGTGAACGTATGCTATTTCATTTCAGCCAGCTCGATTTCTTGTTTTACCTTCGTTGTAGCTAAAGCCGCATTGAATAATTGTGCGTCATCTCTATCGCATTCTTTTAATCCTGAATAGGATCTAGTTAATGCCGAATAAATCCCTGTATTTAAAATTTAAATGACTATTGAAAATTCAGAGAGAATATAATTCTGGCGTTACGACATTGTCCAATCATGTTTTAATTAATCTCGTCTGCAGCTGTACGATAACTATAGGGCTATCACACAACGGGATTAACCTGTCTATGCACTAATGTTTGTTAAAAAGAGCTCATATGTGTAACAAAGACTGTTTTTAGTGGTCCGGGTTTTACTTCCACATGTGCGCGAATTTAATTCCGCCACGTCAGCATTTTAAAAAGATTAGTGTAGTGATACACCTCCTCACGTTCATATCAGCTCTTATGCATTCCGCATTTTCTATTGCTTGCTATCAGTTTTTTAAAAGATCGAAGAGAATCTGGTAGCTTCACAGTTAACATTTCTACTGTCAAACGTAAATATAAATGAGGTAAGAGACGTACTTAAATTACGAAATAATGTTAAATTAGTCATCGAGCGTTATATGACTTCAAACTCTATTCTTACAGTTACAACGAGTTTCAGAATATTGATGTTAAAGAAAATATGACTCAAAATGAGTATTTTACTTAGTAACTTTACGGATAGCCTTTTTTGTAAAAGGTGGCTGTATCTTCCATAATCTTTCGTCATCTGAGTGTGCATAATATGATTGCTTTGAAGCAGACTATTCTTGCTGAAAATACAGACAGATCTCAATCTCTCTGCCTTGCTGCTGCCGACTATTTCTGCACATACATGGTTCAGAATAAAGTTAGCCCAGGGGATTGTGGTGGATTTTCTTCGAGGCCAGTCGCATAGAGTAGCGTACAGTCAGAACCACACGATCAGTGTATTGCTTATCTTCGCTAGTCAGTTCAAATTATGTACTTTCCAGAAAAACTTTAATCTCATTATGAAGTTGAGTGCAGGTGATTTCATTTGCCGAAATTAATGTTCTCAAAATTTCTCTGAATCTCTCGTTAGCCACATCTTTGTGAACCTTGTTGCATACTGAGTCAGAACAAAGGGAAGGATGATAATGAGGAACTAGTTCGGTAAACTTTATTTGCTCTGCATGATGTGAAGTCAGGTGACTTCCACCCAGTTATTAGGTTGAGAAGAACGTTCCAGCTCAAGGCATTGTGGTGTGGATTTCCTTCGGGGTCCATCGCAGACAACAGTGTGCAGTCAGAACCACGTGCTCGCTCTATCGTTAATCTTCACTAGTCTTTAGTCATGTAGTTTTCAGAACAAACTTCATCTCATTTCGCAGTTGAGCGCAAGTGATTTCATTTGCCGAAATTTATGTTGTCGGAACCCTGGCATCTTCATGGCGTGTTTTCTTTCATTAAGTCTGCTCCTCTAATAATTTATTTTTGGCGATATGTTGCTTGAAAATCAAAAAGTTTAATTTAAAGTCTTCGCCGATATCTAAGTCCAAGTTTTTTATTTCTTTCAATTCACTGTATTTATTGCGATTCAAAAAACTTGACCTATCATTTTTATTTTTACATCTATAAAACTGATATTATGAGTTCCTGAGTTTTGATGTGAGAACAGCGATTCATCAATTTCACTGATAGTTTAGCTCCGTGGATGTGAATTCTATTAGAGTTAGTCGTCTTATTTCTTAAAGCAAATGTGTGAACTTCGCATTGTCATCGAAGTAAGTAGGTGAACACATTTTTATTCGATTAATGTGTTCCATCAGCTGCTGGACAGACGACTTTGAATTTTGTAATTTTCATTTTAGTTGTTGTCCCGAATTAAACTGAATACACCATTAAATATACCCTAAAAGAGAGAGGCGTTAGCTGGTCATTTATCTGTTACCCCAGACCACAGTCTTTCCAGATTAACACCCATTCTCTTTCCATTACATCATCTTATTTTTATAGCTGCATTTTTTTTCCTTTATGTACATGTAAATTCCAGTTAACAGGAAAGTAAATTAGAGCATGGCAATTCAGCTGGACCAAAATAAAGTCGCAGGTACAGCCGTTACGCTGGTATTTAGCTTAAATTAATCGAGACAAAATCACATTCACAAGACTTTTCCTATCAGGGCACTGATTGGAAATGAAATGAATTCGCTTTCAGGCTTGCCGGTTTGCATAAATGTAGTCCAGCGTATTATGGAGGTGCTACGTACTGTCAGTCCGTTTTGTTTCATTATTTTCGCGTGTAGCTTGAGCATTTTAGTATGGGCTGCACCCCTGAGGCATTACTGTGTACTTCCTTTACTTGAAGTAATCTTCTGAAACGAAACTGTACTAGACTGGGCACAGTGAAGCAGTGTTCTTGATTAACTCCACACATGCAAACTGCACGTGATAGTGAGCTCAGATGGCTGTACACCTACCCATTCCAGATGATCAGGAGTGTCTGAGTCATCGGTCTTCTCTTTGGTTTGATGCGGTCCACTTTCGCCCTAAGTTAATTGCGGGGTACATTCCAATCTGTGCTTTCCTCTAGAGTCTTTACCCTCTGCAGCTCCCTGATGTCTTAACAGATGTCCTACCATCCTGTCCGTTCTTCTTGTCAGTGTTTTCATATACACCTTTCCTCGTCGATTCTCTGGAGAAACCACCTGAGTCCTTATCAGTCCGCCTAATTGTCCACTTCCTTTTGTAGCGGCACATCCCGAATGCTTCGATTTTCTTCTTCCATATTTCACTATCATACAACGCTGTTCTCCAAGGCCAGGGATTTATTTTTCCCCAGTGTTTGTCTGCTTTTTATCTCCTCCTTGCTGCGTCGGTGATGGGTTATTCTGCTGCTGGGTAGACCATATTTTTTCGATTTTTAATGTGCTTCACCATAATATCAGTTTTACAATTGAGCGAGAATCCGATACTAGGTCATTAAATTTTTTGGACTTCACTCTAACTGTGGTTGACAACCGCATTAACTTCGATATTTTTCGGAAAAATACGTTTTCCGACAATATTATACCTGCAGACTCGGTACATCCGTACGCCCATAAGATGGCCTTTTTTCATTCTAATATTCACAGAGTTACAGCTATCCCTCTTGCACCAGATGCGGTAGAAACTGAACTGGTCACACTTGAGAATATTGCTATAAATAATGGCTATAGGCCTCAGTTGGTAAGACAGATGTATAACACGAAAATAAATAAAAATAATATTACGTCTTCCTCCTAGGGGATGCGTTAGATGACAAACAAGTGGCAACGATATCTATCCCTTACATAGGCAGTATAAGTTACAAATTGGGGCGTTTACTCAGAGCCCATAATTTCAGAGTCGCCTATTCTACTAATAATACTTTACATAGGAATTTAATCCACTCCTTGCACAATAAGAGTGGTAAACTTTCCCAATCAGGAATATACAAAATTACATGCGGGGATTGTCCAAAATTTTACATCGGGCAAACGGGACGAGCTCTGGGTCTCAGGTATAAAGAGCATATTCCTACTAGAAGCGGTGACAGTATTAAGATCTCTACTTATGCGGAACACCTTGTGCAAACGGCTCATGCGCCGAGCCCTCCAGTTAATATCGAGTTACTTCATGCCGAGGTTAAGGGCTTAAAACTGGATGTTTTGGTAGAAATGCAGATCTTTAAGCATCTGCAACATGATAAAGACAATATCCATAACGACCAACTCCTACTAAGAAACAGAAAATTTTTGAAGGTTTCGCACCTTTAATTTGTTCTTCATACTTGCAAATCTGATGATCTGGGGATTTTCACATGCGTGCGCTGATTAGCGAGCGCAGTTGGTCATCTTTTTTCTTTTATTCCTCATTTTCCTTTTACGATGAAAGTGATTTTAGCCCGTTGAACACCTCACGTTTTATTCCTATGTCTTTATTACCACGACGTCTTTAGATTACGTCCCCTCAGCCCCCCCCCCCCCCCCCCCCGCCCCAGGCTAACTATTGGTTTTAGGAATAGTTTTTAAGAGTTCCTCCTGTCCTCCTGTTGTCATAGATAGCTTCATATATGTTTCTTTCCTAACATAAGCAACCGTGTGTCTTTATTACCACGACGTCTTTAGATTACGTCCCCTCAGCCCCCCGCCCCAGGCTAACTATTGGTTTTAGGAATAGTTTTTAAGAGTTCCTCCTGTCCTCCTGTTGTCATAGATATCTTCATATATGTTTCTTTCCTAACGTAAGCAACCGTGTTCGGTTATTTTTAGGTTTCATCTCCTATTTAGCTCGTCACTTATTCTATCCATTCCATTTTTTGATATACGTTGATCCACGGTTGGGAATATATGGGCTATTTAGCCCCGACCCATGTATAAACTTTCTCGTATTCGTATGCGCATGCGCATTCAAATAACTTCCCTTGTCTTGCGCATGTGCATAGGTAGCGGGTCGGGCTCGTAAGTGAGCGACCATTTGTAGCTGCAGTTTATGGCGGGTCATGGCCCATCGAACATAGGCCGGTGTGAGGTGGAGCGTACACCATTTAGTTAAGTAGTGGTTTTGACTTTGTACATATGTACTGTTTGTGTTTTCCTTTTTTCGTTTATAAATGTATGCCTATGGTGTTCTTTTAATCATTGACAAAGGTCTTCTTAGGCACTTGGGGGTTTTATTGTTCTGAAGAAGGTGTAGTTATCTACGCCGAAACCTAGGTTAACACTAGGTGCTTTTTTCGCAATCGAGGCGGGTTTCTAGTTTTTTAATATATTAACCAACGATTGCTGACGCGCTGCGATGTTGAAGGTTTTTATTCTGCTGCATACCCAGGAGAATTTGCTTAACTTAATCTACTTCGTGATGACCAATCCTGATGTTAAGTTTCTCAGTGTTCTCATTTCTTCTAGAATCCTTTCACCCTGAGCTCTGATCTCACTATTAGAACTTTCTTTTGTTTTCCTCCCTGCTTCTTCGATGTATACATTGAACAGTAGGGGCGAAAGAATACATCCCTGCCGTATACTCCTTTTAATCCATGCAATCCGTTCTCAGTCTTCCCATCTTATTGTTCCCTCTTGACTCTTGCATATATTGTATATTATACGTTTGTTCCTATTGCTTAGCCCTACCTTACTCAGAATTGCCTCTCTGGTGCCATTTTCTTTCCTAAAGCCAAACTAATCGTCATCCAGCCTCAATTTTCTTTTCCATTCTTCTGTATATTATTCTGGTCAGCAAGTTGGATATATGAGTTGTTGATTCTCACACTTGTCGGCTCTTACCATCTTGGGAATTGAGTGGACGGTTTTTCTTTGAAAATAATATGGTAAATCACCAGATTCATATGTTCTACATACCAACACGAATAGTCGTTTTGTTGCGATCTCCCCCAATGATTTTTGAAGTTCTGATTGAATGTTATCTATCCCTTTCGCCTTATTCGATCTCAAGGCCTCCAAAGCTCTTTTAAATTCTGATTCTAATAGTGGAACACCTTCCTCTTCCCTGTCGACTTTCTGTTTCCTCTTCTGTCATCAGAGACCTTCATGTACTCTTTCTACTTATTCGCTCTCTCCGCTGCGTTTAAGATTGGAATTTCCATTGCACTCTTAATATTGAGTTAACAGTAGAAATATGTAGCTCCTACTTTTCAAGCTTTGTGCTGTACAGGGCTTTGTGCTTCGAACACAGAAACTTTTCGGACAATGCTGTTACCGTCTGAGATATCCTGAAACGACACACACACGATACGTCATCACAGCTCCAGATCGACCAGACATCTCCTACTTTCCAATCTTCGCAGAGCTCTTCTACAAACTTTGGTGGAGAAGCTGCTCCGGAAAAAGTGACACAGCGGGTAAATGTCTTACCCACAACATAGCGAATTGTTTTCCGATTTAATTTTTCACTCTGCAACCCAGTGTGCCCTGCTTTGAAACTTCCTCGCACACTTAAACTGTGTGCCTGACCGAGAATCGATCACAGCTTTGCACTTCGTAAGCCGTTCATTTACGGACATAATCTGATCTGTGTCAGCTGGTTTTAAAAGGTTATAATCCGCCAAAAATATTCACAGTATCTCACACTCCGCTACAGAGTGGAAGCTTCCTTTTGGAAACAAACCTACGCTGTGGTAAACCCTTTTGTCTGTGGTAGCTTCCGTTCGATAACTACTAGACCAATAAGGCAATCTGGAAAGATTCTTTGAGGTTTGGAAAGTAGGAGAAAGGTTATGGCAGAATTTTAATCTCTATTTATGCACATATTTATATAATTTCGGCATTGTAGCTGTCGTGAGAAATGAAAGACGTTAATTCTGATTTTCCATTAATCCCATCTTATTCCCTTACATACGAAATATCGAATACCCTTTCACCTCTTCGAGTGAGTATTTTTGAGATATGTCGACAAGTCCAAAAGTGATGTAGGGAATACCCTTATTGTCGTTTGTTTCACATACACGAATCTTTAGTGTAAAGACGAACGCACGTACAGCAAGTTAGTTTACACAAATTTAGTATTTATTTTTCATAGAAATGCGGGTAATATTCTCGAATCAGAAGCTATAATTCAATTGTTGCTAGAAGCAAAAATAACCTGTCGAAATGCTATTTCTTGCAGCTCTTTGTACTGAAATATATAATGGGTTTTTTATGTACCATTACGTTACAAACATGGTAGCCGCTTTGCTGTTGCGTGGGGGTGCATTTCCATCAATCTGTTTACACTTATTTTACATAAAATAAAAACAGGAGTTACAGTTATGTCATCGAAACTGCTCAGACACTCGACACGAGACTCCAAGCGTGGAGGATGTCGGTCATCCTTAACACGTCTCGATCTACTGTGCACCTACCAAGTGAATACAATTGTCTGTATATATTGCCCACTATATATACAAGGTGAATCACCTAAAATTTGCACCGCACATATTATGAAAATCAAAAGTGCTGTTGACTTGCAGTTTCCACAGAATGGATTGGTAGTCAGTGCCTTGCATTGTTAGCCAAGCAACTACCACTGAGCAAGAACAGTGGTTGTATAATGATGCTAAACGAAAGCGGCTGGAGACGAGTTGTTTTTCAGAATCATTTTCAGGCCTGACAGACACTCCTGCTTGTAAGGATTGCAGATCAAGCTCACCCAGTCCTCAAGCGAACATTGCGAATGGAAGTGATGCCATTCCAGGGAAGCGGTACTTTACGAAACCCTCGTTTGACTAACAGTCGAGTACTGCTCCTCAGTGTAGAGCTCACATAAGGCAGGATTCATAGGTACTACTCTTAGGATTTCTGGATGATATAAGTAAGATGAAAGAAAGGCTTCCTGATTAGGAACGGATTCGTTTCGCTAGCGCTCAAGCACCGTGGGGGAGCTCATCTAACTCCAGTGGCAGACACAGAGATTCTGGTCGTGTGTAAACTGTGCCAGTGGCAGGACGCAATCAGTACCTTCAGGTAACTGTGGTGACGTTATTGATGACTATCCTACTGAAGCAGTTGTTAAACACGGTTTTCCGAAATTCCATCACACAAAAGACGAAGTAAATATTCCAGAATTCGAGTCAAGAACATGCATAACATAGTAGATATTCTCAGTGTAGCGAAACAGCTTAAAACGCATAAGAAAGGCATGGCTTCCGGTCCAACTGTATACCAGTCAGGGTCCTTTCAGGGTATGTTGATACAATAGGTCTATACTTAGCAATTGTATACAACCACTCGCTCGTAGGAAGATCCTTACCCAAAAACTGGATTGTAGCACAAGTTACACCAATACCGAAGAAAGGAAATAGGAGTAATCTGCTGAACTATAGACAAGTATAACTAACGTCGATTTGCTGTAACGTATTTGAAGATATACTGTGTTCGAACGTTATGAAGCACCCCGGAGAAAATGATTTACTGACAAATATTCATTCGTTCTTGTGAAACACAACTAGCCCTTAATCTGACGAAATTCCTGCTATCGACAGGGGACCTCATATTAATACTGTGTTGTTAGATTTCCAGAAGGTTTTTGACACCATTGCTCACAAGCCAGTTCTAATTAAATGGCGTACCTATGAAGCATCGTCTCAGTTGTGTGACTGGATTCGTGATTTCCTGTCAGAAACGGCACAGTTCGTAATAATTGACGACAATTCATCGGTTAAAACTGAAGTAATATCTGGCGTTCATCTAGGAAATTTCATAGGCCCTCAGTCGCTCGTGATCTACATAAACGATTTAGGAAACAATCTGAGCAGCCCTCTTTGAGTGTTTGCAGATGATGCTGTCAATTACTGTCATGTAAAGTCATCAGGTGGTCAAAACAAATTTCAAAATGATTTAGACAAGTGATTTGTATGGTGCAAATAATGGCAATTTACTCTAAATCGTGACTAGTGTGAAGTCCCGCACAAGAGCACTAATTTCAGTTAAACGATAGATCACACAAATCTAAACGCTGTAAACTCAACCAAACACTTAGGGTTTACACTTACAAATAACTTAAATCGAAACGATCACATAGATATTGTTGTGGGGAAAGCAAACCAAGGACCATGATTATTTCAGCACACTTAGAAACTCTAACAGGTTTATTAAAGAGACAGCTTGCATTACACTTGTCCGCTCTCTTTTCGAGCATTACTGTGCTATGTGTGATCTTCATCAGGTAGGATTGACGGAGGATATCGAAAAATTTCAAAGAAGGGGAGCGGGTTTTTACTATCGCGAAATACGGGAGAGAGTACCACCCGAACTGGGGTGGCAATAATTAAAGCAAAGGCGTTATTCACTGCAACAGCAGCGTCTCATGACGTTTCGGTCAGCAGCTTTCTCCTCACAGTGTGTAAATATTTCGTTGGCGCCCATCTACGTAGGGAGAAATGATCGTCGCAAGAAAATAATATAAATCAGAGCTAACACGGAAAGATTCAAGTGTTCGTTTTTCCCGTTCGCAATTCGAGAGTGGGACGGTAGATAAGTAGCTTAAGGGTAGTTTCAAGATCCCTCTTACAGGCACTTAATTCTGAATTGCAGAGTAATCATATAAATGTAGATGAAAATGTAGATGTGCTAAAATTTAGATCCGAAGTCACGTAGAGACTTACCGAAAGCCGTGTTTCCTTTCGCACCAATTGTAACTGAATACGGAAAGGGGGAGTTATGATGCTACACAAAATGCAAGTCGGCCCACCTCGCATGATGGCTATACGAGTGTCGCTGCAGGTGTATGTCTGTAAACGTATTGGGTATAGAGCAGCTTGTTATGCTGACACTATGTACACATATAGATCCTTACGTGTTTCAGGGCATTTGTGCCACCGTCTGTGGCTTTTCTTTATTCAAATCTCTAAAATGTGAAATTGTTGCAAGTGACAATTGTTCTAGCAAAATTAAGATTAAAAACAGTTTTTTTGTTGTTGTCATTACATTAATTTTCTATATTATAGGCTATGCACGAACCTTTGTACGATTATCGGAAGCTGGTAGCATGTCATCTGCAACTCAATAATAGTAATGTGAATTTGCTTGACGAGTTAACATACAGCTTTATCCCGTTTTGTTGTGTGAAAATATTTCGTGGCTGTACTTTCGTTTACATAAAGTTAACTTCTGAAAATTCATTTTCATCTGTATTCTCCTAAGTTGTTGCGAATCATATACACTCACTACACATATTTATGAGAATTTGGTTTACATATACCACTTTATCATTTTCCAATGAACAGTGCTAGTATTATCGTTGTGTATTCAGTCTTAAGTACCATTCACAATTTCTCGAGTGAGTTTGAAGCTTTTCTATCCCCCACCCTTCTCTCTTTCTCTCTCTCTCTCTCTCTCTCTCTGTGTGTGTGTGTGTGTGTGTGTGTGTGTGTGTGTGTGTGTGTGTGTGTGTTTGTGTGTGTGTGTGTGTGTCTGTGTTTATTGGTTTGTGTTGACTTTCCTGTAAACTTCCTTTAATGTGTTACAGAGAAATCCACTGCATAGCGTAGTGTGGTCGTTTACAATTTGTTTTCATCCTGCTAATATTTTTTACGCGTGAATTTCCTTTTGTTGTAAATTTATAATATAGGCCTGACTTGGATTTTAGAATTTTTAAATCTATTTTAGTTGGTTGACAGGTGTAGGCTATTATGTTCTCGGCAAATATGCTGTGAGACCTGTTACCGCTTAGATGTATGAGGCGTCTCGGTTTAAAGCTCCTACATGTTTCCCTATGTATACTGAATGACAAGTGTTGCATATACATTCATATATACCTTGTAGTGAAGTCGAAGTAGATACTCCGTGCCAATTGGTATGGGTGGAGGTTATACTTAACAGCCGAACTTAGTTAATAATTAGCTCCTTCTACCGACCCCCAGACTCCGATGATATAGTTGCTGAACAGTTCAGAGAAAATTTGAGTCTCGTAACAAATAAATACCCCACTCATACGGTTATAGTTGGTGGGGACTTCAACCTTCCCTCGATATGTTGGCAAAAGTACTTGTTCGAAACCGTTGGTAGGCAGAAAACATCTTCCGAGATTGTCCTAAATGCTTTCTCCGAAAATTATTTCGAGCAGTTAGTCCACGAACCCACGCGAATTGTAAATGGTTGCGAAAACACACTTGACCTCATAGCTACAAACAATCCAGAGCTGATAGAGAGCATCGTGACTGATACAGGGATTAGTGATCGCAAGGTCGTTGTAGCTAGGCTCAATACCGTTTGGTCCAAATCCACCAGAAACAAGCGCAAAATAATTATATTTTAAAAAGCGGATAAAGTGTCACTAGAAGCCTTCCTAAGAGACAATCTCCATTCCTTCCGAACTGACTATGCAAATGTAGACGAGATGTGGCTCAAATTCAAAGATATAGTAGCAACAGCAATTGAGAGATTCATACCTCATAAACTGGTAAGAGATGGAACTGATCCCCCGTTGTACACAAAACAGGTCCGAACGCTGTTGCAGAGGCAACGGAAAAAGCATGCGAAGTTCAGAAGAACGCGAAATCCGGAAGATTGGCTAAAATTTACAGACGCGCGGAATTTGCAACGGACTTCAGTGCGAGATGCCTTTAATAGGTTCCACAACGAAACAGTGTCTCGAAATTTGGTAGAAAATCCAAAGAAATTCTGGTCGTATGTAAAGTACACAAGCGGCAAGACGCAGTCGATACCTTCGCTGCGCAGTGCCGATGGTACTGTTACCGACGACTGTGCCGCTAAAGCGGAGTTATTGAACGCAGTTTTCCGAAATTCCTTCACCAGGGAAGACGAATGGAATATTCCAGAATTTGAAACACGAACAGCTGCTAGCATGAGTTTCTTAGTAGATACCTTAGGGGTTGGGAAGCAACTCAAATCGCTTGATACGGGCAAGTCTTCAGGTCCAGATTGTATACCGATTAGGTTACTTTCAGATTACGCTGATACAATAGCTCCCTTCTTAGCAATCATATACAACCGCTCGCTCACCGGTAGATCTGTACCTACAGATTGGAAAATTGCGCAGGTCGCACCAGTGTTTAAGAAGGGTAGTAGGAGTAATCCATCCAACTACAGACCTATATCATTGACGTCGAATTGCAGTAAGGTTTTGGAGCATATACTGTATTCAAACATCATGAATCACCTCGAAGGGAACGATCTATTGATACGTAATCAGCATGGTTTAAGAAAACATCGTTCTTGTGCAACGCAGCTAGCTCTTTATTCGCACGAAGCAATGGCCACTATCGACAGGGGATCTCAAGTTGATTCCGTATTTCTAGATTTCCGGAAAGCTTTTGACACCGTTCCTCACAAGCGACTTCTAATCAAGCTGCGGTCCTATGGGGTATCGTCTCAGTTGTGCGACTGGATTCGTGATTACCTGTCAGGAAGGTCGCAGTTCGTAGTACCAGACGGCAATTCATCGAGTAAAACTGAAGTGATATCAGGTGTTCCCCAGGGAAGCGTCCTGGGACCTCTGCTGTTCCTGATCTAAATAAATGACCTGGGTGACAATCTGAGCAGTTCTCTTAGGTTGTTCGCATATGATGCTGTAATTTACCGTCTAATAAGGTCATCCGAAGACCAGTATCAGTTGCAAAGCGATTTAGAAAAGATTTCTGTATGGTGTGGCAGGTGGCAGTTGACGCTAAATAACGAAAAGTGTGAGGCCATCCACATGAGTTCCAAAAGAAATCCGTTGGAATTCGATTACCCGATAAATAGTACATTTCTCAAGGCAGTCAATTCAACTAAGTACCTGGGTGTTAAAATTACGAACAACTTCAGTTGGAAAGACCACATAGATAACATTGCGGGGAAGGCGAGCCACAGGTTGCGTTTCATTGGCAGGACACTTAGAAGATGCAACAAGTCCACTAAAGAGACAGCTTACACTACACTCGTTCGTCCTGTGTTAGAATATTGCTGCGCGGTATGGGATCCTTACCAGGTGGGATTGACGGAGGACATCGAAATGGTACAAAAAAGGGCAGCTCGTTTTGTATTATCACGTAATAGGGGAGAGAGTGTGGCAGATATGATACGCGAGTTGCGATGGAAGTCATTAAAGCAAAGAGGTTTTTCGTCGCGGCGAGATATATTTACGAAATTTCAGTCACCAACTTTATCTTCCGAATGCGAAAATATTTTGTTGAGCCCAACCTACGTAGATAGGAATGATCATCAAAATAAAAGAAGAGAAATCAGAGCTCGAACAGAAAGGTTTAGGTGTTCGTTTTTCCCGCGCGCTGTTCGGGAGTGGAATGGTAAAGAGATAGTATGATTGTGGTTCGATGAACCATCTGCCAAGCACTTAAATGTGAATTGCGGTGTAGTCATGTAGATGTAGATGTAGATGTACCTGATACGTATAATTTATCTCTGGGTGTTTCCTTTGTTCTGAACTCCTGTGTTTTATTGTCTCTTCCATACTCTAGTTTTTTTGACATGTGGCCCATTCTGTTAACTATTTTCTTTTTGTTGTAAGTCAGTACGTGCTAATTTGTCTCGTGTGTCGGTTCTTGCCCTGTTGTGTCTTCCTGTGTTTGTTTGTTAGGTCTTGTGTGCATGTGCCTGGTCATTCCTTTTCCTTTTACTTATATTTGTTGACTAGTTTTACTATCATACGTTTGTCATAACCATTTTCCACTGCTACTCGTTATCTTTTTGTGTTTAGCTCCTTTATCTACTTCAGTCTGCTTGCGGATGTCCTGTTTAATCTTTGGAGCATTAATCTGAATGTGTCTGTGGGCGATTAGATGATTAAAAATGGTGGTGCGCATGGTGGTTGGTTTGGTGAATATTGTGAGGTTATGAGTGTGTTGCTGTAAACAGTTCAGTGATAGGGTTGTTCGCATCAGAATCGACAGCATACCAACTCCGACAACGACAGTTCAGATACACATGCCGATGTTGCAAGCTGAAGATGAAAACATAGAAAAATATATGAGAAAACTGAGAGGATAAGACTGTACATAAAGGGAGATGAATGTGTAATAGTCATGTGCGACTGGAGTGTAGTTGTTGGGGAAGGAGCAGAAGAAATGGTTACAGGAGAATATGTGCTTGAGACAAGGATTGTGGGGGAGAAAGAATAATTGTGCTCTCTAATAAACTTTAGCTA
Source organism: Schistocerca serialis cubense (assembly GCF_023864345.2). NCBI lineage: Eukaryota > Metazoa > Arthropoda > Insecta > Orthoptera > Acrididae > Schistocerca > Schistocerca serialis. The sequence continues at coordinate 990,611,591 of NC_064638.1, forward strand.
GTAATAGTGAATACTCTGTTCAACAATCACAAGAGGGGAAGGTATACTTGAAAAATTCCAGGTGATACGGGAAGATTTCAGTTAGATTAATTTATGGTCAGACAGATTCAGATATCAGATACTGGATTGAAAAGCTTGACAGGAACACATATAGACTTAGATGACAACGTAGTAGTGATGAAGGGTAGGCTGAAGTTTAAGAGATTAGTCAGGAAGAATCAATACGCAAAGAAGTGGGGTACAGAAGTTCAAAGGAATGACGGTGTACTCTTGCTCATGCTATAGATACAGCAAAAAGGAATAGCTCAGTAAGCAATTCAGCTGAAGACGAATGGGCATCTCTAAAACGGACAGTCACAGAAGTTGGAAAGAAAACCATAGGTACAAAGAAAGTAACTGTGAAAAAACCATGGACAACAGAAGCCTACTTCAGCTGTTCGCTGAAAGAAGGAAGTAAAAAAAACGTTTAGCGAAATACAGGAATACAAAGGAATGAAATAAATAGGAAGTTCAGGGAAGCTAAGACGAAATGGCTGCATGAAAGATGTGAAGAAATCAAAAACGAAATCGTTGAGTCGGCATATAGGAAAGTCAAAACATCCTTTGGTTAAATTAAAAGCAAGGATGGTAACATTACGAGTGCAAAGGGAATTCCATTGTTAAATGCAGAGGACACAACGGATAGGTGGATAGAGGGCCTGCATGAGGGGGAAGATATGTCTAAAGTAATAGCAGAAGAGACAGGAGTCGATTTAGAAGAGATAGGGGACGCAGTATTAGAAGTAGAGAGCTTCAAAGGAAGAAGGTATATATAACATTTCAACAGAATTTTTAAATCATTGAAAAAGTGGCACCAAAACCATTATTTACGATGGTATGTAAATGTATGAGTTTGGCGAAATACCATCTATCTACTTGAAGAACGTCCTCCACGTAGTTCCGAAGACTGCAAGAGCTCACAAGTGCGAAAATTATAGCAGAATCGGCTTAACAGCACCTGCATCCAAGTTGCTGACAAGAATAATACACAGCAGAGTGAAAATGAAAATTGAAGATGTTAGACTGCGATCAGTTTGGCTTTAGGAAAGGTAAAAGCACCAGTGAAGCAATTCTGACGTTGCGGTTGATAATGGAAGCAAGACTAAAGAAAAATCAAGACACGTTCATAGGCTCTGTTGACCTGAAGAAAGCGTTCGACAATGGAAAAAGGTGCAAGATGTTCGAAATCCTGAGAAACATAGCGGTAAGCTATAGGGAGAGACGGGTATCATACAATACGCACAAGAGTCAAGAGGGAATAAGAATGGACGATCAACAACGAAGTGGTTGGATTAAAAAGATTGTAAGACAGGGATGTAGTCTTTCGCCCCTACTGTTCAATGTGTACATCGCAGAAGCAATGATGGAGATAAAAGAAAGTTTCAGTGCTGCTGGAATTAAAATTCAAGGTGAAAGGACATAACTGATACAATTCGCTGATGACATTGCTACCCTGAATGAAAGTGAAGAAGAGTTGGATGATTTGCTGAATGTAATGAATAGTCTAATGAATACAGACCATGGATTGAGAGTAAATCGAAGAAAGAAGAGAGTAATGAGAAGCAACGAAAATGAGAACAGCGAGGAACCTAACATCAGGATTGATGGTCCGAAATAGATGATGTTATGGAATTCTAATATTTCGGCAGCAATATAACCAATAACGGTCGGAGCAAGGAGAACATCAAGAGCAGACTGTCGGTATCGGATAGGGCTTTCCTCGCCAAGAGAAGTCTACTAATATCAAAAATAGACCTTAATTTGAGGAAGAAATTTCTGAGAATGTATGTTTGAAACACAGCGTTGTATGATAGTGAAACATGGACTGTGGAAAAACCGGAACAGAAGAGAATCGAAGCATTTGAGATGCGGTGCTGCAGACGAATGTCGAAAATTAGGTGGACTTATAACATACGGAATGAGGAGGATCTGCACAGAACTGGAGAGGAAAAGCTCATTTGGGAAACACTGACAAGGAGAAGGGACAAGATGATAGGACATCTGTTAAGGCCACAGGGAATGACTTCCATGATATCAGAGGAAGCTGTAGAGGGCAAAAAGTGTAGAGGAACACAGAGTTTGGAATACATAAAGCAAATAATTCAGGACCTAGGTTGCAAGTGCTACTCTGAGATGAAGAAGTTGGCACAGGAGAGGAATTCTTTGGGGGCCGCATCAAACCAGATTCAGAAAGAAAATGAGTGTTGTTTATTCTTTTTATGGTGAAATCCAGAAAATGTAGTATGTTTTCCATTTCAGTTCACAATATGAAGTGATTTTTTGGTTCTAAGTTGTTCATTTCATTGTGTGTGTGTTTGTGTGTCTCAAGATATTGTTCTTTAAGTTGTTCATGAATACGTTGGCTAATACACCACTCTACTTGGTGATCAGATTGGTAGTCTGTCATATTGTGAACAAAATTATCTGTTGACCACAAAGTAATTTTGTGCTCTAATGGCCGTGAGAATGACTGCCATTTTCTCAGTGAGTGTGTGTCTGGTGTGTTTCCTTGTTGTTTTCATCCTTTTGAGATGAAGTTTATTGTTTAATCTATTGGAACGCAAGTGTACATTGATGGGATATAAAAGGATATAAGATTTGCTGTATCTGGAGAGCCCATGTTCTTGATGCTGTCTACTAATTGCTTCTAGTTTCCTGGTTTCCTATTATTGCAGTAGAAAATACTTTCTGTAGTAAAACACACACTTGTGTGTGTGTGTGTGTGTGTGTGTGCATTACTGAAGAAAATATATAGTGTTGAAAACTTAGGAACTTAGAAATGGAAAACAAACAAAATTTTCATGACCTCACCTTGCAAAGCGCCATAGCCCTACCATTCATAATCAATCAAACCATCCACTGACACAAAAACACCCAAGATTAAGATTCATGGTCCACAGATTAAACAGGACACCCATGAGCAAACTGAACTACACACAGAGTAAATAGTAGTGGAAAATGGTTATGATACCCATATGATAGAGAAACTAAATCAACAAATACGAGTAAATGGTAAAGGAATGTACACAAGGCCTGGCACAATAACACCGGAGAACACAGCAAATAATCGACATATGCATGACATAGCAGAGAAAGAACACATCCACAAAAGTAAATTGCACATACTCACCAACATTCAAAAATAGTTCACGGAATAGACAACATGTTAAAGAAACAGCGACTTCAAATACTATAGAGAGCAGGCAACAAGGCACAGAAAAACCCAGAACACATGAAACACACGAAAACAATTTCAATACACCAGGCATATATGAATTTATATGCCAGGCGTGTCGCTGGTATACACAAGGCAAATATGCAAGAATTCTAAAACAAGATATTCAGTCCATTCTAGGACTCCACAAAGTAACAGGCACCTTAACAGTTTTGCTGAGCACATAATAGCCCACAAGCTTCAACCAGCTGGAATGGAAACAAATCTGAAAGTACTAAAATGAAACCACAGCCTGTATTATAAAATGACAGCAGAAGAAAATGACAACGTACAAAAGACATTAGAAGAAGGATAACAGATTATAAAAGACTATACTACGCTAATCAGTTGAATTCGTTTAATACATTAATGGAACTTTATACAAAAGTGTTATTTACAAATGTAATTCCGCAAAATATATGTAGTGTCTGTGTGTGCTCCTGAACAACTTAAAGAATGCAGAGGAAAAAGAATTTTCGGTAGCTAAATGTAAGTACTCGCAAATATAGTCACGTAATATTTTCACACAGCAAAATTAAGCTAAAATATAAAATAAGTTAAATCGCCAACCAAATTCTTACTATACGGGGTGAGTCACTAATTATTGCCACCGAGAATAACTCCGAAAGTATGATAGGAGATGAAAAGCTTGTGGGACAAAAGTTACATGGACTACAGGGGCCATAATAGGACGTTGGTTTTTTGTTGCTTGGTAGGGTCGATTCAGAGATATGAAGGTCAACTTTGATTTTATAAATGAGATTCTATAGTTTGGTACTTATTTTCTGTTAGGTCTATCGAGATCACTCCAGTGATGTGTAATAGTAAGGTCTTTGAAGGTCAACGAAGGTCACAAAGGTGACATAAATGTCCATTTACAGAAGGTGTTCGAAGCGATGACCATTGCTATCAATCCAGTGCTGCAATCTTCTTATCATGGATTGAGTGTATTCCTTATCACAGTTCCAGATGAAATACTACCAGTATCCGATAATATGCGGAGGGTTCTTTGTAACCCTGATATGTAACAAAAATAAAGTAATAACAACAAAAACAAAAAAAACTGTTTATAGACTTAATTTTCGTAGAATAGTTATCACTTACAAAATTCTCACACTTTCCAGATTTGTGTAACGGAAACTGGCTGACGATAGCATAAAGGTGCTGAAATTTGTTAGAGTCTATATGCAAAAACACAGTTTCCATAACCGGCGGACCGTACATCCAGAAGTCATGTCTGGGAAATTGCAAGAGCAGCAAAACCAAATGATGAGTACTTGTAAAATTATTGAACAGATATTGTAAGGAAAGCATTTAACATAAGAAGTACAGACAGGCAACGACAATAGTTAACGAAGCAGCAGGAAGGCAACAGGAGTACACCGAAGCCTGTATGATTGTTGTATCCGGAAGAGTAACAGAAGAGTAAAGAGATCAGGAAAAGTTAGGGTGTCTTGATATATCAGAATTCAACAAACACTAACTGATCTGTACTGAAGTAAAATGGCTCTGAGCACGATGGGACTTAACGTCTTACGTCATCAGTCCTCTGGAACTTAGAACTACTTAAACCTAACTAACCTAAGGACATCTGTGTGATGTGGCAGGATTCGAACCTGCGACCGTAGCGGTCGCGCGGTTCCAGACAGAAGCGCCTAGATCCACTCCGCCAGTCCGGCCGGCGTGTACTGAAATAAGACAGCAGAAGTTTATATTTTCCGAACTGCAAAATCAGCATAGAAAAACGAGAATAGAGTCCTATTTCATCCGGTATCAAACATCAATGAAGCATGATCACACCCACCCAATTGATACATTAAAAATTGCTTTAAAAACTACTTTCCACTGTGTAAACAAATAGATTTGTCATTCTTGTAGCATACCTAGCATGTGAGAGATGATTTACTCAAGGACAATTATAGTACATACCCGTTCCTACTGTAACATCAAGGTACAAATGTGTTCTTGTTTACCAAGCAAATAGACAGGAATGAGAGGATAAAATTAAACCTGTAACACGCTCTAAGACAAAAAGAGACACACCATCAATTAATTACCCCATTGGGACGAAAATCATTACAGGTATGGAGGAATTGGATGATTTATTCAAGAGAAAGGTTTTCACAAACTGAGGTATTCCATAAGGCGTTGATCCACATCTGGCCCTTATGCAAGCAGTTATTCGGGTTGTTATTGACAGATAAATTTGTTGGATTCCTGAGGGATATCGTGCTACTTTCTGCCCCTATTTGCCCGTTAGATCGTCAAAGACACGAATTAGTTGGGGGGGACCTGCCCATAACGCGCAAAACTTTGTCAACTGAGGAGAGATCTGGTGACGTTAGTGAACACGTTAGGGTTTGTCGAACACGAGTATACGCATTAGAAACTCTTACTGAAATGTAAGACTCTTGTTGAAATGTAAGACCAAGATGGCTTGTCGATAAAGGCAGCACAATGGGGGGCTGCCTGGGGCGTCTCCAGACGTCTCTTCGTTTGTCATTGGGGTTCATTTGGAAGCAGGACACACTACTGAAGAAAATTACACACCAGTTAATGAGATTCCTAGCCCAAGACGTGTTTCGGGACGCTCTGGACAGTGGTGGGATACCAGCCTGACCGTCGTCCGCCATATGGCCAGAGAAACGCGAGTGGGCCCCTTCTTTTCATAGTATGACTCCTTTGGTTGTCATCTGTGGCACCCTTTAACCACAGCGGTACGTCAACGATATTCTACGGCCAATTTTGTATATCTTCTTGGCAGGTCACCCTGAGATTTCAGTTCAGCAAGACAATGGCCGCTCAATCTCAGCGAAGGTTTTTACTACTTTTCTTCGTGCTTATCAAACCTATCTTGGCCAGGACGGTGGCCGGATCTCTCCCCAAAGGAGAACATATGGAGCATTATGGGCAGGGTACTCCAACCAACTGTACATTTTGACGATTTTACGCGTCGGGCAGAATTTGGGACGATATCCTTCAGGAGAATAGAAGCTTTCGAAATGTGGTGCTACAGAAAAATGTTGAAGATCAGGTGGGTAGATCACGTAACTAATGAGGAGGTATTGAATAGGATTGGGGAGAAGAGAAGTTTGTGGCAAAACTTGACTAGAAGAAGGGATCGGTTGGTAGGACATGTTCTGAGGCATCAAGGGATCACAAATTTAGAATTTGAGGGCAGCGTGGAGGGTAAAAATCGTAGAGGGAGACCAAGAGATGAATACACTAAGCAGATTCAGAAGGATGTAGGTTGCAGTAGGTACTGGGAGATGAAGGAGCTTGCACAGGATAGATTAGCATGGAGAGCTGCATCAAACCAGTCTCAGGACTGAAGACCACGACAACAACAACAACAACAACATCCTTCAGGAGGATATCCAACAACTTTATCAAATCAATGCCAAGCCGAATAACTGCTTGCATTAGGGCTAGAGGTGAACCAATGCGTTACTGACTTGCTTAATTTGTGGAACTCTTTCCCTTGAATCAATCATCAAATTTTTCTGATATTTTAATCATGTTTCGGTCTCTACATATACATCAAACTACTGATTTCCGTCCCATTCGAATAATTCCTTCATGGTGCATCGGTTTCTTGTCTTAGAGTTTAATCGCCAAACGATTTGTACCGGTGTCCACATGAGACAATACAGTTCTTCATGCTTATCCATTTTAGGACATTGCCATATCATGAAATCGAATACGTAAGTATCTAAAGGATTCCTTGCAAACCTGTTTCTATCATGCCGATTTTCTTGTAACAGAGACGAGGAAAGATAAATTAGTTTGTGATGTACCCGTGGTCCTATAATCTGCTTTTATTTCAAAATGTAACATGTTCTTGTATAAGTGAGCAATGTGATATTTTCATGCCAGTTCCTTCAACAGGAGTCATTGTAAGGTAGACGGGACATCCAGTGTTATTTGATGGGCACTGGTGTTCTTCAGCAACGAACGATATTTTTAAACCAATCACAGTATTTTGTACGAGTATGGAAATTTGTTAACATTTTCATTCCACGAATTTCCTTTCTTGGAGTAAAATTGCGTCTCACCTTAAGCGTCTCACCTCGTACACCGTTGTACCATAAATATTTTATTATGGCATCGACCGTCTTATAGAACACATTAAAAGAGAATTACCTAACTGCTGGCGTTAATCTGTTGAGGTTATAATTATGTACTTTTTGTTTGATTGCTGTCAGAACCTGCTTATGAAAGTTATTTAAGGCATTACAAATGATTAATACTAATATCATCTTTCTCCTTCTTGTCCTTCTTTCGTTGCGGCCTTATTGGATTGTGGGTAACCCACTCATCGATTGCGTCCAACTGTTTTATATGCACCACTGGCGGCAGTATTTACCTGATCCTTCTTTTTCGTCAACCTCTGGCATATTGGTGTGTACTTGTTTCATCAATTTTCTTTCCTTCCACCTTGATGTTTATTTGCGGCCTCTCCTCCCTGACTCCAATAACATCCTTCATTCCTGTCTTTTTTTTGCCCTACCCATTGTTTCCCATACTGTTTTGCTCATTTTATCCATATTCATTCCGATCAAATTCCCAGAAAATCTAATCCTTTTCAGTCTTAATTCTCTTGAGATTATTTCATGCTCCTGTTCAGTTCTTCTCACTGTTTTCCAAAACATATTTCATAAGATTTTTAGTGGTCAGTATCTTTCTCTCCTCTGTTTCAAGTTACAATGCATCATGTTTTCTACTGTTATTTTATCGTTTCAGTCACATATTTCTCACCGTTCTTACACAGTCTCACTTTTACATTTACAGATACGTTCATTTTATTGTATCGTCTTTGGTCATATAGAAGGCTGACCTCATCCCTACTATTTCCTCATTGGTCATGTTCTTTCCAGTTACACATTCTTACTGAAATTTTAGTTTCTCAGCCTTTTGCACAGTGGCTTCTGATGGTTTGATACCTACACTTAAATAAAAGCAATCTCCTACAGCTTTGTCAGAAATGATTTTCCATTTATCTCGCGTTTAATTCCAAACGAGTGATATTCACTGGCGTAGACTGCTATTAATATTTAACTATTTATCAAAAAGACTTCACCGGTCACGAAAAGTGAGCTTTCGTTCGTAAAGAATAATGCTGAAATTGACTTGGTTAATGGAAAACATTGTGCTCCATCGAAATATATTATGAATTTAGAAATTAATATAAGAAACGGCCTTACGTAAGAGCTCGGTCATCCAAAGCACAAGACAAAAACAGTTCCTCTTTACACTGCTCCGTTCAAAATGGAGACAGGAGCAGAGCTACCTCCAGTTCAGATGCTAATTAAATTCCTTCGCTTTGACTACCGTAGACATTCGCCGAGTACCATTGTTCCGATGTACAATATCCGTAGAACCATCTCTTGAAAATCCATGCATTCTGTAATCTATATAATTCACCATTGTGTAGTAAAGTATGCCATTGTTCAGAACAAAGATTAGGATTCGGTGTTGTCCAACGTAGGACGCATTCGACTGATGAATGAGGAATTCATTTCTTCTCCATGTTCCGGAACCCTTAAACAACGAAACAATGTTAGAATGTCATGTTCCGTCGACGACGTGATTCTCAGAGAAAGATTAGTTGTGTAGATGATAGGGGGAAGAAAGCAAACCTACTGCTACCAAGAGGTATTTACGGTACTTACGCAATAATTGTGTTGACCGGATGGGGATTGCAGCCCTCTCATTTCGAATGGGGTCAAGTGTTCGTCGGTTTGAAGAGTACTATCAAGACGCAACGGACTACTGGTTAAAGATAAAGTTGGCTTTCTCTTTTTCTTAAACAAAAGAAAAAAAGCTTATGTAACCTCCCCACAAAAATTTTCTAATGGCAATACTTAATAGAAATGGGAGCCAGACGTAACCTCCCTGCAATTAAATTTAATGACAATAAAAGTGAGAATCGCAATCTGACTCAAATATAAGTTCTTCATAAAAAAATTAAAGTCCATTCAGTGATAAGAAAATCTCAGTGATAATGATAATTCAATTAAACCAAAATATCGGTCTTTGGCCCTGTGCAAAAAAATCAAAATTAAAATTCTTACCTCATTGCAACACCTAGTCAAATTTCTGCTCTTGTTGTTGCGCACCGCTTGGAGGAACTGCATTGCAAATAATAATATTCCCCTTTTTTTTGTAATCTAATTGAAAACTGAAACTTTTGTTTAAGGGAAGTGGAACGAAATAGTTACTTCAATTAAATGAAAATTTTATGTAAAATTGCTTTTGAAATCAAAGTTATTATTGGGGGCACTTGTTGAAAATTAGTTACAATAATTAAACTTTACATTATCCAATGATTATCTTAATTAACAGTATACCTCATTCAGCATCTTGACCAGTGTTGTCGCCAGACCACATCACGCAACCCCACTGGGCTGCTACCACTGACCGACCGCTCTGCATGACGACTACTGGCGTACTGCACGCGACGACTACTGACAGAGTACTGTACCCAACTAGACAGAGCTACAGACTCGCAACGACTGACCGACAGACTGAGAACCGCTCGCAACACTCGCGCGGTCAAGCGCATACTCTCTGGTCACAGATGCTACAATGCCTCGCCATCGCTGCTATGTTACATACGTGTTTCATAACCCTCCACTGGGGGGGCAAAAATTTGGCAGCGATGGTGAGTCATTTGGACTTGCCAAGCGCGGCAAAATTTTTCTTTAATTAACAAAATTCTACAACTTACAGAATATTTAAATGTTGTGCACACGCACTAAGTACAAAATATATCAGACAAAGACAAAATGTAAGTACAAAACATAGTAGCAAATCAGAAAAATGTATGTACAAATTATTTGACACATAACAAAGTGCACAGGCACTGAAAAAAAAATTCTTTAGCATATTCAGAACAAACAAACAGACTGGCAAAAAATATTATGTTGACAAGTGACATGAGTGCACATGCACTGCAGTTGAGAACATATCAGTAATTGATGAAATGTATGTACAATTAGTAACAAATGACATAAGTGCATACGCATTAAAGTATTGAATATACAGAATAGTAGAAATCATATTGAAAAATGAGAAAAGTGTACAGGCACTGAAGTTCAGTAGAAAACATATTAACACCTAACAGAAGTGCACATGCACTGTAGTTCAGAAAATAAAAAATGTATATACAATATAAAAGACAAAAGTGCACATATACTGTACTTCAGAACAAATCAAAAAAATGTCTTTAGCATTTTGGCAATAAATAAACATAATAGCAAAAAAAAATCATGTCGACCAGTGACATAAGTGTACTCGCACTGGAGTTTAGCGAATTGAAAAAATGTATAGCCATGAACATAAATAATGTTAGCAAAAATGATTTTCACTATGTGACAAGAATTAGGATAGGAAAGGGAAGGATTGCATCATGGTTGTAGCACTTTAGATTGCACACAGCTGTTTTGAAAGTCCATATCTTTCCACAGAAGTACAACACCAAGTGACACAACTTGAAGTTCTTTTCCCCTCAGAATTTATCAGCGTAGCCAAGACACTGAACTGTCGTAGTAATATTCCATTTTTTTTTTTTATTTTGGCAGTATATCAGGTACACCAAACAGTGGGACCATAATAACGTCTTCATCGCTCACGGTGGTGGACAGCATGTCGTGTCAACACCACGCTCTTACAAGGCACACCAACGTAGAATTAGTGCAAAACCAAAGATAGTGCTCCATGATCACTAGGATAAAAAGGACAAATGGACATCGCAGTAATTCAGGGTAGTTAGCTCATAAGGTGAAGGACATTAAGTCACATAATATTGTCAATTACAGTAGTAGTTTGCGGCATTCATAACCCAGTTATTGAACATTTCTGTACCATGTATGTAGTATTACAGAAAAATGTTCATTAATTGTTTTACATAGAATCAGTAATCTTCTTTTCCTAGTTACAAAGCATTATTAAATAATCGCATTCTTTTCCAGTTACAAAGTATAGCATAGTTAATTAATCATTTGTCATTCAAATATAGTATTAATCATTAACCTTCTCCTAATTACAAAGCATCATGAAACAATCGCATTCTTTTCCAGTTACAAAGTATGGCGTAGTTAATTAATCATTTGTCATTTCAATAGTAGTAATCATTAGTTTTTTTCTAATTACAAAGCACTATTAAACAGTCACATTCATTTCCAATTATAAATCATAGTTAATTAATCATTTGTCATTTCAATATTGTATTAATCATTAACCTTCTCCTAATTACAAAGCATCATGAAACAATCGCATTCTTTTCCAGTTACAAAGTATGGCATAGTTAATTAATCATTTGTCATTTCAATAGTAATAATCATTAGCTTTTTCCTAATTACAAAGCATTATTAAACAGTCACATTCATTTCCAATTATAAAGCATAGTTAAAATCATTTGTCATTTCAATATAGTAAGAATCATTAGCCTTCTAATTACAAAGCATTATGAAACAATCGCATTCATTTCCAGTTATAAAGTATACCATAATTAATTAATCATTTGTCTTCCAATAGTAATAATCATTAGCTTTTCCTAATTACAAAGCATTATTAAACAATAGCATAGTTAATTAATTATGTGTCATTCCAATCTAGTAAGAATCATTAGCCTTCTTCTAATTACAAAGCATTATTAAACAGTCACATTCATTTCCAATTACGAAGTATGAACATTGAAAACAAGAGCTAATTAATGGCACAATTAATAACAATTCATTAAGTGACACTAATTATTGGCACTCAGTGGCCATCAGGTATCGAATAGTATAAAGCATTGTTCCTCATTCATTATTATTCAGATCATTACGAAGTCATTATTAAAAATCAGTTAATTATAGTCATAGCATTAATAATCATGGGGATTATAAGTAGTCTCGTTACAATAACAGTGGCAATTACTAGCCAGTTACTAAGCATTATTTTATATATATATGTGTATTTTTGTTGTCTCATTAAGAAGTCATTACTCAAGTGACATACTATTCAGAGCTAATCAGTATTATTCAGAATTTTCTCAAACTGGTATCACTATTTGGGACTGTTAATACATTTTTTTTTGTTAGCAATGCATTGCGTTGGGATCGATAATTAATTGCTGAGGCATAACACTTTTTGCTTTTGACCTATTGCTGCCAATGAGGATAGGTAACGTCATTCGTCATGAGTCAGCTGTAGCAAGGTTATGTAACAAGGTAGTATATGTGATTACATTTATAAATGGTAAACACAAATGGGTAAAAAAAAAAAAAAATGCAAGTACTAGAACATGTATAATAAGTAACAGTTTTAGTAAGTATCATGACAAGCATCTCCCGGAAAAAATACAAAATGGATTATTGACCTGAAAGAAGAAACGCACACTATGCTGAAAAGTAGTGAACTTCGAATTAACAAGTAGTGAAATGTGTATAAAATGTGTTCAATAGCTGTCCTTTCCAAAACTTTCCGTCATCCTACTATGCAATATAACACCTGCTGTCAAAACAAACTGCAACAAATACTTAAATAACTACATAGCATAAATATAAAATTCCAACATTATCCTCATCTGTAAAGAAAAAAACTTCATTATCAATCACTTCATTATCCATATTATCATAACTTCATTATTATCATCACCTGTAAAGAAAAACTTCATTATTCATAATACCATATCCTTCACCATTATTCATCAGTATTCATTATCATCTGCAAAAAATCACTTCATTACTCATTATACAACTATTCCTTATCTCTAGCATATTTCATCACTAAAACTAAGATGTGTAGTTCAGTCTGACAGCCTGCATCAATCACCTTGTATTCTGAAAGAAAAAATTAGTTAAGACTGCTATTCTACGATGAGTATAGTATATTCTTGTTAATGCTTGTTAATCCTGATCCATTTACTCCTCCTCATCAAGTTATTGCATCTTCTATCGTTTATTCCGTAGGTGAAATTCCCATTTCTGTTGAATTTATTTCTTACACGCATCATTTCTTTCTGAAATTGATGAACAGAGATTAATGTCTTGCATTTAAATCATATACCCACTAAATAATGACTGGTTTATGGTGACATAATTAACCATACAGCATAACATGACAGAAAACGTAATATGTCAAAGGCATTGACAGTGTTCAGAGGCAAAATGTACAGATAATATCACAATGCAGCAGCAAAAAATGTAAAACAGTCACGATGTTGAGATGTCATAAGGCAAAAAATGTCAAAGTCAACAGGTGTGTTATATCTTAACTATTTCACAGTGCATACAAACAAAACTGGAGTACAATCATATACACAAAAAAAGTGGAAAATGTGCACGGTCTGATGTGTAACGACAAGAAAAGCGACCTGCTAACCTTACCTTGCCGGGCACTTGCCAAGAAAAAATGCGATAATCATCAGTAATTAGTCAAGTGAAATAATTGCATTAATAAATGACATCATAGTGTGTTGAATCATAAAGTGTCTTCATTCAATAAACGGTTTAATGTTTGAGATATGGTGGTTGCCTTTCGATTTTCTAGTTCTCAAAGTTTCGACGTGTACAACATTGGGGTGAGGGATGCTGCGAATCCGATATGGACCTGTGTATAGAAGTTCAAATTTACTGCACTTACCTTTTAATTTACTGGATAAATAATGTGTACGTACTAATATTTTCTGTCCAACGTAAAAGTCTCGGCGTGTACAAACCTGTTTTTGCCGTCTTCTCCGGCGCTCTGCGGCACGTTTGATGTTGTTCAGCGCAATGTCAATTATTTCGTGGTGTCTTAGTCGACGACATTTAGGGAAGTTTACTAATTCTTTAATTTTGTTTGGTGGTTCAACGTTTTTCAGTATAATAGACGGAGATAACATAGTGGATTCATTTGGAATGGAATTAATTACGTCTTGGAATGAGAGTATGTGTGTATCCCAATCAATATGTCTTCTGTGGCAGTATACTCTACACAGTTTACCAATTTCTTTCATTAATCTTTCACAGGGGTTCGAAGAAGCGTGGTACTTGGATATATAAATCGGAGAAATGTTTCTAGCTCGTAACATGCGAGTCCATACGCTACTACGAAATTGAGATCCATTGTCAGAAATTACTTTCATCACATGCCCTACATGAAATAGAAAATGTTTTACAAATGCTTTCGAAACAGTTTTAGCAGTAGCTTTACGTAATGGAGTGAAAGTAACAAATTTTGAAGTGAGCTCAACAGCGACAAAGATGTAGCAAAAACCTCTGTTAGTTCTCGGAATCGGGCCAAAAATATCTACTGCGGCCATGTGTCTTAATTTAACAGGTATAATGGGATATAATGGAGGAATATGTGAAGTGGTGTCTGATTTAGCTTTCTGGAAAATTTTACAAGACGCTAAAACTCGTCGTATACGTTTCTCCATGTTAGTAAAATAAGAGTTCTGTCTCAGTATAAGAAAACATTTTCGTGCTCCGTAATGTGCGTAACTTAAATGAGTGTACCAGATTAATTTGTTAACCAGTTCGTCAGGAATGCATAATAACCAATTGTTGCTGTCAGGATGAGAGCGACGAAACAGAATGTCATTGCGTACAGTGTAGTGGTTCCTAATCGTAACATTTTTCCTATCTTGCCAAAGGTGTTTAATTTCTTTCCACACATTGTCTTTATTTTGCTCTTGTGCTATGTCCTGTAATGACGATGAAATAAAGTTTTCAAATGCGACTTGCTGAATGTACATGACACTGAAATTTGTTTTGCAGAAGTTGGTTGCTACGTCTTGCTGATTGTTGCCGAGAGAACGCGATAGTGCGTCTGCTATAACATTTTGTGTGCCGGGAATGTGAACAATCGTAAAATTAAATTCTTGCAAATAAAGTTTCCATCTGCTTAATCTGTCGTGAGTAAATTTAGCTGAAAGCAAAAATTGTATTGCTCTGTGGTCTGTGTAAACGGTGGTATGTCTGCCGTAAAGAAAATGCCGAAATCTCGTAAAAGCCCATACAACACATAATGTTTCAAGTTCTGTAACAGAATAATTTCGTTCAGCGGCTGACAAAATGCGACTTGCAAATGCGATGTTTTTAATTATAGTAGAACCATCTTCTTCAATTTCCTGGAAAATGTGTACGCCTAAAGCGGTGTTAGAACTGTCGGTGGCAATGGAAAAATTTCTAGTAAGATCTGGGTGCGATAAAAGTGGAGCATTCAACAAAGCATGTTTCAGGTTCACAAATTCAGAATGTGCTTGCTTATCCCAAGACCAAATACTGTTTTTACCTGTTAATTGGCATAGTCTAGGCGTGTCTAAAGCGGAATAATGAATAAATTTACGAAAAAAGTTAATTAAGCCCAAAAAACTGCGTAGTTGTTTCTTTGTCGTAGGAACAGTAATGTCACGTAGAGCCTGAAGTTTTTCCGGATCAGGTGCAATGCCTTCTGCTGAAATCACGTGTCCAAGAAATTTTATAGAAGTTTTACCAAAGTGCGATTTACTAAGATTAACTGTAAGTCCTTGTGCATGAAAGGTTTGTAACAGTTGTTCAAGAATCAGATTGTGTTCAGACCAGTTAGCTTCTGCGATAAGAATGTCGTCTACATACGTCGTAATTCTGTCCTTAAGTTCTGTCAGAAGTATTGTGTTCAAACCGCGAATAAAAGCTGCAGAAGAAATAGTTAAGCCGAACGGTAATTTGCAAAGTTGATAACAGTCGCCAAAACAGAGAAAAGCTGTATATTTTCTACAATTTGGATGAAGTTGAATTTGCCAAAATCCCGATTTCAAATCTAGTGTAGAATAAACAGCTGTACCGTGAAATTTCTGTAAAAGTTCCTCTAGTGTCTGTGGTCGATCTGTTTCGTTAATAATAATGTCATTACTGTGACGTGAATCAAGTACAAGGCGAAGTGAGCCATCTTTTTTCTTAACAATATGCAACGGGCTTATGTATGGACTAACTGCTGGTTCAATAATTCCTTGATCAAGCATATCCTGCAATTCTTTTTTAACTTGTTCTCTATGAATATACGGAATAGGATAATGCTTAGCTTTAAATGCATCGTGCTGTTTCACTTGAAATTCATACATAAATCCGGACATAGTACCAGGAATGTTGTCAAAAACTGAAGCTTGCTGTAAAACAATTTTGTGTAACTGCGTTCGTTCGTCGTCTGTAGTTGCACTGCTCTTTTTAACCTTATCCGAAATCATTTGCATTACGTCGTAGTCAACTTCGTCTGGAGTATTATAATTGTGTACGTATGTATCCGTGAACAATGTGGGATTACAGTCTATGTTACGTGTTGCGGAAATGACCTCTGTGCGGTTAATTGTTTGTTCTTCCGCAGATAGTGAGTACTGAAATTCTAAAGCCAATTGTACATTTTCATCCTTTAACATTAAATAAGAATTTTGAAAATCGATAACTGCATCGTGTTGTACGAGAAAATTAGTACCTAAAATTACGTCTGTTGTCAATAAAGGAACAATCCAAAAATTTGAGTGGAAAGTATGACCTCCAATACAAAATGATAAATGCGTCTGTAATTTAACGTCTACACCTTTACTCGATACTGCTCCCTTCACTTTGGTTTTGCCTAAAGGTAATGTCGGATAAGTATTCTCTTTATTGCACTCGATAAAAGTCTCCTCATTTATTACTGATATAGGTGAGCCGGAATCGATTACTGCTGAGAATTTCGATGAACCAATTTTAATTTCGATAACAGGATGTGAAATGGTTTTCTGAATAACTGGTCTTTCCTGCAAGAGAGTGTCTCTGATATCGTCAAAAGTAATTACATTTTCGTGAACAACATTTTGCGTGTCTGAAGTAGTGCTTGTATTATTTGAAGATGCGATCTGTACAGTATCTAGTCAGATTCTATCTGACGTGTTATTGTTATTAGGAGGATTCTGTGGCATTTCTACTATTTGAACTGTCCTATTACTTCTTCCAGACGTGTTACGCTCTGGATGGTACCTACTGTCGGGTTCATTCATGAGAATATGTTCTTGCGGATAATTCTGCTGTTGGTATGACCGACTGTTGTTAGATGTACGCTGAAAATTGTCCTCATTATTTTTACGTCTGTCGTAATAGTCATTCCTATACGGTGCATTACGATAGGAATTGAAATACTGTCTTCTTTGTACGTAGTTGTTTCCTTGCTGCCGTATGTTACTATTTCTTGTATCAGGGATCATACGTGCACGCGGCGAAACATTAAAGCCTGGTTGACCTTGTGTATTCCATTGTTGGTTAGGTATGCTAACCGGCTGGTTTTGATGTTGTTGTTGTGAAACACCTCTATTGTTACTAAAGTGTGGTTCCTGTTGCTGAAAATTTTGACGATATTGATAATTAAAATTTTGGCTGTTATTAGAATTTTGGTAGTTGCCGTTCCTAAAGCGTCTGTTATCTTTCCTATTGAAATTACGTGTCTGATCATAATTGCTGTACTTTTGTTGACCTTGGTTATTATAAGAAAAGTTTTTGTTTACAAAAGAATAATCAGATTGCTGTACTTCCAAGAGCTGTAAAAGATCTCTGAACGCTGAAATATTTTCTTTTTGCTGACCTGTTAGAAGTGACACTCGTAATGACCGTGGTAATTTGGAAATGCATAATTGTATAAGTGCGGATTCACTGTACGGCTCACTTAGGTACTGGTTTTGTTGGACCATATGCTCAAAAAATTGCGTCACACTGGGAAAATTTGAGTTCTCGTAATTCGGCAAACTAATTAACTGATCTTTAATTCCGCGCTGTGTCGTCTTCGACCAGTGCGCTGACAGAAAAGCATTTTGAAATTCCTCTACTGAATAGCATTGCCTCGCGATCGGTCTCATACGAGTTGCCGGTTCGCCTTCCAAAAAACTGCAAATAAATTCAAGTTTATGTGTTACAGGCCAAGTCGGTGGAAGAGCAAAGCTAAATTGTTGAATCCAATCCAGTGGGTGAATCTGCGTTCTATCGTTTTTGAAAACCTTAAACTTTCTCACTGACAGAAAATGTTTGTAGTCGAAATTATCATCTCTGTGTGATGGAACAGGTTCAGGATCGTAAGAGAATCTATTGAACTGTGGTTGATCGGAATCTAAGTCCCGTACTCTCTGTAGATTACCCAAATTATACGCGCTGCGTGAGTCTGACAAACGTTCATAACGTGGTGTCTGTTGTGGTATGTTATTAACTGAAATGTTTTTCATCTCTGTTACTTCTTGTTGTAAATTTGATAACTTCCTACGTAACGTGTTGTTAGATGAATCAATCTCATTAATTGTCTGCTGTAAATTTTGAAATTCAGGTGTTTGGATAAATGAAACCGGTGCAGTATCGTCTGATTTATTGTCATTAGTATTTTCGATAACATCAATACGACTGGCCAATTCATCACATTTTTCAGTCAGTATTTTAACCTGATCGTCGGTTTTAGAATCAGACGCATTAATCTGTTTTTGCAACTTACGCGTAGTTTCGCTCAGTTTTTTAACATCAGCTTTGATGACATCGCAATCCTGTGTTAGTTCTAATTGTTCGAATCTGTCTGTCACTGTTTGAATATTTACTGTGTGTGTATCTGTTTTTGATTTAAGATCAGAAATTTCATCCCTTAATTCCGCGTTCAATTGTTCTATGGTATTAATTTTGTCGGACACTGTAGTAATATTATTGTCTACATACCTTTTTGCTTTCGCGAACATTTTACGTTTGTCCTCTTGTCTTTGTGCAGTGATTGTTTCCATGACTTGTCGTTTTACTTTGTTTTGATCTTGAATAAATCTGCGGAAACGCGTATCACTGTTCTGTATGTGCTGATTAAAGCGCTCGTTAATCTGAGTGTTCTGCTGTTCGAATTTCGCGTCTATCTTTGCGTACATTGTGCGCGAAAGTTCTACCGTCATTACTTTAAACTCGTCCCGTAATTGTGTAGCTTTTTCAGAGCATTGTTTAGCGACTCTGCTAATTTCGTCTCTGAGTGTGTCTGTTGCGGCTGTTTGCATTTCTCTTAATTCCTGCGCAACAGACTTAATTTCTTCGCTATTTTTTTTTGAACAAGCCTCAATTTCCACGCGCAACTGTTCCTTAGTGTCATGGCACTGCGCGGCAACGGCTCTAATTTGTTCACTAAGCTGTCTGGCATTGTCGTCTAATTTTTCATTCTGTTGTCTGACCTGTTCACTAAGTTGTTTGAGATTTTCGTCATTATTGTCAAGTTTCTCATTTAAGTGTTTGTTATCTTCCCTAAGTTGTTTGAAATCTTCACTCTGTTTGTCTAATTTTTCATTCTGTTGTTTGTTTGATTCAAGAATTTGTAGCAACAATGCCTTAAGTGGATCCGACACAAAATTAGCATTTCTATTCTCCGTGCTATTTAACGGTGGATCTGAAATTGTCTTGTTTTGCGTGACCATTTGGTCATTCTGTAATTTACAGAAAGGTTTATCAGTCGGATGTACACTGTCAGACACTATTTCGGAATTAAATAAATCCGTCGTCTTTCACTACACTGACCATTTTCATTCGAAAAATTTGTCTGTACATTACTTGGATTTTCTAAATCGGGTGTGTTAAGCTCTGCAGCGCTCATTACAATAGAGCGTTCTGCGTCATCAATTGTCGTCAAATCAACAGAGGACATAACCGAGTTCGTTTGTTCATCATTAAGACAAAAGTCATCACTAGTGGTTGGAATGCACTGATTGTTAGTGAATGCAGGATTGTCATCATTACACTGCGTATCATATGTCCTATCGGTAAAGTTGTTTGAGTCGGTAATTTCGTTCATAATACCTCGCGATACACTATTCACAGTCTTTCGCGGCATTTTTACAATAGTCACAATTATTCAAAAACAAATAAGCACAAATGCAAAAGCAACACACAAATACAATAGAGCAACGAATTGCCGTTGACCTGTAGAAAGAAAGTCACAAGTTAATAAAAGCGTTGCGCCAAATCCTAATTATATCTAAGCAAATAAGAGCAGATATCTGACTGTTGTTCAAAAGACTCTCAACGAAATACGATCCTGGACTGGGTGTCGCCAAGTGTAACCTCCCCACAAAAATTTTCTAATGACAATACTTAATAGAAATGGGAGCCAGACGTAACCTCCCTGGAATTAAATTTAATGACAATAAAAGTGAGAATCGCAATCTGACTCAAATATAAGTTCTTCATAAAAAAATTAAAGTCCATTCAGTGATAAGAAAATCTCAGTGATAATGATAATTCAATTAAACCAAAATATCGGTGTTTGGCCCTGTGCAAAAAAATCAAAATTAAAATTCTTACCTCATTGCAACACCTAGTCAAATTTCTGCTCTTGTTGTTGCGCACCGCTTGGAGGAACTGCATTGCAAATAATAATATTCCCCTTTTTTTTTGTAATCTAATTGAAAACTGAAACTTTTGTTTAAGGGAAGTGGAACGAAATAGTTACTTCAATTAAATGAAAATTTTATGTAAAATTGCTTTTGAAATCAAAGTTATTATTGGGGGCACTTGTTGAAAATTAGTTACAATAATTAAACTTTACATTATCCGATGATTATCTTAATTAACAGTATACCTCATTCAGCATCTTGACCAGTGTTGTCGCCAGACCACATCACGCAACCCCACTGGGCTGCTACCACTGACCGACCGCTCTGCATGACGACTACTGGCGTACTGCACGCGACGACTACTGACAGAGTACTGTACCCAACTAGACAGAGCTACAGACTCGCAACGACTGACCGACAGACTGAGAACCGCTCGCAACACTCGCGCGGTCAAGCGCATACTCTCTGGTCACAGATGCTACAATGCCTCGCCATCGCTGCTATGTTACATACGTGTTTCACTTATGAGATAAGAATGGTACAAACGGCGTGTACATAACGTATTTAAGATTGGTTGAAAAGTTATACAGACATCAACAAGGATTACGTGACACAGCTTCAAGCGGGAAATGCTGAGGCAAAATAATTGACTAGCTCAGAGATTTAGATCAGAGAAACAGAGAATTTAATTTTTTCTCTGGCATGTGTTGCACGTAGCATGTAGCCATCATTGCGATACGTGAGTGGTACATCATATTCTAGAAATATGATGACGGTCATATGGAGCACAGGATATTGAAGGTCCCCGTGTAAACATACACATTTGGGTGTGTAGTATACAGTCTTTTAATGGGTCCACAAAAATTATGAGAGTTTTACTCTATGGTGAGCGAATAGGGGTGATACCAGTAGAAAGTTACTGACTCTACCTACACACAGTGACTTGTTGAACGCAATAATAAGTCCGAAAGTGAATATGTGACGTAGATAACCCACTACTACTGCTGGAAAACCGAAGGACCTGTGTCGAAACAAAAATTTTCTCACAATTTCTGAGACCCTGAAGAGAAAATACTATGACAAAATTGTACAACGTGGTATTCACGTCAGACAGGCGGAGAAACTTCAAGCAGAAAAAATGATGCAGTAAATGCACTTCTAAACAAGATATGTGCTTTCAGTGTGACAGTTACTGAACCAGCAGTTTAACATGTCAGCACAGTACTGAAATTCTTTACAGGAGAAATGAAAAACTGGTAGATGTCAATCTCTGGAAGCTAGTTTAGATTCTGAAGAAATGTAGAGGTACAAGAGTCAATATGGGCAATACGTCTTATAAAGATTGAAGAAAGATAGACTAATGGTAATAGCATTCTTAGGTATAAAAAAAGTAATTGACCGTACTGGAGGGAACAAACGCTTTAATGAACGTTTGAAATTCTGAGGTCCCATACATAAGACACAGGGAACGAACGTGACCTACAGTTCCTACAGCAAGCATATTTCATTTGTAAAAGCAGAAACTGGTCGAGAAGGGAGAAAGACGGTATTGAAGACTATTCTTCGACTATTGTAGACGATAAATCTATCGACGGAGGAACCAGAAAAGTACACCAAGCAGAAATTCTGGTATTCAGGGGCAGGAAATAAATACTTTGAGCTTAACCGAGGACATAATTGTGTCAGAGATGTCAAAGGACTTGGAAGATCAATTGAACGGAATGTATAGCGTCGTTAAAAAATAGGTTATACTACGAATATCAACAAAAGTAAATTGTTGATGATAGAATGGAGTCTGATTAAAAGAGGAGATGCTGAATAGGCCAGATAAGGAAATGAGGTAGTAAAAGTGTTAAATGTGTTTCGCTACATGGGCAGCAAACTAACTGACGATAGCCGACGTAGTGGAAAAATAATAGGCGACTGGTAATAGCAAGAAAAGTAATATAAAAATGAGAAATTCATTAAAATCGAATACAGATTTAAAAGTGGGAAGGGTTTTGTAAAGGTATCTGTGAGGAGCCTTCTACGGAAGTGTCGAATAAACGGTAAACAGCTCAGACAACAGGAGAATACAGCTGGTTCTGACCTCCATCGCAGAGACGTCAAAATAAAGGGTGAAATGTGGTTTATAGGGGCTGTGACGACATTCTCATCATGTAAAACGTTCCACAGTGGTGTCGAGCAGAGTTGTGGTAAAACTTGGTGGCCATGTGACATCATTAACCCACCTGACAGCTCGTATCAAACTCTGAGGTGTGACCTTTTTCCCGCAAGTGTCGATACCTTGCAGTGTGAAGCGCCATCGAGCCCGAGGGTGACGTCGCCGGGTGCCACGCAGTTGCACCATTACAGAGGAATATCATGGGCACCTTTGAGCTGAAGTTCAAACTTGTGCGTCGCACTGGGTGACAATTACAGCTTTTCGAAAAAGTGATCCTTAAATTCTATTGCACAATGTACTTTCTATTTTTGATGAGGACGTAATGGATGTAATTTGGCGCAAAAGGAATAAATGGTACAGTTTAATAGAACAGATCAATTCGTAGGACACATTCGGTGACAGCAAGTGACGTCAATTAAGTTATATATACAGGTATAGGGAGTAAAAGTTGTTGAATTAAACTAACACTTGACTACAGTAAGCTGTTTGAACTGGAAGAAAGTTCCAGAAGTTATGCAGAGATGAACAGGCATGCATAGGATAATCTAGCCTGAAGAACTGCATGCGACCAAACTCCGGACTGAACACAACAACAGCAAATAACTGATGCCGGACCACGTCACAATCTGTAAGACACCATCAGCAATGATCAACGACATGAAGATGCAGAAGGCAATGGAAACAACTGCATTAAAGACACGTAACGTGTATCCACAGGACATGTGGCCTGTAATTCAAGAAGTGTCATGATGACCTCTCCATTGGCAAAAGATTCCGGAATAGTCCCCTATTCGGATATCCGGGAGGGGACTGCCAAGGGGGAGGTTACCATGAGAAAAAGAGTGAATAATCTACGAAAGGATAACGTTCTACGGGTCGGGGCGTGGAATTTTAGAAGCTTGAACGTGGTAGGGAAACTAGAAAATCTGAAAAGGGAAATGCAAAGGCTCAATCTAGATATAGTAGGGGTCAGTGAAGTGAAGTGGAAGGAAGACAAGGATTTCTGGTCAGATGAGTATCGGGTAATATCAACAGCAGCAGAAAATGGTATAACAGGTGTAGGATTCGTTATGAATAGGAAGGTAGGGCAGAGGGTGTGTTACTGTGAACAGTTCAGTGACCGGGTTGTTCTAATCAGAATCGACAGCAGACCAACACCGACAACGATAGTTCAGGTATACATGCCGACGTTGCAAGCTGAAGATGAACAGATAGAGAAAGTGTATGAGGATATTGAAAGGGTAATGCAGTATGAAAAGGGGGGGGGGGGGCGAAAATCTAATAGTCATGGGCGACTGGAATGCAATTGTAGAGAAAGGAGTAGAAGAAAAGGTTACAGGAGAATATGGGCTTGGGACAAGGAATGAAAGAGGAGAAAAACTAATTGAGTTCGGTAACAAGTTTCAGCTAGTAATAGCGAATACCCTGTTCAAGAATCACAAGAGGAGGAGGTATACTTGAAAAGGCCGGGAGATACGGGAAGATTTCAATTAGATTACATCATGGTCAGACAGAGATTCCGAAATCAGATACTGGATTGTAAGGCGTATCCAGGAGCAGATATAGACTCAGATCACAATATAGTAGTGATGAAGAGTAGGCTAAAGTTCAAGACATTAGTCAGAAGAATCAATACGCAAAGAAGTGGGATATGGAAGTACTAAGGAATGACGAGATACGTTTGAAGTTCTCTAACGCTATAGATACGGCAATAAGGAATAGCGCAGTAGGCAGTACAGTTGAAGAGGAATGGACATCTCTAAAAAGGGCCATCACAAAAGTTGGGAAGGAAAACATAGGTACAAAGAAGGTAGCTGCGAAGAAACCATGGGTAACAGAAGAAATACTTCAGTTGATTGATGAAAGGAGGAAGTAGAAACATGGTCCGGGAAAATCAGGAATACAGAAATATAAGTCGCTGAGGAATGAAGTAAATAGGAAGTGCAGGGAAGCTAAGACGAAATGGCTGCAAGAAGAATGTGAAGACATCGAAAAAGATATGATTGTCGGAAGGACAGACTCAGCATACAGGAAAGTCAAAACAACCTTTGGTGACATTAAAAGCAACGTGGTAACATAAAGAGTGCAACGGGAATTCCACTTTTAAATGCAGAGGAGAGAGCAGATAGGTGGAAAGAATACATTGAAAGCCTCTATGAGTGTGAAAATTTGTCTGATGTGATAGAAGAAGAAACAGTAGTCGATTTAGAAGAGATAGAGGATCCAGTATTAGAATCGGAATTTAAAGGAGCTTTGGAGGACTTACGGTCAAATAAGGCAGGAGGGATAGATAACATTCCATCAGAATTTCTAAAATCATTGGGATAAAAGGTAACAAAACGATTATTCGCGTTGGTGTGTAGAATATATGAGTCTGGCGACGTACCATCTGACTTTCGGAAAAGCATCAGCCACACAATTCCGAAGACGGCAAGAGCTGACAAGTGCGAGAATTATCGCACAATCAGCTTAACATCTCATGCATCGAAGCTGCTTACAAGAATAATATACAGAAGAATGGAAAAGAAAATTGAGAATGCGGTGGGTGACGATCAGTTTGGCTTTAGGAAAAGTAAAGGTACGAGAGAGGCAATTCTGACGTTACGGCTAATAATGGAAGCAAGGCTAAAGAAAAATCAAGACACTTTCATAGGATTTGTCGACCTGCAAAAAGCGTTCGACAATATAAAATGGTGCAAGCTGTTCGAGATTCTGAAAAAAGTGGGGGTAAGCTATAGGGAGAGACGGGTCATATACAATATGTACAACAACCAAGAGGGAATAATAAGAGTGAACGATCAAGAACGAAGTGCTCGTATTAAGAAGGGTGTAAGACAAGGCTGTAGCCTTTCGCCCCTACTCTTCAATCTGTACATCGAGGAAGCAATGATGGAAATAAAAGAAAGGTTCAGGAGTGGAATTAAAATACAAGGTGAAAGGATATCAATGATACGATTCGCTGATGACATTGCTATCCTGAGTGAAAGTGAAGAAGAATTAAATGATCTGCTGAACGGAATGAACAGTCTAATGAGTACACAGTATGGTTTGAGAGTAAATCGGAGAAAGACGAAGGTAATGAGAAGTAGTAGAAATGAGAACAGCGAGAAACTTAACATCAGGATTGATGGTCACGAAGTCAATGAAGTTAAGGAATTCTGCTACCTAGGCAGTAAAAGTAACCAATGACGGACGGAGCAAGGAGGACATGAAAAGCAGACTCACTATGGCAAAAAAGGCATTTCTGGCCAAGAGAAGTCTACTAATATCAAATACCGGCCTTAATTTGAGGAAGAAATTTCTGAGGATGTACGTCTGGAGTACAGCATTGTATGGTAGTCAAACATGGACTGTGGGAAAACCGGAACAGAAGAGAATCGAAGCATTTGAGATGTGGTGCTATAGACGAATGTTGAAAATTAGGTGGACTGATAAGGTAAGGTATGAGGAGGTTCTACGCAGAATCGGAGAGGAAAGGAATATGTGGGAAACACTGATAAGGAGAAGGGACAGGATGCTAGGACATCTGCTAAGACATGAGGGAAAGACTTCCATGGTACTAGAGGGAGCCGTAGAGGGCAAAAACTGTAGAGGAAGACATTGATTGGAATACGTTAAGCAAATAATCGAGGAAGTAGGTAGCAAGTGCTACTCTGAGATGAAGAGGTTAGCACAGGAAAGGAATTCGTGGCGGGCCGCATCAAACCAGTCAGTAGACTGACGAAAAAAAAAAAAGGCACCATCCTCATTGGGTACCAGGAGACAGATAATAGTATCTGTGGAATGATCATTTATTTTAGATGCATCTCTGAATATTTTAATCTCATTTGGCAAAATACACACATCAAAACAAGTTTCGATTCCGAGAGTTCCGGAATCTCCACAGAAAATGGGAATAGAGATCAATATAAACATCGTTTCCGCCATTTTTGTTGATGATGAAAACCACACATTGCGTGTTGTATCACCATACAGCGAGACCCTTAGAGGTAATGGTCCACATTGGGGTACACACTGGTAACTCTAATGCTCAGTAGCACGTCCTCTTGCATTGATGCATGCCTGTATTCGTCGTGGCATACTATCCACAAGTTCATCAAGGCACTGTTAGTCCCGATTGTCCCACTCCTCAACGGCGATTCGGTGTAAATTCCCTCAGAGTGCTTCGTGGGTCACGTCGCCCATAAACAAACCTTTCAAACTATCCCAGGCATGCTCGATAGGGTTCATGTCTGCAGAACATGCTGGCTTCACTAGACGAGAGATGTCATTATCCTGAAGGGAGTCATTCACAAGATGTGCACGATGGGGGTGCGAATTGTCGTCCATGAGGACGAATGGCTCGCCAATATGCTGTCCATATTGTTGCGCAATAGGTCAAAGCATGGCATTCACATAACGTGCAGCCGTTACGGCGCCTTCCATGACCAGCAGGGTCGTACGTCGACCCCACATAATGCCACTCCAAACAGCGGGGAACCTCCACCTTGCTGCACTCGCTAGACAGTGTGTCTGAGGTCCCTCCGAACAAGTTGCCGACGATTGTCTTGTTGAAGGCTTTCTTTTTTTTTTTTTTTGTCATCAGTCTACTGACTGGTTTGATGCGGCCCGCCACGAATTCCTTTCCTGTGCTAACCTCTTCATCTCAGAGTAGCACTTGCTACCTACTTCCTCAATTATTTGCTTAACGTATTCCAATCTCTGTCTTCCTCTACAGTTTTTGCCCTCTACGGCTCCCTCTAGTACCATGGAAGTCTTTCCCTCATGTCTTAGCAGATGTCCTAGCATCCTGTCCCTTCTCCTTATCAGTGTTTTCCACATATTCCTTTCCTCTCCGATTCTGCGTAGAACCTCCTCATTCCTTACCTTATCAGTCCACCTAATTTTCAACATTCGTCTATAGCACCACATCTCAAATGCTTCGATTCTCTTCTGTTCCGGTTTTCCCACAGTCCATGTTTGACTACCATACAATGCTGTACTCCGGACGTACATACTCAGAAATTTCTTCCTCAAATTAAGGCCGGTATTTCATATTAGTAGACTTCTCTTGGCCAGAAATGCCTTTTTTGCCATAGCGAGTCTGCTTCTGATATCCTCCTTGCTCCGTCCGTCATTGGTTATTTTACTGCCTAGGTAGCAGAATTCCTTAACCTCATTGACTTCGTGACCATCAATCCTGATGTTAAGTTTCTCGCTGTTCTCATTTCTACTACTTCTCATTACCTTCGTCGTTCTCCGATTTACTCTCAAACCATACTGTGTACTCATTAGACTGTTCATTCCGTTCAGCAGATCATTTAATTCTTCTTCACTTTCACTCAGGATAGCAATGTCATCAGCGAATCGTATCATTGATATCCTTTCACCTTGTATTTTAATTCCACTCCTGAACCTTTCTTTTATTTCCATCATTGCTTCCTCGATGTACAGATTGAAGAGTAGGGGCGAAAGGCTACAGCCTTGTCTTACACCCTTCTTAATACGAGCACTTCGTTCTTGATCGTCCACTCTTATTATTCCCTCTTGGTTGTTGTACATATTGAATAAGACCCGTCTCTCCCTATAGCTTACCCCCACTTTTTTCAGAATCTCGAACAGCTTGCACCATTTTATATTGTCGAACGCTTTTTCCAGGTCGACAAATCCTATGAAAGTGTCTTGATTTTTCTTTAGCCTTGCTTCCATTATTAGCCGTAACGTCAGAATTGCCTCTCTCGTACCTTTACTTTTCCTAAAGCCAAACTGATCGTCACCTAGCGCATTCTCAATTTTCTTTTCCATTCTTCTGTATATTATTCTTGTAAGCAGCTTCGATGCATGAGATGTTAAGCTGATTGTGCGATAATTCTCGCACTTGTCAGCTCTTGCCGTCTTCGGAATTGTGTGGCTGATGCTTTTCCGAAAGTCAGATGGTACGTCGCCAGACTCATATATTCTACACACCAACGCGAATAATCGTTTTGTTGCCTTTTATCCCAATGATTTTAGAAATTCTGATGGAATGTTATCTATCCCTCCTGCCTTATTTGACCGTAAGTCCTCCAAAGCTCCTTTAAATTCCGATTCTAATACTGGATCCTCTATCTCTTCTAAATCGACTACTGTTTCTTCTTCTATCACATCAGACAAATCTTCACACTCATAGAGGCTTTCAATGTATTCTTTCCACCTATCTGCTCTCTCCTCTGCATTTAAAAGTGGAATTCCCGTTGCACTCTTTATGTTACCACGTTGCTTTTAATGTCACCAAAGGTTGTTTTGACTTTCCTGTATGCTGAGTCTGTCCTTCCGACAATCATATCTTTTTCGATGTCTTCACATTCTTCTTGCAGCCATTTCGTCTTAGCTTCCCTGCACTTCCTATTTACTTCATTCCTCAGCGACTTATATTTCTGTATTCCTGATTTTCCCGGACCATGTTTCTACTTCCTCCTTTCATCAATCAACTGAAGTATTTCTTCTGTTACCCATGGTTTCTTCGCAGCTACCTTCTTTGTACCTATGTTTTCCTTCCCAACTTTTGTGATGGCCCTTTTTAGAGATGTCCATTCCTCTTCAACTGTACTGCCTACTGCGCTATTCCTTATTGCCGTATCTATAGCGTTAGAGAACTTCAAACGTATCTCGTCATTCCTTAGTACTTCCATATCCCACTTCTTTGCGTATTGATTCTTCTGACTAATGTCTTGAACTTTAGCCTACTCTTCATCACTACTATATTGTGATCTGAGTCTATATCTGCTCCTGGATACGCCTTACAATCCAGTATCTGATTTCGGAATCTCTGTCTGACCATGATGTAATCTAATTGAAATCTTCCCGTATCTCCCGGCCTTTTCAAGTATACCTCCTCCTCTTGTGATTCTTGAACAGGGTATTCGCTATTACTAGCTGAAACTTGTTACCGAACTCAATTAGTCTTTCTCCTCTTTCATTCCTTGTCCCAAGCCCATATTCTCCTGTAACCTTTTCTTCTACTCCTTCCCCTACAATTGCATTCCAGTCGCCCATGACTATTAGATTTTCGCCCCCCTTTTCATACTGCATTACCCTTTCAATATCCTCATACACTTTCTCTATCTGTTCATCTTCAGCTTGCAACGTCGGCATGTATACCTGAACTATCGTTGTCGGTGTTGGTCTGCTGTCGATTCTGATTAGAACAACCCGGTCACTGAACTGTTCACAGTAACACACCCTCTGCCCTACCTTCCTATTCATAACGAATCCTACACCTGTTATACCATTTTCTGCTGCTGTTGATATTACCCGATACTCATCTGACCAGAAATCCTTGTCTTCCTTCCACTTCACTTCACTGACCCCTACTATATCTAGATTGAGCCTTTGCATTTCCCTTTTCAGATTTTCTAGTTTCCCTACCACGTTCAAGCTTCTGAAATTCCACGCCCCGACTCGTAGAACGTTATCCTTTCGTAGATTATTCACTCTTTTTCTCATAGTAACCTCCCCCTTGGCAGTCGCCTCCCGGAGATCCGAATAGGGGACTATTCCGGAATCTTTTGCCAATGGAGAGGTCATCATGACACTTCTTCAATCACAGGCCACATGTCCTGTGGATACACGTTACGTGTCTTTAATGCAGTGGTTTCCATTGCCTTCTGCATCCTCATGTCGTTGATCATTGTTGATTCTTCCGCCTTTAGGGGCAATTTCCCATCCCTAGGACAAGAGAGTGCCCTGAACCTCTATCCGCTCCTCCGCCCTCTTTGACAAGGCCGTTGGCAGAATGAGGCTGACTTCTTATGACGGAAGTCTTCGGCCGCCAATGCTGATTATTTATGAAGATCTAGGCAGTGGCGGGGATCGAACACGGGACCGAATACGCTACCCCTAAACCACGGGTCATATGCGAAATCATTGGTGAAGCATGATGCCATCCTAAGCGATCCATTCGGCATGTTGTTGGACCCATCTCAACCGCACTGCATGGTGTCGTGGTTGCAAAGATGGATTTCGAGGGTGAAGTTGCGCATTATGCAGCCTATTTCGCACAGTTTTAGTCGTAACACGACGTCCTGTGGCTGCAAAAAAAAAAGCATTATTCAGCATGGTGGCGGTGCTGTTACGGTTCCTCCGAGCCGTAATATGTAGATAGTGGTAATCCATTACAGTATTAGCCCTTGGGCGGCCTGAGCGAGGCATGTCATCGACAGTTTCTGTCTCTCTGTATCTCCTCCATCACTGAACCACATCACTCCGAGACGCTTGGACACTCCCTTGCTGAGAGCTTCTCCTGCCACAAAGTAACAAAGCGGACGCGATCGGGCCGCGGTATTGACCGTCTAGGCATGGTTGAACTACAGACAACACGAGTCGTGTACCTCCTTCCTCGTGGAGTGACTGGAACTGATCGGCTGTCAGACCCCCTCCGTCTAATAGGCGCTGCTCATGCATGGTTGTTTTCATATTTGGGCGGGTTTAGTGACATCTCTGAACAGTCAAAGGGACTGTGCCTGTGATGCAATATCCACAGTCAAAGTCGAGCAGTTCTGGGAACTGGGTTGAGGGAAAACTTTTTTTAATGTGTGTAATTTGCACGATTCTCGCGAATATAATGTTAATGTGTGATGTTTCAGGTTTTGGGAGAAGACAACTGTTGCATGAAGTGAGTAGCTGAGGCAAAGTAATGAAGTACTGATTCGGCTGGTTCATTAAAGTGCGCGTCATTTATGACGGCGGCCGAGTTTAGGTTCCTTCTGCGCATCTGACGTCACAAAACACAGTTAGCCAATGAACAGAGAACGACGTTGCCAGAGCTCGACTGCAGTGCAGAACACGGACGAGTGTCTTCAGTTTTATAAACGTTCAGTCATAAATAAAGTAACTGAACAAAAGCAATGTCTTGATAGCAGACTTTCTTTTATAGAAAGTTTGGAAAAAGCATACTTTATACCAGTTGCTTCATATTCTATTAATTAATTAAACCAAACAAGCAAAAAGCCTCCTAATTCAGGCGATAGCAAGGAAAGGTGTTTGTATCATTCTCACTAACTACTTTTTCGCAATAAAGAACAGCGGTAATTGTTTATTTCCTATTGTACTTCGACGAAACGTGAGTAATTCATAATCATACCAACAGTGTTTGTCGGTATTTTGCGTGATAGTTTAAACTTCTCCGGGAGATATATTTAACAATGGGCTGCGTTAGTGTAATGGTTAAGGTGTATGGCTGCTAAACGAAAGGTTCTGAGTTCAAACCTTGATTGATGCTTAATATTTTCTTTATTGAAAAACAATATGGAAGTGTCTTACTTCATGAATTTTATTCGTTTGAATGTAATTTTTTGAAATTTTTAGTGGCAACTAAAATCGACCACATGGAAAGTATACGCTATGGACTTTAACCTCTGGAAACGCTTCAAAATTTTGTGCAATGGTTTACTACATCTAATGCTGCGCAATATCTGCGTTGAACATCGAAACAAAATTAAGTCATTAATGGGGGGAAGGTATCAGTCAAGAAGATGTGTAAAAATCAAATTTTTGGGCCAAATAGTTTTTGTGAAAGCGAATGATAAAGTGTGTCAAAGCAGTCGAAACACCATGTGTCTGCACAGGCGAGCAGTGCAATGATGACAAAATCGCGGAATGCGGGGAGCACGTCTCTGTAGCAGCGAAAGGGTTAATGCGGCCGTGGTGGCTTTACTTCGTAAACTGGGCGCTCCCCCCCTAAACGTAAGTTTGCGAACTACACTATGGCGCTGCTTCTCTTGGCGCGTGCAACTGGCAACGCAGCAATCTCCCGCGTCTGGGCAGGCATGCGCGAACCGCCAAGATAAAAGAATTGAACTATAGGTGCTAGAAAAACATTCTTCCTAATTAGCGGATGCTATTCACCACTGAGTTACTTGTTTCAGCAAAGAAACGGTAACTGATTTAAAATAGCTCCTGAAAGCCAGTTGTTTCAGCAACA
Source organism: Schistocerca serialis cubense (assembly GCF_023864345.2). Classification (NCBI taxonomy): domain Eukaryota; kingdom Metazoa; phylum Arthropoda; class Insecta; order Orthoptera; family Acrididae; genus Schistocerca; species Schistocerca serialis. The sequence goes on from NC_064638.1 coordinate 990,644,265, forward strand.
ATGGGGGCAAATTATAAGCCATCACTCATGAAGATTCTGGTTAGCGGTAGACGTGCTCACATTTCGTACAGCACGAACTGAGTGAAAACAGAGGGAGTTTAAGGCTGCTAGAAGTTGCATTAACATCTAGGTAAAGCAACAGGTACGGCAAGTGGGGTTGGGATGAGGGCGTGTAGTGACTGAAAGTCTGTCCATTAACTTTAGATGCAGTGAGCGGTCGTAACCATCTGCTGCAAGCTATACGCTGAAAATAGTAGGGTCACCTCTTTTGGACATTGTTAATTGAGCAATTATTAGGAAAAAGAGAAATCCAAAGAAACTAACACTGAAGTTCAGTAGTTATAGTTACGCATTTTCTGTCTTTGAGCATAAGCAACTATAAAAGAAGTATCCAGATGGTGCAGATGGACTGCAGAAAAATTTCAAGTCTGTGATGGGGTTCGCGTCCCGGTCCAAGTACAAATTTTCGTATGTTACTATTGGGTAATAAGTTTTCGCTTAATATGGGGTAGGAAGGCGGCGTTAACGTCCCGTCGACATCGAGATCGAGGTCATCAGAGTATACGTAAGACAGCGGAGGTTAAGGAATTTTCAGTCAGTGAATCAATTTCGAAATATTTCGTACAGCTGTGAATCGTCAACAGTGTCCGTTCTTTTAAACATGCAGGTAAGTATCACAGGACTAGGCAAGCGCACGACGATAATAGCATTGAAATTATAATGAAATCCAGACCTCTTAGCTGCTTACAGGCGTTGATAAATATCGACGGGGACAGTTAAAAACTGTGTGCCCCGACCGGAACTGGAACCCAGGACCTCCTGATTTGTACGGGAATACCGACCACTGACATTCCTTAACTGCGACTTTAAGCCGGCCGCTGTGACCGAGCGATTCTCGGTGATTCATTCCGGAACCACGCGGCTGCTACGATCGCAGCTTCGAATCCTGTCTCGGGTATGGATGTGTATGATGTCCTTAGGTTCAAATGGCTCTGAGCACTATGGGACTCAGCTTCTGAGGTCATTAGTCCCCTAGAGCTTAGAACTAGTTAAACCTAACTAACCTAAGGACACACATCCATGCCCGAGGCTGGATTCGAACCTGCGACCGTAGCGGTCTCGCGGTGCCAGACTGCAGCGCCTAGAACCGCACGGTCACTTCGGCCAGCTGTCCTTAGGTTAGTTAGGTAGTAGTTCTAAGTCTACTGGACTGATGACCTCAGATGTAAAGTCCCATAGTTCTCAGAGCCATTTGAACCATTTGAACTGTGACTTTAAAATATTCACCAGATTATGAGCAGCACGTGTCCGAAGAGTTTTGCGGCAAGTACTCTCACTTGATCAAATTTCGCTCGGCGGAGATAACAACATCCAGACGGTGCTTGTTGAATATCACGATTTGATCGCCCTAGCAAAGACGTGCCACCTCCGTGCAGCACTAGCGTAAATAGATTTTGATCAAGCCTTTGATAGATTTAGCCATAAATATCTTGCAGAAGATCTGACACACATGCCATTTCCACGAAAATTTATAGCTGTCGTGATTCGGTTACTCAGCAATGGTTCCTCCAAGGTGCTCGTCAATGAACATACGACAAAATCTCTAGTCGTAGTGAGATCGGTCAGACAAGGATGTCCCATATCAAGGACATTATATGCACTGGATCTCGACCCATTACTTTGCCGCCTACGACACCGCTTGACATGTATGACTTTTCGAGGATATACAGTTACGTGCAAGTCATATGCGGATGACCTGGTGCTGATAGTACGGAATGAAAACGAGATGAGTGTGACTTTAGATTGGATGCGCAAATATGGAACGGCCACTGGCAGCCGTATAAATATGGACAAGTTTGTAGCGATGTTATTGTTGGACTAACGGAAGAATGTGTAGCAGCCTTACGGCTCATGGGTACCTTGAATGCCTACATATTGCTTTTACCAGCGACTTATGTCGCACAGCAGCTTACAACTATAAGAGACTACTACAGTCAGACGCACGGGCGTTAGAGGGAACATCACACGGGCGTTAGACATGATCCAGCGAGTCAAGTGTGTTTACACCTACCTGTCGTCACGAATTACGCATTTCGCTCAAGTACTCCAAATGCCGGTAACGATAGCACGACGAATACTGGCGGTGTTCGGTTCCTTTGTAACTACAGGCCTACTGTTCAAAATAAGATACGACGCACTTACCCTCCCTCTTAGTAGGGGTGGACTTGGTCTTGCGCATGTTCGTGATCGAGCGGTGGCACTACATATCAGCACAATGTTAAAACTGTGGAGACGACATCAGACTTGTCTGACAGGGATCTTAATAGAAGAACTAGCCCCAGTTTCTCGAATGGCGCCAGTGGCGGTCCAGCACATTTCCCAGTCACTCCAGCATATACGCACTTTCTTTATAGATTACAGCTACGTTCAGACGACTCTGCCAGAAACCAGACCTGCAACGGCGCGTAACATATATCGGATACTAACGACCGGACGACACAGCCGTCCTCTTGAGGGGAAGCACCCACCTATCAATTGGCAAGTAGTATGGCGATCGATACACCGCGTTTCGTTACACACAGAGACACGTGCAACGTGGTATCTCACAGTAAATGGTAAAAGTGTCACCCGATCCAGACTCCATGCGATTCATATGACAGGTTCACCATTATGCCCTCTGTTCCAAACACTGGACAACGATGAACACCACCTCATATGCGGCCCTCGGCAGAAGTGTGACGTTTGGCGACGCGATTGATCGCATCCTTACTCCGAATGGAACAAAACAACATTGAACCAGGGATTATATTCTTTCGGACGGGACTTACTACCCACGTACCGAAAAGAATGCACTCACGTGGCTTCGAGGCCAGACGGAGCTCTATTTGTTCAGAGATGACACAAAGAATGTAATGGACTTCTGGACTTTTCTACAGGAACAACATCTGAAGATCGTGAACAATCCGAAATACCGACAGTATTTCTCTAACTTCCTATGGAGTGCGTTTCAAGAGCCCCCGCGCGATAGCTGTAACATCCAGGGCAGGAGAAGTTAAATTGTCGATGCGAAGAAAGCATGAACGGACTGTAAGAGTCAGTGGATACATTGTACTTTGTAACCTACCCCTCACTTATCGACCTTAATGACAGTGAAAAATTAAACCGCATGCATCTAATGGAAATTTGGGAAAAGCAATCGTCTCCGAAGTTAATCTGTTGGTAAAGGGGGAGGAAAGGGCTACATCTAAATGAAAGGAAAAATGCAAATGAAACTGGTGGAAATTAATTTTGAAAAGGGGTAAAGTTAATAAAGAAAGTAAATGTGCGGCCGTTACGTTAACAGTTAACTAGCAGAAATTAGATATTTGAGATTTTGGGGAAATTACGATCGCCAGTCCTATGGACAATTACTATAGTAACTGAAAAAGAAAGGTTGTTGTTGTCGTGGTCTTCAGTCCTGAGACTGGTTTGATGCAGCTCTCCATGCTACTCTATCCTGTGCAAGCTTCTTCATCTCCCATTACCTACTGCAACCTACATCCTTCTGAATCTGCTTAGTGTATTCATCTCTTGGTCTCCCTCTACGATTTTTACCCTCCACGCTGCCCTCCAATACTAAATTGGTGATCCCTTGATGCCTCAGAACATGTCCTACCAACCGATCCCTTCTTCTGGTCAAGTTGTGCCACAAACTTCTCTTCTCCTCAATCCTATTCAATACTTCCTCATTAGTTATGTGATCTACCCATCTAATCTTCAGCATTCTTCTGTAGCACCACATTTCTAAAGCTTCTGTTCTCTTCTTGTCCAAACTATTTATCGTCCATGTTTCACTTCCATACATGGCTACACTCCATACAAATACTCTCAGAAACGACTTCCTGACACTTCAATCTATACTCGATGTTAACAAATTTCTCTTCTTCAGAAACGCTTTCCTTGCCATTGCCAGTCTCCATTTTATATCCTCTCTACTTCGACCATCATCAGTTATTTTGCTCCCCAAATAGCAAAACTCCTTTACTACTTTAAGTGTCTCATTTCCTAATCTAATTCCCTCAGCATCACCCGAGTTAATTCGACTACATTCCATTATCCTCGTTTTGCTTTTGTTGATGTTCATCGTAAATCCTCCTTTCAAGACACTAGACTAAGGTTATTACACGTATAATTGGCACTAGAAGCGTGGTAACTGAAGGTTGACACGTGTAGCGTGAAAACTGAAAGTTTGTCAGAAGGAATAAATTTCGCTACACTCTGACTTAATTTAGCAAAAGAATTAATAAAACCGGAAAATTTAAAGTTAATTTAGTGACTGAAATTAATAATGAGCTTGGTTTCTGAAGCACATAGAAATTCAGTAAAATATGGCCAGTCTTGGGCTACCTCAACAATCATTTCAAAAGCTACTTGAATCTACGCAATTTAGAAATAAGAGATTTAACTTTGAACTTGAATTAAATGATTCTGAACAATTAACAATAGTAAAATTTAGTACGTACCAAGCTGAGCTGCAGTCACAGGTAAGCTAAAATACGGTAACAAAACTCGCACTCTTAATTTGTGCTTGGGTAATCTAAATATTGTAGCCAGCTAACTGAAATTTGAAATTAAAGCAATGAAATCGAATGATATTACTTTAATGCTGGCGTTTTAATTTCAACGACACTCGGGTTTATTTCGGAAAAGGAAGGGACCCTGCTTGGTAATGCAATTGGGACAATGAGCAACAAAGGTTCATGCTACGTTGCTGTAATTTAGTGAGAAAAATTTAACAGTTTGAAAAGCTGAGGTCTGCCATACAGTTCTAAAACTTTAAGTGCTACTAGTCATCCTTGTTGGTTGATTGAAGGTCTGATGTCGTCGATCGAGGAGGTGGCGACAGTCACTCATTGTCGGCCGTCGCTGTTGCAGAAGCTGGATGTTGGCGCGCCTTCTTCTCGACACGGCCTCCAGCCGAAACGGGCTCTTGATGTGTGCCAGTTAACGCTTCCCGTCCGCGACACCATGCCAGAAACTAACACAGGAAGTCGAGTGCAATTACATGCTGCCAAATCCCGAAAGTGCGGCAACTCGCGGGAGCGTCTCACAACACACCTGCTCCACTGCCCTCCTCCAGCCAGACTCTGCTCTGCCCGCGCTCCACGCGACAGAGTTAACACTACCAAAGATCCTAAACACTTTGGTTCTTCACACGACCTAACGATGTATTCGTTCGATAGCATAGTTTTCCCTAGGCCAGACCCAGCGTATAAATACAAATAATATTCACAAAACAAACCAATTATACATTGACTTAAATGCTTATATATATATATTATATATATATATATATATATATATATATATATATATATATAAACAGTAAAACAATTACAATAAAGAGACAGAAATATCATATCTTCAGGTGACAAAATAAGGAAAAAAATTATACTACAATAGATGGAAATAGGAGGATGTGCATTTCCGGCGTTACACGTGCCCCACATTGTCTGAGGATGTTCGTGTAACCTAAACAAACTCAGAAAATGTCCAAAAATGAAACAGCGGAAATGCATATGCTCAAAACATCAACAAAATTTAGCATTCGTCTAATTACTCATAAATCAATTTTTAGACCATAATAGTTGAGTGGAGACACTCCTAATCTTATTCCACTCTGTCATCTTGCTCAAAATAAAACAGGTTGACAACATATTAAAATTCATAGAAAACATAGAAAATGGTTTAGCTATTCTAAAATCTTCAAAATTCCTAACAGTATCAAGAAATGGAATTCTATTTACAAAATTAGCCAGAGTACATGGTCATAAAAAACAGGTATATCAAAATACGCAAATTAATAAATAATTACATAGAATATACATTTTATATAACCTTTTCATAAATAAATATTCTCGTCATGAGAGTCCACTTAACGCTAAACAAGAAAATAATATGCAGCAGATCGACAAAAACATACATATTGACAGCAGGATTCTTTCACATCAGCTGTCCGGGAAGAAAAACAACTCCGTCTTCCGTACCCGCAAGTACAAAGAATGCCGACAGCGGCATAAGAGCCGACAGTGGCACTAGAGCCGACAGCGGCTCCGCCTCGCCAGTATTGTTGCGCCCGCCTGTGCGGCACGCTTGATCTCACTCGCCCTTGTAACCGCATTTGCAGAACGTCCGTTTCACTGAATTCTTTCGGAAAAACTCACTCCCGAGTAATCTCAAGGAGTCCATCAACACTATCACAGTGGATAACTCAACACTGTCCATCATCACACGCATGTACTAGGCTGAAACTTAAAACAGCGTCTAAGTACATCGGCAATGACTAGTAAATCACATATTTATGAAATCTTACAGCTAGTTACAAAATCATATTTACGTTCCTTAATCTACTGTGACTCAGCTGAAAACTTAAAATAGCAGCTTGGATTTTTCAATTGATTAATAATCTGTTACTCTTAAATCATTTAGTCAAAATTAATTACTTATTAATTACAACTTCCTTAATGTCCTCTTGGTCAGGCAAAAGCATGGCAATCTAGCAAATCGTTAAATCTTATACTCTATGCTTACATACTGTACAAATTATCCTTTCTGTGGTATTAATCAATCCTAGGTTGGTACAATTTCAAGTCTACAATGTTCCGTATACCTAATAGTTTTCCAGAGCTTGGATACTCTAAGCAATAAGCATTTGTGTGAGGTATACCAATGACTTTATATGGTCCATTATAAACAAACTTAAATTTAGAGATTTCATTGTCTATCTCGCTCGATTTCGCATGAGCTTTTACAAGCACTAAGTCTCCGATTGCAAACTTATCAAAACGCGCTTTAGCGTCATGACGACTTATGCGAGCTTCGGCTTTTAGCTTCATTATTTCTCGCACACTCTTATTCTTCATTATTACTTCATACAGGCCTCGTCTTTGTTCGTGTGTTACGTTTGACACACCGTCTACAATACTTTCCAATTCACTTTCTACACTATTGTCAATGCCGAGATTCATCACATTACAGTAGTTCAAATTCATACCTACGTCAATACCATCCGGCCAGTTAACAATGTGTATAGGCTGATATTACCTATGCACACCGTATCCTGCCTCGTCAAAACTAGCTACTATTGTTTTATCTTGTGACGTACATGTCAAAGTTTTGTTTTCGAAATTAATCACTGCACGGTACTTTAATAGCCAATCTAACCCGATAATTACTTCCGTAGTTAAGTCTGGCACGACGACCAACTCTTGTTCAAATCGTGTCCCACATATCTCGAAGTTGAGAAAAATCTGTTTTGTGACCGGTTTACTGGCCTTCCCAGTAGCACCGATAATTTTCACTCCTGTTACTGGCACAACTACGATACCAGGTCTGTCTTTCAGTAACTCAAATATTTTCCTAGACACAGCACTCAATTCTGCACCGTTGTCAATCAACACGTTTAGTTGTAGGCCGTGAATATTAACAGACACTACTATCTGTCTACACTTATCCTCAACTGTTTCTTTATTTTCCCACAATAAATCCTCGTTTATATCCAGGTCATTCCAGAAAAAAACCATCCGGCTTTGATCCTAAATCCGGCTTATCTGGCGGCTTTTTCAGCCTCTGTTCACATACAGTGTTGATTTCAACACGTTTGTCCTGAGGCTTATTCTGTAGCTTCGCCTCCAATACCGAAACCTTTTCCTGTAACTCGTCAAGTAGTGAGTGTTGCTTTGCTATCAATTCACTAATTGTCACCTTCGTTGATTCCTCTTTGGCCAGATTGATCTCATCTGCCAATCTACCTGGAGGAATGTGCGCAGTAGTATCTGCAATTATTTCCTCTGGATCTGCGCAACCCATACTGCTATCGTCCGACCGTATAACGTCAGCTCTAACCTCATACACGGTGTAATCTGCGTGCTTTTCTACCAATCGTGTCCGGCTATCACTAAAATTCTCGTAATCTTTCTCCTTAATACTCTCGCAATGTCTAAACTGGAGTTTTGCGTCGGATGGGTCGGCTACTTCTACCACTATAACTTTCGGTAAAGTCTGCCGGTTAGGGCCAGAACTTTTCGTTACTACTTCAACATCCAATTACTGCGGGACGAAACACGACGAATCTTGCTCGTGCTCCCCATTAATATCAACTATTTCTGGTAAAGTCTGCCTATTAGGGCCAGAACTTTCTACCACTTCACAAACACTATCTTCCTGCGGGACGAGACGCGGCAAATCCTGCCCGCGCTCCCCATAAACACTTCTCCCGTACAGGCCGCTATAATCTCTTAGTTCGTCGTATAAGCGACCGAACTGCCTTAACCAGACCTCATCCCTCTCTGCATCCCCTCGCTCGATGACGGACGTGTTATCCGACATCTGATCTTCTCTCAACATTGCGAATCATTCTTAAACTCAATCTCCAGTACCGTTGTGGGTGTTACAGCTACCAGTTTATAATCGATTTCCGGAACACTACTTAAATTGTTCTCACTGTCTGTGATGTATTTTCTACTGCTGTGTCCACAGCTGATCTACTACTTGTGGGCGCACTCCTTTCTCTTAACACTGACACACTCTCCCGCTGTTGATTATTCCATACGGAATTTTCATAACGACGACACCTGGATTTTCTCCTGTTATTGGGCCGCCAAAATTTCTCCACGCCCGGTCGGTCCCTCACCGGTGCGGCTAATGGTTTCCCTCTCTCGTCCCAGCAGATCTGCCTCCCAGATGCTGCTGAGGCGGCTTATCACACCCTCTGGCGTTATTACTATTCTGTGAAGCCCGTATCACGTTAGTATGATACTGGTTTCCGTCATTCTTGTTATTATTTACATTGTACCGATTGTCATTACGGCCCGAACCTCTTTTGTTATTGCTGCCAAGATTGTGTTATGCATTATTCCCATACTTATCATTGTTGTAGTTGCTGTGGTATCCGTTGTTGTTACCACGGCCTCTACCACTGTCACGATTATTGCGTCAATTGTCCTCGTCCTCAACTCTTTCCAAGAAATCATTGACTGTCCCGTAATTGCTTCCTACGTAGCGTTTTGTATCATCTGGAAGCTTCTTGTAGAGTTCCCAGACTATTTCGGATTCCGTGCGGCGATCACGCAAATATTACAACTTGCGGATCCAGCCCTCACAAAACTCCTTCATCGAGCCGCGCGAATTCGCATCTAAAGGCCTCGATACGACAAATTCGCGCCAGACACTTTGTTGTTTTTGCTCTTATCAGTATTCAGCCAGAAACAAATTTTTAAACTCGTCAAAAGTCAGGTTCGTAATGTTGAGGTTTAAACCACAACGCTTGGCATCACCAGCCAACACGTCAATAACCGCATTAATTTTTCTCTCATTAGTCCATGATCTGGGTAAAACTCTTTCACAATTTTTTATGAAATCCGTCGCGTGTGTACCGTCTTTTTTCAAGGGGTCGAACCGCTCCTCTTTCGTCAACAATTCCGAACTGTGTGCACAGATTGGCACATAGCTCTGTTTTTCGTCAAGTTTCTTTTCTAATTCCGAAACTCTCGTAATTACTTGGCAAGTGGTTGTCATAATCGTTTCCACTTTCTCTTCGCAGGTATTAGCCTGCTTTCTCACTTTGGTATCTACTTCGGATACTAAAGCCTTTAAAGATTCCACCTTCTTTTGATCCTCTTTTTTCACTAATGGAATTTGTTCCATCATCTTATTCTCGATGATCGGAGCAACTGCTTCTCCTACACTTTTCTCGATTCTGCTAATTTCGGAATAAATACGAGTATTTATGCTCGCAATTTTCGCCTGAACGCCTATCGTTTCCTGTTTAGGATTACCGATTTCGGTATTAATCACAACAATATCTTCTTTGATTTTGTCAACTTTTGTGTTAACAACTCCAACATTGTTGTTAACAACATTAATAGCTTTGTTCTAATTGTCTAGCTCCCATTCAATTTTTTCAGACTGAGCTTCTTGCTTGGCAGCCTGAGCTTTAATTTCTGCCGATTCACTCTTGATTTCGTTAATCAAAACATTTAATAAATCAGTTAAATTCCCGGAAACTACAGGTTTTACTTCCGTAGCAGCCTCGTCTTTAATTGTCCCTCCATATTCGTCATCAAGGGGTTCAGATTTGATTATCACTTCCGATTGCGAGACATTTTCTAACGTTTGGAATTCCATTTCTGCTCTTTGTTGCGTTTCGGCGGTCGCGTCTTTCATGCTAGCCGCCTGCCTCTGAAAAATGGGTGCCGCGGTGCGCGTTTCCCACTGTTCGACCGATTGTTCCGTATCCAAGTCTACCAAATTTTGGTAATTGTTGCCTTCACTCATTTTAATAGTTTTCAATATAACTGCCAAATCTCAAATATAATTAGGATTACTCCCACTACCTATTCTCGCTGACATAACGGCCTGTTCGTAACCAGTACTTTGTTACGAGATTTGCACAATACGAAATTCGTGTCCAGAACAACCTCAAATCTGAAGATTGTCCTGCCTCCAGGTCGCCACGTGTAACCTCCCCCTCACTTACCGACCTTAATGGCAGTGAATAATTAAACCGCGTGCACCTAATGGAAATTTGGGAAAAGCAATCGTCACCGAAGTTAATCTGTCGGTAAAGAGGGAGGAAAGGGCTACATCTAAATGAAAGGAAAAATGCAAATGAAACTGGTGGAAATTAATTTTGAAAAGGGGCCAAGTTAATAAAGAAAGTAAATGTGCGGCCGTTACGTTAACAATTAACTAGCAGTAATTAGATATTTGAGATTTGGGGGAAATTACAGTCGCCAGTTCTATGGACAATTACTATAGTAACTGAAAAAGAAAGGTTGTTGTTGATGTGGTCTTCAGTCCTGAGACTGGTTTGATGCAGCTCTCCATGCTACTCTATCCTGTGCAAGCTTCTTCATCTCCCAGTACCTACTGCAACCTACATCCTTCTGAATCTGCTTAGTGTATTCATCTCTTGGTCTCCCTCTACGATTTTTACCCTCCACGCTGCCCTCCAATACTAAATTGGTGATCCCTTGATTCCTCAGAACATGTCCTACCAACCGATCCCATCTTCTGGTCAAGTTGTGCCACAAACTTCTCTTCTCCTCAATCCTATTCAATACTTCCTCATTAGTTATGTGATCTACCCATCTAATCTTCAGCATTCTTCTGTAGCACCACATTTCTAAAGCTTCTGTTCTCTTCTTGTCCAAACTATTTATCGTCCATGTTTCACTTCCATACATGGCTACACTCCATACAAATACTCTCAGAAACGACTTCCTGACACTTCAATCTATACTCGATGTTAACAAATTTCTCTTCTTCAGAAATGCTTTCCTTGCCATTGCCAGTCTCCATTTTATATCCTCTCTACTTCGACCATCATCAGTTATTTTGCTCCCCAAATAGCAAAACTCCTTTACTACTTTAAGTGTCTCATTTCCTAATCTAATTCCCTCAGCATCACCCGAGTTAATTCGACTACATTCCATTATCCTCGTTTTGCTTTTGTTGATGTTCATCGTAAATCCTCCTTTCAAGACACTAGACTAAGGTTATTACACGTATAATTGGCACTAGAAGCGTGGCAACTGACGGTTGACACGTGTAGTGTGACAACTGAAAGTTTTTCAGAAGGAATAAATTTCGCTACACTCTGACTTAATTTAGCAAAAGAATTAATAAAACCGGAAAATTTAAAGTTAATTTAGTGACTGAAATTAATAGTGAGCTTGGTTTCTGAAGCACATCGAAATTCAGTAAAATACTGTTAGTCTTGGGCTACCTCAACAGTCATTTCAAAAGCTACTTGAATCTCGCAATTTACAAATAAGGGGTTTAACTTTGAACTTGAATTAAATGATTCTGAACAATTAACAATAATAAAATTTAGTACGTACCAAGCTGAGCTGCAGTCACAGGTAAGCTAAAATACGGTAACAAAACTCGCACTCTTAATTTGTGCTTGGGTAATCTAAATATTGTAGCCAGCTATGAATATCTTAACTGAAATTTGAAATTAAAGCAATGAAATCGAATGATATTACTTTAATGCTGGCGTTTTAATTTCAACGACACTCGGGTTTATTTCGGAAAAGGAAGGGACCCTGCTTGGTAATGCAATTGGGACAATGAGCAACAAAGGTTCATGCTACGTTGCTGTAATTTAGTGAGAAAAATTTAACAGTTTGAAAAGCTGAGGTCTGCCATACAGTTCTAAAACTTTAAGTGCTACTAGTCATCCTTGTTGGTTGATTGAAGGTCTGATGTCGTCGATCGAGGAGGTGGCGACAGTCACTCATTGTCGGCCGTCGCTGTTGCAGAAGCTGGATGTTGGCGCGCCTTCTTCTCGACACGGCCTCCAGCCGAAACGGGCTCTTGATGTGTGCCAGTTAACGCTTCCCGTCCGCGACACCATGCCAGAAACTAACACAGGAAGTCGAGTGCTATTACATGCTGCCAAATCCCGAAAGTGCGGCAACTCGCGGGAGCGTCTCACAACACACCTGCTCCACTGCCCTCCTCCAGCCAGACTCTGCTCTGCCCGCGCTCCACGCGACAGAGTTAACACTACCAAAGATCCTAAACACTTTGGTTCTCCACACGACCTAACGATGTATTAATTCGATAGCATAGTTTTCCCTAGGCCAGACCCATCGTATAAATACAAATAATATTCACAAAACAAACCAATTATACATTGACATAAATGCTTATACATATATATATATCTATATATATATATATATATATATATATATATTTATATATATAAACAGTAAAACAATTACAATAAAGAGACAGAAATATCATATCTTCAGGTGACAAAATAAGGAAAAAAATTATACTACAATAGATGGAAATAGGAGGATATGCATTTCCGGCGTTACACGTGCCCCACATTGTCTGAGGATGTTCGTGTAACCTAAACAAACTCAGAAAATGTCCAAAAATGAAACAGCGGAAATGCATATGCTCAAAACATCAACAAAATTTAGCATTCGTCTAATTACTCATAAATCAATTTTTAGACCATAATAGTTGAGTGGAGACACTCCTAATCTTATTCCACTCTGTCATCTTGCTCAAAATAAAACAGGTTGACAACATATTAAAATTCATAGAAAACATAGAAAATGGTTTAGCTATTCTAAAATCTTCAAAATTCCTAACAGTATCAAGAAATGGAATTCTATTTACAAAATTAGCCAGAGTACATGGTCATAAAAAACAGGTATATCAAAATACGCAAATTAATAAATAATTACATAGAATATACATTTTATATAACCTTTTCATAAATAAATATTCTCGTCATGAGAGTCCACTTAACGCTAAACAAGAAAATAATATGCAGCAGATCGACAAAAACATACATATTGACAGCAGGATTCTTTCACATCAGCTGTCCGGGAAGAAAAACAACTCCGCCTTCCGTACCCGCAAGTACAAAGAATGCCGATAGCGGCACAAGAGCCGACAGTGGCACTAGAGCCGACAGCGGCTCCGCCTCGCCAGTATTGTTGCGCCCGCCTGTGCGGCACGCTTGATCTCACTCGCCCTTGTAACCGCATTTGCAGAACGTCCGTTTCACTGAATTCTTTCGGAAAAACTCACTCCCGAGTAATCTCAAGGAGTCCATCAACACTATCACAGTGGATAACTCAACACTGTCCATCATCACACGCATGTACTAGGCTGAAACTTAAAACAGCGTCTAAGTACATCGGCAATGACTAGTAAATCACATATTTATGAAATCTTACAGCTAGTTACAAAATCATATTTACGTTCCTTAATCTACTGTGACTCAGCTGAAAACTTAAAATAGCAGCTTGGATTTTTCAATTGATTAATAATCTGTTACTCTTAAATCATTTAGTCAAAATTAATTACTTATTAATTACAACTTCCTTAATGTCCTCTTGGTCAGGCAAAAGCATGGCAATCTAGCAAATCGTTAAATCTTATACTCTATGCTTACATACTGTACAAATTATCCTTTCTGTGGTATTAATCAATCCTAGGTTGGTACAATTTCAAGTCTACAATGTTCCGTATACCTAATAGTTTTCCAGAGCTTGGATACTCTAAGCAATAAGCATTTGTGTGAGGTATACCAATGACTTTATATGGTCCATTATAAACAAACTTAAATTTAGAGATTTCATTGTCTATCTCGCTCGATTTCGCATGAGCTTTTACAAGCACTAAGTCTCCGATTGCAAACTTATCAAAACGCGCTTTAGCGTCATGACGACTTATGCGAGCTTCGGCTTTTAGCTTCATTATTTCTCGCACACTCTTATTCTTCATTATTACTTCATACAGGCCTCGTCTTTGTTCGTGTGTTACGTTTGACACACCGTCTACAATACTTTCCAATTCACTTTCTACACTATTGTCAATGCCGAGATTCATCACATTACAGTAGTTCAAATTCATACCTACGTCAATACCATCCGGCCAGTTAACAATGTGTATAGGCTGATATTACCTATGCACACCGTATCCTGCCTCGTCAAAACTAGCTACTATTGTTTTATCTTGTGATGTACATGTCAAAGTTTTGTTTTCGAAATTAATCACTGCACGGTACTTTAATAGCCAATCTAACCCGATAATTACTTCCGTAGTTAAGTCTGGCACGACGACCAACTCTTGTTCAAATCGTGTCCCACATATCTCGAAGTTGAGAAAAATCTGTTTTGTGACCGGTTTACTGGCCTTCCCAGTAGCACCGATAATTTTCACTCCTGTTACTGGCACAACTACGATACCAGGTCTGTCTTTCAGTAACTCAAATATTTTCCTCCTGTTAAAGCAATGAAATCGAATGATATTACTTTAATGCTGGCATTTTAATTTCAACGACACTCGGGTTTATTTCGGAAAAGGAAGGGACCCTGCTTGGTAATGCAATTGGGACAATGAGCAACAAAGGTTCATGCTACGTTGCTGTAATTTAGTGAGAAAAATTTAACAGTTTGAAAAGCTGAGGTCTGCATTACAGTTCTAAAACTTTAAGTGCTACTAGTCATCCTTGTTGGTTGATTGAAGGTCTGATGTCGTCGATCGAGGAGGTGGCGACAGTCACTCATTGTCGGCCGTCGCTGTTGCAGAAGCTGGATGTTGGCGCGCCTTCTTCTCGACACGGCCTCCAGCCGAAACGGGCTCTTGATGTGTGCCAGTTAACGCTTCCCGTCCGCGACACCATGCCAGAAACTAACACAGGAAGTCGAGTGCAATTACATGCTGCCAAATCCCGAAAGTGCGGCAACTCGCGGGAGCGTCTCACAACACACCTGCTCCACTGCCCTCCTCCAGCCAGACTCTGCTCTGCCCGCGCTCCACGCGACAGAGTTAACACTACCAAAGATCCTAAACACTTTGGTTCTCCACACGACCTAACGATGTATTCGTTCGATAGCATAGTTTTCCCTAGGCCAGACCCAGCGTATAAATACAAATAATATTCACAAAACAAACCAATTATACATTGACATAAATGCTTATATATATATATATATATTATATATATTTTATATATATATATATATATATATATATATATATATATATATATATAAACAGTAAAACAATTACAATAAAGAGACAGAAATATCATATCTTCAGGTGACAAAATAAGGAAAAAAATTATACTACAATAGATGGAAATAGGAGGATATGCATTTCCGGCGTTACACGTGCCCCACATTGTCTGAGGATGTTCGTGTAACCTAAACAAACTCAGAAAATGTCCAAAAATGAAACAGCGGAAATGCATATGCTCAAAACATCAACAAAATTTAGCATTCGTCTAATTACTCATAAATCAATTTTTAGACCATAATAGTTGAGTGGAGACACTCCTAATCTTATTCCACTCTGTCATCTTGCTCAAAATAAAACAGGTTGACAACATATTAAAATTCATAGAAAACATAGAAAATGGTTTAGCTATTCTAAAATCTTCAAAATTCCTAACAGTATCAAGAAATGGAATTCTATTTACAAAATTAGCCAGAGTACATGGTCATAAAAAACAGGTATATCAAAATACGCAAATTAATAAATAATTACATAGAATATACATTTTATATAACCTTTTCATAAATAAATATTCTCGTCATGAGAGTCCACTTAACGCTAAACAAGAAAATAATATGCAGCAGATCGACAAAAACATACATATTGACAGCAGGATTCTTTCACATCTGCTGTCCGGGAAGAAAAACAACTCCGCCTTCCGTACCCGCAAGTACAAAGAATGCCGACAGCGGCACAAGAGCCGACAGTGGCACTAGAGCCGACAGCGGCTCCGCCTCGCCAGTATTGTTGCGCCCGCCTGTGCGGCACGCTTGATCTCACTCGCCCTTGTAACCGCATTTGCAGAACGTCCGTTTCACTGAATTCTTTCGGAAAAACTCACTCCCGAGTAATCTCAAGGAGTCCATCAACACTATCACAGTGGATAACTCAACACTGTCCATCATCACACGCATGTACTAGGCTGAAACTTAAAACAGCGTCTAAGTACATCGGCAATGACTAGTAAATCACATATTTATGAAATCTTACAGCTAGTTACAAAATCATATTTACGTTCCTTAATCTACTGTGACTCAGCTGAAAACTTAAAATAGCAGCTTGGATTTTTCAATTGATTAATAATCTGTTACTCTTAAATCATTTAGTCAAAATTAATTACTTATTAATTACAACTTCCTTAATGTCCTCTTGGTCAGGCAAAAGCATGGCAATCTAGCAAATCGTTAAATCTTATACTCTATGCTTACATACTGTACAAATTATCCTTTCTGTGGTATTAATCAATCCTAGGTTGGTACAATTTCAAGTCTACAATGTTCCGTATACCTAATAGTTTTCCAGAGCTTGGATACTCTAAGCAATAAGCATTTGTGTGAGGTATACCAATGACTTTATATGGTCCATTATAAACAAACTTAAATTTAGAGATTTCATTGTCTATCTCGCTCGATTTCGCATGAGCTTTTACAAGCACTAAGTCTCCGATTGCAAACTTATCAAAACGCGCTTTAGCGTCATGACGACTTATGCGAGCATTGGCTTTTAGCTTCATTATTTCTCGCACACTCTTATTCTTCATTATTACTTCATACAGGCCTCGTCTTTGTTCGTGTGTTACGTTTGACACACCGTCTACAATACTTTCCAATTCACTTTCTACACTATTGTCAATGCCGAGATTCATCACATTACAGTAGTTCAAATTCATACCTACGTCAATACCATCCGGCCAGTTAACAATGTGTATAGGCTGATATTACCTATGCACACCGTATCCTGCCTCGTCAAAACTAGCTACTATTGTTTTATCTTGTGACGTACATGTCAAAGTTTTGTTTTCGGAATTAATCACTGCACGGTACTTTAATAGCCAATCTAACCCGATAATTACTTCCGTAGTTAAGTCTGGCACGACGACCAACTCTTGTTCAAATCGTGTCCCACATATCTCGAAGTTGACAAAAATCTGTTTTGTGGTGTGATGATGTTGGGGTTGTGGGGCGCTCAACGGCGTGGTTAGCAGCGCCCGTACAATTATCCAATCTTTGCTCAGTCCAATTTCGCCACTTTCCTGGATGATGATGAAATGATGAGGACAACACAAACACCCAGTCATCTCGAGGCAGGTGAAAATCCCTGACCCCGCCGGGAATCGAACCCGGGACCCCGTGCTCGGGAAGCGAGAACGCTACCGCGAGACCACGAGCGGCGGACAAATCTGTTTTGTGACCGGTTTACTGGCCTTCCTAGTAGCACCGATAATTTTCACTCCTGTTACTGGCACAACTACGATACCAGGTCTGTCTTTCAGTAACTCAAATATTTTCCTAGACACAGCACTCAATTCTGCACCGTTGTCAATCAACACGTTTAGTTGTAGGCCGTGAATATTAACAGACACTACTATCTGTCTACACTTATCCTCAACTGTTTCTTTATTTTCCCACAATAAATCCTCGTTTATATCCAGGTCATTCCAGAAAAAAACCATCCGGCTTTGATCCTAAATCCGGCTTATCTGGCGGCTTTTTCAGCCTCTGTTCACATACAGTGTTGATTTCAACACGTTTGTCCTGAGGCTTATTCTGTAGCTTCGCCTCCAATACCGAAACCTTTTCCTGTAACTCGTCAAGTAGTGAGTGTTGCTTTGCTATCAATTCACTAATTGTCACCTTCGTTGATTCCTCTTTGGCCAGATTGATCTCATCTGCCAATCTACCTGGAGGAATGTGCGCAGTAGTATCTGCAATTATTTCCTCTGGATCTGCGCAACCCATACTGCTATCGTCCGACCGTATAACGTCAGCTCTAACCTCATACACGGTGTAATCTGCGTGCTTTTCTACCAATCGTGTCCGGCTATCACTAAAATTCTCGTAATCTTTCTCCTTAATACTCTCGCAGTGTCTAAACTGGAGGTTTGCGTCGGATGGGTCGGCTACTTCTACCACTATAACTTTCGGTAAAGTCTGCCGGTTAGGGCCAGAACTTTTCGTTACTACTTGAACATCCAATTACTGCGGGTCGAAACACGACGAATCTTGCTCGTGCTCCCCATTAATATCAACTATTTCTGGTAAAGTCTGCCTATTAGGGCCAGAACTTTCTACCACTTCACAAACACTATCTTCCTGCGGGACGAGACGCGGCAAATCCTGCCCGCGCTCCCCATAAACACTTCTCCCGTACAGGCCGCTATAATCTCTTAGTTCGTCGTATAAGCGACCGAACTGCCTTAACCAGACCTCATCCCTCTCTGCATCCCCTCGCTCGATGACGGACGTGTTATCCGACATCTGATCTTCTCTCAACATTGCGAATCATTCTTAAACTCAATCTCCAGTACCGTTGTGGGTGTTACAGCTACCAGTTTATAATCGATTTCCGGAACACTACTTAAATTGTTCTCACTGTCTGTGATGTATTTTCTACTGCTGTGTCCACAGCTGATCTACTACTTGTGGGCGCACTCCTTTCTCTTAACACTGACACACTCTCCCGCCGTTGATTATTCCATACGGAATTTTCATAACGACGACACCTGGATTTTCTCCTGTTATTGGGCCGCCAAAATTTCTCCACGCCCGGTCGGTCCCTCACCGGTGCGGCTAATGGTTTCCCTGTCTCGTCCCAGCAGATCTGCCTCCCAGATGCTGCTGAGGCGGCTTATCAGACCCTCTGGCGTTATTACTATTCTGTGAAGCCCGTATCACGTTAGTATGATACTGGTTTCCGTCATTCTTGTTATTATTTACATTGTACCGATTGTCATTACGGCCCGAACCTCTTTTGTTATTGCTGCCAAGATTGTGTTATGCATTATTCCCATACTCATCATTGTTGTAGTTGCTGTGGTATCCGTTGTTGTTACCACGGCCTCTACCACTGTCACGATTATTGCGTCAATTGTCCTCGTCCTCAACTCTTTCCAAGAAATCATTGACTGTCCCGTAATTGCTTCCTACGTAGCGTTTTGTATCATCTGGAAGCTTCTTGTAGAGTTCCCAGACTATTTCGGATTCCGTGCGGCGATCACGCAAATATTACAACTTGCGGATCCAGCCCTCACAAAACTCCTTCATCGAGCCGCGCGAATTCGCATCTAAAGGCCTCGATACGACAAATTCGCGCCAGACACTTTGTTGTTTTTGCTCTTATCAGTATTCAGCCAGAAACAAATTTTTAAACTCGTCAAAAGTCAGGTTCGTAATGTTGAGGTTTAAACCACAACGCTTGGCATCACCAGCCAACACGTCAATAACCGCATTAATTTTTCTCTCATTAGTCCATGATCTGGGTAAAACTCTTTCACAATTTTTTATGAAATCCGTCGCGTGTGTACCGTCTTTTTTCAAGGGGTCGAACCGCTCCTCTTTCGTCAACAATTCCGAACTGTGTGCACAGATTGGCACATAGCTCTGTTTTTCGTCAAGTTTCTTTTCTAATTCCGAAACTCTCGTAATTACTTGGCAAGTGGTTGTCATAATCGTTTCCACTTTCTCTTCGCAGGTATTAGCCTGCTTTCTCACTTTGGTATCTACTTCGGATACTAAAGCCTTTAAAGATTCCACCTTCTTTTGATCCTCTTTTTTCACTAATGGAATTTGTTCCATCATCTTATTCTCGATGATCGGAGCAACTGCTTCTCCTACACTTTTCTCGATTCTGCTAATTTCGGAATAAATACGAGTATTTATGCTCGCAATTTTCGCCTGAACGCCTATCGTTTCCTGTTTAGGATTACCGATTTCGGTATTAATCACAACAATATCTTCTTTGATTTTGTCAACTTTTGTGTTAACAACTCCAACATTGTTGTTAACAACATTAATAGCTTTGTTCTAATTGTCTAGCTCCCATTCAATTTTTTCAGACTGAGCTTCTTGCTTGGCAGCCTGAGCTTTAATTTCTGCCGATTCACTCTTGATTTCGTTAATCAAAACATTTAATAAATCAGTTAAATTCCCGGAAACTACAGGTTTTACTTCCGTAGCAGCCTCCTCTTTAATTGTCCCTCCATATTCGTCATCAAGGGGTTCAGATTTGATTATCACTTCCGATTCCGAGACATTTTCTAAAGTTTGGAATTCCATTTCTGCTCTTTGTTGCGTTTCGGCGTTCGCGTCTTTCATGCTAGCCGCCTGCCTCTGAAAAATGGGTGCCGCGGTGCGCGTTTCCCACTGTTCGACCGATTGTTCCGTATCCAAGTCTACCAAATTTTGGTAATTGTTGCCTTCACTCATTTTAATAGTTTTCAATATAACTGCCAAATCTCAAATATAATTAGGATTACTCCCACTACCTATTCTCGCTGACATAACGGCCTGTTCGTAACCAGTACTTTGTTACGAGATTTGCACAATACGAAATTCGTGTCCAGAACAACCTCAAATCTGAAGATTGTCCTGCCTCCAGGTCGCCACGTGTAACCTCCCCCTCACTTACCGACCTTAATGGCAGTGAATAATTAAACCGCGTGCACCTAATGGAAATTTGGGAAAAGCAATCGTCACCGAAGTTAATCTGTCGGTAAAGAGGGAGGAAAGGGCTACATCTAAATGAAAGGAAAAATGCAAATGAAACTGGTGGAAATTAATTTTGAAAAGGGGCCAAGTTAATAAAGAAAGTAAATGTGCGGCCGTTACGTTAACAATTAACTAGCAGTAATTAGATATTTGAGATTTGGGGGAAATTACAGTCGCCAGTTCTATGGACAATTACTATAGTAACTGAAAAAGAAAGGTTGTTGTTGATGTGGTCTTCAGTCCTGAGACTGGTTTGATGCAGCTCTCCATGCTACTCTATCCTGTGCAAGCTTCTTCATCTCCCAGTACCTACTGCAACCTACATCCTTCTGAATCTGCTTAGTGTATTCATCTCTTGGTCTCCCTCTACGATTTTTACCCTCCACGCTGCCCTCCAATACTAAATTGGTGATCCCTTGATTCCTCAGAACATGTCCTACCAACCGATCCCATCTTCTGGTCAAGTTGTGCCACAAACTTCTCTTCTCCTCAATCCTATTCAATACTTCCTCATTAGTTATGTGATCTACCCATCTAATCTTCAGCATTCTTCTGTAGCACCACATTTCTAAAGCTTCTGTTCTCTTCTTGTCCAAACTATTTATCGTCCATGTTTCACTTCCATACATGGCTACACTCCATACAAATACTCTCAGAAACGACTTCCTGACACTTCAATCTATACTCGATGTTAACAAATTTCTCTTCTTCAGAAACGCTTTCCTTGCCATTGCCAGTCTCCATTTTATATCCTCTCTACTTCGACCATCATCAGTTATTTTGCTCCCCAAATAGCAAAACTCCTTTACTACTTTAAGTGTCTCATTTCCTAATCTAATTCCCTCAGCATCACCCGAGTTAATTCGACTACATTCCATTATCCTCGTTTTGCTTTTGTTGATGTTCATCGTAAATCCTCCTTTCAAGACACTAGACTAAGGTTATTACACGTATAATTGGCACTAGAAGCGTGGCAACTGACGGTTGACACGTGTAGTGTGACAACTGAAAGTTTTTCAGAAGGAATAAATTTCGCTACACTCTGACTTAATTTAGCAAAAGAATTAATAAAACCGGAAAATTTAAAGTTAATTTAGTGACTGAAATTAATAGTGAGCTTGGTTTCTGAAGCACATCGAAATTCAGTAAAATACTGTTAGTCTTGGGCTACCTCAACAGTCATTTCAAAAGCTACTTGAATCTCGCAATTTACAAATAAGGGGTTTAACTTTGAACTTGAATTAAATGATTCTGAACAATTAACAATAATAAAATTTAGTATGTACCAAGATGAGCTGCAGTCATAGTTAAGCTAAAATACGGTAACAAAATTCGCACTCTTAATTTGTGCTTGGGTAATCTAAATATTGTAGCCAGCTATGAATATCTTAACTGAACTTTGAAATTAAAGCAATGAAATCGAATGATATTACTTTAATGCTGGCGTTTTAATTTCAACGACACTCGGGTTTATTTCGGAAAAGGAAGGGACCCTGCTTGGTAATGCAATTGGGACAATGAGCAACAAAGGTTCATGCTACGTTGCTGTAATTTAGTGAGAAAAATTTAACAGTTTGAAAAGCTGAGGTCTGCCATACAGTTCTATAACTTTACGTGCTACTAGTCATCCTTGTTGGTTGATTGAAGGTTTGAAGTCGTCGATCGAGGAGGTGGCGACAGTCACTCATTGTCGGCCGTAGCTGTTGCAGAAGCTGGATGTTGGCGCGCCTTCTTCTCGACACGGCCTCCAGCCGAAACGGGCTCTTGATGTGTGCCAGCTAACGCTTCCCGTCCGCGACACCATGTCAGAAACTAACATAGGAAGTCGAGCGCAATTACATGCTGCCAAATCCCGAAAGTGCGGCAACTCGCGGGAGCGTCTCACAACACACCTGCTCCACTGCCCTCCTCCAGCCGGAATCCGCTCTGCCCGCGCTCCACGCGACAGAGTTAACACTACCAAAGATCCTAAATACTTTGGTTCTCCACACGACCTATCGATGTATTCGTTCGATAGCATAGTTTTCCCTAGGCCGGACCCAGCGTATAAATACAAATAATATTCACAAAACAAACCAATTATACATCGACATAAATGCTTATATATATATATATATAAACAGTAAAACAATTACAATAAAGAGACAGAAAAATCATATCTTCAGGTGGCAACATAAGGAAAAAAATTATAGTACAATAGATGGAAATAGGAGGATATGCATTTCCGGCGTTACAAATTACGATAAGACATACCCGGATAACAGAACAGCGGGGGGATTGGAAATACGATTCTCCATTGTGACTTTTTTTTTCTTTTTTTTAATGCGAGAATAATGTTTCGTTTACTAGCTTCAAGCAATACAGAAATAGTATTTGTGCTATGACAAGGCAGTGGTTGATACCGACATTTCATTTCACTCAAATGTTATATGTGAACCAGGATTTGCTTCAATTTGTGAAAGATACTCATTGGAGTTTGAAGCATACCTAGAGAAGTATTTCTTTTTAACGTAATTCTATTGTGGTTTTCTTTCTGACGTATGTTCACCTTCCAAAACTTACTACTCATCACAATGTTAATTTTACGTCAGTCTGGTTTATAGTTACCCTTTCAGATTATATATGTACATATATAAAGGAATTGTTAATCTCATTTGTAACACCAACAAGAAGGTAGTTTTTTTGTTTACTATTGTTCCTGTTTAAATGTAAAAAAAAGTCGGATAGAGCGTCTGCCATAAAAAAAATAAAAATAGGTCGACTACAGCCTCTGGCATTTTAAAAAAAAGTGGTAAAGCGACCGCTCGCAATAATCGGAAAATCCAGGCTAGAGTCCCGGACTGAGTCGGTTAGAGCGTCTGCCATGTAGGCAGGAGGTTTCGGGTTCGAGTCCGGTCGGGGGTCACATTTTTCAGCTACCCCCGTTGACACTTATCAACGCCTGTAAGCAGCTACTAGGTCTGTATTTCATTATAATTTCATTCTTCGAGAGCTGCGAGATACCAGCTTCATGTACACTAATAGCATTGGACTCAGTTTCGCGTTGTCTCGTCCTCCGTGTGCGGGAACGCAAGTATGAACATCAGGTGATTAATTTCGTGGACTACGATAATTGAAAAAGGTGTAAACAGTGTAACATATGCAAGTCTACGTCGTTTCAGCAAGCGTGCAGGGATAGCCAAAGCGAATAAGGCAGCCACTTCCGATACGTGGGAAATCCGCTTTCGAGTCCCGATCTGGCACAAATTTTCATATGTCACTGTCGGTATTAGACCTACACCTAATACAGCTGATGTCAAGAAATTCCCAGACAGCGAATTAATTTCGGAAATTGGATCTGGTGGCCTCTGCAGAAAGAGCATTCCAGTTTTGTTTGCACTTTTGCTTTCTCCTTTCGGCATCTCCTACGTTAACATTGGCGCTTGTTGTCGCTGAATAGGAATAGCGAAGCCTTGGTGTGATAAATATTCGCAGTCAACATTGGTTTGCGTCAAAGTAAAAAGGGCCTTCCTAAGAAGCATGACATAACCGTTTCTATCGACCCCACGCCAGGCCTTTGCTACAAATTGCACTCGCTTTAAAACTTTTCAGATGTTAAGAAAATACGTTCAAAGGTAAGCCAAAATATTTTGATTGCATATTTTTGCTCTTTTTTGTGAGACCACTCACGGAACTTTTTACCTGCATCGTTTTCAATGTTGGCTCAGCGCCGATAAGCCACTATAGAGTCATAATCAGCGCATTTAAGAATCACAGAAAATGTCTCGTATGTGTGTTGGTCAGCGGCGCAACCCTCTAGCGTATGTTTACATTTGAAAATGCCAGGCATGTGTAGTATTCAGATCAGAATTTATACAGTGTTAGTGTTAATGGACTTTAAGAAGATGGATTTATTCTGTAACAGGCAGGTGTGTGCATGGTGTATTTCATAGAACTACAGAAAGAAACAAACCAACTTACTTCGTTCTGTAAAGCGTCTTGTTGCACCTTCTCACAGGCTACGTTTGTATTGCTTGTGCGTGAAACGCATTCACAGTTGTGAATACGGACAACCTTAGCTGTATAACAGAATGACGATAACGCAAATCCGTGCCGGGACGGGACTCGAACCCGGATTTCCCGCCATTCGCAAGCAGTCGCCTTAACCGATGTGGCTATCCGTGCACGACTCACGGTCTGACCCAGACTTCCGTATGTCGTTGTTCATGCGGCACAACCTGTACTCGTACACATGATGTAATTCCCGCACAGGGCAGCGCGGATATTTTAACTGAAAGCTGCTGCTTGGTGTCGGCGGATTAATACGATATTGCAATACTTGTACTGTTAAGAACTATGATGCAATGTTTCTTTGGACATGCGTGCATGCGACTTCCAGTTGAAATGTACAGGTATTACATAACGTGTACGAGTACAGGATGAGACACTTGAACGAAGAAGTATGGAAGTGTGAGTCGTTCACGAATAGTCAAAGCGATTAAGGCAATTGCTCGTGTGAAATGGGAAATCCGGCTTCGAGTCCCGGTCTGGCATTGATTGTCATCGTCGTGATTCAGTTTTACAGCTGCTGGTTGTCCGTATTCGCAACTGCGAATACATTTCACTTTTTCATGATTGCTGGTCGACGTCGCAGTGCCTGTTCCTTCTAACATGAATAAACGTCCGAAAGAACGTGGCAGCGTATTTTTAACAACACATGCACCGCAATATCGTATTGTATTGCTTGTATTAAATATTCACGACATGTAATTCATCAACATTAGAGTCTGACGTTGAAGTGGGAGTTCACATTCTAGTACGAGCGGTCGTCTGGCACCTGTATGGGCTGCCTAAATCATGCTGCGGTATTCCCACAAGCATTCGGTATGGACAAATCTCCGGAGAACCCCGGAACCTGTCCTAACAACCGCTGACCAACAACACCTCTGCGTCTCCACTCCCTTCGGAAATGTATCGGTGCTTGTAAGCCCGAACAAGCCCGAGGGGCACTACGTTACTCTGACAAGACAACAGCGGTACGCATACACTACCAGCTCGAATGTACGTATGTTGTTGGTCGCCTGACCCTCAGTGCGCAGAGGCGACTTACGGTATTCACGAATTTTGTTGTCAAAAGAGTTCGACACCTTGAATAACCATGAACATGTCAGAAGCGTTAACATTCATATCATCAGGTTTATTTCATACTGACACACACAGTGGTTATGGTTACTACAAGCCACACCACAAGTTGGGAAACGGGGCCAAATTTCTAGTCGTTTACTGTCGAGTTGAGATTTTCACACACAAGTGTTTTATTCATATCTTACAGAAACTAACAGTACGGCAATAAACAACCTTTCAAAACACGCCGTTAACGGCAATCAAGTAATTTACGGTATAGCAATGCAACAGTTTAAAAATTTCTTTTAAAAAAAACCACACAGATGCTAGCAGTATGGCAATAACAGCCTTTCCAAAACACGTCGCTAACGGCAACCAAGTAATTTATAGCAATATAACAGTTTAAAAAAATTTAAAGAACATTAGTAAACAACAGAACTTTGTTAATAAAGTACGGTGAGGTAGTGAAGCTACCAACACAGCCATAAAAAAAAAAAAGAATCAAAGGTCTCAGCAAACACAAGATTAATGGCATTAAAGGAATTGAGGAATTTAAAAAAGTTTTTAAACAAAATTGTCCTGCAATATCATTAGAAGATAACATATATGACGGACCAGTGTACGGCGGCCACAGATCACCCACTCAGGGATGCTCAGGCTAGGCAGAATACTGACCAATTTAAATACGCCCGTAAACACAATTTCCACTCTCAGGCTGGTCACTGCACCGACTTTTAGCCAGCGAAAACTTGTAATAAGATAGCTTAACTTGCTGACAGCATTAGAGCTAACCTCGTGCAAGGAAACATTACACCCCACAGTCCTGAATGAGCCACCACGTGATAAACCAACAGGAAGCATGAATTTACTCATCACACGACAGAATAGTGAAACAATTAAACTGCCAGAACTACACCTCCCATCGGGCATTAACGAGAGGAGGAGGAAAGATGACTGTCTTCAATTACACCGGTGCTGGGGACAGGAAACCCGATCGCCGGAGGCCACAAAGCAGAAGAAACACTGATCACGCAAACTTATTACTTGATGATTAGACCTTCCACTAACTTAACTTGCAATTATGCTCGAGCAGGCAGTACACGACCTCACATGGCAAAGATCCACACATCCGACCGCGCACGGGTTGCCAGTGCACCTAACACGCCACGGTCACGCGACATCACGCTCTGTCACCGGAGTTCACGTCTTCTCTGCAACGTTGACGGGTCGTGAGCGCTCCTCCATGTTAAATGTGTCCTTTTTAATTTCCAATGTTGAAACGGAGGACTTAAAGAAGCTTGTTAACGTCCCACCAAGGTGAAATGAACAGCAACTACTCGTGGGGCGATTCTGTATACAACCAACCCGCGTGGAGCTCTTCCGTCAACTCCACCCGCTCGTTACACACAATTGGCGACTCGGTGCAACCGACCACGCCTGGTCCGCGCTGGCGAGCCACACTGCCCGCTCGTGTCCACCAGACTCTCCGAGCGCACGCCCCTCTACTTCCACGCCACCACACACGGTTACAACCGGTCAAAGACCTCACTTCCTCCATAGCAGTTTCCCGGAAGCAAACAGAGATATCGATAGCAGAGGGAAAAGACAACCAAGCAGCCACTTAATGACGGACAACATACCAAACAAACATGTCAGGGGAAGAAAAGGAAAACTAGTGCAATCTAACTACAAGGTGTAGCACGATTCGATACACGGCTCACATACATACCGTATAATGGAATGATTGCCGAGTTTTAATTTTATTTTACCTTCAATTTGTATACGCTCTGAGACAAAAAAAGAAGTACTACGAAACAATTATCCAAATGGGACGGAATTAGGCCAATGTGATGTACATGTACAGACAAACAAATGACAACGATTTCACAAAAATTGGGTAATTTAATCAAACAAAAAGTGCTTAACAAATTGAGTAAGTGAATATCGCCTTGGCCCACCTCTGGCCCTTATGCAAGCAGTTATACGGCTTCTCGTTGATTGATAGAGTTGTGGTATATCGTGCCAAATTCTTTTCGATTAGTGCGTTACATCGTCAGAAGCCCGAGATGGAGAGCCCTGGTTCGTTCAAATAGCTCTGAGCACTATGGGACTTAACTTCTGATGTCATTAGTCCCCTAGAACTTAGAACTACTTAAACCAAACAAACCTAAGGACATGACATACATCCATGCCCTGTGGTCGTAGCGGTGGCGCGGTTTCAGACTGAAGCGCCTAGAACCGCTCGGCCACACCGGCCGGCTGCTGGTGGATGCGTCGGGCTGATGGGACGGTGGGAGGAGACAGCGGACGGCGGTTTGTCGGGTTTGAGGAACATCAGGATCCGGGAGGTTTTCCACAGGTCGGGGTAGAAGCCGGTGGACAAGACCACATTATATATGCTGGCCAGGGTGGAGAGGAATTGCCGGGAGCTTCACGGAGGTGACGATAACCACTGGTTACCACTGTTTCATTTATCACATTGATTAGAATCTGCTGTAATTTCTGTGGATCTTCTTCTGTACTTGTAATGTCTGACAATTATGCTCACTATATTTGCAGGATTCCTTGTCACACGATTACCTTGAGAGTGAGAGTAATGTGACATGTTACAGAGTCGGTAGCACCACAAGCGGACGGATTAACAGCCGAGGCTGATCCAATACATACGGTATGTTTGTCTGCTTCCCCTAGATGTCACATCGGACACTTCGTCAGGTCACCTTCGGTGCAGCGCGGCGCTTGTCGACCGTAGCACACACTGAAAATAACTCTGTTTATGATACGTCACGATATCATGTTAGGCGTGATCCACTGTGAGCAGAATATCGCATCTTCGTAGATTACAATGTAATTGGCGAGGTGCTACTTAGGTTACATGTTTTTACAATCAGCATTTCTAACATATTCATAGAAAGGCTCAACTGCAATTTCTGTTGCAACTTAGGCTAACTCCCTTGTTAGCTACGTTCATTATGTAAAGTATAGTGCAATTTTTTATTAATTCCACGTAGACGCAACAGGTGTTGTCACATACGGCCTTTTCGCTGATTTACTATGTCCACTCTTGTACAACAGCTGCTGTAAGATTGATAAATTCAAAATGGTTTCTTCCTTTAGAGATTTTCTATTGTACACTTGACCTTCATAAAAGATAATTAAAATGCTGCTTTCATGTAGGCGGATTACAATACTTTCCAGATAATTTAAGTTCCCCGAATTTACTACAGTTATACTTTTTTATGTCAACCGCTCTTATTTCGATTAAATTAGGGGAGGGATCAGAACTCAGCCTCTGGTTGCTGCTTTTCGTGAGCAGAGATCTATAGATCTACTCAGCCAACCAAAACGTTTCCATGAACTGGCTTGCAGAATCCGTAGCATTGACGGTACTGCAGGCAGTCTGCTTCCTAAGTGGTGTCTAAATTTTTCATTGCACTGAATGCTCGAAGGATACGTGCCATACAAACGGACGGATTAACAGCCG
This sequence comes from Schistocerca serialis cubense, assembly GCF_023864345.2. Classification (NCBI taxonomy): domain Eukaryota; kingdom Metazoa; phylum Arthropoda; class Insecta; order Orthoptera; family Acrididae; genus Schistocerca; species Schistocerca serialis. Next base: position 990,673,911 of record NC_064638.1, read on the forward strand.
AGGCTGATGCAATACTCCCACTGTGAAGGACATATTTTACATTGCAGTCTGGCGCCACTCCTTTACAATTTATACGTATTCCTTAGATCACTTCAGGCGACTGCCGCGACGATTTCGTAAAAAAGTGTCTCCCCATTTCCGGTATTGTGTCTTACCCGTAAAACCGTTCGGATTCAGAATGGCCGCAAGATCATATCAACGCTTCACTTTTGCAGACGGTGATATCTTCAAGGACTCGCCTATCTTGCCTTAACTAATAACAGACCAATTCACAGCTCCATGTCTCTGTTCTGACATACATTGGCGCTAGTTTCGTTCATTCTTACTCAGAGTCATTGTTTTCACGAGATTTCCTTTCAGTGGTCTGAAATTTTTTTCCTAATTTTATATTTTTCCCCAAACCAGTATTACTTGACTGAATTTTTCACGCTACTGCTCAGTGTGAGCTGTTAAGAAAGATCCTGGTAAATTAAAATTGCGTTTCGGAGCGGGACTCGAACTCTGGACTTCTGACATTCGCCGGGAAGGCCTCTACCAACTGGGCTAACCGTGCTCTCAGCTTTCCGACTGCCAGAAACTCATCTCCTGCTTTCCAAAAGCTCACAGAAGCTGTTTTACGAAACTTACAAAATTATCATTCCTGGAAGAAAGGACGGTACGGAGACATGGCTCATTAACTGGCCGGTGAATGTTTCCAGAATTAATTTTTCACTCTGCGGCGGAGCGTGAGCTGGTATTGAACTTCCTATCATATTACAAGTGCAATGCCGGACTGGGGCATTGCCTTTTATGGGCAAGTCCTGGTTTCTCTTAGTCCGGCACACAGTTGTAATCTGTGTTGAAGTTTCCTTGTCACTTTTATTCAAAGCGAAAAGATATCATTCTGACGTTAATGTTGGGAAATTTCCGTTATAAATTCCATGGGCCGCTTATAGTCCTCCTAGTAAATAATCATTTCAGTCGGAATTACACATGGAGACAAGCAAACTCTTAAACTACGAATGCCACAGACCCGTAAGCTATGTAAAAGAACATTAGCTATTTACATTTGGCCTCCTTATCAAGGATCTCTAGCACTTTATTGTGGGGTGTCACTTTAGTCAGAGGTCGCCGATTCAGTTGCTGGTGGTGAAAAGTTTCCTGTCATGCTTAATCGACCACTAACATAAGGAAAGATATGGCCTGAGGTTCCAGACTGTATATATATATATATATATATATATATATATATATATATATATATATATATATATATATATATATATATATGGCTTGGTACAGGATGACAATTATTGAACTATATGAAAAAAACATAAATTATTTACAAAGTACGGCGTGGACACTATTCATCACTAAACGTCAGTGCTGATATTCAGATTTACGTTATGACATGTTCGATTTGCCTGTCAGCATGGGCGATGATGTGGCTCAGACGAATAGCGATATTTTACATGACCCACTGAAGTGTCGGAATATCGATGCCGCCAGTGTCCTCCTGAATGGCTGTTTTCAGCTCAGAAATGGTTTTGGTGTTATTACTGTACACCTTGTCGTTAATATACCCCACAAAAAGGAGTCGCATGTGTTCAGATACGGAGAATATTGCAGCCAAGGAGGCCCATGCCAGTGGCCTCTGGATACCCCACAGTCAGAATGTGGTCGCTGAAGTGCTCCTTCGGAACATCAAACACTCTCCTGCTTCGATGGGACTGAGCTCCGTCTTGCGTGGACCACGTCTTGTCGAAGCCAGAGTCACTTTTAATAATGGGGATCAAATCATCTTCCGAAAGCTTCACGTACAGTTCGCTATTCCGTCAAGGAATATAACACCGATTATTCCGTGACTGGACACTGCACACCACACAGTCACCCGTTGAGGGCGAATAGACTTCTCGACAGCGAAATGCGGATTCTCAGTCCCCAAATGCGCCAACTTTGCATACTGACGAACCCATACATATGAAAGTGGGCTTCGTCGCTAAACCAAACCATATTCACATCAAAATTTCCATTATGCCCTGCGGCCAACTGTGCAGATTCAACGTTCTAACGCAAACCGTTCAGAAGTTATGACGATTTTGCTTCATATTGTTCAATAATTGTCACGCCGTAAATACAACCGACTCAATGAAGCATGCTTTGGTATCCACAGCAGTAGCGGTACGAATGTAATTTGATGCACTAGTCAAGGATGAATTTACCGCAGGTATATTTTTAGATTTGCTAAAGACCCTTCGTACTATCGACTATAAAATTCCAATAAAAATACTAGAATCATTAGGAAGAAGATGAGAAGCTTATGAGTGGTTGTAATCTTATCTGGAAAACTGGATACAGATGGCGGAAATTACACGTGTTTCGAAACACTTAGTGAAACATTTATTAAATATATATTAGTAATGGATTTCCTCAGGGTTGCATCTTAGTGCATTATTGTTCTTCACATATGTTAACTAAGAGTGTATATAAAGAAAGCGAACATAATTAGTTTCTGCTTAAAAAGGGAAAAAAATTATCAGGTATTAAACTTAGATTATAATTCCTCAGATTTTCTGATAAACACAAAACTGTGGAATGTTCAATGTTGATTGATACCAGAAACGGAATGAACACACAACATTACTGGACAAGAGAATTCCTGCATGCTCTTCTGTCCTCAGATGCCTGTCAACAGTTGTAACAAACTGTGTCTTGTAATTAGATGCTGTTTCTTTGCTCAATCACTCCTTGGCTATGGAATCATATTATCCTGGGATCATTTAAACTCAAATGGACATACTTTTGAAACAAGAGAGACGCACCATAAAAATAATAAGGAAAAATAGTAACCAGATCCCCTATAAGTATCAGCTTAAACTTCTGGGGATCCTAACTGGTTGTTGGTATATCCACATTAAGAAGAATGTTAGTTATTATTCACGAATAGAGCCATTAACAATCAAGGAGCAAGAGCCAAACTCAACTTACAAATAAACAGAAGAAAGAAAAAAAATAGCACCAAACACCGTTTTCTATTAAGCTATTAAATTCTACAATGAATTACCTGACGCAGTTAAAGAGATAACTAAATTCCAAATTTTTAACAAGTTAGTCAGCAGATACTATTTAAATAACACACAATACATGTTACATAGTTAATTAGAGAACTCAGAGGAGAGATTGCTGAAAAAAATTACTTATTATAACCAACTTTGTCATTTTGTCACACATGGTCAATATATATTGCATCTTACTGGAAATTTTCAAATCCAGTGTATTTTATGAATAATATACTCAGCTCCTTCCAGGACCTTGAACTCAGTATCTCCTTCATATGTGGTGGGACACTCTCCATATTTCAGAGAGACCCTTTAGAAAAGTCGATGAACGTAATTCCAAGTCAAAAGAAGCATGACATGGTTTTGATGTCAGCCGGTAGTGCATGGGTGTGTACGTGTGCGTGTGTGTGTGTGTTCTTGCGTGTGTATGTGTGCGTGTGTGTGTGTGTGTGTGTGTGTGTGTGTGTGTGTGTGTGTGTGTGTGTGTGTGTTTGTGTATGTGTTGTTAACATTGAAGTTAGATGATATGTATTTACAAAAAAGATGTTGTATACAACGTATCTTTCGTCAGTTAGACTTGTCTCTAATCATACAGTTTTAAGTATGAATTTCTCAAATTGATTATGTCTTTGCATGAAGATGACATATCAAATACCATTGTTGAATTCATGTAAGTCCAAATGCGTTAAGAGGCTGAAGAATTTATTTTTGTATACACTACACACAATGAAGACTTTAACGAAAGTAGTAGTAGTAGTAGTAGTGTCCGACAATTTTCCTATTTTTCATTCGAAATATTGCTATTGAAGACGTTTCTATCGCTGAATTTAATTCAAAAACGTTCAAATGTGTGTGAAATCTTATGGGACTTAACTGCTAAGGTCATCAGTCCCTAAGCTTACACACTACATAATCTAAATTATCCTAAAGACAAACACACACACTCATGCCCGAGGGAGGACTCGAACCTCCGCCGGGACCAGCCGCACAGTCCATGACTGCAGCGCCCTACACCGCTTGGCTAATCCAGCGCGGCTCTTAATTTACTTATTTAAAAGGCATTTTGGATAGTGTCATCATCAGATCAAAATTCTGAACACGTAAACTAACGTTCCGTGTCGATATCAAAAGTTGTAACATCGTTTCAGTCAATGTGAACATGATTCCGACATCGACTTTACAAGTTCTAAGTTTGTACATTGTGATGGCAGTAGCCAAAATGATGTTAAAAAAATAAATATATTAAGCGATCTAGACAGCTTTATTCACAACCTATCTACAATGAGCGCAGCCTCATTCAGGATATTTATTTTTTTTATTAATTTTATTTAGCATTTGTCCCTCCGTGGCAATGGCAGCTACTGATTGACAATCCATTATCTGGAACTTACTTTACTTTAATCTGTTTCTGGGAGCATTTCATAGTGTCAAAAACAAACGTGAAGTCGTATTCATTTGTTGTTAGTACTGTGCATAATCTTTACAAAAAATACCGTTATAGGTATTGGTTTCTGCAGGTCAGAAACAGAACATATATGGGCAATGATTCTGATTCAAAGAAATACCAGATCATAGTCCTGTGGACATCCTGGCACCCCATAATTCGGAAATTCGCTGTACACTTGATAACAGATTACAGTAGCGATCGACTTAACTGCAGAAAACTGGTTAGAGGAAGTTTGTCAGGTGTAATCTCGTAAAGAATTAAAATCAGAGGTAAGTACTGCTAATACGTTTCACACTGCTGAAATTAAACTGTGGTCCATTGCAGTCAACAACAGCTGTGAAAATAAAGACATCCAGTATCGCATGAGCATAAGGCTCTCCATTGTTTGGTTAAGATAATTTGACTATCATAGACTATGTTAATTTTAAAAATTGGTTTCGTTTGTTGTTTGATAACTTCTAAGGAGAAAGAGAAGAACGTCTGCATTGAATTACTCTACCGAAATACAGGAGTTTCGACAAAAAAAGTTTACTCCGTATTTTGATTACTATGTAACACCAAGCTTACTTTGTTATAGAGGGTGTTAGGAAAATCGAGAAATCAAAACAGAAATCAAAACAGACCACACATATGATACCCGTAAAAGCAAATAATCTCCTTGAAAACTCGGTGTTTAATGTCTTTTTGAGAAAAGTACACTCAGTTTATGCAGTTCGTGTCTCTATAGCATTGAGCAAAAACATAACTACTTGCAGACAATACATGACTTCAGATCTCAAGAATGTAAAAACTTATTTCGGTTGAGTTTGAACAGTGGATATATTTTCACATTTAATTATTAGAATCTATTTACAGAGTATTTTCAGAACTGGGATGTCTGATCTAGCGATGTACAAGACCCCATGTCCAGTTTTATTTTATTCCGTCTCTTATAGTTTAAAATATATGTCATGAGAAAGATATCCAAAAAGGCCGCTAGTGATATTTACCTTTGTGGCCCCATACATGAGCGTTTATCGCAGCGATGTGTCGTATGAGCGATTGATCGCAGCAACCGGTCGCTGATGCTGGCCGCGTGGAAACCCTAGGCAGGCTGATGGATCACATGTGATTCGTGCGCGAAACATGGCTGCCTGGCTGATTAGCAGAGATATGTGGCAATGTGGCTGCGAGTCATTTCTCTATTTATCAAGCGTGACCGTGCACCTTTGCTTCGATAGCTCTGCCCAAGTTGAGCAAGCAATTTACGTTAGAATTTATCATCTTGAGGTTGGAGCTCTTTTTTCGTGTTTGCTTTACCAATACATACATTTTTGGATGGAGTCCGCCGTTAGCAAATCACAGTTTCGTTTTATACCTCAAACATGTTTCCCTGCAGTTGCAGCATCATCATTGAGCTTATATTTTATGACAGTTAAAAAAAAGAATGTTCTTTACTGTTTGTACACATGTAATTGTTAGTTTTTAAAATTGCAATTATAAATTTTTGAAGAACACATAATGTTATACATTAATACATTTTTACTGCACCATGTAATTACAAATTTTTGAAGAACACACAAAATTACGTATTCATACCTTTTTGCCGTATGGTAAAATTTGTAATTACGATTTAAAAAACTAATATTTACTTGTGTACAAACATTAAACAACATTCTTTTGTTTAACTGCGATAAAACAAAATCCCTCTGATGATGCTGCAATTGCAGTGCAGCCTGTTTGGCATATGAAACAAAACTTTGTTTTGCCAAATGCAGACCCCTTTCAAAACCATATTTTAGAACTTATAGTTACCCAGGAACTACAAACTACCCTGAGAAGTTGGAGCCGGAGTTGGCATCTATGCTGAGAAGAAATACAATATACACCCTCCGATTTCGCGGTGATTAATACTTTGGAGGGAAGTTCATAGTACATGATTGTGAGTTATTTATGAACCAGTTATATGCATTATTAAAATTTTAACTTGTAAATAGAATGGCATACGTACCTACTGTAATATCAAAAGAACATTTTGATTTAAGTGTTCAGGGAAAATCAGTCATATACTTATGCTCAAGATCGTTGTCATGTCGTCTAACGTAACTCTCCTTCAAACAATTTATAGCAACAGTTACTTAATCAATAGTGCTGCTACTGACAGTATCTCTATAGATACATCGAACAAATTTGTGTAACTACTTGTAGTTACACTATAAGACAAAAGAACAGAAAAGGAATTGAGAAATAATAAGCGAACTGTATTGGTACACTGGAAAGTGTACACAACCCATTAGGCGGCAGTGAAAAATTTAACATATTCTGTAACATAACCCACAGTTCTCAAGGAAAGCGTTTCAAAACTCGTTTAATAGATTACAAATATCGTTTATTTTAATTTAGTGTTTTGCAAGTGTTCGTGAGGATGCGGAAATCAACTGCTACTGCTGCTAAACATAGTTCATTTTCCATAGCAAAACTTCTCGACACGGTGACGTTCATAATACTTGGCAAATCGCTCGTGTGTAGGGTGTCGAGGCGAACGAACGATTACAGGCGATATCTCGGGCGAAGGGCTGCTGCGATCCGTCGCTCGTGTGACGGGCCCTTCACAGTAATTATACCGTTAATACAAAAAGCAAGGCGCAGTCTTCACTTTTTTTTTGCGAGCAACGTGGAGAAGTCTATTTATTTCAAAGACAGAACATATCATTTTGTATTAATGGTTTGTAATTATCAGCTTGTCATTCATAACTACCACGTCAAAGGAGACGCAGAATTTCAGACGTGGGAATTCTCCGCCATTGGCCTAATAAGAAATGCTAATATATCAGACCATTTTCTTTTCTTTGTTCACCAATGAACCTACAGTCTCTCAGAAAGGAAGTCCAAGATTTAATAAACCATACGTATAACGTGATTGACCGATCGCGTTATGCATATGCTTTTCAAAATTACGACAGTCAATGTCCTCTACTTAGTGAATCCTTCCAATATAAGATCGAGGTAAACTACGATGATCAGTATCAGCATTCTTTGTAAGTAATATTCATCGTGGGACGAAGCATTTCCAGAAAATTATGCAGTTAGCCCCTCAGGAGGCGAAAGTAATTACAGTCTTTATTCCTTCCTTCATTTAGCTTCCTTCCGTCTTCCGAAGTAGCGGTCAACTCACGAACATCAACTTTGTTTAACAGATGTAGAAAGTGATGACGTCACTTAGTTTTAGTAATTGCACGTACTAAGAGTTTTGATCTGTGTAGCACCTAATTTATCGATATCTATTGCATCTCGTGGCCTTATTTTGCGTGTTAACTAAATGGATGAGTGGAACATAACTGAAATATAGCTGACTTATTTTTTGATAAGCCTATCAGTTATCAAATGACACTAGAGTTTATAAATGATGCGGAACACTTACGACACTACAATACAGTTTGTCACTTTTGGTATACTGAATTCTATACTTTGTAATGTTTTGCTTATTTCTGTGTTCGAAACGATTAAAATGAAACTTTCTAACATTTGTATAACAGACACACTGGCATTTTTCGTATAAAGTGTATGATATTGCTGGAAGGTAAAACACGCGCTATTGAATATGTGGGTTAACGGGGAAGCAGTAGCGAGTAGAAGTAGACGTGATAAATCGGCGAATGAAAGAGGAAACGTGTGCGTGTCTGAGTGCGTATTTCTGCATGAGGCTCTGGCATAGCAGATAAGCACACGGCAGCTCCTTCCGGCTGTGAGAGGCAGTCCGGTTTCTGCGTCCGAAGTACAATGATAAAAAGAGTAGAGTTTGCACACATATTCATAATTCCATAGTGGTTATTAACCGAAGTCAGCGTCACTGTAAACAAGGCCCATGTCCAACTATCCTAAGTTTCGAGACTCACATCAAGACTGAAAATAATTTACGTAAAAGATGAGTATTTTCTCAGACAATATATTTCATTTTTATCTGGAACTAAAAGTTCTTGTCTTGTTGATTAATCGAAGTCATGATCAAATTGTCGTATTACAATAACTTTATTAACTTTTGAAACTAATATTTGATAACTGTTAAATTATTGAACCTGTAACAGCGGCGAATTTCAACTTTTATTCAGCTACGCTAATTACCTTTATGTCTTTTATTAAATTATGATGCCTCGATGCCATGGCTATCATTTTTCAGCGTTGCCTTGAGATTGTGTTGTTCTTTTGAGGTCTTTCATATCTGTTGCACTCCCGAGAGTGATTTATAAATTTGAAGGGTTGAAAAAACTTAGAGTAAAAATAACCATTAGGTTACGCTGCGTGATTATTGCCGAATTGCGTAATACGGTAAATAAGTCAGTATTCATTCTGTATATACATTCATTAACGAATTCCAAATTTTTAAGTATATACTTGGATTTGAGCAATTTTGTGATCACTTGCGTATATAGATTAGCTCCCCCGAGAATAATGACAGTTGTCGCCATACGCGTCTTACTATTTCTTACATTAACACAATTAGATCTAGTTGGTCTCAGGAGTAAATTTTCTCGTTTAGCACTGGCAATCGTCTTATTTTATTACATCATTAAAATTTCTTTAATCTGCATTACCTCATCGCTAACAAATCTGACTGATCAATATGAATTAATTTTTGTAGTGATATGTATTTACACTGAGTGATTATTATGGTTGTGTATCAACTTGTCATATAAATAATTAATTATACACTTCTTCACATCATCTCGGTTTATTTCTTCAGAATCGACGCCTTTCCGATAACGTAGGTGCACATAATCGCGGTTGATAACAGTGTTTATCAATTGTGGGAAGAATACAAACTGCCATTGTTTATGCATTAGTATCGATATCTAGGAAATCAGCTGCAATTTACTGGTATGGATGCAGAAGCCGAAACCTTATTTTCCGTTTTCTAATAACAGATCGTGACCTCATACAAAAAAACCAGATGTGAGGATATTTGGTTGACACACTCAGCTAGTTGCAGCTCGTCACTCAGTTTCTGTAGGGATTACAACGGAGAACTGTTGGTCCAGAGGTACTAGATTAAATATTTTTATGTAATGTATATTGCAAAAATGACGTGAGAAGCGAAACCTGTGGGGTGTTTATCTTTCAGAGAAAAAAAGAGTTTCAGTAAGTAAAAGAGAAAGGCATTGAAAAACCAGATGAGGAAGAATGGCCACAATTATCAACATTATAATTGTGAGAATTATTCGAAATCGCTTCGAAATGATGAATGAACTGTGTTATGAATGATGTCGGCCGGAACAATGCCACTGTTGAAATGTAGAAATAAAGAACTCTTTCTACTGCACTGTAGTTACAATTGAATTAATTGAAACGCAAAGACCTGCGGAGCAGAAAGGTCTACATTGTACGGACAAGAGCAGACAAGAAGAATGAATCTTGCGCAAGCCATTTCCTGTGAAAATAAACTATTTGTAGTGGTACATAGAAAACATGTGCAACTTCTGTGTGCCAGGATTTAAAGAGGCAGAGCTAGTAGAACGACCGATACGTCGACTCTGCTGGAATTAATGGATTACAGAAGAGCCACAGTCCTAGTTACGCATTAGTGTGTCATTATGTATGAGACGTAAATGATGTGTAAAGTCTACAGCATAATTATGGCACTTGTTTTCTTCAGTACCAATATGTTACAAAGAGAGCTCGCGAAAATGCAAGGTTTCAGGGCGCCATATCGCGAATCCTGTCGACAAAGATTACTGTCGGAAGAGCGGGCGAATTGTAGTTATCCTACAGTACAGTCCAGGCAAACTGAACAAATCAGTTGTTTTTTTTTCGTTAGTTATGGTCCAAGGTGGGCCGTAGTAGTATAATAAATATACCGTTTTCTTTCTTGGGTGGTTCCTGAGAAAATCACAAAAGTCGGTTTTTAGTCGTTTTTTGCACCGTGAGAGGCAATTACCTAAATAAGTAAGGGTACCAACTGGTACCAGTTTTACCTGTATATTCTTTAGACATTTACCCACAAACAATACTTTTGCGTTTTCTAAGATCCGTTATTAAGATATACCGAAAGAAATATGATTTTCGGGTACCAAAACTACGAATTGTGTTGATCGCCACTCGTATTACTTCTATGTATGGCAAATCGTGAAATTTTTACCGTATGTTCTTAAGATGACCGTCTTAGAGAACATTAAAACTTTTTTCGATATCATCACCCGTTACCGAGATCCAGAGGTCAATGTTACCTACTTATGCAGAAAATCACGGCGTGGTACCCAGAAAAAATATTCGAAATTTGTGGTAAGTTCCTATGGCAGCAAATTGCCGAGGTCATCGGTTAGGTTAGGTTAGGTTAGTGTTGTTTTAACGTCCCGTCGACAACGAGGTCATTAGAGACGGAGCGCAAGCTCGTGTTAGGGAAGGACGGGGAAGGAAATCGGCCGTGCCCTTTCAAAGGAACCATCCCGGCATTTGCCTGAAACGATTTAGGGAAATCACGGAAAACCTAAATCAGGATGGCCGGAGACGGGATTGAACGTCGTCCTCCCGAACGCGAGTCCAGTGTGCTAACCACTGCGCCACCTCGCTCGGTCGAGGTCATCGGTCCCTAGGCTTACACACTACTTAAACTAACTTAAACTAATTTACGCTAAGGACAACACACACACACACACACACACACACACACACACACACACACGCTCGAGGGAGGACTCGAACCTCCGACCTCAGACGGGGGGGAGCCGCGCGAACCGCGGCAAGGCGCCCCAGACCACGCGGCTACTCCGCGCGGCTGTAGTATTCGATATGAGGCGTAAATGTTGTTTTAACTGACGTAGTGAACACGTTACAAGCGTTCTGGGACCATCGAAAGGATTTTGCGGGCACCAAACTATGTTTTCATCGAGCGTTTTTTTCTCACCAATAGAATTTTATAAGGCGCTGTCTTCTGGGCACTTCAACCTAATTCTGACTGTCTTGACCTGGAAATTATTCAATGGTGTTACGTGGTGGTGTGTGAACCTAACAAAAAATACTTTCTTCATACGAAATTCTTCGTACTTGCAAATCAAACACCGCATTTTTTTTCTGTTCTACTACAGTGTAGTCTACATATGTTCTGCATTTCATGAAGAGTGAACCTGTATTAGATGGGAGTCTTGCGTTTACTTTAGACTAGAGGAAGTATCTATTTTGTTGCGCGGTCACTTCATACGGTATAGTTTTAGCATCAATTTAAAAATTTCTGTTTTCCTTCCTTAGACGGCTTTTTTAAAATATGTCGAAGTACGTAAATAAACTGCCAAAACTTTACTGACGAATAGAATTTGTTTTATGTAGCAGAAAATCCTACTGCACCAGAGAAAAGAAGGGAACCAGCGGAAAAATGTTCCTGTCGGACCACGAAAAAGGCTAACGTATTGCTTTTTAAAATACTCTGGCGGGAAAGTGGGAAACTTGCTGCTCCAGTCCTCGTATCACCCTGCTCACCAAAAGTTTTGGCATGGGGACATATCTGTGCTATTTTGTGCTGAAAGAGAGTAGGAAAGAAAGAGGGAGAAGACATTAAGGGTGGGAGTGAAGGGGAAGTGACTCTGAAAGAGAAAGAGAGATGGATGATGACAACACCAGTGGGAGCTAAAGAAACACGAGGTAGTGCTGGTCAGTGGAAGACAGTGACAGTAAAGGATAAAGAGAGGTGGATGGAGATAACAGCAGTGGAAACAAAAGATAGAGGAGGCAGTAGAAATGAAAAAGAGATGAGTGGTGACCCAACCTGCAATTCGGGTGTGGGGGGTGGGGGGGGGGGGGGGGAGGAGTATTCCGGTAATCCCAGACCGGCTAACTTTAGCACGTATATGTATGGGAGGGCGTATTTGGGACCACAATTTTAAACGCGTTTGTACAAGGGATAATTTAGGTTGCTCCCACCCCCCAGTTTCTCAACTGCCGGGGTATGGTGGAGACAGTGTGATATACTATAAATACAGGAGATAGTGAAATGATAGAGAACGCCAGAGAAGGCCAACGTGTCAGAGTGGACGCAACTTCAAAACAGAGAGACACAAGAGCGGAATTTTGGGAGAGAATGAAATGAGTGGCAGCAGAAGAGTGGAACCTACATCGTCAGTCACTGATTTGAAAGCAGGAGTAGAATTTTCTCCAATTTCCCTCATTGCCATGCACCCACGTGTTACAAAAATTTGTCCAATTTCTCGAATGCCATTTCGAATGTTCTGCGTTAAAACAGCGCGAATATGTTGGCATACAAATATTTCTGATAATGAAGGAGGAATAAGGATTGTGGCAACTGGTTCACAACTTTTCTGTCAGCATATTCTAAGAGGACCATGTTCGACTTTATTGTGCTTCGACAGGAGCATGTTTGCGCTGGTTTTATTATACGCATTGTGGGCATCAGTACTACTTCTTCTTTACTCGAACTTAAATCTTACTTAAAAGTGATCACTACTTTTAAGCTGTGGAACCTAAAGTGCGGGAAAGAGTTCAATGGAATTGCGCGCAACGTACCTAATTATTTCAAGTTCTGAGCGACGTGTATCACATTGGCCCAGATCTGGAAGAACGACAGTTCAAATCTTCAGAAATGATTCTGTGATTTTACTAATCTGTTATTTATCTTAAACTATTAACTAAATAACTATTTTTTGTTACAGTACAGTAACAGAAAGGTGGTATGGAAAACGGAGCACAGATTAATTACGTTTCCCTGTGACAGTATATCTCGATGAGGATCGTAGATTACATGAATACATGCACATAGGAAGTGCGGCTAAGCCAACAATCAAGAGATTTGCTTAGAATGAAACCGAAAATGCGAAATGTGGTATAAAAATTTTCGGTCGTAATAAATTGTTTTCCAACGAAGTCGAAAACGAAATAGAAGAGGATCTGAAGAAATGATATTTGCTTTAAGCAAGTCGAACGTAAGTAAAGCTGCGTTCGTCATTGCAGAAGGATACGGATTGCCCCATAATTTCAAAGCAGAAGAAGCTATAGCTGGCAAAAAGTGTAATGAAGGTGTCATCTACAACTACAGCTCAGCCTCTTTAAAGGAATTGTGTTGAAGACTGCGGGGAATCCACCACAGAAACTTTTCGAGAAATTGGGGCATGGTATAGCGAGTTGTGTGAGGAAGATTGAATGGAAGGAATTTTGAATACATGAAATGCAAAACGTGAATTCATGCAGTGAGAAGGACTGGGAGAAAAACAGAAAAAAAATGTGATTTACAGTGTAAGAACTAAAATGTCGAAATCTTATTTAAACTTAGACCTGTACATTACATTAACGTCACGGACGTAGTTAATAATGGTGGTGCAATCTGTTACCAACTGCTGCAAATTACGAAACTACAGTCCTAATTTCTTCCACTTACAGATGTTCCGAAAATTAAGTGTAGGGTTCAATTTTTCTCATAATTTCCTGTCTTTATATCATATCCCAATAATAACAACCAAGGGTTGAAGATGGCAATGTTTAAATAATTTTGTAACTTACTGTTTAGTCTAGAAGGAATTAAATCGTACGAGTTGAAACGTCCTCTTAGAGAAATTAATGAATGATTTTGCTGATAAACCCTTTACGTTATTTGATTTTCAAACAGCTGAACAAAACTTACTCAGACATTTCGCTCTTTACTTATTCCGATCAACACTAAACTGACACACAATATTTTTAGCGCAACGCAATCTGACTTTCAATAATCTCTACAAAAGAATGGCCCTGACTAACAATAACCTATACCTTTCATGAATCACTTACCTCTCAAAAAACTTCGTTACTCGAACTAGTGCAATACAGCGAGGGCCAATACTGCCAGCTAAATAAAAGATTCTAACTACTGAAGGCACTAACTACTGATAGGCATACTTAGCAAATGAAAGATTTTGATAGAGAACAAACAATGTATTTGCCTTAATAATATTCAAAAGTCATAATATATTATATCAGTCCATGACATCCAGTCTTACAAATTTACTCTCTCTGATGGACACACATCCAGATCATCCGCTGTCAAAACTCTGCCATCTCTCTCCCCACATCCACCACTGCTGGCGGCTCACCTCCAACTGCGCAATGCTACGCGCTGCTCACATCTAACTGTCCAACACTACAATAACAATGTTCCAACAACGCAAATCAGCCACGGACTGCACACAGCACAGTCAGTGAGTTTCATACAGAGCGCTACGTGGCGTTACCAACATAAAAACCTAAACAGCCTACCTACAAAGTGATATGTATTGGGCAACTCTCCCATCAAATAGTGGCGAGGAGAACAGAACTTCCTAGCTACCCAAATACTCAGAGAATATAGCCTTCTGTGACCTGTAACTGTGTGTGACTGAACTGTACTGTGGTTGTGAAAAAAGCTAATTACCAATCCAAACCCCTGTTGTGGTCCGCTAGCTGGCACCAACTGCCCGTTCTTGATGGTGGTACAGAAGGACAAATGGAAAAGACAGAGATTGGCTTTTAGAAGTGACGCACCAACTGCGGCGCCCGAGCGTCAGTAACTAATGGGCTGATCGCAGGCAGGCCGTGCCCTCTGATTAGCTGCCGGGCAGCGCTCATCCATTAGTCACGTGACTGTCGGCGGCCGCAGGCCGGCGCGGGGCGTGCATACCGCCGCTATGCGCCTCACCGCCGGCCAGCCGCCTCAATGTTTGATGCCCAGCAGGGCCGGGCCCCGCTTCCACCGGATACTGCCGCCTACGCCGCCAACGCTCTCTGACAGCCCCCGAAAACCCCTCTCACCGAAATAATGCTGTCGGCCTCTGGGTGCATATCTCTGATGCGTCCCATGTACTATATTCACTGATTCGTAAAAAACGAGGATCTTATTCTGTGAAAGAATGGTTCACAAAAATGAATTTCTTTGAACCTTGGAATAATGTTTTGAAACATTCCATACTACCTGCAACAGTTAATTACACTACTGGCCATTAAAATTGCTACACCAAGAAGATGACGTGCTACAGACGCGAAATTTAACCGACAGGAAGAAGATGCTGTGATATGCAAATGACTAGCTTTTAAGAGCACTCACACAAGGTTGGCGCCGGTGGCGACACCTACAACGTGCTGACATGAGGAAAGTTTCCAACCCATTTCTCATACACAAACAGCAGTTGACCGACGTTGCCTGGTGAAACGTTGTTGTGATGCCTCGTGTAAGGAGGAGAAATGCGTACCAGCACGTTTCCGACTCTGATAAACGTCGGATTGTAGCCTATCGCGATTGCGGCTTAACGTATCACGACATTGCTGCTCGCGTTTGTCGAGACCCAATGACTGTTAGCAGAATATGGAATCGGTGGGTTCAGGAGGGTAATACGGAACGCCGTGCTGTATCCCAATGGCCTCGTATCACTAGCAGTCGAGATGACAGGCATCTTATCCGCTTGGCTGTAACTGATCGTGCAGCCATGTCTCGATCCCAAAGTCAGCAGATGGGGACGTTTGCAAGACAACAACCATCTGCACGAACAGTTCGACGAAGTTTGCAGCAGCATGGACTATCAGCTCGGACACCATGGCTGCGGCTACCCTTGACGCTGCATCACACGCAGGAGCGCCTGCGATGGTGGACTCAACGACGAACCTGGGTGCACGAATGGTGAAACGTCATTTTTTCGGTTGAATCCAGGTCTGTTTACAGCGTTATGATGGTCGCATCCGTGTTTGGCGACATCGCTGTGAACGCACATTGGAAGCGTGTATTCGTCATCACCATACTGGCCTATCACCCGGCGTGATGGTATGGGGTGCCATTAGTTACACGTCTCCGTCACCTCTTGTTCGCATTGACGGGACTTTGAACAGTCGACGTTACATTTCAGATGTGTTACGACCCGTGGCGGTACCCTTCATTCGATCCCTGAAAAACCCTACATTTCAGCAGGATAATGCACGACCGCATGTTGCAGGTCCTGTACGGGCCTTTCTGGATGCATAAAATGTTCGACTGCTGCCCTGCCCAACACATTCTCCAGATCTCTCACCATGTGAAAACGTCTGGTCAATGGTGGCCGAGCAACTGGCTCGTCACAATACGCCAGTCACTACTCTTGATGAACTGTGGTATCGTGTTGAAGCTGCATGGGCAGCTGTACCTGTACACGCCATCCAAGCTCTGTTTGACTCAATGGCCAGGCGCATCAGGGCCGTTATTACGTCCAGAGGTGGTTGTTCTGAGTACTGATTTCTCAGGATCTATGCACCCAAATTGCGTGAAAATGAAATCACATGTTCTCGTATAATTTATTTGTTCAATGAATACCCGTTTATCATCTGCATTTCTTCTTGGAGTAGCAATTTTAATGGCCAGTAGTATAATATGAATACTATTCAGAAATTATGACCCGATTGGTCGCGAAATGCAAAGCACAGTGGAAATCAAAAATGTCTTACGTGTAACAGTTAATTAAATCCTTAGCTACTTCTCTAAACAGTCGCCGCTCCAACTGAGACATTTGTCGCAGCATTGTACCAACTTTCCAATACCCTCCGCACAGAACGCAGCTGCCTGCGCTTTCTACCAATTCTCTGCGCTGATCTGCTGTTTGTTGACTGTGACAAAATGTTCTCTTCATACCCAGCGGTTTACGTGAGCAGAGATGAAAATCAGAGGAACCCAAGTCCGGGCTCTGTGGTGGTTGATCAAACACTTGCTATAGAAAACACTGCAGTTGTGTCCACATTAGCCCTGCAGTGTGCGGCGGAGAACTATCATGAAAAAGGAAATGCGTGATAGTTATGTTGTGTGGGTAGCATGAAATCAGGCGAGACCTCTCACAGACATTCATGCTTGGCGGGAGACACTATTTTCTAGGCATCTTTAATGGTCACCATGCACTCAGTACAGGAAAGAGCAACGTGACGCGAGCGAAGAGCTGACAGGGTCCAAGACATCTCTCAAAACGTCATCCGGTTATCACTGTTGTTTCCACTTCGCGTTCGATTGCAGTTACTTTCCGAAGAGCCCTCGTAATTTACTATTGCAAAATGTTGCCTTCTTGCTATTTTCGATAGCCATTTAATAAATGCCGCGCGGAGTGGCCGCGCTGTTTGAGGCGTCCTGTCATGGACTGCGCATCCACTCCCGCCGGAGGTTCGAGTCCCTCCTAGGGCATGGGTGCGTGTGTTGTTCTTAGCATAAGTTAGTTTAAGTACTGTGTAAGTCTATGGACCGATGACCTAAGCAGTTTAGTCCCTTTGGAACTCACACACATTTGAACATTTAATAAAAACTAGACAAAAGACCTGTAGCCGAGGAATAGCGTATCTGATTAGGACGAAATCTGCCACTACTGCAATTTTGAATAATGTCATCAGCAATGGTGTCCGAAGACTTCCGGCATTAGAAATCACCTCCTTTCCGCTAACGGCTTTGTCAAAGAGGGTGAAGCAGCGGACTGATGTTCAGGGCACTCTCTTGCCTGTGGCGTAGAAAACTACTCTTAAAAGGTGGCATAATCGGCAATGATCAACGGCACGAGGGGTCAGAAAGTAACGGAAACCACTACGTTAAAGACACATAATGTGTATCCACAGGACACGTGGCCTGTAATTGGAAAATTGTCATAACGATCTCTCCATTGGGAAAGGATTCCGAATAAGTCAACTATCCACATCTCTGGGGGGAGACTGCCAAGGAGGATTCTACGACTTGGAGCATGAAATGTCAGAAATCTGAGCATAGTAGGAAAGATAGAAAATCTAAAAAGGGGAACACGAAAGTTCATATCAGGTGATATCAACAGCAGCAGAAAATGATGTTACAGGAGGAAGATTCGTCAATAAGAGGGAAGTGATCCAGAGAGTGTTACTGTGAACAGTTCAGTGATAGGATTGTTCTCAACAGATTCGACAGCAAACCAATGTCGACAATACATTAAATGTATTCGGAATTGCGAATACAGACAACCATAAGCTGTGTAGTGGAATTACTTCCGGACAGGGACTCGACACAGATTTCCCGCTTATCGCGAACGCTAGCCTTACCATTAGGCTATCCGACTCATGGCCAGACCCAAACTTTCGTATTTCGTTAACCACGCGTTACAACCTGTACTCATATATCCATTATGTATATTCCTGTGACGCGCGGAATTAGCCAAGTGGTCTCAGGCACTGCACTCATGGACTGTGCGGCTGGTCCCGGCGGAGGTTCGAGTCCTCCCTCGGGCATGTGTGTATGTGTTTGTCCTTAGGATAATTTAGGTTAAAGTAGTGTGTAAACTTAGGGACTGATGACCTTAGTAGTTAAGTCCCATAAGATATCACACACATTTGAACATTTTTTTATATTCCTATACAGACAATACTTTTACTTGACAGTCGCTTGCCCCGTGTCAGCGAGGATATATATGATTTTGCCGTGCCTGTGTATATCGTATAATGACAAAAAAAAATTTTTTTAGTCATAAGCCATCTGACTGGTTTGATGCGACCACCCACGAATTTCTCTCATGTATCCTCTGCCAGCCTCTTCATCCCATAGTAGACTTCTGAAAGTACATCCTAAATTATTTTCCTATAGTTTTTCCCTCTGTAACGTCGCTACCCTTTTGACGCAAAAATGAGAAATTTAAATCTAGTCCTCACACCCCAATACAAGCCCCAAGCCTAAGATCCAAATTTCATAAAAAGAAAAACAAAATCACTCTGTACTAACATTTCGCGACTAGTAGCGAGTAGACTGAAAAGAAAGTAATATAAAAAGAAATAGAAAGTGTATTGTCTGACATCGGGTTCCGCTAAATGGCAGGCAGCACCGCATAACAGCCACACTATGAGGGAAACAAATCAACAGCCGAACAGGCGAAGACTTCAGGTAAACACTCCGAAGATTCCAGTCGATTAATTGGAACCTTTCCTTGCAGAGGCCGCCGCGACATATTCGGCCACGGATTCCTACGCCGGGTTTCTATTGGCTCCAGCTCACTATATAGGCCCGACCGGTCGAAGGCAGACCAGTCTTCGTCCGCTGCTAATGGCAACCGCTATAGTGGACTCTCCGAGAACATATCACCGAAGCCGTTGTACTGCACCGCCGATCGAAGTACCAGCCGACCGAGAGGAACCACCTCTCCGGCTAGATCGACGGACGTCTACCTCTATTGTACAGCCAGCTATTGTATTGTAGAAGAAGTTACTTTCAATAAACTGTTGGAGAATACAACAGAAAAGAATCTTGATAGCAAAGTAACTTAATGTTTTAAAAAACAATGCAAAAGAAATAGAATCCATTAGCTTCAAGACAAAGTAATAGTTGATCTGCAAAGTATAACAAGTGACCTCAAAGAATACTCTTTGTGAGTACTCTTTGAGGACACTGCGAAATACAGAAGCTTAATTTGTACATTGTTAATGTGCTTCTGGCGCTTGCCTTGTCGTGTCGTAACTGAACTTGTGCGCTCGTACGTAATATTCGTAGGCGATACGAGATTGTTTGTTACATTTTGAAGATTTGCGATATGCTAGAAATGATTAAAAACTGAAAGAGGTGAATCAGCAACTTTGAAAATATCTTTGAAGTAATTCAAGCTAGAAAAATAACCGAATATATTGTCTTAATCTAATTATTATCAACGAAAGACTGAACGTAGACCCAATACGATAGACAATTAATAGTTCAACTGATAGGAAGTGATAATAGTGTAACGAGCGGTCTAACGCACTGCAGTCATGGACTGTGCGGCTGGTCCCGGCGGCGGTTAGAGTCCTCCCTCGGGCATGGGTGTGTGTGTTTGTCCTTAGGATAATTTAGGTTAAGTTGTGTGTAAGCTTAGGGATTGATTACCTTAGCAGCTAAGTCCCATAAGATTTCACACACATTTTTGAATAGTGTAAACTGTGAGGAATATACCTAAACTGCGTTAAAGTAAATAGCGTGATGTTGCTGTAAACTCTTTGGCTGAATTTACGTAACTAATGCCACCCACCTGAAAGAAAGGTTACTTCTTTAAGACAATGATAGGATGTGCATAGACTAGAATAAACCAACATAAAGTGAATTTACAGCGTGTGACATTTCCTTCAACCCATCTAATACTACGTGCTCATGAAACATATTTTATCTGCGCGACAACATAGATTATCAACAGAGCGCAGCATTCATAGATATTCTTTGGCCTTCTAGAAAGCTATCGTACTGATTCAGACTATTTAACTCACGGGAATTGTAAACTTTCATAGATAAACTCTGGATGTATATAGACTGTAATAATTATTATGGCAATCATCTCAGTTTCTATGCATTTACATGTAGCTAGGCTCGTACGCGTCGGGGAGCAAATATTCATCTGAGTAAGCCGGTAAAACTAACACGCACTCTGCGTAAATACAGTGCAGCAAGACAATTCATTTTGTGACTTTGCTCGCAAACATCCTACCACGAGCGAGCCGGAGCCTGAGCATCATTCATTAACAATCAAGGAATAAAAAAGGAGAAGTTACACCTCTACAGTTCCCTCGAGTACCATGGCAGTCATTTACCAATGTCTTAACAGATGTCTTGTCATCCTGTCCCTTCTCCTTGTCATTGTTTTCCATGTATTCCTTTCCTCTCCGACTCTGCGCAGAACCTCCTCATTCCTCATCTTATCAGTCGACCTAATTTTCAACATTCGTCTATAGCACCACATCTGAGATGTTTCCATTCTCCTCTGTTCCGGTTTTCCCACAATCCACGTTTTACTGCCATACAATGCTGTGCTCCAGAAATTTCTTTCTCAAATTAAGCTTACGTTTGATACTGGTAGAGTCTCTTGGCCAGGGATGCCCATTTGCCAGTGCTAGTCTGCTTTTAACGTCCTCTTTCTCTGTCTGTCACTGGTTATTTTGCTGCCACCGGTTATTTTACTGCCTAGGTAGTATAATTCCTTAACTCATTCACTTCATGACCATCAATCCTGATGTTAAGTTCTCGCTATTCTCATTTCTGGTACTTCACATTAGTTTCTTCTTTCTTCGATTTACTCTCAATCTATATTCTATACCCATTAATCTTCTCATTCCATTAAGAAATCACGTAAATCTTCTTTATATTCACTGAGGATAGCAACGTCACCTTGAATTTTAATTCTACTTCCGAACCTTCCTTTTATTTCCATCATTGCTTCTTCGATGTACACATTGAACACTTGGGGGGAAAGACTACATCCCTGCCTCATACCCTTTTTAACTGGAGCACTTCGTTCTTGATCATCAAGTCTTATTATTTCCTCTTAGCTCTTGTACATATTGTATATTACCCGTACCCTGCTACAGCATACCCCTACTTTTCTCAGAATTTCGAACACCTCTACCATTTTATACTGTCGAACGCTCTTTCTAGGTCGACAAATCCTATGAACTTGTCTTGATTTTTCTTTGGTCTTGCTTCCATATCAACCGCAATTTTGGAATTGGCTCTCTGTTGCCTTTACCTTTCCTAAAGCCAAATTGATCATCGTCCAACACATCCTCAGTTTCTTTTCCATTATTCTGCATGTTATTCTTGTAAGCAACTTGGATGCTTAAGCTGTTAAGCTGGTTGTGCGATAATTCTCGCACTTGTGGCTCTTGCAGTCTTCGGAATTGTGTGGACGATATTTTTCCGAAAGTCAGATGGTATGTCGCCAGACTTATACAATTCACACACCAACGTGAATAGTCGTTTTGTTGCAACTTTTCCGAATGATTTCAGAAACTCTGATGGAATGTCATCCATCCCTTCTGCCTTATTTGGTCGTAAGTCCTCCGAAGCTCTCTTAAATTCTAATACTGGATCACGTATCTCTTCTTTATCGTCTCCTGTTTCTTCGTCTATCACATCATTCGAATCTTCCTCTCATAGAGGCTTCCAGTGCACTCTATCCACCTAACCGCTCTCTCCTCTGTATTTAACAGTGGAATTCCCGTTGCATTCTTAATGTTGTCATGCTTGCTTTCAATTTCATCGAAAATTGTTTCGACTTTCCTAAACTCTGAGTCAGTCCTTCTGACTATCATTTCTTTTTCGCTTTCGATTTCTTCACCTTTTTCATGCAGCCATTTCGTCTTAGCTTCCCTGCACTTCCTGTATGTTTCATTCCTCGGTGACTTGTGTTTCTGTGTTCCTGAATCTCCCTGAACATTTTTGTACTTTCTCCTTTCATCGATCGACTGAGATATTTCTTATGTTACCCACGGCTTCTTTGCAGTTACCTTCTTTGTACCTATTTTTTTTCTTTCCAGCGACTGTGATTGCCCTTTTTAGGGATGTCCATTCCTCTTCAACTGTACTGCCTATTGGTCTATTCATTCCTCCCATACTTACAACCTTAGAAAACTTCATGTGTATTTCATCACTTCTTAGTACTTTCGTATCCCACTCCTTTGCGGATTGATCCTTCCTGACTAATTTCTTAAATTTCAGCCTATTCTTCACCCCTACTACATTGTGATCTGAATCTACAGGGAGGTCCATTGATAGTGACCGGGCCAAATATCTCACGAAATAAGCGTCAAACGAAAAAACTACAAAGAACGAAACTTATCTAGCTTGAAGGGGGAAACCAGATGGCGCTATGGTTGACCCTCTAGATGGCGCTGCCATAGGTCAAACGGATATCAACTGCGTTTTTTAAAATAGGAGCCCCCATTTTCTATTACATATTCTTGTAGTACGTAAAGAAATATGAATGTTTTAGTTGGACCACTTTTTCCGCATTCTGATAGATGGCGCTGCAATAGTCACAAACATATGGCTCAAAATTTTAGACGAAGAGTTGGGAACAGGTAGGTTTTTTAAATTAAAATACAGAACGTAGGTACGTTTGAACATTTTATTTCGCTTGTTCCACTGTAATACATCTACCTTTGTGAACTTATCATTTTCTGAGAACGCATGCTGTTAAAGGGTGATTACCTGTAAATACCACATTAATCAAAATGATGTCCGTCAACCTCAATGCATTTGGCAATACGTGTAACGACATTCCTCTCAACAGCGAGTAGTTCGCCTCCCGTAATGTTAGCACATGCATTGACAATGCGCTGACGGATGTTGTCAGGCGTTGTCGGTGGATCACGATAGCAAATATCCTTCAACTTCCTCCACAGAAAGAAATCCCAATAGTGCATATTACGCCGGTTTATGTTACCGCTGTTGGTGAATGACGCTTCGTCGCTAAATAGAAAGCGTGCAAAAAATCTGTCATCGTCCCGTAATTTTTCTTGTGCCCAGTGGCAGAACTGTACACGACGTTCAAAGTCGTCGCCATGCAATTGCTGGTGCATAGAAATATGGTATGGGTGCAATTGATGTCGATGTAGCATTCTCAATACCGATGTTTTTGAGATTCCCGATTCTCGCGCAATTTGTCTGCTACTGATGTGCGGATTAGCCGCGACAGCAGCTAAAACACCTACTTGGGCACCATCATTTGTTGCAGGTTGACGTTTCACATGTGGCTGAACACTTCCTGTTTCCTTAAATAACGTAACTACCCGGCGAACGGTCCGGACACTTGGATGATGTCGCCCAGGATACTGAGCAGTATACATAGCACACGCCCGTTGGGCATTTTGATCACAATAGCCATACATCAACAAGATATCGACCTTTTCCGCAATTGTTAAACGGTCCTTTTTAACACAGGTAATGTATCACAAAGCAAATACCGTCCGCTCTGGCGGAATGTTACGTGATACCATGTACTTACATGTTTGTGACTATTACAGCGCCATCTATCACAAAGCGGAAAAAAGTGGTCCAACTAAAACATTCATATTTCCTTACATACTACACGAATATGTAATAAAAATGGGGATTCCAATTTTAAAAAATGCGGTTGATATCCGTTTGACCTATGGCATCGCCATCTAGCGGACCAACCATTTGGTTTCCCCCTTCAAGCTAGACGAGTTTCGTTCTTTGTAGTTTTTTCGTTTGATGCTTATATCGTGAGATATTTGTCCCGGTCACTATCAATGGACCACCCTGTATATCCGCTCCTGGGTGTCTTGCAATTTAGTATCTGATAACAGAATCACTGTCTTATCTTGATGTAATCTAACCGAAATCGTCTCAGATTACCCTGCCTTTTCCAGGTATAACTCCTCTTGTGATTCGTGAACAGAGTATTCGCTGTTACTAGCTGACATTTATTGCAGAACTCAGTAACTCTTTCTCCGTTCTTATTTCTTGTCCCCCATATTCTTCTGTAAATTCTTTTTACTCCTTCACCTAAAACAGCATTCCAGTCCCCCATGACAATTAGTCTTTCATCTCCCTCATAGTTTCTCTGTCTCTTCAGCTTCAGCTTGCAATGTGGACATCTGAACCATCGCTTTCGGCGTTGGTTTGATGTCGATTCGATAAAAACAACCCTACCACTGAACTGTTCACAGTAATACAATCTCTGCCCTACCTTCGTATTCATAACGAATCTTACTCCCTTTATACCATTTTCCGCTGCTGTTGATACTACCGTATACTCGTCTGACCAGAAATCCTTGTCTTCTTTCCGTTTCACTTCAGTGACCCCTACGATATCCAGGCTGCACCTTTGCATTTCCCTTTTCAGTTTTTCTAGTTAATACTAATACTAATACTAATGCCACATTCAAGCTCCTGACGTTCCACGACCTTACTCGTAGAAGGTCATCCTTTCGTGGGTTATTCACACTTTTTCTTATTGTTCCCTCCCTGCTGGCAATCCCCTCCCGGAGATCCGAAATAGGGACTATTCCGGAATCTTTTGCCAGTGGATAGAT
The DNA here is from genome assembly GCF_023864345.2 of Schistocerca serialis cubense. Taxonomy (NCBI): domain Eukaryota; kingdom Metazoa; phylum Arthropoda; class Insecta; order Orthoptera; family Acrididae; genus Schistocerca; species Schistocerca serialis. The sequence goes on from NC_064638.1 coordinate 990,699,123, forward strand.
CATCATGCCAACATGATTTCTCGAATACATGCCGACATCGCAAGCAAATGAAGAGATAGAGGAAGTGTGAGGGTACTTAACGGATAATGCCGTGCTCAAAGCAAAATGAAAATCTAATAGTCATGAGGGACTGGAATGAGGTTGTAGGGAAACAAGTGGGAGAATGAGTTACGGGCGAAAATGGGCTTAGTAGTTGGAATGACTGAGGAGAAAGACTGTTTGAATTTTGCAGTAAACTTCAAGTGGTAATATCAGATACTCTAAACGAGAATTAGGAGAAGATGAGATGTATTTGGAAAACACCATGAGACACGGGTACTTCTGGCATTCACTTAATGATCGTTATTTGAGTTGCATCTTCTGGTACTCATTGTTTTTATGTTGTTCTGAAGATAGTCTGCGAAACCAGTTAATAGTTGTTGGCGACTAATGAATCGTTTAAACGACTGGAGTTGTCCCCCTCAGTATCAGTGAAGATTAGTTCCTCAGTGTTCTCTGTGTTTTTGTTGGCATTTTGCATATGGGCGTAAGGATCATGTCTTGTAACTGTTGGGGAGGGTTTCCCTGTATTGACATATGCTTTCTTGATAAAGTGTCGTAAACGCTGCGGTTTCTGTCTTATTCTCGTATTATAAGTATGTCATTTGTAATTGTGTGTCTACTACTATTTTTCTTACCACTGTGCGTTTACTATAAGCCTTTGTTTTCTACCTTCTCCCATCCCCGCCGCTCCTCTTCCGCCCGCTACCTATTGTTTAAATGCAACAGGTTACGTTTCCAAGTTTTATCTGTTACAGCATATACTGTGTATGTGCCTCTAACACTCATTAGTAGTCGGTGTTTTATGATACAGTTGTTACCGGACTTCGTTTGAGTTATCTGATCATGCTCAGTTTCATATATGATAAATGACTTGTAGCGTACCTTTTGTAAGTAGGCTGTTTAGGTTTTTTTATTGGTAACGCCACCTCTGTATGAAAATCACTGGCTGTGCTGTGTGCAGTCTGTGGCTGCTTTGCATTGTTGCAATACTCGCCATTGTAGTGTTAGGCAGCTGGCTGTGAACAACGCGTAGCGTTGCGCAGTTGGAGGTGAGCCGCCAGCAGTGGTGGATGTGGGGAGAGAGATGGTGGAGTTTTGTAATTTTTCATGAACTGCTATATTTATATATGATGATATCAAGGTAAATACATTGTTTGTTCTCTATTAATATCTTTCATTTGCTAACTATCCCTATCAGTAGTTAGTGCCTTCCATAGTTTGAATCTTTTACTTAGCTGGCAGTAGTGGCGCTCGCTGTATTGCAGTAGCTTGAGCAGCGAAGATTTTTGTGAGGTAAGTGATTTGTGAAAGGTATAGTTTAATGTTAGTCAGGGCCATTCTTTTGTAGGGATTTTTGAAAGTCAGATTGCGTTGCGCTAAAAGAAAATATTGTGTATCAGTTTAAGGACAGTCGTGTATAATTGTTCAAAGGGGACGTTTTATATGGCGACCCTTAGCCTAGGATACCTCACTGGAATCTTCTGATTTTTTTCTTGTAGTTTGTGTAATTAGTGTAGCTATTGTTTATTGCTAGCGCGTAATTATAGAGAGAATTTCCTTTGTAGTTGTAGTTTTTCATTGTTGTACAGTAAAGCAGTTGTGGCATGCATGTAGATTTGCACCAAGTATTTCGCTGCTGCGCTGGCAATTAAGCAGACATTATTTCCATTGCTATGTTATTTTATTTTGCTCTTCAAATTGCACTTTTCTGTGTTATCGTGTGAAATACTGTGACAATAATGGCGTGTGAAAAACGTAATACTAGGCTCCAAAGTAAACTGAGAAATGACAGTGAAGACGAAAGCAGTGTGTTAGCGCCGCAGAGTAATGAATTAACTAATGTTCAAAGCAGTAATTTGGTAATTGCGCATAGGGAAATGGAGCGGGCGGCAAACAATGGTGTAGACAGTGAAACAGGTAGTGAACAGGGAAGCGTTATCGATCGATTGGTCGGCAACAGCTCGCCTCAGGAATCGGGAATGACAGAACACAATATTGCAAATACTGCAGACTCAGGTTTTGGGTTCCCACCGTTTTCTCAAATGAGTCAAGACACATTTTCCACTTGTCAAAATGTGAATGTTGCCGGTGCAACTTCACTGCCGAAATCACTGAGGAACATGTTTCAGACACCAGTGCATTGTTATTACAATTAATGCAACAAATGGGACAAAATCTTAAAAAGTTAGACACAGTGGAACAAAATCTTAAAAAGTTAGACACAATGGAACAACACCAGAGACAAACACAGCAACAGTTAGACACAGTGGAACAAAATCTTAAAAAGTTAGACACAATGGAACAACACCAGAGACAAACACAGCAACAGTTAGACACAATGGAACAAAATCTTCAAAAGTTATACACCACACTTGAACAAACACGTGAAGATTTAACTACTGAGTTACATAAAATTGAATCGAAATGTCAAAAAGTCGGTAATGACGTGAAAACACAAATTTGTGAGCATTTTCAACCTATTTTTTCGCGGCATGAAAATGCATTACAGAATCACGAAGCAGCCATAAAAGAACTGCAAACCATTGTTCATGAAAATCATGAGACCTTGTGGGCTAAAGTTGACTCAGTTGCATCTACCGATTCGGTTACGCAACTTGCAATAACTCAGGAAAACTTAAAGGACACAGTAGATTCGATTTCAACACAAATTGACACTCTGAAACTTGGTTCAGAAAAACACACTGAGGAAATGTGTTCACTATCGGAGAAAGTAGGCGAACTTTCGGATCAGGTCACTAACTTATCAACAAAGGTAGATGATGATCTGAATGACACAAGACCTGTAGCCTTCACTGACACAGAAGAGTATGCACAAATTAGAAAATTCAAACAGAATCAAAATCAAATCAATACACAGTACAAAAGAGAAATCCGGGAAGTACAAGATCAGCTGACGCAGGTAATACAAGAATTACGTATTTCAGAGGATACTCGCGCCCCAATACGGGAAGAGGGACACAGAAATACGGAACAGCCACAAAATAATAACACAGGGCATTTCGGAAGTTATGAAAGAAATTGGCAATGTGCACCGAATTTTGAGATGGAACGGCCGACACGACCTAACAATGACCGATATGCGACTCGCCGACATGATGATTTTGACTATAAGCTGTTCATTACTACACGTAAATTCAAAACATTTAAGAATTCTGGCAACGACATTCATCCACAAGCATGGCTCCATCAATTCTCTCATTGTTTTCCTCCCAACTGGTCGTTGGAACACAGATTAGAATTTATGTGTGGCTACTTAGAGAATGAACCAGCTGTAAGAATGCGATCGGTCATTCACGATTGCCACAGTGAAGGAGAATTTTACCATGCCTTCCTCTCAGCATATTGGTCTCAAGCCACACAAGACCGAGTAAAACATGGTATCATAATGATGAAACATTTCGAACAATCTGAATTCTCCAGTCTTGTGAAATATTTTGAAGACATGCTGCACAAGAATCAGTACCTGTCAAACCCATACTGCCCCTCAGAACTCATCCGCATTTGCTTAATCAAATTACCTGAACATTTACGACATATTGTTTTGGCAGGACGTTGCAAAGACAACATTGAAGCTTTTCAGGGACTGTTACAAGAACTAGAAATTGACACTGATAATCGCGGAACGCGAAAACAAGGACACAACAATTACAGGTCACATCCGTCACAATTCCTGGACGACAGACACAATAACCGGATACGACTGGTCTATTCTTACAACGCAAATCGTGACCAAAATAGACACCACCCGTACGACAACCGTTGGCAGAGTAGTAATAATTACAGGGAAAGATCACCTCTCCGCGGTAGTGACTATCACAGATACAATCAGAGAAACAGACAATATGGGAACCAAAATAATAATTATCAAGGGAGACAGAATAACTTCAGACGCAACAGTTCAGCGCGCAGTTACGATTCAGGGAGAAATTCTCCACCACTTAACCGACAAGAAAGAAACTACAGGAACTACCGACATGACGACAGACGATGTGATCGTAACGACAGACCTGAATTGCATCAGAACTGGCGGGATTCAAACAGAGCAGGGCCCTCTCAAGGAGGTGAATTTGTAGAAGTTAGGTCTCCAAATCCCAATAACGATGCGCGCCAACAAAGAGACAATAGGCAATGACTCACACCGCTGGCAGCCACAAAACGTTCTTATGACACTAACGACGCAGCTGCCGTAGCTAGTAATTACGTAAAAATGGAAGACATTAGGGACATCTTACTCCAGGAACACGACGTAAAACATAACAACATTGCATATCCTGTGATTCACATTACTGTAAATGACGTAAAATTTACGGCAGTACTTGACTCTGGCAGTCCCATTTCAGTAATCAGTGAAACAGCCTTTAGCAAATGCAACAAATCGAACGATTGCCCCACACTTCCGTTACGTAAGATTAAATTACAAGGTGCAATCTTTGGAAAAAGTGTAGATGTACGCCAACAAACCAATTTAGAATTCTTTTGTCAAAGCCACAGCTTCTCTATGAACTTTCTCATTGTTCCATTATTGTCGACGGAAATTATATTGGGAGTAGACTTTTTGAATGAATACAAAGCAATCTTAAACTTTCACGATTCTGAAATAAGGTTAGAGAAAGAAGGTAAGTCAATAGCTTTGAAATTTGAAGATTGGCTCTCAAACCATGATGAGGAAATTAATCGGCTTTACCTTCTGTTAGACAACAGTTCGGACTTTTCTACGGAACTAGACACTAACAATCACTCTGCAAGTACTGACAGGGATGATATCGACGGCGCATTTGACACTAATAAGTTAATTCAGAATAAAATTCAAACAATTGAGAATTGTAATGACACTGATAGGCAGGACCTTTTTGACATTTTACAAGCACATTCCACAGTTTTTACTCATAAAATAGGAACAATCAAGGGATTTCAATACCAATTTCGTGTTCGTGAGCATACTAAATTTTGTGTTGGACCATACGTAATTCCGGCGCATTATAGGGACCGTGTTAGAACAGAAATACAATCTATGCTTAATGAGGGCATTATTGAGCCTGCAGTAAGCTCATACAACAATCCATTACATGTTGTTGAGAAGAAAAATGGATCGATCAGGCTTGTCTTAGATTCGAGACAAATCAATACGATCATTATTCCTGAAACAGACAGGCCGCAAACGTTAGAAGAACTTCTTCAAAATTTTAATGGTGTAAAAGTGTTGTCTTCCATTGATCTCAGATCCAGCTTTTATCAGATCGAACTTCATCCAGAATGTAGAAAATACACAGCTTTCCTTTGTTTCGGCGTTTGTTATCAGTTTCGGAAACTTCCTTTTGGTTTGAACATTTCTTCGGCAGCATTCATTCGTGGGTTAAATTCCATATTACCTGAGTTCTTAAAACGTCACATCACCTTATATGTGGACGATATTCTGATAGCAGAAGCTTCATGGGAACAACATAATCGCATCCTCAACAGTTTGTTACGTATTTTTTCAGAATCTGGAATTACAGTTAACTTGGAAAAGTCTGAATTCGGTAGGACAAAGGTGAAGTTTTTGGGACATATTATTTCTTCTGAAGGGATTCGGCCGGATCCTGAAAAGTTAGAAGCAATCAGAGCCATTCCAGTGCCATCCACAAAATGACAAGTCCGCAGTTTTCTAGGTCTCGTAAATTTTTACCGTCGTTTTCTGAATATGCAAATTCTTGTTACACCAAAACTTTGTTCTCTCACTGGAAAAAATACTATTTGGAACTGGGACGAACAAGCACAGTTGGAATTCAATTCTTTGAAAGAAGAGTTACTTCACGCGCCAATCTTAGCTCATCCAGATCTGTCACAAGATTTCTGCCTTAGCACGGATTCTTCTAAAGTCGGTCTTGGTGCCCATTTATTTCAAGAAAGCATAGAAAATGGCACTACCATTCAGAATACCATTGCTTTTGCTAGCCGAGTGCTAACAAAATCTGAAAAAAATTATTCCGTTACTGAATTAGAAGCTTTAGCTATCGTTTGGGCATTTAACAAATTCCGTTTCTTTCTTTCTGGTAAGCACGTAAAAGTATACAGTGATCATCGTGCATTACAATTTCTTATGTCTTCAAAATTAAATCATGACAGGTTAAAACGTTGGGCATTGTTTCTGCAAGAATTCCGCTTCACAATAGTTTACATTCCCGGCAAGGAGAACATTGTTGCGGACGCACTGTCACGCGCACCGGCTGGGCTTGAGAAAAGTACCACAGAAGGCAACCTCGAGAAAAATTTCAGTATTCTTTACATTCAGAAAGTCGCCTTTGAAAACTTCATCACCACATCTTTAAAGGACATTGCTCATGAACAAGATAAAGATCCGATTTGGAAAGACATCAAGAGCAAATGGCATGAAAAGACACACACACAGATTCGGCATTATTATCTGGTTAGAAACAACATACTGTTCAAACGCTGCACTGTTGATGACAAGCTATGGGTACTTTGCATTCCTGACGATTTTGTTAATAAGCTCATTTGGTACATTCATTTCAGCTACGCACATTTTGGTCCACGAAAATGTTATCATATTCTTCGAACGACTTGTTATTTTAACAATATGGAAAAGAGAATTCGAAGAGTCTTGTCTATATGTAAACTTTGTCAAAAGGCGAAACCATCTACTGTCTCACATCGTGCTCCGTTGTTTCCTATCATTCCTTCTAAATTAAAAGAATTTGCTGCCGTTGATCTCTTGGGACCGCTTGTCAGAACATCTAATGGATTTTCGTACGTTCTAGTCGCTGTTGAACTTACTTCAAAATTTGTTTCTTTCACACCGTTACGTAAAGCCACTGGACGGTCTGTATCCAACGCCTTTGTTAAAAATTTCTTACGTGAAGTTGGCCACATTGCTAAAGTCATTTCAGATAACGGACCGCAATTTAGATCTGCTGTTTGGTCACGCATGCTTCGCAACCATAAAATCAAACCTGTTTTTATTTCATTGTACTCACCTCATTGTAACCCCTCCGAACGGATTATGAAAGAAATCAATAAGCTTTGCAGGCTTTATTGTCACAGAAAGCATCAGCATTGGGACAGATATTTACACTTATTTCAAAACGTGCTGAATGAAATGCCTCATGATTCCACTGCTTTACCACCTACTCTTGTACTGAAGAATGAAGAACCACCGAACAGAATCAGAGAGCTTGTACCTTTCCCGAATACACGTAAACTTCGACACAAAGACATAATTGATTTGGCTCTTAAAAATATAAAATCTGCAGCAGACAAAAGGAGAAAACTACACGGTAAAGCAAATGCAAAGAAATTGTATATTGGTCAGAAAGTTCTCATTAAAGCTCATTCATTGTCACATAAGAAGAAACACTTGAGTCACAAATTCTTTCTAGTTTACAATGGACCATACAGAATCCGACGTATACCACATGATAATTGCGTTGAAGTTGAAACTCTGCGTACTAGGAAGAGTAAAGGTTTACACCACATTTCACATGTAAAACCATTTATTGAAAGATAATCTGCTTTTTAACTTTGTCTTTGCCATAAAACTTTTCACTTCACATTTCTAGTATGCTTTGTCAGACTTAAGAAACTGTTAACATGCAACAATGTTTGAAGTTAAATATCCAGTCTAGAACCTAGGGAACATTTTTAAACAGAAATTACGAATGCATTGTTATGGTCAACAGACGACACAGTGTTGTATTTGTACATTCTTGCTTGTTAGTTGCATGATTACGTAACGACTATCAGGCTTACATACTTAGGACACATACTGGTACTGCTAATGAGATTTTAATGCAACATTTTGGTTTACTTGAAAATACATTCTGGGTTTAATGTACTTTCTGTGAGATACCAGACGACACAGTGGTTAGTTTAAGTGACAACTACACGGTTTTATCACGACGCTTCTAATGAGTGACAATTTACAATGTTGCTTTTGTAGTGTTTCTGGTTTATTTCTGCACAGTTTTTCTGTTTTATTCTGCAAAGTAAAACATGTTTTAGTAGTAACTTTTGTGGTATAGCTACAATGAGATTGCCTTTTCCGTAGCACAACAATACGTTACAGCACAGTACTTTCTTCATCATGGCAATAAGCGTAATAACTAAGATATCTATACATAAAGCATTTCACTTTTGTTTATCATGAGGTAAGTACATTGACTTCTGCAGAACTTAGCTTTCGGTGGACGATAAGTACGACACTTCCACAGAATTATCTTACAGCAAGACGCACATTTAGCGCTACAGGACACGCATTTGAGTGATTAATTTTGTACTTAAAACATTTATTTTTAAAGATATTTGAAGTACAATGATACAAAGGTTTTCAGTGATACATTTCATTTCATTGCTGTAATCTGTAACACCTGAGGGTATAATTACATTAATCCTCAGGGGGTTACACACTTACTTTGTGTACCATATGTGTGGCAACCACAAGGAACTCTAGCTAATATGGTATTTGCTTATACAACTTTACACATCGGTACCATATTTCTCTAACACACAAATTACACAGCTATCTGATCATTTAACTGAGAGATAAACATTTTTTTACTACATCAGTGACACATGTTTACGCAATTACACAGTTGGATAACTTCACACTTATGAAACTGTATTTTGTCTGTACTTTGTAAACTGTTCATATTTTTTTGGAATCATTGTGATACTATGAGAGCTTTGAATGATGTATTTGGTAAGGGAGCATGATTTTAAAGTACGTTTGAGGTAGATGACACTATTGAAATGAGCAGAGAATTTTTTTTAGGTTTTGAAATTATTGCAGAAAGCTACGACGTTTTTGAGATTTGACTGAGGTGTTATGATGTTATTATTATGACGACGATGTGTACTATGCTGTTGAGATATGTTTATGATCAATAAGATGAAGCTACCGTATATGAGGAATAAGAAGTATGTTGGAAACCAAGAATCGTACTTTAAGAGTTATGAAATGTGCGTAAATTCGTGACTGTTTCACAATGCTGACGAATATTTTATTTGGACACTTATATTTATAGGATTTTCTTTCTACAGATTTGCAACGCTAATTCTTGACCTGTGAAATATTTTTATGTGAGACTGTCACTGTAGCGGAAACTGCTGTCGTAAATATTTCCGTAAGAAAGTTAAGTGACCACCTGCACATAATGCGTCATGGGCACCCAGCTGCGCGACAAACGCCTGGAGAACAAGCCATTAGTGCCTTTCAGAGACAGAGGTGGAGAAAAAAAAAAGAAAAAAAAAGGGACCATTAACCTCGCTATTGACATTTCTTTGTAGAAAGCATCGCAAATATTACACGCTCATTACTTGAAAACATATGATTACTCGTAGTTTGTGCTAATTACTGAAATGCTTATGAATTGATGGGAAATATTCGTACATCTGCACACCTGATTATGACAAGTGTCTTTCTACGACAGTTGAGAGCTACTGACTTACGAAATGTCACATGACTATTGAATGATATTTTTATGCTTTGGTTTGCGTAATTGCTTATTTCTTATTTCATTTGATATCTGATTTCCAGCTGTGTTGCAGCATTGCTTTTATAAAATGAAATACATTTGCTAATGTGAACACTTTCTGTCAACAGATCTATTAAATTATTATTTTATGATCCACATTCTTTAAAAAAGGAGCACTTGGAAAGGAAAGAACAATAAGAAGGAACTAGTAACAGTAACTAATAATTTTCTTTTCAAGTACATGGTAATATTTCCTTTTACAATCAGTTGTTGTGGTGCACCACTTTAATTACTTAGACATTAAGATGTGATTATACATTTCCCCTATCTGCATTGTTATCTTTAGTGTACTATTTTTTCTGCTTGAGCTATGTCATGTTTAGATATAAGCTGCTGTTTGCCAGGCATAGTGTTACTGAATTTGACTACTGATTTACTACTGATTTATTTTTATTGTTTGCAGCACATTGCCTTATATTAGTTGTAATATTGCAGTTGCTCTGATAATTTATGCTGCTTGCTTTGGCATTTGTATTTTTTTATCATTGCTGTTTGTGTTAATTGTTTTGTGCTGCTGCATTGCCTCGTCCCTTAGTTTAATATCTGAGCTCAGTAGATTTAAGTTAGCTTAAGAGGGGGTAGACTATATAAGAACCTAACTATGGAGAATAGGGAAAGAATGCTTTGAAAGTTATCTGAAAACGATTTGGGCCCAAATGAGTATTGTACAATCAGAAATAATTATTTTGAAAGAAATATGAACAGAATACAGAAAGCAGGCTTAGATAGGACTTTTTGGGAATAATGATGAACAAAGGGAGATCTCCATGCAAAATACTGCAGTAAAACAAACCCTGTCCTTTCCCTTTTGTGTTATCCCACTATATGTTTGTGTACCCTTGTGTATTTGTTTTCTTCCTGTCTCTGTGTAGTTTCATAGAATTTTTTCTTCTTTTAATATTAAGCTACATTCACTATGATGAGGAATACTGTTATCCTCAAATATAATTTGCATTAATAACATGTTATTTACCTTGTAAATATGCTTAGACATTATTTATTCTGGTTTGTTGCTCACATGTGAAGGTGATGTTTCAAAAGTTCTTGTGATCTTTATGTATTTACTTATGTCATAATTCTTGTAACACTGATGTATATGTCTATTTCTATTCTTTTGTAAAGCCTGTACTACAAATGTTATCTGTATTATTATGTTCTTTAATGATGTATTTTGTACCTTTGTAATTGTATTTTCATGTTGTAAATTTATAAAATTGTAATTGACACCAGTTCATCTTATTATTAACTTGTAAGTTACATTTCACTGCACACGTTTCTGTTGGTCATAGTATATGGACAATATGTGAGAAGTAGGGACTGTTAGTGTTTGCACGTGTGTTAATAATTCAGCAAGGGACTGGATAACAGCATTGCTGGTTCTAAGGACAATTCCAAAAACTTTGTGAGTGCACAAGTGGTGGTTTATGGACTTGCTATATTCTCCGCAAGACTCTTCGATGGTGAATGTGCACCTGCACAATCGCAACAGATGGCTGCTGGCCATCTCTACAAGGACTACAGTGGGTCTGCACCTCTGATGGCCCACCAATACCATTATCTCTACAAGGACTACAGTGGGTCTACATCTTTGATGATCCATCAATACCATTATTTCTACAAGGACTGCAGTGGGTCTGCACCTCTGGTGGCCCACCAATATCGTAATCTCTACCAGGACTATGGTGGGTCTGCTCCGTGATGACCTACCTACCAATATTCATCAAAACTTTGACTGACTCTGCAGTGGGTTTGCTCTGTTGTGGCCCATTACCTGTCAGCATGTCGAGAGTCAGCACTGTCTTTCCGTTGGAAGGACAACACTACTTCTTCAAGACAGCATGGAAATCCACTACTTCTGTGTGCATTTTCTTTTACAGCTCAGACTTTGAGAAAAACACTGTTATTTTACTGTGATGAATCAGGACTATCTTTATAGACTGTGAGAAAATTTTAGCTTTTGACCACCATTGTATCAATAAGTGTGTGCATTTGATATCTTTGTTATTGAAAAAAAATTTTAACAAATATGTATTGGCCAATGCCCAAAAAAATTTGTAAAATTTTTTTGTGGGGAGCATGGGGGCTATGTAAGTAGGCTGTTTAGGTTTTTTTATTGGTAACGCCACCTCTGTATGAAAATCACTGGCTGTGCTGTGTGCAGTCTGTGGCTGCTTTGCATTGTTGTAATACTCGCCATTGTAGTGTTAGGCAGCTGGCTGTGAACAACGCGTAGTGTTGCGCAGTTGGAGGTGAGCCGCCAGCAGTGGTGGATGTGGGGAGAGAGATGGTGGAGTTTTGTAATTTTTCATGAACTGCTATATTTATATATGATGATATCAAGGTAAATGCATTGTTTGTTCTCTATTAATACCTTTCATTTGCTAACTATCCCTATCAGTAGTTAGTGCCTTCCATAGTTTGAATCTTTTATTTAGCTGGCAGTAGTGGCGCACGCTGTATTGCAGTAGCTTGAGCAGCGAAGATTTTTGTGAGGTAAGTGATTTGTGAAAGGTATAGTTTAATGTTAGTCAGGGCCATTCTTTTGTAGGGATTTTTGAAAGTCAGATTGCGTTGCGCTAAAAGAAAATATTGTGTATCAGTTTAAGGACAGTCGTGTATAATTGTTCAAAGGGGACGTTTTGGAAATAATTTCACTATCGGATAAAGTAGCCGAACTTTCAGATCAGTTCACTAACTTGTCTACAAAGGTAGATGATGATCTGAATGACACAACACCTGTAGCCTTCACTGACACAGAAGAGTATGAACAAATTAGAAAATTCAAACAGAATCAAAATCAAATCAATACACAGTACAAAAGAGAAATCCGGGAAGTACAAGATCAGCTGACACAGGTAATACAAGAATTACGTATTTCAAAGTATACTCGCGCCCCAATACGGGAAGAGGGACACAGAAATACGGAACAGCCACAAATTAATAACACAGGGCATTTCGGAAGTTATGAAAGAAATTGGCAATGTGCACCGAATTTTGATATGGAACGGCCGACACGACCTAACAATGACCGATATGCGACTCGCCGACATGATAATTTTGACTATAAGCTGTTCATTACTACACGTAAATTCAAAACATTTAAGAATTCTGGCAACGACATTCATCCACAAGCATGGCTCCATCAATTCTCGCATTGTTTTCCTCCCAACTGGTCGTTAGAACACAGATTAGAATTTATGTGTGGCTACTTGGAGAATGAACCAGCTGTAAGAATGCGATCGGTAATTCACGATTGCCACAGTGAAGGAGAGTTTTACCATGCCTTCCTCTCAGCATATTGGTCTCAAGCCACACAAGACCGAGTAAAACATAGCATCATAATGATGAAACGTTTCGAACAATCTGAATTTTCCAGTCTTATGAAATATTTTGAAGACATGTTGCATAAGAATCAGTATCTTTCAAACCCATACAGCCCCTCAGAACTCATCTGCATTTGCTTAATCAAACTGCCTGAACATTTACGACATATTATTTTGGCAGGACGTTGCAAAGACGACATTGATGCATTTCAGGGACTTTTACATGAATTAGAAATTGACACTGACAATCGCGGAACGCGAAACCAGGAACACAACAATTACAGGTCACATCCGTCGCAATTCCGCGATGAAAGAAGTAATAACTTGACACGACAAGGCTATTCTCACAACACAAATCGTGACCAATACAGACACCACCCGTATGACAACTGTTGGCAGAGTAGTAATAACTACGGGGAAAGATCACCTCTCCGTGGTAATGACTATCACAGAGACAATAAGAGAAACAGACAATATGGGAACCAAAATATATACTATCAAGGGAGACAGAATAACTTTAGACGCAACGGACCAGCGCGCAGTTACGATTCAGGGAGAAATTCTCCACCATGTGACCGACAAGAAAGAAACTATGGAATTTACCGACATGACGACAGACGATATGATCGTAACGACAGACGTGAATTGCATCAGAACTGGCGGGATTCAAACAGAGCAGGGCCCTCTCGTCACGGTGAATTTGTAGAAGTTAGGTCTCCTAATCCCAATAACGACGCGCGCCAACAAAGGGACAGACAATGACTCGCACCGCAGGCAGCCGCTTGCGCCGGCTGGCTCAGAGGAAAATGACATAGACGCTAACCTTAAGAAAAATTCCAGTATTGTTTAACGACGTATACCGTACGATAATTGCGTTGAAGTGGAAACTTTGGGTACTAGGAAGAGTAAAGGTTTACACCAAATTTCACATGTAAAACCGTTTATTCAAAGATAATCTGCTTTTTAACTTTGTCTTTGCCATAAAACTTTTCACTTTACATTACTAGTATGCTTGTCAGACTTAGAATCTGTTAACATGCAACAATGTTTGAAGTTAAATATCCAGTCAAGAACCAAGAGAACTTATTGAAACAGAAATGATGAATGCATTGTTATAGTGAACAGACGTCACAGTGTTATTGTGTGTGTACATTCTTGCTTGTTAGTTGCACGATTATGGAACGACTTTAAGGCTTACATACTTAGAACATTTACCAGTACCGCTAATGAGATTTTAATGCAACATTTTGGTTTACTTGAAAATACATTCTGGGTTTAATGTACTTTCTGTGAGATACCAGACGACACAGTGGTTAGTTTAAGTGACAACTACACGGTTTTATCACGACGCTTCTAATGAGTGACAATTTACAATGTTGCTTTTGTAGTGTTTCTGTTTTATTTCTGCACAGTTTTTCTGTTTTATTTTGCAAAGTAAAACATGTTTTAGTAGTAACTTTTGTGGTATAGCTACAATGAGATTGCCTTTTCCGTAACACAACAATACGTTACTGTACAGTACTTTCTTCATCACGCCAATAAGCATAATAACTACGATATCTATACGCAAAGCATTTCACTTTTGTTTATCATGTGGTAAGTACATTGACTTCTGCAGAACTTAGCTTTTGGAGGACGATAACTACGACACTTCCACAGAGATTATGTTGCGACAAGATGCACAGTTTAGCGCTATAGTACACGCATTTGAGTGATTAATCTTATACTTAAAACACTTATTTTTAAATATTTTTTTAATTACAAAGAAAGTTTTCCGTGATACATTTCATTCCATTGCTGTAATATGTAACACCTGGGAGTATAATTACATTTATCCTCAGGGGGGTACACGCTTACTTTGTGTACCATGTGTGTGGCAACCACAAGGAACCCTAGCTAATATGGTATTTGCTTATACAACTTTACTCATCGGTACCATATTTCTCTAACACACAAATTACACAGCTATCTGATCATGTAACTGAGAGAGACAAACATTTATTTTACTATATCAGTGACAGATGTTTACGTAATTACACAGTTGGATAACTTCACACTTATGAAACTGTATTTTGTCTGTACTTTGTAAACTGTTCATATTTTTTTGGAATCATTGTGATACTATGAGAGCTTTGAATGATGTATTTGGTAAGGGTGCATGATTTTTAAAGTACGTTTGAGGTAGATGACACTATTGAAATGAGCAGAGAATTTTTTTTAGGTTTTGAAATTATTGCAGAAAGCTACGACGTTTTTGAGATTTGACTGAGGTGTTATGATGTTATTATTATGATGACGATGTGTACTATGCTGTTGAGATATGTTTATGATCAATAAGATGATGCTACCGTATATGAGGAATAAGAAGTATGTTGGAAACCAAGAATCGTACTTTAAGAGTTATGCAATGTCTGTATATGCGTGAATGTATCACAATGCTGGCGAAAATTTTTTGGACACTTATATTTATAGGATTTTGTTTCTACAGATTTGCAACGCTAATTCTTGACCTGTGAAATATTTTTATGTGAGACTGTCACTGTAGCGGAAACTGCTGTCGTAAATATTTCCGTAAGAAAGTTAAGTGACCACCTGCACGTAATGCGTCGCGGGCACCCACCTGGGCGACAGCCACCCGAAAAAAAAAAAAAAAAAAAAAGCCATTAGCCTTTCAGCGGCACAGGTAGAAAAAAAAAAGGGGAGGCCATTGTCCCCGCCACTGACATTTCCTTGTTGAAAGCATACTGTGGAGCTCGTAATTTATGATATTTACTGAAATACCTAATAAAATGACAAGAAATATTTTTACATCTGCACACCGGATTATGACAAGCGTCCTTCTATGAGAGTTGAGAGAATTTCTACTAACTTATGAAATGTCACATGACTACTGAATGATATTTTTATGCTTTGCTTTTCATAGTTGCTTATTTCATTTGATATCTGGTTTCCAGCTGTGTTGCAGCATTGCTTTTATAAAATGAAATGCATTTGCTAATGTGAACACTTTCTGTCAACAGATCTATTAAATAATTATTTTATGATCCACATTCTTTAAAAAAAGGAGCACTTGGAAAGGAAAGAACAATAAGAAGGGTCTAGTAACAGTAACTGGACACGTAATTTTCTTTTCAAGTACATGGTAATATTTCTTTTACAATAAGATGTTGTGGTGCACCACTTTAATTACTTAGACATTAAGATGTGATTATACATCTCCCTTATCTGCATTGTTATCTTTAGTGTACTATTTTTTCTGCTTGAGCTATGTCATGTTTAGATATAAGCTGCTGTTTGCCAGGCATAGTGTTACTGAATTTGACTACTGATTTACTACTGATTTATTTTTATTGTTTGCAGCACATTGCCTTATATTAGTTGTAATATTGCAGTTGCTCTGATAATTTATGCTGCTTGCTTTGGCATTTGTATTTTTTTATCATTGCTGTTTGTGTTAATTTTTTGTGCTGCTGCATTGCCTCGTCCCTTAGTTTAATATCTGAGCTCAGTAGATTTAAGTTAGCTTAAGAGGGGGTAGACTATATAAGAACCTAACTATGGAGAATAGGGAAAGAATGCTTTGAAAGTTATCTGAAAACGATTTGGGCCCAAATGAGTATTGTACAATCAGAAATAATTATTTTGAAAGAAATATGTACAGAATACAGAAAGCAGGCTTAGATAGGACTTTTTGGGAATAATGATGAACAAAGGGAGATCTCCATGCAAAATACTGCAGTAAAACAAACCCTGTCCTTTCCCTTTTGTGTTATCCCACTATATGTTTGTGTACCCGTGTGTATTTGTTTTCTTCCTGTCTCTGTGTAGTTTCATAGAATTTTTTCTTCTTTTAATATTAAGCTACATTCACTATGATGAGGAAACTGTTATCCTCAAATATAATTTGCACTAATAATATGTTATTTACTTTGTAAAGATGTTAGACATTATTAATTCTGTTCTGTTTAATGCTCATGTGTGAAGTTGATGTTTCAAAAGTTATTGTGATCTTTTATGTATGTACTCATGTCATAATTCCACTGATGTATATGTTAGTTCGATTCTTTTGTAAAGCCTGTACTACAAATGTTATTTGTATTGTTATGTTTTTGATGATGTATTTTGTACCTTTGTAATTGTATTTTCATGTTGTAAATTTATAAAATTGTAATTGACACCAGTTCATCTTATTATTAACTTGTAAGTTACATTTCACTGCACATGTTTCTGTTGGTCATAGTATATGGACAATATGTGAGAAGTAGGGACTGTTAGTGTTTGCACGTGTGTTAACAATTCAGCAAGGGACTGGATAACAGCATTGCTGGTTCTAAGGACAATTCCAAAAACTTTGTGAGTGCACAAGTGGTGGTTTATGGACTTGCTATATTCTCCGCAAGACTCTTCGATGGTGATTGTGCACCTGCACATTTGCAAGAGATGGCTGCTGGCCGTCTCTACAAGGACTACAGTGGGTCTGCGTCTTTGCTGACTCACCAGTACCATTATTTCTACAAGGACTGCATCTCTACCAGGACTACAGTGGGTCTGCTCTGTGATGACCTACCTACCAATACTCTTCAAAATTTCGACTGACTCTGCTGTGGGTTTGCCCTGTTGTGGCCCATTACCTGTATGCATGTCAAGAGTCAGCACTGTCTTTCCGTCGGAAGGACAACACTACTTCTTCAAGACTGCATGGAAATCCACTACTTCCGTGTGCATTTTCTTCTACTGCTCAGACTTTGAGAAAAACACTGCAATTTTACTGTGATAAATGATCAGGACTGTCTTTATGGACTGTGAGAAAATTTGAGCTTTTGACCAACATAGTATCAATAAGTGTGTGCATTTCATTTCTTTGTTATTGTAATTATGAAATTTTTTTTCAAATCTGTATTGGGCACTGCCCAAACCAATTTGTAAAATTTTTGTGGGGAGCATGGATTTGAAATTTTGATTGCATGAATATAATGGCTATTAGTTTTAAAGTGGGTTAAAAGGCTAAAGAGTTTACTGGTTTACAGTACATTTATTTAAAAAAATGTAAATTTAAATTTAATTTAATTTTTAATGTTCACATGTGTTTAAATACATATGAGTAACCTTCTGACTGGTTTGCTATACAAAAACCTTTTCTGATACTTCATCAATTGATGCTGTTTAGTTATCATTTATGGTTCACTGCATCTTCACACTCTAGTACCACTCATTCTGTTGGGATATAACGTAGCTCTTAAGGGTTTGCCTTCTAGTGGGTACTATTATTACAGAGTATCTACCATAAGAGCCTTCTGACTGTTTCTAATCTGAATTGTCTGTTGAAATGTAACCTTGGTGGCTGGGACATTTACTGACTTACAGCAGTTACTTCACGAGAAACATCCGCAGCCTCTCAAGCTGATCTTATGAATTAAGAAATTGTTCTAGTAAATGGCAACTGGGCAGTGGTCCTGTATCATATACCACTACACAGTTCTGAGGGAACACTTAACTGCTTCACTGCTTAGGCAGGGGACACAAATTTGCTATAGGCCTCTTAATCTGCTATTAGCAGTTTTTACCATCACCACCCACCCACACACACACACATACACACACACACTTATCAGGGCCAGGAAACAGCTAGTCAATAACACAAATCATGTATGTATTCTGTGGACCGCCTCTTCCAACAGGACTGATGCAATTGCTGTACAAGTTGACATCTGTGCGACCTGTTGGCGGGAACCTCAAGGATAGAAGGTTCAGGATGAGCACAAAGGGGTGGCCCAATTAGTAAATGATCAGGACTGAGAGCAGTGGGAAAATCTAGGTCATCAGAGAGAAGACACAATGTCCTTGAATTCAAGCATGCTTCTATCTGAATTAACACAGTAGTCAGTTCTTCAGATGTCAGTACCACATTGTCGATTATGCGTTTGAGATGCGACTTCATGCATTTGATTCCAGCCCCCCAGAGTCCATCAAATGAGGGGCACAAGGTGGAGTGAACGTCCAACTGATTCCCTCTGAGGTCGAAAAATTCACCACACCTTCAAAAGTAGCATCATTAGAGATAAATCATTTAAGCTCATTGTCTGCACCTACAAATGTGGTGCGTTTGTCACTGTATGTGTGACAAAGTTTCCCTCTTCTAGCAATGGGTCTCCTGGGGGCAGCCAAAAATGAACTTGTTACCAAGTTACTGACTAATTCTAAGTGGATAGCCTTGGTTGCCATGCAAATACATAAAGCAATATAAGCCTTGATGGTAACTTTATTCTGTCTGCCTCCACGCTTTACAGCAATATAGGCTGCATAATTTACTCCACAGTGCTGGAATGGACGAGACTGGTTTACTCTAGCTACAGGTATCTGACGCATGAATTGAACTGCTGTCTTGGATTTAAGCCTAAAATATTTGAAACCTTTCCTGATAACTCCTTTGACTGTGTTACGCCCATTGGGGATCCAAAACCTCCTGTATAACATAGACAACAAAAGTTGTGGCCCAGCATGCAAGAGATTTCCATGTTAATACATTATGAGAATTTTTGTCAAATGATGCTTAGGCAGTACAATAATAGGATTGTGCTCATCATATGGTATATCAGCAATAATTAATCTCCCCCCCCCCCCAACTCGTAAAATACCTTCGGCATCAACAAATAGGTGCAAATCCCTTAATATGCTATTATGTGCCATATGGGAACTGGCCTTCAACAAAGCAATCTCATTACCATATACACTATGTTGAGCTGCACCAATGCCTTTTGATAGAATTTTGGCATTCCTGTGGAGTGAGTGGCCCAGTTATCCTGTCTGATTTCCAAAGCCTAGTATTATTAGTAAACCTCAGTGCATTGGCCAAAACTCTGTAAGTTTTCTTGAATGATGAATATTTACACAGCAGTTCATCATCAAGTTTAATGACCGACACCAAGGATACCTGTTTACGCCTTGTGTCAGGTATATCTCCTACAGTAAGTGGAGTGCAGGTGTTGCAGTCGAGGTCGTAAATGAATAGCCATGACGGGCCAGACCACCACTGAATAAGTGAACTCAAACCAGCCGGACTAATACCACATGAAAAGTGGTCAGCAGAATTATCCTCTGATTTGACATGTCTGCAGATGACAACTGAACTCAGTTCCTGGATTTCAGAGACTCTATTGGCAACAAAGGTTTTCCAGCTACCAGGACTACGCTGCAGCCAACAGAGAACTATTGTGAAGTCCTTCCACAAACGAATTTCTCCACTATCTATGTGTCTAAGGCATTGGCCACGTTGTGAATGAGTCGAGCAAGAAGCAGAACACCAGATAATTCCAGTTATGGAAGAAACAGTTGTTTTACCGGGGCAACCCGAGATTTGGCTGCAGCCAATGAGACCAACACACTGTCATTGGGAAGAACACATCTGACGTATACACACGCACCATATGCCAACTGTGAAGCATCAAAAAAACCATGAATTTCTAGATTAACATTCTGGGGCAAGGAATGATCTTCCTGTTAATCAAAATACCATTTAGGGAAGACAGTTGCATACACACTGCATTCCATTCATCAGTGAGGTTGGATGGAGGAATTTCATCCCAATCAAGGCTTAGTTGCCACAAACGCTGCAAGAACAATTTACATCTTATGATTGCTGGACCTAGAAGCCCCAGAGGGTCATAAATTGATGCTGTTATAGACAGGACATTGCGCTTGGTAACCTTTGAGAGCCTATGACTCTTCGGCTGCACATGGCACTGGAATGTGTCAGATCGAGGGTGCCCTAATATCAATACCGTTTTTATGGCCTGTTCACCAGTAAGATGACAAGGCAAAGACGTTTCTCTGTCCTGGACAGGAATTTATTCCATGACCTTGTGACTATTAGAGCACCATTTCCTATGTGGAAACCCCCCAGAAGCAAGTAATTGAGGCAGCTTGGTTTCAAGTTCCTGATCTTTGGCTTCTATAGCTGATCCACGTTAGAAGTCGTCCACATAAGAAGTAGACATCAACGCTTGCGATGCCATTGGAAACCTGTTTTGATTTTCCAAAGCCAACTGTTGAAGACATCTGTTAATAAGAACAGCAGCAGGAGCGGTTCCTTTAAGTGAGTGTACACAGTCTATATTCTTGCATCGGTTCAGACAGTGATTCCCACCACAGAATTCTCTGGAAGTTTCTATCATCAGGATGAAGAGGCACTTGGCAATACATTTTTGCTGTGTCAGCTGACAGAGCCACATTAAAGGAGCGAAATTTTATAATAATAGAAAATAAATCTGGGTGGGCAGTGGGACCAACCATCAAGATATTGAGAGATACCTCATTAGAAGTGGCAGCAGAGTCATCAAATACTACCCTCAACTTAGTAGTGGAGCTGCATTCTTTGAAGAGTGCATGATGTGGAAGGTAACGCTTTGAACCAATAATACCTTGAGAATTAGAGATCTGCATGCGTCCCAGTTCGACATATTCATGCATGAATGCAGCATATTCCTTCTGCAGATTCGGTTGAGTTTTAAATCTCCTCTCAAGATGCGCCAGGGAATGGCCTCCTGATTCACTATTCTGCTCATTCCTTGGTTCAGCAGGCTTGCGGAGCAGTATGTTATGCCTTCTTTTACAGGTCTTACAAGGAGAAATCTTTCATTTAGTCGACAAATGATCAGAGCTGATGCACAAATCAAAACTTATTTTTTGTCACATATTCCCGCCGCTCATCGACTTTTAGTGATTGAAACCCCTTGCATTTAGTGATAGCATGGAATTCACTACAAACGTTACATGACTCCTCAGTATCAGCATTAGCGAGATGAGCCCTCCTCACATGTCTCGTTTGATTTGAATTACTGGCAGTTCCTTGCAGATCCCTTGAAGTGTTATGACTGAACCTGACCATCAAACTGAAGGGCCTGACATTCTGTTTCCAAAAAATCTATTAGTTGATTTAATGTGGTGAATGCCGACCCATACATCTTTACCTCCTACTCATGACGATCCGTGGGTCGCATACTAGACAGAATCTCTTCCGAAAGAATAAATTCATGAAGTGGAACATCAGGTTTGAGAGCTTCCAAGGCCTTCAAATGGCTACATACGTGATTAATTAGTTGCCTATAATAGCTCTCTGTGCCATGGCCGACCGTAGGTAAGGCCAACAAAGGCTTAGCAAGTCTGGCTGCAATTATTTTTGCGTTATTATACCTCTGCTCGATCGATAGGTTACCTGCTGTGGCAGGTATATCTTTCGATAGGTCTTTAGCTTCACCTCGCAAAGACGAATTAAGGTAATGAAGTTTTTGAACGTCATCAATTGAACTGTTATTCATAATGAGACTAAAAAATGTATCGCTGTATGATGACCACCTAAGGTAGTCACTTTCAAAATTTGGCAAGTTCATAGCGGGTAGTTTCAGAGAATTGACACTACCTGACGTATTCGAGCCCAAATGCTTCGAAAGCTGGGTGTACCTTTTCATTAAACGCTTGATAGTGTATTCAACAAAGTCCCACGAATCCTCGAATTCCGCCCTGTCGTTGCCATGATCTGCAGTGTCTGAGACGACTCAAAATCATTCTGAATGCGAATCAATCGACTTAATTTTGATTCCAGCATTTCGATGCTGGTACTGTCCGCAGAACTGCACAAAACTCTCTAAGAGTGCCTTTGCTACACCTCTCTGCTCGACTAATTTCGTTTTGTCTTTGGGTTCCATTTTTGGACTAGGAAGATGATAGCAGGAAGTCAACAGTTGCACATATCAGGTTGCAGCGGCAATACGAGGCAGTATGGACTGGAACAGCAACGGCGTGCCGGCCGGAGTGGCCGAGCGGTTCTAGGCGCTACAGTCTGGAACAGCGTGACAGCTACGGTCGCAGGTTCGAATCCTGCCTCGGGCATGGATGTGTTTGATGTCCTTAGGTTAGTTAGGTTCTAAGTTCTAGGGGACTGATGACCTCAGAAGTTAAGTCCCATAGTGCTCAGAGAACAGCGGCGTCGCGGGCACTGGCAGGCGTTGCAGCCTCCGACGGCGCGAAGTTTCGGCGGGAGCAGGAGGTGACGTCACCGATATTGCTGGCACCGACACGTTTCTGTGTTTCCCGCGTTTGATTTCCAGACACATCAAAAGTTCACAAATATGTTCCCAATGACCGTTGTTAAGGCTCTTATTCTCGAAGTCCCGAACAAGCCTTGGGACACTCGATAGTGGTCACCAACGAAACCAATCCGTGCGCAACTCACACGTGGTTTTTTAAAAATTCACAAATATCGGAAAATAAATCCGCGCGAAAGTAAATTCCGCATGGTTACTGTATCCGGACAAAATATGTATGCACGGGCTCTTCTTCCCGTGGTGGTACATTAGAGTGTGAGCGTACTGCGAGAGAACTCACTGTCCTCCCCTTATTTCCACACAAAATAATTGGACGACGCAAATTATATGGTATAAGTGTTTATTGGAATAAACTTTACAATGTATACAGGCAGCGCGCCAACTGCGGCTCGCGGCTTAGCTGTGAGACATACACGTCCATCCGCTACGGAGTCTCGAGTCTACCTGCTCGGCCGTTACAAGCGCTTATCTTACCTTTGCGCGCGCGAAGGACATGGGAGATCCACTTCTTCGCGTAGGTTACAAAGTCTCCTGACAGGGAGCAGACTATACTGGACAGTCTGACATACACAGTTTGGAAGCTGCCACTAGATGGCAGTTGGAGTGAGTTGCAGAGTCCAAACATATGTATTTATATTTTTATACATTTTTATGTACTTTGTTTATGATGTCCACTTTGTCTAGATTGAACCCATTAGTAAATTACATATGTAATGTTGAAGAGATTCGGTACTTTATTTGTATCCGCTACATACGATTAACTTTTTATGTGGTTTACTGTTCAAATATTTTTCAATTACTTCATGGATTAACACTGTTTAGTATCCTTCTACATTGTAATGCATCCTCGCGATCTAGTACCACTCATTTTGGTATGTTCTGATGTAGGCGGTCTGGGTGTGCATTCTAGTGGATACATTTAGTGCAAAGTAGCCACCTTAACATTGTCTGTCTGAACCCTAGTTAACGTTGCCATATTAATGCCAGTGACATTTGTTGACAGTATATTATATTATTGACTGGTTGCTCATCTGGTTCCTTAAGTTCTAGAGAGGCTGATTTAATCTGTTACCTAACTCAATTACACATTTCTGTGACATTACTTAGTAATATATGTTGGTCCCATACAGGTATTCCATGGTTTGTTTTACGACGTAAGTAATATCTTCGTACATCTAGGCTGTATTTCACTATGGTAGATACAAAGTGTGTGGATAGGTCATAATATTTTTCTGATTTTGTGTTCTGGTTGTTGACTGCTTTGTCTTGATAGGATTAATGGATTACTTACACATTAGAGGTATAATACGATTTTCCATCGGTGTCCAGTTTTTTAGTACAACATTGGAAACATACTAAGTTCATCACCTTTGATCTTACTGATAAAGCATAATACGATCTGCAGATACTATACGCTACATGTGAGCCATGTGACTCGATCAGCGATATTCCCGCCTCGGTAAGAGTCTCTTTCTGGTGGTGTGCGCAGAGCGCACGGTGGCGCCACCTACTGGGCCGATCGGGGAGCGGGGGTATGTTCTAGCAAATAACGAGGATTTTGCTTTGGGACGCCTAGCAGTAACGTCGATTGCCAAGTCTGACAGATAGTACAGGTGCCGTCCGACGCAGCAGGAAAGCATATGTAAAAGGGGCTGTTTATCCGGGTGACGGCGCCATAGGAAATATCGCCGGCGTGGAAGCAGTCACGTTACTGGGAAGCCGTTGGTGTATTTCGCTTGCTAGATGTCTCGTGGCACCGGGATATGCGGCGGCTAGCTTCGCTGAACAAGCAAGAGGGTAAGGGCCTTGCTTGTGCTGTAAATTGTGGCCGGAATAGACTACTGGGTTCTGTGCTGTTGACTTCATTTTCTTGGCCGGCCGTTGCTACTAGTTATTGTATTTATATCACACGGCTTAATGTATAATTGGCCTTACGCACATAAGATAATAGATTTGTACTGCTTAAAAAAATGGTTTTGCGAATTCATACTGGGCGCAGAGACAAAGGATAGCAATTTCCTTTCGCGATCAGTGTTCATCGATGATGTTACGTGTCATTTATGTCGAAAAGTGAGCCGTTACATTGTAACGATATGTGGAACACAGCAGCGACACGCCATGTTAGAGTGTGGCACGGAGATTCCAGAGTTCCATGAGTTTAGCGCCGTTTTCCGTGAAAAGATTTACGCCCCATCCGTTTCTTTTTCCCGGGGAAGGAGGAGGAGATTAATGTTTAACGTCCCGTCAACAACGGGGCATTAGAAACGGAGTACAAACTCGGATTACGGAAGTTTCAGATGGTTCAAATGGCTCTGAGCACTATGGGACTTAACATCTGAGGTCATCCGCCGTCCCCTAGAACTTAGAACTACTTAAAACTACCTAAGGACATCACACACAGCCATGCCCGAGGCAGGATCCGAACCTGCGACCGTAGCGGTCGCGCGGTTCCAAACTGAAGCGACTAGAATGTCTCGGCCACAACGGCTGGCTGTACTGCTTAGCTGATGTTCATTAATAGGTTGTTTAATTCTACAGATGATGTGCTGTAATTAATTATTGTGTTTCTAGTTACTTAAGGCAGATGTCAGTCTGTTGTAAATATCCACTAGTTCTGGGATTTTTCGTGCCTATTCATAACCGCTGCTGCTCCCGTTTGGGGCTCCATGCCGAGCCTGTATTGGAAACAGCTGAGTGGGCGGGCGTCCGCTTCTGGGCGTAGTTTGTTGAATACCACGAGGTTTCTTGGTCAAATGAAATTTTATACTTTATATCTTACATCGTATTGCGCCTGCCATTTAAGTAACGTGGTTGTGTGCCATGGTATCTGATTTGTTGTTGCCTGTACTCTGAATTACTTTGGTAATACCAATCACTGCAGTAACGAAAGACTACATATTCTCGTTAAATTTTAGTAAATTGTTCAGGGTGATCATAGTTTTGACTAAATAATTTTTAACTCATTTCACTAAATGTGTAATAGGCAATAAGTGCCGTGGTTTAAGAATGTTTAAATTTGAAATAACTTGCTTTTTGTTTAAATGTGCCAAATAATTGTTCAGTGAAACTGTCGATGGTGATTGCCTGATGTGTCATTGGTCCAGTCCTACCACCCCACAGCCTATTGTGCTGAGCTTGTGTCGTTGTGTAAAAGTTGAATTCCATGCTGTGCTGACACATCAACGTGGATGTATATTCACAGTATATGACATTTACATGAGCATGTAGTTGTCGTTGTGATATTTTTTTATGGCAGTACATGATGTATGGGTCCATGGTAAATGATATAGGTATCTTCTAACGAGGGTTTTCGTGTATTCTGTATATCTTATGACACAGGTAATTTCCTGATCCTTTGACACATCGTGGACATTCACTTTATTTATAGGACATAAGTATGCCCCTCTCCTGTTTTCACATCAGTGTTTCATACTTTGACATGCTGTACAGATCTATTGATATTGCCATTTTAACAGTTTGCCATACACACACTTAGATTTTATTGAGGTTGTCCTTCAGCAAGTGCTACTTTCTCACAAATGTGTAGATGCTTTTCATTCTGAACATTATCTTGAGTTTTATATATGCTGTATATGGTATGTCGTAGGCGGTTTTCTACATTTGGTCTCTTGATACGTTCTTGGACATTTATTTTATATGTGTGACATAAATATGCCTATTTTCGGTTTACAGGTTAGCATTTTATAACTTTGATTGGACGTATAGATATATTTATAATGCCATTTTGTTACTTTTACTTATATTGACTCTAAGATACTGCTGATGCCGTCCTTGTGCAAGGACATCTTGCGCATAGATGCGTGTTTCTTTTAGTTACTGATTTCTAAAGTTGTAGTTTCTTTCATATATCTATCATTTGAGCTGTTATTTTTGTCGTTTAGTAGACTACTTCTGGACTGAGCAATTAATGTATCTTTCAACTGACCAATAAAAATCATGGGATATTTAATTAATGAATTTATTGATAAATAGTGTATTCTTATAATATTGTGAGTGGAAATTCGTTATGACATACTTTAGCTGTGTTACTATGGATGTATTTGTTGGTTTTATCAAATGATTACTCTAAATTCACTTCTGGAGTATTGTCCTTGATTCTTATTATGTTTTTAATCTTTATATTGCATGGTTGATGAGTTGATAATGCTATCATTATTGTCTCTGCATACAAGCTTGAAGATGGTGTACAGATGCACCGAAACTGGTAGATACATAACAAATAACATCGTAAGGACGGGTGTAAGTGTTCCATTTTATTACATACAGGGAGATTCCAGCTGCTTTACACCACAATCAGGCAGAGATAATGGTTTGTAAGCCGTACAGATATAGACTCAGATCAAAATTCAGTAATGATTAAGACTAGACTGAGATTTAACACAAGCGTCTGGAAGAACCATTCTTCAAGCAAGTGGAATACTGAAGTACTGAAGAATGATGATACGCATTTGAGTTTCGTTAAGTATGTCGATAATGCGATAAGGAATACCAAGATAGGAATTTCAGTTAAACAGGACTAGTCATCTCTAAAAAAGGCAATCACGAATATTAGACAGGCGAACATACGTGCAAGAAAGTTAATTGATCGACAAAAGAAGGAAGTACTAAAATGTTGAGGTAAAGGCAAGACAGAAATACAAATCACTTACGAATGAAACACATAGGGAGTGCAGGGCAGCAAATGCGAAATGGCTGCAGTGAAGATGAGAAGAAATCTAAAAAGTAATTATCGTCAGGATGACTGACTCATAATATAATAGTGAAAACAACCTTCCGAGAAATTAAAAGGAAGGGTGATAAAGTGCAATGGGAATCCTATTGTTAAGCGCAGAAGAGAGAGGGGATGGATGGAAGGAGTACAGTGAAGGTGGCTATGAGGTGTAAAATTGAGAACTGCGAGAAACTTAACGTCATTATTGATGGTCACGAAGCAGATGAAGTTATGGAATTCTACTATCTAGGCAGCAAAATAAGTCATGACGGACAGAGCCAGAAGGACGTAAAGGCAGACTAGCATTGGCAAAAAAGGGTATGCCTGGCCAAGAGAAGCATGATAGTATCAAACATTGATCTTGATTTTCAAATAAGGCAGAAGGGATAGATAACATTCCATCGGTATTTCTAAAACCATTGTGGGAAATGGGAACCAACGACTATTCAAGTTGGTGTGTAGAATCTATGACACTGGAGTCGTACCATCAGACTTTCGGAAATGTATCATCCACACAATACCGAAGATAACAAGGGCAGAGAACTCTCGTCCAGTCAGCTTAACAGCGCGTGCATCCAAGCTGCCAACTAGAACAAAGCACATAAGAATCGAAAAGAAAACTGAGGATCTACTATATGACGACCATTTTGGCATTAGGAAAGGTAAAGCTACCAGAGAGGCAGTTCTGGTGTTGCGTGTGGTAACGAAAGCAAGACTGGAGAAAAGACGCGCCCATAGGATTTTTCGACCTGAAAAAAGCATTCGACATTGTAAAATGGCGCAAGATGATCGAAATGCTGAGAACAAGAGGAGTATGCTACTACGAAAGAAGCGTAATATAAATTTATAAGAACCAAGAGATAAAAATATAACTGAAAGACCAGCAACAAAATGCTCGGATTAATAAGCGTGTAACGGATGCAGTCTTTGGCCCCTACGGTTCAATCTACACATCGAAGAAGCAATGACAGAAATAAAACAAAAGTTTCAAGATTAGGATTAAAATTCAGGATGAAAGGATATCAATGATAAGGTTCGCTGATGACATTTCTATGCTCAGTGAATGTGAAGAAGCATTATAGATATGTTGAACGGAATGAACAACCATATGAATATAGAATATGGATTGAGTGTAAACCGGATTAAGACAAATGTAATGATAAGATCTGAGAACAGTGAGTAACATAACTTCAAAATTGGTGATCAAGAAGCAGATGATGGTCAGAAATTCTGTTGCTTTGGAAGGAAAATAACCCACGACTGAGGAAGCAAGGCAGACTAGCAGAAGCAAAGCATTCCTGGACAAAGAAATCTGCTGGTGTAAAACATGGGCCTTAAATTGAGGAAGAAATTTGTTGTTCGTTGGGTGGTTGATTTGGGGAGGGGGAACAAACAACGGCGTCATCGGTCCAGTCGTTGTTGGGAAGGATGGGGAAGGAGTGGGTCCTACCTTTTCAAAGGAACCATCCCGACATTTGCATGAAGCTACTTAGTGAAATCACTGAAAACATAAATAAGGATGGCCGGACATGGATTTGAAACGTCGTCCCCCCACATGCGAGTCCAGTGTGCTAACCACTGCGCCTCCTCTTTCGGTAAGAAATTTCTGAGAATGTATGCGTGCAGCACAGTATTGCAAGAACAGTCGGAAAACCGGAACGAACTGCAACCCTGTCTCATTCACTTCCAATCTATGCCTCCCCATTCATATCCATCTACTCTTGCAACTTCTTGATAAACCCTCGCTTCCCGTACTTTGTTCTACGGATTACAGGGAGTTATTCCAGTCAACATTCTCAAAGCTTTCTCTAAATCTACGACTGCTGTAAGCGTAGGTTTGCCTTTTTCTACGTCTCTTCTAAGATACGTGGTACGTTAAAGATTACATCATACGTTAGTATGATTTCTTCAAAATCAAAGCCGAGCTTCACTTGGATCAGCTTTTACAAGTCCTTTTTCCATTCTCTTGTAAGTATTTTGCAGTTATGACTTATCAAATTGGTAATCCACACCTATCCACACATGGTTTCTCTGGATCCCTAATAAACCATGCAAGACGCCACCGAGCCCTAAGCAGTGCCGTTGATCTGAATCAAATAAACCAGTTCGATATGCACCTCGCCTAATTCACCCCCTCCCCCCGTTCCCTACTGCTCTGTTGCATTTCATTATTTTCATCATAGCAGTAACAACAGTAACCGGTACGAAATTGTTTCGAATGAAAAACGGCCCACAGTTGCACTAATTATGTTTATACCAAATCTTATCATGGCAGCAACACCAGCAACCGTTAAGAAATTGTTTCGAATGATAAACAGCCCACACTTGCACTAATTACGTTTACACTAATTCCAAATATAAGATTTGTGGTCTGTTTTTCTTTCGAAATTGTGTTGAATTTAATGGGCCACGTGCAAAGGAAACGGGAAGACAAGGTGCAGCCATGACAAATGAGTCGAGGTTGTAGTTCTTGTTGAAGTTAATAATGATATTGGGCATGAACGGGTTAATATCCAAACACTGAAATAAAGGAGCGGTAAGTTACACCATCGTTTATTGCAAAATATGCCCCAGGAGGAACAGCACATGGCAAACAAACATAATTCTTAACTCATTCACACGCTGGTGATGTGCAGAAAACCTTAGATGAAATTCCTATAGTTACGCAGTTGTCAGAAACTGAGCGGAAAAGTTCACATCTCAGAAAGACACCAAAGTAAGTTAAGTAAACGTTTTCCATTTCGCACATGATGAATACATCGTTCAGGTGATATTAGGGAAATACATACAGTAACCCAAATAACTAAGTCACGGGGAGGCTATCGACTGCTAGAAAGCGATCTCGCTCCACTTTGCTGCCATAACTTATTAATTCTAAGAGGCGACAAGTCGAGCTCCGACCTCAGCTATTGCAGATGGCATCCACGCTGCCAAAACCGCCACGAACCGCAAGGAGGATGAATTTCTGTCCTCGGCACCCATCCCACTGAAGATAATGGCAATGGCTCGGTTGCATTCTTACTTCTCGTCCTGACCAAGAGTAAAACGAAATTACGCTACTCTGAGCTCTCAGCAGAAAGAATGGAAAAAATCACGTTTTGTGTAATCAGAGAGAATTTTATAAGTAGAAATGCCGCCAATGAGAGTCAATGTAGCAAACATTTCCCCCTCTCTTCCGAAATGTTATTACTCTAGGTAATCTAGTTTTTCAGTTTAACATATTGGCTGATACAACCGGTTCACAGCCGGCCACATGTTTCAAGTTCGTTATAACACCGTCGAATGTGAGAGGGGCCGAGTAGCTGTACCTTATTCTTAATGTCTCTTCTTCTCTGTTAACAGATAACATGGCATCTCACGTACACTACTGGCCATTAAAATTGCTACACCAAGAAGAAATGCACATGATAAACTGATATTCATTGGACAAATATACTTGAACTGACATGTGATTACATTTTCACGCAATTTGGGTGCATAGATCCTGACAAATCAGTATCCAGAACAACCACCTCTGGCCGTAATAACGGCCTTGATACGCCTGGGCATTGAGTCAAACAGAGCTTGGATGGTGTGTACAGGTACAGCTGCCCTTGCAGCTTCAACACGATACCACAGTTCATCAAGAGTAGAGACTGGCATATTGTGACGAGCCAGTTGCTCGGTCAACATTGACCAGACGTTTTCACGTCGTGAGAGATCTGGAGAATGTGCTGGCCAGGGCAGCAGTCGAACATTTTCTGTATCCAGAAAGGCCCGTACAGGACCTGTAACATGCGGTCGTGCATTATGCTGGTTAAATGTAGGGTTTCGCAGGGATCTAATTAAGGGTAGAGCCACGGGTCGTAACACATCTGAAATGTAACGTCCACTGTTCAAAGTGCCGTCAATGCGAACAAGAGGTGACCGAGACTTGTAACCAATGGCACCCCATACCATCACGCCGGGTGATACGCCAGTATGGCGATGACGAATACACGCTGCCAATGTGCGTTCACCGCGATGTCGCCGACCACGGATGCGATGCTGTAAACGGAACCTGGATTCATCCGAAAAAATGACGTTTTGCCATTCGTGCATCCAGGTTCGTCGTTGAGTACACCATCGCAGGCGTTCCTGTCTGTGATGCAGCGTCAAGGGTAACTGCAGCCATGGTCTCCGAGCAGATAGTCCATGCTGCTGCAAACTTCGTCGAACTGTTCGTGCAGATGGTTGTTGTCTTGCAAACGTCCTCATCTGTTGACTCAGGGATCGAGACGTGGCTGCACGATCCGTTACAGCCTTGCGGATAAGATGCCTGTCATCTCGACTGCTGGTGATATGTGGCCGTTGGGATCCAGCACTGCGTTCCATAATACCCTCCTGAACCCACCGATTCCCTATTCTGCCAACAGTCATTGAATCTCGACCAACACGAGCAGCAATGTCGCGATTCAATAAACCGCAATCGCGATAGGCTACAATCTGACATTTACCAAAGTAGGAAACGTGATGGTACGCATTTCCACTCCTTACACGAAGCATCACAACAACGTTTCACCAGTCAGCGCCGGTCAACTTGCTGTCTGTGTATGAGAAATCGGTTGGAAACTTTCCTCATGTCAGCACGTTGTAGGTGAAACGTCCCCTTAGAAAAATTATACATGACTGTGTTTAAACTAACACACAATATTTTTAGCGCAACGCAATCTGGCATTCAAAAATCCCTACAAAAGAATGGCCCTGAATAACATTAACCTATACGTTTCACAAATCACTTACCTCACAAAAATCTTCGTTACTCGAACTACTGCAATACAGCGAGCGCCACTACTGCCACCTAAATAAAAGATTCGAACTACTGAAGGCACTAACTACTGCTAGGCATAGTTAGCAAATGAAAGATTTTGATAGAGAACACACAATGTATTTACCTCAATACTGTTCAAAGGTTATAATATATACATCAGTCCATGATATCCAATATTACAAATTTACCCTTTCTGATGGACACACGTCCAGATCGTTCGCTCTCAAAATTCCGCCATCTCTCTCCCCATCTCTCTCCCCATATCCACCACTGCTGGCGGCTCACCTCCAACTGCGCATTGGTACGCGCTGTTCACATCCAGCTGCCCAATACTACAATGGCAGACAACAATGCAAACTAGCCAAAGACTGCACACAGCACAGCCGGTGATTTTCATACAGAGCGCTACGTGGCGTTACCAATAAGAAAACATAAACAGCCTACTTACATAGCCCCCATGCTCCCCACAAAAAATTTTACAAATTGGTTTGGGCACTGGCCAATACATATTTGTTAAAATTTTTTCGCAATTCCAGTAGCAAAGAAATCAAATGCACACACTTATTTACACACTGTTGGTGGAAAGCTAAAATTTTCTCACAGTCCTTAAAGACAGTCCTGATCGTTCATCACAGTAAAATAGCAGTGTTTTTCTCAAAGTCTGAGCAGTAAAAGAAAATGCACACGGAAGTAGTGGATTTCCATGCAGTCTTGAAGAAGTAGTGTTGTCCTTCCAACGGAAAGACACTGCTGACTCTCGACATGCAGACAGGTAATGGGCCACAACAGAGCAAACCCACCGCAGAGTCAGTCGAAGTTTTGAAGAATATTGGTAGGTAGGTCATCACAGAGTAGACCCACTGTAGTCCTGGTAGAGATTACGGTATTGGTGGGCCACCAGAGGTGCAGACCCAGTGCAGTCCTTGTAACAATAATGGTATTGGTGGGCCATCAAAGATGCAGACGCACTGTTGTCCTTGTAGAGATAATGGTATTGGTGGGCCATCAAAGATGCAGACCCACTGTAGTCCTTGTAGAGACGGCCAGCAGCAATCTGTTGCGACTGTGCAGGTGCACAATCACCATCGAAGAGTCTTGCAGACAATATGGCAAGTCCATAAACCACCACTTGTACACACACAAAGTTTTTGGAATTGTCCTTAGAACCAGCAGCGCTGTTAACCAGTCCCTTGCTGAATTATCAACACATGTGAAAACACTAACAGTCCCTACTTCTCACATATTGTCCATATACTACGACGAACAGAAACGCGTGCATTGAAATGTAACTTACAAGTTACTTAATTTGATGAACTGGTGTCAATTCCAATTTTATAACGTAAGAATACAATAACAAAGGTACAAAATACATCATTAAAGAACATAACAATACAGATAACATTTGTAGTAACACAGGCTTTACAAAAGAATAGAAATAAACATATACATCAGTGTTACAGGAATTATGACATAAGTAAATATATAAAATAATGAGAATAGTTTTCGAAACATTAATTTCACACATGAGCATTGAAACAGAACAGAATTAATAATGTCTAAACATCTTTACAAAGTAAATAACATATTATTAATGCCAATTATATTTGAGGATAACAGTATTCCTCATCATAGTGAATGTAGCTTACAAGGGAACCTCCTCATTGCACCCGCCTCAGATTTAGTTATAAGTTGGCACAGGGATAGGCCTTGAAAAACTGAACACAGATCAATCGAGAAAACAGGAAGAAGTTGTGTGGAACTATGAAAAAAATAAGCAAAATATACAAACTGAGTAGTCCATGCGCAAGGTAGGCAAAATCAAGGAGAATGTGAGCTTACGAGCGCCGTGGTCCCGTGGTTAGAGTGAGCAGCTGTGGAACGAGAGGTCCTTGGTTCAAGTCTTCTCTCGAGTGAAAAGTTAAATTTTTTATTTCCAGACAATTATCAAAGTTCAGGCACTCACACATAATTAATTTCGCTCTCCAAAATTCCAGGACATGTTCAGATTTGCTTGGACATGTGCAAGATTTGACAGTCTACACACGGAAACATTTGAAAACGTAAAAAACATATGTTTTCACAGAGCACAGGGAAAACTGTGTGACTGTGAAACTGTTGCATTCATTTGTTGCAGTTTATGTGACAAACTCTTATGTTTTCATCACTTTTTTGGGACTGATCATCACATCCACAAGAAAACCTAAATCGGGCAAGGTAGAAGTATCCTTTTGCGCATTCGCCAAGTGTGCAAGTTAGGTGGGTCGACAACATATTCCTGTCAAGTGACGCACATGCCGTCACCAGTGTCGTATAGAATATATCAGCCGTGTTTTCCAGTGGAGGAATCGGTTGCGATCAAATGTTTTCGGTTCCTATTGGAGAGGCATGTCCTTTCGTCTACTAATCGCACGGTTTTGCGGTGCGGTCGCAAAACACAGACACTAAACTTATTACAGTGAACAGAGACGTCAATGAATGAACGGACAGATCGTAACTTTGTGAAAATAAAATTTTTACTCGAGGGAAGTCTCGAATCAAGGACCTCTCGTTCCGTAGCTGCTCACTGTAACCACGAGACCACGGCTCTTCTCAGCCGACATTGTCCTTTTGCCTATCCTGCGCATGGACTCCTCAGTTTGCATATTTTGCTTATTTTTTCATAGTTCCACACAACTTCTTCATGTTTTCTCGATTGATCTGTGTTCAGTTTTTCAAGGCCTATCCATTGTGTAAAAAACTGAAAAACTATCCACTGTGTCCCCCCCCCCCCCCATGAACCATGGACCTTGCCGTTGGTGGGGAGGCTTGCGTGCCTCAGCGATACAGATAGCCGTACCGTAGGTGCAACAACAACGGAGGGGTATCTGTTGAGAGGCCAGACAAACGTGTAGTTCCTGAACAGGAGCAGCAGCCTTTTCAGTAGTTGCAAGGGCAACAGTCTGGATGCTTGACTGATCTGGCCTTGTAACAATAACCAAAACGGCCTTGCTGTGCTGGTACTGCGAACGGCTGAAAGCAAGGGAAAACTACAGCTGTAATTTTTCCCGAGAGCATGCACCTTTACTGTATGATTAAATGATGATGGCGTCCTCTTGGGTAAAATATTCCGGAGGTAAAATAGTCCCCCATTCGGATCCCCGGGCAGGGACTACTCAAGAGGATGTCGTTATCAGGAGAAATAAAACTGGCGTTCTACGGATCGGAGCAGGGAATGTCAGATCCTTAATCGGGCAGGTAGGTTAGAAAATTTAAAAAGGGGAATGGATAGGTTGAAGTTAGATATAGTGGGAATTAGTGAAGTTCGGTGGCAGGAGGAAAAAGACTTCTGGTCAGGTGACTACAGGGTTATAAACACAAAATCAAATAGGGGTAATGCAGGAGTAGGTTTAACAATGAATAGGAAAATAGGAATGCGGGTGAGCTACTACAAACAGCATAGTGAACGCATTATTGTGGCCAAGATAGATACGAAGCCCACACCTACTACAGTAGTACAAGTTTATATGCCAACTAGCTCTGCAGATGACGAAGAAATTGAAGAAATGTATGATGAAATAAAAGAAATTTTTCAGATTGTGAAGGGAGACGAAAATTTAATTGTCATGGGTGACTGGAATTCGAGTGTAGGAAAAGGGAGAGAAGGACACATAGTAGGTGACTATGGATTGGGGCTAAGAAATGAAAGAGGAAGCCACTTGGTAGAATTTTGCACAGAGCACAACATAATCATAGTAACACTTGGTTTAAGAATCATGAAAGAAGGTTGTATACATGGAAGAACCCTGAAGATACTAAAAGGTATCAGATAGATTATATAATGGTAAGACAGAGATTTAGGAACCAGGTTTTAAATTGTAAGACATTTCCAGGGGCAGATGTGGGCTCTGACCACAATCTATTGGTTATGACCTGTAGATTAAAACTGAAGAAACTGAAAAAAGGTGGGAATTTAAGGAGATGGGACCTGGATAAACTGAAAGAACCAGAGGATGTACAGAGTTTCAGGGAGAGCATAAGGGAACAATTGACAGGAATGGGGGAAAGAAATACAGTAGAAGAAGAATGGGTAGCTTTGAGGGATGAAGTAGCGAAGGCAGCAGAGGATCAAGTAGGTAAAAAGACGAGGGCTAATAGAAATCCTTAGGTAGCAAAAGAAATATTGAATTTAATTGATGAAAGGAGAAAATATAAAAATGCAGTAAATGAAGCAGGCAAAAAGGAATACAAACGTCTCAAAAATGAGATCAACAGGAAGTGCAAAATGGCGAAGCAGGGATGGCTAGAGGAGAAATGTAAGGATGTACAGGCCTATCTCACTAGGGGTAAGATAGATACTGCCTACAGGAAAATTAAAGTGACCTTTGGAGAAAAGAGAACCACTTATATGAATATCAAGGGCTCAGACGGAAACCCAGTTCTAAGCAAAGAAGGGAAAGCAGAAAGGTGGAAGGAGTATATAGAGGGTCTATACAAGGGCGATGTACTTGAGGACAATATTATGGAAATGGAAGAGGATGTAGATGAAGATGGAATGGGAGATATGATACTGTGTGAAGAGTTTGACAGAGCACTGAAAGACCTCAGTCGAAACAAGGCCCCCGGAGTAGACAACATTCCATTGGAACTACTGACGGCCTTGGGAGAGCCAGTCCTGACAAAACTCTACCATCTGGTGAGAAAGATGTATGAAACAAGCGAAATACCCTCAGACGTCAAGAAGAATATAATAATTCCAATCCCAAAGAAAGCAGGTGTTGACAGATGTGAAAATTACCGAACTATCAGTTTAATAAGTCATAGCTGCAAAATACCAACACGAATTCTTTACAGACGAATGGAAAAACTAGTGGAAGCCAACCTCAGGGAAGATCAGTTTGGATTCTGTAGAAACACTGGAACACGTGAGGCAATACAGACCTTACGACTTATCTTAGAATAAAGATTAAGGAAAGGCAAACCTACGTTTCTAGCTTTTGTAGACTTAGAGAAAGCTTTTGACAATGTTGACTGGAATACTCTCTTTGAAATTCTAAAGGTGGCAGGGGTAAACTACAGGGAGCGAAAGGCTATTTACAATTTGTACAGAAACCAGATGGCAGTTATAAGAGTCGAGGGACATGAAAGGGAAGCAGTAGTTGGGAAGGGAGTAAGACAGGGTTGTAGCCTCTCCCCGATGTTGTTCAATCTGTATATTGAGCAAGCAGTAAAGAAAACAAAAGAAAAATTCGGAGTAGGTATTAAAATTCATGGAGAAGAAATAAAACTTTGAGGTTTGCCGATGACATTGTAATTCTGTCAGAGACAGCAAAGGACTTGGAAGAGCAGTTGAATGGAATGGACAGTGTCTTGAAAGGAGGATATAAGATGAATATCAACAAAAGCAAAACAAGGATAATGGAATGTAGTCTAATTAAGTCAGGTGATGCTGAGGGAATTAGATTAGGAAATGAGACACTTAAAGCAGTAAAGGAGTTTTGCTATTTGGGGAGCAAAATAACTGATGATGGTCGAAGTAGAGAAGATATAAAATGTTGACTGGCAATGGCAAGGAAAGCGTTTCTGAAGAAGAGAAATTTGTTAACATTGAGTATAGATTTAAGTGTCAGGAAGTCGTTTCTGAAAGTATTTGTATGGAGTGTAGCCATGTATGGAAGTGAAACATGGACGATAAATAGTTTGGACAAGAAGAGAATAGCAGCTCGAAATGTTGTGCTACAGAAGAATGCTGAAGATTAGATGGGTAGATCACATAACTAATGAGGAAGTATTGAATAGGATTGGGGAGAAGAGAAGTTTGTGGCACAACTTGACCAGAAGAAGGGATCGGTTTGTAGGACATGTTCTGAGGCATCAAGGGATCACCAATTTAGTATTGAAGGGCAGCGTGGAGGGTAAAAATCGTAGAGGGAGACCAAGAGATGAATACACTACAGATTCAGAAGGATGTAGGTCGCAGTAGGTACTGGGAGATGAAAAAGCTTACACAGGATAGAGTAGCGTGGAGAGCTGCATCAAACCAGTCTCAGGACTGAAGACCACAACAACAACAACATCCACTGTGTCAATTTATAACTAAATCTGAGGAGGGGGTGCGATGGGGAGGTAACTACTAGTACTAGAAAAATTTTACAACATAAATCTTATTAGCTAAACACATAAAGACGGGAAAAACACAAATACACAAGAGTACACAAACACATAGCAGAGAAACACAGGAGGAAAGGACAGGGTTTGTTTTCAGTGTAACATTTGGTACGGATGTCCAACCCAAAACTTCATTCCATAGCTCTTTTGTCTTATTTCAACATTTGTTTCCACCAAAAAAGTCCTATCCAAGCATGCTTTCTGTATTTATATGTTCACATATTTCTTACCTCATTATTTGTTTTCCATTATCTTACCTCATCATTTATTTCCAAGAAAATCCTACCTAAACCTGTTGTCCCTAAACCCTACTTTTTTGTTTATATCCTCTTTCAAAGTACTTTTTTGGTCAAACCATTTTCTTATAGCTTCTCAATGGATTTCTTCCAATTCACCACAACTCGTTCTCTTACACAGCCTACCCCATCTTAAGCTAACTTAAATCTACTGAACTCAGATGCTAAACTAAGGGACGAGGCAATGCAGCAGCACAAAACAATTAACACTCACAGCAATGACAAAAAATTCAAATGGCAAAGCAAGCAACAATATATATATGTTAGCAAAGAAATGCAATATTATCACTAATATGAGCCAATGTGCAGCAGAAAGAAAAATAATTCAGTAGTAAACCTGGCTTAACAGAGTAATACAAAGTGAAATTCAGTAACACTATGCCTGGCAAACAGCAGCAGCAAATGCAATAATTTATATCTAATCATGACAAAGCTGCAGCAGAAAAAATATTACAGTAAAGATGGCCATGTCTAATACCTATGTCATATCTTAGTGTCTATGTAATTAAAGTGGTGCACCACAACAACTTATTGTAAAAAAAAATATTACCATGTACTTGAAAAGAAAATTATGTATGCAGTTGCTGTTACTAGTCCCTTCTTATTGTTCTTTCCTTTCCAATTGTTCCTTTTATGAAGCATGTGGATCATAAAATTATTATTTAACAGATCAATTGACAGAAAGTTTTCACATTAGCAAATGCATTTAATTTTATTTTATAAAACCAATGCTGTAACACAGCTGGAAACCAGACATCAAATGAAATAAGCAACTATCTAAAGCAAAGCATAAAAATATCAGTCAATAGTCATGTGGCATTTCATAAGTTAATAGAAATTCTCAACTCTCGTAGACAGACACTTGTCATAATCAGGTGTGCAGATGTAAGAATATTTCCCATCAGTTCATAAGCATTTCAGTAAGTAGCACAAAGTACAATATGTTTCCAAGTAATGAGCGTGTCGTATTTGCGATGCTTTCTACAAAGGAATGTCAATAGCGAGGATAATGACATCTTTTTTTTCCACCTGTGCCTATGAAAGGCACACAAAAAAAATTTTTGTTTCTCTGTTAAATAATCAGGTAGCTGTGTAATTCTGTGTTGGAGAAATATGGTACCGAAGTGTAAAGTTGTATAAGCAAATACCATATTAGCTAGGGCTCCTTGTGCTTGCCACACACATTGTACACAAAGTAAGCGTGTACCCTCCTGAGGATTAATGTAATTATACCCTCAGGTGTTACAGATTACAGCAATGGAATGAAATGTATCACAGAAAACTTTTTTCCAGGCGACTGTCGCGCAGCTGGGTGCCCTTGACGCATTACGTGAAGGTGGTCACTTAACTTTCTTACCGAAATATTTACGACACCAGTTTGCACTACAGTGACAGTCTCATATAAAAATTTAACAGGTCGAGGATGTGTGTTGCAAATCTGTAGAAAAAAAATCCTATAATTATAACAGTGT
This sequence comes from Schistocerca serialis cubense, assembly GCF_023864345.2. Lineage (NCBI taxonomy): Eukaryota > Metazoa > Arthropoda > Insecta > Orthoptera > Acrididae > Schistocerca > Schistocerca serialis. Next base: position 990,739,572 of record NC_064638.1, read on the forward strand.
CCAGAAAATATTCGTCGGCATTGTGATACATTCACGCATTTACATACATTTCATAACTCTTAAAGTACGATTCTTGGTCTGCAACAACCTTTTTCACAAACCAGAGTCCCTAACCACTGCTCATTATTCATTACCTTATTACACATATACATATTCGTTGACATTTCTTCAATATTTCATCATAACAGATACGTAGCATAATCAAATTCCTCATATAGCATCAGCTTATTGATCATAAACATACCTCAGCAGCATAATACACATTGTCATCATAATAATAACATTTTAACACCTTAGTCATATCTCAAAAACGTTGTTGCTTCCTCCAATAATTTCAAAACCTAAAGGAAATTCTCTGCTCATTTCAGTAGTGTCATCTACCTCAAACGTACTTTAAAAATTATGATCTCATACCAAATACATCATTCAAAGCTCTCATAGTATCACAATGGTTCCGAAAAGATATGAGGAGTTCACAAAGTACATACAAAATACAGTTTCATAAGTGTGAAGTTATCCAACTATGTAATTGCGTAAACATCTGTCACTGACATACAAAAAAAAATTTTTGTTTCTCTGTTAAATAATCAGGTAGCTGTGTAATTCTGTGTTGGAGAAATATGGTACCGAAGTGTAAAGTTGTGTAAGCAAATACCATATTAGCTAGGGCTCCTTGTGCTTGCCACACACATTGTACACAAAGTAAGCGTGTACCCTCCTGAGGATTAATGTAATTATACCCTCAGGTGTTACAGATTACAGCAATGGAATGAAATGTATCACAGAAAACTGTTTTTGTAATTCAAAAATCTTTAAAAATAAATGTTGTAAGTACAAAATTAATCACTCAAATGCGTGTCCTGTCATTTCGGATTCCTGAGGTGAGCTGTTACCGACCGATCGATCGATAATGCTTCCCTGTTCACTAATTGTTTCACTGCCTACACCATTATTTGCAGCCCGCTCCATTTCCCTATGCACAATTACCAAATTACTACGTTGAACATTAGTTAATTCATTACTCAGCGGTGCTGACACACTGCTTTCGTCTTCACTGTCATTTCTCAGTTTACTTTGGAGCCTAGTATTACCTTTTCCACACGCCATTATTGTCACAATATTTCACACGACAACACAGAAAAGCACAATTTGAAGAGCAAAATAAGAAAACACATTAACATAGCATTGAAAATAATATCTCGTTAATTGCAAGCGCAGCTGCGAAATACTTGGTGCAAATCTACATGCATGCCACAACTGTTTTACTGTACAACAATGAAAAACTACAACCACAAAGGAAATTCTCTATACAATTACGCGCTAGCAATAAACAAAGGCTGCACTAATTACACAAACTACAAGAAAAAATCAGAAGATTCCAGTGAGGTATCCTCGGCTTAGGGTCGACATATGAACCGTCCCTTTAGAAAAATTATACATGACTGTGTTTAAACTGACACACAATATTTTTAGCGCAACGCAATCTGGCTTTCAAAAATCCCTACAAAAGAATGGCCCTGACTAACATTAACCTATACGTTTCACAAATCACTTACCTCACAGAAATCTTCGTTACTCGAACTACTGCAATACAGCGAGCGCCACTACTGCCAGCTAAATAAAAGATTCTAACTACTGAAGGCACTAACTACTGCTAGGCATAGTTAGCAAATGAAAGATTTTGATAGAGAACACACAATGTATTTACCTCAATACTGTTCAAAGGTAATATATATATATATATATATATATATATATATATATATATATATATATATATATATATATCAGTCCATAATATATCCAATATTACAAATTTACTCTTTCTGATGGACACACGTCCAGATCGTCCACTCTCAAAATTCCGCCATCTCTCTCCCCATATCCACCACTGCTGGCGGCTCACCTCCAACTGCGCAACGCTACGCGCTGTTCACATCCAGCTGCCCAACACTACAATGGCAGACAACAATGCAAACTAGCCACAGATTGCACACAGCACAGCCAGTGATTTTCATACAGAGCGCTACGTAGTGTTACCAATAAGAAAACATAAACAGCCTACTTACATAGGTGTCGCCGCCGGCGCCAACCTTGTGTGAATGCCCTGAAAAGCTAATCATTTGCATATCACATCATCTTCTTCCTGTCGGTTAAATTTCGCGTCTGTAGAACGTCATCTTCGTGGTGTAGCAATTTTAATGGCCAGTAGTGGATGATTACAAAACTCAGAAATCAGTCTATTTATTCCAGAGGTTGATAATACCGCGTGTTGTAAATTTCTTTTATTACCACGCGACCGGTTTCGGGCTCACATAACCCCACCCTTAGGTGTCGCAACTGCGCTGTGGCCACCGAGCGCCGTGGTGGACGTGGATGAGGCGCGGTGTGCTACCAATGAGCGCAGAACAGGCAGTTTTATTGTTTAGTGTGTAACACGCTCTATTTGTTTTCGATATTTTGCGAGTTATATGCAATCGTTTTCCGGTTTTGTTATGTTTGACACCCGCCCTCCGTCCCCCCAAAACTCAACATGTAAACACGCTACAGAAAATATAGTGTGAGCAAAGAAAGGAAGAAAAAAATTTGTGTAGGGTATGAATGTGTGAAATGTCTATTGGAGATGCACATGCCTGTATTTGTTCGGCTACACAACACCAACAAACGCTTCTTAAATAGTATTATCTTCTTTTCTCATCACTTCAATAAACGGTAAGGATAGGTTTATAAAGAATTCCTCTCATAAGATTATGTAATTATGAGGAATGTATGTAAAGAAAAATATGCTGATTCTCGTACCTTAAATAGTAAATATGGGGTCGACTATAAGGAAAAATAGTATTAAATGAATGAATTAAACAAGTCTACAACATTCTGGAGTTAGACACCACCTGGAAAAATTTTGGAAACCCTGGCCAATACTAGTACTTGAACATGCACACTTTCAAAGGTCGCAGTCAGCTCTCCCAATTGTGAAAATTTTTGGACATCGCCCAGGCACCGTGTGCGGTCTTCACGTGTGAGGCGACCTGTTCGATAGCCTCCAAGTGTCGCTTGTGAAGATGGTGGTGAAATTCAGGGTATAAAGCGAGATAGCGCTCTTTGGCCCCCGGAGGGTCTCATCTACAGTCAATACTGCTGCCTAAATTTTCCAGAGGTGTCCTCTTTGCTCATGGGCCCAGCACTAGCTTTGATGTCGACAGGTTTTTAGCTAAGACTAAAGAACACCCAGCTGCCGTCCTGCAGCAAGATTGTATCTACAACTGGCACAATTGCCATGAATCCTAGAACAAGGTCAGTGTTCGGTAACATGGAGCCTCATCTGATAACGACGCTACTCGACTTAGAATACTGAGGGCGGCCGACTAACGTATCTGGGACACCCGACCAGTCAGGCTTTATCTGAAGAGTCAGGTATGCCAGCAAGTCCGCACGCTCTGCACTCGAGAAATGCTTTGCCACACTTAGCTTGCTGGTAGCCGCACCAAGACTAAGGAGAAAGCACTAGCCAGTAGAGCACGCGGCGAATACACGTGAACAGTGTTCGTCTGCATCACTCGCTATGCACTCACACACGAAAGCAGGCAGCCAGCAGTTCACTTACTCGGTTACCTTGTGGCGCTCACTCACGGTGTGAGGGGCTACAGCCCCATGCCCTTGCCCCGTGGATAAAGAAACGTAGACTTTACCTATGCAGCTTCGGTACTATCGTTCCTGGCAAAAATTCACATGCATTTATAATTAGAATCCCTTTTTAGCTGTCGATTTTCCGTGTTTTCTATGAAGCAAGTTGTGCTGTATACCTGAGATTCACCGAGTGTTACCAAAATATGACGAAAATTAAAGTGGCAATCGAATAATGAATGTCATTGGAGCTCATTGTTTCAGTTGTGGAACTGATTATTTCTATGAAATGAAAGCTGATGAACTGATGTTCGCTTTCAGTCAGTTGCTAAAATGGCAGAGAGTTTTAGACATATTTTCAACAGAACAAACTAAAAGATTTACGTTGAGGTATACAACAACAGACTATAACTTCCCGTATCGTTTATCATTAACAAAAAACTTCAGAACAGCTTGACCGTATGCTTTCGTCAGTAAATCGAGCAAATGAACTTGCAGGACTCATTAAATACCATAATGTGAATAGGAAAAGGTAGGATGTGTCAGGTACAGTGGTGAAGAGATATGAGTACTATATGAATAGATTTCTATGTGGATAATTACTCTAATAAGTAGATCAATGAAACAAATTTATTCGCCAATAAATTATCTGCAAATTAAATTAAATAATTAATAACGAGTGATATATAATGCCAAACTCTTTTCTTTGTTTACTTCTTGTACAGAATTAGCATTTGCTTGGAGAGCTCAGTGCAGTTTTCGTCTGGTAAATAACTTATTAACGATTTGCCCAGAATGTGTCTTTGTGCCTCAGTGGCTTAAGTTACAGACAACAACGCGTAGGCTTAGGGTTCGATCCCCAGTTGTTCCTACGATTTTTCTCTCTTCCTGTCGCTTCTTTCACCTTGTAACCTCCCCCACCCCCCACACACACAAAATTCTTTCACATTTAGTGTAACCTCAAAACAGAAAAATTCCTAAACTTCTCAACAGTAGGAATTATAATTATGTCGTTCACATAAAATAAATTCAGTAATCTGGTGATAATACAATGTAACTAGCCTCTCAATTAAATTGTCGCTCACTTATAACTGTTTCAATAATTGACTGTGAATTTAACCTGGTAAATTTTGGACGTCAGCAGTGCTGCGTCACGGCCCTGAAAGATCACTCTGAATTAAAAAAGAAAAATTCTTACCTCAATGAAGTCGCCGGATAACGCATATATATCTGCTGTTACAATAATTTTTTCTGGCACAGCCCTGTGCAATGCTGGCCGATAGATTTGTCATTTATGAAAGGAAACAACTGATTTTTCTTTTGCAATAATCGGGATGATCATGGATTGGAGAAATTAGTAAATTCTTTAAATTGAAATGAGTGGTTGTTAAAAGCTACTTTTTATGAGAAAGATTATTATTAGGAGATCTTTAAAACATTTACATGGGACTTGAGATAACAATACTACATATGCGCGATGCTACTTTTTACCTTATACAATAATGCTCAGGCTCCGGCATCGCTGCACCACGACCGGCCCAGCCAACGCGATACACCAGACCAGACTGCTCGCTAGCAACAACTTACTGCTACTGCTACACAGTTCCTACTGCAGTCAACACTGCTCTCTGGTCTGAGATTCTCTTATACCTTGCATATCGCAGGCAGCGCGTGGGCAATACATCGAAATTACATCTGCTCGGACCTCTTACAACCTATAAAAATGACAATAATGCGAATTCTACTTGCACCATATGTCAGAGTACGTGTTGACACGTAAAAGTCAGAGGCAAACCACGATCCCTAGTAATGCAACGCACGGTTGAGCATAGCTTCATTTGATTTTGAGCGTAGCAAATGAGACATAAAAACGCATATAGGCAGACAAACTCAGCATTTTGGGTTATGACCCGTTTAGGCAGCTGCAGCAGCAAATTTAATTAGCCAACTGATGATGAGTTATCACCAATCAGCCGAGTGAGACGGATGTGGAATATGTTACGCCTTTTTTTCTCATAACAAACGTCCTTCACTATAACTATAAAAGCTATTTTTCCATCGTGTTACTTGCTTCATGCGCTACGGATTATAAGTTCACATACACAGATGTTGGGGCGTTAGGAAAATAGAGCGACCCATTATTTTTCTGCAGTCAGTTTTGCATGAAAATCTCATTGGTATAAATTTACGATTATCGGGAAAAAGTCTCATATCCAACAAGAGAATACTGATGCTAAGCATCATTGTCGGAGATAAGGCATTTGGTATATCTGAAAATTTAAAGTGTCCTTAAGGAGAAAGCAGATTAGCAAACACTGAAGGAACTTTAAAAATCGACTGTCCCGGACTAAACGGTTTATAGAATGTACTTTTGGCACACCGGCAAACGGAAAATTTGTCATCGCCCAGCGAAGGTCTGAGAAAAACTTGCAATTGCCATACTAAATGCATGCTGTTTTTTTACAAAACAATGGGCCAGAAAAAGATGATTATAAATTTAAAGACATATATACGTCTCTCTAGAACTGGAAATTCCCCCAGGTCCAGTCATCATGAAATTTGTTTCTGGGTGCAGGCAAGGTCTAGCTGCCCCGACAAGTGCACGGAGACTGAAGGTAGCCCCATGCATTCTCCACGAGACAGTCTGCTCACAACTGGCGGCGCCGAGTCACCAAGTCACAGCTGCCCGGCTGCACGGACCACTAAGTACATTACTGTTTTATTGGCTGCCGCAGACGGACTCCCTCGTGCTTTACAGCCATTACACTTCTGACTCGGTCCTCTCCAACTGTCTCTGCACCTGCCAATACGCCTCCCCCTGTCACTGGTAACATGACGCAAGAACTCTACAACGCTAGAAGTACCGTACTTCGCCGTAACCTTCGTAGTACCATGCGGGTAATCTTTGATCCACAGTAGAAAACCACCGCTTTATTCGTATTTGGGTGGTGTTTTGAGTGTCTTCATGTTGACAATACGTCTCTAAAATGAATAGTACTCTGTCAAAATAAATTTTCAGAAGTAAATTTTTTTTTTAATTTTAAATTTAACAGAAGAAATTCCACAATCTTTTATCAATCATCGTTAAAACAAGTAAGTAAAACAATGTTATAATGTTTTTCTTTATAAAAATATTGAAAGAGAATCAAAACACATTGTTTATATGAGTATTAATAGCATTTTTACTTTTGTGGTAAAATAAGTTAAGTACCAAATATTCTAAAATGCAGAGCTGACTAAAATGCTCTGAGTGTTTTTTGCTTATTGCAGTTAATGAATTAAAATATAAGAACAAATAACTTCAGCTTATAATTACCAATATTTGGAAATATTTCAAAAATGGCTCTGAGCACTGTGGGACTTAAATGCTGTGGTCATCAGTCCCCTAGAACTTAGAACTACTTAAACCTAACTAACCTAAGGACATCACACACATCCATGCCGAGGCAGGATTCGAACCTGCGACCGAAGTGGTCGCGCGGTTCCCGACTGTAGCGCCTAGAACCGCTCGGCCACTCCGGCCGGCAAGGAAATATTTAAAACAAGGACATGACAGAATTGTTTAAGCTGTTATTCAGATATTCGACAAGAGTTTTTGCTGGACGACTGTTGCATACATACCGTTGCACTTGAAGCATACGTTTGATGTTTTATTTCCTTTGTTGTTTTATTGTTTGCTGGAATCCTGAATTTGACAAGACCTTCTATTTCCATATTGGCCAGTGCCGGTATCGAGTGCCTGATATGGGTACTTCTCTCTGCAGTTTGTAAGAGGCAGCAAGCTCATCTGCTACTCTGAGTATTAAATCCCGACGTGAAATCTTCTTAGAGGTAAGTAGCATAAAAATGTGTGAACGTTTATCATGGAAAGGTCAAGAATATTGTATAAGACACGCACAGGCCATTGGAGGATGTTAGCTCGGACACTACAATGCCTAGCCATTTGGTCAACTATATCGACTCTATCCTTAATTGCATTATATGGGTGATTCAAAAAGAATACCACAACTTTAGGAATTTAAAAATCTGCAACGACAAAAGGCAGAGCTAAGCACTATCTGTCGGCGAATTAAGGAAGCTATAAAGTTTCATTTAGTTGTACATTTGTTCGCTTGAGGCGCTGTTGACTAGGCGTCAGCGTCAGTTGATGCTAAGATGGCGACCGCTCAACAGAAAGTTTTTTGTGTTATTGAGTACGGCAGAAGTGAATCGACGACAGTTGTTCAGCGTGCATTTCGAACGAAGTATGGTGTTAAACCTCCTGATAGGTGGTGTATTAAACGTTGGTATAAACAGTTTACAGAGAATGGGTGTTTGTGCAAAGGGAAAAGTTCTGGACGGCCGAGAACGAGTGATGAAAATGTAGCACACATCCAGCAAGCATTTGTTCGCAGCCCAGGAAAATCGACTCGCAGAGCTAGCAGAGAGCTGCAAATTCCACAATCAACTGTATGGAGAGTCCTACGAAAAAGGTTAGTTATGAAACCTTATCGTCTGAAATTGGTTCAAGCACTGTCTGCAGCTGAGCACTTCATCACTGGCGTCCAAGAAGCCCTGATCTTACACCCTGCGATTTTTTCTTATGGGGGTATGTTAAGGATATGGTGTTTCGGCCACCTCTCCCAGCCAGCATTGATGATTTGAAACGAGAAATAACAGCAGCTATCCAAACTGTTACGCCTGATATGCTACGGAGAGTGTGGAACGAGTTGGAGTATCGGGTTGATATTGCTCGTGTGTCTGGAGGGGGCCATATTGAACATCTCTGAAGATGTATAACAGAAGGTTATATTATGTTTCTTTCATTAAATACACATTTTTAAAGTTGTGGTATTCTTTTTGAATCACCCTGTATAACTTCACAGTTTCTGGAAGTTTCTTCTCAGTATTCCGTTTCACCTGACATCCAGCATGCATGCTCTCAGGATACTGATATTTTTTTCTTTTTTCCTTGGAACCCTGTGAGAAGATTGCGCCTGTCTTGTAAGTGTGTTGCGTAGAATGTGTCGTCTCCACTTCACACTACAGGAAGGACTTTCTTCAGTGATACCCGAAGAGCGCCAACTAAAGTTGTTCCTTTTGTTGGTTTCAGCTCATCTGCCAGTTTCACGGAGGTGAAGAAGTGGTCAGTCGTGACGTTCCGTAAGGGCAATGTGATTGACATCTGCTGTCGTGTGCACGTGCTGCACGAGTCGCGCAGGTGCAGCGCATATTGCGACGCATACACCATGCTCCCCCCCCCCCCCCCCATGAACCAAAGACCTTGCCGTTCGTGGGGAGGCTTGCGTGCTTCAGTGATACAGATAGCCGTACCGTAGGCGCAACCACAACGGAGGGGTATCTGTTGAGAGGCCAGACAAACGTATGGTTCCTGAAGAGGGGCCTTTTCAGTAGTTTCAGGGGCAACAGTCTGGATGATTGACTGATCTGGCCTTGTAACACTAACCAAAACGACCTTGCTGTGCTGGTACTGCGAACGGCTGAAAGCAAGGGGAAACTACGGCCGTAATTTTTCCCGAGGGCATGCAGCTTTACTGTATGGATAAATGATGATGCCATCCTCTTGGGTAAAATATTCCGAAGGTAAAATAGTCCCCCATTCAGATCTCTGTGCGGGGACTTCTCAGGAGGACGTCGTTATCAGGAAAAAGAAAAATGGCGATCTACGGATCGGAGCGTGGAATGTCAGATCCCTTAATCGGGCAGGTCGGTTAGAAAATATAAGGAGGGAAAAGGATAGGTTAAAGTTGGATATAGTGGGAATTAGTGAAGTTCGGTGGCAGGAGCAACAAGACTTTTGGTCAGGTGAATACAGGGTTATAAATACAAAATCAAATAGGGGTAATGCAGGAGTAGGTTTAATAATGAATAAAAAATAGGAGATCGGGTAAGCTACTACAATCAAGATAGTGAACGCATTATTGTGGCCAAAATGCACACGAAGCTCACGCCTAGGACAATAGTACAAGTCTATATGCCAACTAGCTCTGCAGATGACGAAGAAATTGAAGAAATGTATGATGAAATAAAAGATATTATTCAGATTGGTAAGGGAGACGAAAATTTAATAGTCATGGGTGACTGGAATTCGACAGTAGGAAAAGGGAGAGAAGGAAACGTAGTAGGTGAATATGGACTGGGGGTAAGAAATGAAAGAGGAAGCCGCCTGGTGGAATTTTGCACAGAGCACAACTTAATAATAGGTAACACTTCGTTCAAGAATCATAAAAGAACGTTGTATACTTGGAAGAAGCCTGGAGATACTGACAGGTTTCAGATAGATTATATAATGGTAAGACAGGGATTTAGGAACCAGGTTTTAAATTGTAAGACATTTCCAGGGGCAGATGTGGACTCTGACCACAATCTATTGGTTATGAACTGTAGATTAAAACTGAAGAAACTGCAAAAAGGTGGGAATTTAAGGAGATGGGACCTGGACAAACTGACTAAACCAGAGGTTGTACAGAGTTTAAGGGAGAACGTAAGGGAACAATGGACAAGAATGGGGGAAAGAAATACAGTAGAAGAAGAATGGGTAGCTTTCAGGGATGAAGTAGTGAAGGCAGCAGAGGATCAAGTAGTTAAAAAGACAAGGGCTAATAGAAATCTTTGGGTGACAGAAGAAATATTGAATTTAATTGAGAAATGAGAAAATTTTAAAATGCAGTAGTTGAAGCAGGCAAAAAGGAATACAAACGTCTCAAAAATGAGATCAACAGGAAGTGCAAAATGGCTAAGCAGGCATGGCTAGAGTACAAATGTAAGGATGTAGATACGTATCTCACTAGAGGTGAGGTAGATACTGCCTACAGGAAAATTAATGAGACCCTTGGAGAAAAGAGAACGACTTGTACGAATATCAAGAGCTCAGATGGAAACCCAGTTCTAAGCAAAGAAGGCAAAGCAGAAAGGTGGAAGGAGTATATAGAGGGTCTATACAAGGGCAATATACTTGAGTACAATTTTATGGAAATGGAAGAGGATGTAGATGAAGATGAAATGGGAGATATGATACTGCGTGAAGAGTTTGCAGAGCACTGAAAGACGTGAGATGAAAGAAGGCCCCAGAGTAGACCAGATTCCATTAGAACTACTGACAGCCTTGGGAGAGCCAGTCCTGACAAAACTCTACCATCTGGTGAGCAAAATGTATGAGACAGGCGAAATACCCTCAGACCTCAAGAAGAATATAATAATTCCAATCCCAAAGAAAGCAGGCGTTGACAGATGTGGAAATTACCGAACTATCAGTTTAATAAATCACGGCTGCAAAATACTAACGCGAATTCTTTACAGACGAATGGAAAAACTGGTAGAAGCCGACCTTGGGGAAGATCAGTTTGGATTCCATAGAAATATGGGAACACGTGAGGCTATACTGACCCTACGACTTATTTTAGAAGCTAGATTAAGAAAAGGCAAACCTACGTTTCTAGCATTTGTAGACTTAGAGAAAGCTTTTGACATTGTTGACTCTCTTTCAAATTCTGAATGTGGCAGGAGTAAAATACAGGGAACGAAAGGCTATTTACAATTTGTACAGAAACCAGATGGCAGTTATGAGTCGAGGGACATGAAAGGGAAGCAGTGGTTGGGAAGGGAGTGAGACAGGGTTGTAGCCTCTCCCCCATGTTGTTCAATCTGTATATTGAGCAAGCAGTAATGGAAACAAAAGAAAAATTCTGAGTAGGTATTAAAATCCATGGAGAAGAAATAAAAACTTTAAGGTTCGCCGATGACATTGTAATTCTGTCAGAGACAGCAAATGACTTGGAAGGGCAGTTGAACGGAATGGACAGTGTTTTAAAAGGAGGATATAAGATGAATATCAACAAAAGCAAAACGAGGATAATGGAATGTAGTCGAATTAAGTCGGGTGATGCAGAGAATTAGATTAGGAAATGAGACACTTAAGGTAGTAAAGGACTTTTGCTATTTGGGGAGCAAACTAACTGATGATGGTCTAAGTAGAGAGGATATAAAATGTAGACTGGCAATGGAAAGGAAAGCGTTTCTGAAGAAGAGAAATTTTTTAACATCGAGTATAGATTTATGTGTAAGGAAGTCGTTTCTGAAAGTATATTTATGGAGTGTAGCCATGTATGGGAGTGAAACATGGACGATAACTAGTTTGGACAAGAAGAGAATAGAAGCTCTCGAAATGCGGTGCTACAGAAGAATGCTGAAGATTAGATGGGTAGATCACATAACCAATGAGGAGGTACTGAATAGGATTGGGGAGAAGAGGAGTTTGTGGCACAACTTGACTAGAAGAAGGGATCGGTTGGTAGGACATGTTCTGAGGCATCAAGGGATCACAAATTTAGTATTGGAGGGCAGCGTGGAGGGCAAAAATCGTAGAGGGAGACCAAGAGATGAATACACTAAGCAGATTCAGAAGGACGTAGGCTGCAGTACGTACTGGGAGATGAAGAAGCTTGCACAGGATAGAGTAGCATGGACAGCTGCATCAAACCAGTCTCAGGACTGAAGACCACAACAACAACAACAACAACAACAACAACACCATACTTCGCACGCGCCGACTGGCGACGCTCTGCGCTGACAGAACCGAAGCGCGCGCAACGTGTTATCTTCCTCAAACGATTTTACAGAAACTATTCAATGAAAATATTTGATTTTTGCCTTACTTGTAGCGTTATATGTCAGCTACGTGCCGAAGTGCCAATGATCTTATTGTGATGTACACATTTTAGTAAGACATTACGCATAACTCAAAAAGTTTGCAACGCAAATTAGGGGTCGTTGTGATTTTGCGTTTGGTGCGTATTACACCATATGTTGCTGCGTATGAAATTTAGCTAACATGTTGAATTTTTGTCTAGACTTGGGTATAGGTCTCTATCTGCTTCCGGTCTCGAGAAAATTGATCCCATGTAGAGCACTCACTTCCGATCTCACGCCCGCGAGAATGAAATACTCGCAACATCTTTCATATTTCCTAAACCGCTCGAGACATCGAAACGGAAGTTTGGCGAATGATAGCACACAAGGAAGAGTGCTTTGCCAATTCTTAAACACGCGGAACTTTCTTATCTATATATCAGTACTTCTCTATATATCAGTACTTATACTTCCCTTTTTATTTATTTTTATGAAAATAAACACGAAATTTCTTCCTTTATGTTACTGCAAACCGACGCTTTGAGGTTTTCCTTAAGCTATTGAGTTCTGTGATTGCCAATTACTTGTTTAATAAGGCACTCCGTTTCGGAATTCTGTCTCAATAGCTGCTGTGAGATGAGTTTGGCAAATTACACTGTGACAAAGGAAGTACAATTAAACCAGTCACCAAGAGAAATGTGGCCGTTACTCACAGACGGTGATGCTTCTTCCAATGAGAAAAGGTTAACAACTCACACAAAAATAGATTGCCAATTCTGTTGGAATTTTGGTGGAATCCCCGTAACCCATGGTATTTTTAACACTGACCGACTGGAATGGAAACTTACCAAAGGATTTTATTCCTTCTCTTGATCTGAGCAGTATTAAAATAATGACGATCTTCAGGCGGAGTGATAGGCACATGCCAGATACTGGTTACTCACCTACGGCTTGCCAAACTGATAATGTGGGATCGCAAATAAAATAGTTGTTATTGAGAAAAATAAACAATTGATCTGTCCCACAACACGATGGTCAGTGTATTGTCAGCAGCGGAGGAATAATGGGCGCGACAGGAATGCACAAGCTAGTCATGTGTTCCTTGTGAGTTGGAGTTCGAAAAACATTGTCATGAAAGTAGATCTGCCTTTGTCAGCAGTACATTTCAACAAATTAAATATATCTAATCATAACACTCTTTTAGGATATACCTACTTTAGTAATAATACCGACCATTTTCTTCATTTGTGTAGTCTGTTGTATAATTAGTTTATTAATGCTGCTAATGTGCATGCAACAATTGAAATGATTTTTCTCATCACGACGAACCAATTAAAACATTGTTATTTGTGACTGCTTTTCGACTGTTTCTAGCTTGCAGTGGAAATGTGATGTTCACATGCATGTAGTGCAGTTTGTCGTATTATATTTTACATCCATATCCAAGGAATCACAGTGAGACTTCTATATTTCAGATCTTGGACGCTTTTTATCAGGAGCACAAAAGGATAACACCTGTGGAGATTATCCTTTTCTAAATTTTTGTAAAAGATCGTACAGATACGCCAGCATACTAGGCAGCGAAGAGATAACCTTGTTTTACTTTCCTGACTAGAATGAAACGATTTTATAGTATTCCTTGCTTCCTTATTCACTACCCTCTGTCCCTTCTTGAGATCTGAAAACATCGCGGAGGTATACGACACAACTCCAGCGGCCAAAAACTCATCAGTTCCTGACCTATGCATTTTTGACAGAAGAAAAACAAAACAAAACAAAACTATACAGATATAAATAACAGAAAAGTATAATGTACTAACGAAGAAAGCTGGAGCGTTTAAATGGCGAAAAACGAAACACCACCCAAAGGCAATAAAATGTACCACACAGTACGGCAAAATTTATCGTATGGGCAATAATACCACTGCTCATTTGCTCCATTCCAATGTGAGCATATGGCCGGGCTACTTTTCCACTCCGCGCCTCAAATTTCCCACGGTGCTAGCGAGGCACGCGCGACACGAGAAACTGTGCCACAACCACAACGCCGCCCGACCTGGCGCAGGCGCGTGTCGCGTCCCACTCGCGTCGCGTCGCAATTTGCGCGGTCCCATTTGAACCTGTGAAGTTACAAAAATGCGCGCTGCGCTGCGTCGCGCCACACGCGCTATACGCGTCTCAATTTGCGCCTATCCTAAAGCGAAGTGTTAGCAATGCCCTAGACAGCAGCGTAGAAGGCGACGGGGGGTATTACGTTACTCTGTAGCTAAGCAGTGTCACTCGTAGGTCTGCATGTCGTCAATCCATAGAAAACAGAAAGCCGCGCTGATATAAAGTAGCATCCGACAACCGAATACCTCGTATTTTACGTTCTTTTTGGCCAAGAGTATAATAATATACTCTAACATCTCGTGAATAACGTCGAGGCACGCCCAGAAACTATTTAGTGTCTGAAAATCAACGTTGCTGATAACAAACTATGTTAAAATGGGTATGGGTCAAAAATGACCCACATGGTACTACTGGTATAACAGGTAAATTTTTGATACTTCCAGGTGAGCTGGGGGGATGAAATTTTGGTGAGTTGTACAACCCCAAAAATGACGAAAATTCACGGGAGCGTTTACTCTTGCGATGATTATGGAGGGGGCTATTGATCTCGATAAACCATCGTGGGTCAAAAATGACGCACATGGTAATTCTAGTGTTAGTAGCCAACGATGAGGAAGCAATCGACTGTGTGTTCACAGTACTCTTTGTCTTAGCACTTCCAGCTAGTGAGATTTGGTGTTATGCTTTGAGGAGATCAACTTTATCAAATATTTTCTTGTCCACAAGAATGGACTTTACATCATTTATGTGAGGAATTGGATAGCGATCAGGAAGGGTCCAGTCATTAAGATGTTGGTAGTCTCCACAAAGACGCTACTGACCATCCGGCTTCCCTGCGGACTAGCCTACTGCGATTTAGTCAGGGGACTTATGTTAAGATTCATTAGGAACTGGAATTATTGTTTAACCAACTTTACTTTACGTGGGTCTAAACTGCCGGCTTTTGAGTGTACTTCTACTTGCAGTATAATGTTCGACATCATGCTCCATTTCTCCCGGCGTAAGGGTAGGTTTTGTCAGGTAAGGAAATTTTTTTAAGAAGTTCGGAGTATTTGCGGTTAGCATAGAGCGAACTGACGGAATCAGACAAATAAGCTGCACACTAAGTGCAGTCGCATGTAACTGAGTATTGCTGTGAACCAATAATCTTGTTTTGAGATCTATCAATAAGCCAAGATGACGAATAAAATCTGCCTTTTGTTGTGTTAGCTACAATGAAATTTTACTCAAAATTGCGTTTTAAACCTAAAACAAGTTTCAATAACTTTGATCCATCAGTTTTAATCTCAGATTCATTTGCAGCATAAAGTTTGTAGTCTGCTTCTTCAACTTTATTATTGGGACATAATGGTATAACGGAAATATCACCACCGCTGTGAATCAGAAAACGCGACCCCGAAGTTGTATTTCTCACAAACAATCGATACTGGTGGCCTGGTAAAACCGTTGTGGCAGAAAACTCAGTAGCTACTGTATCTGCCGACTGTAATTCTCCTCCCTATTCCATTGGCAAGGATGGACACACTTGCCAGGTCTGCATTTTGAGCGATAACGAAAATGAAAATGGAACTACTGGCCTGGACTATTGTATCTCGGCTTGCAGCTGCCTCTGCTGCGAGAACGTCGTAATGATTGATATTGTCGCTCCTTCGATCTGGATTTACGGACCTCAGTTTCCAGCTCTCCAATCCTTACCAGATCATCTTTTACTGATACGACGAATCACTCGTCACAGGGGACACTTTTGTTGAGGATGATTGAAGTTCACCAGTGCTTCACATTTCTTTCATCGGGTCAGCCATTTGCGCTAGTTTGTCCACATTTTCTTCGGAGATTACCAAAATATTTCGAACGATACGAGGAAGTTTGTCTGTGCAGAGAGTCTTTAAAATTTTATTTGTAATGTTCTTTGCTCCACAGCTTTTCGTTTTCCGAAGCAGTTGATTAGGTGTCTTACCACCAATTTCTAATTCGCTAGTTAATTTCTAAATTTGATAATCTTCACTGTTCACGAGCGTCCATATATTTTTGACAAATCGAGGCTCTAGGTCTGCTATCAAATAATTGAATCTGGTTGCTTTAGGCAGTATTTGAGGAACTGTAAAATTTGCTTCAAACTGACAAAACCGTATGTCAGGATTTCAGTCCATGAGTTTCATACTACCTTCATCCGCTTCAAATTTCCATATCACTGTCTGGGACATAACTGTTCCCTGTATCTGCCGTCATATTTGTTTCATGTTAATATCACGTTATTGGTCTTCTTGTACGATTAATCACAAAAACACAGTATTTTAGATTCAAAATTATTTAGGAAATTGCTATCTTGTTACACTCCAACAACAAAACAACTGAACTCAAGATCTCTTTCTCTGTGCATTTCACAATGTCATTTGTTTTGAAAAGAAAATATAAAGTTAAGTAAACCTAACTAAACCCGAACCGTCCATGGAGGCCCAACGGTACCGACGGCTGCAGTGTCATCCCCATTCCACAGACATCACCGGATGCGGATATGGAGGGACATGTGGTAGGGCACACCGCTCTCCTGGCCGCACGTCAGTTTACGAGATCAGAGCCGCTACTTCTCAATCAAGAAGTTCCTCAGTTTGCCTCACAAGGGCTGCGTGCACCCGGCTTGCCAATAGCGCTTCGCAGAGCCGATGGTAAGCCATCCAAGTGCTAGCCCAGCACGACAGCGCTTAACTTCGGCGATCTGACGCGAACGCGTGTTACCACTGCGGCAAGGCCGTTGGCCATAAAGTTAACACAAATAACATTTATTTACATATCTGAAGGTTGTGAACATAAACATGACAAACACCTCAAGCGGCTGTGTCAACCGCGTGGCCGTGTACATGCGCTCGCGTGGCTGTCATTAGCATCGGTAATCTTCGGCAGCTTCCAATAACGTTCGCGAAGCGTATTCGTTATTCGCTCTCTCACTCGCTAACCACAGAACCGTGTGGACCACCGGGATAGGACACGCGGTTGGAGGGCTCTAATAGAAAGCCTCATATGCTATCCAGTGTGCAGTTAATGGGAATACTGTGCTATAGGAAAACTGTAACCTCAGCAATCAACATACGAGATTCGTTTGTGTATAATCACCCGAATTGCAATAACACAAAACCCGAAAGGACCCTCCACCTCTCGATTCAAATG
Source organism: Schistocerca serialis cubense (assembly GCF_023864345.2). NCBI lineage: Eukaryota > Metazoa > Arthropoda > Insecta > Orthoptera > Acrididae > Schistocerca > Schistocerca serialis. Next base: position 990,757,101 of record NC_064638.1, read on the forward strand.
TTTAAAATGGCTGTGAGCACTATGGAACTTAACATGTGAGGGCATCAGTCCCCTAGAACTTAGAACTACTTAAACCTAAGGACATCACACCATCCATGCCCGACGCAGGATTCGAACCTGCGACCGTAGCAGTCACGCGGTTCCGGACTGAATCGCCTAGAACCGCTCGGCCACAGCGGCCGGCCCTCACCCCTAGAACTTAGAACTACTTAAACCTAAGGACGTCACACCATCCATGCCCGAGGCAGGATTCGAACCTGCGACCGTAGCAGTCACGCGGTTCCGGACTGAATCGCCTAGAACCGCTCGGCCACAACGGCCGGCCCTCTCGATTCAATAACTAATACTCTTAATGAGGATGAACCAGGCAGGCTGGCTCTAGCTTGGCGCATATCAACCAAATAAATTATATTAAACTGATGTTACCTGCGATCGCGACAATAAAGAAAAACGGCAAGGTCCACAGTGGTGTCAGGAAATTTAACTGTATTTCGACTGCAACAATTATATATTTTTTAGTTGCTTTATCTACATGTTAGTCCACAGCCCGTGGTCTCGCGGTACCGTTCTCGCTTCCTGAGCACGGGGTCCCGGATTCGATTCCCGGCGGTGTCAGGGTTTCTCACCTGAATCGAGATGACTAGGTGTTGTTGTGCCGAAAATTTTTATTTTGTAATTATGTCTCTTTTCTGCCATATTTTCATCTGTCTGTCCACTTTCGTCTGTCTGTCCGTCCGTCCGTCTGTTAAGACCCCTTTTTCTCAGGAAGGGGAAGAGGTATCAAGTTAAAATTTATGTCAGATGCTGAGGATTACGGTAGCTTTAGGATATAAATAATTTAAGCTTCTAAATCAATACAATAAAAAACTGCCATATATGTCATATATTCTGATGCTTGCATACTCACTCACTACTACCTACATACCATGTGTTCCAAGCCAGATTTGGCGTGTGGGTCAAGCGGTACAGCGCGTGCCTCGGGAGAGAGACGTCGTGGGTTCAAATTTTGCTCAGACCACGATTTTTGAGTTTACCTAGTAATTTAGCCTTCATCTCTCAACAATGTGAGGGTTCGCTAGAAAAAGTTAAAGGAAAGGTCCTCTTTCCTGGTTTAATAATTTGAGTAGGTAAGGTACACGCGAGTCACTCAAGCAAGCCCAGCATTGACACGGCCGTCTGGAGAGGACATCCTGTACTTCCGCCTGCTGATCGTGTGAGGTGTTGGTTTACATTGCGACTTAGCCTCCGCATGGGCTTCACGCACGGAGATTATGGCAAGTAAGTTCGAAAAACGTAAAGCGGTTGAAAAGATCAGCCAACAAGTTGAAAAACGAATGTTTATTAGTCCTTGGCCTAGAATTCGATATTTCTAAAAATATCTTCTTCAGAAGGAGTGGACGTTGTTACGTCACATGGTGGTAAATTACGTTAGCTGAAGCCGAGCGGCTCTTGTCATATATGACCACGCGATGTAACAACGCCCATCCTTCTGAAGAAGATATTTTAATAAACATCGAAACCAGGCTCAAGGGCTAATAAATATTTTTTATGCAACTGGTCATCTTTCTAAGCTCTTCAGATTTATACAGTTGCTGATTTGCAGACATGTTTCAGATTTTCATAAGAATTGAAATTATGTTTCAACTTTTGTCCGGAATGCGCGCGACCAAAAGACTTTGACGTGGAACGTTTTCTCGGTGCGGATGCTAAGATCTCGCGATCGAAACTTCTGATATGCACCACGCGATTCTCAATAACACCGTTTACGTTAAAATGATCAATGACGCAAAGTCGAGCCCGTTTTAAACGTGACCAAACGGGGACTCCGTTTCCGTCACGCTAACTGTAACGTCGTCGTGGTCAAAGTCGAATGTGTGGGATTAGGCTGCCGTCTGCTTCACATCTGCTGTGCAGCGAGCTACGTTACTTTAAGTATTAACTGTATTTTTCTTACTTGTCACTTCTTCTTCCGTGTGTTTTTGCTTTTAGAAAGCTTTAATTTTCGGGTACTAATAATAGTGTTCCATAGATTTCGTGTTTGTCTTGATTACAGTCAGAGAGAGTCCCTTTAATCAGCTGTAGTGCCAGTAGTTTTGTATACAATCCAGAGACAGGTAGTGCTTATTTTCATTGTTTTCAACAAGAAGTGTCTAGTAACCACCAGTTTAGTCAGCTTCAGCCGCCTTTAGTTAATTAGCAGTCTGGTTAAAAGCTGATTATGTCTCTACAGTAAATTGTTGATTTCTTAAGATGGATAGGATGTGTGACTGCTGTGTACGGACGCAGGACGAGCTGGCCACTGTTCGCGAACAGCTGAACGTGTTGATGGCCGCGGTCAGCCGTCTTCAGGCTGCTGCCTTGGAGTGTAGCGGCAGTGGGGAGTCTGGTGCGCCGCATGGTACACCCCAGATGTTACAAGCTTCACCCACGGTCCTTGCGGGTACCGGGTGCGATTGGGCCATCCTCTCCCCAAGGAAAGTCGCGGGTTCAGCGGACTTCGGGGCGCACGAGGCGGAGCGTCAATGTGGATGCTGGTCGTGTGGCATCGCCCGCTCTGCCTGTGAGTCGATATGTGGCCGCTCCTTCAGCAAGATGCGAGTAGGCACACGGGGGAGGGGTTTATTAGTGACTGGGAGCTCCAACGTTAGGCGGGTGATGGAGCCCTTTAGGGAAATAGCGGAAAGGTCGGGGAAGAAGGCAAGTGTTCACTCTGTCTGCTTGTCGGGGGGTCTCATCCGAGATGTGTAGGAGGCCCTTCCGGCGGCGAAAGAGAGCACTGGGTGCACCCGACTGCAAATTGTTGCTCATGTCGGCACCAATGACTCCTACCGTCTGGTTTCAGAGGTTCAAAAATGGTTCAAATGCCTCTGAGCACTATGGGACTCAACTGCTGAGGTCATTACTCCCCTAGAACTTAGAACTAGTTAAACCTAACTAACCTAAAGACATCACAAACATCCATGCCCGAGGCAGGATTCGAACCTGCGACCGTAGCGGTCTTGCGGTTCCAGACTGCAGCGCCTTTAACCGCACGCCACTTCGGCCGGCCTGGGTTCAGAGGTCATCCTCAGTTGATGCAGGTGGTTGGCGGAGTTGGTGAAGGGGGAAAGCCTCGCTTGCGGGATGGAATCTGAGATAACTATTTGTAGTATTGTTCCCAGAACCGATCGCGGTCCTCTGGTTTGGAGCCGAGTAGAAGGCTTAAACCAGAGGATCAGACGATTCTGCGGAGATCTGGGGTGCAAATTTCTCGACCTCCGCTATCGGGTGGAGAAATGTAGGGTCCCCCTGAATAGGTCAGGTGTGCACTACACGCAGGAAGCGGCTACGAGGGTAGCGGAGTACGTGTGAAGTGCACATGTGGGGTTTTAGGTTAGAGAATTCCCTCTCTAGGCCCGACAAGACGCCTCCTGAGACGCGAAAGGGTAGTAGTAGGCAAAACGCAACAGGGGATAACAATATTAATGTGGTAATAGTAAACTGCAGGAGCGTCTATAGAAAGGTCCCAGAACTGCACTCATTAATAAACGGTCACAATGCCCACATAGTACCAGGGACAGAAAGTTGCCTGAAACCAGATGTAAATAGTAATGAAATACTAAACTCAGATTGGAATGTGTGCCGCAGAGAGAGGCTGGACAGTGAAGGGGGAGGCGTGCTTATAGCGATAAGGAAATTGAAGGAGATCCGAAATGTGAAATAATTTGGGTGAAGGTCACGGTTAAAGCAGGCTCAAACATGATAATTGGATGTCTCTATAGGCCCCTTGGCTCAGCAGCTCTTGTGGCAGAGCACCTGAAGGAAAATTTGTAAAGTATTTCGAGTAGATAACCAGACCATGTTATAGTTCTGGGTGGAGATTTTAATTTGCCGGATATAGACTGGGAGACTCAAACGTTTATAGCGGGTGGCAGGGACAAAGAATCCAGTGAATTTTTTTTTTCAGTGCATTATCTGAAACTACCTTGAGCAGTTAAACAGAGAACCGACTCATGACGATAACATATTAGACCTCCTGGTGACAAACAGGCCTGAAGTATTTGAAACAGTTAACGCAGAACAGGGAATCGGCTATCATAAAATGGTTATTGCATCAATGATTTCAGTCGCAGATAGAAATATTAAAGACGGTAGGAAGATTTTTCTGTTTAGGAAAAGTGACAAAAAGCAGATTTGAGAGTACTTGACGGCTCAACACAAAAGTTTTGTCTCAAGTACAGATAGTGTTCAGCATCAGTGGACAAAGTTCAAAATCATCGTACAATATGCATTACATGAGTATGTGCCAAGCAAGATCGTAAGAGATGGAAAAGAGCCACCGTGGTACAACAACCGAGTTAGAAAACTGCTGCGGAAGCAAAGGGAACTTCACAGCAAACATAAACATAGCCAAAGCCTTGCATACAAACAAAAATTACGCAAACGAAATGTAGTGTGAGGAGGGCTATGCGAGAGGCGTTCAATGAATTCGAAAGTAAAGTTCTATGTAGTGACTTGGCATAAAATTCTAAAAAAGTTTGGTCTTATGTCAAAGCGGCAGGCGGATCAAAACAAAATGTCCAGACTCTCTGTAACCAAAATGGTACTAGAACAGAGGTTGACAGACCAAAGGCCGAAATACTAAATGTCTTTTTCCAAAGCTGTTTCACAGAGGAAGACTGCACTGTAGTTCCTTCTTTAGATTGTCGCACAAATGACAAAATGGCAGATATCGAAACAGATGACAGAGAGATAGAAAATAAATTAAAATCACTCAAAAGAGGAAAGGCCGCTGGACCTGATGGGATACCAGTTCAATTTTACACGGAGTACGCGAAGGAACTTGCCCCCCGTCTTGCAGCGGTGTAACGTAGGTCTCTAGAAGAGCGTAGCGTTCCAAAGGATTGGAAAAGGGCACAGGTCATCCCAGCTTTCAAGAAGGGACGTCGAACAGACGTGCAGAACTATAGACCTATATCTATCATTTAGTTACACTATAGCAGGTCAACAACTGGAAGCAGTTAATTCCAAAAATTATCCGGGAGTAGGCATTAGGAGTGTTCTAAAATGGAATAATCATATAAAGGTGATCGTCGGTGAAGCAGATGCCAGACTGAGATTCGTTGGAAGAATCCTAAGGAAATGCAATCCGAAAACATAGGAAGTAGGTTACAGTACACTTGTTCGCCCACTGCTTGAATATTGCTCACCAGTGTGGGATCCGTACCAGATAGGGTTGACAGAAGAGATAGAGAAGATCCAACGGAGAGCAGCGCGCTTCGTTACAGGATCATTTAGTAATCGCGAAAGTGTTACGGCGATGGCAGATAAACTCCAGTGGAAGACTCGGCAAGAGAGATGCTCAGTAGCTCGGTATGGGCTTTTGTTGAAGTTTCTGGAACATACCTTCACCGAGGAGTCAAGCAGTATATTGCTCTCTCCTAGGTATATCTCGCGAAGAGACCATGAGGATAAAATCAGAGAGATTAGAGCCCACACAGAGGCATAACGACAATCTTTCTTGACACGAACAATACGAGACTGGAATAGGAGAACCAACAGAGATACGCAAAGTACCCTCCGCCACACATCGTCAGATGGCTTGCAGAGTATTGATGTAGACGCGCAGCCACGTTCCGTTTTATCTGACCGTTAGTGGATGTCGAGCTGTAATTAGTACGACGAACAGCTGCGTACCTATTCTGGGTGTGGAAAAGAGGGCCACATCGGATCTGCATGTCGGCAGCGACGGATAGGCAGCCTGGAGGAGTGGTACTTCCTTCGTCGTCTGCGATACTACCGATCAAATACGCAATGTCGCTTAACTGGCGGCCGGCCGCCCGGCGGCTCTCGGTATCACAATAACGGCTGATGGACAGTGTTAGGATATGTCATGAGACGGTCGTAGACAAGGTGACTGACGATGTAACGTCATGTTCTTAGTTCTGGTGGTTGCTCCGGCGACGCCCGTGGACGACACTGACGTCGGATGTGACTCCTTAGTCGAACTATCTGGTTGTCCCGACGATGACCTTTCTGCCTGACCGGTGCGACTCTCCCGCCTTCGGACCGTCACTAAAAGACGCAAAAGGATTCGTTGTAAGTCGCCAGCAACGGACACTTTTCTTTGTCCAGGTGAGACACTATCTGTCCAGCAAACCAGCGTTTCAGCGTCTGGCGTCTGAAAGACGGCGTCGTCAATGCGTCTGTGAAACGGCTGCCCTCAGTGCCTCCCGCATCGCCGGAACGGAATGTACCTGCATCTGCAATCCCTACCGAAGAAGGAACGTTACCTGCCGCTCTGGCGGTATCGGCAGGCGCTGAACATACAGATACCACGGCGACGGAGTGACCGACCGTAGATCCCCAAGACGAGTCTCCGCCGTTAAGGGATGTCAACTTCTTTGTCGTGCGAGGGGCGCCTGCAGTGCCTGCCGCCGGGTGCCCCCGCAGCACCGACCTGTAGCCCCTCACCTCGGTGTAGCGCAGCTACACGTACAACGTATCATGACACAGAATGTCAAAGGCATACGCATGCCCGTCGAGATGCGTCTCCTGAAAGGAATGATAGAGTCTTCGGAACTGGACATTGCACTGTTACAGGAGATACATTTAGCACCACTACCACGGATAGCAGCGTACGACTTCTGTGCCTCTCATGGCGATCACTTTGGCGGTAGAAGGGCTGTGCACGCACGCGAAGACTTCCTGATTGACGACATCATGTATCTGCCTTCTGTCGAGGATAAGCCGTTTACTATTCACTCCACACGTGTTTTTAATGTCTATGCGCCTTCTGGTACAGATCGTCGGCGTGACATGGAGTGATTTTATACGGAGAGGACTGCACCGCTATTCTTAGGGCGACATGAGAATCTTCTCTTTCGATGGGACTTTAACTGCGTACTCAAACGGAAAGGTCAATACCCGTATTTTACAACGTGCCAAGAGCTGCGTCTCGCTGTTCGCGATCTAGCCCTACGGGAGGTACGCCGCGCAGAAGAACCGCGATTCACGTTTCACACGAGCCACTCGGCAAGTCGGTTAGAAACCATTTGTGTCTTGAGTGGGCGGTTGATACGGTGTTCGCTGTAGAGTGCTGACCTCTGGTGTCCTCTGACCGCTATGCGTGTACGTGTACACTGCTCCTTCCACGCCAGGAGGTTTGGTGGACTGCCATAGAAGCTTTCTACTCAGCATCTACAGAATCCTGATCGTTGTAAGCTTTCTATGACAAATATTATCTCTATATGAGAAAACTTAATACATTGGTTTCGAAAACTTTCTCCTCGTGTAACATAAAGTTTAAATAACGTGTTCAGTTGCTGAGGAAAACTGACTGACGAGCGGTCTCTGGCGCTGCAGTCATGGACTGTATGGCTGGTCCTGGTGGAGGTTCGAGTCCTCCCTCGGGCAAGGGTGTGTGTGTTTCTCCTTAGGATAATTTAGGTTAAGTAGTGTGTAAGCTTAAGGACTGGTGATCTTAGCAGTTAAGTCCCATAAGATTTCACACACGTTTGAACATTTTTGAAAACTGACTGTTGTTTCGCCCTGTGTTACGTGTGTGAACAGTGTCGTGAAGTAGAACTTTATTTCATGAAAGGCAAAATTTGAAATAAGGAAAATGAATCTAATAAAATTCCACCAGAATCTAACCGTGTGTCGGAGTACATTATGAGCTATGCGTAATACTAACTGCAATGTTAAACTAAGAATATCCACAAAAATAAACTACTGCTCTATTCGGAAGAAAATTATTGTTTGAAATTACCGACATTATTCACTGAAAATTAATCTGCTTGCTAGCATGATACCTGATACATCCCGACTACATATTGTTTGCTCAAGAAAGCGACGTGACATCTGCCCTGAAACAAAAGTGTCTTACCTCCTGCTCTGTATACTGTTTTTTGTTCTGGAGTACTGACGTTCTGGGAAGCAAATACAAATCAGCAGATTCAGCAGTTAAAGGTAAATAATTTTCGTCAGAAGCAATCCCTCGCTTAGTGTGGCGTTAAGGTGAAAAGCACAGACGATACGTATTTAAAAAATTATTAAATATCATTAAAGTGGGTTTTACTTTAAAGAAAATCGTTTTTGAGAAACAAAAATCTGATTATTAACAAAGACTATGTTCAACATAGGAAGTCTCTATCAATTATAGAATTCTGTCATTACAAAGAAACTACAAACATACTTTCAAAATTCCTCCAAAATCTGCTCCATCAATACAAAGAACAAGAAGTATTACATATCATTTTTCATCGCCATAATTAACTAATCTAAAAAGGTTCTCCCAGATCTCATTTTTCGAAAACTCAATTGTATGCCACTGTCCCTCAGATAAGAATGTCTCAGCGCTGCACAACTGACTGACTATCAAGTCAACCACATATAAAGGTAAACACAGAGTCAGTTATCTTATTCAGTACTCCTACAGTATGCTCATTCATGTTTGTCCCAGAACAATAAAGGTAAATTATTTAAAATAGGAGAAAACTTACGAGAATCTTACACATTGAGACGTTGACAAGGTGCGGATGGCATCTCCGATTATAGGCTTCAGTGATAGGCTGTTAGCTAGGTATGCTAAACTGACGCTCCACCGAACATTCATCACTTACATTAGGGAGGTGGCCGCTTGGCACAGTCACGCTACGCACTTCTGTTTAGCGCTCTCCGCGACTTTGACTTCCCCCGCAGTGCAAACTGAAAGCACCATGGTTAAGGCGAAGGTGCTATCGATTACTCGACGGAAACTGCAGGGGGGCTGTGGTACGTGCCTGCAGATCTGACGAAGTGTGGCGAGAGAACGCTTGCATCATGCATCGTATTGTGCACGAACGCAGACTGCAGATAACACTTAGTCACTGAACTCGTCGATCACGGTGCGCAGCGGGTCACCTTCCAAGTGTATCGTGCCGATGATGGGGCCGTCCTGGAATTCGAGCCTGTCGCTGCGGACGTTCCACACGATCTCACGATTGAGAACGGGATTCATTGTGGAACTCAGTTATGCTCGCGCCGAAATCCTACGAAAGCGCCGGCCTCGGGCGAAGGATTCCTATGTCTCTTTCCTGCGTAGTGTCGTCTGTAACATCGTAGAACCCAACTTCCAATTGTTGCAATGGAGTGTGATTTGGCGGCACAATCTCCACAGTTTCTTTTCGATGCCTGTCAGCTCGACTTATGCGACCTGTGGGAAGGATTCAACTGATCAGCTGCTGACTCAATGCCATAGGACTGGCGGACTCTCCCCTCTGCGCTGTCTGTCGTACTGTCGACGATTATCGCCACTACTTCAATTGTGTAGCCGTTTCCGGTGTCTGGTTGTTAGGGCGAAAACTGGTCGCGTGTTTTCGGCGAATACCGCCGTATGTTATTAACCCCGATTCCTATCTTTACCCAGCGCTCAATATTTTCATATCACTACATCTCTGACGGTACAAGGGATAAAGGGCTGGAAATTGGCATAGCTGTATAAAGATCACCCAGACCTCCAGTTTTGGCAGTACTTAATTGCAGACTGCACATGCGAAGGAGCTCGGCTGTTCCCGTTATCACCCGTATTTTGCCATTTATCTCTGGATATAAGAGGACAACATTTCAGGACTGGTGTGTCTTCATAATCATCTGTGCTGCGTCTGTTTATGACACCATGACAACTCTGGAAAGCTATAACGTTTTAATTGGCTTCGTTGAAAACTGGCACTAAACGTGGAGTAGTTTATTGCTTCCTAACTCTTCCTGTTCATTCCAAATCTAATAGGACTGGTTTCTAAGATGACGTTACATTTCCACTAGCTGCTACACGTCCCTTGCTGAATTCCTTGTTTTTTTTTTTTTTTTCTCGGAACGCTTGCTATCTCACATCGTCATATGTGCCACGCTCCGGCACAGTTTCCCTACAGCATTTTTTCTGGCTTCGGTGTTATCTGCATGGCGTTAACGACAATATGGGTTCATTTAGCTTGTTTATCACTCTTTATATCGGAGATGAGAGGGAGGAGCTCTTCTTGGTTGGGATTAGTGTTCAGTTACAACAGAAAAAACGGTTCTGAGCACTATGGGACTTAACATCTGAGGTCATCAGTCCCATAGACTTAGAACTACTTAAACCTAACTAACCTAAGGACATCACACACATCCATGCCCGAGGCAGGATTCGAACCTGCGACCGTTGCAGCAGCGCGGTTCCGGACACGAGCGCCTAGAACCGCTCGGCCACAAGGCCGGCAGTTACAACGGATTGATAGTTCTCGTGGAGTTGGCAGGACTGATATAGTGAAGAAGGAAATTATTACATTTAGTCAGTTCGTTTATTGTTCTAATCAACACTTTTATTTTTATTGAGGTGTCAGAGCAAACCCCTCAACAGAATGTCAGATACTTTCAATGATCACTAGGTAGGACCTTTATCAATGACGAGTGATTTCAAATCCACTCGGTCTGCCAACCATTAGCCACTTGGCCTAAATCATAAATCATCAACACTTGAAATAATTCACTATTAGTAAAGAGCCACTTGCCCTATAGTACAAGAGACAAGTACTAACCTGTAACTTGTTCCTTCTGTGCACTGAAATTCCTCTAACTTAGTTCTTTGAGACTGACACAGGCAGTCTCTCTTCAATACTATTCTAATGAATACTGAAAATTGCTACTTAGCTTGCAGCTGCCGTGTGTTCACCAGAGTCTATCGCTGTATTTTCGTAACTAAAGTTTCTAGTTCTGCTTCAGGTGCCTGCTGAGGAGCGTCACTCCGGCTGCTCGGATTACTCACTGAATTGCTACTCCACTTTAACCTGCCCATCGATGAGCTTGTGTTCCGTTCAACACTGATCATGGGTGCAAATGGCCCTCTGCAATATCTGCCGGAAGCTTTCGTTGGAAGCTTTTCTAGACACGAGGCCGGCTTAATGTAAGACTAACATTCTAGCTTCCACTAGAAATTTGTCCATTACATGCATCAGACGATTCCCACTAACGCCTGCGACCCTCACCTCTTTGGCGTGCCGTCAAGAATAATCCTCACTGCTGTGTTTGTTCAGCCGCTCAGAGGCTAACAGCTTGCGGCTGTCTCGGGACTTGTTATCTCATCCTGTTCGTCACTCGTCTGTTCCATACGCTTGAAACCCTGTGTCCGCTTGTAGTTATGATCTAACATGGAACTTGATGTGACGTGGAACATTTTTTGATCCGACATGTAATTAAAATTACTAACATTTTCCACGGTCATGATATATGTGGTAAAATGAGTGAAACGAAAGAGAGAGAGTTTAATTTTTCTCGGCAGTAACATGTTAGTGAGGGGTTTGAGACTCTCCCGTTGTAGCATGATTAAACTCTCAGAGAGCTTGTATTACATCACCAGTATTTGTTGTTTAGACGTTTAAGATTTTTAGAGTGCAGCCTGTGATGTAAACCGTGTGATATTTCAAAGAGGCAGCTTCTTTTCTCCTTCAGCTGCGACTGTGGGAGTCGTAGTGCCTCTTCAGTTTATACGCTAGCTCATCAGAAAAACGCAGCCGACAGGGGGAGGGACGAGTGGCAGTAGACGCTCCAGTCCGTGTTGCTCTGCGCCTTCGCCGGTCGTAGGCCGCAGACATCGGCATGAGCACCCGAGCAGGTGTGCGGCCTAGCGGTCGGCGTACCGTGCCTCAGATCTGCTGTTCTCTTTGGGAGTCACAGACTCTCTCCAACACCAGCACCAGTCTGGTGTGCTAGCACATAAACACAGTGGCTAGAAATCATTGCTACGGTGATGAGCTGTGTTTGTTGGGCAAATGCTGCGGACAGATCCTGTGTAAGACACAGATGTAACCACGATATCTGAGAAATCCGTTACCGACAGATTTGTACAGTAAATATGACAGCCCTGGCGAGTTAAATGACTCTGAGTGTGGGGTGTTACGCAATGCAAAGCGCAACGGTAATAGCATGTGGCAAGTTAATCTAAAATTCGGGTTTCTCAAGTCAACAGTGTCTAGGGTGGAACTTCAAACAGTAAAACCATCGGTTCCACAGCCACAAACCGCAGCACACAGCAGCTAAGTTTTTGAAGAATGGACGTCACGTCGCATCCGCCAATCCACACCACGAGGGAATCGGCCTCTGCTGCGAACCAAATTTAGTTGGGGAACGTCAGGAACCTGTTTCTGCCAGCATTATACGAAGACAAATGCATCGCGTAGGCTGCAGCAGACGATGACCGACATCACGCTCAGTGCCTTCCCTTTGGTTCGCAGTTTCCACGACAGAATCTAACACCCGAGAACTTTTAATGATAAATGGTACTGTTATGGAACGAATTACCTGAAACTTAGGAACCGATCATATTGATCATTTTCTAATACATCCACGATTTATGGGAAAGAAAACTTACTCAGAACTCGATATTGTACACTTTTCGTAGTATTGTGTGGTAGGTCTCGTCGATCTACGTCCGCAGAGCGCAGATATTTAGTGATAGTGGAGGCTACATGAGCACTTAAATGTGGATGCCCAGACAGAAATGTGATTCTTGAACTTCCTTCATATTCCTAAAGGCGCTCTCCAAAATTCGCTTGTAATATTTCTGGTGTTTCCTTCTTATGCGTAACTAAAATGTGAATCCTGACGGTCTCTTTGCCATTTCTACCTTTTTCTGTATGCGAGTACTGAAGATATGTTTCCGCATTTTCCTTGCTTGTGTACGCGTACACATAAGATACCATCTTATGTGTGTTGCGTTATATTCATATTAACCTCTTGCATATTACGAGGGTAATCCGAAAAGTAAGGTCTCCTATTTTTTTATAAGTACATATACCTGTTTGTTTCTACAATGGTTTACATCAGTTTACAGCTTGAACATTTAACTACTTTTTGACATAATCACCATTTCTGTCGATGCATTTTTGTAGACGCTGTGGCAGTTTTTGTATGCCCATGTCATACCAGCTCGCCGCCACGATTATCAGAAAGTTATTAACCTCTTCTTTCAGCTCGTCGTCGGGGATGAATCGCTTTCCGGCCAAATGTTCCATTAACTTAGGGAACTGGTGATAGTCACTGGGCACCAAGTCAGTTCTATAGGGTGGGTAGGTGATTATGTTCCATTGCAGGAGAGCAACGGTTTGCTGAGCGATGTGTGGGCTAGCGTTGTCATGGAGAATGTGTACGCGCTTGCTCAACATTCCTCTTCTCCGGTTCTGAGTTTCCCGTTTGAGTTTTTTCAGAGTCTCGCTGTATGGCGTGTAGTTGCTTAGTCTCAGGTGTAAAGCGGTATGCCCAGGTTTCGTCACCTGTGACAATTGAGTCCAGCAAGATGTCCTGTTCGGCTGTAATACGGTGAAGAAATGCGCGGGAAGCATCCACTCGTTGCCGCATTTGGTTCTGTCAGCATGCGTGGCACCCATCTTGCGCACACCTTCCTGTAGTTCAATGCTTCGGTTAACATTCTGTGAGCGGTGCTTCGGGAAACCTCAGGAACCAACGTGAAGAGATCATCCAGGGTGATCCGCCGATCTTCACACATGCTTTGCTGAACCTTCAACACTGTCTCCTCAAAAATTGACGGTCTCCCGCTCCTTTGTTCGTCGTGAATTTCGGTCCGACCAGCTGCAAACTCTCTACACCACTTACGAACATTTTTGACATCCATGCACGACTCACCATACACTTCCGTCAATTGTCGATGGATTTCAATCGGTGCAGTGCCCTTTGCGTTCAAAAATCGAATAACTGTGCGCAATTCGCACTTGGCGGTAACGTCCAACGGGACCTCCATTCTCAGTGGCTGCCAAGCTGAGCGCCTCAGCACGGCGTGCGCATGTTTAGACACAGCGCGTGAAGCACTCTTCATAACAGTGTGACCAACTGCCATACAAGCAGAGTTCTGTACTTATAAAAAAATAGGAGATCTTACTTTTGGGATTACCCCCGTATGTACCTTAATTAATGCATAAAACGTGGAACAGTACTACATGCTGGATAAAAGCAGAAGAAATAACCTTATGAATTGAATACGTTTAGTAAAGAAAAAATACACCCTACAGGATCACAAAGCTCATTTCTTCTGAAGGCAAGGGTAGGTACACGCCTTCCCCTAACTTGAGAATAACAAGGAAACTGAAGACAGACTCCTCCACTCAGTGGACGAAGGGAAAATTATTCAGAATTAATAACTGGACAATATTCATTCTTGTTCAATGATGCATACAATGTACAGATGGTAAAACTTCCCATGGGAACACTGGTAACCTATGAGTTGGCAAACCCACGAACAGCAAAGAACACTTGATGTCCTCAAACATAAATCAGACGAAAAAATTACAAGATTTCGCACTGGTTCAGATGAAGACGAAATGCTTACTTGACGGATTAGCCTCCTGAGCGAACAAATAGCTTAGACGCCTAGTGGACATTATGTGCCAACTTTACAAATGAAAAATTAAAGGATGTGATCACTATGTATCTCGGACTTAGGAATTCAAGCAACAACATCAAATCTGATACTAGATTTTCAGAAGAGATGTAATAAAAAAGAAGCTGGTATCAGTTACATGTAACACAGAAAGGGAGACACACTAAAGCAAAGGGAACAACTAACAGAAAGTAAACAGCATACGAGATGCGACAATAAAGTAATGAGACTGATTTTCTTTGCAAGATGTGGCAACGCTGCAGGCTTGCATAGGCACAATACCTTTGACCTTGGTCTATAAGCTGCTTCTAGCCCAAGCAGCACATCGATGCAACTGCTGAGTCATGAGTTGTGCTGTAGTAAGTTAACACGTGTTTGTGTCTCTCGTCACGGAAATGGAACCACATAATATTGCGCAACGGTGTGCCATTTCTTTTTGCGTGTAATTGGGTGAAAAAGAGACGACAACTTATGGCAAGCTTCAGAAGGCTTTTGGAGAGGAGTTTATGTCAAGAGTTAAGGTTTTTGTTGACATAAAATGTTTAGTGAAGGCATCACGATTGTTGAACATAAAGACCGCAGTGGACGACCATGAAGGTCACAGACGGATGTCAACTTGGCCAGGGTGCATGAACTCGTACGATCTGATCGTAGATTATCCGTGCAAATGATTGCAGAAGAACTGAACATCAATCGAGAAACGGTTCGTCTAATAATAACTGAAGATCTTGGTATGAAAAAGATTTGTGTAAAAATGGTCCCCCAAAATCTCACACCATACCAGCGAGAAACACTGAACGATGAGGTAGCCGATCTGTTTGTTGAGTCATGTTATCACTGGTGATGAAAGTTGGTTTTTTCAGTTCGACCCAGAGACAAAACGCCAAACTTCGCAATGGTGCTCAAACGGATCACCCAGACCAAAAAAAGCTCGCATGTCAAAGTCAAAAGTGAAATGTATGGTTGTGTGCTTCTATGATTCCAAGGGAATTGTTCATAAAGAGTGGGTCCCTCCTGGACAAACAGTTAACCAATATTACTACAAAAAAATTTTAGAAAAACTTTGTAAAAGAGTTCTTTGTGTCCATGCCAACATTGCTAATAATTGGATTCTGCATTATGATAATGCTCCACCCATTCTGCTCTGTCAGTACAGCAATTTTTAACCCCAAAACAAATTTCAGTACTACCCCAAACACCTTATTCACCAGGTATCGCTCCTTGCAACTTTTTTCTATTTCCAAGAGTCAAAACGGCGGTCAAGGAACACCATTTTCAAACAACACAAGAGGTCCAAAAATCTGTGACGAAGATCTTGGAGGATATTACAGAAAATGAGTTCCAGAAATGTTACCCTCAATGGCAGAAGCGCTGGAAAAGTATGTGCAATCAGAAGGGAACTACTTTGAAGGAGACAACACTAAACTTGACTAAAACGGTAAGCAACAGTTTTTTTCACATCAGTCTCATTAGTTTATTGTTACACGCCGTATTTACAAAAACAGAGAGCAATTGACATAGTATACAAACAAAGTACTAATGTGTGAGTGAATCAGTCTATCTATTAGTGAAACCACATAAAAATTCCTACAATAGATTTTAAGATTGGCTAGGAACATACATACAAAAGTGGCTACAAAGCAAATTAGTTTGTGTGTGTATAGATGATTAAGTCTGAATTTGTAGTCAAAACAGAACCAGCAGTTAATGCAAAAGTCACAGCCAGTTGTTAATTAGCTTCATTCAATCTGCAAACGAACTGGGATTTTAATGACCTGTTTTTCGATCTTCGTGCATTATGACCTCGCCATTAATTTGTCCAACAAGCTAGTGAACGTTAATGTTGAAAAAAAGTAATTGTAAGAAAGGAACGACATTATATTGTGCACTGATAGAAAATAACTCTAACAAGCTCCAAGAAGAGTGCCACTTCAAAGAGACAGATGTTGAAACTTTTTCTGCTAACGAACATATGCAAAGATCATAAGCACTGCGTACATTTGCTGCATGAATCTGATGATATTATTATTATTATTATTATTGTGTTGTCTTTTTGTCATTAGGCATTTATTATTGATTTATGCTCTAAATGTAGTGGTTATGCAAGACTTAATAATGCAAAATAGTAACAGCTGCATCATAGTCTTGTAAATCATCGCTTTTCATGGAATTGCTTCTGACTTTTTGTTCCTAATTGATGTACGTGATCTTTCGTTACTCCTATGTCCCACAAATTTTGATACTATAGAAATATTCGAAAAGCCCTTCTTAAGGGAACCTGTTACATTCAACACAACATGCTATAACATCAGAACAGTTTATTTAGAAATCGCTGGGGAAAGATAAGACACGAAAAGCCCTTCTTAAGGGAACCTGTTACATTCAACACAACATGCTATAACATCAGAACAGTTTATTTAGAAATCGCTGGGGAAAGATAAGACAACCTTGTCATCTGATAGCTAAAAGACAATAATACACAACCTCATCTGAGGAGAATAAGCCACAAAAGAACAAGAACTAGCCATGATTTCAGTGAAAAGGGTTCTGAGATAAAAATCTTTTTAATGACTTTGAGAGGTACTTGCAAGTTTAGATACAAGTAATTTATTGTAAAGGATGAATTTCTAATATATAATGTGTTTAAATTAGATTAAAAAAAGCATAAAATAATTTCTCTAGAGCCATACTGATTTCTAATGCCAAACAAATACTCCTGAAAATCTATGAATCTGAATTTTTAATAACCATGAAAATACTTGTAAGGATTATAACAAAAAACGTGGGGACATGCAATATAAAATTGATGAATGGTAGTTCATCTGCTAATTATTAGTTATTGCAAGCTTTCCACGTTTATCGATATGGATCTTATTAGTTTCCCATAGCTATTAAATTCATAACCACATACTTTTACGGCTATCTGTGTGGTTTTAGGAATCTGTATGGTGTGAGGAGACATTTTTCGACACTTTTTAGTCCAATTTAAAAATGTTGGATATCAAAAATTGAATTTTATTTCTGTAACTATTTCCCGCTTTTTAGTCTCTTATGTATGAAACTTTTCAATCGATTTACAACATTTTAATGAAATTACAACAAATTATGAATTTCAGGTTTATTTCAATTTCCCTTCATCTCGCTCTATTAGTATATTACTTCTACTTATGTATGGCTCGAGAAAAGACCATGAATGTACGAATGAGAGAGATGTGAGGTCACAGAGAGGTCTATAAGCAATCGTTCTTCATGTTCTTTGGCCGGAACAGGAAAACTGGGAAACAGCAGTGGTATACAAAATATCCTCCGCCAGACGCCAGATAAGAAAGTGAATTAATACTCAATTTTCATCCTTTTGTGAACTATATATAAAATTTTAATTCTATAGATCATTGGGAACTTGATTTAAAATTTATTGCAAATTTTGTACCTGACAGACAGAGAAAGTGACATCCATTTCTTACTCTACTCTCTGTTGAGCCGTCCCTGTACACTTGCCTACCGCCCAGAACGTATTCTGATACCACCTGAACAATACACCTGTCCTACAGGACAGGCGAAATGTCATACATTACTAACCATTTTCACACCTATCCCAAGGGACCAGATGGACAAGAAATCGAGTTAATACTACATTGTTATTCAGTTGACAGCCATGTTTAAAATATCAAGTCCCTATCTTATAAGGAAGTTAGTTTAAAATCATTTCCAAAATTTCTACTGAACAAACAGAGAAGAAGGCTACCTAATAAAAACATGCAAAGTAATTCGATGTCTGTCGTAGAATTAATAAGTGCAGACAATGAAAGGAAAATGTAGAATACTTCTGTGATTAACTTGAAATGGAGGAAAAGTAATTGCCAAATGACACACAGATTATAAACAGAGAAAATCAACCAAACAAGGAGCACAACATAAACACATACAAATTAAAAAAGGCGAGATCTGTAGCAGGAATATTCCAAAGGACTAAGAACAGGAGTAAAAAAGTAGCAGCAGCGACTGACCATTTGTTCCAGTAACTATTTCAGCGATCCTGTAATGGTCTGCGATATGTTTAATCATGCATGAAAACAAAAACACGTTGTAGCTAGATGGAGAATATGAAACATATCGTTTAAAAATGGAGATTGATTCGAGTTCTGCAAGTATGTATTATTTTATATGATGTGTAATTCGATACAATGCTGTACGAAATCTGTGCAGTCTGCAAAATGCTGAAAAGATCGCTAACGGAGAAGTCGTTGACTGGATGCAGAATGACTTCATTAACCAAGATTACGAGTTTTTGCCAATGCTGTCATCAAATATCTGTTAAAATAAAATAAATCACATAACCAAATACGAAATAAATGTGGGTTACAAGACCAACATACGAATACAGTACAATTAAAAACATTCCAATCCTAAGACTATGCTTATTCTGGAACCTCAAGTAACAAATGCACATAACATGCTGCAGTGGCAACAAAGGTGAATAGATTGATATTCGAGTCCCTTACTTGTTACAGGAATTCTTCTGTAGCTGGGGTAGGTGACCACTCAGGTTTCACACAAATTGCAGTTGCAGAAAAGTCTTGATAGCACAATTTCTTATTAAATGTCACACATTTCGAAAAATCGTTTCAGATATAAGATGTGAAACAAAGTACAGAAAGTACGAAAAAGTAACACATACAAGCATAATACTGGATTGTGACACTGTGAGTACAGTTATTTCAGTATGCATATGTAGACCTAGTTTTAGGCACGACAAACTGAACACATGGACTGTATATGGTAATAAAGTTCTCATTTGATGAAGACTACGTTTGGTAGCACAGTTGTCAGTTCAATGAATGCAAGTATGAAAGTGACAATAACGTACTAAACTGTCAAACACTTAAACTACGCTGACATATGGCGTTAGCATTAACTATAGACAATTCACGTCGACGATTAAATACACTTTCTCTGCAAAACGAGATACAACTTTTACGAAACAAGACATTTTAAATTCTATCTTTGGATAACAGTTAAATGATAATAAAATACTCATCGAAATGCAACAGTGACACAGATAAAAGTTAAATGACAATAAAATCATCGAAATATAACAGTAACACAGTAGGTAAGAACTACTTAACTAAGTATGTGTCATTTACATAGGATGTCAGTTGTGACGTGTTGCTACTCCAATAAGTAAACTAATAAACGAAGTTAGGAAATATAGGCAATAAAAGTAGTAATATATGACATAACATGAGAAGAATATGTATTATTCGTTAAACAGCTTTATGAATGTAAAATACAGATGTAGAGGTTCATGTATGATACGCACAATTGATCCTAAGTACGCCTGGACAATGGTAAATAAATGTAAAATATTGCAATATTTCTTTATGAAATTGGGAAACGTGAATAGATTAATCCAGGCGGCAGTAACAAGGTTTTTAACCAAATGCTAAGCAATTGGATTATTTACAAAAAGAAAGATCTGTACTGTTTAAATTGTTTGTGTAGTATAGATTAGAAAATAGCTGAAGTGCAATTATCATTAGCGAACGCAACATGGTAGAGAACTTCAGGTTACATAAACGGGTACAATAATGAGGCCAAAACTGTAAACTGTCAAGTTGAAGCCGTTCATATAAGTACAATGTTATGATACAAACTTTGATCACATTCCGCATTGTATGTATGCATTTATCACCAACATGTAACAGATAAAACGAAGTGGTGGGTGGAGCACCGACACTGTGAAGTACTCCAGAGGATGGTCATAATCATACTGAGCGCGCCAGGCGGGACAGATATTTATATTAGCGACGTGCACTGAGAGTGGCACTATCAATTTGTGTGAAATGAAAGTATGGGGAAAAGCTGATGCTGTTTGATGAATAGAGACTAATATCTATTTTTCTCATGTTATGTCTTATATATTACGTTTTATCGCATACGTTTTCTCACTTCATTTATTACTTTACTTATTGGTGTAGCAACGCATGTTAAAACTGATATCACGGCTATCTGAATCTTATGTAGTTAAGTAGTTGTTAGCTACTGGGTTACTGTTATACTTCGACGTACATTTTATTGTCATTTAACTTTTATTTGTGTGATTGTTATATGTCGACTCATGTTTTATTATCATTAAACTCTTATACAACGACAGAATTTAAAGTATATTATTTCATAAAAGTTCTTACACCTTTTTGCAGAGAAAGTAATGTTAGTACATTGACACATCGATGTTAATTGTCTTTGGTTATTGCTTATGCCATCACTCGGTATGGTTTATGTCTGTGGTAATTTAATATTCTACAACTACTCCATTTAACACCTGCATTCCTTAAATTGACAACTGTACTATCATATAAAGCCTTTATGAAATGAGAACACTATTGCTATATACAATCTATGTACTGAGTCTAAAGCTAGTTCTACATGTAAATATTGAAATAAGTGTGCATATAACTTTTGTCAGGACTATGCATTGTACTTGTATATGTTACTTATTTTTCATAATTTCTGTAGATTGTCCCACACCTTATGTTCACCGAAGATTTAACGAAACGAGTAACATATAATAACGATTTTTGCGATAAAACGTTTTCCGTAATGGTAATTCGTGATAAATCCTGTCCATTTTACGAAGGTATAAATTTTGAACACCAGATGGCGTTGCAAATGTGGGCATGGCGCTCTACAGTGCCATCAAAAGACCTACACACGACTTACAAACAGCATTAAACCAAGATAATACAACGAAATTTACAACGAAACTGAGAAAAGTTTACAGAAGGTAAGATAATGCTAGAACAGTTACACAGTATAATTCAAAGCATTCTCGGTTCGTGAATTTTGTGTCGGATTAACGACTGCCGGTAAACTTCTATATGAGTTCAGGTTTATCTTATTTTCCATTCATGGACATTTCACATAACAAATGTGGGCGGAAAGAATAAAGTGCCTTACCCTTCTTAGAAGGCAAGTCCTAGTAATGTTAACAGTGACGTCTCCATTACGCACACAACCTGTATTGTAGTGAATGTCGCTTCAGCTTGACGGAAGTCACTCTCTAATAACAAAGTCGTTTCGAAACGCACCGCTCTTATTTGGTCCCCTTTACCTCCCTCATTAAGGGGGGATGTAGATGAAAAATACTCACTACTTCAAAAATGCACCAAATCCACAGTTTCGGAGATATGGCAATGAAATTTTGTACAACACTTTACATGAAAGTAACACATTTACACATAAAATCTTTTGATTATACATATTCAACTTTTTTTGAATGAAATTTGAAGTTTTATTTTCAAAAAATTATGTGTGTTCCTTTTTCTCAGAATGTATTCAAAAGATTTCTGCAAAAGTTACTCTGTTTCATCTCTTTATATGTTGTAAGCTTCTCTCGTGAGATTTTTGGAACAGGTCAAATAGGAGAATTTTCATAATATTTTAATTATAATTCCACAAGTACAATTTTAAATTAATGCAAAATTCCAAGCACTTTGCCCCGTATCTCAGCTTGCAATCAGAATTTCAAAATTTGCTCTTGAGACAACGTTTATTAGGTTTACAGAAATATGTGTACAAAATGTCATAGGTCCAGCATTCATAGAATCTGAGGAAAAGGTACACTTACTTTAAAAAACAAACTTTTCAGGAAACGCAATTTAAAGTTCAATCTAACATTTTTCCTTATGTCACTTCTTCAGAAGGCACCATATTTGTATTCTGGGTCGTCTTTCCCTTCAAGACTTCTCTTCTGGTTTCTTGTTATCTGTCTTCTATCCTTTACCATGTCTTCAACTGACTTCTCAACTGCAGAGACGCACTGTAAATCTATTTTTCTCAGGATGTCTTGAAGCCCACTCTTTCTAATACCTTCATCCTCCCGATGTTCACATCATTAAATATAATAACTGCAACATACATTGCAATTCTGACAACTGTAGCAGATGCAAATGTGTTTTAGGGCATCGTTTTCAAATGAGTGAATTTAGAGACTCATTTGGATTTTGGGTTCTGCCATGAACACACGTTTTAAGAAGATCTACAAAACCAAAGAGTATGTATCACGGGCTTCTAGATGTATCCCGCACACGTTTGGGTGAAAGTAATACGCAGAATCGCTGTTCACTGAGGTGGTATTGAAGTGCTGCTTGAAAACGTGGGCGTGGCAGGGAGGCCGCATCACACTTTTCAATAACTTTCAAGTACTTCGGATGCGATTTCAACATTGACACTTTGGGAACTTATTGTCCATGAGTTGTACTAACAAATAAAAAATAAATGGAAAATTGACAGTTTTGGTCAATTTCACCTACGTCCTTCGTTAAACGTACTTGGTAAAGTTTGCATATAGACGAGCAACACTGAAAAGACCTGTCTAATACTACTCGCAATTTTGTAAACAAAGCTATTCGTCGTTGAATAATATTTCCTTGGATTCTTCCGATGAGACTCGGTTTGATATCTATTTTTCCAATTAGCTTTGTGAGGGTTCAGGAGTCTTATTTACAATTATTTTACAGTTGCTACTGTTTTCAGTGGTTGACTACTAATAACGTAATTGAAGAGTAATCTTGTTTATGCACAATACATTACTTTTGTTTATGTTGAAAATAAACTGCAAATTCCTGCATTTCTCTACAGTTTTCTGTTGTTTCAAGTTCGAAGTATGCGGCACTATGGTTGGTGTATAACCTCAGTATGTTCAATAACACTACCATAGAGCAACTCCAATGTCAGTATTTTCTCTAAAGATTTCGAAACGATACGAACTATAAATTAAATTTTGCCTCATAGGAAATCCAGAATCCACTCATAGGGCTGGTGTAACACTTTCTGAGCGGTTCTAATTTTGTCCTCCAAACATTAGTGTGGAAAGGCAAGCCTTTTGTGCTGTTATTGTACACATCCATCTCCACATAACATTACTTCATTAGTATATAAACTGTTGATTGTCATTAGTCTTTTGTAACTTTTGTTTGTGAGTGTGTGTGTGTGTGTGTGTGTGTGTGTGTGTGTGTGTGTGTGTGTGTGTGTGCGCTTGTATGTGAGGGAAGGTAATAAATATTGCTGTTTAGTGAGGGTGTGTGACAACATGTAATAAATACTGCTGTCATTTGAGAAATTGCTCCCTCATAACGATATTAAATTCCAACTATTTTACCACATTTATAACAAGATAGAATTATTCTTAGGCAACACTGCCATTCATTCTCAGCAGTCTGAGGATAACGCTTTTTAAAGGAAAGATTAATAGCAACCACTAAGTGAGCAGGTCTACACGTAAACATACACAGCGATCGTGGTAGGTACTAGAGCAGCCTCTCTATTTATTTGCTTGCAGCTTCGATTTCCTCTTTGGCTTAGCAAATCTCTTCAGTCTACAATAAATACTCTCTATTCCATTGATATAAATTTCAGTACAATTTTTAGTCATTACGACTCCTTGCAGTATCATATCACATAATAGCTGACAGCATACTACTCTCACCAGTGAGGGGTTCCCATATACAGTATTTCAGTTCCAACTGTTCGGTCTATTATATCTTCATTCTTTTTTATTTCTAGAGCAGTCAACATATTTTTATAAAATTTTGAAGGGGTTCAGTTTCTTCTTCTCTGTATTTCCCAGTACTCATGTTTCGCTTCGCTTCATTGTCTATTCTCAAGACACAGTAACTGGGACTTGTTCATGTCTTTTACATTAGTGTTTCGAATCAGCTGGTTTCTTATATTGAAAACAAGTCGCAGACATTCTATTCTCAGAGCAGTCTTTGTATCAGTAAGCTTAACTTTAGATATCTCATTTCATTCCACTTATTGTGTCGTGACTTTCTCTCTTTTGGTGACTGCCTTTGACATGTTTCATAGCTAAGCAATGAAATCTATTTCCTGTATATTTTTGACTCCTTCAATAATTTTCCACAATATAAAGCCACAATGACTGTCTTTCAATAGATCAGCATCCTTTTTCTTTTCTTTCTCTAGTCAGATACACAGTGAAGCTATATGATTAACTGGTGTCATATTTAATACCTTATGATATTGCTGAAATACTGAAAGTAAGATCATCACTTGGTCGGTAGAATGACGCCTCACGTCCGAAGATGCAGATTTAGGTTTCCCGTGTTTTCCCTAAATCGCTCCAGGTAAATACCAAGATGGTTTCTTTGAAAGGGACGACTGATTTCCTTACCAATCTGTAAAA
This sequence comes from Schistocerca serialis cubense, assembly GCF_023864345.2. Taxonomy (NCBI): domain Eukaryota; kingdom Metazoa; phylum Arthropoda; class Insecta; order Orthoptera; family Acrididae; genus Schistocerca; species Schistocerca serialis. Next base: position 990,781,691 of record NC_064638.1, read on the forward strand.
CATTCCAAGCTTTTGCTCCTTCTCTAATGAGTTCAATGTCAAAGGGATGTTAAGTCCTGACTTTGCTTCCTCTCTTCTTCTCATTTCGAAGTCATCGACGTCAGTGCTTCAAACATTTCATAATTGAACCACTGATTACTACCCAGACTGCAGTCCTCAAATTAATGAAATGTCACTGATCTCTAAGCTGCTCCAAAAAATTGTAATGTAACACTATATTATATTAAAATTCAGGGGCATAGACTCATTTCTTCAATTAGTAATGCTGCTGGAATTAAATAATTAAGAAAGTAAGTGAGGTTATGATTCATAATACCGGAAGCTACTGATTCATAATATTAAATCTCTTATTGGCGGTGAATACGGACTCGGTGAGCCAGACAGCTCAAGAGTAGTGGAATTAAGGACAATAATGAAACGTACATGCAGGTCGTAGGCGTCAATACGAGCTAGGCAAAAGTGCCATATGTGCTAGTAACTGAAAAAATATTCCAAATTGTAAAGAAAATCTGTGGGTGTAGCCATTGAAACAAATACAATGGCACCCCAAGGAATTGGTCAACGAAATTTCATACACACGAAAGTCACTTTGACCACTCTAATTTTATTTCACTTGGAAGTATTCTTCCAAGAGAGAGTGAAAGAGAGGAGACTGACGAGAACAATGGTACATAAAAATAATAACATAGATTGCTACGATATGACGTTACCAGTAAATGAACTGAAGAACTTTTCCGGGAGAGAGATAATCTTGGAATTAATAAAAAAAATACAATATTGGCAGAGCACAAAGGAGAATGAAACACAATTTTGGCAGTTCCAAATATCCAGAGTGGGAGTTTCTGGGAAATCACTCTCAAGCAAATACAAACGAATATGCAACTAAAATGGTGCGTGGGTTTCCGCTGCCGATATTAATTAGTACAAAACGTTTAGAGAGATATTGCCACACTGTACTGTAAAATTAAATAATCTCAACATCCTGCAGAAATCTAGGAATTTCAAAGAATATATAATATTTTCTTTTGTAATTACATAGTGTTGTATGGAGAAAGATTTTATTTAGATAAACATCAATGCTGCAAGATTATAAGTAAAGTCTAGCAAGAATATGGAGAGAACGTTAGAATTTGAGATTAAAAGGTAAAGTGGTTACTTTCGTATTATTTAATTATGTTTTCTTTTAGTTTACTAGCTTTAATGAAAACTAAATTCAGACCAAAATGCTCATTGTTGGATACTGTAGCATTTTTCTTAAATAAAATAAGTGCATCTTCGTGGAAGGAGATTAATATCACATAGGTCGTTCACAGAAATTAATTTTCCGAAAACCTTGCTTTTTCATAAGTACAATTAAAAGAAATAGTTTTTTACTGTTCATTCAATGTAATTGCCATAACTCTGCAAAGAGTTTAAAGAATAATAACATTACGAATCATTGCACAAAGGTATCCATAAGCAGGAATATCACTTTACATTATTATTATTATTATCATCATGTGCATTAAGAACGATGCAATCGGACACAAGAGGTCATATTTGTGGTTTTGACAAAAGATACGGCCTCCTGGAGTGGTGAAGACAGCGTGCAATGTTGTAACGTGGCTTCCATCATTTGACTACACATTATGCACTTCATTTGTTACGAAAAACTTCGGGAAGGCACAGTAAATATTAGTCACTTGGCTACTGTAATTGATTACTTTATTTTCGTGTTAAGAGGATTAGTTGACTGATCAGTATTGTTTGTGTTCGAATGTGAGTTTACAATAGAATCATTATTTTTAGGGTCTTCCGTGGCATGATATTCACATCATTAATTAATTTCATCTCTGATCAAGTCTGTGCTAAATAATTAAAGGTCTTAGCAATTAGTTAATGTCTGGATTATTTTACCATTGCTGAGGATCGTGTTTAACATTTTAGCCGCCCTCTTCAGGTCAAGTCCACAGGAAATCTGACGTAAAACAGCGACAGGGCCCTCAGAATTTGTCATTCGTAATTATGAATAATGTTGTTCAGGAGGTGCAGGACGTGTAATGTTCGGAATTTATTTTATATAGAATGAATCTGAGGTCTTTGAAAACCAGTACAAGTATATGGCTTTTAGATAAAGCTCATATGCTTCAAACAGCATTAGCAAAAGTACTGATATTCGAATACTATATCCAACAAAGTTTAAGTTTTGTCCATGGACAGTGAACGTACTCTTGTGTTCAACATGTTTTGTCTGAGATTAAATAGTTAAGTTCTATGGAGTTTGTTAAATCACAATAGTTTTTACAAAATAATCATGCACACAAATAGTGTAAAAATGCTTCTCTTCGTTTGTGGAAAAGATGATTTGAGTTTTACAGGAGTCTCACACGTTTGTTAAGCTATGAAAAAAGTAATTCATGTTAGTATGTATGTCAAAGCAATTGGTTTGAAAAATTTGGACTTTTGGATGGTAGGTCTCGATGTAGACCTTCCATGTTGAGATGAATGGGACTCTGGGTAGGAAGGAAATGGAGGTTGTCGACAATAGGACCCATCATAGAGGATAGGGATCTGGACAACCGGGCCAATGAAGTGGTAGGTGATCATGGGCCTCACAATAGTTTAGTTTCATTTCAGGAAGACGTCAGGCATGTCCTCAGATATGGATTACATGGAAAATTTCTATGTTTGGATCGATAACATATTACACTGTTCTAAAATAATCTTATTAACACATAAAAATGATTCCCATTAGAACATAAACAACTTGTTAATCATTTGGACATATTAAATAGAGTCATGGTTTCATTGAAGATTAATTTTTTTTCTTTTAAGCTTTCAGATCTGTCTGTTCATTGTCCATCGGCCTGTACCTTTTGTATGTTGGTTTAGTTACTGTCTATTATTCACGACCTGTATTGTATTTCAGAGGCAAACTTTACAGATATCATTGTACACTAGATGCATTAGGTGAGAGTCTTTGTAGGGCTAGGCTTCGAAACTGGTGCTACATGGTTTAATTCAATATGGTTACGTGCCCAGTATTCCGCTTTGGCAGTTAAGTACAGTGCAGACAGTATCGTCGGTTTCAATGAGCCTGGATCCAGTGCTATTTGCTGTTCACTCACAGTGGTCTTGTGAGGGCTTGCTTCCATAAAAGAGGTCATCTGTATTGTTGGAGTTGAAATCTCTGATTGGATTACGCAAGTCAACATATTTTACAACGAACTTGAATAATCCGAGTGAGAAACCACTATTTCTTCATTTATGTGCTAGACTTACATATGTCATCACTTGCTGGCATGACTCGAAGGAGGCTCTGCAGTGACGACTTTGAATTTGACTTTTCCGCAGACCTACAGTCTGTTTGGTTCCCCAACACGTGTTTTCGACTCTGTAGTTTGGAGTCTGGTAGAAGAATTTCGTGTTTTACCTAACCACCGTCGCTTTATATGTTTGTTGCCACGCCACAGTGATACTATTGGCCAGTGTAATTTGTTACTGAATGGTGCTGTTCTTGTGAGCTCCGACACGTGTGTTCTGCACCTCTTTACACCGTTGGTTGTGATGCGGTGAGTGGTGTATGCAGTCTACTCGTATTACGGATTAGTTATCGTTTACGTATAATTACAAGAAGATAAGCACCAGAGAGCACACCGCCATGAAACTGCTTTGTGTCCCTGCTGTATGCCACACTAACATGTGATTGGAATAAATGCCGGCTTGTGACTAGGTGTAGATTAATGCCTTGTTCAATTAGGTCACCTGTGGAGCCGAGGGTTATGGAGTTGTGAACATTACTACCTAAAATGCTTTGTGTGTAACCATGCTCTCGGTGTGACTGTTCTGTACTTACTTGTTTTTGTAAGAAGTGTAAGGTGTTAAATAACTTCATTTTGCGCAGAACTTCTAACTTGATATCAAAATCGTCTTGTCGGATGGGCAAATGTTTCCTGGAATGGAATCGGGTTTTGAGTTTTGTTAGGTTCGGTCGTTTGTAGCGCGGCCCCCGCCTTGTTCGTTTCACTTCAAAAACTAGTGCAGTATTAATATTTCATCTTCTATGGCGGATAGTCTGTGTAATACCATGGCGAAGTAGTTACACTAACCCCTGATTAGCTTAGAAGTGGCGCACCACTGTAGTTAGATGTTTAGTCTGAGTTATAGATTTCCATTTTTTTTTTTTTTTTGCCGTCACTTTCAAATTGTTTAACCCACAGCACGCTCTTGTTCCACAGCACTCAACAACTAACATAAGTTGTACATGTGCAATTTGATTACGATGCAAGGTAGTCCATTACAGCGCAAAGACGCCCTGTTATTCTAAGTAGTTTACAACTTGGTGTATATGGCTGCCTTGAACAGGTGTGGTAGTTGCAAATTTAATTTGTGCTGCCTGGTGAAAAGTATAATTATTTAAGAGGGCAAAGCTGAGCTGTTATTTCAACCAAACTTGTGGCTTAAACTGGGTGTCTAGTTCTATTAAATTTAATTGTGATTAGACTGTGGCGTTGACATTTTGGAGGCAACTGTTTAATGTTCATAAATTAATATTTTCTATAGGGTGTTGCACAATCTCATTTGATATTTGATTGTTTTGCATCATTTTGTTAGGTGTACTGGACTTGTAAAATTGCCATATGTGGTGTTCTTGTTGTTAAGGAGGTTGTCAGCGTCGGGATTAAGATATTGCCAAGGCCATGGCAGTGATTTGGAGTTACTAATCAGTCCAATCTGCTACAGCCAGTCTGGTGAAGATGCTTTCACATTCGGAGTTACAAGAGGGCATTCATGGACCAGTCATCTTTGAGTGCTTCAACCATTTCTGTCCAGGCCTTAAATTAATAAAACAGAATCAAATCAATCTCCACTCCCATCACATAATTTTATCCCGCTTTCACTGTTTCACAACTTAACTATTTTCTCATCAGTCATTTAATTCACAGAAGCCAATATCTGCTTCTGTATATTCTTTGAATTATGTATGACATAAATATAGGGCATACATACATTATATACAATATGCACATCAGAAAATGTCATACTAATCACTACAGTTTTCCTGTACAATACGTAATTTAACATAAATGAAATAAATAAGTTTTTTATCAATACCTATAAGCAGCTAACTTCTATACAGTTGAGAGCATTTATGCACTAACATAAACCTGTATGTGTAGAGAACGTAATTTTACAATATTTATTTCTTTAAGTCACGATGAGAGTACAGTCCTTTACTCTTGTGTAAGCCAGGTAAGGCTACTAAGTAGCTTCCTTCATGAGATATTCTATTTTAAGTTGCCAAGTTAAGTTTAAAACGAATGGCTTCGGTCGTGTGCTCAAAATTGTTTTGTCCTCACATCGAATTCTTTGGTATTTGTTAACTTTTTGACACAGTATGCTTTCCTTAAGCAAATGTTTTCTGTTAATGTGATAAGTGTTTGTCTTATGTTTTCTTTCCAAGGAGATTTCCACGTACTTAAGAAAGTGACTTGGGATTTCAACTATTTGACTGAAAACAGATGAAGTCGATTAGTACAGATTTATTTTAACTCACGACCTTCAGTCATCACATTACATAACTCTCCTAACAGGCAGTGGTAATAAATTGCGTTTGCGTGGAGTAAAGCGCGATAAATCAAAAGTAATTCCTATCGACTGACCCAGGCATAATGCGAAGTGCGAGAAGAATTCTACAATACACGGCCCATGAAACTCTCGTGGAAACTTTGCCGACATGATCCAACAAATTAATCAGTGGCCGGAGCGGGCGCAATATGACTGAATTCAACGTGGTGGAGCGGTGTGGTTGTGCCGACGTTGGCCGACCTCATGGTGCTGCAAGGCTGCACTCGTCTATTCACTCCTAGCTATCTTGCTCAGTACTTAGCTGAACCAAAACTTCCTATCTCCAAGCTCAGTCATTCCATTTGCTAAGTTCTAAACTGCAGAGATGCTCACCCTTTCTCAGAAAAGCTGAGTAAAGAACGCCACGTTCGCACTCTAGGCAAGCTGGGAATGGAAGACCTCTATGGAGACTTCACACAGTCCGCTCTTCACCTCGGTTTCCCCTCCAGCAAAATCACTTATGCCAGTTGCAGCGCAAGTCGCGTTAATTATGCGTCACTTCCCAGCACCGACCAATGCCTGCTCTGGGAACTGAACAAATTTCGACAAAATTTCCCTTCCTCTCAACTTCTGTTATTTAGCTCCTCCCAGGCCTCCCATCAAGGTTAGCGCCTGCACAACACCAAGTTTTCCGGAATTCTGACTCCCAGGAGAGTACTTCCGATTCCTTGGTCCTACGTTCCCATCAGAGGCCCGCGTATTTCATTCTGTCGCTCTTCACCTGATTTGCTTCAGACTCTGTGGACTGTGAATTCAGCGTGGAGTTGCTATAGTCACGAACACGCATATTTTCACCTCTGTTGACTGCTCCACCGTAGCTTTGCGCGCCTTTCTCGCATGTTTCACAGAAAACGGGACAACGGACATTTATCAACAGGCATACAAGTTCTTCGTCTGTTTCCTGGTACACCAGCATGGAGTTGGGGTCAACCACCCACTCACTGTCACCCATCTTAAGGCGACTGGAGGCCACGCCCCGTTACCGCTTTCTCAGAGCTTGAGCCACCCTAAGCTGCCTATTGTCACTTCCCTTAGCCGCTCCCCTGGCGGCCACGGTCACTGTATGCTTCCCTGGGATAAACTAGCGTCCAGTAAATCGACGCGTTTCCACAAAGTTTTTCATGTCGGGTGAATTACTTTAAAACCATCACCCGACATTAATTATTCCAATACGTCCATACTATACCCTCTACAAGATGTATTGTGCCTTGTCAGTCATTTTTGTTCAGCGCTACTGTTCGCTCAACGTGAGTTAGGTGGTGTTTAATGACTTCATGTAAGGGGCATAGTTCTTGCCATCTTACACATATACTATATTTTAAAAGTGCCACGAAGAATAATACACAAGAAACAGAGTCGTAATGATGTGGGCACAAGTACATAGTAATATTTAAGGTACCGGAAAGGCCAACCAGTTAGCAAATCAAGAAAGCTATCTAGTATAGCAACGAACTAGCGGCCATCGATTTTATGAACTGAGTAAAAAGGGGAATAAAGACAGTATGGTCACTTGGCTGGAAAAACCTTATTGTCTGCAGCGGTTAGTTCTACAAACCATTTTCATCCAGCAACACCTCATAACTATTACAAAAATTTCATATCAACTACAGAAAAATTTCATTCAAAACTGCGTAACTGAGCTACTATTAAATATATTACAAAGGCAGAAAAGCTCCTTCGAATAGGTGTGTAAAATACAACTCCCTGTTCTTGAGAGCAGGAAGAATATGTGGGTCATTTCTTGTTTGGTTGTAAACGACGAAGTGTTCAAAAAATTTAGAAAACTATGTGATACAAAAAATTGGAAATAAAAAATAATGTCCATATAAGTCACATCTTGTATTTTGTTGCCGTAATTTTAGTACATTTTAATGAAAGTGGTGTCATTAATTTCTGTACCAAGTGTCACTGACATTGGTGTATTAGTTTCAGAGAAGACTGTTCTTAAACCTACAAATTGCATCGTTTTGGACAAATGCATTTGAAATTGATACAAACAATTCAGCTTGTATTCATAGTTAAAACTCGCCAACCGCACATCTGTCATCGTTGTGGATTTCTATATGTTACATTTGAAGATCCTGTTTTGAATTATGGTCTCTGTTGTTATTTGTAGGATACTTTTCTCAGGCTCCCGCACACTCAGCTGGACAATTGAATGAAGCGCACTCGTCCTGTTCATCCCATGTTCTATGTCCATATCACTGAAAACTTTCAGACTGCTGACAAATCCTTTAGTTAAGCACAGCGTTCATGACAGCAGTGTTTAGGGGTTTCAGGCCCAAAATTTCCATTGGAGACAAGTGTTCCCACGCGTAGTTACTGAAACTTTCGTCATTATTTTGAGTCCTCCTATGGAGGCATGTAACAAACAAGTCTTTGCTAGGTACGACTCAATAGGTAGGTTGCATAATATTTGAAACTGATACTGGCAGGAGGTGATTGTGTTTACATGCATCACCAATTACACTACCTTTCTGATACTTACAAGTGACACGACTCTTAGGATAGAGAGAATGAAAAGAATCTTCGTATGTAAGAGTAATGTGAAAGAAGGTGGATTACATAGCTTTTCTCTTTCGCTAACTTATTATTATTTCTAGGCACTATTCTGTCCATACTTTTACGATGTATACGGTCAAAACATAATTGTAAACAGATTAAGATTACTTCGTGAATCCAACATCTCCACCACATGCTAGCACGAATGTAACATGTACAGGACACTGAGCTAATGTTCACCTATCATCTACACTCGCTTACCACCGGAATGTCTAACTTGAAAAGTAGTGGGCAACGAACAAATAGGGTAAAGGCCGAGAAAGTCTGCTACAACTGGAATAAACTCAACGGAATTGTCAACACATTGAAGGGGACGTGTCGTTATTTGGAATATGCTTTCTGTTTCCTCTATAGTTTTAACTGAAGCATGTAATTTTATGTAACTATGTCTCTATTACCCAGTGGAATGAAGTAAGAAAACGTGTGTGTGGGGGTGGGTGGGTGGGTGCGTGAATGTGACAATATCAGTAACCATTAGCTGGATAAACAAGTTACAAAGTTACAAATTAAATCAAAAATAAAGTCACTATGCCACATTGTAAAAGAGATTCTAGTCAAACGTTAAACTGTAGAACGAAAAACCAGTCAAAGTTGCAAATTTTTACGTTCATTCATTCTATTAGAAGCTTCTCTACAAGTTTTACATCCCCTCCCCCCCCCCCCTACACACACACACACACACACGCGCGCGCGCGCGCTCCACTTTCACCCATTACCGTTTTGATGCCTCAGGATGTGACCTATCAATCAGTTCCTTCTTTTAGTCGTATCTTAATGTTTTTTTTCCCTTTTTCGATTTAGTACTCCCTCAATTTATTGCTACATTCTGTAACTATTTATTTTTCTTCTGTCATACGTTTTCGCCCTTCTCCGATAATATTCCGGTGCAATTTGACGTCATTCTGACCAGTGGTATTATTTCTACTGCGATTTGTAAGTTTAACTTTAATTATAATCATCCTGTACTTTGGTGAGGTCGACGTTGGGCAGCCAAATTGGTAGAATGTACATAACAGGCAAAACGTGTCAATGAGTGCCCTTTATAGAAATTATTCCCGCTCCAGTTTGATATCACTGTGCGTTAAGTGTAAAGTTAAGCCTAGACAAGCAGCCCTCAAAAAAGCGCAGAGGCCAATGTATGTTAAACGTCTCCCATAAAGATAATGAAGTCTTGCATGACACTATCAGAACAGCATGGACCAACCGCCCATGTTAGTATGGAGTCTGGTTTTGGTCCAGTTTTCACCTCCTCTACGTCTGTATCATGAGGCTCAAATGTGATTTATGGCTCCTCCTCCTCCCGCAACACTTCCCTTGATGGATGTCCCCCACTTCCCTCCCCATCTCCCACGCCCTCTAGGCCAATTGCCTGTCATATGAATGGGGACTGTTACCTTATTGTTTGGGCTGTCAGTTTATGACCTCCAGAAATCCCTCCCCCTCCTATTCACTCCCCCAGCCCTTCTCCTTCTAGGCTTATTGGGCTGTTATCCAGTGATTATTTAGGATTCATTTTGTTACCCATTTATTATCCTTATCGCTATAATTTATTACCCAGTTAGGGTGGGCTGAGGTTGCTTGTTTGGGATCCATATTGCAGATATCTGCTACTGAGTTAGGACAGACTGTGGATGTTTACTAAGGCTACAGTTTATTACCGAATTTGGATAAATTTACTACCCTACTAACGGTGTTTATTTAGGTCCCTATCGCTGATAGTTATTAACCACATAGAATAATTTATCAGGCAGGATGGCGTTCAAGATAGCTGCCGCAATCAAACATTGCTAATTAATGATTCCCTCCCCATTACATCGCAGTAGACGTAAGCCAGTGCAAAACCGTGGGAAACAGAAAAAGAACCAAAGTGGGGCAACTATGTTTGACAGTTGTATATTGCATGGTCTATTTACTTAAATACTTTGGTATAATTTAACACGTTACGTCTGTTAAGGGTGTGTGTAGCTGTCTTTTACATATATCGCACCCTTGCTATGAAGCAGTTACACCGTGGAGGTCTTGGCTCTCATTTTTTTTTATCAGAGTAAGCCCTTGCTACTCAACAAATGCACTTTGCAGCTGCAGGTTTCATGTTTTAAACAAAGTATGTGATAACTGCTGTTTCCATGTTTGAGAGCAGTTTTTTACGTAATCATGCTGCACTACCAATGCAGTTGGAAGGGAGAGAACAATTGTGACAGTTTGATTATAAACATTCGAAGCCTTATTCCTCCCACTGGCGATCAGTGAAGGTAAATGCCGCCCACGCCGTTTTCCGCTGTGCTCTACTTGTTAGTGTGTGGAAAGGAAAGGAATCCAGACTGCAGCAGCACCAGGCCAAAGTTATCTCCTAACCCACTCCCTCCTCGCCCCCCTACACACACACACACACACACACACACACACACACACACACACATGCATACATACACATGAATACACACTAAACCCCACTCTGGGAACGCATTTTCACTTCCGTATAGCATGTTCGAACCTGTGAACCAACATGGCCCACAAACACTGAATATGAAATAAGCCACTGTTTCGAAAAAAATTGGCTCTGAAACTCAGCTTTCCGATTCGTGATGATGGTGGGACCTCAGTTCACGTTTTACACGCTTTTTAGGCCATACACTGGCAAATGTGAAATGTGGGAAAACATGCAACTAGTTTTTGAGAGCCATAGTTCGATCATCCTGGGGGAATTATGAGACGGTGGGCTGATCACAGGCATTCGTGAGCTGGACTGTGTACACAATCGCACCATTGTGCGAGTCTCCTTTTTTGTTTTAGTGTGGTTGCGCTTCAAGAGGCTGGATACTACTTCTATATTTCGTTTAAACACACTATGGTCTGTAGCAGTTAATTCTCAAGCTTAGATAATACACCTTGCAGTCAATGGCATCAGTTTCACTTCGTTTTTTGTGCACACATACAGAAAGATTTTTCAGCTGTAATGATATTACAGCTTCTATTTCATCCACTGGCCAAAACCGGAGGTGAGTTACAATGGAAACAAACGTGTGACACATACATTTTCCATTCTGTCAAGAGCTTGTGTCGTCAGTTGTATTCTGCACAGCAACGCTCTTCGTTTTAGTTATAATTTTACTCTGCTTGGCATCACATTTGAATGTCACCATTACTTCCCAATGCAATATATTCCAACGAGGTGGCACCACGGCCAACGGCCGTGCCGTAGTAGTAACAGCGGTTCCCGTCAGATTACCGTAGTTAAACGTCGTCGGGCTGGGCTAGTTCTTGGATGGGTTACCATCCGGTCTGCCGATCGCTGTTGGCACGCTGGGTACACGCAGCTTACGAACATTTGTTCGATCGATTTTTGAGTACTGCTCATCAATGTTACTTATTTATCAGGCTCCCCTAATATATGAGGTAGAGAAATTCCAATGCTTAATAGCATGCACGCGTTTGTCTTGTCAGTGATGGAGTTTTATGTAGAGACTAAACATACTTCAGTGGTAGACGTTGTAAGAGATACGTTGTGCACCACAGAGAGACTCAGTGTCGAAAACTTGAAAAGCGTTGGGCAGCATACTACTTCCACCACAGAAGTCTCGCTAAATCACCACAACGACTACACGCCGTAAGATGCAGTGAAGGCGTTATGAAACTGATTTTCGGCACAATCTTTATATTGAAATTAACGTCGTTTGGGTGTAAAACTTTTCCACCCCTGTCCCCCTCATCCTCCACCACAACCTTCACCCACCCACACCTTTCTCTCAAGCCCTTTCTCACATGTTATAGTACAGGAGTTTTATCTGTAGCATTAATGTTTTATATATGCTACCATAGAACAACAAAGTTACTACAGTTTATATATAAAATGAAGCGCAAAAGAAACTGGTATAGGCATACGTATTCAAATACAGTCATACGTAAACAGACAGAATACGGCGCTGCGGTCGACAACGCCGCCGGCCGCGGTAGCCGAGCTGTTCTAGGCGCTTCAGTCTGGAACCGCGCGGCTGCTGCGATCGCAGGTTCGAATCCTGCCTCGGGCATGGATGTGTGTGATATCCTTAGGTTTAAGTAGTTCTAAGTCTAGGGGACTGATGACCTCCGATGTTAAGTCCCATAGTGCCAAGAGCCATTCGAACCATTATTTCGACAACGCCTATATAAGACAACAACAGTCTGGCGCAGTTTTACAACTGTTACTGTCTGCTTCAATGGTAGGTTGTCAAGATTTAAGTGAGTCTGAATGTGGTGCTATAGTCGGCGACCGAGTGATGGCACACAGCCTCTCCACGGTAGCGATGAAGTGGGCTCACAGGTGACATGTACGTATACATCCTGTCTGATCACCTGCATCCATTCGTGTCCATTGTGTATTCCGACGGACTTGTTCAATTCCAGCAGCACACTGCGACACGTCCTGAATTGCTACAGAGTGACTCCAGGAACACTTCTGTGTTTAAACACTTTCACTGGCCAAAAAACTGCACAGACGTGACCATTATTGTACATATCTGGGATGTCTTGCAATGTCCTGTTCAGAAGGTATCTGCTGTCCCTCGATCTCTTACGAATTTATGGGCAGTCCTGCAGTATTCATGGTGTCAGTTCCCTCCAACACTACTTCAGACATTAGTCGAGTCCATTCCACCTCGTGTTGCGGCACCTCTGCCTGATCGCGGGGGCCCTACATGATGTCAGGCAGATGTACCAGTTTCTTTGACTCTTCAGTGAATATATATATACACACACACACACATCAGAAAACTTTTTGCATCACCTCAGTTCCGAGATTTCCGGAACCTGTACAGAAATTTGTAATAGAGATCAACATAAACATCATTTCCGCCCTTTTTATTGCTCAAGAGAACCCCACATTTCAAGTTGTACTACGATACAGCGAGACATTCAGAGGTGGTGATCCAGATTGCTGTACTCACCGGTACTTCTCATACCCAGTAGCACGTCCTCTTGTATTCATGTATGCCTTTTTTCGTCGTGGCATACTATCCACAAGTTCATCAAGGCACTGTTGGTCCAGATTGTCCCACTCCTCAATGGCGATGCGGTGTAGATCCCTCAAAGTGATTCGTGGGTCACGTCGTCCATAAACAGCCCTTATCAATCTATCCCAGGCATGTTCGATAGGGTTCGTATCTGGAGAACATGCTGGCCACTCTAGTCGAGCGATGTCATTCAAAAATGTGTGTGAAATGTTATGGGACTTGGCTGCTAAGGTCATCGTTCCCTAAGCTTACACACTACTTCACCGAAATTATCCTAAGGACAAACACACACACCCTTGCCTGAGGGAGGACTCGAACCTCCTCCGGGCCCAGCCACACAGTCCGTGACTGCAGTGTCTCAGACCGCTCGGCTAATCCCGCGCGGCGAGCGATGTCGTTATCCTGAAGGAAGTCATTCACAAGATGTGCACAATGGGGCGCGAACTGTCGTCCATGAAGACGAATGCCTATCAAATATGTGTGTGTGTGTGTGTGTGTGTGAGTGTTTGTGTTATACTTGACCCTCATTTATCTTATTTTTATTTTAACCTGGGATTGTCTCTACTTTGACTACTTACATTTTAAGCTTTGAACCAATTAATATAACCCAACCTTTAGTCTCTGTACGAGTGGTAATCAAAACCTCTCACTACTGGTTTTGGCATAAAACTTTACATTTCATGAAATTTAACCGGTTACCACTAACACATAATACAAAATTTTTGTCTGTTTCATCTTTAATCGTGAATGAAGGTTTTAAGGGTTTTTAAAATTTGTAACAAACTGAATTTTGTAAAATTACATATTTTGGCGTGGTTGTTTATTTTCAGTTCTCATTGTGAGCAGGAATAAATACGTACATATTTAACTCTTCAGGCTTTCCCGGCGATCTAATGACATCTTGGGTTGTCGGGTGTTCTGCCGGATATCAGCGTCGTACTTGCACGATATTTCGGTCACGTAGCCCGAGACCTTCATCAGGTGCGACCTGAGACTGCTCCTCGAGTGGACCTGGTCCAGTATTTATGCCTATGGCCTTCCCCCTCCACCAACGGCTGCAGGCGCTTCCTCTGTGGTCCGCGCCCATTCCCTGTGACCTGCTGGAGCGTTGCTGCTCCGTTTTCCGTCCGCTGCGGTTCTAGGTGTTCTCTCTGCGGTCCGCGCCCACCAAACCCGCTCCTGGGGGTTTCATCTACGGTCTGGGGTACCAGGCGTTCCCCCTTCGGTCCGCGCCCGCTCACCACGACCTGTTGGAGCGTTGCCGCTCCGTTTTTCGTCTGCTGTGGCTCTGGATGTTCCCTCTGCGGTCCGCGCCCACCAGTCCCACTTCTGGGGGCTCGTTTACCATCTCCATGTCTCTGGTTCTTCTCCAGCTGGCCCCGTTGCTCCTTTAACAATTCCAGAGCCGGATCCCAGGCTCTGCTTAGCTGGTACCCTGTGTCACGATTCATAATATCGTCAGCCATTTTAATCTCAATCGATTCTCTTATAACACTGTCCCAAAATCTGGGTGTTTGTGCTAGAATCTTGGTATCCTCATACTTCATGGCATGATCTAGTTCTAGACAGTGTTCAGCAATGGCTGACTTAGTCACCTGTCTTAATCTAGTGTGCCTCTGATGTTCTTTGCACCTGATCTCCACAGTTCTTGTCGTCTGGCCAATGTAGGACATGCCACATTGACAAGGTATATTGTAAATCCCTGGTTTTCGTAACCCCAGGTCGTCTTTGACACTCCCCAGCAGTCCCCCGATCTTGTTGGATGGACAGAAAACACACTTGATATTGTGTTTACGCAAGATCCTACTGATTCTGGCAGAAATAGAGCCAGCATAGGGCAGATATGCCACCTTCCTTGCTTCATCTTGGTCTTCTTCAGGAACCTGTGGTACAGTGGCTGGTCGGAGTGCCCTCTCAATTTGTCTGTCCATGTATCCATTCTTGGAGAAAACTGTTTTGAGACGTTCTATCTCTATGGGTAGATTCTCTTGGTCTGATAGGGCACGTGCTCTGTGGACTAAAGTCTTCAGAACCCCATTCTTCTGTGCAGGGTGGTGACAACTGCTGGCCTGCAGATATAAATCAGTGTGTGTAGGTTTTCGGTACACACTGTGGCCAATTGATCCATCTGCTTTCCTCTGGACTAGTACATCCAGAAATGACAGCTGGCCATTCTTCTCGAGTTCCATGGTGAACTTGATATTAGGGTGGCATGAGTTAAGATGTTCAAGAAACTCATTGAGCCTGCCCATCCCATGAGGCCAGATCACGAATGTGTCATCCACATACCTAAAGAAGCATGTGGGTTAAACCCACACTGCTGAACACTGTCTAGAACTAGATCATGCCATGAAGTATGAGGATACCAAGATTCTAGCACAAACACCCAGATTTTGGGACAGTGTTATACGAGAATCGATTGAGATTAAAATGGCTGACGATATTATGAATCGTGACACAGGGTACCAGCTAAGCAGAGCCTGGGATCCGGCTCTGGAATTGTTAAAGGAGCAACGGGGCCAGCTGGAGAAGAACCAGAGACATGGAGATGGTAAACGAGCCCCCAGAAGTGGGACTGGTGGGCGCGGACCGCAGAGGGAACATCCAGAGCCACAGCAGACGAAAAACGGAGCGGCAACGCTCCAACAGGTCGTGGTGAGCGGGCGCGGACCGAAGGGGGAACGCCTGGTACCCCAGACCGTAGATGAAACCCCCAGGAGCGGGTTTGGTGGGCGCGGACCGCAGAGAGAACACCTAGAACCGCAGCGGACGGAAAACGGAGCAGCAACGCTCCAGCAGGTCACAGGGAATGGGCGCGGACCACAGAGGAAGCGCCTGCAGCTGTTGGTGGAGGGGGAAGGCCATAGGCATAAATACTGGACCAGGTCCACTCGAGGAGCAGTCTCAGGTCGCACCTGATGAAGGTCTCGAGCTACGTGACCGAAATATCGTGCAAGTACGACGCTGATATCCGGCAGAACACCCGACAACCCAAGATGTCACGTACATATTTGTTTACTTTCATGAATTTTTTATCGCTTTCCTAATACTTCCTGTTGTTTTATCATTGTTTCACTTTACGATGCTGATTAGGTTTCACTGAATAAGTTTTATTACATTTTTATATACTCGTATTATGTAACTGTTCGCTTCATGATTTTTATATAGAGTCACAATTTGTTTCATATTTATTTACATTTTCACAGCATTGATTATTGGGTGTATCTAATTAACATTTATGTCAAGGTTACCTCTTTAACAAAGTTCTTAGTGTCGTTACCTTCAGTGAGCAAGGGCTCCTGTTCGTTTCCCAGTAGCCCGTCAGATTTTCTGTGAGGTAGGGAGATCTAGAATGGACTCCACTCTGCCTCTTGAGGCCAAATGGGGAGATAAGATGTAAGCAGCATCATCATCAGGTGTTACCTACCAGCAATGACGGCTGTAGGGATTAACGAGACGCTCATCATATGACCCACGAGCGTACGTCAGCCCTCATGCCGTCTTGTTGGCCGCTGCCGGCGATTTGGAACAGTTCTATTAAGGGAAACTTCCCATCGTACCCCCTCAGGTTTAGTGGTAAGAGGGTCCAGTGGACAGCGCGTCAAAAACTGAAAACAGATCAAACATGAAAAATGAACTAGTTGTAGTGAACTGTGAAAACAAAGCAAAGTGGATAGTGAACTGGCCAACGATAAGACGTGCAGTTTAGAGCAACCTGAAAGAGCAACGGTATCGGGGATAAATGGCTACGCTGTTGCACTGCCAACGGGGTGAGTCGTGCTCAAACCTGCCTCGTGCCATTTTATTTTTTTCGTTGTTCGCCGTGTTCAAATTTGTCTCTGTGTCGTGTTGTAATGTCCATTTGCAACAGCGAGGTCTAAGCAAGGGATCGATCATGACAGCTGAGTCCGCACAACTACTCCATAAGCAGCCAAAACGAAGTAGCTTTCGAATTGGAACCTCAACGTTTAAAGACAAGACAGCAAGTCAACCGAATCCTCTGCCGGAAAATACGTCTGGTGTGTCATACACACCATTAGTGACAGTGTGTGTGTTATATTATAGGAATATCTTATCGACGAACGCAATTTGTACTCCTAGTAAACGAGTGAGATATGCCTCCTTGCCCGATTTAGGTGTTCGTATGAATGTTAATGTGATCAAAACATGATAGTATGTTACGTATGTTGCAACAAATGAAACCAACAGTTTCACACTCACGCAATTTCTCTGTTCTCTCTCAGAACATACGATTTTAACGTGTTTCAAGTCGCTTTCCGTTTTGGAAGTTTTGACTCCTGAATTCCTTTGTTGTAACTTACTTCACAGCCGTTTATTTGTTGTTTTCATTTCTGTGAGACGTCTGTGTGTTATCTCGCCTGCTCTCATTATTCATCACATTTACTTGGGACGGTAACGTATTCTTACCACATGGCTCATATTCTATAACCAATGTATAGTATGAAAACTGCCAGGACTACAGAAAGAGAACTAATATTTCATGACTGGATGGGCAGCTCATAATGTTGTGAAAAAAAATTGAGACGAAAGACTTCTGAAGACGACTCGTCCGCTTTCCAGTACAACACCGTAATCACTTAACCACGATGTCGCGGCTGTTTACCCACGCTCCCTCGATATTGCACTTGTTAAGCTTGGACTGTTCATTGTTTCTATTTCGCTTTTTTTTCACAGTTATTCCTGTTTTCATGCTTAATCCGTGCTCAATTTTTGGCGCGCTATTTACTGGCTCATTGTACCATTGAATCTGAGGGGGGTGCGATGAGAAACCACCCTCGTAAGTAATGGCTCAAATGGCTCTGAGCAGTATGGGACTTAACATCTGAGGTCATCAGTCCCCTAGAACTTAGAACTACTTAAGCCTAACTAACCTATGGACATCACACACATGCATGCCCGAGGCAGGATTGGAACCTGCGACTGTAGCAGTCGCGCGGTTCCAGACTGAAGCGCCTAGAACCGCTCGGCCACACCGGCCTGCCCCTCGTAAGTAATATTTACTCTTATGTATACGAACTTTTCAAGGAGAAGTCTACCACAATTTTTTGACTCTTACATTTGCAACAGTCCATCCATTCTGTGCTGTAGCTTATTACAATTTGGCTACTAATTGTTATTGTTGTTAATTTTCTATTTAGAGAAACTTATGAAGTAATTGAAATTACGTGAGCTTTCGTTTTGGGGAACTATTTGGTATGACATGTTGTTTATGTACTGTGTTTATGGCTTTATAATAGGATTACTTATGTTTTCTCGTTCTCATCGGCTGCTCATCGAGCAGCAGAAATATTATGACCACCGACCTACTATGGGCGTAAACCTATCCGGGCGATAGCTGGTGAGACACTTTCACTGTGCGTGTAGTATAAGTGAGCGTGCTGTGCGTGCGTAGAGTATGGCACGCGATATATGTGAGTTTGACAGGGGGCAGATTTTGGTGCCCAGAGTCTCGGCAGAAGTATTTCGGAAACTGCCCAACTTGTGGGTGTTTGAGGAGAGCTGTGGTGAGCGTCCTCAACGTGTGACCTAACCAAAGTAAAACCACATCCAGACTAGCAAGGGCTAGGCGGTCATCCGCCATGAAAAATTTCGGACTGGTAAAACAGGGGAGGCGGCGAACTGTGGCGGAACTAACATCAGATTGTAATGCTGGGCAGAGTACAGTGTGTCTGAAATCACAGTGCACCGAACGATGCCTAACGATGGACCCCCGCAGCCGATTACTCGTGTATGTGCCAATGTTAACTTCACGACATCAGGAACTACGACTGAAATGATCACGTGAACACCGCACTGGACGTTGGCGCAGTGGCAGAGCGTTGTATAGTCTGATGAATCCCGATACTTTCTTCATCAAGTCAATGGTAAGGCGCGAGTCTGTTGGCATCCAAGGAATCAACTTGACACACGGAGACAAGCTGGCGGCGATTCCATTACGCTCCGTGAACATTCACGTGGACATTCAGGGATCCAATGGAAATCGTGCAAGGCAAAATGACGTCCAAGGAGTATGGTACACGGGTTGTAGACCATGTACACCCCTTCATGAGATCATGTTTCCCGAAGACAGTGGTAATGTTCAGCAAGATAATCCACCATGTCACAAAATCAGGAGTGTCATTGAGTGGTTCGAGGAACACAGTGGTGCGCTTCAGTTCATGTGTTGCCCCCCCCCCCCCCCAACTCACCAGATCTGAACCCGATCGAATAAATCAGGGATGTGATTGAAGGTGGGGTCAGACCTCATCGCTGCCGCGCCGGATTAGCCGAGCGGTCTGGGGCGCTGCAGTCATGGACTGTGCGGCTGGTCCCAGCGGACGTTCGAGTTCAAAATGGTTCAAATGGCTCTGACCACTATGGGACTTAACTTCTGAGGTCATCAGTCCCCTAGAACTTAGAACCGCTTAAACCTAACTAACCTAAGGATATCACACACATCCATGCCTGAGGCAGGATTCAAACCTGCGACCGTAGCCGTCACGCGGTTCCAGACTGTAGCGCTTAGAACCGCTCGGCCACTCCGGCCGGCGGAGGTTCGAGTCCTCACTCGGGCATGGGCGTGTGTGTTTGTCCTTATAATAATTTAGATTAAGTAGTGTGTAACCTTATGGACTGATGACCTTAGCAGTTAAGTCCCATAAGATTTCACACCTATTTGAGCCCCAAGAGCTCATCGCCCCTCTCCGCGAAATTTACAGAAATTAAGTGACGTGAGTGCAGATGTGGTGCCAAATCCCTTCAGTGACCTACCAAGTCCTCATTGCTTCCATGCTACGACGAGTCGCCACCGATATCCGCGCCTAAGGTGAACATACTGGCTATCAGGTAGATGGTAATAATGTTGTAACTTATCATAGTAGTATTTAATATACTGCTGTGGCATTTACGCAGTTTTCTCTCTAGGTTTATGTTACAGATATGGTACTGACAGTCATTTGTTCCACTGGTATGTTAACTATTGACGACCGCGAAGATTTGTTCAACTGCATTTTCATTGTGTGTGTGTGTGTGTGTGTGTGTGTGTGTGTGTGTGTGTGTTCATTGTGTGATGTTTGAGATTTCACTCAAGGTGCTGAACAATCTTCTGTTGCAGAGTACGGTTTGGACACTGATCAGTTTCTTGTCCTGTGTAATAGATTTCTGGATGTGGAAATTTTGTTCTAGTGCAAATGAATGTTACAGATGTTTATGAATGGTAGGGATGGTTCTACAGCATTTGGTAGTCTCTCTGTTTCCATGCCACTAGGTGAGGGTTGTGTACGATATGCAGCTCAGAGTAGACGATACTAAAGGTTTTGCAATCTGATGCTACAGAAGACTGATGAAGATTACGAGGGTAGATCGAGCAACCAATTAGGATGTGTTGAATCGAACTGAGGGGAAAGTAAATATGTGGCACAATTTGCAACAAGAAGGGAGCGATTGATAAGATCAAGGCTGAGAGATCGTAGAGTCGCAAATTTCGTTATGTGGAGAGAGAGAAAGAGAAAGAGAGAGAGAGAGAGAGAGAGAGAGAGAGAGAGAGCGAGAGAGAGGGAGGGAGAAAGTGTTGAGTACGGTATGCGAGTTGAAATGGATGTTGATTGCACCTGTTAGGTAGAGATGAACTGAAGGCCACAGCAACGACAACATAAATAATTTATAACATACATCCAGAAGTTTGTATGTGATATATTTTGCTTTAATTTGTGTAGTTATGATATGCCTTTCCTTCTTCCTTCAGTAATTACTATGGTTTGTCACAGACACTAGACAGAAAATCTTGAATGTGACGAGAAATAAATAACTTAATTAAAAGTTAATCACGCGTCTACAGCTCAGATTCTTCGTATATTCTGCCTGCCCGTTGATGGTACAGGTAATACCCAAATGGATTGTCTAGAGGCCGACTGCCAAGAGTGTAAATGTTGATGATGTTGCGTTAGTACACATTGGGTTATAATGCAATCCGCCCAATACTCATGAGATCTGGTTGGTCATTCTAAGGTAATTAAACAGAAATGTGTCTAATTCCAATTATCCTTAGCCCTTAATAGACTACACGTAATATTTTACCCACAAGTGAAGTGTGTTCTACCGAATACAAAACTGTGCTGAACACAGAGAAACAGCTTATAAGGAGGCGAAGGTAACTCTCGACGCCCTGCAAAACTATATTACCTTTGGACAGGAAAAGAAACTTATACATCGCTTGTACTTCAGTCTGTTGATTACGGTAATGTTATTCTGCCATGTTTTTCTGAGGAAATTTGGCATGGCTTGCAGATGGTGTTGAATAACTGCGTTAGATACTTCTGAGACATAGGTCATTTGATCACATGTCCGATTCTTAATTACAGCAGCTGTGCCTAAGTGCATACAAGTAAAAACGTTTTGATAGTCCTGATCTGTTTTTCTGTATGCTCAACGAGTACAGCCCCTCCAATTTGGTCTCGATAAAGAAACTGTTATCTGAATAGCACAGCTGAACACTCTTTTCCATAACACCATACTTAATTGTTTCCCGTTCTGTCACATGATCACCTTCTCTAAATCCACCCCATAACAGAAACCATATTCAGGAATAATATCCCTAACAATATCAAAGAAGTGAATCACCTATCTCATAACAACGTAATACTTTCATCCGTTACCAGGCCTCTCTCATATCGCAAAATCCAACATAATAAACCTTTTTAACTATGTGTAAAATTGACACACTTACTCCTTATATAACCTTCTGTGGTTGTCGGTGTTTTTATACTCAAAAGACTACCTCAATAATAATAATAATAATAATTCTCTGATTCCTGTAGCTTCGCGGTGTGATTAATTAACATTATATCTGGCGTCTAGGTGAGCTGACGATTGCTTTTATATGAGAAATATTAATTGTGTTCACCTGGGTTTAGTTCGCGCCCCCGGTAGCTGAGTAGTCAGCGCGACAGAATGGCAATCCTAAGGACCCGGGTTCGGTTTCCGGCTGGGTCGGAGATTTTCTCCGCTCAGGGACTGGGCGTTGTGGTGTCCTAATCAACGTCATTTCATCCCCTTTTACGCGCAAATCGCCGAGTGGTGTCGAACAGTCTACCCGACGGGAGGCCTTAGTCACACCTGGGTTTAAGTGAGATTGTAGTATTTGCGCTTACAGCGTAGACTCCAATTAATCGAAGAAAACTAGGACGACCGTCGTAATATTGTGGCTGGAGGTGCCCTCAGCTCTGTTATGCACCCTAAAATGTATTACATTCGTGCCAATATGGTGAGTTAGATTGTACTCTCTTCAAGTCAGACGTTGAATTTCGGGCTTAGAAGAGATTCTAGACCGTTTACTTATTTAGCGATGATTTGGAACGTATATCTAAGATGAAACAATTATTCCATTTTATGTTAAAATGGTAGGTTGCATATCATGAGCACTAATGACGTACGAAGATGTAAACATGTTGCTGAAAGTAAGCAGTAAAATTTCGCATTCAGTAAGCGTCAATAACATATAGTACACGAAGATTATTTCAAGCTTTATCCTTCCGAGTATGAGACTTAAGTACTGTAGATAATTCTGCGTGTCGAAGTTTGCTGGTCAAGGTAGTTTTTATTTTATCTGTGCTACACTTGCTACATTTGAGTTACATCTGGACATAAACACCAGTCTAGGCAGTACATCGACGTGAACTGCTGCCTCAGTTTTCTTGTTACAACCTATTGTGAGATACGTCCGTCTATATATATATATATATATATATATATATATATATATATATATATATATATATATATATATATATAAAACTCCTTCGTGAGGCTGGATTAAATGAGTAATCCACTTTAAATGAGAATCGTAAAAAACATGCAGTGACAGTATGAGCTATATTACATATATTGAAGAATCTCTCAACTACAGGCCGTAAATTTACTCTGAGTGAAAGAGTCCAGAAATAAAACGCAGAAGCTGCTCACATGTTTAGTCTGAGCGAAATTTCAAACTAACACGCGCTGCTTGGGGAATTGCCAGGCTGCTGCGATTTCTGTTAGTCGTGTTGGAAACTGCACCATGAATAACGTAAAAGGAAATATACTGACAGCGAAAATAAATGAATTCGTTCCTTCTCTTATGCATCGTAGGCAAGAAACTCATAAATATTAACGGCTGTCTCTGAGGTACCAATTCAGCAATGGAAGTCGACTGCTGACTCCAAAGGTTGTAATTACAGCAATATATATGTAAATTAAAGAGTTCTATGTAGAGAGAGGGCACTTCAGATTTCCTTGTAAATATCGTAGAATAGGATCTCGTATTACAGTACTACGGGTTAGTTCGATTCTATTACAGGGATTCAAGGAAGTTCAAAGAAATGTTGCTGTACTTCCCGCTTTCTGACTCAATTCCGGAACTTCTAACTGGCTTGATTCTCAAAATTAAAGTAGCTGCATGGTTGGACCAGGTAATAGACGGAAGAAAGTTTGTAAAACACTCCAAATGACAAAGCATGCAATATCTTATGCATTTGTTTCGCGAGCATAGTTCATTCGTAGATTTACTTTAATTACTTAGACCCTCATTTCTACAAAGTAGGAGAAGTTTCGAAATGAAAGTTTACCTCAGAAAGGAGAAAGATTTCCTAAAAGAACAGATGGTAAGCCGAGAAATCTTAAGAAAGTTTTGTTTATTACGTATGAAAAGTCTACATAAGTAATACGGGCATAGTTTTGGAGAACAAAAATGGATAAGAACTCAAACAGCTGATTAGAGGACGATGACGAACTTTCAGTAGGAGTCACAATCGGATGAATTCTGAATGACCTGCTGGCGACATGACTTTTGTACACTGTGGCGTTGAGTAATGAATGATAAAAAAGAGAGAAATATTGAAGAGTTTCTGGCGGCAGATTAGTTCGCTATTAGTAAATGCAAAGGTTCCTTTGCCCTGTTCTCGTGAATCGTTCTCTAATGTCCCTTCTGAAACTCTTAACATCCTCTGGTTCTTTTAATTTATCCATGTCGGATCTGCTTAATTTCTTACCTTTTATGCAATTTAATCATTTTTACTGTTCATGGCCAATAAATTCCGATCAGTGTCCACATCTGCCCCTGAAAATTTCTCACAATTTAAAATGTGGTTACGAAATCCCTGTCTTACCATTATGTAATCAATCTGACACCTTCCAGCCTGTCCAGGTCTCTTCCACGTATTCAAACTTCTTTCATGAACCTTAAACCAAGCTTTAGCGATGATTAAATTATGCTCTGTGCACAATTCTACTAGGCGGTTTCCTCTTTCATCTTTTTCCCTCAGCCCATATTCACCTTCTATCTTTCCCTATCTTCCTTATCCTACTATCGAATTCCAGTCCGCCATAACTATTGACTTTTCTTCTCACTTAACTGTATGAATACTTTTTTTATTCGCATCACACATTTCTTCAATCTCTTCATCATTTGCGGAACTAGTTGGCATATGAACATTTACTACTGTGGTGGGTGTGGGCTTCATATCTATCTTGGCTACAATAATGCGTTGACTATGCTGTTCATAGCAGTTTACACGCATTCATATTTTCTTATTCGTTATTAGACCTACAACTGCATTACACTATTCGATTTTGTATTTTTTAGGCCTGTATTCACCTGACGATCAGTTCTGTTTCTCCTGCCACCGAACTTCACTAATAGCCACTATATCTGATTTCAACCTATTCGTTTCCCTTTTTAAATTTTCTAACCTTTTTTCCCGACCATGGGATGTGACATTCCACGATCCGATACGTAGAACATCTTTTTTATTTCACCTGATGACGATATTCTCCTGATTAGTACCCTCCGGGAAATGCAAATGGGAGACTATTTTACCTCCGTAATATTTTACCCAAGAGGACGCCATCATCATTGAACCATGCAGTAAAGCTGCATGCCCTCTGGAAAAATTATGGCTGCAATTTCACCTTGCTTTCAGCCGTTCGCAGTAGCAACACAGCAGGGCCGTTTTGATTAGTTTTACAAGGCCAGCCCAGTCAATCATCCAGACTGTTGCCCCTGCAACTAGTGAAAAGGCTGCTGCCCCTCGTCAGGAACCACACGTTTGTCTGGCCTCTCAACAGATGTCCTCCGTTTGGTTGCACCTACGGTACGGCTATCTGTGTCGCTGAGGCACGCAAGCCTCCCCACCAACGGCAAGGTTCATGGTTCATGGGGGGAAGGGGGCAGGGGATATTTTCTCAACAAAAAATTAATTTAGTTTTAGATAAAAATTTTATTTAGTTTCGGGAATTTCACTGTGCAGTAAAACTTTTACGGTTACGTATTAAAGGTTTCGAAAATACGCTACTTTTAAGGTAACGTACTTTTACGTTCCATCATATCACATATATTATTTGTCAGGTCAACATCTATTTTTCTGTACACATACTAATCGTATAGGGAGAATGAGGTGTCAGAAATATTTCTTGACCGGATTCTTACACTGCATACCGAGTTCGCAGTACAAGCTACTATTTGTGGAAAATATTAAGAGATTTTTAGCTATCATAGGCAAAAGGGCATCATGGACGCCCACCTTCATACCTATGTGAAGCTTACTTATTAATGACGATTGTGAGACATATTACAAACACCACTTTATTTGTTTCAAAGGATTCACTAACTGGATAATTTGTATACAGCATTGTCGCAGATAACAACCGTGACCATTGCGGTAGTCCATTATCTCTGCCGGTGGTACATGTTGACTTTTCTACACAAATATAATTTCTGAAACGACATCCATATCTGAAAGTGTTGCCAACTACCCTTACCCCAACGACTACAGTAAGTCCAAATACTGTCAATATTTACAGCTACAAAAGCGCCGAAGTTTCACACGAGTCCCCTTTTACAATTAATGGTCAGCTGATTGACACCGGAAAAACTGCTGCAATACCATGGATAAACTTAACACCATCTGTTCCAAACATCCTTTTAGTTGATAAGAAGTCAGTTGCCTAGCAAAATGGGCCGCGTGGAATGGCCGCGTGTTTGAGGTGTCATGTCACGGATTCCGCCGCTCCTCCCGCCGGAGGTTCGAGCCCTCCCTCGGGCATGGGTGTGTGTGTTGTTCTTGGCATAAGTTAGTTTAAGTAGTGTGTAAGTCTAGGGACCGATGACCTCAGCAGTTTGGTCCCTTACGAATTGACACACATTTATTATAAATGCATTTTTCGAACATTTTAAACAGTTCGCGGCGACAGATGCCTCAAAGAGCAGGATTATATTTACAAAATCATAAATACGTGATCATTAACTAACGTCATTCGATTAATTTTTAAGACGTTTCATTCTTACAACTACCCGTGTCCGCCGGCCTCTAGTGGCCGTGCGGTTCTAGGCGCTTCAGTCTGGAACCGCGTGACCGCTACGGTCGCAGGTTCGAATCCTGCCTCGGGCATGGATGTGTGTGATGTCCTTAGGTTAGTTAGGATTAAGTAGTTCTAAGTTCTAGGAGACTGATGACCTCAGATGTTAAGTCCCATAGTGCTGAGAGCCATTACCCGTGTCCCAATGACAACACTTCTCCAAATACTGTTATTATCTAAAACTATAAAACTGCGAAAGGTTCGCAGAGGTCACCCGTTTCACGTTTGTTTACGGTGAGTCCCCACGCCATCGGAATGCTTGATTTCAGTGAGTACCGTCGGATGTCACCTTCAAGTTCCGTCCAACTGCTATAACTCTCGTGCCAGCCGCTAAGCTGCTACGTGCGGCAGACAGCCTCACCTGTCACGGATAAACACTCTCCGAGTGAACTCCCACACTCTCTCCCCACCACTCAGCATGTCACCATGCGGCGTACCCCAGTGCAGCACCGGAGCAAAAATGTTCAAATGTGTGTGAAATCTTATGGCACTTAACTGCTAAGGTCATCAGTCCCTAAGCTTACACACGGCTTAACCTAAATTATCCTAAGGACAAACACACACACCCATGCCCGAGGGAGGACTCGAACCTCCGCCAGGACCAGCCGCACAGCCCATGACTGCAGCGCCACAGACCGCTCGGCTAATCCAGCGCGGCAGCACCGGACCCTTTATAAACGTGATCACAGAACGAATCGGTACTACTCCTCTCCGGATCTGTTTCTGGCACGTTTCAAGTAATGTATGTTTTATCTGTAGAAGAGAAAATCGAAATCATTTGAATTTACGGTGGGGTGAAAGAAATTTCGATGCCATTTTTGCTCTTTATGTTCATCCTTTTGCTGATAGGTCAAGGTCTCGTAGGACTATTTATCGTGCTGTGAAACTATATAGCATCGATTGAAAGAGTAAAGCCTAAAAAAAGAACTTGTAAATCAACTCTCCCGGGAGCAGCAACAATGCACTCTGCGCTGGCTCATAACCAACATGCAAGTACCCGAAAATATCTCATCAGTCACGTTTAGCTCACACAAATGTTTGGGCGATCCTAAAACGTCACAGATTCCGTCCCTGCTATATCAGCATGCATCAGGAACTTCAGGCAACAGAACATTTGGTTTCAAAAAGATGGGTGTCCGGCAAATATCTCAGCAGTAGTCCAAAAGCATTAAACAGCGATTTCAAAAGTCGCTGGATCGGTATAGCTGGTACCGTTTGTGCCCTACAACATAACACGACCATACGTCGCCGAAATTTTTGTTGCGTGCTTATCTTCAGGACAACGTGTATGTACACTACTGGCCTTTAAAACTGCTACACCATGAAGATGACGTGCTACAGACGCGAAATTGAACCGACATGAAGAAGATGCTGTGATACGCAAATGATTAACCTTTCAGAGCATTCACACAAGACTGGCGCCGGTGGCGACACCTACAACGTGCTGACATGAGGCAAGTTTCTAACCGATTTCTCACACACAAACAGCAGTTGACCGGCGTTGCCTGGTAAAACGTTGTTGTGATGCCTCGTGTAAGGAGGAGAAATGCGTACCATCACGTTTCCGACTTTGATACAGGTCGGATTGTAGCCTATCGCGATTGCGGTTTATCGTATAGCGACATTGCTGCTCGCGTTGGTCGAGATCCAATGACTGTTAGCAGAATATGGAATCGGTGGGTTCACGAGGGTAATACGGAACGCCGTGCTGTATCCCAACGGCCTCGTATCACTAGCAGTCGAGATGACAGGCATCTTATATGCATGGCTGTAACGGATCGTGCAGCCACGTCTCGATCCTTGAGACAACAGATGGGGACGTTTGCAAGACAACAACCATCTGCACGAACAATTCGACGACGTTTGCAGGAGCATGGACTATCAGCTCGTAGACCATGGGTGCGGTTACCCTCGACGCTGCATCACAGACAGGAGCGCCTGCGATGGTGTACTCAACGACGAACCTGAGTGCGCGAATGGCAAAACGAATTTTTTTTGGATGAATCGAGGTCTGTTTACAGCATCATGATGGTCGCATCCGTGTTTGGCGACATCGCGGTGAACGCACATTAGAAGCGTATATTCGTCATCGCCCGGCGTGATGTTATGGGGTACGATTGGTCACACGTCTCGATCACCTCTTGTTCGCATTGACGGCACTTTGAACAGTGGACGTTACATTTCAGATGTGTTACGACCCCTGGCTCTACCCTTCATTCGATCCCTGCGAAACCCTTTATTTCAGCAGGATAATGCACCACCGCATTTTGCAGGTCCTGTTCGGGCCTTTTCTGGGTACAGAAAATGTTCGACTGCTTCCCTGGCCAGAACATTTTCCAGATCTCTCACCAATTGAAAACGTCTATTCAGGGGTACTCTCGATGAACTGTGGTATCGTGTTGAAGCTGCATGGGCAGCTGCGCCTGTACACGCCATCCAAGCTCTGTTTGACTCAATGCCCAGGCTTATCAAGGCCGTTATTACGGCCAGAGGTAGTTGTTGTGGGTATTGATGTCTCAGGATCTATGCACCCAAATTGCATGAAAATGTAATCACATGTCAGTTCTAGTATAATATATTTGTCCAATCAATACTCGTTTATCATCTCTGTTTCTTCTCGGTGTAGCAATTTTAATGGCCAGTAGTGTAGAAGTACCAACTGTTGTGACTGACAATTCGAAATTTTTCGCTAACACAACTTTTATTGATGTAAGTTCACAAGGTTGATGACTGAACAACAAACGAAAGGTAACAGTAACGATACCAATAAAAGTCTCCTAATTAAGGCAAACAAAAGTCCACTTCTAACTTTCCACACAGATTTGTGGTAACAGACACACACACACACACACACACACACACACACACACACACACACACACACACATTAGTAACAGTCCAATTCAGAGACGAAGATGTTATATTCAACGGTCGCAATACATGAGGTCGGCATCCGGCGTGAACTGAACTTCGGGGCTGGTTCTAGCCCCAAAACAACTTTCTCCAGCCAATCAGATTTTGGCATAGTGATACTTCCTGCAGGCCGTGGCTCGAGTTCCTCCTGCAGGAAGTAGTGCTCGGAATGTCTGTATCCATAACCTTGTATGTATATAGCCTGTGTTTTACTATGATGCTTTTGGTACGCCTTGTGCATAGACAACCTCGTCCTCTATGGCGTAATATGGGTTGCCGGCTCTCTGGGGCCATCTTGACTCTGGTATAACACCAACTACGCGACAGAACATGACAGAACGTACCAGAATTCCTTGCGCAAAAATTGCACCACATATGTTTACATGACCTCGAAGCACGGATTAGTAAAAGTAACGAAATGGGAGGTCGACAGTCGGAGCATTTGTTGTGCATTACAACAATGGTAGGAGACAAGGGGACTGACCCAAATCAAGCACACCGGCGATGGTGCAAGGGGACTCACCAAAATAAAGCACCCCGAGTGGAATATAAAACTATTACATCCAGCTCGTTGTTCCTGGATCACGCTGAAAGTGGCCCATTAACCAGACATTTAAATGTTACTGTCTTACTGTACAATCAAATTTGAAAATTTAAATTAAGTTTTTACGGAAAATATTAGTTATCAGCAACAAAATAATTTACATTTTATTCGCAAAGGTGGTGTAGAATCAAATGCCTCGTTTTTAATTGCAGTAACCCTAAAAACTGAATTTTTCCTATTATAGCGCAATCTACCACGAATGGAAAAAAGAGTTTTGGGTAAACCTTAAGTATATTTTTTCAGCGTAGAATCTGAATCTTCAATAAAAATTGGGTGGCTGTTCCCATTTGAAAATCAACAGTTAATACACCACGGGGAAGTTGGGTGGTATTAACAGTTCTCGCACAACAGATGTCCATTCCGAAAATATTAATTTTGCAGCTGCAATATTTTTAAGTACGATGCACATTTTTGGATTTATTTAGTTGTTACAAGTATATAAAAAGAATCAAAAAACATCTCTGTAAAAACTGACAAGGGGTCAACGTTGATACTTTGCCATTATGTGATAAACAAAAAAAAAATAGTGCATATCCCACTGTTACTCAGCAAATAAGGTAATGACATATAGTCAGTGATTCCTGCACAATACGTTTCCAACATACGTAAATCGACATCTAACTGTGTAACCTCTTTTTCAGTGACTACGAAATACAGTTTGAGGTACGTTATAATGTTGATTATTTATTAATTTTCATTTGTTACTAAATTAATGTACTTGTTTAATCGAGGTTGATCAGAGAAATTAAAAAGAAAACAGAATAGGTTGAAGTTAAACATTTATACATATTAGTAGAGGGAATTAGTGGAGTGCAATGGCAACAAGAAAAGGTTCTCTGCTCCATAAGTAAAGAGTTATCAACACAAAATCAAACAAGAGTAATGCAGGAGTAGGCTTCACGACGAACAAGAAAATAGGAATGTGGGTAAGCTACTATGAACGGTACAGTGAACGCATTATGTAGCTATATCAGACACAAAGCAACAGCCAACACAGTAGGAAAACTTTTTATTCCAATAAATAATGAAGAGCTTGAAAGAATGTATGACGACATGGTGGAAATCATTGGGGTAGTTAAGGCGACGACAATTTTTAATGGGTAAGTGGTACTAGGAAAAGGAAGGGAAGCAAAAAGATTTGAATATGAACTGGCGAAAAGAGATAAAAACAAGAACCATCTGGCAGAATTTTGGATAGAGCACAATTTAATCGTCACAAACACTTGGCTTAAGAATCATGAATTAAAGCTGTATAGGTGGAAGACACCTGGAGAGGCTGGAATTTTTCAGATTGATTATAAAATGTAAAGACAGAGATTTCTAAACGAGATTTCGGCTTGTAAAACGTTTCAAGGTGCAGATGAGGACACTGACTATAATTTATTGGTTATGACCTCCGGATTAAAACTGAACAAATCACGATAAAAATGGTTCAAATGGCTCTGAGCACTATGGGACTTAACTTCTGAGGTCATCAGTCTCCTAGAACTTAGAATTACTTAAGCCTAACTAAACTAAGGATATCACACACATCCATGCCCGAGGCAGGATTCGAACCTGCGACCGTAGCGGTCACGCGGTTCCTGACTATAGCGCCTAGAACCGCTCGGCAACTCCAGCCGGCCAAATCACGGTAAGGTCCGAACTTCAAAAGATGGGACCTTTATAACTTGAAACAGCCAGAGATTGTTGAGAATTTCTGAAGGAACTTTAGACAACGCTGGACTGAAAAAGGGGAAAGGAATACAACAGAAGTCGAATGTTCAGCTTTAAAAGACTGAATACTGTAGGCAGCAGAATATCACATAGGTAAAAATGCAGGTCTAACAGAAATCATTAGATAAGACAGAAAGTATCGAATGTAATTCCCAATAAAGGTAAACATCAAAATACAGGAAAGAAATAGAAAAAATGTGTGTAGACGTCTGAAGATTAGTCTGACTGGAGATGCAATATGGCTACACAGGAATGTGTACAGTTGAAATGCAACGATGTAGAAACTAACGTAACTGGGGGAAAAATAAATTCCGCCTGTAGGAAAGTTAAAGAGACTTTTGGATGAAACGGAAGCAGTGTATAAATGTCAAGTGCTCAAATGGCAAACCAGTATTAAGCAAAGATGGGGAAGCTGAAAAGTGAAGAGTTTCTATAGAATGGAGACTACCTTGAGAACAATATTATAGGAAAATAAGTAGAAGTAAGTAAATATTATATGACTGATATGTTACTGCGAGACGAATTCGACAGATTACTGAGAGACCCAAGTTGAAACAATGGCCTTGAAGCAGAGGATATTTCCTACAAAATTATTGAGATTCTTGGGGGGACCAGTCGTGACAAAATTATTACACATGGTTTGCAGGATTTATAAGACAAGGGAAATACTCTCAGACTTCTAGAAGAGAGTATTAATTTCAGTTTAAAAGAAGGCAGGTGCTAAAATATGTGAATACTACCATATCATCAGTTTAATAAGTAGTGCTTCTAAAATATTGACAAGAATTATTTACATAATAACGTAGTAACCGGTTGAACCCGACCAGGAAAGATCTGTTTAGTTTCCGAAGAAATATGGAAACACAAGAGACAATACTGACTATACACCTTACCTTAGAAGACAGGACGATGAAAGGCAACATTACATTTATAGCGTCCGTAGATTAAAGAAAGCTTTTGAAAAAGTTCACTGTAATACACTCTTTCAAATCTTGAGGACAGCAGGCATAGAATACATGGAGCGATATGTACAGACTGCAGCTGCCGGCCGGAGCGGCCGAGCGGATCTAGACGCTACAGTCTGGTACCGCGCGACACCTACGGTCGCGGGTTCGAATCCCGCCTCGGGCATGGATGAGTGTGATGTCCTTAGGTTAGTTAGGTTTCAGTAGTTCTAAGTTCTAGGGGACTGATGACCTCAGAAGTTAAGTCCCATAGTGCTCAGAGCCATTTGAACCATTTGAACAGACTGCAGCTGTAACAGTCGAAGGAAATGAAAGGCATACAGTAATTCAGAAGGGGGTTACACGGAGTTTGTAACTGATCCCTGCTGATATTGTGATGCATATTGCATAACATCAAGGATTGACTACAACCCTGTCTCACTCCTTCCTTAACCATCGTTTCCCTTTCACGTCCACTTTTTAAATGAAGGCTAAGCACGTAAATATCATCTTTCTTTCTTCTTTGTTTCGTTTTCTGGTCGTTGGTCTGTCTGTTAGTGGATCCCGCTTGACCGATGCAGTGAAAGTGTTTATCTTGAAATCCTTTGTAAATAACCCACACTGATTTGAGCACTCAGTAGGACATTGTAATTAGTTTCATATTAATCCTCGCTGTGGCGAGTGGTAGCGGGAGGGGGGGGGGGGGGGGGGGGGGGGAGGGGGTGGTCTTCATGTCCAGCTTCTGAAAATATTGGAATCTAGTCGTTTGCTTTATATTTTATAATTCTGAAAAATGTATTTTTGCATTTAATGAATTCATACAGGGTTGTAACCGATCCCCGATGTTATTGTGACGCATATTGCTAAACATCAAGGATAGATTACAGCCCTGTCTCACTCCTTCTTGAACCAGTTCCACAATTGGTTTAAATTTTCCAGTTTAATCTAACCCAAAAATTTACGTCTTAGGAGTAGATATCACTTCCCTAATAATGTCATATTCAATATTTTCAGGTTCTGGAGCTTACTGACACATTAGTATCTCAGTATGTTGTCAGTACAAGTCAACAAGATTTAACAAAAATTGCATAAAGTATCCCTCCACCCCTCCCTCCCTCGTTGGTAGTACAAATTACTGAGATTGCACTGAAATTGCTAAGAGTGTGCTGAAACATATTTTCAGATTCTGGACATTACTTACACAACAATTTATCTAAAAATTATGTTGATGATATAAGTCAACAACAAGTAATTTCGCTTTTTTTCCGGTTTTACGTTAGGCATCAAGTATTCCGCGTCCTCCCCCCCCTCCCCCCCCCCCCCCACCCAACATCCATTAGTAATTGGCGTCATGGAAACAACTTTCGTATTACTACGGTTGACCGTACATCTGAGAAAAAAGCAGCGCAGGAGAAGGAAGATGACGAGCTTGGCCTGCTAACTGATGTGGTTGACGGTCTGTGTTATACTATTTTGCTGAATGACCAGTAAAATCTTGCAAGGTACACGTTTGGTCGCCAAGGCTGCGCCACGGTTTCGAACACTCGTGAACACAACGTGTGATATCAATTTTGACGCATCGAGAACAGTTTGAAAAGCCGCCGCTGCACGAGGAAGGTTGTGGAGACGAAAGTCATAACCGCTGCTTCAGATATACTCAGATTTCGTATTTAGTTTGGATAACAATCACATCTACTGAGGAAAGACGAGAAGTTCTGCGTCCTTTGGAGGCACGTTACTATGGTACAACGTCGGCGAACATGTCTCGCACACAGATGGTCGACAACTAATTCGTCGATATCTTGCAGAAACCACTGTTGGTGCTTTGTGGACTGGTAGTTCAACAGCATGGAAGAAAGTTAACCAAGATTATATCCAGGACCTCTGTGATTCCATGTCACGACACTGAACGACTTCATCTAACGGACATCTGGCTGACATAGTACAGAATCCTCAGTCAAATATTATATACAGTTCTGTAATCTTAATCGTTTCAGGTTTGTCCCATATCTATCACATGCTCAAACTTTATTTCAGTCACATGAATGTTACTGTTACCTCCGCTGCAAAAATTCCGTTAAGTAGAAGAAAATAGTCATGAAATCTCCATATTGATGATGGAGTACTGAGCGTATTTTCCCATTGTTCGATATTTCAGGAATATGGATGGATAGACACAATATCTAATTCCACTGACAATAATGTTTCTTCTTACAAATATTTGAAGTTATTGTCCTAACCTTGCCTTCTACTGCCACCGCCACATTCCTCTCGCCATTCTGTCCCTTCCTCATACATCATTTTAAACTATATCTAGTAACAGGAATTAGTGGTGTAGAAACAGTACTATCCGTGCTCTAGGAGTAGCGTCTTTGATTAGTAATCAAAACGTTCTCGGTCCCGGGTTCTAACGCGCCCCCATTTAAATCTGAATAAAAAACTTCAGATTTGACGGGCGAAGTCATCGGGCATAATAAATCACCCTCATTCTGCAGACGGCCTTGTAGTGAGGGCGGAGGAGCGAACAGAGGTTCAGGGCAAACTCTTTCCCTTGCGGTGGGGAACTGCCTCTAAAGCTGGAAGCATCAGCAATGATCAACGGCATGGGGATGCAGTAGGAAATGGAAACCACAGCATTAAAGACACATAATGTGTATCCGCAGGACATGTGGTCCATAGTTGAATAAGTGTCATAAGACCTCACCATTGGCAAAAGATTCCGGACTAGCCCCCCACTCTGATTTCTGGGAAGGAACTGCCAAAGGGGCAGTGACCATGAGAAAAAGTTTGAATAACCAACAAAAAGATGATTTACTACGAGTTGGGGCGTGGAATTTCAGAAATTTGAAAGCGCCAGGGAAGGTAGAAAATCTTGGAAGGGAACCGCAAAGGCTCAACTAGATGTAGAGGGGGTCAGTGAAGTGAAATGGAAAGAAGACAAGGATTTCTGGTCAGATGATTATAGGGCAATATCAACAGCAGCAGAAAATGGTATAACGGGAGTAGGATTCGTTCTGAATAAGAAGGTAGGGCACAGACTGTGCTACTGTCAACAGTTCAGTGATAGGGTTGTTCTTATCAGAATCGACAGCAAATCAACATCGATAACGATGTTGAAGCATGTATGCCAACGCCGCTAGCTAAAAATGAGGAGACAGAGAAAGTCTATGAGGATATTGAACGCGTAATCCAGTAGACAAAGCGAGATGAAAATCTAATACACATGGGAGACTGGAACGCGGTTGTAGGGAAGGAGTAGAAGAAATGGTTACGCGAGTATGTGGGCTTCGTACTAGGAATAAGAAAGGAGAAAGGCTAATTGAATTCTGCAATAAATTTAAGTTAGTAATAGGGAATGTGCTGTTCAAGAATCACTAGAGGAGGAGTATATTTGGAAGAACATGGGAGATACAGAAATATTCCAGTTAAATTACATCATGGTCAAGCAGAGGTTCCGAAATCAGACACTAGACTGTAAGGTGTACCCAGGAAGAGAGGTAGACTCAGATCGCAATATAGTAATGATGACACAATAGAGTGATGACACAATAGTCAGGAAGATTCAATGCTCGAAGAAGTGGGATACGGAATTACTGAGGAATGAAGAGATACGCTTGAAATTTTCTAAAGCTATAGATACTGCGATGAGGAATAGCTCAGCAGGCAGTTCAGTTGAAGAGGGATGGGCATCTTTAAAAAGGGCAATCACAGAAGTTGCAGAGGAAAACGTAGGAACAAGAAAGAAAACTGCGAAGAAATACTTCAGTTGATCGATGAAAAAAGAAAGCACAAAAGTGTTTCAGAAAATTCAGGAAACCAGAAACACAAGTAACCTAGGATTGAAACAAACAGAAAGGGCAGGAAATCTAACACGAAATGGCTGCAGGAAAAATATGAAGAAAACAAAAAAAGAGATGATTGCCGGAAGGACTGACTTGCGTGAAATACATTCAGCAAATAATTAACGACGTGGGTTGCAAGGGGTACTCTGAGACGAAAAGGCTGGCACAGAAGAGGATGTCGTGGTTGGCAGCGTCAAACCAGCATGAAGACTCATGACTCAAAAAAAAAGAGAAAAAGAAAAACAGAAAACGTACAAATCCTTTTCATGATAAGATCTATAGTGCAAAAATTTTGCTGTTCTACATAGACATCAGTAATCTTCTGTATCAGATAATCAACAATATCCACAGAATTTCTTTTTAAAGCCCGTACTCTTCGGTACAGCATAAAGCTACAGTTGACTTCTTCACTATATCAGTGAAAAATAGGGCACAATTTAGGAGTACAATTATTTGAATCATTGCCACTTGTGACACAAAATGAGGAGATAGTAACCGCCAGATGCCTATATTATCTCAGCAATATCACGCAATTCTTTTCCTGTGCTGACAAAATTTCCTCAGTATCCTGTTTCAGAGCACCAACAGCTACTTTCTGAGGTATGTTGCGATTATGTTACACAGTAGTACTCTCAGCGAGTATACGACGCTTTCCACAACAGATCACTGTTACTCAAGGACGAACTGCAAGGTTCGTTCATTCACTCATCCCGCAT
This sequence comes from Schistocerca serialis cubense, assembly GCF_023864345.2. Taxonomy (NCBI): domain Eukaryota; kingdom Metazoa; phylum Arthropoda; class Insecta; order Orthoptera; family Acrididae; genus Schistocerca; species Schistocerca serialis. Next base: position 990,818,972 of record NC_064638.1, read on the forward strand.
TGTACGTTGATCCAGTTAAGAAGGAGAGAGTTGAGGGTTGAGGAACGAATCGTGATGTACATTAACAAATAATGAGTAAATCATAGAATCTTAATCTGTGTAGTGTATTGCGAAAAAACTACCACTATACCACTTTACGGTATTAACGATACTGGCAGATCAAGTGAATCAAGTAAATTAGCAAGATGTCTAGTACTTTGGAAGCAACTGCTGCCTGGTTAGGTAGCCTGGTTAGGTATAGCAACTGGTGACCTCCTATGAACAGCTTAATGTTTACATGCATGCATCGGTGTTTGTGAAAAATAGCAATAGTTCAAAAATGGTTCAAATAGCTCTGAGCACTTAACTTCTAAGGTCATCAGTCCCCTAAAATTTAGAACTACTTAAACCTAACCAACCCAAGGACACCACACACATCCATGCCCGAGGCAGGATTCGAACCTGCGACCGTAGCGGTCGCCCAGTTCCATACTGTAGCGCCCAGAACCGCTCGGCCACCCCGGCTGGCTAGCAGTAGTTACTTACATGTATGAATTCGGTAGACTGAACATAGCCTTTTAGTTCCGATGCAGATAAATGCAGGAATTACACAGCACATTAATTTAAACTGTCTGTAAATTTATGTCAGTATAGAATCAAACGAGGCACAAGGTCCCCAAATTTTTAAGAAGCACTGCTTACTCGACACATCCGTAACTAAAATACTTGGGCTAATTTCACGTATAAGAAGCTGCACGTATTTCTGAAGGTGTAAAATATAAAAGGACAATTTCCTGCATGATTTGTGCTTGGTAGAATAAAGTACAATGAAACTCCGTCACTGCCGTACTAGGCATTAAATACAAAGCGACCTTTCTTTCACATGGACGAATGTAAAAGACCATTTTTTTTTACGTACAATGTTCGTGTTTACAGTCAACATCACAGATGAAATACGATGAAATTCAAGCCTAATTGCCCTTTGAGTCACTGTGATAGGGAAGTTGTTACTCTTTAATTCTCTCATGCGTTTTCGTCGTATAGCGGGCGACGCTTTCGCCACCAGAGTTTACAGGTCATATGCAGATTTACGTACAGCAGCGAGAGAGATGAATTTCTAAACCCGAGTCCCGGCCAGATGAGATCCACCAAGCTGTTAACAAGACCGACGCACCAGCGCTCTTTGTTTTGAAATTCAATTCTCTCCCCACGACGACACGTGTCGCCTTTGCGAGGATGACAAAGCAAGCGCAGAAACTTTTTTCGAGAGAACACGTAAGCACGTGGCAATTAATCCGCAACACTGACGAAACTGTTATATTTTATCTGTGGTAAGGACAAACTTCCATGTTTCATGTTTGTAAACTCTTTCCGAAACGATAGTTACTGCAACAAAGGCAAGGCTTTGTCACATTCAAAACTCTCGCTTCCGGATATATCTCATGCATAATAAAACAAAAATAAATCAGAGATAATTAATAATAACATTTGTTTTGGAGATTAATGAGCCTAAATTTGTGTTGTGTTAAATCGGCATTACCAGTAGGTGTCGTCTCATCCTATTATCAAAATTTGCTGTTATGAACAGAAATTAGGGTGAAACGAGTTGTTCTTATGTGTACTTTTGTAAAATGTTTTAGAGATTGTCGGCTGAAAATACATGAGCAGCGGAATCTGGTGAAAGTCAGCGGGTTTACTAGGCACGGACGGCTGCAGAATTGCGGCAAAGATAACATTTACGGCCCAGGTGGCCACTGCAAGATTTCGACAACCGCAAAGGAAAACCAGTTGCTGTTAAAACGGGAAATTAGCGTGCTGTGTTTGTTCATCGTAAATGGCTTTTGGTTTATCCCATGAGAAATTCAGTCGTTGGCTGGTAGCCGGACTAAGATCAATCCGAGTCGGGATAATACTCGAGAGTGTTGGGGCCAAACGCTACAGTCGTTTAGGAGCATGCCGTGAGATTGTTATCGGCGTGTCTGAAAAATATTTACGCCGATCTGTGATAATTTGGATGTAATCTTATGGGGAAAATGGCGTCAAATACTGAGTTATGTGAAACTTAGAATTTCGTCTGAGGTAATAGTAGTGGCTATTGTATATTGTAGTTTAGGATTCGTTTCCCTTGGTTGCTGAAATTATGATAAAACAGTTACTGAACTAAGTGTTTCTTGACAGCCACTCGTTTGCAGGCGATATTTATTTCGGCTAGAATGTAGATTTTCCATTTCGTTGTGGGATATAAGCGACGTTATCACAGGAAGTCTTTGGTTGAAGTTGAACCTGGAGAAAGCACACAGTAAGGAAATAGTGCCTCTGCATTGTTGTACTAGTGGCTTTGAAGGTGAAAGCAATCACTTACGAAATAGTGACCTTGCAATATTGCGTAAGGTTTATTTTGCGACTTTGTCGTAAGCGTCGGTGTATTTTAGTTAATGTTTGGTAATCTCTATATAGAAACACGGACTGTGTTATCTTTGTAATTAGGGAAACGGACGTCCTACGATTTTTGTAATGTAGTCAGTGGGAATTGGCACCCTCGGTCTTTAATGTGGTAGCTTTTCCTATAAAGCTGTGAACGACAAAGCAAGAAACAGTGTTACTGAAGACAAGCTAATTGTCTCTCCTAAGTGCGAGGCTGCGTTTTAAATAATTTGAATAGCAGTGGTTCCGCGAAAAGTGGGATTAGTATTGTGTCTGTTTTAAATCTCAAGCAGTTTAAAAGTGGCGGTGACACCCAAGCCTTTTGTTTAAATTTTTTTACGCGTCCGCTTAGAGGAGTTTATTTTACTGGCTGGCACTCGTATAATCAAAGCTGAGTTCTACTTGTACATGAAGGAAAACAAGCAGTAAAGACAGAACAGTTTCTATTTAAAAAATAAAAAATGGTACCCCGAGTCTTATTTGCTCCATATTTAATATTCAATGATGTTTTTAAAGTAAAGTTCAGTTTTACTGCGAATTAATAATTTGCAAATATCGCAGAGTAGTAAAGCAAAGTCAAAGATTAAATTAAAAAAGTCTGCAACGTTATAAAAAGCAAAGAAATTAATTCCCAAAGAAATAGAAATATTAGTTCAGATCTGTTAATTTCTATAGAGAGAACTTCCTTCATATTTGTTACGTTGAAAACGAGAAAAACTATCTCCAGGGTCTTATTTAAAGGGGAAGATGATTAATTGCTGACAGAAAAAGAGGATGTGAGAATTTTAAAACAAATTAAAACGTTGGTAGACAAGTTATGCAACGATATTGTTGTAGAGTTTGGAAGGTAGGAGACGAGGTACTGGCAGAAGTAAAGCTGTGAGGAGGGGGTGTGAGTCGTGCTCGGGTAGCCCAGTTGGCAGAGCACTTGCTCGCGAAAGGTAAAGGTCCCAAGTTCGAGTCTCGGTCCTGCACACAGTTTTAATCTGCCAGGAAATTTGATATTGTTGTAGCTTGGTTGCTATGTAAGAAAGTGATCTTGTCAATTAAAAAAGGCAGTTAATTATACCTATGCAAGTGTGACATAAAATAAATATTGTTTCAGATTGCATACTATAAGCATAATGCAATTAGCTGGTTCTACGATATTTGGTTGTGGTTTTGAACTGGAAAGGTATTTATTCGGTACTATCGAATATATATATATTATTATTATTATTATTATTATTATTAGCGAATGTCCCCATGGGAGAACGATAAGCAGGTGATTAACATTTCTTAATGTTCTTCTTATTTCCCCAGTATTTCTTCATTGCCTCCCCAAAGGCCTTCTTCCTTTCTTCGGTCCACTTTGGTCGGAAAGGTTTAGATTCCGTCTCTGGAGTAAACTTCCACTTGTCGATTTTTCTTCTGAATGTATCCCGGTCTGATGTGTTTGTTATGTCAATTTTTGCCTTTTTCAAATCCTTCTTAACTTCAGTTACCCAGGGTATTGTTGCCTTAAGTGATGTCATATAGTCCAATAGACGTTTAGTTAACCTGTTTCCAGGTAATCTGTCTATATGTCCATAAAACTTCATCCGCCTCTTCCTGATATCTGCCTCGATGTTTGATATTTTTTCGGTTGTCTCGGTGGTCTGCAGCCTGTATCCATCTTGTGTGTATCGTGGTCCTAGGATTTTTCTAATAATTTTTCTCTCTACTTTCTTAATTTCGTGTAAATCTAATTTTCTATTCAGGGAGAGTGTTTCACTTGCATATGTGACTGTTGGTTTGATGACTGTGTTGTAGTGTCTGATTTTAGTGCCTTTTGATAGACATTTCTTGTTATATATATTTTGAATAAGTCCGAATACTTTCTTGATTTTCTGTAATCGGTTTTTTTGTGCTATTTTCTCAAGTCCTGTTGGTTCAATAACTTCACCGAGATACTTAAAGTGCTTGACTCTAGTTATTTCACCATACTTTGTTTTTAGTTTCGAAATATCTAATTTTGAGCAGATGAATTCTGTCTTCTCAAAGGAGATTTGCAGGCCAACCTTCTCAGCACATTCTTTAAGTGTCTCAATTTGTTTTACTGCTGTTTCTTCACTGTCAGTTATAATTGCCAAGTCATCTGCAAACGCTAAATAAGGGATGTTCAATTTTCCTTTACCTCTTCCTAGTTCAATTGGCTTCCAAAAGCTTTGTTTCCTTAGTGTTACTTCCCACTCTTTCATAACTTTGTCCAAAACTATATTGAATAATAGTGGTGAGATCCCATCTCCTTGTCTTACTCCTGTTTTAATTGAGAATGGTTCCGAAATTTCCCCTCTGAATTTAATTTTTGATTTGGTTTCTGTTAGTGTTTGTTCAATTAGTTTTTGGGTTTTAGTGTCTAGGCCTCGTTCTTCGAGAATGTGACATAGAGACTGTCTGTCTATGGAATCGTATGCCTTTTTGAAATCAACGAATGTGCAGATTACTGGTTTTGACCTGATTGCTTTAATCTTTAAAATAGTTTTAAGGTTGAATATCTGTTCCGGGCATGATCTATTAGGACGAAAGCCTGCTTGGTAGTCTGAAATTGTATGTTCTAGTTGTTCTTGTGCCCTCTTTAGGAGACATGCAGATAGAATTTTGTAGGTAACTGGTAAAAGTGAAATGCCTCTGTAGTTGTTTACGTCTGATCTCTCTCCCTTTTTGTGCAATGGGTGAATTAGTGCACACTTCCACTCCTCTGGGATATTTTCTGTCTGCCAAATTTCTTTGATGATGCTAGTGATCTCTTTTAACGAATTTGGACCAAGGTTTTTCAGTAGTTCAGCTACAATTCCATCTTCTCCCGATGATTTATTATTTTTGAGTTTTCTAATGTGACTATAAATTTCTTCTTGAGATGGTGGTAGTGAAGTCTCATTCGTGTGTTCTGGTTGTAATCTGGGGAATCTTGTTCTTGGTTGTGGGCAATTTAGGAGTTGTGAGAAATATTTAGCTAGTTCTTGGCAATTTTCTTTGTTAGTTAGTGCCAATTTTCCATTCTGTTTCCGGAAGCAGAGATTTTGTGGAGTGTATCCTTTGATTTGATTTGCGAATATTTTATAAAAATCTTGAGTGTTGTGGTTCTTAAAGTTTTCTTCAATTGTGTTTAGCTGTTCATTAAGGTATTTTCTTTTAGTTTGTCTAAGTATTTTAGCTGTTTGTTTTCTCACTTTGAAAAATGTTTGTTGTGTGGTTTCTGATTTGTCACAATTGTAATTTAAAAAGGCTTGTTGTCTCTCTTCTAATGCGTTATCACAATTCGAATTCCACCATGGATGCTTGGATATTTTCTTTAACGGAATCAAATCTCTTGCTTTCTGTATAATTTTCGTTCGGAAATCTTTCCAGTTGTTTGTTGGTTGTTTATCCCATGCTTCTGTAATTTCTGATTCCTTGATATTTTTCAAGTCAAATTTGGGAATTAGTGGTGATTTCCTTTGGCGTTTCCTTTTTGGAGTGAATTTAATTTTAACTCTGGTAAGGTAGTGGTCAGAATCTATATTTATATATATATATATATATATAAGAGCTCTCTTGGTCGATAGTACTATCGAATATATATATATATATATATATATATATATATATATATATATATATATATATGAGCTCTCTTGGTCGATAGTACCGAATAAATACCTTTCCAGTTCAAAACCACAACCAAATATCGTAGAACCAGCTAATTGCATTATGCTTAGACAATCAATAATGCAATTAGCTGGTTCTACGATATTTGGTTGTGGTTTTGAACTGGAAAGGTATTTATTCGGTACTATCGACCAAGAGAGCTCTTATATATATACAAGCAGTATGATTCGTACAAGTAAAATTAATATATATATATATATATATAAGAGCTCTCTTGGTCGATAGTACTATCGAATATATATATATATATATATATATATATATATATATATATATATATATATATATATATATATATATATATATATAAGAGCTCTCTTGGTCGATAGTACCGAATAAATACCTTTCCAGTTCAAAACCACAACCAAATATCGTAGAACCAGCTAATTGCATTATGCTTAGACAATCAATAATGCAATTAGCTGGTTCTACGATATTTGGTTGTGGTTTTGAACTGGAAAGGTATTTATTCGGTAATTGCATTATTGCATTATTGATTGTCTAAGCATAATGCAATTAGCTGGTTCTACGATATTTGGTTGTGGTTTTGAACTGGAAAGGTATTTATTCGGTACTATCGACCAAGAGAGCTCTTATATATATATATATATATATATATATATATATATATATATATATATATATATATATATATATATATATATATTTGATTAAGGAAAGGCAAACCTACGTTTCTACCATTTGTAGACTTAGAGAAGGCTTTTGACAATGTTGACTGGAATACTCTCTTTCAAATTCTAAAGGTGGCAGGGGTAAAATACAGGGAGCGAAAGGCTATTTACAATTTGTACAGAAACCAGATGGCAGTTATAAGAGTCGAGGGACATGAAAGGGAAGCAGTGGTTGGGAAGGGAGTAAGACAGGGTTGTAGCCTCTCCCCGATGTTGTTCAATCTGTATATTGAGCAAGCAGTAAAGGAAACAAAAGAAAAATTCGGAGTAGGTATTAAAATTCATGGAGAAGAAATAAAAACTTTGAGGTTCACCGATGACATTGTAATTCTGTCAGAGGCAGCAAAGGACATGGAAGAGCAGTTGAACGGAATGGACAGTGTCTTGAAAGGAGGATATAAGATGAACATCAACAAAAGCAAAACAAGGATAATGTAATGTAGTCTAATTAAGTCAGGTGATGCTGAGGGAATTAGATTAGGAAATGAGGCACTTAAAGTAGTAAAGGAGTTTTGCTATTTGGGGAGCAAAATAACTGATGATGGTCGAAGTAGAGAGGATATAAAATGTAGGCTGGCAATGGCAAGGAAAGCGTTTCTGAAGAAGAGAAATTTGTTAACATCCAGTATAGATTTAAGTGTCAGGAAGTCATTTCTGAAAGTATTCGTATGGAGTGTAGCCATGTATGGAAGTGAAACATGGACGATAAATAGTTTGGACAAGAAGAGAATAGAAGCTTTCGAAATGTGGTGCTACAGAAGAATGCTGAAGATTAGATGGGTAGATCACATAACTAATGAGGAAGTATTGAATAGGATTGGGGAGAAGAGAAGTTTGTGGCACAACTTGACCAGAAGAAGGGATCGGTTGGTAGGACATGTTCTGAGGCATCAAGGGATCACCAATTTAGTATTGGAGGGCAGCGTGGAGGGTAAAAATCGTAGAGGGAGACCAAGAGATGAATACACTAAGCAGATTCAGAAGGATGTAGGTTGCAGTAGGTACTGGGAGATGAAAAAGCTTGCACAGGATAGAGTAGCATGGAGAGCTGCATCAAACCAGTCTCAGGACTGAAGACCACAACAACAACATAGACAATCACAGAAAAGATTAGAATACGCAGACTACAATTCTATGGACACCTATACAGAATGCCATCACACAGGCTGACCAAACAGATCTTTGACTGGGTAACCACTAGAAACAATAAATGGGTGGCAGAGGTAGAAAACGACCTGAACCAGCTCAACATAACAGCAGACACAATAAACGACTGAATAAAGTTCAGAAACATCATTAAGAAAAGTAAACTACATGAGATACAATGCGACAAACGAACAGGCATAAAAAGGACCGAAGAACGCAAGCAAGATCACAGCCAGAAGATCAAAGAAATATGGGCAACCAAAAAGGCAATCAAGATGAAGCTGAAGACACAAAGCCGATAAGAAGCATGGACAGAGGACAGAGGACCGGAAACAGAAACACAGCGAGCGAATGAGGGAAGTTTGGGCAGCAAGGAAGGCAGCAAAAGGAACTGGCCATGTAGTTTAGTCCAAATGCGCTCTTTAAGGGCAAAACATCAATAATATATATATATATATATATATATTTGTAACACCCCACCCGTCACTTATCTGGTTTTGGCATGTGTTCACCCCAGCTAATTGACTAACAGATCAACAGAGAGTGCAAAACTGCCGCAATATCAGAAAACACAAAGAAAGTATTAAGGCCCTGTGACTCCTGATTGAACTGCGGTGGCAGTGTTGACATTAATTGATTCAGAATTGATCACTTTTAAATAAAAAGGGGTGCACATTGATGTTATATGCAGCTATTGAACACCAGATGCAAATGTTGAACATATTATTAATTAAGAAAGTGACTTGGGATTTCAACTACTTGATTGAAAACAGATGCAGTCAATTATCACAAATTAATTTTAACTCACGACCTTCAATCATCACATTACGTGACTCTCCTACCAGGCAGTGGTAATAAATTGCGTTTGCATGGAGTAGAGCTCGATAACTCAAAAGTAATTCCTATCTACTGACCCAGGCGTAATGCAAAGTGCTAGAAGAATTCTATTGTACACGGCCATGAAATCCTCGTGGAAACTTTGACGATGTGATCCAACAAATTAATCAGTGGCCGAAGCAGGCACAATATCACTGAATACAGCGTGGCAGAGCGGTGTCGTTGTGTGGACGTCAGCCGACCTCGTGGTGCTGCAAGGCGGCACTCGTCTATTCACTCCCAGCTATCTTGCTCAGTACATAGCTGAACCAAAACTTTCTATCTCCAAGTTCAATCGTTCCAACTGCTAAGTCCTAAACAGCAGAGATGCTCACTCTTTCTCAGACAAGCTGAATAAAGAACGCCACATCCCCACTCTAGGCAGGCTGGGAACAGAAGACCTCCACTGAGACTTCTGCCAGTCTGCTCTTCGCCTCTGTTTCCCCTCCAGCAAAATCACTTATGACAATTGCAGCACAAGTTGCATTAATTATGCGTCGCTTCCCACTGCCGACCAATGAATGCTCTGGGAAGTGAACATATTCCCACAAAATTTCCCTTCTTCTTAACTTCTTCTATTTAGCTCCCCCCCAGGCCACCCATCAAGTTTAGCGTCTGCACAAACACCAAGTTTTCCAGAATTCTGACTCCCAGGAGAGTACTTCAAATTCCTTGGTCCTACGTTCCCATCGGAGGCTGGCATATTTCATGCTGTCGCTCTTCACCTGATTTACTTCAGGCTCTGTGGACCGTGAATTCAGCATGAACTTGCTATAGTCACGAACACACATGTTTTGACCTGTGTTGACCGCTCCACCATAGCTTTGTGCGGGTTTCTTGCATGTTTCACAGAAAACGGGATGACGGACATTTATCAACAGGCATACCAGTTCTCCTTCTCTTTCCCAGTACACCAGCATGGAGTCGGGGTCAACCACCGACTCACTGTCACTCATCTTAAGGCAGCTGGAAGCCGCGCACTGTTACTGCTTTCTCAGAGCTTGAGCCGCCCTAAGCTGCCTATTGTTGCTTCCCTTAGCTGCTCCCCCGGCTGGCCACACTCAACTCTAAATGCTTCCCTAGGGTAAACTAGCGTCTAGTAAATCGACTCATTTCCACAAAGTTTTCATGTCGTGTGAATTACTTTAAAACCATCACCCGACATTAATTATTCCACTATGTCCATACTATACCCTCTACAAGATGCATTGTGCCTTGTCAGTCATTTTGTTCAGCCCTACTGTTCGCTCAATGTGAGTTAGGTGATCTTTAATGACTTGATGAAAGAGGCATAGTTCTTGCCATCTTACATAGCCCCTCTCTTCAAGTCAATTTTGTAGTACAGGTGACGACTCCTATGGTGTTACCACCTGTGGTACAAAATTAATATCTCCATAACTGTTATTGTAATCCGTTCGCGCGGTTAGTTACGTGCGATGGATTACCACTGCCTCCTCTCTGATGCAAACTCCTACTCATTCCTAGGGTACCTGCCTTCAGTGACTGGATTTACTGTTAAAGACGTGGTCATTATTTAGTCTAATTTTACTTTAATCTCTGCCAATTCCTGAGACAATTACTAGTCAGAGTACTCAAAAGAAAACTACAATTACATTACAAGGACACACGTCGCAAAGGGCAAATACACATGTTTAAGCACCTCTGTGCTTGTCATTTGAATGGCAAGACCCGCAATTATAACTTAAGGTCCATTCACTCTCAGTTATCCATCCCTACTCGACTTAAATTACTAACAACATACATGATCAATATTCGTGTAACATTTTGTGAAGTTGATAGTGGTTGCTCTCATTCAATTATATGTGAACACCCCTTTCACACTTTATAAATAAAGGTTTTTTTATGTGTCTCACTTTCTCTGGACGTTTATATTGTGTATGGTGTAAGTGTCATCGTTACACAATTCAACAAGGTCTGACCCAGTCCAGTGTCTGGGTTTGTGTACACACATATATACATATCTATAAAACACACCCAAAATAACAAGAATCATTGCATATTGAGCAACCACTGTTGTGTATTTGTAACAAGGTGTAAGTATGAAATCTTATTCTAACACAAAGAGACGTGGCATGACAAATATATGATGTTTTAACAAATGGCACATTTATAAAATCATAACCTTCTTATAACATAATTCATAAACAGAACAAATGATTACTTTCATTGAGGCGCATGTTATTCATTTGAATCCACACTGACACATGTTTCTTGCAGGAACAGAAGTGACATTAGTTCTGACTAGCAAGTTGAGGGATGACTAACGGCTGAGAAGAGAGCAACGTCGATTACGGAGATGGCGCCACAGGCGCCCGCATCTTCTTGAGGCAGGATGGCTCTCACCTAAGAGCTCGTTGTTGACATCTTGTCCGACAGGCACAAGACCCCATCGGTGCACCTATGATCGGTGACCTCTCGCGGCTCAGCCACAGGTCATTGCTCCTTCTATAGACGTTTTAGGGCAAGGGAGGGACCGTGATAAGACCAGAGCCTATTTTTTGCTCAGGCCCTCAAAGTTGGTGTCATTAGGCACAAAAGGTCAGCTGGGCTGTCGCTCCACCTGACGTGGCGAGCTACAAATATAGAAACTGTCTTGGACCTCTTCATTGCTGCCCCTGATCCGCACTGTGTACAGAGACCAGGACCGACCTCTTTGTCGTACACAGAGGTGCTGGATCTCACCTCTCTTGGCTGCTGAGTTGACCACCGGCCCGTCGATTCAGGGCGTGGTCTGCATTTCATCATCATTGTCAGCTGTGTGCTCCCCTTATTGCTGTCGTCCTCGTTCCTTGTCAGCTCGTGTGTGGTGCGCCAGGTGTCGTAGCATCAACTCCCTCTCGCTCAGTTACGCCACCATAACAAACTAAGATAACTAATTTTCGTACATGGAAAGTGCTGATGTTTAACCATCAGTACCATACATTTTTTTATACATAAACATAAAAATGTACAAGACAACTTGCTTCACAGTCATTCACACACACACAATCAAGGGATAGGGAATCAAGATTATCTGAACAGGATCCCATCACCATTTCTGACTACCAATTCCTACGACTAACACGGTGTTGGCCAACCTGACTACATATCTACTATTTACTACTTTGTATTTCTAATCTTGTTTTTTCTTCTGAATTCCCTATGTGGCAGACGTCCCTCTTATTGTGCCTGCGAACATGTATAAAACACAACAAACATAGACATGTGTCAATCTTACCAAGATTTTTTTTGTTGGAAGTTTGGATAGCCTTTATCGTGTTCTATTGCGACACATCTTCTCTCCTCTATTTTCTTCCCGTTTTCTCCTTTTGTCACGAATGGTTTTATAAGGCCTGTGAACATGTTTCGGATTAGCAATGTCATAATGGCACAACACAAATATAGCTCACTGCTAACACTCGCACCCTGCCCCCTCCATATCTCTGGACATCATAATTTCTTGTTTGATCCTTTCTTGAGTTTATTTAGACCAATACTTGCCCAAGAAGGCATATTTTAATTCTTCGAACGAGACGCTCGTCTTCGCTACACTTCTCATGTACTCATGTACTCTACTTTTTTTAACATAGAGAGGCGAGATATCTTTATTAATAATAAAAACACAAAATATAGGCACATATAAACGAGACATTCTACCACTAAGATCAGTACATACACAACAAATAAGACTTTAGAAAAAATCCTTATTCTAAGCCTATATTTACTACGTCCGCGCTCTGGTCTAGTCATTCGTAATCCTGCCCGTTAAGGTGTGATGGACCAGGCTTCGGAGGGCGGACTTCGACCTCTTCCTGGTTGTTATTTTGGTAACCATTATTCCTGTTCCTTCCCGATTGCTGATTATCACCCCAAGTCCTTTGTAATTTATTATGTTGCACTGGAGAGTGTCGCTCATCTTCCGTGTACCTTCTTTTCGAGTTGCCATTACTCTTATCTTGATTGTGGCCGTTGTAGTTCGGCACTGGCCTACTATCCTACTGAGGTCCATTATTGCGACGGTTGTTATTTTGTTCACGCTGGCGGCGTTTCTCCCGCGCCTGTTCCTCTTGAAATGCGAATTTCAATTCGCGCAAAATGCCCTTAAATACCTTAGTATCACTACCACAACGACAGGCAAGTGATTGTTGATACCAGGTGGGAAGTTTCATGTAGCATAATCTGATGATTTCCGCACCGCTACATGGGTTACCTAGGTACTGGTTCCTTATTGTCATATTTCCAAAAAATTTAACGGACTCCGGCACCCTGCCCCCTCCATATCTCTGGACATCATAATTTCTTGTTTGATCCTTTCTTGAGTTTATTTAGACCAATACTTGCCCAAGAAGGCATATTTGAATTCTTCGAACGAGACGCTCGTCTTCGCTACACTTCTCATGTACTCAGCGGTCGCGCCCTCCATATGGGAGCACACAAAATCCAGCTGGTACATCAATGGCCAGTGTGGGGGCAAAGATAACTCGAATTGTCCCATAAAAGTTTTTGGATGCAAGCCATTACCTTCGTCCTTGTAGTGATGGAACTTTCGGACTGATACAGAATGCTTGTAGTCAATCCGGTCATCATTCCAGTTATCATTTCGCCCATTCTTACGATTCGTATGAACTTCGGGACGTGGACTAATTCGTTCCGACACGCTATCGTCATCTCTCCCCCTCTGTATGTTCGACAGTTGTTCGGTACATCTAATTAGCCGACAGCAGTTGTGCTCACTGGACTGCTGTGTGCTGTCCGTGTTTACCTCAGTCGTTGCCTCAGAGCTGTGAATGAAGGTGTGGCTCCCGTTGCTTATAGTGTCAAATTTGTCACACCGTGAAGCGGTTATCTGTGTTCCTGCAAGTGACAATTCAGTCGACGCAGTAATTACACCCTTCTCCTTTCTTGATGTCTCTGTAATGAGACGTTTTACCTCGTCCTCTAAATTCCCTTTTAATATCGCCACCTCCTCTTTCAACATCTCGTTAGGCCCTATGTCCGGTTGCTCTTGTTGCTTTTCTTCGACACGTTTTATCCGTCATTGTAGCCTTGATAACATGACCTTTCCTACTTTTGCCGTGCTTTGCGTGGAGTCCCGAGTTTCTCTCGCTATTTTCCTTGCACCTTTCGCTATTAATTTCGCTTCAATTGCCGTTCGTTTGATGATGGCAATCTCTTACTCTATTTTGACGCCGAGATTCTTTACCTCTTCTTTTACTTCCCTATGAACTTCTGTGAGCCTATAGTTCAGCTCCGAATTCGCCTTTTTAATTTCGGCATTAAGGTTGGCGCTCTGCTCTAAGTTCACTGTTTGCTTCTGCTGCAACAGGTCCGTAATGTTTTTGATAGTAGCCGCATTGTGATCCTCGTTCTTTTGTGGTTGAAAATGCGACTTTTCTCCTCTGTTCTGAGGAACCCTTAGATATCTAGACTAGAACCGTCTCCGCACCCCCGTCGGATCACTTGTGAATGAATCGTTTGATAATTGTCGGACACCGTTTTGTTCCATCACACTCTGGCTTCTTGCGCTGGATCTTCCATACTTGTTGATTAATCCTGTACTCCCTGCGTCCCCCGAGCCTTCAGTATCACTGCCTGAATCAACGACCTTGCTATTCAGCGGACTAAACCAGTCGTGAGACGCAGTTTCAGGAAGTTGCAACTCGCGTTCGTCACGCTCATCGGTAGAGCTTTCCCTACTATCACGCATGTTGTCTGCACTCTAGGCAAGCTGGGAACAGAAGACTTCCACTGAGACTTCTGCCAGTCCACTCTTCACTTTGGTTTCCCCTCCAGCAAAATCACTTACGCCAATTGCAGCACAAGTTACGTTAATTATGCATCACTTCCCAGCACCGACCAGTGCATGCTCTGGGAAGTGAACAAATTCCCACAAAATTTCCCTTCCTCTCAACTTCTTCTATTTAGCTCCCCCAAGGCCACCCATCAAGTTTAGCGTCTGCACAAACACCAAGTTTTCCGGAGTTCTGACTCCCAGGAGAGTACTTCAAATTCCTTGGTCCTACGTTCCCATCAGAGGCTGGCGTAGTTCATGCTGTCGCTCTTCACCTGATTTTACTTCAGGCTCTGTGGACCGTGAATTCAGTGTGAACTTGCTATAGTCACGAACACACATATTTTGACCTCTGTTGACCGCTCCACCGTAGCTTTGCGCAGCTTTCTCGCATGTTTTACAGAAAACAGGACGACGGACATTTATCAACAGGCATACAAGTTCTCCATCTGTTTCCTGGTACACCAGCATGGAGTTGGGGTCAACCACTGACTCACTGTCAATCATCTTAAGGCAGCTGGAGGCCGCACACTGTTACTGCTTTCTCAGAGCTTGAGCCGCCCTAAGCTGCCTATTGTCGTTTTCCTTAGCTGCTCCCCGACCGACCACGCTCAACTCTAAATGCTTCCCTGGGGTAAACTAGCGTCCAGTAAATTGACTCGTTTCCACAAAGTTTTCATGTCGTGTGAATTACTTTAAAACCATCACCCAACATTAATTATTCCACTACGTCCATACTGTACCCTCTACAAGATGCATTGTGCCTTGTCAGTCATTTTGTTCAGCCCTACTGTTCGCTCAACGTGAGTTAGGTGATCTTTAATGACTTGAAGTAAGGGGCATATTTCTTGCCATCTTACAACATATATAAGAGTTGAACATTTCTGGTACACCTTTGCTTAGCGAGGTCCGCTGTCGTCTACTAGAGTTACACATTGGAAGATTTAATTTGTGGCTGTGAGTGCAGAGGTCGAGTATCTGATTTTGTACCCAAGGTATACTATATGGTATAACGTTTTTCACTGAAGCTAAGATCGTACAAACCTTGTAGATTTTTGATAGATTCGCTATTAATTTCATTATTATAGTGTTCCCATAGCTAATACTAGCCCGTGAAACCACAAATAGTACCTGAAGCAAATTTGTAGTGTACAACATCTCTGTAGTGAAACGTAGGCCTAGTGTGGGCTGTACCGAGAGAATTTCAACGTCCAAGTAAAAGTGTCTATGCTGTGATCTGGACAGACGATATTTCCAATACAGACGTTTACACCAGCTGGTTATCTCAGGCATGGTCTTAAACCATGAAGTCAAGTGACGTACTTCCGCAACAGAGCTAATATAGCAGTCTTTTGCTAGTTGAGTGCCACTTGTAAGTAGGCTGTTTAGGTTTTTATGTTGGTAACGCCACATAGCGCTCTATATAAAAATCACGGACTGTGCTGTGTGAAGTCTGTGGCTGGTTTGCATTGCTGAAATATTTGCTATTGTACTGTTGGGTAGTTGGGTGTGAACAGCGCGTAGCGTTGCCCTGTTGGAGGTGAGGCGCCAGCAGTGGTGGATGTGGGGAGAGAGGTGGCAGAAATTTGAGAGCGGACGATCTGGGCGTGAAGCCATCAGAAACAGTAAATTTGTAATACTGTATATGCCGGCTGGTGTGGCCGAGCGGTTATAGGTGCTTCAGTCTGAAACCGCGCGACTGCTACAGTAGCAGGTTCGGATCCTGCCTCGGGAATGGATGTGTGTGATGTCCTTAGGTTAGTTAGGTTTAAGTAGTTCTAAGTTCTAGGGGACTGATGACCTCAGATGTAAAGTCCCATAGTGCTCAGAGCCATTTGAACCATTTGTAATACCGATACATATATGATGACTTTTGAACACTATTAAGGTAAGTAAATGGATTGTTCTCTATCAAAATCTTTCATTTGTTAACTATGCCTATCAGTAGTTAGAACCTTCAGTAGTTAGAATCTTTTGTTCAGCTGGCAGTATTGGCGCTCGCTCTATTGCAGTAGTTCCAGTAACGAAGATTTTTCTGAGGTAAGTGATTCATGAAAGGTATAGGTTATTGTTAGTCACGGCCATTCTTTCGTAGGGATTATTGAAAGTCAGAATGCGTTGCGCTAAAAAAATATTGTGTGTTAGTTTAATGATGACCAGAACAAGTAAAGAGAGAAATGTCTGAGTACGTTCACTTTTGCTCAGCTGTTTGAAAATCATATAACGTAAGAGGTTTATCAGCACAGTAATTCATTAATTTTTCTAAGGGGATGTTTCACACTGAGTGAAACTAAGGTGTTGCTTTCTGCTGTGCGATGTTGCTCTCCCACTACGAGACGCTGTGCCTCTGTAGTGTCTAATCGTTTCTTTGTTCCTACGATGGTGGCCGTGTCTGCACGGCGGCACAGTACAAGATGAAACATACGTTTGTCAGATTTATCTTTAGATTTATATTACGCAGGAGAAAGAGATGTGAGTGCGAAAATAAACTCCGTCTTCCGGGATCTCTAAGTAGATAGTACATTAAACTCTAATCTTTCTATCGTCTCTTATATTTCCAGAGACGTTGATCCCTGAATTCTGATTTTTTTTTTTGCATATGTTTGTGAGAGAGGATAATATAGTGGATAGTTAGCTTAAAGCTCGCTCGCACACATACATACAGTCATACACACACGCGCACACACACACACACACACACACACACACACACACACACACACACACACACACACACAGAGAGAGAGAGAGAGAGAGAGAGAGAGAGAGAGAGAGAGAGAGAGAGAGAGAGGGGCAACTACAGAGTCAGAAGATACACTTCATAAACACGTCAAATCACTTCGACGATTCGTCTGATTTCGTCAAGTATGAATACAGCTGTAGTTGTGATGCTATGGCGCTTCATATTTTTCATAGAAAGTAGTTACCTACATTTAGGAATTCAGTACGATGAATACGCACACGTGTATCCAATTCAGATAACTTAAACAATTTCACAGCATGTTAACATAAACTACGACGTATTTACCTCTGCAGTGGATCACACAGTGAGTAATTGTGCTGCCATTATGTGATACTGGATTACTGAACGAAGGATGCAGGCGCTGAGTTACTTTCAGAAGAGTCTACATCTACAGCTGTATCCGGCAGATCATTACACAATGTACTGCGGAAGATCTATGGCGTGGGAGAATCATCTTCAACCATTCCTCTTCATTTCGCAAATGATACAAGATAAGGAAGATAGTCGGTACATTAATATTATTCTTGACTCGTTCTGGAAAGTGGGCTCCCTTAGTTTGGAGTTTACAGTGCATCACATTGATCAGATATTAAGAGGCGCACATAGCATTTAGAGTAATTGATACATTGGTAAAAGAAAAGCAAGATGTCGGAAAAATTTTAACTATTATTTCTGAACTGCTACTCAAAAATGAGATCGTCAGGTTCGTTGGATTGTACTAATGAATATATGTAGCCAGCTCTTACAAATAACTTCAGTAATATGAATATTATTATCATTAGACCAGTAGAAATAACTACCACAAAATTTCTAGTGGTTATGTCGAAATTTCTACAAAGTTAATTACATCATGTTCTTTTGAAAGGAGTAATGTATTAAAATATTTGTATAACCACGCATTTAGCAGTGGAACAGTTCCGAATGACTGAAATATGCTGATGTTAAGCCTTTGTATAAGAAAGGAGATATCGAAGTACCATAAAATTTTCGTCGAATTCCGCATTTGCCAGGATTCTCGAAATTTTCTGAAAATGTAAAATACTAACGGCTTCATATTTCTCTGATTATAAACAATATTGGAACGTGACGTTTTAGGTTAGGTTTTACCATGACTGTAATTGATTTCGAATAAAAGAAGCTTTCTGTTAACAGTCTTACAGTGACTGGTAACAATAATCTTCTTGTTTCATTCGATTATCAAAGTCACTGTTCAGATTCTAAAGGGTTTCAGTACTGGTAAGGCTATTTAAACATACTGTGTAAATAGAGAATGTACTTAATTCATAAGACAACAACTTGCATGCTACTGGTACACTCTGTTATCTCTCAAAGGCATTTGACTATGTGAATGACAATATTTTTTTAAAGTAAATTAAGATTTTCCGTATGTCAGGAAACGCTGCAAAACGTTTAAAATCGTGTCACTCTGATAATAAACAAATGGTGTCAGGAGAAAGGAGCCGTGTATTAAATTATCCAGCGTCGTCGAACTGGAAACTAATTACATGCAGTGTCCTGCTTTACTAATTACATGTGATGTCCTTACTTTTTCTTGTATATATCAGTTATCCTTAATCAATAAAATTATATAATGCTAAATTTTTATTATTTGCTGATGAGAAAGACATTACAATAAATAGCAAATCATGTGAAGTTTCAGAAACATTAGTTCATGAAATTTTTATGGAGATTAATAAATGGGTCCTACCAACTATTTGACCCTTAACTATGAAAGAACACACTATACACATTTAAAAACTTTAATACGTACCCCTCTTCTATATGCTTAAAATGTGACACAAACGGACAGGACAGGTTGACAGCGTTCTTTTGATTAGAAATTGATTGTAAACTCAACTGTTGGGGCATACTACAGAACTACTGAAACTCCTAAACAGATTAGTATTTTTGAACTCCTAAATAGATCATGAATTTTTGAGTTGTTGATATTATCAAACATAGATGATGTAAAAAAATTGCTAATTTTCTTAGCTTACTTTTATGTATTACGGAATCAAACCACCCTAAAGCTTTCCGAGTCCAGAAGCGTGAAATACGAATTATTTGTTATGTGATCTCAAGAACGTCCTGCTGCTGCCTCGAAATTTTAAGTCCACGCACGGAGAGCTTCAAGCAGAGAAAAAATATATATCTTACATTGTTCTGCGGGGAAGTAATGTTACATAATTAAGAAAGTAAGTGTCGGGAGGGTTTGAAAATGATCTGCCTTAAGATATCGTACGAAAAGTGGGAGTGCCAATTAGCTTTAGCTTTTCATTAGTAAGACATCGAGTTTCAAATATCAAACGAGGCAGAGTATAACTTGTTTTAAAGCCAAGCACACCAGTACTTTTAATACACCGAAATGTACAGTTTTTATAATCGTACACGCCCATTTTCCCTACGACATCCGTCGGCACACCACTTTCGAATCTAGTCACCTTTTACATTTTTAATACCTTGACGTAGCTTCAGGACAGCGCCTCGTAAGATCTGTGTTAGAGGAAATGTACGAGGATCGTTCAATAAGCAACACAACAAATTTTTTCTCAAACCCGTTTGGTTCTATTCGGGATTTCAGTACACCATATTATTCTCCAATCTTTTGGCTACAAAACCCTGTTTTTCCCCATAATCTCCGTCCAATGCGGCGTCATTACGCCGCCATACTTGGAGGGTCTGCGAGCGCGCATGATACGAATGTGCTCGTCGAAGTGGGAGCTAACGTCTTTCTGCATCAGTAACCTAGCCATCATCCGCGGAGTGCATCCTTCATTGCGCCAAACAGGTGGAAGTGGGAAGGCGCGAGATCCGGGCTGCAGGCTGGTTGAAGAAGAACAGTACAATGACATTTAGTTATCACCTCTACGGGGTGCAGACTTGTTTGAAGCCTTGCGTTGTCGTGGAGAATGAGAAGTTTGTTTTCATTTTTGAGGAGACAAACACGCTGAAATCGTTTGTCCGGATTCCTGTGGATAGACCAACACTCTTCTGAGTTGATTGTTACACCGTGAGGCAGGACACCAAACAGAGTAAGTAGATCATAATACCAGAAGACCGTTGCCATGGCTTTATCAGTAGAGACTGCGGCTTTGAGCTTCTTCTTCGGTGGGGAGACAGTGTTGTGCTACTTCATGGACCGCCATTTTGTTTCTGGTTCGAAGCGACGAACCTGTTTTTCATCGTCTGTGACGATGTTCGACAAAAAATTGTCACGATCAGCATCGTATCGTGCAAACAACTCTGCACTGATGTTCCTTAGTTGCTCTTTATCGTCTTCTGTTAGGCAACGAAGAACCCAGCGGGCACACACCTTTCAGAACACCAACTAGTGGACAAGTGTATCAGCACTCCCAACAGAGACGTCCAGTTGTGCAGTTTGACTGTCAGCCGGTCACCGCGCGTTCGGACAGTGCAGGAGTCACGTCTGTGTGCGACCGGGGGGCACGCGGGAGATAAGAGAGGTTTGTGCGACCTTGTTACGATGATGACTGACGCCAGACCCAACGACTCACCGTGATTTTGTTCACTGCCAGCTCTCCGTAGAAATCCTTGCAATGCCTACGAATATCTGCTAGGCCTTGGTTTCCCGCCAAACGAAAATCGATGACAGTTCTCTGCCTGGAACGCACCTCCACTTCAGTCGCCATTTTGAAAGCTACGCATAGCACCGCCACCTATCGTAACTTCATGATACTACAGCAGCTGAAGCGGGAATATTTCACGATATCGCGCAACAAATTCCGCATTCTTTCAAACCAAAATTGGCCTAGAAAAAATTATGTTGCATTAGTTACTGAACGCCACCCGTACTTGACAAAGCAGCTACCGTTACTGTTGAGCACGACAGACGATCAAGATTCCGTTTCTGTAGAATTTTGGAGCAAACTGTATTGGTAAAGCAGACGTCGCTAACTGAGAAGTCGTGTCGTATTCGACCACATTTAGTTTACATTGTTTAGCAAACCTTAGCACAATGGGGTTTTAGTTCCGCGTATAGATTTATTACGCTTGTTAAAGTTTATGCCGGAAATAGAGTGGTTACTATTGGTGTAACTTGATGTGGACACTGTATCACCCATATCATACCTTGGTTCTCTTTTTGTGTGGAGAGATCGCCATTATCCAATCACACACCCTCGCCGCTTCCTGCTGGGCGGATACCGTTAGAAAAATCGGTGATTGTGCGGAGCCGTCCAGCAGCAGGCGCGCTATCTGGCGACGCCTGCCCATCAGCCGCGCCTGTATCAGGCTGGCTGGGGCAGTCGAGTGGCGCCGCTTATCTCGTCGCGCACCGTGCGCTTCGATTAGCCGGCCGCGCTGCCACCTAGCGTTGTGCCGGCGGGCGCTACACACGTGCCGGCCTCGCCCCGGCTCATCTGGGGCTCTCCCCTGCTCCGGAGCGACGAACAAAGCCTCGCTGAACCACAAGTGGGGAGAACATTTCACAAATATGTGAAAGGGTGGCGTACTGTCGTTAGAACCACCGCAGAATTCAATTACACTGATCGTCGTAACACGAGCTATATCCACAATGACAAGGCAGACTGCGATCTTTGTCGGGGGGCAAGTAGTTTGCACCACACTGAACCGTGGATTTCTTTTCAAAGACAGATTTAAAATTATAATCAGACAGCACCCTCTATATATCAGGTTACAATTTATTCAGATGCAGAAAGAAATTTTTGACTGTATGAGCTTTCGGGCTGAGAACCTTGCCGCTCCCTTCTGACACGGCCGTAGTCATGACCGCTCACAACAACCTCTGAAAGACTACACTGGTGCGAATCTGCAACACACCAGATTACTTTAAACTAAAAGTTTTAACAATTCACACTACTATACACTCCGTAGGAGGGATGGAAATGGTACAAAACACTAAAATTAAAAAATTAACTTCCCACCGAAGGTGCAACTTGATTTTAACTTCTAAGAAAAGTCTTACGGTAGAGGGGTGGCAACTCTGTATACTAAAATGACCATTTAAATAAAAGCCCATGAAATTCAATCTTACATAAAATTATACAAGGTTGGACAAACGAGTCCACATGTTCTACAGTACACATATACCGCTTCTCAGGAGGATAGGCAAGATGAAAACATATTTCAGGAATTAGGCCGTTACACTCCAACCAATAAATTCGTTAACAGACCGAATCCGACAAACATGACAGAGGCAGCTCCGAACGACAGACATACTAGTACTCCGACCGACAATCTGACCAATTTCCAACCGTCAGATCCAACTGCACAAACAACAGAGAATATCGGCCGATGTCGAGTAAACCAAGATACCTACACCTTCTAACTCGGCCTCACCAAGATCTAGGCATCAAACACCACTCAAGACAAGTTTAAAAGAATATAGAAAACACAGGCCACAACTGTCAAATCACTACGGAAGAATGCTGCGGGTTCTAGACAACACCACTTGTTATCACACGCGTGAACGGCTGAGGAAACAACAATCCACAAATGATGAACAAATCGTAACAGTCGAGATTTAAAAGAAGTAACTAATTACGCAACATGAAGATCCTGCTCCGGAGGAAAGCGAAAATTCGCAATCGCAGCTAGCGCCTCCAAATGCAACAGCGCGTGCCCGCCGCCAAAAGCCCCGGCCTGGCTTCGAGCTGTGGAGACTACGTCGCTGCTCAGGAACAACGAAACAACCAGGTCCAACCACATCCCGACTTGGAAAATGGAGTTCATTCTGAGGATCCAAGACATCGTCGATTAAGACGAACCACCGGGCAAACGACCAACGACAGCCCGCTTTCTCCGACAGCGGTCCCAGCGAATACTAACACCATACGGACCCGACTGTTGCTGGCTGCCAACTCTTCCCGGCTGATACTGGTGTCAGTGCTCAGCAGACCACATGTCGCCACCCGACGACCAGCCGACCGATCGACCAACGACCTTCCGTCTGCGTCGACCACGGTCCCAGCGCGTACCTGCACCGTGCGGACCTGCCTGCTGCTGATTGCCAACTCGTCCAACAGCGGAGTAACGACGAACCCGACTCAGTCCACAACCCAAATGTGACTGAGACTTAGGGCCGACTGACTAACATGCGAGTGTCTGCCTTCCGACTGCCTCTGTCGACTCACTGTACCGACTCCCAGACTGACTCCGACTGACTAAACAGAACCACTGGCGAGCTCATAGCGCCACTTAAATACACGTGAACAGGCAACCTTTCCCCTTTCCCACCAGAGGCGCCACCGCCAGAAACGGAGGGCAACTGCTTCACACTACGCGCTGCGGCGCGCTCTTCAAAACAGCAATTTTTACCACGGACGGAATTATGACACTTCCGACTTTGACGGACACAGAATTTGCATACCCTTTGTCTTCTCCACTGTCTTATCAACGTACGCTGTCCTTCGTTTCTCTCCTCGATCTTAACGCTCTTGTTTGAACAACATGGCAGAAACATCCGTTCCCTTCAGAGAAAAATTCGTTCTGTTCCAATCGTTCAGCTACTTTCTCGAAATCATTCTCAGTAGCAGGTACCCGACTCTGTAATAATGTTCCACATTATACACTAGACCTTATGTTTATAAAAAGGCAAAAGTTCAGAAGCAATTATCTGCAACATGCCACGATAAGAGGACGTGTAGAACAATGGTACCATAATAAGTTATTTACATAGCAGAGAGGGGACGTCCGCATACGCCCAACAACGCCATCTTTGGTGTGACCACCGGCCGGAGTGCCCGAGCGGTTCTAGGTGCTACAGTCTCGAACCGCGCGGCCGCTACTATCGCAGGTTCGAATCCTGCCTCGGGCATGGATGTGTGTGATGTCCTTCGGTTGGTTAGGTTTAAGTAGTTCTCAGTTATAAGGGACTGATGACCTTAGCAGTTAAGTCCCATAATGCTCAGAGCTATTTGAACCATTTTCTTTGGTGTGACCAGGCAGGTCAGCGTTATGCAGTGCTGAGTCTGTGGGGAGCCATACGACGAAGATGTGAAGTGGAAACGTGTAACCAAGTGCCATTAAGCCTTTCCGACATCACAAGATGGAATACCAGCATGTCAGTGCGATCTAACGGGGCACTATGATTGGTCTCCAGGAGGCGGATCTGTCGTTCTGTGACACTGAATCTCGTATATGGCGCTACTTCAACAATGAGGGATATGTGGAGCCAGTGGAGAGAATACGGCCGTCCGTACACAGTGCCGATACTGCTACTGGAGTCGACAGTGGCGTGCCGAGTGGCAAAATGTATGTATGTACGCTGTTTAGGTTTTTATGTTGGTAACACCTCGTAGCGCTCTCTATTAAAGTCGCTGACTGCGCTGTGTACAGTCTGTGGCTGGTTGGACTCGTTGCTGGAAGTTATTCGCTAGTGTGCAGTGTTGGGCAGTTGGATGTGAACAGCCCGTAGCGCTGGGCAGTTGGAGGTGAGCCGCTACCAGTGGTGGATGTGGGGAGAGAGATGCCAGAGTTTTGAGATGTTAACATGACCGGACAATCTGGACGTGAATCCGTCAAAAAAAGAAATTTGTTAAATGGTTGTCACCAATGTATATAATGACTTTTAAACACTATTAAGGTAAATATATTGTTTGTTCTCTATCAAAATATTTCATTTGCTAACTATATGCCTATCAGTAGTTAGTGCCTTCAGTAGCTAGAATCTTGTATTTAGCTGGCAGGATTGGCTCTCGTTGTGTTGCAGTAGTTCGAGTAATTAAGATTTTTGTGAGGTATGTGATTCATGAAAGGTATAGGTTATTCTTAGTCACGGCCATTCTTTTGTAGGGATTATTGAAAGTCAGTTTGCGTTGCGCTAAAAAAATATTGTGTGTCAGTTTAGTGATGATCAGAATAAGTAAAGAGAGAAATGTCTCAGTATGTTCAGTTTCACTCTGGAGTTTGAAAATGAAGTAACATAGAAATTGTTAAGGCTTTCGTGGCCACTTGTTGACAAACTGCCTATTGGCTTCTGTCTCGGGTTCTTCGGCCGACGTTCATCTAATGATTTTTCTGACGTTTCGCCAGCACGAGTGGCTGGCATTGTCAAAGCTTGACCCTCCATTGCCCAGTTCACCACCGGCAATGGAGGGTGAAGCTTTGACAATGCCAGCCACTCATGCTGGCGAAACGTCAGAAAAATCATTAGATGAACGTCGGCCGAAGAACCCGAGACAGAAGCAAAAAATGGTTCAAATGGCTCTGAGCACTATGGGACTCAACATCTGTGGTCATAAGTCCCCTAGAACTTAGAACTAGTTAAACCTAACTAACCTAAGGACATCACACACATCCATGCCCGAGGCAGGATTCGAACCTGCGACCGTAGCGGTCACGCGGTTCCAGACTGAAGCGCCTTTAACCGCACGGCCACACCGGCCGGCGAGACAGAAGCCAATAGGCAGTTTGTCAAGTAACATAGAAGTTTTAACAGCACAGTCTTTCTTTACATTCAAAGGGGAAGTGTCATGTAGTGATTTCGGACGAGTCCGCTTCAAACTATCCTACGGTGATGGCCGCATACGCATTCAATGCCGCCATGATGAAAGCAGTCAGACAATTGTTCAGCGGTGTAGTGAACAAACACCAAGTGTGATGTTCTACGTATAACACGTGATCTCACCTCCTACGTCTTCAGGGGAATCCGAACAGGAACTGTTGCGTCAGGGAGCTTTTACAGCCTGAAACACTGTCCCTCCTCCAAGCGTTCCACTTGCCATATTTCAGCAGGACAACACACGGCAGTATGTAGTGAGCAATGTTCTAGCCTTCTTCGCAGAACGATGGGTACCACTGCTTCGCTGGCCTGCCCGTTTGACATGTCGTCCATTGAACATGTCTGGGATATGGTCGCTCGGCAGATTGTTCTTAGCTCCTCTTGCACCCGTAGTTGAAAGTTTGTGGATGCGCCTACGAGAATATTCCCTAGCACCATGTTGAGGCGCTCATCGATTCCAACCCACGACGTCGCGCGTCTCTCATTGCAGCACGTGGTGGCGCTACTCTGTACTGAATTTCCACAGTCACAGTGCATGTGCAGGTCTGTAATCCTAAACATCAGTGTAGTGACATCTCTCTGATCTGTGAAACAAATTTAACTGTGGTTACTTACCTCGGTCTTCGTGTTTCACCTTTTGCAAACAGTAGCTTACCAGAGAACTGAATAAGAAATCCAGCTTCGAAACACAGTTAATGACATATCTGCTGAAGCAACAATAATGATTACCACTACGCCTCGTTAAATATGGATTCTTAAATTTCTTCCCCCCCCCCCCCCCCCCAACTCGCTGTCTGAAACGCTGGTGCGATATGAGAGAGGACCTGATGACCCTAATCAGATCAGTTAGAGAATACATGTATATGTACTACACTGACAGAAACAGTACGTGTTAGTATGGAGTTCGTCTCCTGTGGTTGTGAATACAAACATCCAGACAACACGACACGGAGTTATACAAGTATCGGATGTAGACCTGTGATTATTCTGTGCCGCTTGTACGTGAGCCCGCATTTCCCGTAAGTTGGTGATTAGGGGTAGAACCCTGATGGCTTGCACCATGGCCACCTACAGGTTCACGGTCGGTGGGGGATGAGGAGATAAGACAGAGTATCTACAGCTGGAAGGCACCCTCGGATGGTAACAGCAGTACAAGAACGAATTTTCTCCTGTTGAAATAGTGCATGGGCGTGGGGATGGTAGAGCCATCAGCTGTAGGACGATCTCCACCTACCATGGAGCTGTCATAGAGTCCATTAAAAACATTACCGGTGAACGGACACCATAGGATAGCACTTCCCACACAATCAGAACTGGCTAGCGGGAAGAATCGTGTGTGATTAGAAATTGCAATTCGGGTGACCACCATTGCGCCTCCAGACATGTGCCGGGTTCTAGTCGAATCGAAGGCAGAAGCGGGACTTGTCAAGAAAGACCACCCGCAGCCAGTCTGCTGGACCCCATTCGTTGCCGCCACCAGGCAAGTCGGGCGCGACACTGTGGGGGAGGGAGTAGCGGGCATTGTAACGGTCAGCGTGCGGCGAGCCCTGCGTCTTGTAGCTGTGTATCAATGGCATGAGCACTTACGGGATATTGCATTCAAATATGAGTATATATGTATCACATACAAATTAAGACGAATATTCTTAATTTGTATTGTGTAAACTAATGTCTTAGTTTGAATTATTTGAGGTAATAATTAAAAAATTCTACGATGTAGAGGATATTCAATGTATCACAACTGAATGTATTATATTATCTGTTTTAAACACGCTGAAGGGCAGGCTACCAGCAGTAAATAAATACATAAATAATAAAAATAACTGAAGAATATTCACATTACTATAAGTACGTGAGGTGTAAAGTGACATCACTGTGTAACATCTATTTTTGACCTATTTTGTATCAGTATTGATATTTCAACGCCAGTTTGTAGTATTGCTTATGTAGAATGTTCTATCTGTAACGGAAATTCTTTGATTTTCTGTACATACTTTTGAAAGATGTTGTTTAAATTATGTTTGTGGATTAAATAACTAATGGAATGATTATTATGTAATGTGCGGTAAATGACTTGGTCCATAGATAAGGAACGTAGGGTTGAATGTCAAAGATGTAGGAAAGCCCCTTAGCTACGGAAGTAGCCTGGCAGAGTAGAAAAGGTGTGGTTGGCGCGCAAGTGGCAACTCGTCCTTTGTAACGGGTAAGGAGTCTTGGCTGAGAAATATTTTGGTTAACATCTCGTTAGCCGTAGCGGATCACTGTGGCTCATATTCCTGGAGTTTTGAGGCCAGAAGAGCTTAAGGACAGTATTTATGGGTCTCGGATGCTGCTTTTTGTGATACCATAATCATGGAATGATTTTTGGCAGTATAAAAATATAATTCCGGCGCCAAGAAGATCAGTAATAGAGCGACGCCAACTGTACTGCTATGACTGCATCGCCGCCAGGTTAATAGCCACTGCAAATTACGCCACCGGTACCACCAACCTTCCACGAAACTGTTTATATTTGGCACTCTGTAAACGGACCAGGTGTTTGAGAAATTTGGTTGATTTTATAATAATAATTGTGGTGTTGCTAAAAACTCTATCTTAAACCCGTGATTATCCAATTCACAAACCTGGACAGGACTCATATCCTAGTGAATTTACTTCCAAGTGTCCTGGTTTATTATGAGAAAGAGATTGAATTTGAATTTAATGTTGTGTTGTCATTTGCTCAGCCAATTATACTTTTGAGTAGGTCTAAAGACTGTTTGTGAAAGCACATTTGTTATTTAACGAGTGATAGTTTGTTGTGCTTTACTTAATTAATAATTAAGTGTAAAAACACTTACCGTTTCTCATAATTGGTTTTATAAACTGTTACAGATAGTTTATTTAAGGTACGTGTTGTTGAGGGGCATATGTTATAGTTTACCGTCTCATTGGCCATTTGTTTTTTAGTAACACATTTATCTGCAAGGTTAGTTTACTGTGTTGTAGTAGGAATAGATGTAAGAAAAGAGATTAGTGAGTGTGTCAAGAAAGGTTAGGATAGCCCTAGGTTATCTCACGGTCACATATGAAACAATTGTAATTTAAGTGGTCAGTGGTACGTTATAACTGGATCTCGACATCGGTGTAGCTCCGAATATTAATAGTCATTGTTGTAGTACTACGTTGTCAACTAACGATTGTAATGAGTAAGTATTGTGAAAAATGTTCCCTTCCAAAGAGTCTGACGAACTTTGAAAATCGTCTGCTGTTGACACTTTTCATGCTATTTATTTCACTTAGCCATCTGCTCGATTATCTGGGGAGGTGGCGGGGAGGGATTGCAAGGAGTGTCTTAAGCTATTATGTGTGGTGAACCAATCAATATTATCGCTTGGCTGAGAAACTGATATAGCAATGGCTGCATGCCAGTGGTCAAAGTGATCCACCCTGTTCTTCCGACTGCAGCTGTACGGGCATGCCGACCTTTCTTTATATTTGTCTTATGATAAAATAAATCAGTACAGTAATGCAAATTGTTCTGAATTAAGATCAGATAGTTGCTTGCATGCACTGCCTTCGAATTATTATAACTTACGAGGCTTTTCAGATTGATTTACGTCGAAACTTTGCATTTTTATTTCACGTTGGCTCGGCTATTCCTTTCTTCATGTTCGCAGCTTGGTTAGAACACATGGAAATCAATATGCAATGTCTGTTCACTCATTTAGGCTTCCACCTTGCTTATTCATGGCTTTTTCACTCATTAAATGATGTTATGGACGTTAATAAGAGTAAAGGGGTGATTTTTCTTTGTCTTTGTCTATGGTCATCTAATGTCTCGTATTCCGCAGAAGAGGAATTTTGTGTAAGACATGAGATTTTGTATTCCTCTTCTGCTCACTACACATGGGTATATATTCAGTATTCGTATAATCTGTAATTTTTAGGAATTTATTTCTCACTCTTCCGATCTTTATTCATATCTTCATCTGCAGCTATCTTCTTTCTGTATTTAGAAAATATTTTGGCTTCCAACTGGCGCAAAATAATTTATAGGTGTATACTATTACCACATTTTTATTAAAATTACGTATTTATAATTTGTAATTGACGCTAACATGAGCACACAAGCGATCTCTAGCTGCACTAAATGTAAACCTCTTCTCTAATAACTTTTTCTGCGGGTCAGTTCAGTAGCGGTGTTGCATCTGTGATGTATTCTCTGATCTGTAATATGAGAGGGATGTGCTATGCGAAACATTTTGTAAATACTGGTTGTATCTTTGAACATATTGTACATAATGTTTTCTACTTTGAAATGCCAATGTATCTTGCCTCAACCGTCCAGTTAATTAAGATATGGAGTATATTTACTGCTCAAATTGGGCGTGTTTTAACTTGTACCGTGGTACGTGTGATAATAGTGGAATCTGTGTACTGTATTTGACATGTAAGCTAGTTTTCATAACGTAATATGTTTTACACTTTATGCACAGTATTAGCGAATCAGATGATGGTAACTCAGTTTATCGATACCGGTCATCGGAAATAAAGGTTCTACAAGTGCTACTTTCGCTGACAGGTCGTCTTTCTTCAGGTTGAACTTTTATTCACAGTAACGACCGGTTTAGCGTCAGTTGAAGACGCTTCGTTGGTTGAGAGAGGTTCTCTTTAACAGGTCATAGTGAAAAGGCCAACGGTATAGTTTCAATAATTAAATAATATTTGCCCCATCCCTGCTATCTCTGTCTCCCACCCACTACAGCAAAATTTTAAAAATGAAACTGTTTACATCTACATCTACGTTATTACTCTGCTATTAACAATAAAGTGCTTCGAAGAGGGTTCAATGAACCACCTTCAAGTTGTCTCTCTACCGTTACACTCTCGAACGACGAGCGGGAAAAATGAATACTTAACTTTTTCTGTGCGAGCCCTGAAGTCTCTTATTTTATTTTTTATGATGGCTGAAATGGCTCTGAGCACTATGGCACTTAACTTCTGAGGTCATCAGTCCCCTAGAACTTAGAACTACTTAAACCTAACTAACCTAAGGACATCACACACATACATGCCCGAGGCAGGATTCGAACCTGCGACCGTAGCGGTCGTGCGGTTCCAGACTGTAGCGCCTAGAACCGCTCGGCCACTCCGACCGGCATTTTTGATGATCACTTCTACCTATGTAGGTGGTGCCAACAGAATGTTTTCGCTATCGGAGGAAAAAACCTGGTGATTGAAATTTCATGTGAAGATCCCGTCGCAACGAAAAACGCATTTGTTTTAATGATTGCCACTCAAATTCACGTATCATTTCTGTGGCACTATCTCACATATGCCAAACGAGCTGCCTTTCCTTGAACTTTTTCGATGTCATCCGTTAGTCCCACCTGATGCGGATCCCACAGCGCGCAGCAATACTCCAGAGTAGGGCGGACAAGCATGGTGTAAGCAGTCCCTGTAGTAGACCTGTTGCATCCAGAATGAGATTTTCACTCTGCAGCGGAGTGTGCGCTGATATGAAACTTCCTGGCAGATTAAAACTGTGTGCCCGACCGAGACTCGAACTCGGGACCATTGCCTTTCGCGGGCAAGTGCTCTACCAACTGAGCTACCGAAGCACGACTCAAGTTCTGCAAGTTTGGCAGGAGAGCTTCTGTAAAGTTTGGAAGGTAGGAGACGAGATACTGGCAGAAGTAAAGCTGTGAGTACCGGGCGTGAGTGGTGCTTCGGTAGCTCAGATGGTAGAGCTGTTGCATCTTTTAAGTGTTCTGCCAATGAATCCCAATTTTTGGTTTACTCTACCACAACGCTAACTGATCGTTCCAGTTCAGGATATTTGTAATTCTAATCCCTTAGTATTTAGATGAATTTACAGCCTTCAGGATTGTGTCACACCGCGTTATCGACATTTAGCGGATTTCTTTTAGTACTCATGTGAATAACCTCACACTTTCCTTTTCTACTTTTCGCACCATACAGTTATCGTATCTAAATCATTTTGCAATTCGATTTGGTCATATGATGACTTAACAAGACGGTAAATGATAGATTATCTGCAAACAATCTAAGACGGCTACTCAGATTGTCTCCTATGTCGTTAATATAGAACAGGAACATTAGAGGGTTTATGATACTCCCTGCGGGAAAGCCGGATATTATTTCTGTTTTACGCGATGACTTTCCGTCTATTACTACGAACTGTGACCTTTCTGACAGATAAATCACAAATCCAGTCGCACAACTGAGGCGATACTCCATAGGCACGCAGTTTGGTTGGAAGACGCTTCTGAGGAATGGTGTCTAAGGCCTTCTTGAAATCTAAAAATATGGAATCAATTTGACATCCCCTGTCGATATCACTCATTACTTCTTGAATATAAAGAGCTAGTTGTGTTTCACAAGAACGACATTTCCTGAATCCGTGCTAACTATGCATCAATAAACCGTTTTCTTCGAGGTAATTCATAATGTTCGAACACAGTATATGTTCCAAAACTCATCTGTAAATCGACGTTAGTGATAAGGGCCTCTAATTCAGTCGATTATTCATATTTCCCTTTTTGGGTGTTAGTGTACCGTGAGCAGTTTTCCAGTCTTTAAGTGTGGATCTTTCTGTGAGGGAGAGGTTGTATATAATTGCATCAGCATACTCTCAGAGGAAGCTGAGTGGTATACAATCTGGACCGAAGGCCTTGCCTTTATTAAGTTATTTAAGCTGCTTAGCTACGCCGAGGATATCTACTTCTACGTTTCTCTATGTTCTTGATTGGACTTCAATAATACTTCGTCTTCTTTGATGAGGGAGTTTCGGAAAACATTGTTTAATAACTCTGCTTTAGTGGCACTGTCATCAGTGACTTCACCGTTATTATAGCGCGGAGTGAAGGTATTGATTGCGTCTTGCCACTGTCGTGCTTTATGTATGATTTCGCAACCATTTACGCTTCGAGTGGGCTAATGTACTAATTGTTCAAAATAATTTTCTGAGAAAGCATTCAGCACAATTTGGGATGAAGTTTTATGCCTGATGCCGACTTTAAACGTATAATTTTTCCTTCATATCGAGAGTAGATTGAAGTCACCACCAAATATAATTGTATGATTGGGGTACCTATTTGAAATGGGACTCAAGTTTTCTTTGAACTGTTCAGCACCTGTATCTTCTGAGACGAGGGGTCAGTAAAACGATCTAATTAATAGTTTAGTCCGATTGTGAAGTATAACCTCTACTCATACTATTTCGCAGGAACTGTCTACTTCAATTTAGTTACGAGGTAAACTACTTCTGACGGCAATAAATTCTCCACCACCAATTGTATTTAATCTATCGTTACTGAACACTGTCAGGTCGGCTCTGCACCAAACCACCACAATCGGTTCTATCGACGATGCTGTAGATGGTGAGCTCCGCCTTAATCTCGCAAGCAAGACTGGCAGTCTTTACTATTTCCGCTAGCCGTCCGAAACCAGAGAGAATCTCCTCCAATCCAAAGCGACGCTCGTCATTGCTACCGACATGAGCCACCATCTGCAGCTGGCTGCACCCTGTACTCTTTATGGCATCCGGAAGCACCCTTTTCATATCCGCAATGACTCCCCCCTGGTATGCACACGGAGTACACACTGGCTTCCTTCCCCTCCTTGGCAGCCATGTCCTAGGGGGCCTCATTACGCACCTAACGTTGGAGCTCCCAGCTACCAGCAAACCCACTCTCTGTGAATGCCCAGATCTTGCGGGCCGAGACGCTTCCTCTGGAACAGGGTGGACGACTGCATCCGACTCGGAGACTTCGTCAGCCTCAGAAAACGCCCGAAACCTGTCCGTACTATCGGCCCCTAGGAAAGTCTTCCGCTGCCTGCCACAGTTTGGAATAATCTCCCACTTGACCACAGGTGAGGCGTCAACCTCAGTGCAGGCGTTACACGGGGCGGCCACAGAAGTGGATCGATTGGGGTACACGTGGGATGTGCTCACATCCGACACCCTGCAGTGATGCCACTTGGCAGCAGCCTCGAGCTGTGTGACGAAAGCCAACACTGCCTGGAGTTGTGAGTGAAGGGTCACCAACTCAGCTCGCATCTGCACACAGCAATCACAATTCCTATATATTATTGAAGTAGCTCCTTTTTGAAGCTCGTAAAAATATGTAACAAACGAACAGTGATAAAAATCATTTCACAAAACCTGAAAAACGACAAATGAAACCAATGGCTGATTTATGCTACATGTGATTATTGTCACCAGCATGTGTCTGAACCAGCAATAAATTCAGTGTTCCATCTTAGTACAACGCTTGGTGCAAGGCATCAGAACATTAAATTAATTATTTTCCACAACGATTATGCTTCTCATGTGCCACAATATTCTTCCCAAGTCTAAAATGTCTGCTAAAACACATCAGCAACACAAAATAGTTGCAGCAAGTGTCGATTTGTCATGTTCCACATACGCACATTAAGTGTCTTAACGTGACTGTCAACTTTAACGTAAGTATTCCATTACTATTTTCATACCTAAATAGTTATGACTGACATGTTAAACTAAGATTAGTCCTAACGGATCGATGTCGTCAAACTAAACTGACCAGGCCTATAGCTGCATTGAATACGCGTAGGCTAAAGTTTTACACTAAGCACGCAACACACAAACAGTCAGATTTACTAGAAGAATGTAATTAAGTATGCCTACATTTGATCTAAGTCACAGTACACCCCCAAGTTAAATATTTACACATCTGATCATTAGCTGATGATAATGTTCACAAGTATCATATTAGGAGGAATAAAGATACTGCATCATCTTATGAACTATAAAAATATAATCAATGATCTGTGATGGAAATTATTCATTTTTTTGCAAATGACATGTTGGGTACAGTAACAACTTTTGACGAAATTCGCAATGTTTATGAGTCATACCTACAGTTCCCAGTCTCTCTAAAGGTTTAAAGGGTGTATTTCCGATAATAAACTATCAAGCAACACAATCACCTGTAAAAAATAAGCAATCTAGAAACACTGCATACAGCCAAACGACATAGAAACTGAACAAACGCTACATTAGGAAGAGTGGCGGCTGCTCTATAAGAGCGCAAGAGCACGTGAACACCCTAACTTTCGACACCTTGCAGATTTTTTTTCTTTGAATGACATTAAATTGAACCCTGATACTTCAATCTAAAAGGTTCAGCACGTAAATTTACCGCACTACTGCTCCTCTAGATTCCGTGAAACTTAGCATCAGGGTTGCAAGCGCACCTTCAGCTGTGCACGTTTTAAGGAGCTTTTGCGCATGCACAACTCGCGTGACGTAATTGTCTTATAGGCCAAATACATACTGATTTGATAAACAACTTACAAGTTCAAATGGTTCAAATGGCTCTGAGCACTATGGGACTTACCTTCTGAGGTCATCAGTCCCCTAGAACTTCGAACTACTTAAACCTAACTAACCTAAGGAAATCACACACATCCGTACCCGAGGCGGGAATCGAACCTGCGACGGTAGCGGTCCCGCGGTTTCAGACTGTAGCGCCTAGAACAACTCGGCCACTCCGGCCGTCCAACTTACAGGGTTCACGATGTCCACAGGTAGTCCTTGCCACTCAGCTGGAAGTCTGCGTCAGTGCCACCTCGTGGTAGCTCACAGTGGCAGACTTTTATCCCCATTCGCTTGGCATAAATCTGTCTAGGTGCAAGCGCTCTCCTCAGATATGCTGATTCACTCAGTATACTGAAGCAAAATTTGATCGTACGTCAGTGTATGTTAAAGTTAACTGATAGTATTTTGTGTGTTTCTGAATGAGTTATAGTATATTAAGTTATGAATTCTATGATACAGTAGCCCATTTGAGGCGCTGGGTACCATAAGGGCCTAAAGCTCGTCACCGTTAATTGTGAGACTCTAGCAATTATTCGTGCTTCTGAAATCTGTTGAAGTTATGGTGAATCAGGTTTATCTGTACTGGAGGCCAACATTGTATATACAAAAATTCACGAAAAGCTGTTATCACTGGTTTGTCTGATGCTCACTTAAATGTGGGATAGACGGCAGTGAACATTAGACCCATATGGATCTCAGCGTCTCCTTTGTATTCTAATCAAGTGACCATATCGGTAGACATCACTATTTGAGTTTAATCATTTCCACGAACAGCAATTTGTGTTTGTAGTTTGTTGTTTACTGTGCAGAAATTGGCTTTCGTGTGCAGTGTAAATATGAGCTTGTTGGAACTATTTTACTTGTTATCAGAAAAGTAAAGCTATGAGGACGAGTCGTGAATCATGCTTGGGAAGCTCAGTCTGTAGAGCATTTGCCCGCGAAAGGCAAAGGTCCAGAGTTCAAATCCTTTTCTGGCACACAGATTAGTTTTCCAGGAAGTTTCACGTCAGCGCACACTCCGTTTCAGAGCGAAAATCTCATTCTGGGAACAGAAAAGTACAATTACCAGGAAAAATTAGTCGCAAAGGAGCTATGGCCTCCGAGAACAGATCCTATGATTGAGAGACTGACGAAATCAAATAAGCGTGACTACAAGCGAACATTTAAAAAGGAAGTGTACAGTTAGCACAAGCTATTGTGTGGATGCAGTGTAAGAATATCTGATTTTCAGTCCAGGAGTACATTCGTTAACTAACATACCTGTTAACGATCTTGTACATTTGTCCGAAAAAAAAATGGACAAGCACGAAATCTCCCACTTACAAAAAAACGCAAAATGGAGAGTTGCGAAAGCTTATTATTTCGTTATTGCCCTAAACCGTACTCAATTATGTATAAAACAACAAAATCCCGCAAAACAATTCTTTCTTTTGTCAGATAAGTTATGCATTCTATAATTTTGTTAGCATTATTGGCAGTGGCTGCAGTTCTATTAACTTGTTAATAAGAATAACTATTATACAGCATATGCTATTAACTTCACATTCTCAAATTTATCTGAATCTAAAATTTTGTGAACATCCACAATGTATACTAACGAGCCACCATTGGTTAGGAAGGAAGGAAGCAGGCGTTTTTTTTCACTTTGATTTCAGGGAGGAAACACATATTTTATTACGATGTATCACTTAAACTGCAATAGACACAGTTTGCTAACACACACTCACGAAACGACCTAAGATGGTAAAAGAGAAACGTGGCAGATCTAAAGACGATGACAGAATCGGTTTCTCGAAAACAAAATTAATGATCATTTATTGTATTATATGTAAGATTTCACACAATTTGCGTGCAGAATGAAGCTTCAATTTAAATACTCCAGCACCTAAACTGATCAGCTAGAAGAATATCACCACCGACCTACTATCCAGATATCACGCCCAGCGTCATCTGGCGAGGAATGACTGCTAGTCAGATATACGCTCGGTGCATGTAAAATCAGTAAGTGTGCTGTCCATGTGTAGAATGGGAAAGGCACACGATCTATTTCATTTTGACCGAGGGCAGATAGTGGCTTGGCACGAGCATTCCGGAAATTGCACGACCTTGCGAAACCAAGGTGAATCCACGTCCAGACGTCAGCCACACCTAGTTACAGATATGAGGACAGGCGGCAAACTGTGGCGGAACCAAAATTAGACTTTAACATTGGGCAAAGTACAAGTAAGTCTCAATACACATTGCACCCAACACTCCTAGCGATGTGACTCCGCACACAACGACGCACGTATGTGTTAATATTAACACCGCGACATCGGCAACTACGACTGAAAAGGGCACTTGACAAAAGGCACTGGACATTGGTACAGTGGCAAGCATTGCGTGGTCAACATCATACCGTTGGATGGATACAGGTTCGTCGTCTTCCAAGTGAACAACTATACAGCGGCGGCGACTCCAGTATGCACTGGGGAACATTCACGAGTGCATCGATGGGTCCAAGGAAGCTCTTACAAGGCATCATGATGGCCAAGCACTATTGTGCAGCGGCTGCAGATCATGTACACCCCTTCGTGACGATCATGTTTACACGACGGCAATGACATCTTTCAGCAATATAATGCGCCGTATCACAAGGCCAGGAGTGTAATGGAGTCGTTCGACGAACACAGTGGAGAGTTCCAATTGATGTACTGGCCCCCTCATCTCGTCAGATCTCAACTGGATTGAACACCTCTGGAATGAGACTGAACGTGGCATCATGGTTCATCGCCCCCTTCCCATAATTTATGGGAATTAGGCTACATATGCACTCAGAACGCCGACCTTCTCCCTGCGGACCCAGGGGTTAGAATAGGCCCGAGGTATCCCTGCCTGTCGTAAGAGGTGACTAAACCACACTTTTCAGCTCTAAAAGTTCAGGTCCCATTTTATGTTTTGACCTGCCACTTTCCTAATTCTGCAGAAGTGCGGGCCATATGGGGAAGAAAGCCTTACGTGGTGCACGAGTTATCCATAGAGCCCTTAGATTCGATCACCTGAACCTCTTGTCATGGCTTTGCATCTCCATCTGCAAATCAACTGTTTGGATGAGGACAATTTCTGGGGTATGTCATCTTCTCCCGTTGTCTCCTGTCCTCTTTCCCCCCCCCCCCCATGACAATATTGGATTTCTCTGCGCCCAATATCCAGCATGGTAGCCAGTCAGTTGTGGTGGGGCCATCATGTACCCAATTGGTGGTAGCCCCCTGGCAACACAGGGGTCGCACTGCTGATACCTGAACTGTAAACTCCCCTCATATACCAGTGAGTAGATACATGTCTTCCTGGGGCATCAGGACTCCCAGCAACAGTCATCATGCCAGGTGGCCTTTGCTGTGGTTG
Source organism: Schistocerca serialis cubense (assembly GCF_023864345.2). NCBI lineage: Eukaryota > Metazoa > Arthropoda > Insecta > Orthoptera > Acrididae > Schistocerca > Schistocerca serialis. The sequence continues at coordinate 990,857,525 of NC_064638.1, forward strand.
CGCCCTTGAGGAGAGTCCCTGATCGGAGTGGATGGCATCAGGTCGGATGGCCCGCAATTAAGCGGACTAACTCATCTCTTGCTGGTGACCGTATGGCGCCAGCAGTCTCTAAGAAGGGCAATATCGAGTACAATGCTGACAGGTGTGACACTAAATCGTTTCCTTCCCTCGCTACATCGTGGGAGGAACATAGGGCTACAGAGAGAAGAGAGCCATATTCGCCTCGGTATTTGTAGCAGAATGGACGGTGACTCATTTCTACCTATGAAGGCTCAATTTTTTGTCGAACATCTTGAGGGTAAGTTTGGGGATGTGACAGCACTGCCCAAGACGAGACGCGGTGCAGTCTTGATTCAGACAGCATCCTCAGTATAATCCCAGGCGTTAATCGCTTGTGACTAACTGGGTGATATTCCTGTTTCTGCCGCTCCCCACAAAAGCCTCAACATGATGCAGCGGATTATTTTCCATCGCGACCTCCTCTTGCAGTCTGACGACGAGCTCGACGCCCATCTAGAACGGCGGGGTGTTCATTTCATCCGACGCGTTTCCAGGAGACCCAAAGACAACAGGGTTGCTACCAGTGCCTTCATCTTGCCCACTGAGGGTAATTCATTGCCTGAAAAGATCAAGGTCATGGTTTACTGCTGTGACGTTAAACCATAAGTCCTTCCCCCTATGCATTCTTTAAGTGCTGGAAGTTTGAGCACTTGTCTTCCCACTGCACTTTCAGCGCCACATGTCGAGACTGCAGACGTACACTGCATCCAGATACACCCTGTGTGCCTCCTCCCACTTCTATCAACTTCAGAGAGCAGCACTCCTCCTGCTAGCTAGACTGCATAGTACTCCAAAAGGAGCGGAAAATCATGGAGTACAAGACCCTGGACCCGTTGACTTACCAAGAGGCTAAACGTAAATTTGAACGACTACAAACTGTTTGGTTGACGTCCACATACGCTGCAGCTACGCTACCATCACCATCACAAGTATCTATTGTACCACACTCTCTGCCACGAACAGAGCCTCCAGAATACATCCGCCACCTTGGTGGTAGCGGGAAAATCCCCTTCCATTTCTCCCAAAATACCTACTTCAGGAGCAAGACACCCTTCCGCAAAAAACGCAGGTGGCATCGGTCCCCTCACCCCAGATGGAGAAGCAACAGCCTCCCCTGGCTGGGGTCCCTTGGGACCCTCTCTCCCAGGGTCTCCACTAACCCCACAGTGGACGCTCGTCAGTGGCTAAAGGAACCAAAATCTGCTGGATGAAGAGCTTCACGGTCTTTGTCTGAAGCTACTTCAGGGAAGTCCACACAGCAAGCTCCTAAAGAGAAGCGAGAGCGCAAGCAAACAAAGAAATCTGCTATTAAAAAGTACACTCCAGTGGCCCCAACTCCACCACACCCTACCAATTCTGCACCTGCTGGTGAGGTGGAAATCTCAGCATCCCCTGACGACCTGGATCCCACTGATGCCTCATCCACAATAGGAATGGATTCAAATACTCAGTCGGTGACAGCAGATGACCCTGAGGTGTAACCTGACTCCTTGCATGCTTCATGTCTTCCCAGCCTCAAGATAAATTCATCCTCGTGTGGAACTGCTGCGGTTTTTGTCCACCTCCTGGCTGAGCTACAGCAACTGTTAACCTGTACCCTGCTTTCTGCATTGCCCTCCAGGAAACCTGGTTCCTGGCAATGCGGACCCCTGTCCTCCACGGCTATAATAGGTGGAATTTGTGTCTCTGTCCCTGTCTCTGTCTCTGTCTCTGTCTCTGTCCTCAGTATGCAGTGAAACTGTGCCCCTTCAAACATCTCTTGAAGCTGTGGCTGTCAGGTTATGGATGACAAAGGAAATAACTGTCTTCCTCCATCTGCACACATTGGCTGCACTGATTCATCAACTCCCTGAACCTTTCCTCCTTTTGGGAGATTTTAACACCCATTACCCCTTGTGGGGTGGCACTGCGCTTACTGGGCGAGGTAGAGATGTCGAAACTTTCCTGTCTCAACTCGAACTCTCTGCCCTGAATACTAGGGCCCCACACATATCAGTGTGGCTCATGACACTTACTCAGCCACTGATTTATCCCTCTGCAGCCCAGGACTTCTCCCATCTGTCCACTGGAGAGCTCACGATGACTTGTATGGTAGTGACCACTTTCCCATCTTCCTGTCACTCTCCCAGCGCTATTCCCCCAGGCGTCTACTAAGGTGGGCTTGAAACAAGGCAGACTGGGAAGCTAAACATTACTCAAGATTACGCAAGAACACTTTTAGTAAGGAACGGTAAGTGAAAGGTGGTGCAATATATAGAATGGCTGCATAATGAAGTGAACTGGAAAACTATACTACAGGAAGGTAAGAGGAAATAGTTGAGGTGAGAAGTACGATAATACAAGTCGAATTCGACAAGGTACTGAAACACCTAAGTCGAAGCAAAGCACCTAAACTAGACGACTTTCTCTCAGAATTATTGAAGTGCTTGGGGCAACATGCCATTCAAATAAACTATTCCATCTTACATACAAAATACATGAGACAGGTGAAAGAAAGAAGAATGAAATAATTACAGTTCCATAGAAGGAAAGTGCTAACCAGCTTAGTGAACCGTCAGTTTAATACGACGAGGAAGCAAAACGGTCATACCAATTATTTACAAAAAAAGTGAGCGAACTGGTAGAAGCTGACCTCTGAGAAGATTTTTTAGGTTCCGAAGAAATGCTGGGAAACGCGAGGCAGTGCTGACCGTACGGTTATCGTAGAAGAAATGTTGAAGAAAGGAAAACCTACGTTTGTGACATTTGTCGATCTAGAGAAGGCTTTTGACAATGTTGACTAGAATACACTAAGGTGGGCTTGAAACAAGGCAGACTGGGAAGCTTTCATCTTTGCTATCAGCATTGAATTTCCCCCACAAGGTACCATCGACGTGGTAATTGAGCAGGTCACTAGATCGTTTCTGTGGTGTAAAAACTGATACCTTGTTCTTTAGGATGCCCCCGGATAAAGCCAGTACCTTGGTGGTCGCCGGAAATCGCTGGGGCCATTAAAGAGCGTCGGCGAGGTCTACAGCGACGTAAGCGACATCCTTCCCCAGAGCACATACAGTAATAGATTTTAACAGCTCCGTGCCCAAGTTCGCCAGATTATAAAAAGACAGAAACAAGAGTATTGGGAGAGGTACGTCGCGACCATTGGGTGCCTACGTCACCTTCCAAAGTCTGGACGATCAGACATGTTTGTGGGTACCAGACTCTGACAAGTGTTACTGGCATTAACATCAATGGTAGGTTATCTACCGCCACAATCGCAATTTCCGAGCACTTTGCTGAGCACTATGCTCGAGCCTCCGTGTCGGAGAATTATCGCCCATCATTTCGCAGCTTTAAACAGCGGATGGGAAGGAAAGCCCTCTTGTTCAATGAACTTCACAGTGAACCCTATAATGCTCCATTTACAAAGTGGGAGTTCCTCAGCGTCCTTGCGCATTGCCCCAACATAGCTCTTGGGTTAGATCGGATCCGCAGTCAGATGATCAAACATCTCTCGTCCAACTACAAGCGACATCTCCTCATCATCTTCAACTGGATCTGGTACGATGCCGTCTTTTCATCGCAATGATGGAGGGCACCATCATTCCAGTGCTCAAACCCGATAAAAACCCGCTTGATGCGGATAGCCATCGGCCCATCAACCTCACCAATGTTCTTTGTAAGCTGTTAGAACGTATGGTGAGTTGGCGGTTGTTTTTAGTCCTGGAACCACGTGGCCTACTGGCTCCATACCAGGTCGGTTTCCGCCGGGTCGCTCTACCTCTGATAATCTAGTTGCCCTCGAGCTTGCCATCCGAACAGCGTTTTCTAGACGCCAACACCTGGTTGCCGTCATTTTTGATTTACGAAAAGCTTACGACACGACCTGGCGACATCATATCCTTGCCTCACTGGATGAGTGGGGTCTCTGGGGCCCGCTCCCGATTTTTACCCAAAATTTCCTATCGCTCTGTGCTTTCCGTGTCCATGTTGGTGCCTCCCATAGTTCCCCCATATCCAGGAGAATGGGGTCTTGCAGGGCTCTGTATTGAATGTGTCTCTATTTTTGGTGGCCATTGACGATCTGGCAGCAGCTGTGGGGCCGTTTGTCTCACCCTCTCTGTATGCAGACGACTTCTGAATTTCGTACTGCTCCTCCAGTACCGGTGTTGCCGAGCGGCGCCTACAGGGAGCCATCCACAAGGCACAGTCATGGGCTCTAGCCCATGGCTTCCATTTCTCAGTCATGAAGTCGTGTGTCATGCACCTCTTTCGGCGTCGTACCGTTCATCCGGAACCAGAACTTTACCTAAACGACGATCCACTCACTGTAGTGGAGACACATCGATTCTTAGGACTGGTGTCCGCCACCGTTAGCTGAGTCGTCAGCGCGGCGGAATTCCACGCCAAGGGGCCCTAGTTCGATTCCCGGCAGGGGCAAGTGATTTTCTCCTCTCAGGAACTGGGTGCTGTGTTGTCCTCTTTATCACTTCATCCCCATCTTCGACGCGCAAGTCGCCCAATGTGACGTCGAATGCAATAAGTACTTGCTCTCGGCTGTCGAACTTCCCTGAATAGGGGACTCCCGGCCCACAATGCCGTACCCTCATAATATTTTAAGACTGGTTTTCGACGCCCGATTGACGTCGCTTCCTCCGTAAGCTGAAGTGGAAGTGCTGGCAGCACCTTAGTTCTCTCCGCTGCCTGAGGAACACCAACTGGGGTGCAGATTGCTCCACGCTGCTACAACTCTACAGTGCCCTTGTTCAATCCCGCCCTGACTATGGGAGTCTGGTTTATGGTTCGGCGGAGCCCTTAGCGTTGCATTTATTCGACCCGGTGCACTACTGTGGCGTTTGACAGGCAACGAGAGCTTTTAGGACGAGCCTGGTGACCAGCGCCCTGGTGGATGCCGGAGGCCCTCCATTGAAGGTTAGGCGTGCACAACTGCTATCCAATTAACTTGCACACATTCGTAGTTCTCCTGAGCATCCGAATTACCACTCCTCTTCCCACCATGGCGATTCATCTCACGCATCGGAGGTCCAGGTCAGGGCTTACAATTGTGGTTCACATCTGATCTCTTCTGTCTGAAGAGGAATCTTTGTCTTTACCATCTATTCTTGGCGTTCATTCACGTACACCTCCGGTGTACACCTAGGCCGAAGCTTCGCCTAGATCTTTCACATAGTCCTAAGCACTCAGTCTCGCGGCTGTCCGCTGTTACTTCCTCTCGATTTTTGACTTGTACCGGGACCATGAAGTGGTTTGCACTAACTTCTTGATGGCTGATGGTCAAGTTGGCTTCCCATATGTTCATGGAAGACATATTGAACAGCACTCCTGGCCAGATGGCTGCAGTATTTGTTTTCACTGCAGAGCCGGCGACCATTTCTCGTGCTCTTGAGCGCATCCGCTCTTGCTCTGGCGAGTCGTTTCTTCTCTGTACTGACTCCTTGGGCAGGCTACAATCTATCGACCAGTGCTACCCTCGCCACTCTTTGGTAGCGACCATCTGTGCCCTGGAATGGTCCTGTTGTTCCGTTGTGTTTGTGTGGATCCCAAGCCACGTCGTAAACTCAGGAAATGAAAATGCCGACAGGCTGGCCAAACAGGCAACAGGTAAACTGCTTCTGGAGATGTGCATCCCTGTAATTGACCTGCGATCATTATTACGCCGCATGGTTTTTTAGCTTTGGGAGACGGAATGGACTAATCTCAGTACACACAACGAACTGCATGCCACTAAGGAGACTATGAATGTGTGGAAAACCTCCATGCGGGCCTCTCGCAGCGACTTTGTGGCTCTCTACCTGCTCCGCATTGGCTATACGTGGCTAACACATGGCTACCTCCTCTGTCTCGAAGACCCACCTCGGTGTCACTGTGGCTGACATATGACTGTTGCCACATCTTGTTGGACTGCCCACGTTTAGCCGCTCTGCGGCTGACCTTTAACCTTCCCAGCGCCGTACCTTCGGTGTTGAGCGACAATGCCTCAACAGCAAATTTAGTTTTATGTTTTATTCGTGAGGGGGGTTTTTTAACGTACCATATAAGGGTGGGCATTTAGCCTTCTCTGAGAGGCCGCCACCCTCCATTTTATCTATGCTGCACTTTCTTTGCATTTGTTTGTCTTGGTGGTCATCTTTCCCTTCATTTTCTCATCTCGCCTTGTCTTTTTGGGGTAGACATTTTACTGTGCTGCAGAGTGGCTGGCTCATCCTCTTTTATTATTGTGATCAGCCAGCACAGACCATCTGCTGTATGGTTTTAATACCTTCTTCCACTTTTCCTTGTGGTGTATATCTCTTCCGTTTTTTGTTCGTTCCACTCGTTTTCTTTTTAGGTGTGGTGTTGAGTGCTTTTGTACCTTGAGCCTTGCTTGTGTCAGGAAAAAGGGACTGATGACCCTGTATTTTGGTCCTTTTATACCCAAACCAACCAACCAACGAACCAACGCCGACCAGCTATCAATAGACGACAGAGTTGAACGACGGCTGTAGCTCCCTCCAGCTACATCCCAGAGCCTCACTGCTTCCTTGTCATGACGCATCGCCACTGTTTTCTGTGAAAAAGGAGGATATATCGGTGGTTAGGAAGGTGATCATAGCGTTCTGGCTGATCAGTGTACACTGTCTTCATTATTTATTAAAACGAACACAGCTTTGCATATTAGCAATACTGTTAAAAACTTTTATATTAAGCTGCACTCGTTCGCGACGAATGTTCCATAGATGTACCACACCTGCAAGTTCTGCACACCTTTAATATAAATATTTCAGTTTTTAAAGTGTCTGTGTAGCCTATTAAAATACGTGAAGCTTGCAGGCTTATCGTAATACGCAAGATCTCTATCAAAATGCGAACTTAATAACATTGTATTTTAAATAAAATTTCGCTTACTTTGTAAGAAGAATGGAGCTTTACATTAAATATTTCTGAAACTGTACCTGTAAAACCTACATATATACATCTTATTATTACTAAACGCCGTCAGTATATCTTAATAAAGTGGGGTTGTAGAAATGAAATTTCTTGTGCACAGGTGCCCTGCTTTACTACTGGCTTTTTGAGAGTCCTTTATCTCCAGGAAACTGTAAGGCATAATTGTGTATTGGTGAGTGCCAATGGACAAAGCTAACGGCTAATGCCTAATGGATAATGGATAATTACTAATGGCTATCTCCTCACAGCTAAAACCTTATGCCTAGCACCTGACTACTAATAACTAAGGCGACGCAACTAACTGTTACCAGAACACTGTCAGCTAAAACCTACTGTGTATCACCTGAGGCAATAACATTATAATGTATCACAAGGAAAATACTTTTATCCCCTTCGGTAAGGGACATCCTTTTGGTGTCAAAATACTATTTAAGAACCAATAACATCTAATGCCTAACGGCTAACCCATAACGTATAGTGCCTCCAGACGACAACATTACAATATGCACAGTGTAATCATATTAATGTGATCATCTTCGACGTCAACCTGCGATAATCATTAACTTGCGGAAGGTGGCAGCACTAGCAGTGGAGGCTATATAAAGTGGGTGTAAAAGGAATCAAATGTATCTGGACACCGCCAGAATCATGCCTTTTTCATATTGGAATGATCGTGCTGCCACATCCTGCCAGGTACTCCATATCCTTGACGACATTGGGTGTCACTTGTGTCATATGTCCGTACCCGAGATTTCCATACTCATAAACGTAACTAGGCCCACTGTTTTCGATGTGACGGTGAAGTGGAAACGTGAAGGGACACGTACAGCACAATAGCATACAGGCCGAACCCGTGTGTTGACTGACAGAGATCACCGACAGTTGAAGAGGGTCGTAATGTGTAACAGGCAAACATGTACCCAGACCGTCACAAAGGAATTTCAGACTGCTGCAGAATCCACTGCAAGTACTATCAGAGTTAGACGGTAGGTGAGAAACCTGGGATTTTATGGTCGAGCGTCTGATCATTAGCCACACATCACGCCGGTAAATGCCAAATGACGCCTCGCTTGGTGTAAGAAGCGTTAACATTGGAAAACTTAACAGTGGAAAAACGTTGTGCGGAGTGACAAATCACGGTACACTATGGGCGATCCGATGGCAGGGTGTGGGTATGGCGAATGCCCAGTGAACGTCATCTGGCAGCATTAGTAGCACCAACATTAAAATTCTAAGGCAGTGGTGTTATGATTTGGTCGTGTTTTTCATGGGGGGGGGGGGGGCGCTTGCACCCCTTGTTGTTTCGCGTGCCACTATCACAACAGAAGCCTATATTGACGTTTTAAGCACCTTCTTGCTCCCCACAGTTGAAGAGCAATTCGGGGATGGTGATTGCATCTTGCAACACGATCGAGAACCCGTCCATAATGCACGGCCTTTGGCCGAGTGGTTACACGACAATAACATCCCTGTAATGGACTGGCCTGCACAGAGTCCTGACCTGAATACTACAGAACACCTTTGGTATGTTTTGGAACGCCGACTTCGTGCTAGGTCTCACCGACCGACATCGATACCTCTCCTCAGTGCAGCACTCCGTGAAGAATGGGCTGCCATTCCCCAAGAAACCTTCCTGCAGCTGACTGAACGTATGCCTGCGAGAGAGGAAGCTGATAATTAAGGGTGGGCCAACACCCTACTGAATATCAGCATTACCTATGGAGGACTCCACGAACTTGTAAGTTATTTTCAGCTAGGTGTCCGGATACTTGTGGTCACATAGTATATAGAGTAGAGACAGAAACAATGCAGTCGTTGCCGTGATGTGAAAATGGAGCAAATATATCAGACGTCCAGAAGGACGTGATCATTGGATTTCGGTACAAGAGTGGAAACATTTTCGAAATGGCTAAGTTTGTAAAACATTCCTGTGAGATTATGCATGGCAAAATGGAGCTATCCAAAACAGGCACCAAGGCAGGTGTGATGCACCATGGGCCATAGACGACAGAGATGAACAATGGCTGCAGAGTTGTGTATTGGCAAATAGACGTGCAACAGTTGAGCAGCTGACCACCTAGATCAACCCAGCAACTACCAACAATGTCTCCCCAAGCAACTGTTGAGCAGATGTTGCAGTGCTGAGGCCTCCGTAGCATGCGCCTGGTTCATACACCCATGTCGACTACCGTTCACTGGTGACGATGTCTGTGATTGGCAAGCCAGTGCCACATCTGTATATGGCGACAGGTGACGTTTCCAGATGAATCATGTTCCATGCCCCAAAGTACAGATGGGCTTAGGCATGTATGGCCCTGCAACAATCCTCAGAAGGTTTCATGCTTGAGGAGCGAGCATTATGGTCTGTAGAATGTTTTCGTGGCATTCCCTGGATGATCTCGTCATTCTGGAAGGCACAGCGGATGAACACAAGTTTGCATCTATCGTCAGGGATTACTTCCATCCCCAAATGCAGACTGTTTTACCTCAGCAGGACTGTGTGTACCAGCAGGACAATGCAACAATGCAACATATCACACAGCTCGCAGTGTACATGTGTGGTTCAAAGATCACCATGATAAGCTTACTGTACCCTTCTGACCTCCATACCCCTCGGATTTGAACCCAATGAGGAACCTGTGGAACCATTTCGATCAGGCTGTTAGCGCCATGAATCCTTAGCTGTGGAATCTAGTGCGGCTGGCCATGGCAGTAGGCATGGTTTCAAATCCCTGTTGGTGCCTTCCAGAACCTCGGTTCTCTTCCTGCACGTCCACATTGCAAAATATTGTTATTCGGGCTTTTTGGCAGGTGATCACATTAACATCAGTGGAGCAAGTATTATAGTGGGAACACAGTTTTGCCCCGCCGCCTCCAGTAACTGACATCTGTCTGTTGTTGGAGTACTATATAAGGACCAGTAGAGCCTGACTGCTAACGTCTAATGGCTAATAAATAGTGCATAACACTTCAGGCCACAGCATCCATATAATTTATAAAAATATACATATGTATATTTGTGTGTATGCTCCACATCTCCTAAACCACTATATTAATTTCAAAAAAGCTTGGTACACACGTTATTTACAGTCTGGAAAGAATTACTGTGGGGGTAAGAACCACCCATCCATCAAAGGTATGGTGGTGGGGGGAAAAAATCAGTACAGCCTACGACATGGGAATATCCATAGTTTAGTCACCCAGTATTTGAAAATGAGAGAACTTGGGGACTTGTAACAAACTTTAGATGTAATTTCCAACCTGTATGAAACGGTTCCTCGCTGATGGCTCCCAAAAAATCACGACAAAAATAAGTTTATTGCTCACTACATTTTCGCTGTTCAGTATGTAAAACTGCTACATCATGCAAGATGTTTTCATTTATTACCTCTTTACTACTAACTGCATTCGTGACACATTTTGCAGATAGTATCCACATGTACCACTGAATGTACCAGGAAAATTACAAAATTGTACGAGGCTTAGTTCAAGATATATGACACCATAAGCAGTGAGCTGCGTGAAAAACTACCGCACCATGCAAGATGTTTAAATTTGTTACTTCGTTGCAACTATACTAGGAACACTTTTCGGGGAGATTATCCACATCTGCTGCTGAATGTACGTGCAGGAATGTATCATTGAACAACACATAGTTCAGGGTATATGACGTCAAATACTGAGATACCTCTAAAAATGTTACATCATAGATGACGTTTTAATTCATTACTTCTTCACTACTTGCTCTATTCACAACACATTTTGAAGATGTTAAGCTCATATACCACTGGATGTAACTGCAAAATTATATCACTGAGTTCAGAAGATACGACATAAATACTGAGCTGCGTCAAAATGGAACTAATGGGCAAAGTTCGCTAGTCACACAGGTGAAATATGTCCACAAATGAGAGTGAATTAAGTTAAATGTGTATGAAATATATTTGAAATGTGAGCACGTGGTTGTAGCATATTGATTGTATTCAGTCTAAAAGTAAACTAGAGGAGAAATGAGTTGTAATGGAGCCAACCACAGGCACGCAAGAGTGTTATGCACTGCTAAATACAGCCAGCAGGCGTTGCAAAACAGAGCCAGCTAGTCATGGTGTAGCAACAGCCGATGCTGCAGTATGCTAGCGGAAATATGGAAGTCTTCACTCACTTGCCACCATGGAAGTGTGGAGAGCATGTGCCTTGAGCCATAAAAGAACACAGACTGGAGCGTGTAAGTACTCAGCCATTCGTATACTAAAATATCCTAACTTATGGATCAGAGTCTACACCGTGGACCAGTGACACTAGGAGCATATTCTGGAATGCAATGTGGGTTCCGCTGTTCGATCATAGGCAGACCACCCTGCCCTGAGTCACGAAAGCAGCTGTTATTGGAGCAGTGAGCTACTCGCTCACTGGAGGGAAGTCACGAACACTCCCTTGGAGTTGTCAGCTGCGCTGCTGCGCTGTCATTGTCCCAGTCGGAGACATCGTTAACAGCAGCATTCGAGTGACGCCACTCTTTGCTACTCTCCTTCCGCCGTCAGAATTGCCTGACATCTAGTGTTTCTCATGAGAGGCAACTCGACGTCTACACCTAGTTGTTCCTGATGCTCTACGGCCCAGGGTCAGAATAAAGAAGTTAATTAAACAAATCTACTGTCATCCCGATGTCTCATTTCATTCTCCATGGGTGACAATCTGCGGCTCATCTAACCGGTCTCAGATCAATGATGCCCGCTTCTTAGAGCAACGTCTGAACTTACAGCTACAGTACGGTGAATCCAAAAATTTTGGTTGTATTTCGATCACGAAGAAAAGATTTGACAATCATGGAGGAGAAGGAGGAGATTAGTGTTTAACGTCCCGTCGACAACGAGGTCATTAGAGACGGAGCGCAAGCTCGGGTGAGGGAAGGATGGGGAAGGAAATCGGCCGTGCCCTTTCAAAGGAACCATCCCGGCATTTGCTTGAAGTGATTTAGGGAAATCACGGAAAACCTAAATCAGGATGGCCGGAGACGGGATTGAACCGTCGTCCTCCCGAATGCGAGTCCATGACAATCATGTATTTTGTAAAGTAGGTTTTCTTGTGAGTAGAGGACCAGTGGATATGTTGAGTTTTAGAGGTAATAGAAGTCACAATTGATTAGTGGCTGTTACATGTGCACAGCGTAAACATGAAGAACACTCAGCGCCATCTATAGAATCATTTGCAGTAAAATTTTATACAGGTAATCGTTGGGGACGTGTGGCTAGGTACTTCTGGGGGTCGAAATCGCTCATGATTATACATAAAAATGAAGTTAATATATTATATTTTCTTGTCTTGTCAGTGTTAGTTCTCAAACTCAGTGCTGTCAAGAACAAAACTACGACAGAACCGGAGACACAAGATGTGTCGGTGCCAGATGCAGTAGGCATATTGTTAGAAAAGGTAAAAGAGCTAACAGTCGATAATACAGAATTTCGTGGGCTGGTAGAATCGCGACCGTCATAATAGGGTGTAGATTTGTCAGTCCCAGTTTCAACTGCTCCTTATTCTGGTAAAACACCGAGGATGTGCAGGCCTTCGTGGGAGACCTTGGAAATCTGGCAGAGGTGGTAGGTTGGTCTGATAAGGAATTATTGAGTGTTGCAAAATTGAGGTTAGCAGGGGAAGAGGAAACTTATGTAGGTCATACAGAAGTTCTTAAGGCAGCCACAGCATCCGCATAATTTAAAAAAGTGTTAATTCATGCGGCAATGTCAAGCTGTGTGCATATAGGGGGTCCGACTGGTTTGCGCACAGCAGTGCGGTTAGGTATAGAATGTGATGATATCAGGTGAGGACGAACAGGGCATGTTAGGAGGCAGTGTCACGAGTCTCATGGTGATGTGAATGAAGTATAAGGAAGTGATAGCTTTAGAAGTAAAGGACCGACGAAGAATAAGGCGTCAAACGTCAGCGGGAATCCCAGGTCCACCTACAGCCCATTCCCAGTAAGATTGGATGCTACAAAATCGTATACTGAGACAGCCATCTGGGATACTGGGAATAGTAGGAAAAAAGGGTTGCAGGATATTATTGTCGGTCGCCAGTAGTGATTTGGTGAAACGTAAGCAATGGGACCCAGCACGGTACAGATTGCTTGGAGAGGGAGATAAAGTTGTCACAGGTTCGGTGGACGTAGACTTTTGCCTGTGTACGATTCAGTTTAACTAATGTGTAAAGATTGTGCAAACATGAGTGAGGGCTACGACGTGATTCTAGGAGTAGATTTCATATATCAGCATTGTGTCGTAACCGATATTGTGGAAGTTGAGGAAACAATGTTTCAGTTAGGTGAAGCCATTGCCAGTGCAGCGATATTGCGAGGGGAGGGGGCGGAGGGTTGGGAGGGGGGTCAGTCGTGAAACACGAACCATTTAAACTGCAAACGATCACACTAAGACCTGATTCGCACGACTGTGTACGTAATGGTACTGGGAAATCATTTTGGGTCAATGTCGAGTCAAGCTTGCCGGTAGGAATTTTATGTATGGTTGAACCGTTAGACGAGAATAAAGCGTTAGATCAGTCAGGTTGCTCACTTAAAAGAAGTGTTGTAAGTGTACAAGAAATAAAAGGTGAAAAGAAGGTATCTGTTGTTGTAGATAGTTTCAGCGCAGAGGACATAGGATTAACAAAGGGGTTGTTAATCGCTAATAAGACAATTTGGCATCAAAATAGTTGTTGAGGTTAAAGGATCCTTCCAGTAGGTTGACGCGATAAGCCGTAAGACTAAGTGAATTTGATTTCGAAGTATCGCATAAACCTTGCAAGAAGCATGGAAATGCGGATAGCTTAAGTAGAAAGGTAGCAGTGTTACATATTGGGCATAATGAGCATAAGGAATGGCAAACCTTAGAGAAGATTATGAATGTAAGCAGTTTTTTAAGCAGCCGCGTGTTGTAAGAAGGATGGGTTGCTATGCATAGAAACCAAGTTGGAACTGCGGGTAGTGGTACTAGAGAACCTAAGGAATGAAGTGCTACAAGAACCTAAAGATCACCTATTAGTGATTATGAAAGTTACAGATCTACCAACAGAAGAGTAGCAGAAATGTATTGGTGGAGGAATAGGCAAACGGACGTAAACCACTAAGTGTGGAATAGCATACAGTGCGCACAGAGAACGGATTTGTCGAACAAGAATACCACTGCGCAGGTTAATTGAAGCATTAGCACCATTCGAATTTTTGGAGCTTGATGGAGACCATTCAGTAAAACACCTGCAGGGAATATGTATAGACTCACAATCAAAGATCTTTTTTCAAGATCCTTAGAAATGGTCGCGATGACAAACTACCAGACAACAACAGTGGCACAAGCACTTGTGAATAATTGGGTACTGGACTTTGGAGTGGCTGAAACAATAATAACGGACCAGGGAACGAACTTCATATCACATCTATTCAAAGAACTGTGTAAGTAATTGAATGTGTAGAAGATGAGGACGAGTCCTCTCCATCCACAAGTCAATGGAAGAACTGAAAGAAGTAGTGCACAGGACAGTCAGGAAGATGCATGGAGTCTACGTTGACTCACATCACACCCACTGGAATGTCTCCTTGAAGTATGTCGGTTCCCCTTCAACTCAGAACACCATACAAATGCATGATTATCACCATCAGCGTTCGATATTTTGAAAGCGAAGAAAGGGAAGACTGGAGAGTCCGTTAAGGAATTTGCCAGAGCGATTAGGGAAATCTGGAATAGACGACGGATGGCAAATACACGAGCATTGGAGAAACATGAAGAAGCTGTGGGCCATACGGCTGGTCAGTGGGCGATACAGTCAACTTCGAACGCGCCGAAGTGAAAGTTAAAGAATTTTTTTGTGAAATAGCAGGCAACGTACCAAGTGATAGAGATTACTCTGTCAGTAAATGTCATCATTCAGTTGCCGTTGAGAACTATAATTGTGCATGTAGGGCGACTGAAATCTTTTCAAGGGAGTCCGGAAGTTATTCCAGTGATAGGAGATGCGGACCAGAAAGGGAGAGTGAGGAGAAAAGTATTGGAAGAGAGACAAGACGTTGTGAATGAAACGGTAACGAGGAACCCGTATGGATTAAGGCCTAGGAAACAGTCATTTAATATATTTTTATTTAGTTACAGATTTAGTGTAATTAGTATAAGCAGCTATGGAACAGCAATGAATTTAAGAGGGAGGAAAGTAAGAGGTAGCCCTACCCGTAGGTAAGGCGCAAAAAAGGAGAGATGATGCGATTCATAGCAGGACTTCTGACCTTCGTCGAAGTGGAAGCGTTACAGAACAAGCACCTGGAAGCGGGTGGCCGTTCGCGAAGGAGGAAGTCATAATGACCATCAGCCATTGCTTGGTGACACAGTTGGTATTGAACGTAAGGGAAATGCGTAACGAGATGAGAAATTTGGAAGAAGCATTCGACAGATTCCGTCAGAGAACGGAAAGATAAGGGATACTCAAAGGAAATACCGGGATATGTGGAGGAGAACAAGGAGGGTACAAGAAATTAAGGAATGAGATGAAGGTTATTCCACATATGACAAGGAACAGGAGTTGGATCGACGTTGCAGGTTGACTTAAAACTGTACTTGGCAGTGCTGATGAGGAAGACAAAGGAAGGATGAATGGCACCTTAGAAGAGGTTAAGCACTGGGCAAAACGAAACAAAGTCGCGAGTGACTACGCAGATTGCAAGTTTAGGAAAGACACACGACTACTACAACAGCTGACAGGAGAAGTGATGCGGGACGCCACAACTACAGAAGAGGCAGTTAATCAGATTATCAGGAAACTACAAACCGAAGTAGATGTCTTAGACAGGGAAGTATTAGTAACAAAATGGTTGCAGTCCGCAGAAGACAGTATTTGGGAAGCACAAGGGAAAGTAACAGAACTCCAGGAGACTCTGTAGAAGGCTGTAAGAGGTCAGCTAGCAGTGAAGCTATTGTCGCCAGAGCAGTATTTTGAAGGTCTATGGAAAGTACAGAAGAAACTGCCGCCGGAGAAGGGGTAGGTTTTAGAACCAGAGCACAAAAACTTACCCTTTTATTTCTAGCTAACCACAGCATCGGTGAGAACTGATGGAGTGAAAGTTTACATTTCCGTTTCTATACCAGTAGCAGGGGAACAAGCACATTACAAGTGCTACATAATTCATGTGTATCCTGTCAAGTGGGGAATATCGAAAAAATCTGTAAGAGTAAAAACGCAGCGACTATTATTAATTACAAATGGCGAGGGAAAATATGTAGAAATGGAGGAAGCAGAGTTACAAAAATGCTACCGAGGGGAAATCACAGTCTGTCCGAGCCCGAATCTCGTGGTCGTGCGGTAGCGTTCTCGCTTCCCACGCCTGGGTTCCCGGGTTCGATTCCCGGCGGGGTCAGGGATTTTCTCTGCCCCGTGATGGCTGGGTGTTGTGTGCTGTCCTTAGGTTAGTTAGGTTTAAGTAGTTCCAAGTTCTACGGGACTGATGACCATAGATGTTAAGTCCCATAGTGCTCAGAGCCATTTGAACAGTCTGTCCGAATATGGTAATAAGAGAGGGACAGGATTCCTGCGGCAGTGAAATTGCTTAGGGACAAAAGTAGGCAAGAGAATACAATAAAGAAGTGATTGATTCGGAATTGTACTTTCAGCAGGACAAGGCACATTGGTTGTACTTTGCCTTTGACAAGATGGTTGTCGTGGCTGGGGGGAGCTTGCGTGAACAAAGAGGCTAGAATTATTATTAAATGGAACAGTGTGAGAGATAATGGGGCCTACTTTCCATCTGTCCGTCACGATTTCAGGAATAACTCGCCTGGACATTTCGCAGCCTCGTTTGTATTGGCCAGAGGAGCCCATATAAGTGCTATTTGCCGCAAATATAGCCAGCTTAAATCGAACTCAGGTCCGGAATTAACGCAGTCTATAAACACCCTTCTGAAGCAGCAGGAGGGACGAGTCGCCTTGGAAACTTTATTGCAGCCTGTAAATTTATATCGGGAACATCAGTATCAGAAAGAGACAATATTCACTATTATCGTACCAGCCACAACAGCCGCACTTGCTCTGCTGAGCGGTGTCCTTGTTTTGTTTCGTAAAAGACAAAGCACAAGACTGAGTTAGCTGTCGTTCAGATTCCAGTGGATTGGATACTTCGAGCATAAAGCCAGTAGATGGAAGGTGAACGCCAAGGCGGAAGTAATACGGACAAGTGATTCATTTCGTTTCGTAAATGTAGAAAAGAAAGTTAGAAATTATTGTGCAAGAAGCCTAATAATGAAATACGTTCCATGGTGTGTTTGAGTTAAGGAGCAGAACCAGGGATCCTATGGAAATGCATAAGATTAAGTGATGGGATAAGGAAACCAATTTTTAAAGTAATTCTTAAGAGGCGAAATACGACCCGAAGGCCAGTCACCAAGTACTCTAGTGATAGGATAATCTGATTTGGTCGACCTGAGGGACCGGATCTTGATAAAAAATGGAGAGCAATGTAGCATGTCGATCGTATTCACACTAAGAATAACGGAAGGGAGCTGCAACAGAGTCAGTCACAGGCAGACAAGTGTTATGTGTGCGAAGCAAACCATTGCCAACAGCTGCCGTGAAGCAGAGCCAGTTCAGCGCGGCATAGCAAAAGCCGACGCTGCAGTATGTTAGCCCAAGGAGGGAAGCCTTTCCGCACTTGCACTTGCACCTTGAAAGTGTTTAGAGCACTTGCTTTGAGTCCTAAGCGAACATAGTCTGGAGCGTATAAGTACTCAGGCATTCGTGAATTAAAATATTATCGTCTTAGTAACACAGCCTACACCACGAGACTGGGACACTCGGAACGACATCCTGGCATGCTGTACGGGGTCCGGTGTTCGACCATGGGACAGGACAGCCTGCCCCAGCTCACGACAGCAACCTCCGCTGGAACAGAGAGACGTCTCCTCGCTGGAGGGACGGCACAGCAGCCCCCACGGAAATGTCGCTGCAACACTGTCATCACGGTTCCAGCCAGAGTCATCACCGACAGCAGCATTCGAGTGGCGCCACAGTCAGCCCCGCTCGTTTCGCTGTCATCAATCTCTCTCTCTCTCTCTCTATTCGTTTAGTCGGTTCCGACTCTTCGTGACCCCATGAACCAAATCACGCCACTTTTTCCTGTCTTGCACTTTCTCCCGTAGACCTTCCAGGTTGGAACACATTGCTTCTGTGATGCCATCGATCCATCTCATCCTCTGACGTCCTCTTCTTCTAGTTCCTTCAATCTTCCCCAGCATTAATGTTTTTTCCAGCGAGGCATGCCTTCGCATTGTGTGTCCAAAGTAGGTCAGCTTTTCTTTTAAGATTAGACCTTCCAGGGAGAAATCTGGTTTAATTTGCTCCAAAATTGATCTGTTGGTTCTCTTTGCACTCCATGGAACTCTAAGAAGTTTCCTCCAACACCACAATTCGAAGGAGTCAATTCTTCGCCGTTCAGCCTTTCTAATGGTCCAGGTCTCACATCCATACATCACAACTGGAAAGACCATAGCCCTCACAATACGGATCTTTGTTGCTAGTGTTATATCTCTGGACCTTATAACCTTGTCAAGGTTTGACATCGCCTGTCTACCGAGCAACAGGCGTCTCCGGATTTCATGGCTGCAGTCACCGTCAGCAGAGATCTGGGAACCGAGATAACTGAATGTGGTCACTACTTCCATGGTTTCTCCTGCTATATCCCACGAATTGGTAGGTGTAGTTGCCATAATTTTCGTTTTCTTCACATTCAGCATAAGACCAGCCTTTTCACTTTCGTCTTTCACCTTCAGTAAGAGTGTTCTCAAATCTTCTTCACTTTCTGCCAATAGGATCGTATCATCCGCGTACCTGAGGTTGTTTACATTTATTCCAGCTATTTTAATTCCTGTTTCTCCTTCATCTAGCCTTGCATTCCTCATGACATGTTCTGCATACAGATTGAATAAGTACGGTGACAGTATGCAGCCTTGCCGGACCCCTTTCTGAATCCTTATCCATTTCGTTGTTCCATACATAGTTCTCACCGTGGCTTCTTGGTCAAGGTATAAACTCCGTATCAGATGAATGAGGTGATCTGGTACACCCATGTTTTTCAGTACGTTCCATAATTTGTTGTGATCGACGCAGTCAAAGGCTTTGGCGTAGTCAATAAAGCAGAGGTACACATCTTTCTGGAATTCTCTCGCTTTTTCCATAATCCACCGAATGTTAGCAATTTGATCTCTAGTTCCTCTTCCTTTCCTAAATCCAGCTTGTTCTTCTGGCAGCTCTCGATCTAGATATTGGCGAAGTCTATTTTGTAAGATTTTCAACATAACTTTGCTAGCATGTGAAATAAGTGCGATTGTTCGATAATCTGAGCATTCTTTAGAACTTTTCTTCTTTGGAATGGGGATGAATACTGATCTTTTCCAGTCTTCTGGCCACTGCTGCGTGATCCATATTTTTTGACATATTGAGTGCAGCACTTTCACTGCATCCTTTCCAGTGACTTTAAACAATTCTGCTGGTATTTCATCATGTCCACTAGTTTTGTTATCAGCCATATTTTCAAGGGCCCACTGGATTTCGCTCTCCAAAATATCTGGCTCTAGTTCTAAATTAACATTAACATCAGCAGTAGGAGCCCTGTCATGATGCAGTTCTCTCTTGTATAGGTCTTCTACATATTCTGCCCATCTTTCCTTAACATCCTCCGCTTCACTCAGATCTTTCCCGTTTCTATCTTTTATCATTCCAATTTTTGCCTGGAATTTTCCTTTAATTTCTCTAATTTTCTTATAAAGATCTCTTGTCTTCCCCATTACGTTACTATCTTCAACTTCCTTGCACTGTTCATTAAAGAATATATTTTTATCTCTTCTAGCTAATTTCTGAAAATCTTTATTTAATTCAAACATAGCTGATCTATCTCCCTTGATTTTTGCTTTCCTTCGTTCTTCTGCAACTTGCAGTGCCTCAACTGATAGCCATCTAGCCTTCTTACTGTTCCTTTTCTTGGGAATGTGTTTCTCTGCTGCCTCCTTGACAGTATTAGCTACTTCTGTCCACATCTCTTGCGAGCTTTTGTCCTCCAGCTGTAATACATTAAATCTGTTTTGTACCTCTGCAGCATAGTCGGAGGGTATAGAGTTAAGGTCGTATCTGCAAGTTGGGATACTTTTTGGTACATTCTGAAGTTTCATCCGAAATTTTGCAATCAGGAGCTCATGATCTGATCCGCAGTCAGCACCAGGTCTTGTTGTAGCTGACTGAACCGCGCTCTTCCACCTCTGATTACAAAGTATGTAATCAATTTGGTTCCGGTGTTGGCCATCTGGCGAAGTCCAGGTATATAGGCGTCGTTTTGGTAGTTGAAACAGTGTGTTAGTAATTATCAATGAATTTTCTTGGCAGAATTCTAGGAGTCTCTGTCCAGCTTCATTTGTTGTACCAAGACCATATTTCCCTGTTATACCTTCTACAGCTTCATTTCCCACTTTTGCATTCCAATCTCCAACTATGAAGACGATATCCTTTTTTGGTGTTGACAGTAGTAATTCTTGTAAATCTCCATAGAACTGGTCAATAATTTCCTTTTCAGCATCGGTTGTTGGTGCATAAACTTGAATTACTGTGATGTTGAGGGGCTGACCTTGAAGTCTGATGGACATCATTCTATCATTTTTATATTTGCATCCCATCACAGCTTTTCTCACTTTATCACTAACTATGAAGGCTACTCCATTACTTCTGTTGTTATCGTGCCCAGAATAATACACCATATGGCCATCCGAAGCAAATTCTCCCATGCCAGTCCACCTCATTTCACTTATTCCCAATATGTCGATGTTAATTTTCTCCATTTCTCTTTTCACTATGTCTAGTTTTCCTTGATACATGGATCTTACATTCCATGTTCCTATGCAGTGCTTCTCTTTGCACCATCTTACTCTTCGTGAAGCTCCTCTCAACCTGGTTCCCCCCGGAGATCCGATCGGGGAACTTGAAACTCCGGAACATTTTGAGCTGAGCGAAGCCATGGGGTTTTCTTCGGATAGTTCAGTGGTGGTTTCCCGTTGCCTTCCACTGTCCTCCAACTCCTATCTGCTCACCGACTCAGTTTCCCGCTGGGGTTGGTTACCCAACCTTCCGCTGAGTTGCTCGGCTTAACAGGGGCACCACGTGTAGGTAGGAAGTTGGAGAATTGAGGTGACAGAGGCTGTGAGAACTCTCTTGCTGAGTTCTTGTAATCGCATATCACCCCCATTTTATGCCAGAGTCTCATGATGTCTGCGGAGACCCCCCCAGGTCATTTCCTGGGCCCGCTGTCATCAATGCTGGGTGTCTCATACGAAGCAATAGACACCCAGCTGTCATCAATGCTGGGTGTCTATTGCTTCGTATGAGAGGCAACTGGACCCCTCCACCAAACTTCTCCTGATGTACTACGGCCGAGAGCCGGAATAAAGAATTGAGGGTCAATACATGGGTCATCTAACATGGGCAAATCCACAGGTAAAAAGCTCATCCTGGGCCTCCGGAACGATCTCAATCAAATTTGATACACAATTTGAAAGTAACTATAGTGGTAGGAACCACCAGATAGGAGAAGAAGAAGTTGGACAGAGGCAGCAGAGGGAAAAATAGTCTGAGTGAGAGGAAAGGAAAACGGAAAGAGATGGAGATGGACAGAAATTAGGGGGTGAAAGGATAGCAGAGAGATGGCGTGGAGGGGATGAACAGAGAGAGGGGGAAGGAGGAGATGGATAGAAAGAGGGTGAGGTAGAGATTGACAAAGGGAGGAGAAGAATGAGGAATGAAAGGGAAGAGGAAGAGATTAACGTAGGAGGAAGGAGCGGATCGACATACGGAAAGAAGCTGATTGACATTTAAAGGGGATTGGGAGCAGATAGCCAGAGAGACAGGAGAGTGCAGGTGGAGTACGTGGCCACAGAGAGGGGGTGTTGAAGATAGACAGAGAGGTGGGGAAGGAGAAGATGGACTGTTGGAAGATTGGAAGAAATTAATATCAGGCAATGCTGGACACTGAGCTAGTTATAAGGTATTAAAGAGGAATATGGTTTCCCCTCCAGTTCCTGACATCACTCTGGTATCAGAAAATTGTTTAAGACCCAGTAACATCTAACGCCTAATGGCTAACGACCAACACACAATTCCTCATGTCAATAACATTATATTATGGAAGGAATATAGTTTCCCCCTCCAGTAACTGACATCCATATGGTGTTAGAATATTATTCAAGACCCAGTAACAAGTAAATGCTGACGCTAGTTGCTTATGCACGCCTCAGGCCACAACATAATAATTCATTATAGAGGAATATAGTTTTCCCAATCAGTGTCTGATATCCATCTGGTGTCAGAATACTATTTAAGGCCCAGTATCATCTAACGACACACAATGCCTCCAGGCATTAACATTATAATGTATTACAGAGGGATTATAGTTTTCCCCCTCCAATAGCTGACATCCACTGCACATACACTTGGACGTCTTTCAAGACTACTACGTAATTCTATTACTACTCATCATAATTCAATTGAAGTATGTGAACGATAATTACGCTAGTTCCATTATAAACAGAGGTTTGCAGCGCTATGTGTTCAGTGTAAGGCTTTAAGCATTAGGCGTTAGCTGTTAGGTATTAGGCGACTGACGTTGGATGTTGGGCTTTAGGCGTTAACCGTTGGTTTTATTCATTGCTTCCTACCACTGTGCGATACTGACTACTGTTTCCCGTAAATAAAAGGCTATCAGAGAGCCAGTGCTAAAATAACGCAGCTCTGAGAACGACTTTCAGGTAAGTTCTTTATTAAAATGTTATGTACAGTGTTTATTAAACATATGATAAGTTTGTAGTTCTTTCCTGCATAGATGCGGAAATACTTAATTTGAAGTTCCATTGTGCTAGCACAACATGTGAACTCTTACAAACAATACAAATTTATTTTGCTCAAGTTCTCGTAGAAATCTTCCGTGTTGTGTTTAGCGTACCGACTGCATGTATTTGAATACGTTATGTAAGTAGGCTGTTTATGTTTTCTCTATGTAAGTACGCTGTTTATGTTTTCTCTATGTAAGTAGGCTGTTTATGTTTTCTTATTGGCAACGTTACGTAGCGCTCAATATGAAAATCACTGGCTGTGCTGTGTGCAGTCTGTGGCTAGTTTGCATTGTTGTCTGCCATTGTAGTGTTGGGCAGCGGCAGCTGGATGTGAACAGCGCGTAGCGTTGCGCAGTTGGAGGTGAGCCGCCAGCAGTGGTGGATGTTGGGAGAGAGATGGCGGAGTTTTGAAATTTGTCATGAACTGCTATATTTATATATGATGATATCAAGGTAAATACATTGTTTGTTCTCTATTAATATCTTTCATTTGCTAACTATCCCTATCAGTAGTTAGTGCCTTCCATAGTTTGAATCTTTTATTTAGCTGGCAGTAGTGGCGCTCGCTGTATTGCAGTAGCTTGAGCAGCGAAGATTTTTGTGAGGTAAGTGATTTGTGAAAGGTATAGTTTAATGTTAGTCAGGGCCATTCTTTTGTAGCGAATTTTGAAAGTCAGATTGCGTTGCGCTAACAAAATATTGTGTGTCAGTTTAAGCACAGTCATGTATAATTGTTCAAAAGGGGACGTTTCATATGGCGACCCTGCCAGGATACCTCACTGGAATCTTCTGATTTTTTCTTGTAGTTTGTGTAATTAGTGTAGATTTTGTTTATTGCTAGCACGTAATTGTAGAGAGAATCTCCTTTGTAGCTGCAGTCTTTCATTGTTGTACAGTAAAACAGTTGTGGCATGCATGTAGATTTGCACCAAGTATTTCGCAGCTGCAATTAACTAGATATTATTTTCAGTGCTATGTTAATGTGTTCTCTTATTTTTGATCTTCAAATTGTGTTTTTCTGTGTTGTCGTGTGAAATACAGTGACAATAATGGCGTGTGAAAAACGTAATACTAGGCTCCAAAGTAAACTGAGAAATGACAGTGAAAATGAAAGCAGTGTGTTAGCGCCACCGAGTAATGAATTAACAGATGTTCAAAGTAGTAATTTGGTAATTGTGCATAGGGAAATGGAGCGGGCGGCAAACAATGGCGTGGACAGTGAAACAATTAGTGAAGAGGGAAGCATTATCGATCGATCGGTCGGCAACAGCTCGCCTCAGGAATCCGAAATGACAGGACACAATTTTGCAAATACTGTAGATTCAGGTTTTGTGTCCTCACCGTTTTCCCAAATGAGTCAAGACACGTTTTCCGCTTGTCAAAATGTGAATGTTGCCGGTGCAAATTCACTGCCGAAAAGCACTGAGGAACATGTTTCAGACACCAGTGCATTGTTATTACAGTTAATGCAACAAATGGGACAAAAGCTACAAAAGTTAGACACAACACTTGAACAAAATCAGAAACAAATGGGACAAAAGCTTCAAAAGTTAGACACAATGGAACAAAATCTTCAAAAGTTAGACACCACACTTGAACAAACACGTGAAGATTTAACTACTGAGTTACATAAAATCGAATCGAAATGTCAAAAAGTCTGTAACGACGTAAAAACTCAAATTTGTGAGCATTTTCAACCTATTTTTTCGCGGCATGAAAATGCATTACAGAATCACGAAGCAGCCATAAAAGAACTGCAAATTATTGTTCATGAAAATCATGAGACCTTGCAAGCTAAAATTGACTCAGTTGCATCTACCGATTCGATTACGCAACTTGCAAAAACTCAGGAAAACTTAAAGGACACAGTAGAAAGACACATGGAGGAAATTAGTTCATTATCAGAGAAAGTAGTTGAACTTTCGGATCAGCTAAATAATTTATCTACGAAGGTAGATGATAATCTGAATGACACAAAACCGGTAGTCTTTAATAACACAGAAGAGAGCGAACAAATTAGGAAACTGAAACAAAATCTGAATCAAATTGATACGCAACACCAAAGAGAAATCCGGGAAGTACAAGATCAGCTAACACAGGTAATACAAGAATTACGTATTTCAGAGGACACTCGCGCCCCAATAAGGGAAGAGGGACATAGAAATACGGAACAGCCACAAAATAATAACATAGGGCATTTCGGAAGTTATGAAAGAAATTGGCAATGTGCACCGAATTTTGAGTTGGAACCGCCGAAGCGACGTAACAATGACCGACATGCGACTCGCCGACATGATGATTTTGACTATAAGCTGTTCATTACTACACGTAAATTCAAAACGTTTAAGAATTCTGCCAACGACATTCATCCACAAGCGTGGCTCCATCAATTCTCTCATTGTTTTCCTCCCAACTGGTCGTTAGAACACAGATTAGAATTTATGTGTGGCTACTTGGAGAATGAACCAGCTGTAAGAATGCGATCGGTAAATCACGATTGCCACAGTGAAGGAGAGTTTTACCATGCCTTCCTCTCAGCATATTGGTCTCAAGCTACACAAGACCGTGTAAAACATGGCATCATAATGATGAAACGTTTCGAACAATCTGAATTTTCCAGTCTTATGAAATATTTTGAAGATATGTTGCATAAGAATCAGTATCTTTCAAACCCATACAGCCCCTCAGAACTCATCCGCATTTGCTTAATCAAACTGCCTGAACATTTACGACATATTTTTGGCAGGACGTTACAAAGACGACATTGAAGCATTTCAGGGACTCTTACAAGAATTAGAAATTGACACTGACAATCGCGGAACGCGAAACCAGGAACACAACAATTACAGGTCACATCCGTCGCAATTCCGCGATGAAAGAAGTAATAACTGGACACGAAAAGGCTATTCTTACAACGCAAATCGTGACCAAAACAGACACCACCCATATGACAACCGCTGGCAGAGTAATAATAGTTACAGAGAAAGATCGCATTTCCGTAGTAATGACTATCACAGAGACAATCAGAGAAACAGACAATATGGGAACCAAAACAATTATTATCAAGGGAGGCAGAATGACTTCAGACGCAACAGTTCAGCGCGCAGTTACGACTCAGGGAGAAATTCTTCACCACATGACCGACAAACAAGAAACTATGTAAACTACCGACAAAACGACAGACGTGAATTTCATCAGAACTGGCGGGATTCTAACAGAGCTGGGCCCTCTCGGCAAGGCGAATTCGTAGAAGTTAGGTCTCCTAATCCCAATAACAACGTGCGCCAACAAAGAGACAGACAATGACTCGCACAGCAGGCAGCCGTGTGCGCCCGCTGGCTCCGAGAAAAATAACATAAGACGCTAGCCTTGAGAAAAATTTTAGCATTCTTTACCGATGTATACCACATGATAATTGCGTTGAAGTTGAAACTCTGCGTACTAGGAAGAGTAAAGGTTTACACCACATTTCACATGTAAAACCGTTTATTGGAAGATAATCTGCTTTTTAACTTTGTCTTTGCCATATAACTTTTCACTTTACATTACTAGTATGCTGTGTCAGACTTAAGAAACTGTTAACATTCAACAATGTTTGAAGTTAAATATCCAGTCTAGAACCTAGGCAAATTTTTAAACAGAAATTACGAATGCATTGTTATAGTGAACAGTCGACACAGTGTTGTATTTGTACATTCTTGCTTGTTAGTTGCACGATTACGTAACGACTATCAGGCTTACATACTTAGGACACATACTGGTACTGCTAATGAGATTTTAATGCAACATTTTGGTTTACTTGAAAATACATTCTGGGTTTAAAGTACTTTCTGTGAGATACCAGACGACACAGTGGTTAGTTTATGTGACAGCTACACGATTTTATCACGACGCTACTAATGAGTGACAATTTACAATGTTGCTTTTGCAGTGTTTCTGTTTTATATCTGCACAGTTTTTCTGAATTCTTCTGGAAAGTAAAACAGGTTTTAGTAGTAACTTTTGTAGTATAGCTACAATGAGACAGGGTTTTCCGTAGCACAACAATACGTTACAGTACAGTACTTTCTTCATCACAACAATAAGCGTAATAACTACGATATCTATACACAAAGCATTTTACTTTTGTTTATCATGAGGTAAGTACATTGACTTCTGCAGAACTTAGCTTTCGGAGGACGATAACTACGACACTTCCACAGAGATTATGTTGCAACAAGACGCACATTTAGCGCTACAGGACACGTATTTGAGTGATTGATTATGTACTTAAAATATTTATTTTTAAAGATATTTGGAGTACAATGATACAAAGGTTTTCCGTGATACATTTCATTCCATTGCTGTAATCTGTAACTCCTGAGGGTATAATTACATTAATCCTCAGGGGGGTACACGCTTACTTTGTGTACCATGTGTTTGGCAAGCACAAGGAGCCCTAGCTAATATGGTATTTGCTTATACAACTTTACACATCGGTACCATATTTTTCTAACACTCAAATTACACAGCTATCTGACCATTTAACAGAGAAAGAAACTTTTTTTACTACATCTGTGACACATGTTTACGCAATTACACAGTTGGGTAACTTCACACTTATGAAACTGTATTTTGTCTGTACTTTGAGAAACGCTCATGTTTTTCGGAATCATTGTGATACTATGAGAGCTTTGAATGACGTATTTCGTATGGGGTCATGATTTTTAAAGTACGTTTCAGGCAGATGACACTATTGACATGAGCAGAGAATTTTTTAGGTTTTGAAATTATTGGAGGAAGCTAGGACGATTTTGAGAGTTGACTAAGATGTTATGATATTATTATGACGACGATGTGTATTATACTGTTGAGGTATGTTTATGATCAATAAGATGATGCTACCGTATATGAGGAATAAGAAGTATGTTGGAAACCAAGAATCGTACTTTAAGAGTTATTAAATGTGTGTAAATGTGTGACTGTATCACAATGCTGACGAATTTTTTTTTTGGACGCTGTTATATTTACAAGATTTTGTTTCTACACATTTGTTACGCAAATTTTCGACCTGTGAAATGTTTATATGAGACTGTCACTGTAGCGGAAACTGCTGTCGTAAATATGTCGGTAAGAAAGGTAAGTGACCATGACGCAATGCGTTGCGAGCGGCCAGGTGTGCCAGTTGCCTGGAGGAAAAGCCATTATTGCGAGCCCTTTTCAGCGGCACATGTAGAAAAAAAAAGGGGACGCCATTAACCTCGCTTCTGACATTCCTTTGTAGAAAGCATCGCAAAAACGACACGGTCGAACTTGAAAACATATGATTACACTAGCTCTTAATTTACGATATTTACTGAAATGCCTAATGAACTGACGAGAAATATTTTTACATCTGCACACCTGATTATGACAAGCGTCTTTCTACGAGAGTTGAGAGAGTTTCTACTAACTTATGAAATGTCACATGACTACTGAATGATATTTTTATACTTTGCTTTTCGTAGTTGCTTATTTCACTTGATATCTGGTTTCCAGCTGTGTTGCAGCATTGCTTTTATAAAATGAAATGCATTTGCTAATGTGAACACTTTCTGTCAACAGATCTATTAAATGATAATTTTGTAATCCACATTCTTTAAAAAAAGGAGCACTTGGAAAGGAAAGAACAATAAGAAGGCACTAGTAACAGTAACTGGACACATAATTTTCTTTTCAAGTTCATGGTAATATTTTTTTTATAATAAATTGTTGTGGTGCACCACTTTAATTACATAGACATTAAGATGTGAATATACACTTCCCTTATCTGCATTGTTGTTTTTACTGTAATATCTTTTCTGCTTGAGCTATGTCATGTTTAGGTATAAGTTATTTCTGCTGCTATTTGCCAGGCATAGTGCTACTAAATTTCACTTTGTATTACTCTGTTAAGCTAGTTTTACTATTGATTTATTTTTATTTTTGCTGCTCATTGCATTATATCAGTTGTAATTTATGCTGCTTGCTTTGCCTTTTGTATTTTTTATCATTGCTGTTTGTGTTACTTATTTTGTGCTGCTGCATTGCCTCGTCCCTTAGTTTAGCATCTGAGCTCAGTAGATTTAAGTTAGCTTAAGAGGGGTAGACTATATAAGAAACTAACTATGATGAATTGGAAGAAATGCATTTAGACGCTATAAGAAAATGGTTTGGCCAAAAAAAAAAAAAGGTATTTTAGGTAGGATTTTCTTGGAAATAAATGATGAGGTAAGATAATGGAAAATAATAATGAGGTAAGAAATATGTGAAATAAATACAGAAAGCATGCTTGGATAGGATTTTTTTGGTGGAAACAAAGGATGAAATAAGAGGAAAGATATATGAAGTTTGGGGTTGGACTGCAGCACCAAATGTTACACTGAAAACGAACCCTGTCCTTTCCTATTGGTGTGTATTTGTTTTCTTCCTGTCTCTGTGTAGTTTCATAGAATTTTTTCTTCTTTTAATATTAAGCTACATTCACTATGATGAGGAATACTGTTATCCTCAAATATAATTTGCATTAATAATATGTTATTTACCTTGTAAATATGCTTAGACATTATTTATTCTGGTTTGTTGCTCACATGTGAAGGTGATGTTTCAAAAGTTCTTGTGATCTTTTATGTATGTACTCATGTCATAATTCCTGTAACACTGACGTATATGTCTATTTCTATTCTTTTGTAAAGCCTGTACTACAAATGTTATCTATATTGTTATGTTTTTAATGATGTATTTTGCACCTTTATTGTATTCTTATGTTATAAAATTGTAATTCTCACCAGTTCATGATATTATTAACTTGTTAGTTACATTTCACTGCACAGATTTCTGTTGGTCATAGTATATGGACAATATGTGAGAAGTAGGGACTGTTAGTGTTTGCACGTGTGTTACTAATTCAGCAAGGGACTGGATAACAGCATTGCTGGTTCTAAAGACAATTCCAAAAACTTTGTGAGTGCACAAGTGGTGGTTTATGGACTTGCTATATTCTCCGCAAGACTCTTCGATGGTGAATGTGCACCTGCACAATCGCAACAGATGGCTGCTGGCCTTCTCTTCAAGGACTGCAGTGGGTCTGCACCTCTGGTGGCCCACCAATACCGTAATCTCTATCAGGACTACAGTGGGTCTGTTCTGTGATGACCTACCTACCAATATTCTTCAAAACGTCGAATGACTCTGCTGTGGGTTTGCTCTGTTGTGGCCCATTACCTGTATGCATGTCAAGAGTCAGCACTGTCTTTCCGTTGGAAGGACAACACTACTTCTTCAAGACTGCATGGAAATCCACTACTTCCGTGTGCATTGTCTTTTACTGCTCAGACTTTGAGAACAGAAACGGCAGTTTCACTGTGATGAATCAGGACTATTTTTATAGACTGTGAGCAAATTTTAGCTTTTGACCAACATAATATCAATAAGTGTGTGCATTTGATTTCTTTGTTATTGTAATTATGAAAAATTTTATCAAATCATTATTGGCCACTGCCCCAAAAAAAAATTTGTAAAATTTTTTGTGGGGAGCATGGGGGCTATGTAAGTAGGCTGTTTATGTTTTCTCTATGTAAGTAGGCTGTTTATGTTTTCTCTATGTAAGTAGGCTGTTTATGTTTTCTTATTGGCAACGTTACGTAGCGCTCAATATGAAAATCACTGGCTGTGCTGTGTGCAGTCTGTGGCTAGTTTGCATTGTTGTCTGCCATTGTAGTGTTGGGCAGCGGCAGCTGGATGTGAACAGCGCGTAGCGTTGCGCAGTTGGAGGTGAGCCGCCAGCAGCGGTGGATGTGGGGAGAGAGATGGCGGAGTTTTGAAATTTGTCATGAACTGCTATATTTATATATGATGATATCAAGGTAAATACATTGTTTGTTCTCTATTAATATCTTTCATTTGCTAACTATCCCTATCAGTAGTTAGTGCCTTCCATAGTTTGAATCTTTTATTTAGCTGGCAGTAGTGGCGCTCGCTGTATTGCAGTAGCTTGAGCAGCGAAGATTTTTGTGAGGTAAGTGATTTGTGAAAGGTATAGTTTAATGTTAGTCAGGGCCATTCGTTTGTAGCGAATTTTGAAAGTCAGATTGCGTTGCGCTAACAAAATATTGTGTGTCAGTTTAAGCACAGTCATGTATAATTGTTCAAAAGGGGACATTTCAGTTATACAGACACTTCAGAAACGGAAATATTTACCTTAAACGACCATAGGGCTTGTAAGTGTGGGACACCTATCAAACTTCCGTCGAGAACGCGTGCTGCTTTATTTAATAGTTTCTGTGGATACTGTCAATATGCAAAGCTACGTGCATTTTAGTAAGTAATACAGAAATATAAATGCTGGAAAATTTAAACTCAAGCTTCATTGCGGTTGCATAGTCTGTGAAATGTTGCATAAAATAGAATAAATGAGAAATAATTTCATTTATTTTCGAGATTCTGACTCTGTCACCGTGTTTGGAGATGTCACATATCTCTGTTATCATCTTTGGTCGTCTCGTTAGTAGGTATAAACGAAGCATGTCGTTCAGCAGATTGGTACATCGTAATAAAACGCCTTACTTCTAGCCTAAATTGCAATGTCAAAAACATCTTCTTCCTTCCTTCCTACTATGGTATTTTCTTTGTTTATTGGTATCTTGACTATTTTGTATGTGTGCATGCGGGTATATGTATGTGTGCTGTGTGTGTGTGTGTGTGTGTGTGTGTGTGTGTGTGTGTGGGCGGGCGCGCGCTTGCTTTCACATCACGTACCTTTAATAGATGACGGGGGAAACGAGTGCGTGGCTTCGTAATGTTCATCACAGATGACGTCACTGCAGACGTCACTGATAAGAATGATGAATGTCAAAAGGTCAATGGTCTCGGTGGTGTGACGCAAACAACGTGCGCCAGAGTCAGAAATGTAAACGAAATGTCATGATAATACCTACATATACTAGTCATCAAGTCTATGTATTTTTCAACAACCTCAGTCATTTAGCTACGCAGATATTTAACATATCTCTGTTCTCAATACGTTTCATCTACACACACGAACTAGTCTCCCTCCTATGTCCTCTGTGACTGAGAAATAATACACTGCGAAACAACAAGTTAAACTCTGACGGAAAAATTCCTTAGAATTCAATGACCATCGAACGTGTGTAATGTGATGCTCGAACGCAGGAAAGTAAAATGATTTGTTTCAAGCAAAAGGTAGAAAAACTATTTTATTTTAGCGTGAGCGACAATAAATCTTTGACTTCAGTTAACGACTGTGATGAGGTAATCGTCTGGTTTCAACTAAAAATCAAAAATTATTTAAATATATATGAGTCACTGATAGTAAATATTATTTTCTTGATATTATCCTTCTTTTATACGCCATCGCTTTTATATTTTCTTGTCTTTCGTGTGATTTTCTTGTGAAAAGCACGCATGACAGATAAAAATAATATATACAGGGTGCTACAAAAAGGTATGGCCAAACTTTCAGGAAACATTCCTCACACACAAAGAAAGAAAATATGTTATGTGGACATGTGTGCGGAAACACTTACTTTCCATGTTAGAGCTCATTTTATTACTTCTCTTCAAATGACATTAATCATGGAATGGAAACACACAGCAACAGAACGTACCAGCGTGACTTCAAACACTTTGTTACAGGAAATGTTCAAAATGTCCTCCGTTAGCGAGGATACGTGCATCCACCCTCCATCGCATGGAATCCCTGATGCGCTGATACACCTCTGGAGAATGGCGTATTGTATCACAGCCGTCCACAATACGAGCACGAAGAGTCTCTACATTTGGTACCGGGGTTGCGTAGACAAGAGCTTTCAAATGCCCCCATAAATGAAAATCAAGAGGGTTGAGGTCAGGAGATCGTGGAGGCCATGGATTGGTCCGCCTCTACCAATCCGTTGGTCACCGCATCTGTTGTTGAGAAGCGTACGAACACTTCGACTGAAATGTGCAGGAGCTCCATCGTGCATGAACCACATGTTGTGTCGTACTTGTAAAGGCACATGTTCTAGCAGCACAGGTAGAGTATCACGTATGAAATCATGATAACGTGCTCCATTGAGCGTAGGTGTAAGAACATGAGCCCAATCAAGACATCACCAACAATGCCTGCCCAAACGTTCACAGAAAATCTGTGTTAATGACGTGATTGCACAATTGCGGATTCTCGTTAGCCCACACATGTTGATTGTGAAAATTTACAATTTGATAACGTTGGAATGAAGCCTCATCCGTAAAGAGAACATTTGCACTGAAATGAGGATTGACACATTGTTGGATGAACCATTCGCAGACGTGTACCCGTGGAAGACAATCAGCTGCTGATAGTGCCTGCACACGCTGTACATGGTACGGAAACAACTGGTTCTCCCATAGCATTCTCCATACAGTAGCGTGGTCAAGGTTACCTTGTACAGCAGCAACTTCTCTGACGCTGACATCAGGGTTATCGTCAACTGCACGAAGAATTGCCTCGTCCATTGCAGGTGTCCTCGTCGTTCTAGGTCTTCCCCAGTCGCGAGTCATAGGCTGGTATGTTCCGTGCTCCCTAAGACGCCGATCAATTGCTTCGAACGTCCTCCTGTCGGGACACCTTCGTTCTGTAAATCTGTCTCGATACAAACGTACCGCGCCACGGCTATTGCCCCGTGCTAATCCATACATCAAATGGGCATCTGCCAATTCCACATTTGTAAACATTGCACTGACTGCAAAACCACGTTCGTGATGAACACTAACCTGTTGATGCTACGTACTGATGTACTTGATGCTAGTACTGTAGGGCAATGAGTCGCATGTCAACACAAGCACCGAAGTCAACATTACCTACCTTCAATTGGGCCAACTGGCGGTGAATCGAGGAAGTACAGTACATACTGACGAACCTTAAATGAGCTCTAACATGTAAATTAAGCGTTTCCGGACACATCTCCACATAACATCTTTTCTTTATTTGTGTGTGAGGCATGTTTCCTGAAAGTTTGGCCGTACCTTTTTGTAACACCCTGTAGATACGCGTCACTGCATTCAGATAACAAGTGTCCTTTAGTACCTTAGAAGGCTTTTATTTTGCCAGCTTTCTGACTGGTCTCTTGCGGACTTCCACGACTTTCTCTCACGCACCAAACTCGTTACTTATATTCCACTCTCTCTCTTGCCCTATCTTTCTGCCCTCCCCGTCACCATTTAGTACCGTGGAAGATACTCGCTAATGTACACTGCCTTAGCAAACGTCATAGGACAGTGGGGCACAAATGGCGCAGGTGTCTCGTATGCGCACCACACGCCCCCTGTGCCAACTGCAGCAGTATTGGAGACTAACGGGATTTCGGTTTCAGCAGTGGTACAGGAATTCGGCTTCACACGTTCAACCGTGTCCAGGGTGCATCGCTAATGGATGAATTAGGGTGTCACGTTCGCAACACACGAACTACCGGCCGTCCAGTCTCCTTCAATGACCGTGACCGGCGTCATCTGAGACGGATCGATGACCAATAGTGACAAAAGGGTAACGGCGCAACAAACCACGGCCCAGTTCAAACGAGGACGTGCTGTACACGTCTCCCAGTGGACAGTCCTTAGGAACATGGGTTCCATGGGGTAAGGGAACCGGCGCTGCAGACGGTTGCCACCGTTAACCCAACGTCACCGGGCACAACGGTTTGCATGTGTTGCCAGTCGCGAGAGATGAACACTGGGAAAATAGTGTAACATGATATGGTGTTACGAATCACAATTTCAACTGCACCATGCCGATGGGAGCTACATTGTGTGGCGCAGGTCACATAAATCGATGGATCCCGAATGCCAAGAAGGTGTGGTCAAGTGAGGTAGGGTCTCTGTAATGGTCTAGGGTGCATTTTCCTGCTATGGAATACTTTGAGTTACAGGATTCTTTACGTATTATGAAAGACCTTTTTTTTTAACAAAAGTAACATAGTGACACTTGACATAACACTTAACATAAATGTGAACCGTGTTACTTGGTAATAATGTAGACAAAGCAACTCTGTTTCGAACCTACGTGCAGATGTATTAATAAAATTTCTTTTTTTTCTATCTGTATTTTTTTTCGAATATGTAATTCTCTTTTGTGCCGGCTGTTTTCAACAAACTTTTATCATTTCAGGCTTTACAAACATGTCATCTGTTATTGTTTTTACTAGAGTACTGTAACGTTTATTGAAAATGGGGTGGAAATTATTAGGAAAATAATACGTAAAGACTGCTACATTTAAGATATATTCATAAGATTTTGAACTGCTACGGCAATTTTTTATCATTCATTCGTAAATTATCAAATACATCCGGACATATGCAGAAAGCATTAACTATGAAATATGAAGTCTATCTGCCACTTTAATGGTATAAATTAAGTCGAATGTGTTTGGAATACAGGGAGAGGGAGGATGGATGGGGGAAGGAATTCCCAGACGTAGGTACAGTTTTTTTTCTGCAGGAGGAGGGTTGGAAAGGAGCGTTTTACACATCAAGGTTGTCTGGTACGCACCAGTCGACCAACTTTCATCAGCTAAGCCGGTATGCTTACTTTCATAAAGACAACTTCATGTTTTCGACTGTTTTGCAAGTTGCTGCTGCAGAATTTGGTAAACAGTATAAGTTGCCACGTAGAGATTTAGAAAACGACAGCACAGACTAAGCATTACATATCATAACCAGCATGAAAATGGTCGTGGTTTTGTTTCTCTGGCATGAAGATGATCGTTTTCCATGGATTTCTAGACCTAGGTATCACAGTTAACCAGCTTTATCACCTGAAAATTCTGAATGCTGGCGTGAGGCAGTTCATATTAATGCCACATTCACTGCAGCGACGAAATAATTGGTTCCTCCACTATGAAAACTCATCGGCCACATAATATTTCATGTCAGGAAGGTTGGCCACAAAAGAATGTGGCATGAATTTGCTCCTATCCATGTTACTTTCACTAATTTTACTTTTCCCTAAACTGAAATACTATCTCAAAGGGAAGCGTTGACAGAAGACAAGAGGCGAAAGTAATAGTTTTCTCTATGTAATTGATCCTTAATTTTGTCCGCATGTATGGTAAGTGGTGCATTATCTGTACAGAATAATTTTGTGTGTTACAATGAAGATAGGGAACAAAAGGAAGGTACTTATTATTGATACGTAAATGGAGGGGAATGTAATAGGAACAGAGTATCTTTTCGTTACTAGAGTTTGTTAAGGCAGTATCTTTGCTTCATCATAGAGAACATGTGTTACAAGGATGAAGGTATTGTTAGTTATTCTGAAGGGAAACTGGAAGGCGGTGCTAAAGGAGCTTGCTGTTTAAGAGATTCTGTATAGACTAGTATGGAAGAGGAAGAGGGCTTGAGCAAGCCACGAGGCTACTCCTAAGGACAGAGACGCCCCCGCCTCCTGTGCGAGGCGCGGGGACGTCACATGCATTAATTACAGCACTTAGCGGGACGCGTCTCTATTAACCCTCCCAACGTGGCGCTAATTCTTTCGTGAGGGCGCATCCGCCTGGAAAAGGCCGTCCAGGCGTCGCGCCTTCCCTTCTAGAAGAGTTGAGCCGACACTCCACGCCCTAACGTCACGACAGCACAAAACTGCCCTTCACTGTTCTGTGCCTGCAAGCAGATACTGTAAAATCCCGCCGTATCACTACAAAGCCTTTCAGTTTTTGAAATTCACGCTTATATATCCTTAAGACGATCCTGTATTCCTTCGATCTGTATTACTACATATTACAGTAACTTATTCCAGTAACCATATATTCTACGTTATCTTACAGTGATTTCAAAAATTTCATTTCTCTACTTTTGTTAGGCAC
Source organism: Schistocerca serialis cubense (assembly GCF_023864345.2). Classification (NCBI taxonomy): domain Eukaryota; kingdom Metazoa; phylum Arthropoda; class Insecta; order Orthoptera; family Acrididae; genus Schistocerca; species Schistocerca serialis. The sequence goes on from NC_064638.1 coordinate 990,894,234, forward strand.
CGTTTTCTTTACGCTTCACTACCACTCCTGCCGACCGTTAAAGTGACATTTGATCTCCACTGCCTTATCATTATTGGCCGATATTCTTACCTTGCTGGAAGATATGTAGCTAAATACAGAAGAAAAATCTGGAGAGAATAACAAGTGACAACTCTTTTACAGGTGACGCTTAGGTACAAGTGTAAATTACTGTTCTGTTAATAACTTTCTTTTCATTACACGTGACACAATATTTTAAGTTGAACCTTTTCGCGAATTCCTCTTGTCACTGACTCGAGTACAAGATTCGTGACGATCTGAACGTTGTTACGTTTATAATGACAAGCTTCCCATGGCTTGAAATGTACCTAATCAAGAAATAAATAAAATTATCCTGCCCCTTCCTCACATCTTTGAAACTATATTTGGTGAAGGTTTCTTCAAAAATTGTTGTCAACCAGTTTACACTATGCTATCAATACTGAAGTATGCTGAGTGATTGATAAATTCTTTGCTGACATGTACCAGATATCAGTCAGCAACTATTTCTCGCATTAATAGTGTAATAATCCCGAAATCTTATTTGGTCAGCGTTTTCGGTGGGTCTCTTTCCAAGGACTACCTAATAAGTAGGATCATTCGAAAAACGTTAGTTTCATTTCACTAACAGATATTTTAATATTATGTTGTATTATAAATCACGAATAGTGTTTGAAATTACCAGAGAAATATGTACAGACTGGGCAAAATACAAATGAACTGTAAAATAATTGACGCAGTTTATGATAGGTAATCCAAGCTAACATTATCTGCCCAACTAGTGTATGATGTAACTTGGGTTGCCTATCTTCAGCTACATGTTTTATTTTGTCCACTTAAGCTGTATGGAAAGGCAGAAAATACGTACAAGGACCAAAAAGGAACAAGAAGACTGAAAGACCATGATACAAGTGCACATATAAAATAGGATGTAAGTCAAGGACGCAGTCTTTCTGCACTACCATTCAGTCTCTAAATCGAGGAAGCCGTAATGGAAATACAAAAGGTTTAAGAGTGGGATTAAAATTGAGCGTGAACGTGTATCAGTGAAAAGACATGGTGATGAGTTTTCTCAACTTAATAAAGCTGAGGACGAATTACAGAACTCTTTGAATGGAAAGATCTAATGTGTGCAGAATATGGACTGAGAGTAAATCGAATATAATGAGGTCACCGAAATGACTTAGGCGATAAACGTAATATCTAAATTGAACCTGCGTTGTACATGAAATGTAGTATTTATGCCATCTTAGAGGTAAAGTAAGGAATGACGGATGAAGCGAGGAGGACACATAAATCAGACTAGCACGGGGAAACAGGGCATTCCTCGCTAAAGGAAGACTAATTGTACGAAACATAGGTCTTAACTGGAGGAAGAAAGTACTGAGAATTTTCTTCTGGAGCTTGCTATTGTATGGATGTGAATCAGAAAAGGAATCGCAGCCTTATAGGTGTAGTGCTATGGAAGGGTGTCAAAAATTAGTCCTACGGACTTCAGTGAGATGCCGTGGAAGTGAGTCTACAAGTGCCTGTTACTCCTCTGGAAGCAGCTGACACCAAATCTTTTGGAGAGCGGCAGCCAATTCTGGTCTGCTCGTGGGTGCAGGATCCAAGGCACGGAAACTGCATTCCATGACATCCCAGATATGCACGATCGGGACATTGGAATGCCAAAAATGGATGGAAATCATTCCTCACAAGCTCAACATACGGCGGATCATTCTAAAGCTCTTCAGAACAATTAGGGTACCCATTCCATACCAGGAAAATGCACCCTAGGCCATGGACAGTTGACAGTTCAATCTATGCTTAAATGAGACAAGGCACAAAAAACAGATCTCACCAAGCAACATTTTGTGTGTGTGTGTGTGGGGGGGGGGGGGGGGGGAGATAACAACAGACCCATTGTTTATGTCAAGAATGACTGTAGTGATTGACAATTCGCAATTGGTTCTGGTATAACAATCACAATGTTACTTTCACATTTAAAATGTCCATTTAAGTACATAAAGAATGTAGCTTACAGTATTTACAGTGTTACAATGATATTTACCCATGCAAAATGACTATCAATATACAAAAAGGCTGTTGGCGTTTGGATTGTACGCTTCATTGAAGGTATGTTATTTATATTACAAAAATCAAACAATCATCAACTGACATTTCTAGAAATTTTACAATAATGCTTCTGTTTATTATGTTCTATCTGGCCCTACTTGAGTTTATGTTCCTCTGGTGGTAAAAAGATGAACTTGCGAGGAAGTCTATGACGCTGTGAGCTTTACTGATCGGAACTAGGCTGCCAAGTCTCTCTGAAAGTTATACAGACTGTAATTCCTCTCCTTTCCATAATTAACTGCTGAATGATACCTAGATCAAATCACAATGTTCTAAATATGAGATAAAAACACACAACATGGCCAGAGAGTAATCAACAGACGAAGCACCATTTGCAGTGCAACAAGGCATATTGACAAGACCTTTAATGTGCTGTATCACATAAATTCCATATTTTCATAATAGACAATGAGACCTTCATAGTGCATGACATATGGATGTGAAAATGTCCAAAGACAATGAAGGACAAGATCTCACACTCAGAAAGTGAAGTTTGATGTCTTAAAATGTGATATTCACAGCAAAATAAAATAAATAATCAAATATTGGTAAACTGACAAAGCTGATGTAGTGATTTGTAAGTACTGAGCATGATTTCGATGTGCCTAATGTATAATTCTGTGGTTTGTTGTTCTTTTAGTCAATGTACACTACTTGTGTGAAACTGAACGTGCATGTAAGAACAACATGTATTGTTGTTTTTGTCTATTCTTCCGGTAATGATAGTTATAAAAACCGGAACTGACTAAGAATGAAGTCAAATGTGTACCGCTGCTGGCTATAAAATGCTTCTCTTCAAACGTTAGCAGCTGTAGCAAGTTACCTATATAAATTTGAAATTACTGACTACTGACTATTGAACAACTGATCAACTGTGGCAATCAAGGTGTTGGATGATAACCTAGCACTGTATCTATCGTTATACAAAGGTACACAGCTGCATTATTACATTTTTAAAAAATATTTCTAGTTATTAAATGGGTCATATCATCAAATTCTCAACAGTCACACAACAAATGAATGCATTATGCCAATTCTCATACCCCTCTATACATAATCCCTTCAATTTGTCTAGACTATTAGTTGATTTATGATTTATTTAATTAAAAGTTAATTTATTCAGTATTAAAACTACTTGAAACTTAAAAATAGTAAACTTTTCATGAGATTTCGTACCATCACTAGGTTCAGCATGAAAACTTACAACAGTTGAGCAGGACAAGTTTACTGTTTCCTATGTTTTAACATATGTATTTATCTGTCTTAAGCACATATACACGAGGCCCATCTTTCCCTTATTTACTTATAAATTTTTACAGAAGCTCTCCTGCGAACCTTGCAGAACTAGCACTCTTTCAGGTCCGGCACACAATTTTAATCTGCCATTAAGTTTCATTTCACTGCACACTCCGCTGCAGGGTGAAATTCTCATTCTGAGGGCTTTTACAGTTCTCGTACGGAATACAAGAACTCATTGTTGCAACAGACAGCAACCCTATCTACATCTACATCTACATTTATACTCCGCAAGCCACCCAACGGTGTGTGGCGGAGGGCACTTTACGTGCCACTGTCATTACCTCCCTTTTCTGTTCCAGTCGCGTATGGTTCGCGGGAAGAACGACACTCTGAAAGCCTCCGTGCGCGGTCGAATCTCTCTAATTTTACATTCGTGATCTCCTCGGGAGGTATAAGTAGGGGGAAGCAATATATTCGATACCTCATCCAGAAACGCACCCTCTCGAAACCTGACGAGCAAGCTACACCGCGATGCAGAGCGCCTCTCTTGCAGAGTCTGCGACTTGAGTTTGCTAAACATCTCCGTAACGCTGTCAGGGTTACCAAATAACCCTGTGACGAAACGCAACTATCATTCTGGGTAATGCAGTGGCTCCTGGGAACATCATTGAAGGGTTGGCAGGCATTCAGAATTCGAACATCGCATGCTCCTTGTAATGTCTCAGAGGAAATGATGGTGTGTAAAGTCTTGGTTTTTGTGTGGCAAGTGGCTGTCCCCATGCAATAATATCCACTGATTCTTAAATAAACTTGGAACCAAGTAGGATATTGTTTCTGGTTGTTAGCAGGAACTGAAAAAAGTTCATAAACATAATCGTACGTACATTATAGAGTCTTAACTTTGTTTACTTGCTGTTTCGGATTGCTGTAGTGGACTATATCCGTTTATAGGTTGGCGATTGATGATGCCAAGTTCAAAAGTACGGGACTTCTTTCTTGTGGGCCAGCGATGATGCAGTAGTGTCACGGGAATCTTGTATAACCCAAATGCATTCTACATAAACATTATTGCAGCTGAATATTTTATTATTTTATCTCTAGTTAAACTGAATTATTGTAGGACAACCATGCCCATTGACATTCCTATAAACTAAGATACGCCTTTATTCGTTTTACGCGGATGGATAAATCGTTTTGATGCGATCATGATCTACTTTAATTCCACACAACGTGTCCCTAAAAACTAAATTTCCCAGGGGGCCGAATTAACCTCCAATGATTTTACCGCTTGAACAGCGTCACGCAAGAGATGCAAGACTTCCTGCAACTGATTCAGATGCTCATCAAAGGCTTTACTGTAGATGACGACGTCATCCCAGTAATTGTAGACACATCTACACTTCAGTCCACTTAACATGGAATCCAACAACTGCGACAACACTGCTGCTCCTGCAGCTGACCCAAACAGATTCCAATCACGCAGAATGCCGTGAGAGGCTACGATTCCTTGGCGAGTAGCACTTTATTGTATGCCTGGTTAAGATCTATTATAGTGGAGTACTGACCCCCCAAAACCCATGTAGAGTAATTATGGATGTCTAGTAAGGGCAAGGTTTCTAACATGATAATCTACAACAGGCTGATATCCCTCCAACTAGGCTTAGGCACCAAAGCATAGAGGAAACATATGGAGGCACTCAGGGCCTGCCTTACCTCACCATCCCTCAAAAGTCTGTTGACAATCTTCCGTAACTCCCTCATCTTAGCAGGCCGCAAGGCGGCACCTCGGAAACTGGTAAGGGGACTGATGAAAAGGAATCTCGTAAGCTGGATTTCATATTCAGTCGTATCGGTGACCGCAAACTTATCAGTAAATACATCAGGCAACTTCTCCAATTGTTTGAGTATACCCCGAGCCCGCTCTTTGCTCACGTAAGCCGCATCAATGGGAACACCCTTCTTTAACATTATACATATTTCGAAGGTAGTTATGACTACGTAAGTAATACTTCTTACCAACTTGAAATATAAACAGGAATTTAATACTAAGGTAATCTAAAACACAATCTTGAAACATAAACATGAATTTACTACTAACATAATCTAAAATGCATCCAATTTTTCCAAATAAAACATACAAGCAAAGCCTCGTTAGACAAACCCCTTACAATAGTAAAAGTCAGCCCCCTGGTTTTTCCCAGAACAGGCAATAACTCAACAGAAAATAGCCAACACTCTGAGTGTACCTTTTGCAAAGGACTTACTTCACAAGAAGCATGCTGTACCACTGGTAACCAATCAGGGATATTCTGCTGCCTGAGTCCAGCAAGGCGCAAACGGGCTCGTGTTTCAAAGTATCAAAAACAAAAGGTAACCCAGATCTAGAAACTGTTTTCACTATACTACAAGCTTTATGCTACACCTCTATGCTCTCATCGTGGGCTGCTACGTTATGGCGTCAAGCCACTTCACCCTGTCCCAGAACACCAAACAGACTTGCACCAAGTGACCTGACTGGTTGCATCGAAAACATGTCCCGCTATCGGTACCCGCAGTTTCGATGCACTTTGCTGTGGGGCATACCCGCTTATAATTGACTGTGTTCTCTATTAACTACCATCGCGCTTTTCATCACTAAAATGGGTGTTTCAAACGATCAGCACCACTTATCAAGTTCGGCGAATGTTTCAGGTTTGTTAGTGAAATGGATACGTTACCAGTACATTCCTTCCAAGACATTATTATCAACCTATTTTTGTAATACACCAAGGCAAAGGGCCGGCACAACTACCCTAATATCCTAAAAATACCGCACAAGTATACCTATGCCCTTGGAATGCGTGAAAATATTGGCTGACTAGGTCATTACCAATTGTAGTAAACAAGTTTCCATCCACCCAGCTTTTGCAGAGCCCACTCTACGACTCCGCAATGTCGAAAGCTTAATTTTCCCCAAGTTAAGGTATACATAACATGAAAGGTGGAGGAGGCTGCAATTTACAGGGCATCAGCTTGATTCTGCAAATAGACTGCCAGCCATATTAGACATACGATCCGATCACTCGTGTCTGTAGATAGTTTGTAAATTTCCTGCGCTACTGACCAAAGCAGGTTAGGCAGTTTATTTCACCTTCCTAGTTGCTTCCCGAGCCCTCAGTCCCTTCCTCATGAGTAGCCTCCCTGGGAAGTGAACCCTTATCCTGCACTATACTATTTTGCCTGCTTAGGTGACTGACGTCAATCTATAACTGACTAATTTTTCCCCACAATTCCTCAGCATAGAGGGGGCTGTTTGGAATCAGCATTCACAACACTCAAATATTGAATGTGGCTACCCTGTAAACGTTCAACTTCACCTGACCCAGGCGAACAAATTACCCGACACATGGCATGCCTCACCTACCTCAACGAGGTCTCTGTTGTGATAATTCAGTGGCAGTCCAATGCACAGCACACACATTGACTTAACTCAGCCATACCGCCTTCCACCGGCGGGCCCAACATCGCGAGCTCGTACTGAAGCTAGTTTTTCATATGACATACCAGCAAAATTCTTCGGTCCATGGACAACTCCACCCTTACAATAACCTGAAATCAAAATTACAAGCACTATACCTAGGCAAAACAATTTCTCCCTATCGTTACATAGGATCAGAACCTTGGCTGTCTAGGGTAACTACGTTCTGCTACCATTGAAATGGGGAGGAACTGGGTTGGTGAGTGGTAAGGTGCTGAATCAAATAAATCGATAACGCAAATAATCTTTTCGGGTTTGCCGACGGATCATATTCTGCAAATCCCACAAAATTTCATCGATATAACTTTCCGACATCTACAGGTGCTGTTGTCACTGCTACAAGTCGCGACTGGTAGCAGGGTCGTGCCAACATCGATATTTATCAGGCCAGGAGCAGGCAATACGCGTGCACAGGAAGACGCTCGTAGATGGAGAAAAGGGGCACTCATAGTGCCTCCAGCCGGGAGCCGTAGGATGGCGTTCCGAGCGTGCGCTGGGGGAAATGACTGTGCTGTCAGACGTTGCCGTGGTTGAAAGCTGAGTTACATCTCAGCAGTGCGCTACGTCCAATCGTAAATCTAAAGTTGGAATTTGTGCGATATGATCCGAAGGGAAACCCAAGAAGATTATTTGTAACAGATCCGTTGGAAAAGCCTAAAGAGTTCAATCGATGCTGTTTCAATTAGTTTACTTAACAAACAATAAGGCCAAACATCGAAACGAAAAGACGTTTTAAGTGCTTAATGTTCCAGATGAACAGTTAAGAGAAGGAATTACATCCTGTTAACTTTTATGCTCTTTTAAACACTCAGTATAAGGAGAGCCCAAGAATACTGCAACCATTAGTCGCCCCAAAATTCAATGAAATAAAATTCATTAACTAAGCATCTTCATGCAGTCATGGCAACCAACGTTTCTAAACACAATTTTAAAACAGTTAAAATTAGTAGGTCACATTAATTGGCAACCAAGATAAGAAAAATTAAAAAACAGTTGAATACAACTATGAGCCCCTGGTGGCTATCGACGTTCCAAATGAATTACCAAGTCGTATAAACTAAATCCTGAACCCAGTCGTTTAGAAAACAAGGTCCTCCAATGGGTTACCGTTAAAGATTTTATATTTTTAAAACGACAAGGCTCTTAAACAGTAAGAGGATGCCTGAAACACATCAAAAGTCTTGAATAGGCACACAGAATTAAACCTAAATTTAAAATACACAAATACGATCAAATATCTAGCCTCAGACAGTAAAACAAAAACCAGACGGTGCATCAAAGAGCAACCACCAAGTAGCCACCAGCTTGAGAGGCCACAAAAATCAAAATATAAATTCCAGTTAATGCTTATGTGCCACAGAACAATTCGAAAGCCAAGTGATAATAAATGTGAACAGTAATTCAGTCAAACCAGGGACTCCTAAGATACGACTTGGCAAACAAATGGTAATGAGATGGGGAGCTATTAATATCAATGGGGGCTACTCTGGGAAGAAGGTAGAGCTGGCAGAGGCTGCAAGTAAGATGGGGCTGGACGTTTTAGTTGTTAGTGACATTCGGGTGAGGGGTGAGAAAGAAGAGGAAGTGGGAGAATACAAGGTCTACCTGTCAGGAGTCAAAGCAGGAATAGCACTATGGGGTGTAGGGCTTTACATCAGGAAAGAAATGGAACCCAGCGTAGTTGCAATAAGGTATGTAAACGAACGACTAATGTGGATAGATTTGACAGTGTCTAGCAAGAAAATTAGGATTGTGTCAGTATATTTGCATTATGAAGGGACAGATCAAGATAAGATGGATAGTTTTTATGAGGCACTCAGTGATGTCGTTGTTAGAGTAAAGGAGAAGGACAGTGTTCTGCTCATGGGTGATTTTAACACCAGGATTGGAAATCGAACAGAAGGGTATGAAAAGGTTATGGGTAAATTTGGAGAGGATATGGAAGCCAACAGCGACGGGAAACAACTCTTGGTTTTCTGTGCCAGTATGGGTTTAGTAATCACAAACTCCTTTTTTAAACATAAGAACATTCACTGGTATACTTGGGAAGGCAGGGGAACCAGATATGTCATTGACTATATAATAACAGATCAGGAATTCAGGAAGGCTGTGAGGGACACACGTGTATTCAGGGGATTCTTTGATGACACTGATCATTATTTAATCTGCAGTGACATTGGGATTGTGAGGCCAAAAGTGCAGGAGGTCAGGTCCATATGTAGGAGGATAAGAGTGGAGAAACTTTAGGATAAGGAAATCAGGCACAACTACATAACAGCGATCTCAGTTAGTTGAATGTAGTCAATTACAGTCATTGGAAAAGGAATGGACAAGGTACAGGGACACAGTACTAGAAGTGGCTAAAGAATGTCTTGGAACAGTAGTGTGTAAAAGTAGGATGAAGCAAACAGCTTGGTGGAATGACACAGTCAAGGCAGCCTGTAAAAGGAAAAAGAAGGCGTATCAAAAATGGCTACAGACTAGAATTCAGGTAGACAGAGAAAGTTATATTGAAGAAAGAAACAAAGCCATACAGATAATTGCAGCAGCCAAGAAGAAATCTTGGGAAGACTTTGGAAACAGGTTGGAGACTATGGGTCAAGCTGCTGGAAAACCATTCTGGAGTGTAATTAGCAGTCTTCGAAAGGGAGGTAAGAAGGAAATGACAAGTATTTTGGACAGGTCAGGAAAACTGCTGGTGAATCCTGTGGATGTCTTGGGCAGATGGAGGGAATATTTTGAAGAGTTGCTCAATGTAGGTGAAAATACAATCAGTAATGTTTTGAATTTCGAGGTACAATGGGATAGGAATGATGATGGAAATGGGATCACATTTGAGGAAGTGGAGAAAATGGTCAATAGATTGCAGTGCAATAAAGCAGCTGGGATGGATGAAATTAAGTCGGAACTCATCAAATACAGTGGAATGTCAGGTCTTAAATGGCTACACAGGATAATTGAAATGGCCTGGAAGTCGGGACAGGTTCCATCAGACTGGACAAAACCAGTAATCACACCAATCTTTTAACATGGAAACAGAAAAGATTGTAACAACTACAGAGGTATCTCTTTAATCAGCGTTGTGGGTAAAATCTTCTCAGGTATTGTTGAAAGGAAAGTGCGAATATTAGTTGAGGACCAATTGGATGAAAATCAGTGTGGGTTTAGGTCTCTTAGAGGTTGTCAGGACCAGATCTTTAGCTTACGGCAAATAATGGAGAAGTTTTATGAGTGGAACAGGGAATTGTATCTCTGCTTTATAGATCTAGAAAAGGCATATGACCGGGTTCCTAGGAGGAAATTATTGTCTGTTCTACGAGATTATGGAATAGGAGGCAAACATTTGCAAGCAATTAAAGGTCTTTACATAGATAGTCAGGCAGCAGTTAGAGTTGACGGTAAATTGAGTTCATGGTTCAGAGTAGTTTCAGGGGTAAGACAAGATTGCAACCTGTCCCCACTGTTGCTCATATTATTTATGGATCATATGTTGAAAACAGTAGACTGGCTGGGTGAGATTTAGATATGCGAACACAAAATAAGCAGTCTTGCATATGCGGATGACTTAATTGTGATGGCAGATTCGATTGAAAATTTGCAAAGTAATATTTCAGAGCTAGATCAGAAATGTAAGACTATGGTATGAAGATTAGCATCTCCAAAACGAAAGGAATGTCAGTGGGAAAGAAATATAAACGGATTGAGTGCCAAATAGGAGGAACAAAGTTAGAACAGGTGGACGGTTTCAAGTACTTAGGATGCATATTCTCACAGGATGGCAACATAGTGAAAGAACTGGAAGCGAGGTGTAGCAAAGCTAATGCAGTGAGCGCTCAGCTACGATCTACTCTCTTCTCCAAGAAGGAAGTCAGTACCAAGACTAAGTTAGCTGTGCACCGTTCAATCTTTCGACCAACTTTGTTGTATGGAAGCGAAAGCTGGGTGGATTCAGGTTACCTTATCAACAAGGTTGAGGTTACGGATATGAAAGTAGCTAGGATGATTGCAGGTACTAGTAGATGGGAACAATGGCAGGAGGGTGTCCACAATGAGGAAATCAAAGAAAAACTGGGAATGAACTCTATAGATGCAGCAGTCAGGGCGAACAGGCTTAGATGGTGGGGCCATGTTACACGCATGGGAGAACAAGGTTACCCAAGAGACTCATGGGTTCAGCAGTAGAGGGTAGGAGGAGTCGGGGCAGACCAAGGAGAAGGTACCTGGATGCGGTTAAGAATGATTTTGAAGTAATAGCTTTAACATCAGAAGAGGCACCAATGTTAGCACTGAATAGGGGATCGTGGAGGAATTTTATAAGGCGGCTATGCTCCAGACTGAACGCTGAAAATCATAATCAGTCTTAAATTATGATGATGATGATGATGAGTAATTCGGTCAGAGTCACTGGCCCCATGCAGTTTTATATACAACTGTAAACACAAAGTAAATACATTGCATATGGTCAGTGTCCACTCGCGAGCCTAGTGCTGTGTATACTGATAGGGAAACCCTCCGCCAAATATGAGGCAGAACGTCGTAAAACTTTAACAAGAAGTAACATACTTGCACATTACAAGAAAACAACGCAACTGATGTGTCTACACAAGTGAGGATGCGCAGTAATAAAGTGCAATGTGTCTCAATAACCTAGATAGCAGAACCTTGTGCTGGAACACAGGGAACTTCCAAAAATCACTTCCCTGGCACCCAGTGGCTATAAGGAAGATGATCGCCATAGTTTGCACATTGTTCCTGGGTGAAATTGAAACCACCACCGGTCCTCTGCCCACCCAGCAAGGCAGCATATTCATAGACTCGCACACCACCCCTCACTCCTCACTGTCCAAGCAGCCAAAAAGACGGTGTGGGCACAACCTGTTTATGGTAAACACGTCCACCTCGACTCCAAGGAGATCCAGCTGCTGAAGGCAGTCCCATGGCCGTTACACAGAACCTTGAGCAAAATGTATGCCACAAGTCACAGCACTGTGGCGGACACTCAACCGACCTCCTTGCCACAGCATATGCGCAAGCATTTATCCTTTTGGAGCACTGCGTCGCTGCCCCCTAGTGTCCGCGAAACTCTTATCGAGTCCTGTTCACTAGTCTTGGTATTCTGAAATTGGCTACTCAATATTTACGTTCATTACTGTTCCCAGAATGAGAGGTACCGGCAGAAGTAAAGCTGTGAGTACCGGGCGTGAGTCGTGCTTCGGTAGCTCAGTTGGTAGAGCACTTGCCCGCGAAAGGCAAAGGTCCCGAGTTCGAGTCTCGGTCGGGCACACAGTTTTAATCTGCCAGGAAGTTTCATTACTGTTGTTTCTTTTTAACAATATGAGATTATTCCCAAGAATTAGCAGCTTCCCTCAGTTAATAATCGGCAGAAATCCAACTTGCATTTCTATCGCACTTCCTTATCTCATATACAGAAAGGTGTGCAGTATACTGTTGCATCCATTTTCAATAAACTACCACAAGAATTCAAAAATCTTAGCTGTAACCCACGCATTTTCAATTCGAAACTAAAAATTTTTCTCATGGATCACTCCTTCTATTGTGCCGAGAGATTCCTTGAAATATTAAGCTGATACCTATGTTATATTGTTGATTTGGTTTACTTAAACTTATGGCTTAACTTTTTGGACTCATGAACATTTTAATTTATTAGATATTACTTTTATGTTGCAATTTCATGTAGTGACACGTTCCATGATCTCGGATATTTGCTCCTCAATTTTGTCCTCGGCAACTATACACGTAAATAAGTAAATAAAGAAAAGAAATCCCGCAACAGGTACAATACAGGGTGCTACAAAAAGGTACGGCCAAACTTTCAGGATACATTCCTCACACACAAAGAAAGAAAATATGTTATGTGGACATGTGTCCGGAAACGCTTACTTTCCAAGTTAGAGCTCATTTTATTACTTCTCTTAAAATCACATTAATGACGGAAGGGAAACACACTGCAACGGAATGTACCAGCGTGACTTCAAACACTTTGTTACAGGAAATGTTCAAAATGTCCTCCGTTAGTGAGGATACATGCATCAACCTTCCGTCGTATGGAATCCCTCATGCGCTGATGCAGCCCTGGAGAATGGCGTATTGTATCACAGCCGTCCACAATACGAGCACGAAGAGTCTCTACATTTGGTACCGGGGTTGCGTAGACAAGAGCTTTCAAATGCCCCCATAAATGAAAGTCAAGAGGGTTGAGGTCAGGAGAGCGTGGAGGCCATGGAATTGGTCCGCCTCTACCAATCCATCGGACACCGCATCTGTTGTTGAGAAGCGTACGAACACTTCGACTGAAATGTGCAGGAGCTCCATCGTGCATGAACCACATGTTGTGTCGTACTTGTAAAGGCACATGTTCTAGCAGCACAGGTAGAGTATCCCGTATGAAATCGTGATAACGTGCTCCATTGAGCGTAGGTGGAAGAACATGAGCCCAATCAAGACATCACCAACAATGCCTGCCCAAACGTTCACAGAAAATCTGTGTTAATGACGTGATTGCACAATTGCTGATTCTCGTCAGCCCACACATGTTGATTGTGAAAATTTACCATTTGATAACGATGGAATGAAGCCTCATCCGTAAAGAGAACATTTGCACTGAAATGAGGATTGACACATTGTTGGATGAACCATTGGCAGACGTGTACCCGTGGAGGCCAATCAGCTGCTGATAGTGCCTGCACACGCTGTACATGGTACGGAAACAACTGGTTCTCCCGTAGCACTCTCCATACAGTGACGTGGTCAACGTTACCTTGTACAGCAGCAACTTCTCTGACGCTGACGTTAGGGTTATCGTCAACTGCACGAAGAATTGCCTCGCCCATTGCAGGTGTCCTCGTCGTTCTAGGTCTTCCCCAGTCGCGAGTCATAGGCTGGAAGGTTCCGTGCTTCCTAAGACGCCGATCAATTGCTTCGAACGTCTTCCTGTCGGGACACCTTCGTTCTGGAAATCTGTCTCGATACAAACGTACCGCGCCACGGCTATTGCCCCTTGCTAATCCATACATCAAATGGGCATCTGCCAACTCCACATTTGTAAACATTGCACTGACTGCAAAACCACGTTCGTGATGAACACTAACCTGTTGATGCTACGTACTGATGTGCTTGATGCTAGTACTGTAGAGCAATGAGTCGCATGTCAACACAAGCACCGAAGTCAACATTACCTTCCTTCAATTGGGCCAACTGGCGGTGAATCGAGGAAGTACAGTACATACTGACGAACCTAAAATGAGCTATAACATGTAAATTAAGCGTTTCCGGACACATGTCCGCATAACATCATTTCTTTATTTGTGTGTAAGGAATGTTTCCTGAAAGTTTGGCCGTACCTTTTTGTAACACCCTGTATACTTTAAAACTCACATGGAGATCAGTTCGCAAAAGTTTCAATGAGACAAATGTAATTAAAAGTAATCTGGTCGTTGGTGAAAGGTCAACTGAATTTTTTTTTTGTAACGATACCACTGATCACATTAAACGGCAATCGATGCTAACGTTATCCGTCTGCGAGGAATTTCTGAAAAGTTGACATTAAACTTTATAGAAACATAACAATCAAACTGGGATTCGTTTCCAAAACACTCAAGCAGAGTATAAACAACAGTAAACAGGTGGATCAGGAACAGAGCTTCTACCAGCACAAAAGTAAGTTGTAATATTACATATTAAAATGGGTCGCTAGCGTAATTAGACATTCTTGTGTGAAGAAAAATGATAAAGCAGAAAGCAGTGTTAAGGATAACCTAACCTTCCTTCACACACACATTAAACTTTTTTCCATATATCTGTTCATACAACAACACGGTAACGTAACCTTGCAGATAAATGCGTTACTAGCAAACAAATGGCAAATGAAATAGTGAACAGTAACATATGCCTCTCAACAACCTTACGTGATCTAGGTGCAACAGTTTATAAATCCATTTACCGACACACATGAAATTAGTGCTAATACTGGGCAGGGAAAAGCTTGAAATGATTCTGAATTTAAACTAAGGGGGTCCGCCAATGATCATAATCTATAATAAATTGCTTGGTACAGGGTCTCTATGCCTATGCATTAACCAGCTTCCATTAGAATACATAACATAGTAAACAGTTCTTTCTCAAACACGGTTTGAAGCCATTAAACAGAAAGAAAATCTAACTACATTGGCTCTGAAGGAGCCTTTGCGTTGCTTTATTAACTAACGAGTCCAGTACATGAGGACACTTGAACTTTCACGGTTTGAAGAGCCATGCTCATTAACAAAACTACACCAGTATGTATGAGAACTGGTAAGTATTCTTATCATTAATTATTAACGAAATAAAGCACAACGAACTAAAACTCTTTAAGTAATAAATACGCTTTCATAAGCATTCTTTTGATCTACTCAGAATTATAATTGGCTGTGCAAATGACTACACAACATTAAATTCAAGTTCAACCAATTTCTCATAATAAATTAGGACACTCGGAATTAAAATCACTACGATAGGACTCCTGTCCAGGTGTGTGATTTGGATAATCACGAGTGAAAAATAGAGTTTTTAGTAACAACACGATTATTATTATAAAATCAACCTAATTCCACAAATACCTGGTCTATTTATAGTGCCAAATATTAACAATTTAGTGGAAGGCTGGTGGTACTGGTGGCGTAATTTGCAGTGGCTATTAACCTTGAGGCGATGCAGTCATAGCAATACGGTTGGCCTCGCCCTATTGCTGATCTTCTTGGCGCCGGAATTGTATTTTTATACCGCCAAAAACCATTCCATGATAATGGTATCACCAAATGCAGCATCCGAGGCCCATAAATATTGTTCTTAAACTATTCTGGTCTTAAAACTCCAGGAGCATGGGCCACAATGATCCGCTACTGCTAGAGAGGTGTTAACCAAACCATTACTCAACCCAGACTCCTTACCCATCACAAAGGACGAGTTGCCACTTGCGCGCGAACCACATCTTTTCTACTCCGCCAGGCTACTTCCGTAGCTGCGGTGCTTCCTCATATCTTTTACACTCAACACTACGTTCCCTAATCATGGTCCAAGTCGTTTACAGTACATTATATAACAATCATTTCAGTAGTTATTTAAATTCACTAGCACAAATTAAACAACTTCGTTCAAAAGTTTCACATAACTGAAACATGTATATATAGTCAAAGAATGACAGATACAGAATTATACATAACGTACTCTACAAATTTACATCGAAATATCGATACAGATACAAAATAGGGCAAAAATAGATGTTAGAAGTTACGATATGACGGCGCCTAATTAGACACGGTAAATTTTTCGGTGGTACGCAATTGCTGCCTTCCGTCAAAAGTCCTACCCTTATCCACCCATGTATGGGAGCACCGGTAGTGTAGCGTGGAATGCGAATCTCGCGATTATCATTCTTCGCATAAGCACAGGAATGCAAGGCGTGAAAGTAAGATCACACGACCGAGCAGATATGAAATAACAGAATCTTCGTATGTTTATAAGTCCCACAATGTGTTTTTCAACCGAGTCTTTGTCAGTTGAATTTAGTAGTGACCAATGTACGTCTGCTATTGAATGGGGACACCGATACTTTGACAGAAATGTAAAGTTATAATATCATGTATCTCGTGTGACAAATATGTGAAATATTTGCAGATAGAAAAAAGCTCCCGAGGACATCTTTGAAATAAATGGGCTGAAACAGCACGAAATAGATTCCTAACTTTCCAAATTTTCTTTAAACCGAAACTGTGAGCTAACAACCAAGTACAAATAGCTTAGCACGGGCGCTACAAGGCTGATTGTTATGATACTAAGAAAGTTCCAAACTCATATCTCTACGATGGTACTTTGGAGGGGTCACTCAAGAGGTATCCAAGTGCATAAGAAGTGTACACTGTCGAGAAAGCCCGTTGGGAAATGATCAGGGAAGTTTGACGTCAAATAACGGAAGTTTTAAATGCATGATTTGGTTGGAGCCTCACGGAATCACTTTGAGGCATGGCTAAATTTTTGAAGATACAGAACGATTAGAAAATTTTCTTAAAACCCACAGGATAGGCTCTGACCAGTGGAACTATATGATGCAATATGATGATTGATATTCAAGAAGTAACTGTTTTAAACTCTATTTTTATGTTACAGCTATTCAATGCACCTCTCGAATGCAGCTTACTCAACGTATAGTTAACTGTTATACAGAAATAAAAAAAGGCTCGATGTAGTTTGACGACACTACGTGCCACCAGCTATTCGAAACTAGTGACAGCTGATAAGTATCCTGGAATATCTGACCGGAGTCGTATACCATAAAGTAGGACGACCTCTCACACCTCTTACTTTGAGTATGGCGCTTAACGAAATGAAATTTTTTGCGGAGGAAGTCAAAGGAAGTGTAATTTGTACATTGCGGCAACGAAGAAATATGATGCAATAAAGAGAAAGAGAAGATGCTAAGAAATGCTGTGTCTGATAGGATTTGTTTCGAAACTGCGGCGGGAACAGAAATGATCAGCAAGCATGGATTGGAAAGAGTACGAGAACGCCTTTGTGCATCCTTATTCGTCAAATTCGAAATTCCTCGTTCAGATTGAGTCAGGTAACATGTTATTTTCTCCAACTTATTTTTCGCTTAATCGCTAAAAAGGAAAAATTAGAAATTACGGACAGGCGTATGCTGAACGATCCGCGAATGGAACTGATAGGTATAAGTTTTCGTTTTCTCAGCATCTAATACTACGTGACAGAGCAACAGACACATCTAGCGTAGTTACGGTCGCAGGTTCGAATCCTGCCTCGGGCATGGATGTGTGTCATGTCCTTAGGTTGGTTAGGTTTAAGTAGTTCTAAGTTCTAGGCGACTGATGACCTCAGAAGTTAAGTCACATAGTGCTCAGAGCCATTTGAACACATC
This sequence comes from Schistocerca serialis cubense, assembly GCF_023864345.2. Classification (NCBI taxonomy): domain Eukaryota; kingdom Metazoa; phylum Arthropoda; class Insecta; order Orthoptera; family Acrididae; genus Schistocerca; species Schistocerca serialis. The sequence goes on from NC_064638.1 coordinate 990,912,056, forward strand.
TAGAGTAAAACACGGTAGTTCTAGACAGACCTGCAACACAGTTTAAAATGCAAGTTCTGGAATTGACCGTGATCCAAGAACGAATTGCGTTGATGATAATGGTTACTTCATCTGCCTCTTATGTACGACGGTAATGTAATACATTTTCTCTGGTTAAAAGGTTGCGTTAATATCCAATTACGTTTGTTTTGTTGTGTTCGTAAATTGGAACACGCTGCGCATTGAAAGAAGTGACGTATCAGCAATATTTACGGATCAGTTTAGTTCACTCTGTTCTTTGTGTTGTGTGTGTTTCGTTCCAATCCATAAACTGTAAATGCATACTGCCATTAAAAATTTTTGTTTTTTTCAGTTCATCAGCAACAGGAATTCGCCCAGATTTGGCGCCGACAGAGTTCCACTCGTCACAACAGTTAAGAAATGAGCGATTGCACTGAAACGAGTCCGTATTTTACTCTACTCTATAAAATACTTCCAGAAACTGTAACCATAGAAAGTAAGAGTGTACGTGTGTTACTGGGCAGGGGGCTATTCTAACAGAAACATCTGTTGTCATGGGTAGATAAACATCTATGACTGTTTTTTGATGCAGCCTCCCGACAATGTCATAAGAGAATGAGACAGAAAAATAATGAGGAAGCAACGTGGTCGTCAAATTTGGCGATTCGCAGAAAATCAAAATCTGGGTGGACGGACGGGAATTTGAACCACGATCATCTCTAATTCAATTACGTGACTTCATCCCAACGATACCTCAGTTCATACAGGGTGTTACAAAAAGGTACGGCCAAACTTTCAGGAAACATTCCTCACACACAAATAAAGAAAAGATGTTATGTGGACATATGTCCGTAAACGCTTAATTTACATGTTAGAGCTCATTTTAGTTTCATCAGAGTGTACTGTACTTCCTCGATTCAACGCCAGTTGGCCCAATTGAAGGAAGGTAATGTTGACTTCGGTGCTTGTGTTGACATGCGAATCATTGCTCTACAGTAATAGCATCAAGCACATCAGTACGTAGCATCAACAGGTTGGTGTTCATCACGAACGTGGTTTTGCAGTCAGTGCAATGTTTACAAATGCGGAGTTGGCAGATGCCCATTTGATGTATGGATTAGCACGGGGCAATAGCCGTGGCGCGGTACGTTTGTATCGAGACAGATTTCCAGAACGAAGGTGTCCCGACAGGAGGACGTACGAAGCAATTGATCGGCATCTTAGGGAACACGGAACATTCCAGCCTATGACTCGCGACTGGGGAAGACCTAGAACGACGAGGACACCTGCAATGGACGAGGCAATTCTTCGTGTAGTTGACGATAACCCTCATGTCAGCGTCAGAGAAGTTGCTGCTGTACAAGGTAACGTTGACCACGTCACTGTATGGAGAATGCTATGGGAGAACCAGTTGTTTCCGTACCATGTACAGCGTGTGCAGGCACTATCAGCAGCTGATTGGCCTCCACGGGTACACGTCTGCCAATGGTTCATCCAACAATGTGTCAATCCTCATTTCAGTGCAAATGTTCTCTTTACGGATGAGGCTTCATTCCAACGTTATCAAATTGTAAATTTTCACAGTCAACGTGTGTGGGCTGACGAGAATCCGCAATTGTACAATCACGTCATCAACACAGATTTTCTGTGAACGTTTGGGTAGGCATTGTTGGTGATGTCTCGATTGGGCCCCATGTTCTTCCACTTATGCTCAATGGAGCATGTTATCATGATTTCATACGGGATACTCTACCTGTGCTGCTAGAACATGTGCCTTTACAAGTACGACACAACATGTGGTTCATGCACGATGGATCTCTTGCACCTTTCAGTCGAAGTGTTCATACGCTTCTCAACAACAGATTCGGTGACCGATGGATTGGTAGAGGCGGACCAATTCCATGGCCTCCACGCTCTCCTGACCTCAACCCTCTTGACTTTCATTTATGGGGGCATTTGAAAGCTCTTGTCTACGTAACCCCGGTACCAAATGTAGAGACTCTTCGTGCTCGTATTGTGGACGGCTGTGATACAATACGCCATTCTCCAGGGCTGCATCAGCGCATGAGGGATTCCATGCGACGGAAGGTTGATGCATGTATCCTCACTAACGGAGGACATTTTGAACATTTCCTGTAACAAAGTGATTGAAGTCACGCTAGTACGTTCTGTTGCTGTGTGTTTCCATGCCATGATTAATGTGATTTGAAGAGAAGTAATAAAATGAGCCCTAACATGGAAAGTAAGCGTTTCCGGACACATGTCCACATAACATATTTTCTTTCTTTGTGTGTGAGGAATGTTTCCTGAAAGTTTGGCCATAGCTTTTTGTAACAACCTGTATATTTTAGTTAGGTAAGTAACCATGATAATTGTTGTGCAGGATGTTTGCCATATTCGCTGGATTCTGTTAATAAACATAAGCGATAACGTGCTTCTTAGCAAAACATGGGTCCTTTATGAAGGGATCTTTTCGATGTTCTGTGCCAGTTTTGTTCTATAGATCCGACATGGTTCTTATACTTCAAACTAGTAGCAAGAAGAACAACAGGTGGAGGAAGGAGGAACTCAGTGGTTAAGCACTAAATAACGTGAATTCGATTGCACTAATCGGATAAATTGTGGTCGGTGTTCTCTCATTTGCAGAACGGATTTATATTACTGGTAACCTTCCCAAGTGTAAGACAGATAACTGACAAATACTGTCCAAATCTTCTTGATCGAGAAGATGAAAAAATGCGCGGGGAAGGACCCTAAAGTTCATGAATATTTTCTTTATCTAGGACGTAGCCACTGCCAAGCGAGATGTTTCTGTAGTGGGGAACGAATGACATACGAAATGTTGGATGTTCAAACTAGTTACCAGATTTGGCAACATCTGCCTTCCACATACTCCCAAATCTACAATACTTGCTAACTGTGAATGGTTTAGAGTTAACGAAGAAGTTATTACAGCTGTAGATGTACGTTTTATAGGCCTTCAATAAGAGCAGTTTGATGATTTCTTCTTAGCTGAAAAACGTTTGATATCGAGCGTTGATCTAGAAATGCTACTTCTGTTCCCTAAATATAAAGTCTGCCTTCGTAAAATGCAGACAAATTATTATTCTCTGTCTCCAGTTCTTCTTTTCCTGTCGTAAAAAGCGACAGTCATAGCTGTAAGCCAGGACGTTTAGGGGTTCATTAATTTATCGTTATCTGTGTGTTAGTTTCATTTGTATCATGATAGATTGTTTCCTGCTGAGTGTACACTGCCCTTAGAAGAAGATGCATTTGCTACCTTATAAAAAGAATTCAACTATGTTAATAATACTTGATAAATTATATGGCAGGGTGCTGTTTGAAATATCTTTATTAGAACGTAACTCACACATGGTAGTAATTGTGTTTCTAAATCAAATATAAATAAGCGAATGTATTTCAGTAATAAATACAAAAAGAAGAGAAGCTGGTTCGCGCTGATGCAAAGACTTCGGGAATATATAAAGAAGAAGATAGAGAGTAATCAAGTGAGTCCTCATCAGATTCAGAAGAATTTATTACGTATACAGTTTCCGGTAGAATTTGATATTGCGGATATGAAACACTGTAGCGTAGTTGACTACGAACTTACGTAACAAGTTTTGAACGGAATCCCTTGTAATCCAGGACGATGTTTACATACCGGAATTGATGAAACATATTTCTTCTGCACACCAACAAAAATCTCGAGTGTCGGCCGCATTTGTCATGAACGGCCATTCGAGCGTACTTATCAACTTCCAGTCCTGATGTTCTGGGGGATTTTATTTCTGCTATTACTGGTAACTGTTAAAGAGTTGCAGTCTTTTTGACAAAACCCATCAGACGATGACAGTAAATTTTCTTGCATTACTTTTACTGCTCAATCATTATGGAGAGATCAACACTTGTTATCGTCTTTTTTTGCATATTTAAGGAACAGAGAAGCAAGTATAGAAGATATCTCTGCGTATGGAGCCATATTATCGTTCTGTGGTAAGTAGTGTGAAGTGAAGAATATTATTGTCATCTCTAGTAAACCAATTTCACCGTCAAAAGATGCGGTAACCATGGTTTTCGTACAAAAAAAAAAATTGTTACAGAATGTACAACCACTGACCAGCGTTTCACAGTTCTTCTAGTTCACTGTCATGCGAAAGTCATTAGAGAAGTCACTATATCTGTCTAAACGTATGTGGAACAGTAACCACAATCTCTGTAATTTCTGAAATAAATTAGTGTGCATTGATGCATTCTTAGTGCTGTATTCGGTAGTTGTTCGTATCTCCTGTGCACACTACATACTAATCTTGCCGTTTATACGATGAGGTTGGTCACATAGGACTAAGAATGAAATGTGCAAAGAAACAATCGTAGCACTTTCTTAAGAGAATTAGAGTAGCCAAGAATAACCAAAACCCATATCCGAATGACCGGAGTCAGATTGTGAACCATGCTCCCCATCTCTTTCAAGTCAAGCGCCGAATTTGGTGTGTATTCGAGAGGGGAAAATAACAGATGTGAAAATGTGCTTGGAGAGGTAATTTCACTTCTAACTACTGATACATTACTGTGCGCATGAAGTAATAAATCACTTTGTGTGCTGGTCATTCGATATTAACACCGTAAAGTAAACCGGTTCGTTTTACAAGTAATATAATAACTGCTGTGAAATTATTACTTCCGTAGGCTGTTTAATCTGGAGCTACTAATAGGCCGCTTTAAGCTATTGTTCGCTAACAATTGCCAACAGCTCTTTTTTTTTTTTTTGCAAAAGGGGCGTAATTACATCAAAACGCGACAAATACTACATGTCGATGCCGTATTATGTATGTGCTGCTAAAAACAGCTCTCAAAAGTTGCTGTATGTAGGTTTTGTGTAATCTGCTTCCCTCGTGTTAAAACTTCATGACTGTACCATTTTATTCAATTGCTTATACTTTTATTCAAAGCGTCTCATTCAATTTGATGAATTCCAAGTAACGTAATTACCGCTTACACATTCAAGAAGTATATGTAGGCTATGACTTGTGATTTACATTTTTATTTGAAGTTCGTAAGCATAACAACTATAAATGAAAGAAAGCATTAGTGGCGTCTTACTGTCATAACGATTCAGTCTTCCCTTGGTTTCACGTTAAAACTGTCATACCTGGTGTTCAGCTGTTCAGTGACCACCAAATGACATCAAGGTTACGATATTTTTACTGTCGTTTCCCTTCTTATTTCAAACGCTGACTCTCACTTTCCAAACACTTGACAGATGTACTTATACAAATTGCATTACGTCCTGTTAGTTTTGTAGCTACAAACTGGATTCTTTAAAGAGTCGATGTCTCTGATATAAAACACCTTCAAGCTCTCTTGCTTCACAAATCGTTTAAAGTGTTAAATAATTGGCGATAAGGATATAGCACCTTTACAGTTGCAGATGAAAAACTCTAATTATATCGGTTTTTTTCTTTTAGCTTCGGATTGTTCACCTATAGACTAATGAAAAAGTCAAAATCAAAACTATAAACAAAAAAAGTAATAAACTCTTCATACGAACATGTAAGACCTTTCTGGTAAGTAGAGCATAGTGTGAAACCGTTTGTTTTAGGCTTGATCATGGTTGAAAGTAAACTGCTCTCTGTTTTAAGAAAAGTTAGTTTTTCGTGCATTTCTATGTTTATGACGTCAGATTTCCTGAATTATTTGAGGTGAAATAGCATAATTTTACAATTACAATTAATGGTATATGTGAATATCGTCTGTAAAACTCGTTGCGAATAAAGTTACTAGTAAAGATGTAATAAATAAAACGTCATGCCTACTCCTGAAGTCGTACTGCAAGAACAGTGAAAACGCACTAAGCGGTAAATTTTTCTTCCTTTCATTTTTTGTGGAGTGTACTCAGCAAGAAAAAGATTCGAAAACGTTCGAAATACGTGTAAAGTTTTTTGAAGTTGCTAAATGCTCCCATTTTCATATACTGGATGATCTAGTCTGGATAATTTGCACGCAGTGAGTTACGCTGTCTCAACTCGATAGTGAAATTCTATTAGACTCTATAATGAAATTCTATAACAGTCTGGGGAAAGAGATCCGGAAAAAGTGAAACAGAAGGTTAAATTAGACGAAGACGCGTGAAAGGGGGCGTACATATATTGAGTGTTACCGTGATTTCCACAAGTCGACTGAAGTGAAATTTAAGTCGTTTTTTTCAAAAAGGACACTTACGATATTCTTCATTATATGTGCCCTATTCGAGCTTTACTTCTGCCTTCAAACACCTTGTCATCGATAAGGCTTCAAACCACAACCCTGCGTTCTTCCTTTCTTCCTAAAACAAAAAAAACAAAAAAAACTGAGGAACGAATTGCTTTCACGTAGTGTTCGTGTGGTAGAATGCTTCTCGGTAATTTTCTCGTTATAATATGTAGTAACGACGTTAGTAATTCCGCATAGCTAGAAATCCCACGGTTTCTTACAGTAATTCTCCTTTATCTTAGCAATGTGAATTCTGTCACTCTGTCCTTGTAGTTTTGCGGCTAAGGAGTTTCTGTATGATCTAAGGAGTTTCTGTATGATCATAGATACGCGGACTAGGACAAAAGCTGTACTTCATTTCCCCAGAGTCATTAATATTACAATAATTACGCTACACGCCTGTGGAAAGGTTTGTATATTGATATTTTCAGTCTACTGTCCGCTAGTAATACCGCTCTGTTGTGTGACCCAGTACATTAACGCGTTGTTCTGAAAGTGAATGGAAGTAATGGTGCTATTTCTGATTCCGCACGCGATACTGAACGTTCTCAATCAGCACGAGTTGACGCAAAATCTTAGTGTTCTTCTCAGTTAGTGAACTGTGAAAATTTTACGTGTAATTATATTTTCAGTACGTAATATTTATTTTCGGTATTCTAGTGTAAAGCAATATTTCTTCAAAAGTTCTTATCAGACACAGTGATTTTGATGCGATAATTACAAAGATTTGCATAAATGTATCAAAATACAACATCCAATTAAGACATAAAACTGTTGTAGAATTAATTCTTCTTGCCTGCGGTTGAAACGTAATAAGGAATGTATCTGAAGGAACTACAACTATGACCGTAATGGGGCCCCTTAGGGATATGGCTGCAAGGTAGAGGAAGAAAACCAATGTGCACTCCGTGTGCATACCGGGGGGAGTCATTCCAGATGTGGAAAGGGTCCTTCCGGATGCCATGAAGGGTACAGGGTGCACCCATCTGCAGGTGGTCGCTCATGTCGGCACCAACGATGTGTGTCGCTATGGATCGGAGGAAATCCGCTCTGACTTCCGGCGGCTATCTGATTTAGTGAAGTCTGCCAGTCTCGCTAGTGGTATGAAAGCAGAGCTTACTATCTGCAGCATCGTCGACAGGACTGATTGCGGACCTTTGGTTCAGAGCGGAGTGGAGGGTGTGAATCAGAGGCTGAAACGGTTCTGCGACCGTGTTTGCTATACATTCCTCGACTTGCGCCATTGGGTGGTGGGTTTTCTGGTTCCGCTGGATACGTCAGGAGTCCACTACACACAGCAGGCGGCTACACGGGTAGCAGGGGTTGTGTGGCGTGGACTGGGCGGTATTTTAGGTTAGATGGCCTCGGGAAAGTACAGAAAGGGCAACAGTCTCAAAGGGTGCGGGGCGAAGTCAGGACATGTGGGGACCAAGCAGCAATCGGTATTGTAATTGTAAACTGCGTTGGTAAAGTACCGGAACTTCAAGTGCTGATAAAAAGCACCGAAGCTGAAATCGTTATAGGTACGGAAAGCTGGCTGAAGCCAGAGATAAATTCTGCGGAAATTTTTACAAAGGCACAGACGGTGTTTACAAAGGATACATTGCATGCAACCGGTGGTGGCGTGTTTGTCGCTGTTAGTAATAGTTTATCCTGTAGTGAAACAGAAGTGGATAGTTCCTGTGAATTATTATGGATGGAGGTTATACTCAACAACCGAGCTAGGTTAATAATTGGCTCCTTTTACCGACCTCCCGACTCAACAGCATTAGTGGCAGAACTGAGAGAAAGTCTGGAATACATTTCACATAAACTTCCTCAGCATGTTATAGTCTTAGGTGGAGATTACAATTTACGAGATGTAGACTGGGACACTCAGATGTTTAGGACGGGTGGTAGGGACAGAGCATCGAATGACATTATACTGAGTGATCTATCCGAAAATTACCTCGAGCAGTTAAACAATCAATGTTCAATGTGTGTGAAACCTTATGGGACTTAACTGCTAAGCTCATCAGTCCCTAAGTTTACACACTACTTAACCTAAATTATCCTAAGGATAAACACACACACCCATGCCCAAGGAATTAAACAGAGAACCGACTCGTGGAGATAACATCTTGGACCTACTGATAACAGACCCAAACTTTTCGATTCTGTAAGCGAAGGACAGGGAATCAGTGATCATAAGGCCGTTGCAGCATCCCTGAATATGGAAGTAAATAGGAATATAAAAAAAGGGAGGAAGGTTTATCTGTTTAGCAAGAGTAATAGGAGGCAGATTTCAGACTACCTAACAGATCAAAAAGAAAATTTCTGTTCCGACACTGATAATGTTGAGTGTTTATGGAAAAAGTTCAAGGAAATCGTAAAATTCGTTTTAGACAGGTACGTGCCGAGTAAAACTGTGAGGGACCGGAAAAACCCACCGTAGTTCAACAACAAAGTTAGGAAACTACTGCAAAAGCAAAGACAGCTTCACTGCTAATTTAAACGCAGCCAAAACCTCTCAGACAAACTGAAGCTAAACAATGTCAAAATTAGCGTAAAGAGGGCCATGTGTGAACCGTTCAGTGAATTCGAAAGTAAAATTCTATATACCGACTTGACAGAAAATCATTGGAAGTTCTGGTCTTATGTTAAGTCAGTAAGTGGATCTAAACAGCATATCCAGACACTCTGGGATGATAATGGCATTGATACAGAGGATGACACGCGTAAAGCTGAAATACTAAACAACTTTTTCCAAAGCTGTTTTACAGAGGAAGACCGCACCGCAGTTCCTTTTCTAAATCCTCGCACGAACGAAAAAATGGCGGACATCGAAATAAGTGTCCAAGGAATAGAAAAGTAACTGAAATCGCTCAACAGAGAAAAGTCCACTGGATCTGACGGGATACCAATTCGATTCTACACAGAGTACGCGAAAGAACTTGCCCCCCTTCTAACAGCCGTGTACCGCAAGTCTCTAGAGGAAAGGAAGGTTCCAAATGATTGGAAAAGAGCACAGGTAGCTCCAGTTTTCAAGAAGGGTCGTCGAGCAGATGCGCAAAACTATAGGTCTATATCTCTGACATCGATCTGTTGTAGATTTTTAGAACGTGTTTTTTGCTCGCGTATCATGGAAACCCAGAATCTACTCTGTGGGAGTCAACATGGATTCCGGAAACAGCGGTCGTGTGAGACCCAACTCGATTTATTTGTTCATGAGACCCAGAAAATGTTAGATACAGGCTTCCAAGTAGAAGCCATTTTCCTTTACTTCCGGAACGCGTTCGATACAGTTCCGCAATGTCGCCTGATAGACAAAGTAAGAGCCTACGGAATGTCAGACGAGCTGTTTGGTTGGATTGAGGAGTTTTTAGCAAACACAACACAGCATGTTGTTCTAGATGGAGAGACTTCTACAGACGTTAAAGTGACCTTTGGCGTGCCACAGGGGAGTGTTATGGGACCAGTGAAGTTTTCCGAAAGAAAAATTTTATCTACGACGACGAACTATTACCCACGGCTTTGTAGAGAAGCAATTGAAACATATAAACATAGGGATAATTTTAATCGGAAAGAAGAGACCATGAAACTTAGTGATATTTGGACAGTAGCACTACAGAATTGCTAGACAGTTTTATCCGTGACGAGATTACGATCGATAGTTAAGTTTTATCTCTGACAAATATTATCTCTGCATATTACGTGTAACTCTGGTCACGCCCACTTTCTACGATATATAAGTCGCTCTCAGACATCCGACCCGTCAGTCGGCAAGACTCACCAGAGGAGAAACACCCCTCTGAAGATGTCCAGCGCAGCTCTGGACGAAACGTTAGGAGCTGAAGAGTTTCATGGACCACGACCTTACATCCCGGCAGGTTTACCAGAAGATACACATAGAAGTTTTTCTGCATTTTTGGAAAGGGTAGAGGATGAAGATCACTGGCGAAGAAATCGCGAGTCCCGGGCCCCATAATAACAACAATTATTCGCGAGAAAGCAATGACCAAAACGAACGACCTGAAAACGATAGATTTCGTATAAACACGATTCAAAGAGGTCGTGCGAGAGGTAGAGGAAATTATATGACGCGCGGAAGAGGATACATGGCGCGGAATTTTCAAGCTAGAGACAAAATGGAAAACTGAAAACCGTGTGTGTTACGGGCCGGATTCACGCGGAAAACGGTTCTGGGCCCAAAGAAAAGGTGTCAAATCATAAATTCAAGAAGGAAAGATGTAAACTACAGAGCAGGAAGGTTAAGGACGCGCCTATGGAAGACGTGTGCGGAGTGATACGTAGTAGCGAGCCCAGTGCGAAGTCACGTGACTGTTTGTGCTCGGTGCAGCGCTTGCTGGAGCACCGTACATTGCACTTGGAGAGAGAAACAGAAGATGTGGGATCGGACACTTCCGTTGGCCGGTTTCAGTAATAGATGAATGTAAAAATGGAAATAAAGTTAATATGTCATATGATAAAGATAACTCATTATCGGAATCGTGCGAAAAGACATTATTAAAGAAAGGATGGGAGACAGAAAAGGCTAGTGAAAAGGGGAATATTTGTACCGTTAATGATGTGTATGAGGTAAAAGACGTAGATGTGGGGGAGCTTACGATGAATAAAGAGGAAAGGAAGGTAGAGTACGCCACGCAAAAGACGTGTACACAGTTAATAATAGGTGAAAGTAATGTAAAGGAAGACGTTAGTAAACAAGACATTATAAGCAGTGCAGATGAAATTATTGTTAATGGAAATGTGTTAAATGATTTTAATGCAGAAGGGTCTAGTTGGAATTGCTCACGATTACCTGAGAGTGATAACAAAGGGGAAAATGAAATGAAGGTTATCGAAGTATATGACGATTAAACTTATATGAAGTTAAGGCTGAAATCTTTCAAACTGATACAACACAAGTACCTGAGTGTCAAAACGATGTGCATTGCGTAGAAAATGAATCGAAAACCGAATTGGCTGAAACATCTAGACATAATCTGCCTCACTGTCTAAAAGTTGCTTTCCTCCTCGAATCTGATGACGAAAATGAAATCAGTGACAGTTCAGATTATGAAGGGTATATGAATACAGATAAGAACGAATATACTAACTTTCATTATTGTTCAAAAGTCGAGTACTTAAGTGAATCTGACGGTGAGGAAGAGAGTAGTGATGACTCCAGTGAAGATGAATTTTCAGGTGTAAACGAAAGTGAATATACTTTTACTGACAGAGGGTATGAGAAAATTAGTGACATTTTTCCAAAGCAAGATACTGGGCCAAAACCGAATGAATTATTCAGTAATGTAACACAGGGGCATAATTTGCAGGAACCTCCAGATGATACTATACTGGGGCAAGTCTTAACAAATGTTTTGAAAGAGTGTGAATTACAGGGACAAAAAGAGCCTCCTGATAAAATAATAGCAGAACAAGAGATGTTGTACCTTGCTAAAGACTTTGAAATCCCAAAACCTAAAAAGCCATCTGATGAAAGAAAACGTTGGCAAGATCTGAATAGCTTACTGAAAGATGTAGAAAGTAGGAGGCCTAAAAAGCCACCAGACTTAGGTGACTGTTTTATGAACCATAAAAGACTGCCTTGTTAATAAAGAGACTGGGGGCAGGATGCTGTATTTGTATATATTATTAATATTGTGCATGACTTTATTATTATTGTATCTGAGTGTTACCCAAAAGTGAATTATTGTTTTATTGATCTTGAGACCTGGGGCAGGTTGTTCTTTATTTTATTATTTATTTTGCTTGGGAACTGTTTATTTTCAATTGAATACATATTATTGCCAACCTAATTATGAAGATAGGCGCATGTAGTGTGGCAGATCTTAAAACTTTATGAATAATGATGCTTATGGTAACTTAATGAAAGTGCAGAGAACTCCACAAGATAATAATTTATTTCTAATATACTTAAAAATCCGAAAAGGCTTATGTTTGCAGTATGTGGTTTACTTAAAGATACATGTCCTCAGATGAGGGTTGCTGAAACCTCAGGGGATATGCACTCTTTGCATTGTCAAGTGCCTGACGAGCACCAGGGACCTGAGTCGTTGCCAGCACTACTTCCGTTTCTTTTCGTGCTGCCAACCTTCCTATTCATCATTCAGAACTTTTACTATCTTCTTTCCTTCTTCTCTATCAAAGTAAACTGAATAGTGTAGAAATAATGTAAGATACTGTGTATTGTTTGTGGACAAGTAAATGAATAATTAAATTGGGTACACTAGAAAATGACCAAGAATAATGAAAGTATAGTGGGTATTGTAAAGGAAAAATGTAATGGAAAAGTAATTGGAAAGAGAAACATGGATGTGAAAAGGTAAGAAAACTGAAAACAAGGTAAATGAATACTGTAATATGACTGAATGTAAATGTGTTTCTGAAAATAGGGATAATTATGATGTTGAAAAACTGTGTGTGTCAAAAACTGAGGAGATGAACCTGACTAATGTGTGTAAGATAGATATGAGATGTATGTGTCTTGTGCCAGTTGGCAGAAATCACTTGCACTAGTATATAAAATTATAAAATTTGACATATGTGGTAAAGAAATATTACTGAGTGAGAAAGTGGGGAGAAAAACCACTAATCTGGGACTCTCAAATAATTCCTGAACATTGTCGTTATACCAAAAGTGTCATTTTAAAATTTTCTTTATTTGATTAATGTGTATATTGCCCGATTTTGTCATGGTGTAAAGAAAAATTTAATATTACTAGTGTCTAATTGCTGTTTCAAAGTTGCAGGTTTTATCTTTTATACCATTAATGCAATTGTACAAAAAATATGACATAATGATGGAAAAAACTTGGAGATGATGACAATAAACTGCTCAAAAATATATTGTTGGGCAGCAAAACAAGACAAAACAATAAAAATGCTGTGGTCCTGAAGTTAAGGACTACCATATATGCTATGTGAGCAGTAGCCAAAGGACTTGCCATTGTGGGGGCAAGGAGTTGATGAGTGATCATTAACTGCCTAACCTAGAGGATGGGGCAGGGTATTAATTTTAAAATGTGTCTTTTAGTGTTCTTAATCTAAATTGTATTTTTGTGTCTAGATGTTTACATACAAAGACTGCCAAACCAATAATGGGCAGAATGTGTAACATGCACTGCTAGTGCTGAGGCAAGCAGTGAAGTAAGTTAGGTTTATTGTTCAATGTGTTATGAACTGACTATTCTGACTATTCTGAAAAGTTATTAATATATATATATATATATATATATATATATATATATATATATATATATATATATACATTCTCATTCAAATGGATGTAGATGTTTTTGATACAAGGTTTTTTGGAATATCTTAAAGTTTTGGACTGCCTTGTTTTAAAACACAGCAGTGATGATCAAAGATAGGTTCTGAATAGGTTAGTGTGTTTATGTGCAACAAATATTTTTAGCTGCTATTAATGAAGAGCAGATTTAAAGTTAATTATTTTGAAAAAAAAACCTTGAAAAGTAACTTTTGTATTTAAGGAGTCAGTTGGAAAAGATTCTCATAGCTGTTTTGTGCAAAATATTGGTACATATGTGGATGCAAACTGAAATTAACAATATTTCATTAATTGCTGAACCTTGTAAAATGTACTATGATCATTAACATGCTTGTGTGTCTGTGAAAATTTACATTCCTTTAAAAATATTGAAAGACAAATTTCTGCTTTGTTACGTTAAAATGTTCTGTGCTATTGTATATGTGTTTACTTTTTTTATTTGTTTTGAAGGCTATACCTTTTCTATCAATATGCAGCTAATTTTGTGTATTGTTTGTCTGTTATTTGAACTGTATGTGTGTGAAATGAACATGCTTAAAGATATCCTGTGTAATGATGAAAATTAGTTTCCTTAAACCAGTGTGAAAATGAAAATTATTGTAAATATCTTATTTTTGAAAATGTTTTGGAAGAAATGTATGAAATTTCTTAGTGTATATACTGTATGTTTGAAATATGTATTTTTTTTCTCTCCCAACTGAAGTTGGATGGAAATTTTTTTTGTGTGCAGCCAACACCACTTAGGTGTTATGGATGTTTCCTTGAAGTATCCCTGACGGCAAACTTCAACGAAACATGGGGCATGTGTAACACCATAGCTCTAATGCTGTACTGATTTATTTTGCTTTTGTTTCATTTAATGTTACATCGCAGAGCTTCTGTAAATGTGTTTGTTTGAATCAATAACACAAAACTGTATACTCCTTTCTTTGTAAGAACTTTGATGTCATGATTTGATTCTATGCAATGTAGCGTATCTGACATTTAAATTCTTTGTCCCATTTGGAGGGAAAAAGACTTACTCTATATAATTGTAATTTCTGTGTGAATAAGTTTTCGCAGAAATGTCAATATGTGCAAATGTTCTGTTTTATTTAATGCATTTGGTTGCTGCTATGTAAACTGCTGATCCTCACTTAGGGTTCTTAGTTCTCTAGTATGTAAAAGATGTTGTGGTTACCCTCGGGAACGGAACTGTGTAGCGCGCGCAAATTGTGGTTAGCCTAGGTAGAAAAGATGGAACCAAGAGTCAGTCAGGGACGAGCTACGAGTCGGAGACGAGCTACCAAACTGTGCACTGCCATGTAAAAGATGCATATTGTGCTGGTTCCGAGAGAGGGGCTTTTTCTGCTACTTTCCAATGCCTCGGATGGATGGATAAATAGCTGGAACTATTCTGGAATTTGTATCTATCATCGCCACCAAGAAATGACAGAGTCCAGCAATTCTACCTGCAATTCCACCTTCCAATATGCAGTTGCCACCACATTGCGCAATCATTGCATTGGAATGCTACAATGATGTACAGTGAAGGATCAACTTAATGGATGTGTTAGTGTGCTCAAATATAAGGTAATTTATATCTGAATTTATGTACCTACCTTGATTTTTCTCCTTATCATAACACCTCTCAGGTTCCTCTCCATTTGAACTAAAGGGATTTCCGAGTGTCCTTACTGAAAGAACATTAAAGCCCAGTGTTTTGCTAATTGATGCCTCTTGAACATAGTAAAAAGAAAGCTAAAGTTAATGTGGCAAGAGAGTGAGCTAAAGTTAATGATGCTTGCTGAAAATAATTTTCCTAGTAAAACTGCTTATTACTGTGTTGTTGCCAACTTCAAATTAAAAGTTCTTAAGACTGAGGCTTATAAAGTTTTGCTTAGTAAATGATCACATTAATGCCTGTTGTAAATCGCAGAAGGTGAGTCAGTGTCTTACTTATATGTTAATTTTGTCTCTCACTGTAGTAAAAGTGGAAAACTGCAGTAGTGAAACGTTATATACTCATGTTTGCTAACTGTTTGTCTCTCTTGTGTATTAGAAGTGAATATTAATAGTATAACAGAATCCACAGTTTGTCTATTGTGTTAATGCTCGGTAACAAGTAACGGAAAGACCACTAATTAGGAAAACCATAATATCTTTATTCAAATGATAGTGAGAAGCAACCTGTTAGTGGATTCCAATTAACTTTCATTTTAAATAGTAAAGCATTTAACTGAGAGAGACTTAACCTATGTACAATTTACGATCCTGCAGTGAATGTTAATAGTAATGATATAAAGACCATTCAGTTTGAACAAGTCCTGAAAGTAATAGAGTGTTTCGGTATCTGTTATATGTTTGCAAATAGTTTGTGCTGCTCTAACTGTTAGTTTCAATCTTACCGTAAACATATGTATGTGTCAGAGTTCATTGCACTCGCGTGTGACCAAATATAGGTTGTGTTTATCCGTTAAAATTACTAATAACTGTTTTCCTGAACGAGAATGTTAATCATTCTCTTGCCTAGTTAGGCTGGCGACCGTTTTCTTTATACGTTAAACAGTGCAGATAGGCAAAATTTTGTTTGTTACTGTTCAAATACTTACGTAATTTTGACTTTCATTTCCGATAAGCCACCTCCGTTAGGTACAACACGGTAAACATAACAAAATTCCTCTCAGAGGGTAACACTGCTCTGTTGCTTTATACCATAATTGCTTTAACAAGATAGTTTTATTTCACGACCTGCTTCCAACTTTAAGGTTATGGTACAGCAGTAGCAGACGGAAGTGTTATAACTCGAAGCATCTGAGACATGGTGCTACAGAAGAAAGTTGAAAATTAGGTGCAATGATAAGGTAAGGAATGAGAAGGTTCTCCGCTGAATCGTTGAGGGAAGGAGTATACGGAAAACACGAACAATAAAAAGGGACTGGATAGTATGACATCTGTTAAGACTTCAGAGAATAATTTCCATGGTACTAGCAGGAGCTGTAGAGGGTAAAAATTGTAGATGAAGAAAAAGATTGAAACACATCCAATAAATAATTGAGGACGTAGGGCGCAAGTACTGCTCCGAGATGAAGAGGCTGATACAGGCGAGGAATTCGTGGCGAGCCGCATCAAACAAGTCAGAAGATTAGTTTTTTATTTAATGGTACGGCTGGGGCCCCCTGCCGGGCAGGCCGTTCGCCGGGTGCCGGTCTTTCAATTTGACGTCACTTCGGCTACCTACAGTCGATGAAGATGATCGGATAATGATGAGGACAGCACAACACCAGTCGCTGGACGGAGAAAATTCCCCAACCCAGCCGGGAATCGAACCCGGGGCCAGAGGATTGACAATCCGCCACGCTGACCATTCAGCTACAGGGAGCGGAAAAGAAGGTTGATGACATACATACACAAATAATAATAATAATAATAATAACTACAGTAACCTTTACCTGGCGCAGGTATAAGCATATCAGCTTAGAAAGAATGAGGTGCAAATTGTCTTGTTTGTGTGAGATAACGCCCCTCAGAGCACTGTTCTGTGCCTGCACATCAGTCTTCTCAGTACTGGATTTCCGCATCTCGAGGCTACGTGGTGGCTCGGACGTTCATAACGCGAAACAGATTTTTTTCAAAATTATTAACAAATATTTTCGAAGGCTTATGTTTGAAATTAATATTTTAGAGCGAAATTAAAATCGTATTTAACTGGACCGTTTCACCGTGGGCTACACGTGTCGCTCCGACCGCCGCTCCCAAAAAAAGTTACAAAGCCGTGCTACTCCAATACGCACTCTTTCAACGTGAAACATAAAAAGTAAACATTCTGTAATTAGATCCCAAATCATAACAGGTAAAAACTCATTAAATATACTTTATAGAGAAATAGTTACATTACGTTGCTCAAGTGGGAAAGAGAGCAGTGTGATCGAAAATTCTGTCACACTGCAACCTCGTAACTGGCTCTCGGCTTTTAAATGCACATCATCAGTTAACAATATAGCCCTTTTCTCAACAGAGAAACTAATTACACCAAATTTCCAATTGTATAATTTATTTTCGTGCTTGCAAAATTTAAATTGAAAGCCGCTTTTCGAAGCGTTCCACAAGTCAGAGGCCAGCATTCCATTCCTTCAACAGTACGGCTTGAGTGAAAGTCACATTACCTTATAAGGCAAATGAGCTTCTGCACTGTCGCCCATATAGAACTAATAGCGTTGACACAAAATATCGCATGTTAGAAGAAATGTTGCAGGACGCCATAAAATTTCTTGTTACAGGCATTCACCTTACTTGAAGCTATATCTTTTATTAACAAAAATAAATAAATAAAAGTTGTAGATTCTATTAATTTCATCTGTTTCTTTCTGTCCTTCTCCTTAACTCTTCTTCTGTTCCTCCAAGATGTTGCTCTTTCCTTGCTTCAGTCCACGTCAATCCAGCCTTCTTACGTGGATTTTTTCGATAAACTTACACAACTTTGAAACTTCATTTTATTACATTGTCTTTTTACTTAAATCCACGAAAGAGATTGATGCTGTATGTTACTGTCACAGCTACCACTGCTGCCAACTGAGCGATGCACACAAGGCGCCACCCAGTCACTTGCTTTCCCACCTTAACTGTTATCGCTGAGCGGAGCTTCCTTCAGCGTATTAATTTCCTTGCCTAGGCTACCGATATTGCACTACATTAGCTTCGAGTGTTCTCATGCGTCTTAATGAACATCCACCCTCCTCTTCAAGTAAGTTGCTTCGTCTCCTATATTAACGTGGAGGGAATTACGACTGGCAATTACAGGGCAATGTTATCTCGTACATCGAGGTGAGTTTCTATAGACACTGTGCACACTACTCTGCCACTTCCTAAACATTAATCTGTTCGTTAAAGTGCTTAGTACCAGTAGGATATTGGCAGTAGTCTGAGAATCTCTATTAATGAAGGGAACGATCGGTAGCTTTAATTTCGACGACGACCGTCATGCACTAAAATGAAAATGTCAGCTTCACTGGTGAGAAAAAGGAAAAATGTGAATATAAAGTAGGGCGGAGAGATTTCTGTCTTCTACAGAAGATATGAAACAGAGTCGTGCATAGACAGCGCAGAGCTGCCTAGTAAGCAGGTGCATCTGGGTCAAGGCCAACCTCCAAGAAAGGGCAAAGCACGGAAAGGACTGCTTTATCCTTCCACTTTAGCGTTACACATGGATTCAAAATGGACAACAAACTACCAAGCACGGATATAAGCTGACGCATGACTCCACTTAGAGAATATTATCATAGTATCAGTGACAGTATTAACAGTACCTCAACACAGAATCAGGGCTGAACTAAAGTCGCCGCTAAGAAGGGCACCTGTGCGCATTCGACAAGTGACTATAGTTATTATCCGTGATGAGGGTGTATGACTGCTAAGTACATGCCAATTGCTTTATAACAGCAGTTACTTATAGTGTTAGATGCTTCTCTGCCTGCTAGAACATTCGTATGTTGAACACTAACTGTTCAAACTACATGACTGTAGCACTGTATTATAGTAGTGAGGATTTAATAAATGCGTTTGAAGATCGCTGTCACTACATTTTACTAAGCGAAAGTCATTGCTGCTCCAAGAATTGATGACTTCGTTAGCTTTCAAATGGTTCAAATGGCTCTCAGCACTAAACATCTGAGGTCATTAGTCCCCTAGAACTTAGAACTACTTAAACCTAACTAACCTAAGGACATCACACACATTCATGCCCGAGGCAGGATTCGAACCTGCGACCGTAGCAGCAGCGCGGCTCCGGACTGAGGCGCCTAGAGCCGCTCGGCCACCGCGGCCAGCTGTTAGCTTTCAGTGCGCATGAAAGTAAAACCACAAGCCCCGTCTCTCGCACATCTAAACAACCATTATTATTAGTCTTTCTTTTTGTAAAGGCCGTACACCTCAAAAGTAATAGCTTGTCAGGTATGTTGTTTTGCACAATCCGACATCGAAGTTAATCGTTGAACTGCTGTTTGTGTATTTTCTTCCCTCGTATGTGTGTCTTGTTTCGGACCCTAGTATGGAGGATGAGCTCGATATTAGCAACAATAGGTGCACAACATTTCATGGCACATTTGAATTCCCGCCGGCGCAGCAGTCGTTGCTAGTACAGCTCATGCATTGCGCTCCGCAGGGCACAAGTTCTGCTTGCCGGGAAGTACAACGCCACGGCGATGCGGCATAGAAAGGCATGTTGGAAGAACGAAAGTGAGTCAGAAAAACTCAGTCAAAGTGGCCACATTAACTTGGCGTCAGCAATGGTCAGCAGTCAAGAGTTGGTCTCTCACATTTGGTTAGGCGCAGGGGCCACGGTGGCGTGACTAACCCAGGGTTTAGCCGTAGTTGTTTACGGAACAGCAGCAGGGTCCTGATGCGGTGTGCCGGCGTAGCCTGTTTTGCATCAGCGTGGCTGGTCCAGAGAGCTACCGGCATGGGCGTGGTTCCAGTTTGGCAGTCGCCAAAATAGCAGAGGTCTGACAGGGTGAGCAGCACTTGGGTATGCCACAGAAAGCAAACGGTCCCTGGACAAGACGAACAGTGCCATGGAACGTGAAAGGCAGTGTGGAGGCAGCAAAGAAGCAGAATGTGGATGAGTGACACTGGGTGTGGCTGGCTGTAACACGAGACAGCAGCAGACGAAGTTCACCTCCTCACATCCAGAAGATACAGGAGCTGGGAGCCAGGAAGGAATCACCGAACAGGACTTCCTTCACGAAAACTACAAAGCGAGGTCTAAGGGTCACTTGTGCCACTGAGTGTGATGGCTTCAACGTGTGACCAAGAATTCAACAGCCCGAACGCAGTGGGGTTTTTGTGCACCTGTAATGGTAGAACAGCGACTCATACAATTTTACGTAAGTTGAAAAGGTACAGCAAGGCCGTAGTGTGTTTGCATTATAATTGTACTTGATTTGAAAATGGCCGGCAGTTCTTGGTGTGACCTAGTTGCATCCAAGCGACAACCTTTAGTAAGGCTGTTCCCTGTCGATATACCCTCATAGTTGATTTAGTTGATTTTATGTCAGTTTGTGTGGAATTTTTCATACCTGTTGTTGTCTCCTCAGTGTGTGATTAAGTTGTGTGTTTTTTTTTTAGTTGGGTGCTGTTGCTGTTGTACCATTGGATGTGCTTGTGTTGTTCTTGTTGCAGACATATTTGTATGCTCCACCTCTAACAACCCTACCACAACAAAGGTCAAAATTTAATAATGACTGTGGTGTTGCTCACGCTGCTAAATACTGCATTTTCGGGCAACAACAAAGTTATTGTGTGGCAGGTGTCATTAGAGCACAGATAATAAAGTCATTTCATGTAATAATGAATAAACTAGGCACTCATCTTTTCGTGTTTCCCATGCTGGTCTCGTTGTAAAATCATGGCTCAATCATCGAAAATCTAGGTGGTGATGATTCCAAGCTCGGATGCAAAGAGGCCTAGGTTTTATTCTGCTATATTCAAAAGTTTTGTAAATGCGCTTCACAACCATTCTTGAAGATTAAACCTTTGAAAGTTAGCACAATGGTGATGTAAAAAAATAACCTGCACTACGAATTTAAGTTACACACTTCCTGAACTGACTGGACGAAGGTGGAAGAGGGGGAATGGTGGAAAGACAGAACACGATGGAGAGGCTTGTGTTCCCGACAGACCCAGCCAGTGGCTGGAAACTGTCCAAGATGATGACTTCCTTTTTATTGCTTTTGTTGCAATATTACGAAACACACAAAACATCACTTCACAATACAAAACATACTTGAAAACATCTTCCTCACTATTGAAGTTCACTTTTTATAAGCTGACAACAATATGCGTCTTTCCAACATGACGTCCAAGACTTCACTTTCTCAAGGTCCGACTCTCTAACAACTGCTTACGCGCCCAAAAATCAGAGTTACAAGTACGACAAAGATCATAGTGACAAAAGAAAGAATACACATAATAATAATATCATTGCAACATAAACATATCGATGTATCAAAGTATCTCTACATTAATGAAATCAAATCTGAATGTTGTCTCAGAAATATGTTAACTACTTTACAGAAACACAGTAGATATTGCTGGTATCGAGAGGTTGAGGTGAGCTGCAGTAATGGTTAAGTAATTCAAGTACCATTACACCCCCCCCCCCATAAAGCTAGTCTAGATGGGACGTCCAAATATTTCTCATATATTCGATATAAGGTTTCTATTCTGTGGTATTTGGTGTTCCTTTGAACTTTTAAGGGCTTGACTTGTTTCTAAATCAAAGTACTTGATTATGAGTCTACGCTTGCACAACACTAAGCCAAACTCAACTCCCATCGAAGCCATGTGCGTTAGACTCTGGCTAATTACGTACGAAGATCAACGGCCTGATTCGTGATTTCTATCAGAGACACGCTTACCATCCTACCTCGCAAGCTACGGTACTACAGCCTGATATTCTAGAACGAAGTCAGTTAATTTCACTTATAAACTGTGAAGAGACGTCAATTCGACAAAATAATTTGCAACCAAGCTTCTGTCACTAGCACGATTTAACTTCAGCGCTTCTAGTATCTCAAACAAACGGTAGTACAAAGCAAGGGTGATAAAACTATTCTTACGACTAAAATTTATAACGAACATTGTTAATATAGTTACAAATTTACG
This sequence comes from Schistocerca serialis cubense, assembly GCF_023864345.2. Taxonomy (NCBI): domain Eukaryota; kingdom Metazoa; phylum Arthropoda; class Insecta; order Orthoptera; family Acrididae; genus Schistocerca; species Schistocerca serialis. Next base: position 990,934,245 of record NC_064638.1, read on the forward strand.
AGCAAATTACAATTTTATGATTCGATGAATGTATTACATTCTCTATCGAATCTAGCTTCATGTGTGCGGTTACAAACTACAAACAGTCAAATATATTCCAGAATGAGATTTTCACTCTGAGCGGAGAGTGCGCTGATATTCCAGTCAAATATATTTTCTACTACGTCGTTGCGAAATGGAAAAGAACAGCTTAGTCAGTTATCACAAAGAAACGTGAAGAACACAAATATTTATGAAAGCAACTTATGCCAAATGTATAATATTATTTTTTAACATGAGAGTATGCTTATGTCTAATATAATAAGGCGACACACGGGGAACGGCGGTCTAATGTGCATTTATTACGATCGAGGCTACGTTTATTCGACGATTAAGGATTTAATGAACATCTCACTCCAGAAAGGAGGCTTATTTATGCATGATTGTTCAGTGTGGATGAAAATAATACTAGGAACGTGAGATTCTCAGCGAATTAATTACACTGTTATTATTTTTCACTTTGGCTATATTAGTTTTACGCACGTATTATCTTTGTCATAGAACGATAAACTGATTGTGAAGAAACTGCGGATTTCATGGGGAATTATGAAAAGTAAAGCATGTCATAAAAAGAGGGAAAAGAGAGCGACTCTAAATTCCAATAGAGAAGTGAGAGACTAGCTGTTAACGGTAATCACCTGCATTCTGACCAGGTCATGACTCGTTTGCGTTCACACACTGCCCCTAACAAAGATCCTTTTCCGTCTCTGGATACAAGCAAAATGGAGACGCAATTCTGTTCTGCAATGGGGACATTAATTAAACGTAACGTAAAATGCACGGCAAAAATTCCGAACCTGCATGTGCTGGTCAGCAATAAATTAGTTTTCACTGGTCACTTGATAACTTTGTGTGGCTTCCATTATGATGCGGACGCTCATTAATGCCGCCACAGTGTGCAGCAGTCGGGGACATTTGTGAATTCAATACCGGCGACCGGCGACGCGGATCGGTTAGAGGCGCGCGCGCCGCGCACAACAGAACAACGCGCCAACGGTCACTATTCCTGTTATTGTAACTCGCACGGCGAAAGTGGAGGGTGTATTCGAAATTGCGCATTAATATTTGAACAAGCCATTTACAAGATACACCGTTCCAGTAAAATGTAGATGTGCATAATTTACCTTCGCTCTGCAGTAGTACAGAATAGTGCCTACGCCACAAAGTGCGAATGAACCTGAGTGCGTCTGGCGAAGCACTTTACCTCGGCTGGCAACGTATTTCAGCTTTCAAACGATGGTAGAGGCACTTCTGCCCTTCTAGAATGTAAATTTAAAATGTTTTTCGCTGACGTCATTACACGCCATAAATTTTTAGCCAAGTATTATTCATTATGCACAAAGTTCAAAGGACAGTTCCTAGCGATAGAAAAACGATGCCCTACCAATAGTTTTTTTCCTCTTTGTAAATATCTATAGAGATCACAATCACATTATAAAGGCACGCTGTATGAAATTTCAGGTAAATGTGCTTCATTTCCTGCTTCATTTCCTTTACTCCAGTAGAAGGAAAGGAGAAGAGGCTCTTGCTCTGTTGTTACGTCATACGCAAAGGTTCCACAGTGACTGCTCACTAACAAATGCACTATCAATAGTTCAGTGTACTTTGTTCATATCAGGACGCCTACCACTCACACGAAGCATTTTACCTGTTAGTACTACTGATGGCTAGTATTCATTAAGGTTCTGTAGTCTGTATTAATCGAGGAATACAGTCACAAGGCTACAACTTTTTGTTGCAATACAATCGCGACATTCTCTAGTTTAAAGAATGGAAAACGTGCAAGTAGATTGTTGTCAGAGCGCGATCCGTAGTAAGTTGGTACGAACGGTCCCCAAGACATACAAAGCTGACAATTCACTTCCCCATACGGTGAACACAGTTAACATTTCAGTTAATTGTATTCCAAACTATAATTCCGTGTAAAGTAAATTAATTACAGTGGATGGTATAATTCTAGATTAAATTCACATTTTTGCTCGTGATATTTTGTAGCTGTTGCACTCTTCCCATTTGCATATTAAATTTAAATCAAGGAAAAGTATTGTACCTAGTGCGACTATGGCAACAAACAACGACACCTCGATTCGCACCCTCATTCTTTTTAAATAAAAAAAACTGAACTTCTACTCGCGAATGAAAGATGTTACAGCAAGAAGTAATGTGCCATAAACCTCCCTCTACTACTACAGACAACTTCTCGATCGGGTACCCGTTTAATGTTATTATTGTTGTTATTATTATCGTTCAGAGATCGATTGGGGTGCTTGTCTGATTGCGAAATCTTTTCTGCGATATCTGAGTCAGTTGTTAAATAGGAGGAGATACGAACTACTAATATTACATTTAACATCAGCGCAACCAAGACGCATACCGGATTAATGAAAGAGGTGAGCTTTCATTTATAGCATGCTGTTCCGAGGATTTCTTACAACCGTTCAACATTTGATTTGTTAATGATATAATAGTTCCGTTTGCATGACGATAATATCCGGCGTGATAACTTCTATACTATTAAACAAAGATGTCTAGAAGTGTATGTTAGATATAACAATTACTTTATGAAACTGGTCGAAAGTAACCGTTTTACATGTAATGTTTTAACACCTTAAAAACATATCGTTAGCAAATATAATTTGTGTAGCTGCAGTTGTTATTTCTATTCAGAACCAAACTGATCCTTTATACCCGAAATTCATTACTAAGATTGAAAAGCATACGTTTGTTAACGGAAAATGAATTTGTGTCTATGACCCATCATCCTCAACATTTATCAGTTTCCTGAAATATACTCCCTACTGCACTGCGCTTCTACATATACGTCAGTCGTTGCGGAACACCAACAGAATGAAGCTAAGGTACCACACACAATTGCTCCAAAGACGTTGGCGGTGATCTTGCCTTACACCTTGAGTGCTCCTTCCCCGTGTTTACGTGAGACCGAACTGCACTGATACACTACTTCACTTTCACAAGCATTTGTTAAGAGTTTTATGTAAATATATATTTCAGTTTCTTGAGATAAGCTTTCTTTTCATTATTTGCAGCAGGGTAAAATAACTCCTATTTGCTTTTTGCAGTCTACTATTTGTTTTTCTTTGACATTGCTGTCTTTAGTTAGCATTGTAAGGGAACTGATTTACTTTTTACTTTTTTCTGTACCTAGTTTTAAGATATGTGATACAACAAAATATTAGATTTTATCAGTATCAGTTTACAATCCTATTTAATGTAAGCCGTTTTAGTATATTGTTGCGACTTGAATGACTTCTTTCGCATTTTCTCCGAAGATGACAATATCATCTGGCTACGCAGCTATGTGAAACCCGTTATCTACTTTTGTTTCTCTAAGGGATGATAATTTTATTTTCCTGATGATCTGCACTAAAATAAGATTAAAAAAGCAAACGTGACATAGCACCATTTCGTTTGAACCCTAACTAATGAAGAACTCTTACAACAGACTCATTTATACCTCGTTTATAAAAATAGAGATTTGGTGCACTTCTTTACAACTTTATTACTTTTCTGTCACTGTGGTATTTTCATTGTCATCCATAGATAGCTTCTATTAATACTTTCAAATGATTTGTTATGTACGGTGTTGGTTTTGATATAGCAGATGATCTAATGGTACGCGCAACGACGCTTGTTCAAGTTCGGTTCGTACATCGCCATAATGTATGACATATCTTCCATTGGAAGCTCGCTGAATCACCTGGCTGACGTGGCACTGCACTGTCACCGACGTCTTGGCATCTCTGTCATTTTTATACCTCGTTCGATAGCCACACCCACTGCCTGGAGGGCACACCCTTATGCTATGCGCTTGGACGCAGTAAAGATGGATATTGATACTATAAAACGAGCTGATCGTGAGAGAAACGAACTGAATCACAATGTGAGCCAATACCGTTTTTTGAAATTCTTCGTCATTTCGCAAAGTAGGACGCTCACTAGTTCTAGTTTTAGTATAGCCGTCTTTTCTATGACCTTCAGGGATCTAGTTTCTTCTCTGATTTGTAAAATGATAATCTGTTGTATTATTCTTCCTTCTGGCAACTTTTTGATATCCGCAATCCACACATGCAGTTTTGAGTGTTTATCCCTGTTGGTGCTCTATTATTCACTCAGATATTCTACAAACACATATTAGTCGATTTTTAAATGGAAATATGAATATGTTTCATAATTTTTATGCATGTAATTTTTCATAATCGTTCCTACCTTACCTGAAGGCTACTCAGCTCTAGAGATCTCTCATTTTTCATAGTGGCTCCCGTTAGGGAGATACTTGCGCTGCTGTTTTGTTAATGTTGTAGGTTTTACCTATCTGTGGTACATCTAACTGTGTCACACAGTTTACCATGTTGTTTCTAGATTAGAAAATTACATCTGTTCACATAATTTGACTTGGCAATTATTCATTGTGTTTGTTGGCATTCGCATAATCACATAACATTGTGTTTCGTTCTTGTACTTTTCCTTCAATTAACAATTAATTATACAATTCTCACGTTCAGTGTCACTGTGCAACTTGGCTCCACTTCTTCAACCTCCTCTCAGTTGGTGTTTCACGTTTTCTCTATGTTGTTTACTTCAATGTATCAGACTACGAACCATGTTGTTCCACGATTGTAAAATGTGTAAGTAGGCTGTTTAGGTTGTCTTATTGGTAACGCCACGTAGCACTCTGTTATCTGTATTGTTATGTTCTTTAATGATGTATGTTGTACCTTTGTTATTGTGTTCCTATGTAATAAAATTGTACTTGACACCAGGTCTTCAAATTAAGTAACTTGTAAGTTCCATCTCACTGCACACGTTTCTGTTGGTCATAGTATATGGACAATATGTGAGAAGTAGGGACTGTTAGTCTTTGCACGTGTGCTAATAATTCAGCAAGGGACTGGATAACAGCATTGCTGGTTGTAAGGACAATTCCAAACACTTTGTGAGTGGACATGTGGTGGTTTATGGACTTGCTATATTCTCCGCAAGACTCTTCGATGGTGATTGTGCACCTGCACAGTCGCAACAGATGGCTGCTGGCCATCTCTACCAGGACTACAGTGGGTCTGCATCTTTGACGGCCCACCAATTTCTACAAGGACTGCAGTGGGTCTGCACCTTTGATGACCCACCAATACCATTATTTCTACAAGGACTGCCCACCAGTACCGTAATCTCTACCAGGACTACAGTGGGTCTGCTCTGTGATGACCTAACGTCCAATATTCTTCAAAACGTCGACTGACTCTGCTGTGGGTTTGCTCTGTTGTGGACCAATACCTGTCTGCATGTCAAGAGTCAGCACTGTCTTTCCATTGGAAGGACAACACTACTTCTTCAAGATTGCATGGAAATCCACTAATTCCGTGTGCATTTTCTTTTACCTCTCAGACTTTGAGAAAAACACTGCAACGTTACCGTGATGAATGATGAGGACTGTCTTTATGGACAGTGAGAAAATTTTAGCTTTTGACCAACAATGTATCAATAAGTGTGTGCATTTGATATCTTTGTTATTGTAATTATGAAAAATTTTATCAAATAATTATTGGCCACTGCCCAAAACAATTTGTAAAATATTTTGTTGGGAGCATGGGGGCTATGTAAGTAGGCTGTTTAGGTTTTCTTATTGGTAACGCCACGTAGCACTCTGTGTGAGGATCACTGGCTGTGCTGTGTGCAGTCTGTGTCTAGTTTGCATTGTTGTCTGCCATTGTAGTGCTGGGCAGCGGCAGCTGCTGTGTGCAGTCTGTGTCTAGTTTGTATTGTTGTCTGCCATTGTAGTGTTGGGCAGCGGCAGCTGGATGTGAACAGCGCGTAGCGTTGGGCAGTTGGAGGTGAGCCGCCAGCAGTGGTGGATGTGGGGAGAGAGATGGCGGAGCTTTGTAATTTGTCATGAACTGCTATATATATTATGACTATTAAGGTAAATACATTGTTTGTTCTCTATTAAAATCTTTCATTTGCTAACTATGCCTATCAGTAGTTAGTGCCTTCCGTAGTTTGAACCTTTTATTTAGCTGGCAGTAGTGGCGCTCGCTGTATTGCAGTAGTTCCAATAACGAATATTTTTGTGAGGTAAGTGATTTGTGAAAGGTATAGGTTAAGGTTAGTCAGGGCCATTCTTTCGTAGGGATTTTTTGAAAGTCAGATGGCGTTGCGCTAAAAATATTGTGTGTCAGTTTAAGCACAGTCTTGTATAAATTGTTCAAAGGGGACGTTTCAAATGAACTTATTCATGTAACAGATACGACAGAATTTATGGTGTCCATTGACATTATACTGTATATACAGGGTATTACAAAAAGGTGCGGCCAAACTTCCAGGAAACATTCCTCACACACAAATAAAGAAAAGATGTTATGTGGACATGTGACCGGAAACGCTTAATTTACATGTTAGAGCTCATTTTAGTTTCGTCAGTATGTACTGTACTTCCTCGATTCACCGCCAGTTGGCCCAATTGAAGGAAGGTAATGTTGACTTCGGTGCTTGTGTTGACATGCGACTCATTGCTCTACAGTACTAGCATCAAGCACATCAGTACGTAGCATCAACAGGTTAGTGTTCATCACGAACGTGGTTTTGCAGTCAGTGCAATGTTTACAAATGCGGAGTTGGCAGATGCCCATTTGATGTATGGATTAATACGGGGCAATAGCCGTGGCGGGGTACGTTTGTATCGAGACAGATTTCCAGAACGAAGGTGTCCCGACAGGAAAACGTTCGAAGCAATTGATCGGCGTCTTAGGGAGCACGGAACATTCCAGCCTATGACTCGCGACTGGGGAAGACCTAGAACGACGAGGACACCTGCAATGGACGAGGCAATTCTTCGTGCAGTTGACGAATAGCCTAATGTCAGCGTCAGAGAAGTTGCTGCTGTACAAGGTAACGTTGACCACGTCACTGTATGAAGAGTGCTACGGGAGAACCAGTTGTTTCCGTACCATGTACAGTGTGTGCAGGCACTATCAGCAGCTGATTGGCCTCCATGGGTACACTTCTGCGAATGGTTCATCCAACAATGTGTCAATTCTCATTTCAGTGCAAATGTTCTCTTTACGGATGAGGCTTCATTCCAACGTGATCAAATTGAAAATTTTCACAATCAACATAAGTGGACTGACGAGAATCCGCAATTGTGCAATCACGTCATCAACACAGATTTTCTGTGAGCGTTTGGGCAGGCATTGTTGGTGATGTCTTGGTTGGGCCCCATGTTCTTCCACCTACGCTCAATGGAGCACGCTATCATGATTTCATACGGGATACTCTACCTGTGCTGCTAGAACATGTGCCTTTACAAGTACGACACAACATGTGGTTCATGCACGATGGAGCTCCTGCACATTTCAGTCGAAGTGTTCGTACGCTTCTCAACAACAGATTCGGTGACCGATGGATTGGTAGAGGTGGACCAATCCCATGGCCTCCACGCTCTCCTGACCTCAACCCTCTTGATTTTCATTTATGGGGGCATTTTAAAGCTCTTGTCTACGCAATCCCGGTACCAAATGTAGAGACTCTTCGTGCTCGTATTGTGGACGGCTGTGATACAATACGCCATTCTCTAGAGGTGCATCAGCGCATCAGGGATTCCATGCGACGGAGGGTGGATGCATGTATCCTCGCTAACGGAGGACATTTTGAACATTTCCTGTAACAAAGTGTTTGAAGTCACGCTGGTACGTTCTGTTGCTGTGTGTTTCCATTCCATGATTAATGTGATTTGAAGAGAAGTAATAAAATGAGCTCTAACATGGAAAGTAGCGTTTCCGGACACATATCCACATAACATATTTTCTTTCCTTGTGTGTGAGGAACGTTTCCTGAAAGTTTGGCCGTACCTTTTTGTAACACCCTGTATAAGGCCTATTATATCTGTTTGCAATCACTTAACATTATCATGTAAAAAAAGTAAAATAATAATAAAATACTCATATTCTTACGTCACATGCCTAAATGTGTCCATGTAGGCCCATGTTTATGGGTAGAAAATATTTTAGTGGGCTTACTTCAATCGAAATATTGACTGCAACTTTGCTTTATAGTTTCTTTGGGTTGGTTCCGTAGAGACTTACTTTGGTCACAACCAAAACCGGAACGTTCTGTTTGTCTTTTGGCACTGAATGAGCCACATCATCTAGTTATAAAGTTTTGTTATTCTGTTGGAACCAACAATTGTCACTGTAAGAAAGAGGTTAACCTCATCTTTCATGACCTGTGAATGTATGATACATGACAGCTCTATCGCTTTTCTTTCGTAACTACCAAATTACGATTGGCCTGGTGCGCGTACTTTTCATTTTATACGTTTTTGCATTTTAGTTTCTTTATTTTATGATGGTATGCTCCCTGAATGATGGTCAGAGACTGTAACCGATCGGAATAAATCTGAATTTACAATACAGCATTTTCTACTACCAATTTCAGTCTCTTTAGGTATATTAACACGGTCACTTAAAGAAAAAAATGTCGTCATTTCTTATACGTAGAATATTACAAAATTTTATTTCTGCATCTTCCTGCACTTCGTTAGCTGGTATTCCAGATCATCATATAATATTCATTCCAGTTATTCTTTGTGTCACTTGCAGCCTGATAGCTTACGTCGACGCTTAAGAAGTTAAAATGCGATGCTGTTGCCTATGGCAGAACATCCTCGTTCTCTCGTAAAATTATTTGCTCGACAATAACCATAAAGGTGTTTATCTAGTGATCTGGTCGTATATTGTCTAGGCAGACCTTGGTTTTCCGTTGTTCAACAATGTCGCCGATGTAGGTACTGAAATATCCGGTCGGTAAGCTACACCCTTGTCTCTTCCCATATTACATACGTAAACATACATATTAATCCTTGTTTCATGGATCATGAATACGATATTTCGTAATGATGTGTAACGTGTCACTTTAATATAAGTTTTCTTGACACAAATTAATTAATTAATTAATTTTTTTACAATCAGTACTTCATATCTAAAAATTTATCTATTGAGTAGAAGGAGTTGTCATTCAGGAATTCTTTTAATTTGCTTTTAAATGCTGGCTGCCTAACAGACTTTTAATGCTGTTTCGCAAATGACCAAAGGTTTTTTTGGGAGCATAATTCACCCCTTTCTGTTATAATTGCAGTCTCGTTGTAGTTAAGTAGAAGATTTACTCCGAAGTCTGTTACGCAGATTTTATGACCTTTCTTGTAAAAGTAAATTACTTGAACTGACAGAATCATTTTTGTTTTCAAGAATTTAGTCCCAGCTCTCTGTAAGTACGGTTCCAGCAGAGGTCTTGCATGTTTTAGCAACTTTTTGTTAATTCCGTCCGGTTGCTCCTCGATGGTCATCTTGTCCCCCCGGTAACTTCCGCTTCATCCTTTGAAGGGGTGTCCGCTGGCCTATCTTCTTTCGCCCCGAACCTCGGGTAGTTGTAATCCAAGTGTACATGTAAATTACGTGCAATTGAGTATTTTTTCTACTATTTCATGGGTTTTTATGCTACTTCCTACCTATCGCTGATGTCACTTTCGATGCTACTTACTAACTTGTCCGAAGACTCGTCATAAGCCTTTGTGATTGCTTTGGTGGTAGTCCTTTGCCTTGTATCCAGATGCAGCGTCCTATTTAACCTACTTTAGATATAACTAATTCGATGAATCTGGAAACATTTCGCGCCTCAAGAACTAAATTTAACACGAAGTACACGAAATTCCTTGTCTATCTCTCAATGGATAGTTCTCCACTTAACTTTTTAAGTATATTACTTCGATAACTAAACCATAAAAATTCTTCAATAACATATGTAAAGTATATATTCTCATGCTATCAATATGAATAATGATGCCACCTTTTAAATCATCGATCTGAGATACTTCACATGAATAATTCAAGGGTATTCAAAGAGATATGAAATGAAGTTAGAAAACATTCACAAAAAATATCATATACCCATAAAGTTAGGTTAAAACTGAAACTTAAAATAAAGAAAATGTTGGAAATAGTTGAAAAATTCTGTTGAACACTGACAAAACGAACCAACAACAAACTCACATAATACCGCTCAAAGTGGAGAAACAGGGAGTAAATTTTTAAAGAGGCTTATTCATCTTTGATGCTATCTAAATAACTTTGTTTCCATAAAAACTTGACATCTGATCACGTTAATGGAGTTATTTCATTACTTCCAAGTTCTGTATTTTTTATGTTGAATGTAATGGCTAAAGTTGATTAATATACGTATTCTCGCGTTGGTTACGTGAGGTGTATCCCGGGGCCAATCAACCCACCCCTATATGAAGATAAGAAAACTCCGAAATCAACCTAAAACTGGCCGATGGAATACACTTTTAGGAGCCTACGACTAAACCATGATAATTTTCTCCCTCCGGTTTACCATACTATTGTGTAGTTATGCAAATTAGACTACAGAATTAGTAGCTCTTTGACTACATGTTGCGATGTGTTGCATGCCATTGAGTCTATGCAGTTCCATTTTCTAGAGATAACACTTTCGTTCTCGTAGTCTCATACTTAATTTTCCTTTCCTCTAGCGCAGAAAATAGTACTTTCTTTTCTTGGTTAATGTATTTGGGTCCTAAGATTACTTTAGATATCAAAACTACTACAGTACGGGCTTCCTCCGAATTTAGTACAACGGCTTTGGCTATTTAAAACAGAATCTCGGATTGTCAAACCATTACGTATCTTCTTCGTCCACAGACAACGGCAAACGAATGTTGTGATTCCACTGTCAGCAGAAAGAGGCGTCTCTTGGTTGGAACTGGGGTGGAGGACCGGCCTAAATACTGCAACCATGTTTATTTTGTGGTGGGAATTGCAGTCGGAATTCTCGTCCTATGTCAATTTCTATAGCTTGATAAGGGCCGTATGGCAAATTAACTGCAGAATAGCGCCGAAGCCGCCGTCGCATCAAGCAATCAGCACAATTTATTTCCCGTGAACAGCGTGGCAACCAAATAAACCTGAGATATTTCTAATTTCTACAGTCACAGTATTACCCGTCACGCTTAGCAATGTTAACTCTGAAATTTAGTACAAACGCCATCCGCGGCTCGTGGTCTCACTTCCCGCGCACGGGGTCCCGGGTTCGATTCCCGGCGTGGTCAGAGAATTTCTCTGCCTCGTGATGACTGAGTGTTGTGTGTCTTTCATCATCGTTCACTCGCAAGTCGCCGTAGTGGCGCCCCGCGAGGGGTCTCCCGGCCACAAATGCCGTACGCTCATTATTCATTAGTACAACCGCTAGAAATTAGCGATAGTTTTGTAATGGATAACAGGCGTTTAGCCGGCACCGCACCAGAGTCTCGCACAGAGGCCCGAAGCTTGGATTGTGGCCTCACTGCACTGCCTCTGGCTCGGACCAGCGAGCCCATGACGTCACTGCACGCGCCGAGCACTGTGGCACGGGCTCAGCCAACACCACCTAGACTGTAGGCCTGCGCGCACACTTGTGACGTCACATACTGATGGCCGCGTCTGTATCGGAACGCTCCTGTTAAGCACTCTGCAGCTATACGAACTTCACGAGTTTCAGAGCTGAGACCGCATAGGGATTCTCGTGCTTTCCTCTTCTACATGTCCTTGTAATGAAAGTATGGAAATTTATATCGTTGCGCAAAGTAAATGAACAAAACTGCCCTATGTTATTTCAAGATGTAAAATTATTTTGACGATTTACCTTAAATACGCGTTTCTAGGCTTGAATACAAACTGTAATTTTAAATTCTGTCTTTTACATCGGGAGCTTCGCTTTCTTGCAGTAAAAAATCGACAATATGCAGCAACAAGCAGACGTTTTCGGTTTTAAATAAGGCAGCTGGAGCTCCTACAGAATTTAAGAATTTGTGTCCCGGTTATTTTCGTAAATTTTCCTCTCCACTTCAAAGTTTGCTGACCTCACACGAAACTCAAATCATTCGACGAAATGGAGCATCTCCTGATATAATGTTTAATAAATCAAAAAACCCGAAAAATATTTTATTTTCTTGTTTCTCCAGAACTTTAGAACCTTAAATATGAAAAGATTATTTCTCCTATATCCTTGATTGAAATTCGTGTCACAGAGTGCTGTTAATTTAATCATAATACACTTCCCTCGAAATTCTGCTTTCTACACTGCTCAATCTGTCGAACACTGAACTCATTAAAGCAATTTTCTAAGGTACTTTACTCATATTGAAATTATTTCCGAATAGCTGTGTATGTAAAACTGAACAAAATCATTCTGTAGCTCTTCCAAATAAAAGTGCTGCAAACTCAGTAATCTGGTAGGAATCATAAGGAATACTAAACATTTTCGAGTCACAATAATTAATATAACTATTCTGTGTGACAATAGTTGCAATCATGAGAGACGTTTCACAGCCAGCTTCGTATTAACCTCGCAGCAATGGTCTAGAATTAAGAAACAAATGATACTGGTACATGATACATAACTGCTTCTAAAAACAATGGGCAAATGTGGTGCAATGGAAACAAATAACACGCTACAAATTTTTTGTTATTTACTTACCCTTGAATGATGCGTAGACACAGATTCCTGTCTGGGAATAGCTGCAATCCAGCGATTTCACAACTTCACACATTTTGGAAATCGAAACATGTGCACTTTCATACCTTTTTGGTACTTATTATTTCCCTGGCAAAAGGGAACTCAGCACTTGTATCCCATACTTCGCAGAACTGTAGGCGAATACTGTATGAAATATATATCACTTTCACTTGTTACACACTTTCAACAGAACATACACGCCAACAGGACTGCCGACTGAAGATGAGATGGCCAACAGTTGGTCACGTCACGTGCCAATGTGGCCGCAGTGCGTAGGCCTTGTATATAGAAGGATTTAGCTCAAAAGACTCGCGCACGGACAACCAGTTTGCTGTCCGCGGCTGCACCGCTCCGCGCTGAGCGAACCCATGACGTCACTGCACGGGCCGGCCAGTGCCGGGCTGGTGGTAGCACTGACCGCCGCTGCGAGCTATAGTGGTGAGCGATGAGTAGAGCAGTGCTTAGTGGACTGGTGCTATTTCTGCATTTCTTCTGATCACAGAAGTTGAGCGCGGAAACTAACCGTGAGGGCATCATATCAGGGAAAAGGGAAGTAAAAGAAAAACTAATAAGTAGAGAGTAAACAACCAAAAAAAAAAACGAAACGAATCTTGAACGTTCTATTTGGACGGTATTTAAGCCTATGGCAATGATACCAGCTTTAATTTTGTTTGCTGTTCGATGTCCAGTGAAAGTTACGTTCCTACTAATGTGTCAAATGGCATTTGCCATATTTCTCTGCATCCCTGCTTGTGTAAAAACAACGGTATTGTGTAGACGAGAAACACCTTCCTAAACATGCTCAAGAGATAATTCTTGATAAATGCGTGGTGGTGAATAGCTCTTCGTACTTTGTTAAGACGTTTGTCGACACCGGAGCGACTTACGGAAAGGTACACACAAAATCTATTATGACTCATCCCATGACAGTGTCGCAGTACTTGGCAGAAAGTGTTAAAAGCCTAATCATTTCGCTTTAGGCTGTTAAAACATCGTTTAGTGCGACTGCAATTTCTACATATGGTCATTTTCAAAAATTCTGAAAGCAATTGGTCATCAAATATCATACACGTAATTATGAAACTCACAAATATTGAAAGTTAGAAGGCCGGCCAATGTGGCCGAGCTGTTCTAGGCGCTTCGGTCTGGAACCGCGCGGCAGCTACGGTCGCAGGTTCGAATCTTGTCTCGGGTATGGATGTGTGTGATGTCCCTAGGTTCGTTAGGTTTAAGTAGTTCTAAGTCCTAGGGGCCTGATGACCTCAGATGTTAAGTCCCATATTACTGAGAGCCCTTTGAATCATTTTTGAAAGTTAAAAGTTTTGTGGCTGGTTATATGGGATGTTGAAACCCACTTAATAATTTAAAGCTGTGACATGCTGTGTAATAGCAGTTCAGTGAGGTGGTGTGAATTTATCTGCTGTTCCTTGTATCACATACATTTTAGAAAGCTGGTGAAATAACGGTGTTGGCACTTAATTTTTAATCTCGTGTAGCAAGCATGGTAAACGCATCACAAAAGCGGCAATGATGTAAACATACAAGGAGTATGAGCTATGGACGGCAAAGATGCTAATATAGGGAGTCAGTAACACGCGGTTTGTGAAATGTATGTACAGAAAGGAGAAAAGTTACAGAAATATGTGCTAAATTAAAACGGGATCCACAAACAATACTGAGAATACAAATACAAAGTAGGTAAGAGGATGATGTGACTAACAAGTCTACCATAAAGCAATACTCACAAAATACAAGTAAAGAAGAGGGTCTAAAATATCAGATGTAGATGAATGTAATGAGCCATATACGTACAACAAGCGCAAATAAAACACAAATCCGGGAAAGAAGCGGGTGCTAAGTGGTTCTAAGCGTAACCTGTTGTAGAACATTTTCCAGGATTAACAGAACTTCAGTCAATCTGCAACACGAAACTTAAACTTAAGTCTTCTAAAATATATAGTATTTCGAACCGCAGATAAATTCAAACAACTGCTCTTACACAGAAAGTGGCTGCTTTATATTATTGAGTTGGTTACAACATCCCATGTGTGTTTCTTAATTACGTGCATCATATCTGACGGCTGAGTCCTTTCAGAATGCATGAAACTTACCACGCGTCTAAATTGACATTGCAGTAAATTATGTGTTAACAGATCAAGCGAAATGTTTCATTAAAAAAATTCACAAAGACTTGTAGATCCAAACACCGTCATTTATGTTGCTGTAATTATGCCTCAGGTAATAGCTTATATGTAAAAAGGTGGAAGTCAGCAACTACAGATATATGGAGATATGAACATGCAAGAAGAAACCACTACCTGACATATACCGCCTCCTGTTTTGTTGACTGAACTCCCATATCTCGTGTTCTGTTTATAGTCATGTTTCCTGAGTTACCGAAAACGGACTACAACATTCGGAGACAATTTATGTTTCTTGGTTTCCAGTGCTTTGAAAGACAAGCATTTGTACAAGCGGTCTAGGTACGAACGTTAGCGCTGCACTGCAAGATTATTCACGATTTAATTGTTTCTACCATAAGGTAAATACTGTGGTACTAAGTGGTTTGAATGCGGAGTGTATAAATGTCAGTTTTCCACAAGTCCTTGCTCTCTTGACTGTGGTGAAAGATCTCATCTCTTACGCGGAGAAAAGTAGCCTTCTTAATGCTCTTGATAGATCACTGCAACAGTGGAACGCTACTCGCTGGTATACGCCGTTGAATATGTTAGAATCGGTAGAAAGCCAATATGCGGCTTTCTGCGAAAAGCTCTCCGAGAAGCAAGAAATAGCTCGAATTGAAGCAATTGATATCACGCTAACTAACTAACTGATTTTTGTTCTCACGGTATGTGTGCTATTCAATCACAGTAATTTTTATACGCACTAGTATATTTTATAGCTTTTATAACATGATGGTTTTCGCACCCCTTCAAAGGACGCCAAGGAATTAGAACTCGAGAAACCACCTACACTACACCATCTGTTGCCATAGAAGGTGACACCGTTACAGCATTTGCGTCAAACGCCACAGTACAGAGAAGCCTCTGAAATAGTACTTTTACATAAACGCCTCAGATTATGACTCAGAAAAGTCAATTGTCCAGAGGTGCCATGTGGTAGCAAATTTTCTATGGCCACCATTTCGTCATTTAAAAGTGGTATCTGAAGATGCGAGGCGTGGAGTCATGGCAGACGTAAGACGTACAATCCATTTATTGCATGTTAATAGCTCCCCAGTAACCAATTCAAAAGGGAAGTAACTACTCTCAGCAAAGCCAAGGTCGGTTACAGAGTCGAGTACAGGCCTCGTAGGTTCAGATCAGATGTTCCCTCACCTAAAGAAAAGCCGAATATATGAAAATACTTTATCAGATCGCCTAGCCGAGTTTATGAGCGTCCTTGGAGGAGCCTTGAAATTGAATCAAATAATTCAAACACCTTCGACAACAGAACATTTTGTTTTATTTCCAATAGCCTTTCATATTCAGAGTAGGGCTCACACTGGAGCGGATTTGCAGAACGGTGTATTAAAGAGATTTTGTGTTCTTCCAACCAGGTGAAAACTCTATAGTTAAAGAGGGATATACAGGACGACACAATCCAATAAAACTAGAAGTGATGAAGGAAAGAAATTGCATTCATGGCATTTGTCATTTTTTAAAAATTATGTCCTTTAGATTGCGTCCTCCTGTACGAACACATTCGTGAAATCTGCTGTTGAGATTCTTCATTTACCGCTGCAGTATCTCAGATGGGATACTGTGAATTACATCCCAAATTCTCTGTTTTAACTCATCTAGGATTCTTGATCGAGTTGTGTAGACCTTGCTCTTGAGGTAGCCCCACGCGAAAACATCACAAACGAATAAATCTGGCGATTTAGGGGGCCAGGGAATGTAACCGAATCGTGAGATCACACGGTTGCCGAACAATTCTCGGGCATATGCCATTTATTGCCATGCAGTGTGTGATGTCGCTCCGTCCTGTTGAATCCAGGCTTCTTGAACGTTTGGAAAGCTCATCAATGCAGGTGTAACGAAAGTTCGTAACATCTCCACGTAACGATTTTCATTGACATTTATTGTGTTTCGCTGTTCCTTTGCGAAAAAACACCTTCCGATAACCCCATGTGATGAAACACCACACCATACTGTCACTTTACTAGAGTGTAAAGGGCGCTCATGAACGTCAGTAAGATTTGTGTTTGCCCAGTAACGGTAGTTTTGTTTATTCACATAACCTGTGAGATGAAATTGTGCCTCATTTAACGTCCACAACTTAGCTAGGAATTCATCGTCATTGTTTATTTTTGTTATCATTTGTCGACAGAATCCTAATTGTAACCGGAAATAATTATCCTTCAATTGTTGCACCATCTGTAGTTTGTACAGATGAAATTTTAAATCAAGATGAAGAATTCTGCAAATACTCTCCCGGGACATTCCAACCACTGCTGATTACTTACGAATTGAAGGCCGTGGGCTCCGCAAGACAGACTCGCGTACAACATCAATGGTTGCTGTAGAACGCACACTTCTTGGTCATCCTGTTGGTTTCTCGTTGAGGCCAGATCCAGTCTCTTCGAAGCTATTAATCCAACATTTCATAGCGTGTCTCGATGGAACGGCATTATGACGTCCCAAACGTCGAAACTCCCTCTGCGCCGCAACCAAAATATCATTGTTTTTATTAGACATTTTTATGGCTAACGCACGCTGTTGTCCGTTGCACTAATCCATGATTACAGAAATGGCGGACTGTTTACTTGTTAACTGACACCTGCCCATGGTAGCCACTACTCGTTTCAAACATTTCTGTTGTTCTGTGTCACCCCGTACAAGCCACGAAGAAGACATTATTTCCTCAAATTCCACAAAAACTTTTCTACCAAAAAAAGTAGTGAAGTTTGCTTTGTGGGCAGATGTCGATGATAGTCTTACTCCAGTAGATGAGTTGGAGAGATGTCTAAATCGAAACTGCAAAATGGAAGAAAATGTGGCTTCTTACTGGAAAACGAGCCGGCCGCGTCGAATGCGATGGAGCGAGCCGGAGAAGCCCGCGGGCTCGGAGTGCTGCCAGGCTGGCCGCTCAGCACTACGCTGGCCGGCACCTCCACTTACCCTCCTTGCGAGCGCTCGTGGCTACTTCTGTCTTGCTCTGTAGGTTTCTGACGATTTTCCCCTTTACTGCTGTTAAAAAAAAGAAAAAGAACTTAGAGAACCAGCAACTAAATATACAAGTAAAAAATACCAATGTGTGTGTGTGTGTGTGTGTGTGTGTGTGTGTGTGTGTGTGAGTGAGTGTGTATGTGTGTGTAAATGTGTGTGTGTGTGTGTGTGTGTGTGTGTGTGTGTGTGTGTGTGTGAGTGTGTGGTGTATCAATAGACCTAATTAGTAAAACATGCTGTGCAAGAAGAACTGAAAAAAATTAGTATTCTTTTATAAAGAAATTATTATATTCACTTCGCTGTCACACTGAAGGAAAACTCAAAATCGAGTGTCCAATAGTAAAAACAATATAATGGGATTATTAATAGTATTTTTCACCCACGTGAGACTCAATATATTGGCTGAAACTGGTGAATTTTAGCCCGAAATCACTATCTACGTACAATATATTCCTGTACTTATTTTTCCGAAAGAAATAATGGTTCACATAGATAGTTAGTCGAAAAGCCCGTTAAGAGCGTCAGTGAATAGTAATTCAGTAGTGTCTCTATGGGAACTGAGCGAAGTGCTGTACTGGCTAACGCCCTCAACTTGCATTCGAAAGACCCGGGCTCGATTCTCTGGACGGCCATCCAGATAACAACTCACTCCATGTAAATGCTGAGATGGTTGCTTGCTTTCCATCCAATAGTAAGAAAACCAAACATAGGTCTGTCTGAAACTTCCTGGCAGATTAAAACTGTGTGCCCGACCGAGACTCGAACTCGGGACCTTTACCTTTCGCGGGCAAGTGCTCTACCATCTGAGCTACCGAAGCCCGACTCACGCCCCGTCCTCACATCTTTACTTCTGCCAGTAGCTGTGAGGACCGGGCGTGAGTCGTGCTTCGGTAGCTCAGATGGTAGAGCACTTGCCCGCGGAAGGCAAAGGTCCGGAGTTCGAGTCTCGGTCGGGCACACAGTTTTAATCTGCCAGCGCACACTCCGCTGCAGAGTGAAAATCTCATTCTGGATAGGTCTGTCTCTCATTATCTTAGATTTAAACGAGACGTAAAACACCAACCGTTTATCCTTCTTTCTGTGCCTGTATATTAAATGAGCAAAATTCAAGGGAGTCGTTCTAGGAAACAACTGTGTTCTAGAAACTACCAATTCTACAAATTACGATGGGATTGTGGCACGTTACGTGTTTACGCTATGAGCAGCCAGCCAAATCCCGCAAGCCAGCTCTGTAGCGCAGTATCTAGCTGTTTAGACTTAACCGGCCACTGTGGCCGAGAAGTTCTAGGCGCTTCTTCAGTCCGAAGCCACACTGCTGCTGCGGTCGCAGGTTCGAATCCTGCCTCCGGCATGGATGTGTGTGTTGTCCTTAGGTTAGCTAGGTTTAAGTTGTTCTAAGTCTAGGGGACTGATGACCCCAGATGTTAAGTCCCATAGTGCTTAGAGCCATTTGAGGGCACATCGGCCGGCTAATCGTGAGTTTTTATCGCGAATTTCTCGAAAACACGCTGCATCACTTGGTGGTATATGCACAAGACTTCTGGAAGCATTCACAGTGCGATACGTTTCCCTTAATGACCACTGTAATCGTTCACCTTAACGTCACCGCATGTTTCTGATAATGGCCACGGAGACCATGTTCAGTAATATCATGGTTGAGTAGTATTTCTTGTCCTACCAAAAGTGAAAACAATAACATGCAGAAGCCTGCTCGAATTGCCACGTTCTGCGCATGCATACCCCTTCTACTACACATGCGCTGACCCATGGCAGTATAGAACCGTTCCTATTTCTCCCCGGTGGATAAACTGTCTGTTAAAACCGTAGTTTCGCCCATTCTGACGCTGGTCGGCAGGCCGTATTCAATTGACTTATCCACGTTAGGTGTGACATGTAATACCGGCTTAATTTTTGTAACTGAAATTTATATGTGCAGAGAACGGGGTATTTATCACTATTAACGTTGAAAAACTCCGTTATTTCGTTACCTGCACTACTTGTGATTACTAAATAGACAAGAAGGTAATATCTGTAGCAGATGCGCAGAAGGTAGCGTTAGACGATGGATACACAACAAATGCCTGCAGGATTCAGTAAATTATTTAAGAAAGCAGAGACGAGCAACAGCGAATTCTAGCTTATTATCTATTCTGTAGTCAAATTGTGCCGTGTCGAACGGCACCGCTATTTTCCCCGGCGCCTGCCATCGTGTTCTCGGGCAGAGCGCGGCCGCTACGGCGCACGTGACCGCCGTGAGCGCCGCCCTCACGCCGCTAGGAGAGCGCACGGACGGCGGAGGTCTGCCTGCATTACGATGAGGAACAGACATACTCTGTGGGCCAGCGCCGGCGCTGCGGTGGAAGCAGCTGTAGATCCCAAGTCTCGTTACTTGGGGCCAGACAGTGACGCAACGCCGAGGTAGTCTGATCGATGGGCTCGTCCTACAGGATTCGAAGTCAGGAAGACATTCTGCTGTACTGAGAGGAAGCGGCGTCTTCAACTTGGGTCAGAGCCGGAGGGTGCTCAGGATAGTGGGTGTCACATTGTGGGCCGGCGCTGGGACGTATTTTGGTACATGGGCCACACTGGTTTGCGTCGATGTAATGGGTGACGGTCAGTTTCTGGAGAGACACAGAGAAGACTGATACGTGGGGCCTCACGGAGCTTCTGCGAAGCGCTAGGGACAACGATTAGTACGGACGGCTCTCATGCGGACAACCTAAGGAAGAGGGTAATGTCTTCTTTGGGCATGCACACAACACTGCAGTAAAGAGGAGAAATAATTTCAGCAGGTTACAAGATGCACAGGTAGAATGTTTTTGGAGTTAATATTGGCGTCCCAATGGTGTTGGGTTCAAATAGAGGCACAGTGTTATGTACAACTATTTGAAGGTACATTAAGTGCTACCAGTTGTAATTCACTGTGCTACCAGAATTTGTGAGCGTTCTTAATTACTTGTTTGCGAATTGCTCCTGAGGCGTGCGACAGTGCAGTTCAGTGCAATGCAGTGAGCAAGCCTTTATGTCAGCACACCCTCAGTGGGCGACTGTACTGATTGAATAAGAGTCAAAATGTTTTCTCTTGCAACAGTGGCTCTGTTCTGCTAACAGTGATTTTCAGTTGTTCTTTGAGCTTGTTGTTAGGGAACCAGTGGTTTGCTTAAGCGTACTGAAAATAGTTATTACAATGAAATGAACACCCTTAGCTGGTCACAGGCGTTGACATACGTCAACAGGGACAAATGAAAATGCATGCCCCGACCGGGACTCGAACCCGGGATCTCCTGCTTACATGGCAGACGCTCTATCCACCTTTTTTTTTATTTTGTTCGCTTTACTTCGTTTAATCTGCTCGGGGCGGACGTCGTAAGACATCCATTTAAGTTCGTTGTTGATCTGTTAACTCAGTTTTTTTTTTATTATTATTACAGAGGGCACATTACCCTCTGACCGAACACGCTGAGGTACCGTGTCGGCGATCCACCGAGGACACAGAGGATAGCGCGACTGCAGGGATTTATCTCTGGCACGCCTTCTGCGAAACTCACTCGCTCAACGTATTGTCCCGCACTACATTCGTAGTGCCCCAGCCCGTTACACTCATCACTCGCGGCGCGTTGCCGATGCCCGTAAGAGCTCGGGCACTGTTTGTGCATTCGCACAGAAGAAGAAGATGGTCAAGTGGCCGGTGAGTCTTAACTATGTATATACTAAGATGGTATCTGTTCCCAAAGAACAGAAAATAGTTATATTGTCTTCAGCGACTCACTTATCATATTAGTCACCGGATTACTGATCATTTAGACAAAAGCATGGATAGATGAGCTATGTTGCAGTAGTTGATGTCTTGGTCCTTGGGTGTAATTAGTAGAGGAAGGAGTTGTCTTACTATTTTCTAGTATAATGAATTGCTTGTGCCATAACTACTTAGGGCCGAGGGCCATGTACTTGTTACGTTGTATTCGGTTACCTATTGTAGGGCGAGACTTTATTCTGTATTGGTTATTGTCATTTTAACGAGAATATTATTTGCTATTATTCAAACCCTACTAAGCTTTTTCAGACTACAAAGGATTTGATTGTTTACCGGAGGAATTTATATTTTTTACACTGATACTTTGTACTGTTCGTAAATTGTTATTAAAACTGAGTCCATGCCTACACAACCCCCAGTTCGAAACCCACTCCACTCAAAGTGTCAAAATCAAACAACAGTTAGCATAAGCCACATGAGATTCACAATACACGTAAGACGCAAGATGAGATTCTAGGAAACACGTATAATCAAGTTCTTGTATGCGCAGTTTCCAATAAAATACAGAAGAATCTGAAGTGCAAGAGACTGAGCGAGACGGCGCAGTGGTTAGCACAATGGGCACGCATGAGGGAGGAAGACGGTTCAAAACGCGTCGACCATCCTGATTTAGGTTTTCCGTGTTTCCATTAAGTCACTCCAGGCAAATGCCGGGATGGTTTCTTTAAAACTAGCACCGCCGATTTCCTTCTCCATCCTTCTCTAACCTGAGCGTGTGTATCGTCTCTAGTGACCTCATTGTCGACGGGACGTTAAACACTAATCTTCCTTCCTCCAAACTGCAAGAGAGAATGATGAAGCTTTGCATAATACATCGGACTGAATGACAACAGCACGATTCAGTAACCAGCTTCGATCCCTCAACCTGTTTAATATCTCGTCCCTAAATATAGCTTCACCTCTATAATTCAACACAAGGTTAATACGCAAAATATTTGCAAAATAAACAGCGCGACACGAATATTACAAGAATGACGTGACTCAAAACCATGCTTATTAGCAACGACTCCGAACTACCATTCAGAACTGCTGCCGCCATCTGTTAACTGCCACGATTCACCTCTCGATAGCCCGGCTGAAAGAAGAAAAGTGTTTCAAAATTGCTCACAAGTATAACCCAAACTAACCATGAGCTCTCTTTTTGACTAGAAGCGTGCAGAACACACCAACGTTATACAGCCTACCATTCAATGATTTACATAGGGATAACTCAAAGAATCTACGCTGCATATTGATACTATTTACAGAGCGTCTTTGCGAAAGTTTGCAATTACCAGATCGTGAGTTAAAGAAAACAAAACTGTAGCAATATTGTGAGTGTCGCTTAAAAGGCAACTTCCAAAGTACTGTTGAAGGCGTCTTTCTTTAAGGTGTTCTATGTTTCTAATAATTGTCTAATAATTGTAAACTTCATAAGTCGCTGGTTTCAGACTGGTGTTTAGCTCTTTCCATCGAGAAAGAGAGAGAGGAATTGTCGTTCAGACTGCCAAAAAGTGGACAGAGTTCAACTTAATATCTCTGCAGAACCTTCGTCCTGTATGAAGGAGCTTATCTTTTTAATATCCAAGATGTATTCTGTTATCAACCTTCTGTCTATAACAACCTCTGTATATTTGTGAAAATCTTACTTTCCGAAGATGTCGTTTATTATTATTTTCAGTACATTGTAAGTCGCGAAGTTTCACATCGAATGTGCATTACTGTTTATAGTGTTTCACCCTAATTCTCCTACAGTATTTATTGGTTAGTTGCCTGTTTTTGCATATGGATCATCTCCAATAACAGCAAAGTGATTATTTATTTCGTTGACTTATTCTAGTAATTTCTTATAGAATACCAGAGTTTCATTCTTTCGTCATCTGGACCATAGAGCTCTGTTTATTTTCAGATATATGCGTATTTGTATATGAGCTTTCATCTGATTTGTACAGACCTGCGACACTATACAGGGTGATTTCACTAAGGTGCTCACTTCAAATATTTGCTGAACCGTGTATTGTTGCGGCCTTCAATCCGAGGACTGCTCTGAAGCAGCTCTTCTTGCTAGTATGTTCTCTCCAAGGATATTCATCTCCCGGTGACTACTGCAACCTACATCCATTTAAATGTTCTTACTGTATTCACGCTTAGGTACCTCTCTACAAATTATACCCTCCAAACTTCTCTCCATTACAGAACTGACTATTCGTTGATGTCTCAGGATGCGTCATATCAACGGAATCCTTCTTTTAATCAAGTTGTGTCGTAAATTCTTTTTCTTCTCAGTTTGAAACAATACATCCGCTTCAATTACCCAATCTGCTCATCTAATCTTCAGCATTCTCCCGTAGCCCCACACTTCAGAGGCTTCTATTTTCTACTTGTGTGGACTGCTTATCGTCCACGCTTCACTTCGCAGTAATAATTGCAGAAAATAATTCCTAACACTTAAAATGGTTCAAATGGCTCTGAGCACTATGGGACTTAAAATCTATGGTCATCAGTCCCCTAGAACTTAGAACTACTTAAACCTAACTAACCTAAGGACAGCACACAACACCCAGCCATCACGAGGCAGAGAAAATCCCTGACCCCTCCGGGAATCGAACCCGGGAACCCGGGCGTGGGAAGCGAGAACGCTACCGCACGACCACGAGATGCGGGCCCTAACACTTAAATTTAGATGTTAACAAATACTTATTTTCCAGATACGCTTTTCTTGTTATGGTTAGTCTACAATTTATATCTCTTTACTTCGGCTGTAATCTGTTATTTTGCCCAGCATCTCCTGACTTAATTACTCTAAAGTCCAAAACCCTTTATTGCTGTTCACCTTATCTCTTTCCATCTATTCCGTATGCTGTGCTCTTCCAAAATTCTTAGCCGTTTTTGACAGAATTATAATGTCACTGGCAAACCAAAAAGATTTGATTTCTTCTCCCTGAATTTTAATTATGTTTCGAAATGTCTCCATGGTTTCCTTTACTCTTTGCTCGATGCACACCCTGAATAACATTAGGAATAGGCTTCTCAGTTTCGGCTTTCCTTTTATGTCCTTGCACTCTTTATCCTCATTTGGGTTCCATGTAAGTATTTTACCCTTGCTAGCTTCAGTACTTAAAAGAGAGTAGCTGAGTCAACATTGTACAAAGCTTTATCTAAATACACGAGTGCTATAAACGTAGCTCTGCATTTCTTACACTAGCCTTCTAAGATAAGAGTCAAGGTCAGTTTTACCTTGTGTGTTCCTACATTTCTCCGGAAATAAAACTGATCTTCCCGCAAGGTCGGCTTCTGCGAGTTTTTCGATTCCGTAAATAATTCGTGGCAAGATTTTGCAACCATGACTTATTAAACTAATGTTTGGGTGCTATGCACACCTGTCAGCACCTGTCATCTTTAGATTTGGAATTATTACATTCTTCCTTAAGTCTACGAGTATTTCCCTGTCCCATATACCTTACACACCACGAGAAAAAGGTTTGTCCTGGATGGCTCTCCTGAGGATCTCAATAATTCTGAAGAGATGTCGTCTACAGCTTGGGCCTTGTTTCCTCCACATAGGCCTCCCGTGCTCTGTCCAATTTTTCTCGCCGTGTCATATCTCCTACCTCATCTCCTCGCACTTCTTATTCTCTTTATACGGGGTTAGCATTAATAAACTAACAAACTGCAGGGACGGCTTCCTGACTGGAAATGGAGGCATGAAGGTCCTGTAAACTTGTGTCCTGAATTGTATCGTCGCCACGGTAGATGGGGCAGCTACGATTCCGTTTCTTTAACTGTCATAAGTAAAAGACTTTGTTAACCAGGAATTCCTCTGACTACGTGCCGTGTGTTCCTTGTGTGTTACAAGCTGTGAGATTGACGCAGCGTACTGTGAACAGAAGAAAAGGCTGATATTCATATCGGGAACAAGCATAGATGGTGTCTGTGTACAGCCAAGCAGTTGGAAACGGCTGAGAGGCAAAACCCAGTCCTTAAAATCTGGCATACGCACAGTGCGAAGCCTTCCAGCAGGTTCGTCTGCCTGAAAGGACTCATGACCACACAAAAATGGCTTGAAATGTGTTACGTGGTTGCTGTCTATGAGGTTTTGGAGTAGCTGTGCTGCCTCTCGACCGCTTAGAAACGATGTTGTGGTGTGCTAGTGGGCCGGCCGTGGTGGCCGAGCGGTTCTAGGCGCTCAGTCCGGAAACGCGCGACTGCTACGGTCGCAGGTTCGAATCCTGCCTCGGGCATGGATGTGTGTGATGTCCTTAGGTTAGTTAGGTTTAAGTAGTTCTAAGTTCTAGGGGACTGATGACCACAGCTGTTAAGTCCTATAATGCTCAGAGCCATTTGAACCATTTTTTGTGCTACTGGTATGTGAGCGACCAAGCGATCTTGGCTGTCTTCTGTCCTCCGCCGCCGACAGTGTGCTGCTTGCGTCAGTGCTGTACGGCTATGCTGAAACCAGCATACACCGCCACCAGCATGTGTTGCCTTCCAGGCAGACATCTGTCGATGCCGGGACGCTTAAGCAGCTACAGCCAGCCATTTCACCGAAGCCTCTGACCATTTCCTCAGCTACGATTTGGTTTCTTTAACTGTCATAAATAAAAGAGATTCTTAACCAGGAATTTTCTACTGATGGTCCGTCGTACGATTCCAGTCATCACCACGACTGCGGCGCACGTCCTTGCAGGAGAACGGTACATCTTCACATACCAGCAGCCCAATCCATCCCTAACACTAGGGATCATGTCCCAACCTCTACTTATTATTATTATTATTATTATTATTATTCATAAGAGCAGAGGCGGCTCTAGTAGAACAGCATATTCCAGCATGGGACATAGGGAATCGTAATGTTAATACTTGGGAGAGAGTTTACAGTTGCATCATTAACGTGACGAACAAGCGCAGCCTCAAAGAACGTTGGTCGGGCTGGGGAAATGGGAATTATATTAATTTATTTGTTTTCCACAAAATTAAAATTACATTTATGTTTACATCTGATTGAAGTGAAAGGTCATCTACGACAATTAATCTCGTAGCGTGACAAAAGCGTCTGCCAGAACCTGTGGAGCTCAGTCCTCGGTCCACTGCAGCCGTTGCTTTGAACTAAAGCTATGGGTCGATGTTATTCTGATTTACTTCATATTGTTCATGAACTGTCATCTACGACACTAAATCTTACGGTGACAAAAATGACTGAAAGATCCATAGCAGCACTATTCTTGGGCCCCTGCCGACGTTGCCCTTATCTGAAGCTCTGAGTCATTGAAGTGTTGACCTTGCACTGGCTAAGAATCTATGCTTGTTAATTACAGACGATTGATACATCTTCTTTATATGTTGGTTGGTGCGCAAATATCCCAGTGCCTGTTCGGGTGAGGTCTGAGATCTCAGATATCGGATCTGCAGGGGTGAGATCATTTTCTGAATTTTGGAAAGAGACGGAGAAAAAGCAAGCCTTTGAGTTCTGTTAGACGTGTAGGAAAACAATGTTGTCCGTCTTTTATTTACTTGCAAACGAACAATTCTCTTCTGTTGTTGCGTTCATGGCCCTTTAGAAATCAGCTGGTTCTCAGTGTTTAAAGGAGAAAGAGCCTGCAGTTGTTAACAAACCATCATCGCAACATCACAATCGTCATAGTAGGACACCAGCAGAAAGGAGGAATTGCAGTCGTCAGAGGTGTATAAAGATCTCGGTCAATAAATAAATGCGGATCGAACAGGCTTCAATCATTTTCCAGAAGGGCTTCCGAATCGCCTTCACTACTTACACTGGGAGGCCCCAGCAGTAACCGTGTAACTAATGTAGACCAGATGTAATCACTAGCCCTATTCTTCTAACTCCCCCCCCCCCCCCTCCCCTATGAACCATAGACCTTGCCGTTGGTGGGGAGGCTTGCGTGCCTCAGCGATACAGATAGCCGTACCGTAGGTGCAACCACAACGGAGGGATATCTGTTGAGAGGCCAGAAGAGGGGCAGCAGCCTTTTCAGTTGTTGCAGGGGCAACAGTCTGGATGATTGACTGATCTGGCCTTGTAACACTAACCAAAACGGCCTTGCTGTGCTGGTACTGCGAACGGCTGAAAGCAAGGGGAAACTACGGCCGTAATTTTTCCCGAGGACATGCAGCTTTACTGTATGGATAAATGATGATGGCGCCCTTTTGGGTAAAATATTCCGAGGTAAAATAGTCTCCCATTCGGATCTCCGGGCGGGGACTACTCAAGAGGACGTGGTTATCAGGAGAAAGGAAACTGGCGTTCTACGGATCGGAGCGTGGAATGTCAGATCCCTTAATCGGGCAGGTAGGTTAGAAAATTCAAAAAGGGAAATGGATAGGTTAAAGTTGGATATAGTGGGAATTACCGAAGTTCGGTGGCAGGAGTAACAAGACATTTGGTCAGCTAAATGCAAGGTTATAAATACAAAATCAAATAGGGGTAATGCAGGAGTAGGTTTAATAATGAATAAAAAAATGGAGTTCGGGTAAGCTACTACAAACAACATAGTGCACGCATTATTGTGGCCAAGATAGACACGAAGCCCACTCCTACAACAGTTGTACAAGTCTATATGCCAAATAGCTCTGCAGATGACGAAAATATTGAAGAAATGTATGATGAGATAAAAGAAAATATTCAGATAGTGATGGAAGACGAAAATTTAATAGTCATGGGTGACTGGAATTCGATAGTAAGAAAAGGAAGAGAAGGAAACGTAGTAGGTGAATATGGATTGCGGGTAAGAAATGAAAGAGAAAGCCGCCTGGTAGAATTTTGCACAGAGCACAACTTAATCATAGCTAACACGTGGTTCAAGAATCATAAAAGGAGGTTGTATACATGGAAGAAGCCTGGAGATACTGACAGGTTTCTGATAGATTATATAATGGTAAGACAGAGATTTAGGAACCAGGTTTTAAATTGTAAGTCTTTTCCAGGGGCAGATGTGGACTCTGACCACAATCTATTGATTATGAACTGTAGATTAAAACTGAAGAAACTGCAGAAAGGTGGGAATTTAAGGAAATGGGACCTAGATAAACTGAAAGAATCAGAGGTTGTAGAGAGTTTCGGGAAGAGCATAAAGGAACAATTGACAAGAATGCGGGAAAGAAATACAGTAGAAGATGAATGGGTAGCTTTGAGGGATGAAGCGGTGAAGGCAGCAGAGGATCAAGTAGGTAAAAAGACAAGGGCTAGTAGAAATCCTTGGGTGACAGAAGAATTAATGAATTTAATTGATGAAAGGAGAAAATATAAAAATGCAGTAAATGAAGCAGGCAAAATGGAATACAAACGTCTCAAAAATGAGATCGACAGGAAGTGCATCATGACTAAGCAGGCTGGCTAGAGGACAAATGTAAGGGTGTAGAGGCTTATGTCACTAGGCGTTAGATACATACTGCCTACAGGAAAATTAAAGAGACCTTTGGAGAAAAGAGAACCACTTATATGAATATCAAGGGCTCAGATGGAAACCCAGTTCTAAGCAAAGAAGAGAAAGCAGAAAGGTGGAAGGGGTATACAGAGGGACTATACAAGGGCAATGTTCTTGAGGACAATATTATGGAAAAGGGAAGAGGATGTAGATGAAGATGAAATGGGAGCTATGATACTGCGTGAAGAATTTGATAGAGCACTGAAAGACCTAAGTCGAAACAAGGCCCCGGGAGTAGACAGCATTCCATTAGAACTACTGACAGCCGCGGGAGAGCCAGTCATGACAAAACTCTACCATCTGGTGAGTAAAATGTATGAGACAGGCGAAATGCCATATGACTTCAAGAAGAATATAGTAACTCCAATCCCAAATAAAGCAGGCGTTGACAGATGTGAAAATTACCGAACTATCAGTTTAATAAGTCACGGCTGCAAAATACTGATGCGAATTCTGTACAGACGAATGGAAAAACTGGTATAAGCCGATCTCGGGGAAGATGTTTGGATTCCGTAGAAATATGGGAACACGTGAGGCAATACTGACCCTACGACTTACCTTAGAAGCTAGATTAAGAAAAGGCAAACCTACGTTTCTAGCATTTGTAGACTTGGAGAAAGCTTTTGACAATGTAGGAATACGCTCTTTAAAATTCTGAAGGTGGCAGGGGTAAAATGTAAGGAGCGAAAGGCAATTTGCAATTTGTACAGAAACCAGATGGCAGTTATTAGAGTCGAAGGGTATCAAAGGGAAGCAGTGGTTGGGAAGGGAGTGAGGCAGGGTTGTAGCCTCTCCCCGATGTTATTCAATCTTTATATTGAGCAACCAGTAAAGGAAACAGAAGAAAAATTCGGAGTAGGTATTAAAATCCATGGAGAAGAAATAAAAACTTTAAGGTTCGCCGATGACATTGTAATTCTGTCAGAGACAGCAAAGGACTTGGAAGAGGAGTTGAACGGGATGCACAGTGTCTTGAAGGGAGGATATAAGATGAACACCAACAAAAGCAAAACGAGGATAATGGAATGTAGTCGAATTAAGTCGGGCGATGCTGAGGGAATTAGATTAGGAAATGAGACATTTAAAGTAGTAAAGGAGTTTTGCTATTTGGGGAGCAAAGTAACTGATTATTTTCGAAGTAGAGAGGATATAAAATGTAGACTGGCAATGGCAAGGAAAGCGTTTCTGAAGAAGAGAAATTTCTTAACATCGAGTATAGATTTAAGTGTCAGGAAGACGTTTCTTAAAGTATTTGTATGGTGTGTAGCCATGTATGGAAGTGAAACATGGACGATAAATAGCTTAGACAAGAAGAGAATAGAAGCCTTCGAAATGTGGTGCTACAGAAGAATGCTGAAGATTAGATGGGTAGATCACGTAACTAATGAGGAAGTATTGAATAGGATTGGGGAGAAGAGGCGATTGTGGCACAACTTGACAAGAATAAGGAGGTCGGTTGGTAGGACATGTTCTGAGACATCAAGGGATTACCAATTTAATATTGTAGGGCAGCGTGGAGGATAAAAATCGTAGAGGGAGACCAAGAGATGAATACACAAAACAGATTCAGAAGGATGTAGGCTGCAGTACGTATTGGGAGATGAAGAAGCTTGCACAGGATAGAGTAGCATGGAGAGCTGCATCAGACAAGTCTCAGGACTGAAGACCACAACAACAACAACATTCTTTCTAACTGTAGACTTATTTTGAGCTGGTTACAAAATCTTCTGCCCAGCTGTACGGGAGCCATATCATATGGAACGGATAGAGGAAATAGAGAAGATCTAAATAAAAGTAGTACGTTTCGTTACAGGATCATTTAGCAGGCGCGAAAGCGTAGTGAAGATGCTCAGCCAACTGCAGTGGTAGACGCCGCAAAATAGGCTTCCAAGGAGTAATTTAATGTTAATATTCCGAGATCTTACGTTCCTACAATAGTCAACCAGCATTTTGCTCTCTCCTACGTATATCTCGGTAAATGACCTTGAAGACAAAATTACAGGGATTCGGGCCACACAGAAACATACCAGCAATTGTTCTTCCCACTAACCATTAGCGGCTGGAACAAAAAAAGTGGGACGTGCCACTGGTACACAAAGTAACCTCCACCACACGCTGTAAGACAGCCTGCGATGTATAGATTTAGATATAGATATACATGCTAGCTTCCAAAACCTAAAGCAACAAGGACGCATGGGGTAGATGGGGGAGAGGGCAGGGCAGGAGGGGTGCTTGTTGTTTCCACAGACTGACAAAGAAAACCAAAATCTGTCAACATTCAAGTATGTTGTAAATAAACGTACATTTATTTAGCAACAGCATCGACATTATTCAAGATTTCGTTTCCAGTGACTCTCACTGGAAACCCTAGCATACGAGGAGCATGTGAAACACCACCTAATGACCATGGAACATGAATATACGGCTTTTACCAGCTCACTTTACAATGAATATAATTTAGAACAGATACTAAAAGCATTTATTTGCCCCACTGGTTCGTAATAGAGGCCACAAAATGGCACACAAAGCAAATCGTCAAGAAAGTCCAGTCCCAAACACATGGTGCAACATTACATATCATTAAATTACGTAAAAACATAAGAACAGTGGCTATAAAAATGGTAGCATTCATCATAACTTGAGAGGGCTCATAATTTATTCAGTTGGCTGAAAGCCATGTGATTCTGTGAGGGAAAATCACGTTTGTAGTTTGTTCATGTATTAATCTTGCAAGACAATTTCAAAACAATGATTCATAGCAGAGGAGATCTCTTAACTGAATAAAAATCTGGATAAATACTAATAGGACCCGGGAAACGAGATTTCCGTAAGAACTTAGTAACATATGCAGACAGTTCATCCATCCCAGCAATCGAGAAACTCGACGATTTTTGTCTGTCATCGGTATCGATAACAGGCAGGACATAGGTCAATCAATTCCTGAGAAAAATGGGTGTTAAAAGGAAGACAGACAGTCGGATAAAAAATGACAAAAAAGTTTCTTTTTTCATGTGATATAATTACAAATTAACAATTTTCCTTATATATAGTTGTTCTTTTGTATTCAACAGAATGTTCTTCATCACGATAAAGGCAAGAATTTACTTTTATTAGTGATAAATGCGAAAGTTGTTTATGAATAACAGAAACATGTTTTCTATACGTCTGATGACATATTGAAGCGATACTTAATATATATTTTTTTTGATCTTTTATCTATTTTAGCTTTTTGTTGTGGAATTTGTGTTCTCTAGTGCTACATAATAAATCTCTGTTGTTTACATCATTTTTACTACACCATCCCTCTGTTTCACGTTACAAATCAACAGTTTTACAATAAAACGTTAGTTAAACACTGACAGTTCAAATTTTACTGTAAGTACTGACTACATTTTAGTAACAGATAGGAGGAGAAAATATGTGTAACAAAAATGTTCCGGTTGTTACCTGGCATTTTGTATGCCCTCACTCAGTTTCCAGACGGTTCACCGTTTCCGTTTGTTAGGGGGATGTAGTAAGACACTCATCGTATACGCAAAGATAGCGAGGTAACGGCCGATAGGTGTGCAACACAATTAAGATACAGGTAACACGCCTAAGTAACATGGCTAGGTGTCACGGCTACAGCCTTAACTGGAGAAAGCTACTAGGATAACTATCATAGTGTAGACTTAATTACGATAGTCTACAATAGTCTATGGTAGTTTTACAAAAGTGAAAAGTAAAACGAATGAAGATAGGTAACCAGTTCGGAGTTGTCATTATGTGCAATTTGTGAAAGCATGTTGTGTGATACGACATGCACACACAGATGGTATGAAAATGATGTCAGAAATCTTATCTGTGTCGGAATGGAAGGCGGAAAGCATCAAGCATAATTTGTAACTGGATTCAGAATTTGTTGGTAGGGAGAACGCAGAAAGTTATCTTGGATGGAAAGTCATCGACAGATGTAGAAGTAACTTTGGATGCGTCCCAGGGAAGCGTGTTGGTTCCCTTGTTACTTATGTTATATTTTACTAACCTGGCGGACAATATTAATAGTAAACTCATAAGCTTTGCAGATGATACATTTATCTTAATGAAGTCCTGTCTGAAAGAAACTGCTCAAATATTCAGTCACATCTTGATTAGGTTTCAGAGTGATCCAGAGACTGGTAACTAGCTTTCAGGTTTCAGAAATGTAAAATTGTGCACTACACAAAACGAAGAAACGTACCATCCTATGACTATAATATCAGTGAATCACACCTGGAATCAGTAAACTCATATAGATACCTGGCTGTGATACTTTATAGGGACATTAAGTACAGCGACCACGTAAGATCAGTCATGGGTAAAGCAGGTAGCAAACTTTATTTTATTGGTAAAACACTAGGGAAATGCCGTGAGTCTACGACAGTGATTGCTTACACAACACCCGTGCGACCCATCCCAGAATGCTGCTCAAGTCTGTGAGATCCATATCTGGTTGGACTGACAGGAGACACTGAACGTACACAGAGCAGCGCACAGGTTTGTTTGATCTGGAGTGTCCAGAGATGTTGAGTGGGCTGAACAGGCCGTCTTGGAGATAGATTTAAACTACCCAGTGGATGTCTACTTAGAAAGTTTCAGTAACTGGTTTTGAATGTTTACTCGAGGAATGTATTACAAACCCCTACATACCGCTACGACAGGGATCGTGAGGACACGACAGGACTAATTACAGCACATGAGAGGCATTTAAGCAATCTTTCATCCCGCGATAGATACTTGAACGGAACGAGAAAATGTCGCAATGATTGGTACAATCGGACGTAGCACTTCACTCTGGTTTGCAGAGCATAGATGCAGACGTAGATGTAGAAAGTAAGTAGAATGTATAACTATGCATCACAGTATTGGCATGTCGGTTGACTGCAGCTGAAGAGTTTTGTGGCATGTTTATTTCTTTACGCGGAGTCATATGGGAGATTGAGTTTGTTTAGGTAGTACGAATGTATAGGTTTGTCATGCAAGTGAACATTTGGGGAGAAAAACATTGATGTTGCTCGGTCCATAGCGCTTGAGGTCGCTTAAAATTCTGCCTGTCAGCTGAAATTAAAGTTTGTAAGGTTCATTTATGTGGCTGTATCGGTGTACGCATACAGATCAATTATGGCGCCTAGAACTTACTTCTGGTGCTTGGGGGTAGAATTATTAGTGAGTATGCATATATGCACTATTGCTTCTGTGAGTAAGGGCAGATTGGGGAAAGAAATATGTTTACTAAAGTAAATTAGTGTACTTTTAAAAACAGGAAGGCCGAGCAGGATAGCCTCGTCACGGTCCGCGCGGCTCCCTTAATCGGAGGTTCGAATCCTCCCTCGGGCATGGGTGTGTGTCTCGTCATTAGCATAAGTTAGTTTAAGTTAGATTAAATAGTGTGTAAGTTTAGGGACCGATGACCTCAGCAGTTTGGTCTCATAAGACTTTACCACAGTTTTCCAAAAATAAGAACAGGAAAGCTGAAAAAGTACATAAATACTTTAACGTTTTATGTATGTTTTTATTTGTTGCCTTAATAAGCCTAAATTTACTGCTGTGCGCTATTGACAAGTGATGACACAAGCAAGAGTTTGCATAGCCTGACGGGAAACACGAGTCTGCTGAACTGAGCAATAACTTATGGGTATTCAATACATGTTTGACAGATGGTTTGACTGGCAATAGATGCACGACACAGTTAGTTGTGCCAATATGAGCGGTGAATAACTACGACTGAGTTGAGAAATTGGCCATCTTCACTTGCAGGACCCAACAGACTACACACAGTATCATAGTGAAATCAGTGTTTTGTGCAATACGAGAGCAGTGCGCAATGAAGGGGAAATGTGGGCTTAATTGCAATTAAAGAAGCAAGTCGACATAACAGCTAACATACTTGTAAAATTACAAGTAGACATTTCATACGTATTTGTACTGATTTCCATACTTATATGAGTGTATGTTATCCTAAGTTAGATCATACTGACTAATCCACCAGAACAGAATTATTGCACATGTATTGCATATTAGAAAATGGCAAATATACTACTGACTGTCTGGTGCTAGTCTGTGTCACATCTAGCAGGTTAATATGATACGAAGCAGAAGTGTGTACATTATGAGCAGTCTTCCCACTGCATATATAAATTAATCAAAGAACAGCAGGTTTAGTTGAGCGATATGTGGCTAGCAACTTGCGATTTAGTTCAAAGCCAAGCCAGTAAATGATAACCGACCAATGCTTCCGAGTTCACTGTAATGGACCAAGAGAGAAGATGGGGTGGGTATCCAGCGAGCCGATCAGCGGATGCCGCATGGAAATCCGACAATGCCAAGGCCAACCTGTGTCACCATGTCGCAGTGGGCGAGATACTGCGCTAAAATTAAATCTAATGTTCACCACAAATACAAAATTCACTTCCAGACAAGTTACTGAACATCTGAAGACAGCTAGACACAATGGACGGACGAGTTCAATAAGAGTATTACCATATTTCTACAACTAATGTGAAAGTTATGAACTTAATATGTGTTAAATGGCTCACACCAACAGTAAAAAGAGGTACACACACAAGCCAAATGCATACGCCACACAGATGGAAAGCGCTTGTGCCAGCCTAAAAAATATTCAAATGTGTGTGAAATCTTATGGGACTTAACTGCTAAGGTCATCAGTCCCTAAGGTTACACACTACTTAACCTAAATTACCCTAATGACAAACACACACACACCCATGCCCGAGGGAGGACTCGAACCTCCGCCGGGACCAGCTGCACAGCCCATGACTGCAGCGCCCTAGACCACTCGGCTAATCCCTCGCGGCGTGCCAGCCTAAAATTATATTTATATACCTATTTTACAGATGTAAATGTGAGTTCTTATGAATAAAATGTTTGAAACTGATAAACTCCGTGCCAAAACAAGGAGTTCTTACAGATACACGGAAGATTACCATCAGCATGAACGATTAGTCTATTCTCCCGATTTTTTTATGTGCATTTAATAAGAAATTTTGGTAATATAATGCTGTGAGATGGCCACTTTAGTAGAGTGGCTCTGCAGGGTCATAATGATTAAAGATAGCCGACCGTTGTGGCCGAGCGGTTCTAGGCGCCACCGCTACGGTCACAGGTTCTAATCCTGCCTCGGGCATGGATGTGTGTGATGTCCTTAGGTTAGTTAAGCTTAAGTAGTTCTAAGTTATATGGAATTGATGACCTCAGATGTTAAGTCCCATAGTGCTCAGGGACATTTGAACCATTTTGATTAAAGATATGAACTTGATTGTTGACCTGCAGTTCCGATTTGTAATGTACTTTGGCTGTGGGTAAGATTTAAAATTTTAGTATATGGATGCAAATGATTTGTAAGAAGATATCTTGTATGCTTAAAATGAATGTATAAAAATCTACTAGTCTATTCGAACGGTAGTCTAGAACTTAAAAGATAACGTGATTACAGTGTAGCCGAGCAGAGCGAGGCTCGTGGTCTTTTGATGTTCATTGCTTGTTGGGTAAGGTTCTCAATAAGACTGAACGGCAAGAGAGAGGTACATACATTCAGTTTTATTGGTGTTAGGATTATTTCGATGTTGACCAGTTCGTGACTTAGACGTTTGTACAGTGTAGCAGTTTGTACGGCATGTGCTGGTACAGCAATCAGTGATTCCACTTTGCTGTAGTGACTGGTTTTTGCATATACAGGGTGATTTTTCCACCGTGTACAAACTCTAGGGAGTGATCGATGAGAGGACTCGGAACAAAAGTGGTCTAACGAACTTATGTCCGGAAATGCATGGTTCGCGTGCTAGAGACCAGTTATTCAATGATACATTGTTATAGAGACTGCTGTCTAATACGCGCTGTACCATGCAGTCACAGTTACAGTATGCACACATTCAGCTGAACCGATGCTGATGATTCGCTGCCACCAAACCATAGGGGTTCTGCATACTATCCCACAGATGACTTATGAAAGCTAATGATACCACTCCGCGTGAAAATGGCCTCATCTGTCAATGAAATGGATGACACAAATCCCGGGATCGTGGTTGCCTGGTGAAGAAACCAGGGAAAAAACTGCTCCCGATGTGAACAGTCTGTCGCTAGTAAGCCCTTCACACGCTGTAAGTGATAGAGGTAGTAACAATTACCATAGAGAATGTTCCACACGGTCGTTGGTTTACCCTGTACTGGCGGGCCAACTGCCTGGTATTGGCACGGCGGTCGCTTTCCACAGTGTTAATCACATTTTCCTGCAAGTCTGGGGTCCGAACATTTCGGGTACGCCCTTCATGATTTCCTGCTTCCTGTAAGGAATCGGCGAAACACTGTTGCCAACATTAACTACTGTGGTTGTTGTTGGCGGAGATAGTTCTCCTGATACAACCTTGCTGCCCGCCGCCCATTGCCATTTCCCTTTCCGTAAGTAAACACCAAGTCGGTAAGCTCTGGATTCCATAGGAATCATTGTGTACAACGCTGTATCATATCTATTACAAGGCGAGACAGTAAGAGAAGTCTGTCGAACACAACGTCAGCAATTACGATGTCATGAGAAGGCGCTCGTTTATGACGTATGAGGAACAGCACCACCTTCTACGAGGAAACCATGTATACTGTAACTGTGGCTGCAATGTACAGTGGGTGTTAGACCGCAGT
The DNA here is from genome assembly GCF_023864345.2 of Schistocerca serialis cubense. NCBI lineage: Eukaryota > Metazoa > Arthropoda > Insecta > Orthoptera > Acrididae > Schistocerca > Schistocerca serialis. Next base: position 990,971,939 of record NC_064638.1, read on the forward strand.
CTCTGCAACGAAGTATGATTGAATAAATGTTCTCTGGCATGAAACCATGCATTTCCGTATATAACGTCTTTAGATCTTTTTCGTTCCGTATCTCCTCATCGATCAGTCCCTAGACTCTGTGTACGACGCAAAAAATGGATGAACTTATTGAGCCTTAGGAATTCAGTCAGTTTAGCTGATCTCGGTGCACTGGACAATGTCTTTGGCTAACAAACGTCATTGTCTGAGACCGCTCTGTTTGCTCCGTGACGTCAGTTATTTCATATTTCGTTTGTTTCATTGTGTGTAATATTAGCCTGTGTAAAGCCACCATTCAGAGTAACTTATGTTTGATCTCATTAAACTCATAGTCAACTTTAATCATGTGGTTGTGCTACTACAGTATCCTGATGTATCATTCCTTATTCCTTTCCAAAGTATATAATTCACTGAGTGTCCATTAGGCTGGCCATGTGATTAATCGATGCTTCCTCAAGAGCACAATGTAGCAGTTCGCATCCGAGCCCCTATGTTAGCAAACGAGTCATCGACAGATGTAAGATTGTGTCTTCGTCCACAGGCACTAAGGTAGCAGAAAACTGATTTCACCTGAAAAGAAAATATATTGGTATACGATGTATAATCATATTTGAGATTTGAAACATTCTTATTAATCAGAAGCAGCACATCATTCCTGAAAATAATGAAGGAATGTGTCACGGAATTGGCTGACTGTCTCAGATTTGCCGGCCGGTGTGGTCGAGTGGTTCTAGCACTTCAGTGTGGAACCGCGCGACCGCTACGGTCACAGGTTCGAATCCTGCCTCGAGCATGAATGTGTGTGATCTGGTTAGTTAGGTTAAAGTATTTCTAAGTTCTAGGGGACTGGTGACCTCAGATGTAAGTCCCATAGTGTTCAGAGCCATTTGAACCATTTTCTTTTTGTCTCTGATTGTTAACATATGATGTGATTATCCAGGACGAGATTTATTCCTATAGCAAATATAGTTAATTGTGGCTATATCTTGACAAAATATCAACAAGGTGCGAAATATACACCAATAAGCTAAAAGAACCAGCGTCTGAGTAGCTTTCAACAAATACCTGTCTGCCGCAGTAACGAGAATAGTTCTCCATATCGCACAGGTTGTAAATCTGTTCCGGTAACTATAATGACTACGAGTTAGTACATTCATTGCGGTACAATGTGTAAAAGCTATTCTCCTGAGCGCTGAAGAAGTGACCGGGGTACAGACGACGCTGATGGGTGGCGTAGCTAATGGTAAAACCTAGAAGTGCCACCTGAAATCATGCCACAGCCATATCTTCTCCAAGAAGGAAAGAATGTCTGCTACGTGGAAACTCCTTCTGAATTAAGAACGTATACCGGGGCTGTCATGACCTCACTTGCTGCCTTACAGGGACGATAAAAAGCCATTACATTAAGGATCATTTATTTAGGTAGAGTTTCCCACAACCGATGTGCACTAGTGAAGAAAGTGAAGAAACACAAATGTACACAAATTACCTGATTTGTAACAAGGATGGCCTTGCAAATAAACTTAGTGCACAAATCAAATTTTATAAACGATATGTCACATAAAGTTTACAACAGATGTTCACATAGACTCTGCTGAACCTCCACTACAAGTTGAAACCCGTAGCTTTCTTCGACCCAGCCAGTGATCCCTGTCATACCCGGCTGGCAAACCTGAAATTGGCTGGAAGCAGAGGCTTTTGTGTGCAGCAGTGGTTACAGCATTCAACAGCTTCGTCAGTGCGGAATTTGCGATGTGTCTCGTAGTTCCTGTATTGCCCTAGCAGTGTATCTGGTTTTGGCCTCTTAAGAGTGTAACGAAACTCCGCTCATTGGCATATATTTCTTTCGTTTCGTAGCAACGATCTAAAATAAATGAATTAATGTTGTTGTTACTGTCATCCTTGAATTATTTTCCTCATAAAAAGTCCAGATTCTTGAAACGATTCAGTGTAGAAAACTGGTAACAGTTTTGAGATAAATTATTTCCTTTTGAAGAATAAAAAGGTTCAAATGGCTCTGAGCACTATGGGACTCAACTGCTGTGGTCATCAGTCCCCTAGAACTTAGAACTGCTTAAACCTAACTAACCTAAGGACATCACACACATCCATGCCCGAGGCAGGATTCGAACCTGCGACCGTAGCAGTCGCACGGTTCCGGACTGCGCGCCTAGAACCGCGAGACCACCGCAAGAATAAAAAGTTCGTATCTATCAAGTCATAGATGACTATCATTCATGATGAATATTTTGGATCTCTTTCGTTGAATGTAACTTCTGATTAAATGTATTTCACTTTTTTTTAAAAAAAATCACTTTTGTTCCAAGTAATGTCACGTCGAGGTGCACATTAAGTAATTCATAAAAAAAGGACCCAATAATATTTCATTTCCTCTAATCCTTCTTGCATCCCACCACATTGAATGCACGATACATCAATTGACTGTCAACAACACAAACACTATCGGTATGAACGCACCACGTTTGTTGTCAACCAGATTTCTAGGCTTACTTAACATTTTCATTTTGTTAATTAGAGGCTTTTGATTCAGTAAGTTGCAATTATTTTAATATAGCGCAGCGGAGCTCCTGACAGTGCGCGTCCGCGTATTACACTACTGAAGTTCTTTGAAAAATATTTTATAAAAGATAGGTCAACAGAGTCTAAATTTTATAAAAAGTATGATAAGCGTACCTTAGTACATCGAAAAAGATTTCATTAACGTATTTTATAGAATATATTTGACAAAGATATCTTACAGAGCAGTATGGGCCTTTCGCGCTCGCTGGCCGTTGGATCAAACATTGCGGCGACCAGCACTGCAGTAGAGTATTAAGATTCCGAGTTGTCACTATCTCGTACTCTGAGAGAAACAGAAAGCAAGCAAGCATGTTGTGAATGTTTTTAACAACGGTAACGTAAATAGATTGAAATATAGATTTATAAATACACTCCTGGAAATTGAAATAAGAACACCGTGAATTCATTGTCCCAGGAAGGGGAAACTTTATTGACACATTCCTGGGGTCAGATACATCACATGATCACACTGACAGAACCACAGGCACATAGACACAGGCAACAGAGCATGCACAATGTCGGCACTAGTACAGTGTATACCCGGCTTTCGCAGCAATGCAGGCTGCTATTCTCCCATGGAGACGATCGTAGAGATGCTGGATGTAGTCCTGTGGAATGGCTTGCCATGCCATTTCCACCTGGCGCCTCAGTTGGACCAGCGTTCGTGCTGGACGTGCAGACCGCGTGAGACGACGCTTCATCCAGTCCCAAACATGCTCAATGGGGGACAGATTCGGAGATCTTGCTGGCCAGGGTAGTTGACTTACACCTTCTAGAGCACGTTGGGTGGCACGGGATACATGCGGACGTGCAATGTCCTGTTGGAACAGCAAGTTCCCTTGCCAGTCTAGGAATGGTAGAACGATGGGTTCGATGACGGTTTGGATGTACCGTGCACTATTCAGTGTCCCCTCGACGATCACCAGTGGTGTACGGCCAGTGTAGGAGATCGCTCCCCACACCATGATGCCGGGTGTTGGCCCTGTGTGCCTCGGTCGTATGCAGTCCTGATTGTGGCGCTCACCTGCACGGCGCCAAACACGCATACGACCATCATTGGCACCAAGGCAGAAGCGACTCTCATCGCTGAAGACGACACGTCTCCATTCGTCCCTTCATTCACGCCTGTCGCGACACCACTGGAGGCGGGCTGCACGATGTTGGGACGTGAGCGGAAGACGGCCTAACGGTGTGCGGGACCGTAGCCCAGCTTCATGGAGACGGTTGCGAATGGTCCTCGCCGATACCCCAGGAGCAACAGTGTCCCTAATTTGCTGGGAAGTGGCGGTGCGGTTCCCTACGGCACTGCGTAGGATCCTACGGTCTTGGCGTGCATCCGTGCGTCGCTGCGGTCCAGTCCCAGGTCGACGGGCACGTGCACCTTCCGCCGACCACTGGCGACAACATCGATGTACTGTGGAGACCTCACGCCCCACGTGTTGAGCAATTCGGCGGTACGTCCACCCGGCCTCCCGCATGCCCACTATAAGCCCTCGCTCAAAGTCCATCAACTGCACATACGGTTCACGTCCACGCTGTCGCGGCATGCTACCAGTGTTAAAGACTGCGATGGAGCTCCGTATGCCACGGCAAACTGGCTGACACTGACGGCGGCGGTGCACAAATGCTGCGCAGCTAGCGCCATTCGACGGCCAACACCGCGGTTCATGGTGTGTCCGCTGTGCCGTGCGTGTGATCATTGCTTGTACAGCCCTCTCGCAGTGTCCAGAGCAAGTATGGTGGATTTGACACACTGGTGTCAATGTGTTCTTTTTTCCATTTCCAGGAGTGTATTTTATTGACGTTGCTTAGATGGGAAATACGTGAGTGACACTGTTAGTATTTGTAACATTACAAATGCTAAAACTGATATTAGCTTGTTCCAGTGACGTATATCAGCAGCAATACTGCTCTTTGAAAATGGTCTCAAGGAAAACGTTCTTTGGAAATGTTAATGAAATTTACATAAATCACAAGTTGATTTTTGTAGTCCTAGAAGTGACATTTCTAGTAGTGAAACTAAACGGTATCTGAAACTTGAAACTTCCTGGCAGATAAAACTGTGTGCCGGACCGAGACTCGAACTCGGGACCTTTGCCTTTCGCGGGCAAGTGCTCTAGCAACTGAGCTACCCAAGCACGACTCACGCCCCGCCCTCACAGCTTTACTTCAGTCCGTACCTCGTCTCCTACCTTCCAAACTTTACAGAAACTCTCCTGCGAAACTTGCAGGACTAGCACTCCTGAAATAAAGGATATTGCGGAGACATGGCTTAGCCACAGCCTCAGGGATGTTTCCAGAATGAGATTTTCACTCTGCAGCGGAGTGTGCGCTGATATGAAACTTCCTGGCAGATTAAAACTGTGTGCCGGACCGAAACTCGGGACCTTTGCCTTTCGAGGGCAAGTGCTCTACCAACTGAGCTACTCAATCACGACTCACGATTCGTCCTCACAGCTTTACTTCTGCCAGTACCTCATATCATACCTTCCAAACTTTACAGAACTGGCTGTGAGGACGGAGCGTGAGTCGTGCTTGGGTAGCTCAGTTGGTAGAGCACTTGCCCGCGAAAGGCAAAGGCCCCGAAGTCGAGTCTCGGTCCGGCACACAGTTTTAATCTGCCAGGAAGTTTCATACCAGCGCACACTCCGCTGCAGAGTGAAAATCTCATTCTGGAAACATCCCCCAGGCTGTGGCTAAGCCATGTCTCCGCAATATCCTTTCTTTCAGGAGTGCTAGTTCTGCAAGGTTCGCAGGAGAGCTTCTGTAAAGTTTGGAAGGTAGGAGACGAGATACTGGCAGAAGTAAAGCTGTGAGGACGAATCGTGAGTCGTGATTGAGTAGGTCAGTTGGTAGAGCACTAGCCCGCGAACGGCAAAGCTCCGGAGTTCGAGTCTTGGTCCGGCACACAGTTTTAATCTGCCAGGAAGTTTCATATCAGCGCACACTACGCTGCAGAGTGAAAATCTCATTCTGTAACGGTATCTGTTGAGCAGATATACGAATCCTGGCACGTCGGTAGTAATTTGAACATAATATTCAACTGGCTGTACATAATAGCTAGGTAAACTGAAACAACAATGAGTTAACTTGTCTATGAGTTCTCTTAATGGTAGTCTGTGTAATAGTGCTATTAACGAAAATCTTCTGCCAAACTCTTCAGCGAATCGCGAAATCTGCCTGTGGTCGTCTTATGTTCTTTTGTTGACGAGAGTCTATTGTTGAAAGTGGCATTCCCCTGTTACGTCTATGTTTGTACACGTGCCTTTAACTGATATACCATTCATTTAGAATGTAGAAGAACTATCACAAATACTCATTTCTTCCGGTTCATGGCGTATTATAAACTTGCGATCAAGAAAATGTACCCGTTCTTTTTACCGAATTCTCTGAGCTATTATAGAGTTGTAATAATCCAACGTAACCTTACTTGATTAAAACATATAGTCATGTATCTCCAAAGTGAAACATTATTGAATTTCGTTTGTGGGCAAGGTTGTGCAAGTATTTTTGTACTTCTCGTACACATATAATTTAAAATCTTAAGGCGGAAAGATCAAATTCTAATGAAGTATTTTTTTATGTTATTTGACAATAAATGGAAATAACAGCAAATTATTCCTGAACATTAAGCAAAATTAGCGTCACTTCACCGCTGGCATATGAAGTCGTCGAGAGTTAATACTGTTCAAACTTGTAGTACATTTTATAATCCACCTCTTTCCAGACCTTTCTTTAGTAATGTCTGCAGTAGATTTAAGTTCCGCCTCAAGCGTTATACAATCGAATAGCTAAACAGTGACAACCAAAGCTATGTGTTGGTGTTTGTACACTTGCATACGTGACTACGAGTATGCGTGTGAACATGTAGCCACAATCCCCTGTGGGACATTCCTGATACAAGCAGAGAGGCAAATTACGTGACGCACGCACCCTCGCGCCACGCGGGTCATAATTAAAAACGAGAGCGCAGGCGAAGGGTGATGATCCTGACGTTGGCGGCAGAAGCGAAGAGCGAAGCCAGGGCTGGGTTGGGAACACGCGCAGCTTTCTGAGCCGCACCTTTGGCGCAGCGGGCGGATGCCGGCCCTCGACTCCGCAGCCGAGCGAAACAATTTAACGAAGCGAGGCGCCCGGCCAGCAAACGTCTTGCAGCCGATGCATGGCTCATTAGAGCGTTCGTCTGCACCCCGTCCCGCGCCCTCAGCTCCACACCACCAGCCTCTACCACCCTTGCTAGGCTGAGCCTGATTTTTAAGGTCGCCTGTGTGTAACTTTCGACGTGCCGCGGTACAATGGTTCTTGAACTCTGAACTTCTTAGACTAATATTAGACTCGTTCGGCGTAGAGCAGTGTACTATAGTCGACATAATCGCCGTGAGAGATTCTGCATCTGTTAAGATAATTAATATAACTCTCATTTATTGTTCTGTCTCATTTGTACACTTTTAAGTAGATTACAGTTTTGATCACTCTGAATCATCTTCCGGTCTAGTTGCGTCAGCATCCCGTCTTGTCTCTTCAGTACTGTACTCCGATATGTGGTTATGAATAGATAAGACGAATTGTTGACGCTAGATCTGAAGAAGATCCAGAGCGTTCGAAACATCTTATCCAATTAAAAATGTGCAACTGAGACTGAACAATAAATGAGAATTATTCTAATACACCAGTTCATTTAGACTGCTTTTTCGTGAGTATAATTTTCGTCAAGGACATTGCATTCGATAAAAAGTGTCTTCCGTATTCAGATTAAAGGCGAAGGCGAATTATATGACTATCACAAACGACGAAAATAAGAAATGTTTCCTTTCCTACAAAAAAGAGGAGACTTAAACATACAGGATGCCCCAAACGTACAGGATCAAAATTACGAAGCTGTTAGAGAGTCCTAAGCTCTGTACCTTGAGATAAGTAAATAAAGGTAGCAAATAAAAATTTAATATTTTTTTTACTGACATAAACAACGTATGTACCTTATGTTCTAACGAACTGCTTAAATTGACGAACCCATGCATAGTGAATGGATTACATAGGCAAATTAAATTTTCTCTAACACTTTTAGATATCTCGGTTGTTCTGTTGTACAGTGAAATAGGCATGCACATCTACTGGGTGGTTACAATTAAAGTGCAGCTACTCATGGAAGACCAGTGTGGGCTGTAATTATCGTATGGCACCGAAAACTCGCTAGATATAATAAGGCGTTAATGCGGAACCGATTTACGTTGGATAAAAATTACTTCAAATTGTGGCCACCTTTTGCTGATCGGGAGTTGTACGGTGTTTGTATGACCGTATGACATCCACGTTGTCATCTGACAAGCCATAACGTGTATGGACAGCGTGGCTATCGGGAAGAGAAACCGCGTGCTGTGTGTGAAACGGATTTATGTGAAAGGCAGCAATTACAGTGCTGCATTGAGAGAGTGTCGCCGACTGAAAGGTCTGAGGAAAGGCCCGATGTCATTAAACGGATTATAGACGATAATAAAATTCGAAAACACAAGAGAGTCTGATGTGACAACCTGCAAGAGGAAGGCGTTGGTAGTTACAGACATGGTTGCTGTTGCAACCAATTCGATTCTGTACACAGAGTACGCGAAAGAACTTGACCTCCCCCCCCCCCCCCCTTCGCTTCTAACAGCCGTGTACCGCAAGTCTCTAGAGGAACGGAAGGTTCCAAATGATTGGAAAAGAGCACAGGTAGTTCGAGTTTTCAAGAAGGGTCGTCGAGCAGATGCGCAAAACTATAGTCCTATATCTCTGACATCTATCTGTTGTAGAATTTTAGAACATGTTTTTTGCTCACGTATCATGTTATTTCTGGAAACCCAGAATCTACTCTGTAGGAATCAACATAGATTCGGGAAACAGCGATCGTGTGAGACCCAACTCGCTTTATTTGTTCATGAGACCCAGAAAATATTAGATACAGGCTCCCAGGTAGATGCCATTTTCCTTGACTTCCGGAAGGCATTCGATACAGTTCCGCACTGTCGCCAGATAAACAAAGTAAGAGCCTACAGAATATCAGATCAACTGTGTGGCTGGATTGAAGAGTTTTTAGCAAACAGAACACAGCATGTTGTTCTCAATGGAGAGACGTCTACAGACGTTAAAGTAACCACTGGCGTGCCACAGGGGAGTGTTATGGGACCATTGCTTTTCACAATATATATAAATGACCAAGTAGATAGTGTCGGAAGTTCCATGCGGCTTTTCGCGGATGATGCTGTAGTATACAGAGAAGTTGCAACATTAGAAAATTGCAGCGAAATGCAGGAAGATCTGCAGCGGATAGGCATTTGGTGCAGGGAGTGGCTACTGACCCTTAACATAGACAAATGTAATGTATTGCGAATACATAGAAAGAAGGATCCTTTATTGTATGAGTATATGATAGCGGAACAAACACTGGTAGCAGTTACTTCTGTAAAATATCTGGGAGTATGCGTGCGGAACGATTTGAAGTGGAATGATCATATAAAATTAATTGTTGGTAAGGCGGGTGACAGTTTGAGATTCGTTGGGAGAGTCCTTAGAAAATGTAGTCCATCAACAAAGGAGGTGGCTTACAAAACACTCGTTCGACCTACACATGAGCATTGCTCGTCAGTGTGGGATCCGTACCAGGTTGGTTTGACAGAGGAGATAGAGAAGATCCAAAGAAGAGCGGCGCGTTTCGTCACAGGGTTATATGGTAAGCGTGATAGCGTTACGGAGATGTTTAGCAAACTCAAGTGGCAGACTATGCAAGAGAGGCGCTCTGCATCGCGGTGTAGCTTGCTGTCCAGGTTTCAAGATGGTACGTTTCTGAATGAGGTATCGAATATATTGCTTCCCCCTACTTATACCTCCCGAGGAGATCATGAATATAAATTAGAGAGATTCGAGAACGCACGGAGGCTTTCCGGCAGTCGTTCTTCCCGCGAACGAAACGCGACTGGAACAGAAAAGGGAGGTAATGACAGTGGCACGTAAAGTGCCTTCCGCCACACACCGTTCGCTGGCTTGCGGAGTATAAATGTAGATCTAGATGTAGACGCTGTAACTAACCATGCCGCATGTGTTGTAGCACAAGCCCCGGGTAGTGCTAGTGTTCTTGCAGTTTCGGGTACTATTTTACACTGGTACCTGTACAAGATCCGGACGGTGCTGCAAGCGGTTCCTCATGATCCACAGCGACGCTCTGAAGTTTGGTTTCTGACATGGACCGAAATTGATGACATGTGGCTGAGCAATATTCTATGGAGCGAAGAGGCACATTTTATACTACAGAATGCACTGAATACAGGGAACTGCCGAATTTGGGGCACTGTTAAACTGCATTGTGCACGAAGAGCCATTGCCCTCATCGTATGTGGCTGTGTGGTGTTGATCGACAAGTACCTGTATTCTCGGTCCGTTCTTCTCTGGAGAGAAAACATCAAGAGGGCCTCTCAGGTATACGTTGACGTCTAAACGTTATCGAGACCTCCTTGCATAGCATGTGATCCTCGCTTTGGAAGAGCACAACTATGTGGAAATCTGTTTCCACGCAGATGGGACAACACCTCTTACCGCTGCCCCCCCCCCCACCCGGCCCTCACAGCCACCCCCTTCCCCAGTGAAAGATCTGATAAATGTAGCCTTCAACAAACTTATTATCTCCAGAAGTTTTCCAAATGCATGCCTTGCAATATCACCTGATCTCAATCCATGTCACTTTTCGTTTTGAGTGTAGAGACACATTCGGAAGCTGTTAATTATAAAATCAGCGTTGTGCCTTTCTCTTTTGTTTCACCTTTTCTGCCCCTATCCTGTTCCTAAACCAATACATATGGAAAATTTCTGTACGTCTTTCTTGCAGTCAAAGTGCGAGATTTCCATCTGGTGGCCAAAATAGGAGGTAATTCTTTTCACCACAAAACAGTTTCGCATTAACATTTTAGAATATCTACCAAATTTCACTGCCTTACTATAATTACCGCCCACACTTGACCACGTGAGCAGCTGCACTTTAATTATAATCACGTGGTACATCTACACTCAAGCACATAAATTAAGGATAATTGAAGAATGTGGTGCCACAACGTGGCACTACACAAAACTGGCGCTAATAGCATAGGCGCATAAGGAACACACACGACACAGATCTTTAAGTCCATGGTATTTGTGATAAGTTGAGGAAACCGTCCTGAAACACATGTGCTACAAAACGCCACTGTTCCTGCTCATGTACCCCGACATCAGTGTGGGATATGATCACTATGCACACGTACACAGGCCGCATAACGGGTTGGCATACTCTGGATCAGGTGGTCGAGGAGCTGCTGGGGTATAGCCTCCCATTCTTGTACCACTGCCTGTCGGAGCTCCTGAAGTGTCCTAGGGGTTTGAAGACGTGCAGCGATACGCCGACCGAGGCCATCCCAGATGTGCTCGTTGGGGTTTAGGTCTGGAGAACAGGCAGGCCATTCTATTCGCTGATATCTTCTGTTTCAAGGTAATCCTCCACGATGGCAGCTTGATGGGCCCGTGCGTTATCATCCATCAAGAGGAAGGTGGGACCCACTGCACCCCTGAAAAGGCAGACATACTGGTGCAAAATTACGTCCCGATACACCTGACCTGTTACAGTTCCTCTGTCAAAGACATGCAGGGCTGTATCTGCTCCAATCATAATCCCACCCCACACCATCAAACCACGACCTCTACACAGGTCCCTTTCAAGGACGTTAAGGGATTGGTATCTGGTTCCTAGTCCACGTCAAATGAAAACCCGACGAGAATCACTCCTCAGACTATACCTGGATGAGCCAGATCGCTGGTCGATCATCAGCCATCGGCTTGTTATCTTTGGCGCGTCCCCGGGCATGAGCATCTTTGCCCTTTCGCCTGGGACGCGCGGGACGGCGAGAGGCAGTCAGTTTGGGGTGGCCCGTGAGACTGGCGGAGCTGTGGCTCGTGCGTAAGCACATGTGTGGTGTCTGTTACTCTGGGGCCGTTTGCTAATCGTGAAACTCCTGCGGCGGTTACTGGTTGCCTGGAAGGCGTTTCATATAAACTGTGCCAAGCCTCGCAGTGAGAGGGGAGTCCGGAGCTGGTGTTGTCCTAGATGTTTGTACAAATTTAGGTGCCTGTGTGAGAAGCACGGCGTGGGCCTGTTTGTTGCTTCGTCCTTCTGGCAGCCACCGGAAGCGGATGTTCGGCAGGAATGTCTACAGTTTGTGGTGAGCATAGTGTGACCAAGTTCTCGTAGGATGTGCTCCCAGCCTGACTCTTAGCCTGCGTTATTTGTGGGTGCCGAACCCTTGTCTGTCACTGCTTCCGAGTGTCCTGAAAGATTTCACAGCAAAACTGTGTTTTTGTGGCATTCTGTGTTTCTGGCTGAGCCTCCGCCTAGAAATGGGAAAGTTTTGTGCCTCAACTGAAAGGGGGAGGGGGGGGGGTGTTCGATTCAACATCTTTTGGAATTCCTTAATGCTGTAATTTAAACATATAAAAAAATTGTTCTTTCAGAATAAGCGCCTGTTTCTTTGGAACACTGCAGTTCAAACAGGAGTGGCGTAATGTTAATGAGTATTTGTTATTCGTCAAATGAAGTGTATTTAATGTCTTGCTGTTTTCTGGGACACGCAGCTGTTATTGAACTCATTTTGAAGTGTTCTGTCGGGCGAATGACAGCTCCCCACTTTAGTGTATTCTTTTGAGTAGTATTGTAAGGTCTTTTGGATATTTGTCAGTGGGGTGTATTAATTCATTTTTTCTCTTTCTTTTGAATTACGGTGAATTGTTTAGTTTATCTGGTTATTGGCTTAACTCGCGCTTCACGCACTAAATCATCTGATATTGAAATCGGTTTTTTTTAAATTCCTGTTTAATGTCAGACAGATTCAAATGTAACTTCATTTATGTTATTTGAAATAAATGTGTTGGGTTGACCTTAACGAATTATGTGCAATCGAAGTAAGTGACCCAGTCCTTCATTACTGCTTAACAGTGGCGTGTGGTTCGGGTTGTGAGCTCCGTGCTCGGACAACTGGACTCGTCCGTGAACATAACGTGGGACCACTGTTCCAATGACCATGTACTGTGTTCTTGACACCCGGCTTTACGGAATCCCCTGTGACCAGGGGTCAGTGGAATGCACCTTGCAGGTCTCCGGGCGAATAAACCATGTCTGTTTGGTCGTCTGCAGACTGTGTGATGGAGACAACTGTTCCAGTGGCTGCGGTAATGTCCCGAGAAAGGCTACCTGATGTAATCCGTGGCCGTCTGCGGGCACTGATGGTGAGAGATCGGTCTTCTTGTGGTGTTGTACACTGAGGACGTCCCATACGGTAGCTCCTGGAAACGTTTCCTGTCTGCTGGAATCGTTGCCATAATCTTGAGATCACACTTTGTGGCACACAGAGGGCCCGTGCTATGACCTGCTGTGGTTGACCAACCCCCAGTCGCCGTACTATTCTATCCTGCATAACGTCATCTACATGTGTTCGTTGAGCCATTTTCAACACACAGTCACCATTAGCACGTCTGAAAACGTCTGCACACTTTCTCGCTGCAGTGTACTCTGACATGCACCAACACATCTCTGCGCATGTGCGACGACCGCAGGTCAAATGCATCGCATGGTCATGCCCCGAGGTGATTTAAACCCGCAAACCGCCCACCAGTGCGTTATTTCACCATGTATCAGCATTATCCTTAACTTATGTGCATGAGTGTACATACATACTCCGTAAGACACTACACTGTACACGGCGAATGCGCTTTCTACCTCTTCCCTTTTCTGTTCCACTAGCAAATGGGGCGATTAAAAAAACGACTATATATTTCGGTTCGAGTACTGATTTCTCTTCGCAGTCCATACACGAGGTTTGTGTTTGTGGCAGCTGGATCGTTCTGCAGTGTCTCCGTACTTTCTCAATTCTGTTTCACGAAAGAAACGCCTTCTTCCCCCCAGGGTGTCTTCAAGAAACATTTTCATTGTACTCTCGTGTTGATCGAACCCGCCAGTAACAAATCTAACATCTCGTCCCTGAACTACTTCGATGTCTACTTTAATGCAATCTGGTTGGGATCCCGCACTTTCTTGCAGCAATTTAGAACTGGTCTCACAAGTGTTCTTTGCGAAGTCTCCTTTGTAGGTGAGTGACAGTTTTCTGGAATTCTCATAGCTAACCGAAGTCGAGCATTCGACCTTCTGTGCTCCTTCCGTTGCATCTCTCTTTGCCTAGAGATTTATCAGCTGTTTCCTATTTTTGTTTTCCATAGGGATTTCAGGTATCAACAGATCACTGTAAAAATATCGTTTGCATGTACGACAGTGCACTGGGCGTGGGACATTGCCTCCTGTCCAGTTGCAAGATCCCCTATCGGTACCAGACCTCCTTAATATGTAAGTAGGCTGTTTATGTTTTCTCTATGTAAGTAGGCTGTTTAGGTTTTTTATTAGTAACGCCACCTCTAGGCTGTGCTGTGGGCAGTCTGTGGCTGCTTTGCATTGTTGTAATACTCGCCATTGTAGTGTTAGGCAGCTGGCTGTGAACAGCGTGTAGCGTTGCGCAGTTGGAGGTGAGCCGCCAGCAGTGGTGGATGTGGGGAGAGAGATGGCGGAACTTTGCAATTTGTCATGAACTGATATATATATTATGACTTGTGATGATATTAAGGTAAATACATTGTTTGTTCTCTATTAATATCTTTCATTTGCTAACTATCCCTATCAGTAGTTAGTGCCTTTAGTAGTTTGAATCTTTTATTTAGCTGGCAGTAGTGGCGCTTGCTGTATTGCAGTAGCTTGAGCAGCGAAGATTTTTGTGAGGTAAGTGATTTGTGAAAGGTATAGTTTAATGTTAGTCAGGGCCATTCTTTTGTAGGGAATTTTGAAAGTCAGATTGCGTTGCGCTAACAAAGTATTGTGTGTCAGGTTAAGCACAGTCTCGTGTATAATTGTTCAAAGGGGACGTTTCATATGTCGACCCTTAGCCTAGGATACCTCACTGGAATCTTCTGATTTTTTTCTTGTAGTTTGTGTAATTAGTGTAGATTTTGTTTATTGCTAGCGCGTAATTATAGAGGGAATTTCCTTTGTAGTTGTAGTCTTTCATTGTTGTATAGTAAAACAGTTGTGGCATGCATGTAGATTTGCACCAAGTATTTCGCAGCTGCGCTTGCAATTAACTAGATATTATTTTCAGTGCTATGTTAATGTGTTCTTTTATTTTTGATCTTCAAATTGTGTTTTTCTGTGTTGTCGTGTGAAATACTGTGACAATAATGGCGTGTGAAAAACGTAACACTAGGCTCCAAAGTAAACTGAGAAGTGACAGTGAAGACGAAAGCAGTGTGTTAGCGCCGCAGAGTAATGAATTAACAGACATTCAAAGTAGTAATTTGGTAACTGTGCATAGGGAAATGGAGCGGGCGGCAAACAATGGCGTGGACAGTGAAACAATTAGTGAAGAGGGACGCATTATCGAACGATCGGTCGGCAACAGCTCGCCTCAGGAATCCGAAATGACAGGAAACAATCTCGCAAATACTGTAGATTCAGGTTTTGGTTCCTCACCGTTTTCTCAAATAAGTCAAGACACATTTTCTGCTTGTCAAAATGTGAATGTTGCCGGTGCAAATTCACTGCCGAAAAGCACTGAGGAACATGTTCCAGACACCAGTGCATTGTTATTACAATTAATACAGCAAATGGGACAAACACAGCAAAAGCTTCAAAAGTTAGACACAATGGAACAAAATCTTCGAAAGTTAGACACAGTGGAACAAAATCTCAAAAAGTTAGACACAATGGAACAAAATCAGAGACAAACACAGCAAAAGCTTCAAAAGTTAGACACAATGGAACAAAATCTTAAAAAGTTAGACTCATTGGAGCAAACTCTTGAACGAACACGTGAGGATTTAACTGCTGAGTTACATCACATTGAATCGAAATGTCAAAAAGTCTGTAATGACGTAAAAACACAAATTTGTGAACATTTCCAACCTATTTTTTCGCGTCATGAAAATGCACTACAGAATCACGAAGCAGCTATAAAAGAACTGCAAACTATTGTTCATGAAAATCATGAGACCTTGCAAGCAAAATTTGACTCAGTTGCATCTACCGATACGGTTATGCAACTTGCAAAAACTCAGGAAAACTTAAAGGTCACAGTAGACACGATTGCAACACAAATGGACACTCTGAAACTTGGTTCAGAAAAACATAGAGAGGAAATGATTTCACTATCGGATAAAGTAGCCGAACTTTCAGATCAGTTCACTAACTTATCTACAAAGGTAGATGATGATCTGAATGACACAACACCTGTAGCTTTCATGGACACTGAAGAGTATGAACAAATTAGAAAATTCAAACAAAATCAAAATCAAATCAATACGCAACACCAAAGAGAAATCCGGGAAGTACAAGATCAGCTGACACAGTTAATACAAGAATTACGTATTTCAGAGGATACTCGCGCCCCAATACGGGAAGAAGGACTTAGAAATACGGAACAACCACAAAATAATAACACAGGACACTTCGGAAGTTATGAAAGAAATTGGCAAGGTGCACCGAATTTTGAAATGGAACCGCCGAAACGACATAACAATGACCGATATGCGACTCGCCGACATGATGACTTTGACTATAAGCTGTTCATTACTACACGTAAATTCAAAACATTTAAGAATTCTGGGAACGACATTCATCCACAAGCATGGCTCCATCAATTCTCTCATTGTTTTCCTCCCAACTGGTCATTAGAGCACAGATTAGAATTTATGTGTGGCTACTTAGAGAATGAACCAGCTGTAAGAATGCGGTCGGTCATTCACGATTGCCACAGTGAAGGAGAATTTTACCATGCCTTCCTCTCAGCATATTGGTCTCAAGCCACACAAGACCGGGTAAAACATGGTATCATAATGATGAAACATTTCGAACAATCTGAATTCTCCAGTCTTGTGAAATATTTTGAAGACATGTTGCACAAGAATCAATACCTGTCAAATCCATACAGCCCCTCAGAACTCATCCGCATTTGCTTAATCAAACTGCCTAAACATTTACGACATATTATTTTAGCAGGACGTTGCAAAGATGACATTGAAGCATTTCAGGGACTGTTACAAGAACTAGAAATTGACACTGATAATCGCGGAACGCGAAAACAAGGACACAACAATTACAGGTCACATCCGTCACAATTCCGTGACGACAGAAACAATAACTGGCCACGACAAGCCTATTCTTACAACGCTAATCGTGACCAAAACAGACACCGCCCATATGACAACCATTGGCAGAGTAATAGTTACAGAGAAAGATCGCATTTCCGTAGTAATGAATATGACAGAGACAATCATAGAAATAGACAATATGACAACCAGAACTATTATTATCAAGGGAGACAGAATAACTTCAGACGCAACAGTTCAGCGCGCAGTTACGACTCAGGGAGAAATTCTCCACCACATGACCGACAAACAAGAAACTATGTAAACTACCGACAAAACGACAGACGTGAATTTCATCAGAACTGGCGGGATTCTAACAGAGCTGGGCCCTCTCGGCAAGGCGAATTCGTAGAAGTTAGGTCTCCTAATCCCAATAACGACGCGCGCCAACAAAGAGACAGACAATGACTCGCACAGCAGGCAGCCGCGTGCGGCCGCTGGCTCAGAGAAAAATAACAAAGACGCTAGCCTTGAGAAAAGATTTAGCATTCTTTACCGATGTAAACAACATGATAATTGCTTTGAAGTTGAAAGTCTGCGTACTAGGAAGAGTAAAGGATTGCACCACACTTCTCATGTAAAACCATTTATTGACAGATAATCTGCCTTTTAACTTTGTCTTTGCCATAAAACGTTTCACTTCACGTTACTAGTATGCTTTAGAAACTGTTAACATGTAACAATGTTTGAAGTGAAATATCCAGTCAAGAACCAAGAGAACTTATTTAAACAGAAATGACGAATGCATTGTTATAGTGAACAGACGTCACAGTGTTATTGTGTGTGTACATTCTTGCTTGTTTGTTGCACGATTACGTAACGAATATCAGGCTTACATACTTAGGACACATACTGGTACTGCTAATGAGATTTTAATGCAACATTTTGGTTTATTTGAAAATACATTCTGAATTTAAAGTGCTTTCTGAGAGATACCAGATGACACAGAGGTTAGTTTATGTGACAGCTACACGATTTTTATCACGACGCTACTAATGAGTGACAATTTACAATGTTGCTTTTGCAGTGTTTCTGTTTTATATCTGCACAGTTTTTCTGAATTCTTCTGGAAAGTAAAACAGGTTTTAGTAGTAACTTGTGTAGTATAGCTACAATGAGACAGGGTTTTCCGTAGCATAACAATACGTTACTGTACAGTACTTTCTTCATTACAACAATAAGCGTAATAACTACGATATCTATACGCAAAGCATTTCACTTTTGTGTATTATGAGGTAAGTACATTGGCTTCTGCAGAACTTAGCTTTCGGAGGACGATAACTACGACACTTCCACACAGATTATGTTGCAACAAGACGCACATTTAGCGCTACAGTACACGTATTTGAGTGATTAATTTTGTACTTAAAACATTTATTTTTAAAGATTTTTGAATTACAAAGAAAGTTTTCAGTGATACATTTCATTTCATTGCTGTAATCTGTAACACCTGAGGGTATAATTACATTAATCCTCAGGGGGGTACACGCTTACTTTGTGTACCATGTGTGTGGCAACCACAAGGAACCCTAGCTAATATGGTATTTGCTTATACAACTTTACACATCGGTACCATATTTCTCTAACACGCAAATTACACAGCTATCTGATCATTTAACTGAGAGATAAACATTTTTTTACTACATCAGTGACACATGTTTACGCAATACACAGTTCGGTAACTTCTCACTTATGAAACTGTATTTTGTCTGTACTTTGTAAACTGTTCATATTTTTCGGAATCATTGTGATACTATGAGAGCTTTGAATGATGTATTTGGTATGGATTCATGATTTTTAAAGTACGTTTGAGGCAGCTGACACTTTTGACATGAGCAGAGAAGTTTTTTAATTATTGGAGGAAGCTACGACGATTTTGAGATTTGACTGAGGTGTTATGATGTTATTTTTACGACGACGATGTGTATTATGCTGCTGAGGTATGTTTATGATTAATAGGCTGAGGCTATATGAGTTATTTGATTATGCTTCATATTTATAATGACGAAATATTGACGAGTGTCGATGGATATGTATATGTGTAATAAGGTAAGGAATAAGGAGTAGGGGTTAGGGACTCTGATTTATGAAAAGGTTGTTGGAAACCAAGAATCGTACTTTAAGAGTTATGAAATGTGTGTGTATATGCATGAATGTATTACAATGCAGACGAAAATTTTTTGGACACTGTTATATCAATAGCATTTTGTTTCTACAGATTTGCAACGCTAATTCTTGACCTGTGAAATATTTTTAAATGAGACTGCAACGGAAGCAGAAACTGCTGTCGTAAATATTTCCGTACGAAAGTTAAGTGACCACCTGCACGTAATGCGTCGCGGGCACCCAGCTGTGTCAGACGCCTGGAGAAAAAGCCATTATTGCGAGCCCTTTTCAGCGGCACAGGTAGAAAAAAAAAAGGGGACGTGGGACGTGTCAAACACCTGGAGAACAAGCCATTAGGGTGTGCCTTTCATCGCTAATGCGACACCCTCGTTACTTGAAAACATATGATTACTCGCACTTTGTGCTAATTACTGAAATGCTTATGAATTGATGGGAAATATTCGTACATCTGCACACCTGATTACGACAAGCGTCTTTCTACGAGAGTTGAGAGAATTTCTACTAACTTATGAAATGTCACATGACTATTGAATGATGTTTTTATGCTTTGGTTTGCGTAATTGCTTATTTCATTTGATACCTGTTTTTCAGCTGTGTTGCAGCATTGCTTTTATAAAATGAAATGCATTTGCTAATGTGAACACTTTCTGTCAACAGATCTATTAAATAATTATTTTTTGATCCACATTCTTTAAAAAAAGGTGCACTTGGAAAGGAAAGAACAATAAGAAGGAACTAATAACGGTAACACATAATTTTCTTTTCAAGTACTTGGTAATTTCTTTTGTAGAATAAATTGTGATGCATCACTCTAGTGGTAAGATGTGACATAGGTTTTAGACATGGCCATTTTAGTGTAATATTTTTTCTGCTTGAGCTATGTCATGTCTAGGTATAAGTTGCTGCTGTTTGCCAGGCGTAGTGCTACTGAATTTTAATTTGTGTTACTCTGCTAAGCCAGGTTTAATGCTGCTTGCTTTGCAAATTTGAATTTTTTTCGTCATTGATGTTTGTGTTAATTGTTTTGTGCTGCTGCATTGCCTCGTCCCTTAGTTTAGCATCTGAGCTCAGTAGATTTAAGTTAGCTTAAGAGGGGGTAGACTATAGAAGAGAATGAGTTGCGATGAATTGGAAGAAATGCATTGAGAATCTATACGAAAAACGTACAGAAAGCAGGTATAGGTAGGATTTTCTCGGAAATAAATGATGAGGTAAGATAATGGAAAATAAAAATGAGGTAAGAAATGTGTGAACATATAAATACAGAAAGCATGCTTAGATCGAATTTTTTTGGTGGAAACAAAGGATGAAATAAAAGGAAAGATATATGAAGTTTTGGGTTGGACTGCAGTACCAAATGTTACACTGAAAACGAACCCTGTCCTTTCCTATTGGTGTTATCCCACTATGTGTTTGTGTACCCTTGAGTATTTGTTTTCTTCCTGTCTCTGTGTACTGTTTCATAGAATTTTTTTCTCTTCTAATACTAAGCTATATTCACTATGAGGAGGAATACTGTTATCCTCAAATATAAGTTGCATTAATAATATGTTATTTTCTTTGTAAAGTTGTTTACAATTCTGTTCTGTTTCAATGTTCATGTGTGAAATTAATGTTTCGAAAACTATTCTCATTATTTTATGTATGTACTTATGTCACTATTTTTGTAACACTGATGTATATGTTTATTTCTATTCTTTTGTAAAGCCTGTACTACAAATGTTATCTGTATTATTATGTTTTTAATGATGTATTTTGTACCTTTGTAATTGTATTCTTATGTTATAAAATTGTAATTGTCACCAGTTCATGACATTATTAACTTGTTAGTTACATTTCACTGCACACGTTTCTGTTGGTCATAGTATGTGGACAATATGTGAGAAGTAGGGACTGTTAGTGTTTGCATGTGTGTTAATAACTCAGCAAGGGACTGGATAACAGCATTGCTGGTTCTAAGGACAATTTCAAAAACTTTGTGAGTGCACAAGTGGTGGTTTATGGACTTGCTATATTATCCGCAAGACTCTTCAATGGTGATTGTGCACCTGCACAGTCACAACAGATGGCTGCTGGCCATCTCTACAAGGACTACAATGGGTCTACATCTTTGATGACCCACCAATACCATTATCTCTGCAAGGACTACAGTGGGTCTACATCTTTGATGGCCCACCAATACCATTATTTCTACAAGGACTGCAGTGGGTCTGCACCTCTGGTGGCCCACCAATACCATACTCTCTACCAGGACTACAGTGGGTCTGCTCTGTGACCTACCTACCAATTTTCATCAAAACTTCGACTGACTCTGCAGTGGGTTTGCTCTGTTGTGGCCCATTACCTGTCAGCATGTCGAGAGTCAGCACTGTCTTTCCGTTGGAAGGACAACACTACTTCTTCAAGACTGCATGGAAATCCACTACTTCCGTGTGCATTTTCTTTTACTGCTCAGACTTTGAGAAAAACACTGCTATTCTCCTGTTATGTACGATTAGGACTGTCTTTATAGACTGTAATTTTAGCTTTTGACCAACATTGTATCAATAAGTGTGTGCATTTTATATCTTTGTTACTGTAATTGTGAAAAATTTTTGTCAAATCTGTATTGGCCAGTGCCCAACACCATTTGTAAAAATTTTTTGTGGGGAGCATGGGGGCTATGTAAGTAGGCTGTTTATGTTTTCTCTATGTAAGTAGGCTGTTTAGGTTTTTTATTAGTAACGCCACCTCTAGGCTGTGCTGTGGGCAGTCTGTGGCTGCTTTGCATTGTTGTAATACTCGCCATTGTAGTGTTAGGCAGCTGGCTGTGAACAGCGTGTAGCGTTGCGCAGTTGGAGGTGAGCCGCCAGCAGTGGTGGATGTGGGGAGAGAGATGGCGGAACTTTGCAATTTGTCATGAACTGATATATATATTATGACTTGTGATGATATTAAGGTAAATACATTGTTTGTTCTCTATTAATATCTTTCATTTGCTAACTATCCCTATCAGTAGTTAGTGCCTTTAGTAGTTTGAATCTTTTATTTAGCTGGCAGTAGTGGCGCTTGCTGTATTGCAGTAGCTTGAGCAGCGAAGATTTTTGTGAGGTAAGTGATTTGTGAAAGGTATAGTTTAATGTTAGTCAGGGCCATTCTTTTGTAGGGAATTTTGAAAGTCAGATTGCGTTGCGCTAACAAAGTATTGTGTGTCAGGTTAAGCACAGTCTCGTGTATAATTGTTCAAAGGGGACGTTTCAAATATTAGCCACGAGTCCGTAGAAAGCAGTGTAGCTGACGTACAGTCTTGCCTTCCCACCTGAGAATGCGCCATTTAAGCTTATCATTTCCTTGGTTATGTTACTGAATCGGCCCGCAGGATTTCCCCCTACCTGTTATCTTTGTATCTCCAGCTGACGCCGTCCCTCGAAGCAGTTCTAGTAGCGCTTTGGATTCTAAGGAAGATGTGGGCAACCTGTCATTTAATTGGACGTGTGGGCAGCAAATCCACTTTAAATAAGTCCTTTAACGGTATTACTACGCATTTATTAGCGAACACTGTAAAATGTAATTAAATAGTCTGAAATGATTCATCTCAAGAAGTTGATGAAATCCGAGAACACTTTAAAACCAACTATCGCAGAATGACAAACTCGGACTCCCTCTTAATGCCGACTGCAAGATTGGTGCGCAGCCGAAATCTCTTGTGTAATTCGGAAAAACTTCCTAGCTATCTGTACGTTATCAGTGGCTTACCAATATTCGTTTTTCTATTTATTTATGATGACCTGTAGACTCATCCTAGTATTTTCTACGCCAAAACTTGACTCTAATAATATGCAGTAAAGAAAATTCGGTGTTCCGCGCCAGAACGACTGTGGTTACCATACGTGTCGCCTGCCAAGCAAGGTTCTTTCTCAACGTTCAAGTACTTCTCGCCCCCTCCAGTGATACATTACCGCGCCATATGGTCCATTGCTTACAGAAACTTCCATGGGATCTCCGGTGCGGTAGCATTCTGCTGTGCTGCTTATGGCCGTGAATTACGTCTCCAGTTGTAGCATCCCTATAAGATGTAAAATTTGAACAATAAAATGCTGTCCGAAACAGAAGGAAATTCACATAGTCCGGTGATCAATGTACCTATTCTTCCGATTGTCAGGGGCATCGGTATCAGGGTAGGATGGTGCACCGTTGTGTTGAAACGTCATGCCCTTTGAGATAGCTAGAGAAATGATTTCCGATATCGGTGACTGCATATGAACACCAGTAATGTACATCTCCCAAACAGGCCCCTATTCACTTATTTCGCGCAATTCAGCACGGAAAACATACTCTGTAGGAAGTGCGAAGGCAATCCTGTACTGTATAACACATTCCCAGAATGAGTTTTAGGTTCCAAATTACTTTGATCTACTACTTACAAATGTTGTTTATGACAGAGGTATATTTGATAATCCACAATATTCTGCATACTGTATACATCTAATTATATATTCCACAGACATGTTGACGGGTACTTATTGACAAGATCAGCACCACCCTTCCAAATTCTACTGTGAGAGTAATTCACTGTCTAATTCTCTGCGGCTTGAAACACTTTGACTCTCACAAGTTTTAACAACGCCGTTAAATGCTTCCAACGGAGGTGGTGCTTGTTGATAAGCGTTTCTTTCAACATCCTTTCAGTTCCCCAGACTCTACATGCTGCAAGCTCTTGTAGCGAGTAGTGTTCTGTCTTCGACAACTTGTCAGGAACGGTAAACTGTGGAAACCTCCACGGTGGACACACTACAGAGAAATATGTATAGTTTCCAAATTCTCGCTGCCAAAGTCGGTTCTTCAGACACCTCTCTGGTATGAAACATAAGCAGTTTAAAAAATTATCAAGCACATGTGTAAGTCATCCAAGACATCGCAGTGCCAGAAATATTAATTTCTGATTGTGGATTACTGACCTTGAAGGTAAGGATT
This sequence comes from Schistocerca serialis cubense, assembly GCF_023864345.2. Taxonomy (NCBI): domain Eukaryota; kingdom Metazoa; phylum Arthropoda; class Insecta; order Orthoptera; family Acrididae; genus Schistocerca; species Schistocerca serialis. The sequence continues at coordinate 990,995,849 of NC_064638.1, forward strand.
TTTTTAGGGGTAGGTGGAGTAATGAGCAGAAATCTGATATCATTAACAGAATGTCGCTAATGGAGAACACGTGCAAGCCGATTCTTGCAATGTAAATTTTTAAAATTTACGGGGACAAGTACTGAACAAACCACTAATCATTTATGTAATCTAATGCACATTCAGATCTACTGAAGTTGTAAAAATCTTGGCATTTGTTTAAAGGTACCGGCGCAATTTTTTTTACTACGCTTGTGTGCAAAAGTAACTTTAGCATGATGTGTCATTGCAAAGTAGCGTAACTCGATGAAACTTGGAACATACATAGAAAGGACTAATACAGTGTAGTACGAAAGGTAAGTGAAAGAAATATGTGATGAGACGAACAGAAATGATGCTTTTATTCAAAGACAATAATTACATTTAAGTCACCGCGGTTTGAGATGGCCCTTTGGACATTACAAAAGCAGGGCATTGTTCTTAATAGGGTGTGTGATGACCGTGGTCAGCAAGGCAATGTGCTCCCATGCTGGTCGCAAGGTTGGGAAGCAATTTTTATGATAATATGTTGAGTTCCTCCATCAGCGCGGCTGCAACACCACAACAACTGCAACAACACAAGATGATTAGCTGGATGGTCGTTGGTGCATGTGAACATGTTACAATACGTCTCCCCAACGATACCATACGTGCTCGATGCGATTTCAGTCGGCAGCCAATCCATTCCCCAAATATTCTCTCGTTGAAAGACCTCCTCCACTTGCGCTGTTGGATGCGATCGAGCATTGTGATCCATAAAAATGAAGCCATGGCCGAATGCACATCTGAAAAGACCCTCATGCCAGGGAGTACGGTGTCGCAATGACCTTGACCAGTGTGGGTACGGTGTTCAACGATTTGGAGGTCAAATAAGCCCATGCCATGTCATGCCTTCTCACACCATAACACCTGAATCAGCAAAACGATCATGCTCTAGATCATTCTGGACGTACTCAAATGTGGCGAAATGTGAGAACACTTAATACACTCAGGATGAACCGTGCTGCGGCTCGCGTCGGTGCTGTTGTAGGTTTCCGCACTCTGTTAGAGGCCAGACCGTATCCTTAGTTGGCATGGTTACGGCTGTTTGTCTTTTTCTCCTCTTGATTGGCACCACTCGTTTCGCAAGCGCTGCTAGTGGCAGCAGCGGCGATTATCGATATGTGGTAACTGTTGCCCTATCTTTGGGGCGAAGTCGTTGTTTTTCCGTGTCGTGTGAGTGTGTCAGTTCTGTTGGGGACTCAGGAGGAGCCAGGTCCGCACAGTGCGGGAGCACACTGGGACCGCTGGTGGAGCGCATGGACTGCCGGATGGAAGGGCTGTGGTCACGAGGGTACACGACCTCGTCGTAAACCAGATCCTACAGGCTTTAAGATGAGCGCATTTCAATTCAAGTAGAGAAACACCCACCACTGTGACATAACGCGATTCTCCAGTGACTTAGGTTCGTGTTGCTACTCGTAGTGTCACTGAGGCGAAGAGCAGCGGGTGGATTACTTGGGGAAAGCGGATATGATTATCTTTCCTCTACTTCTTATTACTATTTACTGCGTTCAGCTTGTTACAACTTTTTTAAGTTCAACCAGCGGTATTTTTCCTGCCTGGTGGCCGTTAACGCCCAATTTACCTGTCCTGGAGCTAGTGTATGTAACGGCAGTGTACGTTTTCTCGCCTTGCCGCTGCTATCCGGTAAGGCGTGTAGTTTTGACAGGTTTCTTGATTGTAGGCCGGTTGGTGATTCTTCTACTCCGGTGGTAGTGATTTCTTTCTCGTTCCGAGCGCTCTAAGCACAGTATTCTGGGGACGCAGTGCAGTCCGCCGGTTCCAGCTTTGGTGTGTTGCCCCGTTTAGCATTTGGTTTATTGGATGTCAGGTAGCATCAACAAGATTATAATTAGTCGTTTGTTAGACTGCCACTAGTCTGAGTTACCATCTTGTGAAGTGAATGTAACTCTTGGCTGCCTATCTCATCGCTCGCGAAAGTGTTTGTTGCCGGACCTTCTCAGTGGTCGATTCCTGGAACACCGTCTGTGATTGGTCCTTGCGTTTTATTATTGTATTATTTATTACCATATCTTGAAATGCCTACATTAAAGGTTATGTATATATAGTTAATAGGTCCGGTCCCCTTCTGGAACAAACCTAGCAGTGTATTTCACCCGTTTGGTGGGCAGCTGCTTGTTTCTTTTAATTAACCTTTGCTTGTATTTGCTGTTTTACAGCAGGTTTCTAAATTTTTTATATAATTTCCGTTACTGGCGTGTAAGGCCTTCAGCCGTGATAGTGGTCATTTGCTTTGAAAAAAATTATTCGATGTTTGTAATGCAATTCTACATTCCTGCCGACTATGTGTACGCGTTCATTATGTGGCACTGTAAAGGATGGTTATAATTAAACCACTTGACAGGGCCCCATAAAAAACGAGTGATCGTAAGACACTGGAACTTTGTAGAACCATTTATAAGGACAGGAATAACGAATAACCATTTAGAGAAATATTTTAATTTACATATGAGACAGTAACTATCATTAATTCTGCACCATTTTTACGTTATAGGTTGCTCAATGCGACGACCCTCTGCATCTACGATAGCCTGTAACCGCACTACAGATACCATTTCACGGTTGTTACGGGACGTTAAACACTAATCTCCTCCTCCTCACGGTTGTTCGCAGCACTTTTCGAGAGGTGGACCATGGAATGTCTAGTTGTCCTGGCACAGCTGGTGTACGGCTTCAAAACTGCGCACTGCGTCCAGCATTCTAAGCCATGGCAACACCAACTTTTCCAACAGTTCGTGGCGCAATTGGCCGTCGGCCTGTCTCAGCAGCAATTTCCAAATCGCCAGTTAATTCGAACTGACACAACATGTTCTTCAACCCTGTTACGGAAAGACGACCCATACGTATTTCTTCAATGTGACGAGTAGCAGCACTGTTTTAATAAAACAGCTTTTTATGTAAAACCCGGTTCTCCTTGCCCAGAACCAAGTTGGCCGTCTGTTACCGTAATGCTTGTGTTTCAGCCTGACGTAGACGTACCACGGCAAGTCATGACGCTAACATAATCAACAACGCAAATCCTGCAGCGCAGTCTGTACATCATTCCTATAACATTGAGTACTCTTATGTTACTACACCGATAGAAAAAAAAATCGCAACCTGAAGTTGGAGCTGTGCGACACAAACGACAGTTGGTAGGCGTGTTTCTACATCTGAAAGATGATTATCTAAATTTCGCACCCGTCGCGTAAGAGTGGTGCTAGTAGAACCACTATAAGATTGCATATCACGTTTGCTTTAAACACACGATCTAACGGCCGTGAGCATTAGTTACCTTTGAGCTTGGACGTCGTGAATTGGTGTTAGTCATGAATACCGTTAAGGCCATTATGAACACCTCACTGGCTTTGAAAGAGGTTGTGCAACAGGGCTGCGAGACACTAGTTGTTCCTTCTGCGATACTTCAGCAGGAATGTAGCCACTGTACAAAATTGCTGGCAGCGGTGGCCACGGGACTCTATGGTCACAATAAGACCAAGCTCCGGACAGGCATGTAGCCCTGCAGAGAGGGAAGACCATCGTGTCCGGCGTATGTCTCTGGCGCATCCGCAACAGCATTTTGAGCAGCAGTTGGCACCTCTGTGACCCGACCAACAGTTACCAATCGTCACTTCAACGACAGCTCCGAGACAGACGCCCTCCACTGACTGCAAAACACCGCCACTTGCAACTTCAGTGGTGTCAAGTGAAAGCTCATTGGAGGCCAGGGTGGAAGTCTCTAGCGACTTCCGACGAAAGCCAGTAATGGCCGTGTATTGGTTAGAAGGAGGCCAGATAAGCGCCTGCAACCAATCTGTCTGCGTGCTAGACACACTGAACCTAACCGCAGAGTTATGGCCTGGGTTGCGATTTTGTATGATAATAGGAGCACTCTACTAGTCATCCCACGCAGTCTGGCTGTAAATTTGGATGTCAGTCTGGTGATTCCACCTGTTGTCCGGCCGTTCATGAAGTGCTTTCTAGATGGTCCTTTGCAAATGAATGACGCCCGCCCACATAGCGCTGTGATAACACAAAATGCTCTACAGACTCTCGACATGTTGCCTTGGCCTGCTCGATCACCAAACCTGTCTCCAATCGAGCAATATGGGACATCATCGAACGACAACTCCAGTGTCATACACAGATAGTAGTAACCGTCGCAACAGGCACAGAATTCCGCCACACAATCTGACATCCGGCCCCTGTAAAAAACGATACATGCACGTTTGCATGCTTGTATTCAACATTCTGGCGTTGTTAATGAACTAGCCTTCACATTTACAATGGCTTATCTTGCTCTTACATTGACCTGTGATATTGAAATGTTAATCAAAAACATATGTTATCTACATAAATCTATTCCCGAAATATCATTACTCTACATTAATCATTTTTTGGTGTTGCAATTTTGTGCCATCAAAGCAGTTTAAATGTATTCCCGAAATTTAAATACTATACATTAACCTTTCGCTCCAAAGTACAATTAATTAGAACCACCCTTTGTATCAATTTGTACGCCAGTACGTCACGTGCAATACTGATAGGCACATGAAACACGTCCGCAAATTGAACTGCTGTGTGTCGCTAAGAAAGATGCATCGTAAGAGAAAAGGATTTAAACAATTATAGTTATTGGTTACCTTAGTTTCCGAGACCCAGAAGTGAGTGAGAACCACATGAAGTCTGCGTTGGTGATAAACAACCTGCTAGCATGAGTGTGGTGTTTAGCGGTTTCCCAGGCTCGTTTGTGAAAAAGTTGAGGTGATCATTAATCTTAGCCTCAGAAAATAAGATACAGTAACAGTTAAGCAAATATAAAGATCAGCTTTTACACTATTGATAGAGAGAGAGGGCGCTAAGAATATCCTCTCATAGGATAATTAACGACTCTGGTGACAAAAACGACAGCGTACCACAAAGATAAATTTGCCGAATCCTGGAAGCAAAGGACCAGACTCAACACCAAGAAAGAGAGATACGTTACACGTGACACAGACATGGAAAATGAAAGGATGTCTAGAATTTAGCGTCCCTTCAGACGTAACTGTCGTTAGACGCCGAGCGTTTCCTCTGTTGAGAAGAAGGCGACAGCTCTCTTGACAATCCAAGAAATCATCCCAAGTGATTCAATGAAATCGCGGGAGCTCTACCTGGTATGTAGGTCACCGATAAAAATCTTAATCCCAATGAGTAGGAATTCTGTGTTATACACTACGATGACGTAAATCAAGGAATACTTCCAAATTTCGTGCAAGACTCGTTTTGCCCGGCGTTGTGCAGATGCTCTATGTGGCATGGTTTCAAGAAACAGTCCCATGTAGAAATATTGAACCATAATCCTCTATTTTTTTTCTTTTTTTAGTCATCAGTCTTCTGACTGATTTGATGCGGCCCATCACGAATTCCTCTCCTCTGCCCTCTTCATCTCAGAGTAGCGTTTGCAGCCTACTTCCTCAATTATTTGCTGGATGCATTCCCATCTATGTATTAGTATTTTTGCCCTCTACAGCTCCCTCTAGTACCACAGAAATCACTCCCTGATGACATAACAGATGTCCTATTATCCTGTCCCTTCTCCTTGTATTTCCACATATTTCTTTCCTCCCCGATTCTGCGCAGAACCTCCTCGTTCCTTACCTTTTCAGCCCACTTAATTTTCAACATTCATCTGTAGGACCACATCTCAACTGCTTCGATTCTTTTCTGCTCAGATTTTCACACAGTCCATGTTTCAAGACCATACAGTGCTGGGCCGCAAACATACATTCTCAGAAATTTCTTCCTCAAATACAGGCCAATGTTTCATGTTAAGAGACTTCTCTTGATCAGGAATGTCCTCGTTGCCAGTGCTAGTCTGCTTTTGATGTCCTCCTTGCTCCGTCCGTCATTGGTTATTTTACTGCCAAGATAGCAGAATTCCTTAACTTCAACTACTTCTTGACCATCAATTCTGATGGTAAGTATCTCGCTGTCCTCATTTCGCCTACTTTTCATTACTTTCGTCTTTCTTCTGTTTACTCCCAATCCATATTCCGCATTCATTAGACTGTTCATTCCATTCAGCAGATCATGTAATTCTTCTTAACTTTCCCTCAGGATAGCTGGCCGGAGTGGCCGTGCGGTTCTAGGCGCTACAGTCTGGAGCCGAGCGAGCGCTACGGTCGCAGGTTCGAATCCTGCCTCGGGCATGGATGTGTGTGATGTCCTTAGGTTAGTTAGGTTTAATTAGTTCTCAGTTCTAGACGACTGATGACCTCAGAAGTTAAGTCGCATAGTGCTCAGAGCCATTTGAACTATTTTGAACCCTCAGGATAGAAATGTCACCAGCGAATCGTTGATATCATTGATATCCTTTTACCTAAAATTTCAGTTCCACTATAGAACCTTCCTTTAATTTTTGTCATTGAATCTTCGATGACCAAATTTAAGAGTAGGGGCGAAAAACTACAACGCTATCTTACACTCTTTTAATCCGAGCACATCGTTCTTGGTTATCCACTCTTATTATTCCTTCTTTGGCTCTTCTACGTATTGTATATTAACCGTCTCTCCCTACAGCGTACCCTATTTTATTCAGAATTTCGAACATCTTTCACCATTTTACATTGTCGAACGCATTTCTAGGTCGACAAATCCGATGAACGTGTCTTGATTTTTCTTTAGCCTTGCTCCCATCATCAACGCCAGCGTCAGATTTGCCTGGCACGTGCCTTGACCTTTCCTAAAACCAAACTGATCGTCATGTAACACATCTTCAGTTTTCTTTTCCGTTCTTCTGTATACGATTCTTGTAAGTAACTTGATGCATGAACTGTTAAGTTGATTGTGCGATATTGTCGCACTTGTCAGCCCTTGCAGTCCTCGGAATTGTGTGGACGATATTTTTCCGATAGTCAGATGGTATGTCGCCAGACTCATAACTTCTACACACCAACGTTAATAAAAGTCTTGTTGCCACTTCCCCCAATGATTTTAGAAATTGTGATGGAATGTTATGTGACCCTTTTGCCTTATTTGACCTAAAGTCCTCCATAGCTCTCTTAAATACTGATTCTAATACTGGATCCCCTATTTCTTCTAAATCGACTCCTGTTTCTTCTTCTATCTGATCAGACAAATCATCCCTCTCGTAGAGGCCATCAATGTACTCTTTCAACCTATCCGCTCTCTCCTCTGAACAATGGAATTTCCGTTGCACTCTGAATGTTACCACCATTGACTTTAATTTCAACAAAGGTTGTTTTGACTTTCCTACATGCCGAGTCAGTCCTTCAGACAATCTTTTCTTTTTCGATTTCTTCAAATTTTTCATGAAGCCGTTTCGTCTTAGCTTCCCTGCACTTACTATTTATTTCATTCCTCAGCGAGTCGTATTTCTGTATTGCTGAATTTCCCTGAACATTTTTATGTTTTCTTCTTTCATCGATCAACTGAAGTATTTCTTTTGTTACCTATGGTTTCTTCACACTTACCTTCTTTGTACCTCTGTTTCTTTCCAGCTTCTGTGTTTGCCCTTTTTATAGATGTCCATTCCTCTACAGCTGTACTACTTTCTGAGCTATCCCTTTTTGTTGTATCTATAGCCTTAGAGATGTCAAAGTATATCTCGTTATTCCTTAATACTTCCGTATCCCACTTCTTTGCACACTGATTCTTCCTGATTAATTTCTTAAACTTCAGCCTATTCTTCATCACTACTACATTGTGATCTGAGTCTATATCTGCCTCCGGGTATGCTTTACAATCCAGTATCTGATTTCGGAACCTCTGTCTGACTATAATGTAATCTAATTGAAATCTTCCCCTACCACCCAGCCTTTTCCAAGTTTGCCTCCTCCTCTTGTGATTCTAGAACAGAGTAAACGCTATTACTAGCTGAAAATTATTGCAGAACTTTTAACTAATCTTTCTCCTCTCTCATTGCTTGTCCCAAGCTCATATGCTTCTGTAACCTTTTTGGAGAATACTCAGAACTGAACACTCAGTATAATTTCGTTTATTGAAACTGAACTACACTTCTCGAACAATCACTATACACACACAAAAACAAACAAAAACTTGTAGACGACCATTCATCAAGAGTGTCGGTGAGGTCCATTGGAGCCGGTTATAGCTCAGCGAGGAACTGGCTGTACTGCTGCTGCGCTAGCCTTATAAAGCGGTGGAGGCTGGCGGAGTACTCCAACTTTCCCTGTATCTAGGTGGTGACCTCTGCAGAAAAAGGTTCGTATTAGTCTCTAGCAAGTTCTGTTTGTTTTGAAGAATTGTTTTCCTCTTGGTTGCGCCTGCAAGTGCTTGTGTATGTTATATGGTACACAGGGGTGTCTTGAGTGTAGTCTGCCTGGCAGGGGCAGTCTGTGGCAGACGTAACACTTTTCTCCTGCTTCATCCCCTACAACTGCATTCCAGTCCCCCATGACTAATAGATTTTCATCTCCATTTAAGTACTGTAATAATACCCTTTCAATATTCTCACATGCTTTCTCTATCTCTTCATCTTCAGCTCGCGACGTCGGCATGTATACCTGAACTATTGATGTCGGTGTTGGTTTGTTTCGATGCTCTTGAGAACAGCCGTATCACTGAACTGTTCACACTTGCACACTCTCTGCCCTACCTTCCTATTCATAACGAATTTTACTCCTGTTATACCATTTTCTGCTGCTGTTGATATTACCCTTTACTTGATATTACCCTGTACTCATCTGACCATAAATCGTTGTTTTCTTTCCACTTCACTTCAATGACCCCTACTATATCTAAATTGAGCCTTTGGATTTCCCGTTTCAGATTTTCTAGTTTCCTTACGACGTTCAAACCTCAGACATTCCACGCTCCAACTCGTAGAACGCTATCCTTTCATTGATTAATCAGGCTTTTTCTGCCCTGCCTTAGCATTTATAATCAATCCTACTGCCTCTATAGCCGTCCGGAACAGCAAAAGTTTCTCCAGTACAGAATTTTGTGTACGAACTGATCTCTCGATTATGTCCCATAATTGTTTGATGGGATTCATGTCGGGCGATAAATGTAGCCAATTCGCTCTCTCAACTTATCCAGTACGTTCTTCAAACCAATTATGAACAACTGTGGCCTAGTGACGTAGCGCATTGTCATCCATAAAAATTCCTTAATTGTTTGGAAACATGAAAACCACGAATGGCAATAGATGGTCTCGAAGAAGCTTCCAGTTAATTATCGGTTCAGTTGGACCAGAGGAACCAGTCCATTCCATGGAAACACAACCCACACTATTTGTAGCCACCATTAGATTACACAATGCCTTGTTGACAACTTGAGTCCATCTTCGTTGGGTGAGCTCTTACCAACTGATACAAGTACTCATCTGACTAGACCATGGCTCCCAGTCGTCTTTGGTCTAACAGATATGGTCATGACCCCATGGGAGGTTGCGTACTTCGTGGTAAGAGGAAATGCCTAAATTTAGTGTTCTAGGCACTATCTTGGCACTGTGTATCTCGAAAAAATTCCCTAACTATTTCCGAAATGGAATGTCCCATGCATCTAGCTCCAGATACCATTCCGCTTTCAAATTCTGTTAATTCCCGTCGTGCTACCATAATCATGTCGAAAACCTTTTCACATGAACCACCTGTTTACAGTGACAGCTCCGCCAATGCACCACCATTTTATCCTTGTGTAATCGATACTACCGTCATCTGTGTAAATGCATATAGCTGTACCATGACTTTTGTCACGTCAGTGTAATGATTGTGTTACTTCACACGGTAATGACGCCGAAACGTTTAATTACATTGAATATCAGTGTCTGCATACCACTGGCAGTTGTCCGAGTACCGTGACGGACGCTGTGTACGAGTCCCATCAACATTAAACAGCGCCACACTGTGTAATAATGTTGGTCACTGTCAGCGGCCAGTCGGCAGGTGTGACTGCGGCGTGGCCGGCGCGGGCGATTACTGGGGTTGCGCGAGGCGAGGCGTGGGCCGCCGTAACTCTGCCCCTGCGGCCGCCCTGGGACACCGCCGACAGCGCCGCACAGCGGCCGGAGCACGCCCTGCTGGCTGCTGCCTGGGGACGGCCAAATTAATGACCTCACTGCCAGGCCCGCGCCCCCAAATTGTCTCCAGCCACCGTGAAAAGCTTTTCCGGTCGATGTAAACAAACCGCGCTCTCGCATCAATCGGCAAACGCTAGCCTATCCACTTTCTACTTTAGGCTCGTCCGAGCTGAGAGTAATTGCTCCCTGTTTCTAAAGTACCACGGCGCAATTCGTTGTTTGGCGTTAATTTTCAAATCCAGATGTGCCTTTTCCAGATGTTGGTGTGATACTTTTTTCTGGTTATTTAACGGGACTTTTTACATTGTGGTAGTTCCCATCACAGCGCGTGCATTTTCGTCCTTTTATTACTAGTGATATTAAGCTGGGCCGCAAATTACACATATTACTAAAAGACTAATCTAGTTCATCAGTTCCTAATTAAAGCATGCCTGTCTAACGGGTTCCTCAGGCAACAAAAATTTGATTTTCGTTGTACCATTTAATTACTGACGATAATTAAAAATATGAAATGTCCATCTTCTCATTGTAAGATGTATTCTCATGTTAAAAGATTAACTCAGTTACACTAGTACTCCTGTTAGAGACTAAATATGTATATACCCTGACGAACGCAAATCGCAACACCAAATTAATGTAGAGTAACGAAATTTCTTGAATACATTTTATAGGTAACTTATCTAAGTGATTAACATTACAAGACCACGGGTTAATGTAAACGCGGGATCAGCCATAGCAAATGGGCAATGCAGGTAGTTTAATAACCGATGCAACCGCCAGAATGTTGACAGCAACTATGCAAACCTGCACACATTGTGTTGTATAGGTCCGAATATCAGTTTGTAGGATGAAGTTCCACGCATGGGTTACAACAGGGGTACGTTTGCGAGCATTGTCCTGTTGGAAAGTTGCCCCTGGAACGCTCTTCATGAATGGCAGCACACAGCTCGAATCACCAGACTGACGTACAAATTTGTAGTCAGTTGTGTTGTTGTTGTGGTCTTCAGTCCTGAGACTGGTTTCATGCAGCTCTCCATGCTACTCTATCCTGCGCAAGTTTCTTCATCTGCTAATACGTACTGCAGCCTACATCCTTCTGAATCTGTTTAGTGTAATCATCTCTTGGTCTCCCTCTATGATTTTTACCCTCCACGCTGCCCTCCAATACTGAATTGGTGATCCCTTGATGCCTCAGATCATGTCCTACCAACCGAACCCTTCTTCTTGTCAAGTTGTGCCACAAACTCCTCTTCTCCCCAATCCTATTCAATACCTCCTCATTAGTTATGTGATCTACCCATTTAATCTTCAGCATTCTTCTGTAGCACCACATTTCAAAAGCTTCTATTCTCTTCTTGTCCAAACTATTTATCGTCCACATCTCACTTCCATACATGGCTACACTCCATACAAATACTTTCAGAAACGACTTCCTGACGCTTAAATCAATACACGATGTTAACAAATTTCTCATCTTCAAAAACGCTTTCCTTGCCGTTGCCAGTCTACACTATATATTCTCTCTACATCGACCATCATCAGTTATTTTGCTCCCCAAATAGCAAAACTCCTTTAGCACTTTAAGTGTCTCATTTCCTAATGTAATTAGCTCAGCATCACCCCACATAATTCGACTACATTCCATTATCCTCGTTTTGCTTTTGTTGACGTTCATCGTATATCCTCCCTTCAAGACACTATCCATTCCGTCCAACTGCTCGTCCAAGTCCTTTGCTGTCTCTGACAGAATTACAATGTCATCGGCGAACCTCAAAGTTTTTATTTCTTCTCCATGAATTTTAATTCCTACTCCAAAATTTTCTTTTGTATCCTTTAGTGCTTGCTCAATATACAGATTGAATAACATCGGGGAGAGGCTGCAAACCTGTCTCACTCACTTCCCAACCACTGCTTCCCTTTCATGTCCCTCGACTCTTATAACTGCCATCTGGTTTCTGTACAAATTGTAAATAGCCTTTCGCTCCCTGTAGTTTACCCCTGCCACCTTCAGAATTTGAAAGAGAGTTTTCCAGTCAACATTGTCAAAAGTTTTCTCCAAGTCTACAAATGCTAGAAACGTAGGTTTATCTTTTACCAATCTAGCTTCTAAGATAAGTCGTAGGGTCAGCATTGCCTCACGTGTTCCCATATTTTTACGGAATCCAAACTGATCTTCCCCGAGGTCGGCTTCTACCAGTTTTTCCATTCGCCTGTACAGAATTCACGTTAGTATTTTGCAGCCGTGACTTATTAAACTGATAGTTCGGTAATTTTCACATCTGTCAAAGCCTGCTTTCTTTGGGATTGGAATTATTATTTATATTTATAACATTGCCTTCAAGTACATCGCCTTTGTGTAGTCCCTCTATATACTCCTTCCACCTTTCTGCTTTCCCTTCTTTGCTTAGAACTGGGTTTCCATCTGAGCTCTTGATAATCATTCAAGTGGTTCTCTTTTCACCAAAGGTTTCTTTAATTTTCCTGTAGGCAGTATCTATCTTACCCCTCGTGAGATAAGCCTCAACATCCTTACATTTGTCCTCTAGCCATCCCTGCTTAGCCATTTTGCACTTCCTGTCGATCTTATTTTTGAGACGTTTGTATTCCTTTTTGCCTGCTTTATTTACTGCATTTTTATCTTTTCTCCTTTCATCAATTAAATTCAGTATTTCATCTGTCACCCAAGGATTTCTGCTAGCCCTCACTACTTCATCCCTCAAAGCTACCCATTCTTCTTCTACTGTATTTCTTTCCCCCATTCTTGTCAATTGTTCCCCTATGCTCTTCCTGAAACTCTGTACAACATCTGGTTCTTTCAGTTTATCCAGGTCCCATCTCCTTACATTCCCACATTTTTGCAGTCTCTTCAGTTTTAATCTACAGCTCATATCAATAGATTGTGGTCAGAGTCCACATCTGCCCCTGGAAATGTCTTACAATTTAAAACCTGGTTCCTAAATCTCTGTCTTACCATTATATAATCTATCTGAAATCTGTGAGTATCTCCAGGCTTCTTCCATGTATCAGCCTCCTTTTATGATTCTTGATTAAGTTGTGCTCTGTGCAAAATTCTACCAGGCGGCTTCCTCTTTCATTTCTTCCCCCCCAATCCATACTCACCTACTACGTTTCCTTCTCTTCCTTTTCCTACTATCGAATTCCAGTCACCCATGACTATTAAATTTTCGTCTCCTTTCACTATCTGAGTAATTTCTTTTATCTCATCATACATTTCTTCAATTTCTTTGTCATCTGCAGAGTTAGTTGGCATATAGACTTGTACTACTGTCCTAGGCGTGGGCTTCGTGTGTATTTTGGCCACAATAATGCGTTCACTATCTTGATTGTAGTAGCTTACCCGATCTCCTATTTTTTATTCATTATTAAACCTACTCCTGCATTACCCCTATTTGATTTTGTATTTATAACCCTGTATTCACCTGACCTAAAGTCTTGTTCCTCCTGCCACCGAACTTCGCTAATTCCCACTATAACTAACTTTAACCTATCCATTTCCCTTTTTAAATTTTCTAATCTACCTGCCCGATTAATGGATCTGACATTCTACGCTCCGATCCGTAGAACTCCAGTTTTCTTTTTCCTGATAACGACGTCCTCCTGAGTAGTCCCCGCCCGGAGATCCGAATGGGAGACTATTTTACCTCCGGAATATTTTACCCAAGAGGACGCCATCATCATTTATCCATACAGTAAAGCTGCATGCCCTCGGGGAAAATTACGGCTGTAGTTTCCCCTTGCTTTCAGCCGTTCGCAGTACCAGCACAGTAAGGCCGTTTTGGTTAGTGTTACAAGGCCATATCAGTCAATCATCCAGACTGTTGCCCTTGCAACTACTAAAAAGGCTGCTGCCCCTCTTCAGGAACAATACTTTTGTCTGGCCTCTCAATAGATACCCCTCCGTTGTGGTTGCGCCTACGGTACGGCTATGTGTATCGCTGAGGCACGCAAGCCTCCCCACCAACGGCAAGGTCTATGGTTCAGTCAGTATGCGTGGGATAACGGCGAGAGTGTTCCTGCTGTCATATGAAATCTCACCCCAGACTGTAACTCCAGGTGTATGTTCAGTGTGTCTAGCATGCAGACATTGGCTACAGGCTGTCAAGCGGCGTTCTTGTAACTAATACACAGCCATGACTGACACTGGGGAAGAAACAGCATTTATCAGAAAACACAACAGACCTCCACCCTTCCCACAAGTGAGCTCTCGCTTGATACCACTGGCATCGCGGAGCTGTCCTCGAAGAAAGCAATTTGTAACAGTTCTTAGTGTCACTCCTGCCCAAATTTCTGCTGCATATGCAATACGATGCACCATAGCCATACGCCGAACGCGATGATCGTCCCTCGGTAGTGCAACGTGGCCATCCGGGGCCCGGCCTACTTGCGACCGTACATTTCCGTGACCACTGCCGCCAGAAATCATGTACACTGGCTACATTCCTGCGAAGACTTTCTACAGTATCGTAGAAGGAACACCCAGTTTCTCTTAGCCCCATTGCACGACCTCGTTCAAACTCAGTTAGGTGTTGATGTGTGTGTGTGGTCTTCAGTCCAGAGACTGGTTTGATGCAGCTCTCCATGCTACTCTATTCTGTGCAAGCTTCTTCATCTCCCAGTACCTACTGCAACCTACATCCTTCTGAATCTGTTTAGTGTATTCATCTCTTCGCCTCCCTCTACGACTTTTACCCTCCATGCTGCCCTCCAATACTAAATTCGAGATCCGTTGATGCCTCAGAATATATCCTACCAACCGATCCCGTCTTCTAGTCAAGTTGTGCCACAAATTTCTCTTCTCTCCATTTCTATTGAATACCTCGTCATTAGTTCTGTGATCTATCCATCTAATCTTCAGCATTTGGAAAGCATCTATTCTCTGCTTGTCTAAACTATTTATCGTCCACGTTTCACTTCCATACATGGCTACACTCCATACAAATACTTTCAGAAACGACTTCCTGATACTTAAATCTATACTCGAAGTTAACAAATTCCTCTTCTTCTAAACGCTTTCCTTGCCATTGCCAGTCTACATTTTATATCCTCTCTACTTCGACCAACATCAGTTATTTTGCTCCCCAAATAGCAAAACTCCTTTAGCACTTTAAGTGTCTCATTTCCTAATCTAATTCCCTCAGCAACGCCCCACTCAATTCGACTACATTCCATTATCCTCGTTTTGCTTTTGTTGATGTTCATCTTATATCCTCCTTTCAAGACACTATCCATTCCGTTCAACTGCTCTTCCAAGTCCGTTGGTGTCTCTGACAGAATTACAATGTCATCGGCCAACCTCAAAGTTTTTATTTCTTCTCCGTGGATTTTAATACCTACTCCGGATTTTTCTCTTGTTTCCTTTACTGCTTGCTCAATATACAGATTGAATAACATCGGGGATAGGCTACACCCCTGTCTCACTCCCTTCCCAACCACTGCTTCCCTTTCATGCCCCTCGACTCTTATAACTGCCGTCTGGTTTCTGTACAAATTATAAATAGCCTTTCGCTCCCTGTATTTTACCCCTGCCACCTTCAGAATTTGAAAGAGAGTATACCAGTCAACATTGTCAAGAGCTTTCTCTAAGTCTACAAATGCTAGAAACTTAGGTTTGTCTTTCCTTAATCTATTTTATAAGTCGTAGGGTAAATATTCCCTCACATGTTCCAACATTTCTACGGAATCAAAACTGATCTTCCCCGAGGTCGGCTTCTACCAGTTTTTCCATTCGTATGTAAAGAATTCGTGAAGTCTTTATCGTCCTAAAGGCATTCTTGATTAATATCAACTCACCAAGTCGAATCTCTAAGATAAATAACGTTCACTACAATTAAAGCGCGTATTTAAAGAAAAACCTATTTTACATCGTCATATTGGCACTACTAACGCTCTTATGCGAGTGACTCGAAATTTCAATAATCTTCTTTCAGACGTTGAAACACGTCCGCCAACTTTCGTGTATGTCGGACAAATCCTTCTTGGCGTTGCGATACTTTTTTCCAGCATAGTGTCTTGAAGGAGAGTAGCTCATGGCGTGCAGGTTAACCAGACTGTATTCACCTTGTATTTGAGAATGAGAGCACTTAGCGACTTCAACAAACCACACACTAAATTTCAAACTTTTGCGTAGCTTTTTCGCACCGACACCATACACAAAATGATAACGGAAAGAAGTTTATCGTTTATTGCGTTTCCGGTGTTCATGCAGAAAACTTCAGCATCCGGCATGAAATTTAATTTATTGCTTCCTTATTACCAACTCTATTCGCTGTTCGCAACATATTTTGCAGACTGTTTCCGCAGATACCACTGCGTCTACCTGTAAAGCTATACCACTGTACGACACATTGTTCAAGAGATGTGACGTGATAAAAATGCCTGAAAATCTAAATTTTGCTTAAAACAGAACGCAAATTAATCCAGAGTGTACTCATCTGGTATTTGATAATAACAGCACTTTGCGTCTTGCAACTTAATTTAATCATAATTTCAAACCTTCCCTAACGTTCCTACAGATACTTACCGTCAGATATTTAACAAATTAAACTCATACAGCTTGGAAGAGACGCGGTGTTTGCGAAGTGGAACGTACTGGATGTTACTGCTTGTCAAAGAAATAACTTTAAACATTTCGTTTGATGCTCAGCACCCCGACAGCAGTACAACATTGACACACCTACATCTACATCCATACTCCACAAGCCACCTGTCGGTGTGTGGCGGAGGGTACTTTGAGTACCTCTATCGGCTCTCCCTTCTATTCCAGTCTCGTATTGTTCATTGAAAGAAAGATTGTCGGTATGCCTCTGTGTGGGCTCTAATCTCTCTGATTTTATCCTCATGGTCTCTTCGCGAGATTTACGTAGGAGGGAGTAATATACTGCTTGTCTCCTCGGTGAAGGTATGTTCTCGAATCTTCAACAAAGCCCGTACCGAGCTACTGAGCGTCTCTCCTGCAGAGTCTCCCACTGGAGTTTATCTGTCATCTCCGTAACCCATTCGTGATTGCTAAATGATCCTGTAACAAAGCGCGCTGCTCTCCGTTGGATCTTCTCTATCTTCTCTATCAACCCTCTCTGGAGCGGATACCACACTGGTGAGCAATATTCAAGCAGTGGGCGAACAAGTGTACTGCAACCTACTTCCTTTGTTTTCGGATTGCATTTCCTTAGGATTCTTCCAATGAATCTCAGTCTGGCATCTGCTTTACCAACAATCAACTTTATATGATCATTCCATTTTAAATCACTCCTAATGCGTACTCCCAGATAATTTATGGAATTAACTGCTTCCAGTTGCTGACCTGCTATATTGTAGCGAAATGATAAAGGATCTTTCTTTCTATGTATTCACAGCAAATTACACTTGTCTACATTGAGATTCAATTGCCATTCCTTGCACCATGCGTCAATTCGTTGCAGATCCTCCTGCATTTCAGTACAATTTTCCATTGTTACAACCGCTCGATATACCACAGCATCATCCGCAAAACGCCTCAGTGAACTTCCGATTTTATCCACAAGGTCATTTATGTATATTGAGAATAGCAACAGTCCTACGACACTTCCCTGCGGCACATCTGAAATCACTCTTATTTCGGAAGACTCCTCTCCACTGAGAATGACATGCTGCGTTCTGTTATCTAGGAACTCTTCAATCCAATCACACAATTGGTCTGATAGTCCATATGCTCTTACTTTATTCATTAAACGACTGTAGGGAACTGTATCGAACGCCTTGCGTAAGTCAAGAAACACGGCATCTACCTCGGAACCTGTGGCTATGGCTCTCTGAATCTTGTGGACGAATAGCGCGAGCTGGGTTTTACACGATCGTCTTTTTCGAAACCTATGCTGATTCCTACAGAGTAGATTCCTAGTCTCCAGAAAAGTCATTATACTCGAATATAATACGTGTTCCAAAATTCTTCAACTGATCGACGTTAGAGATATAGGTCTATAGTTCTGCACATGTGTTCGACGTCCCTTCTTGAAAACAGGGATGACCTGTGACCTTTTCCAATCCTTTGGAACGCTACGCTCTTCTAGAGACCTACGGTACACCGCTGCTAGAAGGGGGGCAAGCTCCTTCGCGTACTCTGTGTAAAATCGAACTGGTATCCCATCAGGTCCAGCGCCCTTTCCTCTTTTGAGCGATTTTAATTGTTTTTCTATCCCTCTGTCATCTATTTCGATATCTACCATTTTGTCATCTGTGCGACAATCTAGAGAAGGAACTACAGTGCAGTCCTCCTCTGTGAAACAGCTTTGGAAAAAGACATTTAGTATTTCGGCCTTTAGTCTGTCATCCTCTGTTTCAGTACCATTTTGCTGACAGAGTGTCTGGACATTTTATTTTAATTCAACTACTTCTTTGACATAAGACCAAAATTGCTTAGGATTTTCTGCCAAGTCAGTACATAGAACTTTACTGCCGAGTTCATTGAAAGCCTCTCGCATAGGCCTCCTCACACTACATTTCGCTTCGCGTAATTTTCGTTTGTCTGCAGGGCTTTGGCTACATTTATGTTTGCTATCAAGTTCCCCTTGCTTCCGCGGCAGTTTTCTAACTCAGTTGTACCACGGTGGCTCTTTTCCATCTCTTACGATCTTGTTTGGCACACACTCATCTAATGCATATTGTACGATGGTTTTGAACTTTGTCCACTGATCCTCAACACTATCTGTACTTGAGACAAAAATTTTGTGTTGAGCCGTCAAGTACTCTGAAATCTGCTTTCTGTCACTTTTGCTAAACAGAAAAATTCAGTTACACCATGCTCTACCACATCACTGTTAGTGTTCATAACTTCTAATGAACTTAATTTGATACCTTACAAAGTGCATAAACATCTCACCATGCAGACTACTCAGTTCAAGTTGTGCAATCACATTAACCTAGCAATTTTCACAAACATAGAAACCTTTTCATAATTAACAAGGTATTAAACTGATTGATCCACTAAGTTCGAAGCAAGTCGTTCCTACTGCCAGCTGTCATTATTATGAGAGTGAGAGCATTAGATTTTTGGCCGATAGGTTACACTTTCACGGCGAATTTACTCCCCTCCAGGTAAGTTCTCACGCTCAAATTATTGGGACCGAGAGCTGGCTAAAACCCGAAGTAGAAAGCTGTGAGATATTTAGGGAGTATTGGAACGTTTATCGAAAGGACGGGGTCGACGCCACATGAGACAGAGTGTTCACTGCAACTGACAAAAATATTGTCTCTATTCAGGTTGAAATTGAGCGTGACAGTAAAGTAATCAGGTCGTGTATAACAGGTTTAGGTGAAACCATGTTAACTGTTGGATGTTTTTATCGACTATCCGACTGAAACGCACGAATATGCGAAGCATGGACGTCAAAGAAGATTCGAATGCATCTACTGACAGAGGGCGAGTATGGCTAACCTATAGTTTATCGATCAGATGGGTTGCCTGCATCCAAAATTCAACGTCTGAGTTTGCTTTCGTCTGTGGCCCCTATTATAAGCACACGTGCCGTCTGAATGTGCGTGAAACTTGATCGTCCCGTAACGGCATTGGCCACTGAACTAGTAACAGGGACGCTGAGAGAATCAGATTGTTTGCGGTATGGCTTATGTTGGTTCGAATCATCACAAATTGATCTTTGATGACCTCCTTTGCAGTAAGAGCTCTTCCTATCTTCGAGCAGTCTTTGATAGTACGGCCTGAGACAAATAAAACATCGATTTCTCAATCTTAGTACCTTGAAGCGGTCTGGAATATCCTTTGTCGTCTGCCAGCCTTGTTCGAACGGGCTTGTTTGGAGTTAATGTTGAGAGTTGCTGTTGCAGGAGATAATATGCCCGACAGATCAGATGTGATTGTGAATGGTGTATCCCTACGCACCTTTTGTGCAGTAAGTGCACCACCGACTTCTTTCCCTGAAAGTTCCATTCAACGTAGCACGCCTCCTTCGGATAGCTTCTCTCTCTCTTGACGTTGATTTTCCTCCTTCGGCAAATGTCTGCGAGAAAAGCGCGCAAAATGTGTGAGGATAAGCATAAGCATTTACATACTCATCCAAGGCTTACAGAGCTTGGATGTGTTTATTTCTATGAATGTCTTATTAAGAGTTTCAGGACATTCAACTGATTCTTCTAAATAGTCTAAGTGGGCCTGTACTATACGACTGCAGTCACCATATCTTGCCTGATGAATTCTTTTAGTGTCTTCGCAAGCAGAAGCGACCGTTGCTATCCCATGGAGCAGTTGTTTGGCCTCACCTACGAGGTATGGTCTCAAGAACACGTGTGTATTAATAGCTGGCACGGAAGCATTCTTATCGATACAGCTTTCAGACTGTTCCCAAAATCTGGGCCAGCTCTCAATATTTCCAGACAATGGTACGAGCCTAATAGACGGATACGACATTGACGTAGAGAGATTGAACCACAGGCGAGACTTGATCAGTTGCACACGATGTCACAGTAGGAGTAGATAATTTTTTTCTTTGTACCCCATTGGGCCTTGAAAGTTACTATTGACGTGTCATCTGAAAATTATTCAATCACGGATACTAGACACGTGATAAGCTTTCTCTGGCAAGATCTTTTTCTTTTCAAGCTTGTATCTCTTCAAGAGACATTGATGTTCCTAGCTTTTAAATAATACGCTACGCTTGCTGTCAAAATACTCCACTGTTTCAAGTAAGCAAAGAATGGCTGCGTGAAGCATCTCGCTGCTGTCCAGAGATGCTAATGCTTACGGTGTGCACCAACTGACGAGCAATTTTAAATTACATACGCATAACCGTATGATCTTTTTTTGTCTAGACAAGACACTTCCTAGTGTTTTCCTAATTGCAGTAACAGCTCCACGGGCCATGCTTAGTTTTTTCCTGCCGCAAAAACAGTGGGCAGTGTCAATAATATTCAGTACAGTGTGCATACTCTACTGCGTGTACTTGCGTCATACCTTTTTCATATTGTAGCAGCTGAATCATCCGTCAGTGGCAAGAAAGGGGAAGGTGTATCATTCAGTGATGGCCCACGAGCTCCCAATTCCCGGGGCTTCGCCGCCAGAAAATGCCACCGTCGAGTTGAGAGAGTAATGAAGTGCAAGCCGATCACATTAACAGAGTGTTTATTTAAGAAATGTAACAACAAGGGGGTCAACGATATTATACAAACATTGGTACAAAGCAAAGTGCTCAGGACAACAATATACAGCGACGCTGATGGTCCACACTGACCTCTCTCTCTCTCTCTCTCTCTCTCTCTCTCTCTCTCTCTCTCTCTGTTTTATGCGCAGATGGACGGCCCGTCTACCAGCAGCACGACTCTGCCAGTGACCTCCGTTACTCCCAAAGCTTCACTTCTTGATATCAGGCTGTCTCCCTGTGTCTGTCCTTCCTCCCCTACTCTGCCCAGATATTATACGAGGGTGAGTCAAATGAAAACCTAAAATTTGTAATAACAAATCGAAATTTCGCGCCGTTATCCTGTAAGTTGATAAGCGTGCTACAAACAGCGTGCAGAATGTCCTGTAGGGGGCAGCATAGTGCAGATGCACATATACCGTCGCAGTATCAGTGTCTTGCACCAGGGAAGAACAGCGTTCTGTTATTCGGTTTTTGCGTAGTGAAGGTGTGAAATCTACTGGAATTCATCGACGAATGAAGGTTCAGTACGGTGATGCATGTTTGTCACAGCAGCAAGTCTACGAATGGAGTTGGAAGTTCGCAAATGATGTGACTTCAGTAGAAGACGCCCCTCGTCCAGGTCAGGAACGACGAGTTGTGACTCCGCAGAACATTACAGCAGTTGAAGCCATAGTGAAGGATAACCGCCGAGTGACACTGAATGACATTGCAGCATGAAGAATGAAGAGCGGCGAGGGATTAGCCGAGCGGTCTAGGGCGCTGCAGTAATGGACTGTACGGCTGGTCCCGGCGGAGGTTCGAGTCCTCCCTCGGGCATGTGTGTGTGTGTGTTTGTCCTTAGCATAATTAAGGATAAGCAGTGTGTAAGATTAGGGACTGATGACCTTAGCAGTTAAGTCCCATAAGATTTCACACACATTCGAACATTTTTTGAAGATGAAGCGGTACGCAACGTGGTGCATGGGTAGTAGCGCGGAATACCAAAAGAGTTTTTTTTTTCTACAGGAATTTGCGCACTTTGTAAGCGCTGGAGGACTTGCATTGAGCTTGCGGGAGACTGTGTTAGAAGTGATACAGCTTTGTACCACTTCTGCCGTGCGGTTCTAGGCGCTCCAGTCTGGAACCGCGCGACTGCTACGGCCGCAGGTTCGAATCCTGCCTCGGGCATGGATGTGTGTGGTGACCTTAGTTAGGTTCAAGTAGTTCTAAGTTCTAGGGGACTGATGACCTTAGAAGTTAAGTCCCATAGTGCTCAGAGCCATTTGAACCATTTGAACTTAACACAGACCGGCATATCTGGGCAACGTTTTACTCGTAACCTTATCAGCTCAGTTACTGACTGTCCAGGAATTATTGACAAAAACCTGGTCGCTTTTACCGTCATGGGTCATCTCCCGTGTTCGTAAGTTTTTGTCTTTCTACGATGCGCAGCTAATACGTTAGCCATTTTTCCATGATATTGGCAGTATCATTGTTCTCATAGAGTAAATGTTTCACCGTCGGTAATAAAACAACGGCGAATTACTTGTGTAAGCCAACTTCAACTAAGCCGTGGGGATCCTATGACGCTCGTGACTCACAGTATTAAAGGCGTAACTTAGCCACTAAATGTGTTGGTCTGGTCTCGTTTGATCTTTATGGTGGTACGTAATCAACTCCGCCTTGAGATTACGATTTAGCATTTCAGTAAAGGAAGGTTGTGGATAGTAGGGTGTGGTTGTTGCATGGCTAATGGTGGGACTAAAACTAAATGTTTTAAATTAAATTAACATGGTGTGACATAATTTTGATATTCTTGCTTTAAATTTTCAAACAGATGTTTATGATTCATAACGGATGCATTGACAAAAGCCTGGTCGCTTTTACCGTCATGGGTCATCTCCCGTGTTCGTAAGTTTTTGTCTTTCTACGATGCGCAGCTAATACGTTAGCCAGAGCTAGGGCTCTGGCGCTGCTATCAACGGACAAAGCTCTTGTCACAACAATGGCTACCTCACCTCCAGTTGCCGCCGCTCTCCCTCCCTCTCTCTCTCTCACACACACGTGCGCAAAGGGACGGTTAGTCTCGCAACGTCTCTCTGTCGCACACCCCCGTTACTTCCAAAACTTCAATTCTTACTTGCCACACGTCTCTGTCTCATTCCGTGACTGAACTCCCCTTTCATACCTTCTAGCGATTATACACTGAAGCACCAAAGAAACTGATATACACTCCTGGAAATGGAAAAATAAACACATTGACACCGGTGTGTCAGACCCACCATACTTGCTCCGGACACTGCGAGAGGGCTGTACAAGCAATGATCACACGCACGGCACAGCGGACACACCAGGAACCGCAGTGTTGGCCGTCGAATGGCGCTAGCTGCGCAGCATTTGTGCACCGCCGCCGTCAGTGTCAGCCAGTTTGCCGTGGCATACGGAGCTCCATCGCAGTCTTTAACACTGGTAGCATGCCGCGACAGCGTGGACGTGAACCGTATGTGCAGTTGACGGACTTTGAGCGAGGGCGTATAGTGGGCATGCGGGAGGCCGGGTGGACGTACCGCCGAATTGCTCAACACGTGGGGCGTGAGGTCTCCACAGTACATCGATGTTGTCGCCAGTGGTCGGCGGAAGGTGCACGTGCCCGTCGACATGGGAGCGGACCGCAGCGACGCACGGATGCACGCCAAGACCGTAGGATCCTACGCAGTGCCGTAGGGGACCGCACCGCCACTTCCCAGCAAATTAGGGACACTGTTGCCCCTGGGGTATCGGCGAGGACCATTCGCAACCGTCTCCATGAAGCTGGGCTACGGTCCCGCACACCGTTAGGCCGTCTTCCGCTCACGCCCCAACATCGTGCAGCCCGCCTCCAGTGGTGTCGCGACAGGCGTGAATGGAGGGACGAATGGAGACGTGTCGTCTTCAGCGATGAGAGTCGCTTCTGCCTTGGTGCCAATGATGGTCGTATGCGTGTTTGGCGCCGTGCAGGTGAGCGCCACAATCAGGACTGCATACGACAGAGGCACACAGGGCCAACACCCGGCATCATGGTGTGGGGAGCGATCTCCTACACTGGCCGTACACCACTGGTGATCGTCGAGGGGACACTGAATAGTGCACGGTACATCCAAACCGTCATCGAACCCATCGTTCTACCATTCCTAGACCGGCAAGGGAACTTGCTGTTCCAACAGGACAATGCACGTCCGCATGTATCCCGTGCCACCCAACGTGCTCTAGAAGGTGTAAGTCAACTACCCTGGCCAGCAAGATCTCCGGATCTGTCCCCCATTGAGCATGTTTGGGACTGGATGAAGCGTCGTCTCACGCGGTCTGCACGTCCAGCACGAACGCTGGTCCAACTGAGGCGCCAGGTGGAAATGGCATGGCAAGCCTTTCCACAGGACTACATCCAGCATCTCTACGATCGTCTCCATGGGAGAATAGCAGCCTGCATTGCTGCGAAAGGTGGATATACACTGTACTAGTGCCGACATTGTGCATGCTCTGTTGCCTGTGTCTATGTGCCTGTGGTTCTGTCAGTGTGATCATGTGATGTATCTGACCCCAGGAATGTGTCAATAAAGATTCCCCTTCCTGGGACAATGAATTCACGGTGTTCTTATTTCAATTTCCAGGAGTGTAGGTATGCAAATTCAAATACAGATATATGTAAAAATGCAGAATACAGCGATGCCGTCGGCAAAACCAATATAAGACAACAAGTGTCTGCGCACTTGTTAGATCGGCTACTTCTGTTACAATGGCAGGTTATCAAGATGTGAGTGAGTTTGAACGTGGTGTTATAGCGATGGGACACAGCATCACAGCATTCCCTATGTAGCGATGATGTGGGGATTTTCCAGTACGATCATTTCATGTGTGTACCGTGAATATCAGGAATCCTGTATAACATCGAATCTCCGACATCGCTGCTGCAGAAAAAGATCCTGCAAGAATGGGACCGACGACGACAAAAGAGAATGTTTCACATGACAGAAGTACAATCCTTCCTCCAACTGCTGCAGATTTCAGTGCTGGGCCATCAACAAGTGTCAGAGCGCGAACCATTCAGCGCAACATTATCGATATTGGCTTTGAGAGCCGGAGGCCCACTCGTATTCCCACTATGACTGCAAGACACTAACCTTTACACCTCGCCTGGGCCCGTCAGCACCGACATCGGACTGTTGATGACTGGAAACATGTTGCGTCGTCGTACGAGTCTCATTTCAAATTGTATCGAGCCGATGGAGACAACCTTATGAATCCATGGACCCAGCATGTCAGCAGGAGACTGTTCAAGCTGTCTACCAAGCTGTCTAGCAGGTCATCAAAACGCTCTCGGTACAGTCGTTTGACTATTGAAAATGGTTCCAACAAATCACCACTAGAAAACACTGCTCTGTATCACAATAATTCAAGATGTAAAGTAATAGCACGATTCTACAAATATCAGGGAACACCTTATCACAGATCAGGCTGTCCTTAAGGCTTGTAGGCTCACATTTATTACAATAAATGACATATCTGAAATGTTACCACAGTCATTATTACCTCAGATAGGTAATGCACGTAGTAAGTTCGTCAGATTCATGATTTCTTCTTCAAAGTAACATACCGTATTTATTATTTAACACAAAATGACATTAAAAATTTAAGTTATTCACGAGCTGCTGGTTGAGAATATGTATAACCTTCAAATGACACGACGAAACGTCTCGTTCTGCATATAGATTCAAACCCAGGTCATGCACACTAAGCAAATATTAGTTGACTGACGGAAACTAACAGACGTTCCTGACTAGGCATACAGAAAGTGATGTATCTCGATTTTAGACTGTATCAGTAAGGAAATGTCAACTTCAAATTACATAACGTAAACATTTTTAACGGACGCGAATTCCTATCCAGTATCTATTGTCCCTGTTAACAAACTACGAGAGATGATAAATATTGCTTCTTCACAAGTAACTTATTTGAAATTCCGTGAGATAAAGCTTTGTGTTTGACAGGGATTCGAACCCAGATCGTAATCGAATTGTTATCGAAGCAGAATTAACTGTGACATATCGGATTTTCTCGGCAGTAGCAATATGTTTTAACTGAAATGCCGAGACGGCACATTAATTTTTTCCATCCCAGGACTCCAACCCGGCACCTGTTCCTGTAATATTCTACAAAAAAAGAACGTTAAATATGGATTTGTTACACCAGCAGCGACATGTGAGCATGTTTGAACTAGATATAATAAGACTAAGAGTTCAGTGCTGACTGGTAATCGAACCCCGCACATATCGTTGTTGACTACATATAAAGAGACGTCAGCTACCGAATTTTTCTCCACCAGCAGCTCGGAGTAACATCCTTGAACTTTCACTGATCTCGCAAATAGTTCTTTATTTCACTGGGAGTCAAAACGTCAAATATCGTTACTGTCGACAACGAATGAAAATACATTTAAAAAAAATTATTATCCACCAGCAGAAGGGTGTTCCCATGCTAGAGCTTGACAATACATAATGAAAACTTTAGTGCCGGGCCACGATTCGATCCCATTCACGCGCAATATGTGGATATATTGAGGAATCTGGAGTTTTAACAAACAACAAAATGTAGACAAGCTGTAGGGTCGCGAAGGAATATCATGTTAAATGGGAATTTCAGACCACAATGCCATTATATCTTCTTCACTTGCCATAGCCAGAAGAGAATAGAATCTGTCTCTCACTATCAAAAATCATCGGCAGAAGTTGGAACCGAACCCAGACCATGAGTATAAGAATCTATTAGCAATCCAACAGACCACTAAATCCTCTGCTCTATGGCATATTTTTCTATTGTAACGCCGTTGCGCCACACTGGATGAGAATTCTGACACACAGGTTCCCTGTGGTGGTTTGCAGCATATTCAGTACATTCGGCCACATGCATTATCACACAACACTCTGGAATGCGGAAGTTCTGGAGGAATTGTGTTGACTTCTGGAGCTGCAGTAGCTGCGGTTCAGCTAGTAGTGTTAGGGTCAGTGAAGTGCACCACAGACAAAATGTCGCAAGTTCAAATACATTCACTGCTACATATTTTAAAACGCAGCTCAGCTGTCTGCTGAAGTTATCAATCTAATGGAACTTTGAACAGAATTCCCTTCACTTCTCAACCCAAAATAGTTGCATGTGGAAGAAGGGACAACTACAACGACATTATGTTCTTTTCAGGTTTAATAGACCGCCAGGTAGCAGGTGTATCTCGAAACTTTTGTATTATGTATAGAGAGTGCGCATTGTGCCAAAATACGTCACAAAAGTATTTTTTACATTAGCTGTCGTGTGGTAATGGCATTTTATTTTTCTTCAAACCTTGTTTGACAGCTTTAACTCAGAACAAGTTTTCTACATGTAATCAATAAACTGCATGTGCACTGTCGGACTGTTATAGATAACATCAGCGAATTCGCATATATCGTTGATGATTAATTTCTCTCTCATGTCTACTATTGTTTGAACAATACTGAAAGAAACCCTAAGAAAATTGTGCACTGTATTATAAGAAATGAAATAAAAATACCCAAGGTAAGCTTACAGTGAAAGTCTGTTTTAATAAAGCTGAGTATGTGTACACAAACGTGTCTCTATTGGACCGAATTAGTAAATTACTACTCACTTAGATTTCGATTGGCTATGTGTTTAACTGGTATGTTGTGTCATACTCAAGAGGTATGCAAATGTAGCATTTCATAAATAAAGTTATGTATTCATAGAAACCCAAAATTTGCTTGTCAGCAACGGAAAGAGGCATTACCTGTTGTGCAGCATTGTAAGTTTTTCACCATTGCACTATGAGCCGAAAGTATTTTCTTGCGTTTTCCTTATCGATGTTTGATCTGACTGCTTGTAGCTCTTTCACAGAAGGGATAAAAGCATTTCAGTCAAAAAAACTGGAATCACGAACCAGACGCTTTTTTTTCTTTTTTTTTTTTTTTACAGGACAGCTTGTTACCACAGAGCTAGCGCAGAGGTATGTGTCTTAGATTCCTTATACTACGTCAACTGTGAGTAGAACTCGTAAACCGCTATTTAAAGGACAAGATTAGTTGCGATTTCCACGTGCTACGACTTCCCTGGGCTGAAAACCGTAAATCGATAATCTTTTGTTACACCTCAAGGATTGATAACTCAGATTATTCAACAGAAATGACAGGAAATATCAAGGGAACTTTGAGGTTTCATTCCGTGCACATCAGGAAGTAACTTGTAGATCACAGAGTTTCCAAACATACCTTGCCTTGTTGCCAAACCTCACTTACAGTACTAGCAGGACGTAAACGAACCGATGTGTTCTACAGAAGGCTGGGAAGTGACCATAGCTGGCATCTCAAAGATACGGCTGCCATGGCCTGGAATACGTAATGCGTCTGATTCGCATTTCTGTAACTAGGTTTAGGGACTGGAGCGTAGTTACTTGTAACACTCAGTACTGACTGTAAACTAAGCATCATAAATCAGTAACTCACATAGTTTTTTTATATTTCTTTCCTAAGTGTACTCATAACTGAGATACTCTTTCATGGACGTTTTCGTGCCTGGTCAATAGTCGAGCACAACAAACAAATAAAAATAAAAAACAGTGTTTTTGTGTGTGTTTGTGTGTATGTGTGTGTGTGTGTGTGTGTGTGTGTGAGGATAGAGAGAGGGAGAGATTTAAAAAAGAATGAGAGAGTAAATAATTGTTGTAAAATACACTCCTGGAAATGGAAAAAAGAACACATTGACACCGGTGTGTCAGACCCACCATACTTGCTCCGGACACTGCGAGAGGGCTGTACAAGCAATGATCACACCCACGGCACAGCGGACACACCAGGAACCGCGGTGTTGGCCGTCGAATGGCGCTAGCTGCGCAGCATTTGTGCACCGCCGCCGTCAGTGTCAGCCAGTTTGCCGTGGCATACGGAGCTCCATCGCAGTCTTTAACACTGGTAGCATGCCGCGACAGCGTGGACGTGAACCGTATGTGCAGTTGACGGACTTTGAGCGAGGGCGTATAGTGGGCATGCGGGAGGCCGGGTGGACGTACCGCCGAATTGCTCAACACGTGGGACGTGAGGTCTCCACAGTACATCGATGTTGTCGCCAGTGGTCGGCGGAAGGTGCACGTGCCCGTCGACATGGGAGCGGACCGCAGCGACGCACGGATGCACGCCAAGACCGTAGGATCCTACGCAGTGCCGTAGGGGACCGCACCGCCACTTCCCAGCAAATTAGGGACACTGTTGCTCCTGGGGTATCGGCGAGGACCATTCGCAACCGTCTCCATGAAGCTGGGCTACGGTCCCGCACACCGTTAGGCCGTCTTCCGCTCACGCCCCAACATCGTGCAGCCCGCCTCCAGTGGTGTCGCGACAGGCGTGAATGGAAGGACGAATGGAGACGTGTCGTCTTCAGCGATGAGAGTCGCTTCTGCCTTGGTGCCAATGATGGTCGTATGCGTGTTTGGCGCCGTGCAGGTGAGCGCCACAATCAGGACTGCATACGACAGAGGCACACAGGGCCAACACCCGGCATCATGGTGTGGGGAGTGATCTCCTACACTGGCCGTACACCACTGGTGATCGTCGAGGGGACACTGAATAGTGCACGGTACATCCAAACCGTCATCGAACCCATCGTTCTACCATTCCTAGACCGGCAAGGGAACTTGCTGTTCCAACAGGACAATGCACGTCCGCATGTATCCCGTGCCACCCAACGTGCTCTAGAAGGTGTAAGTCAACTACCCTGGCCAGCAAGATCTCCGGATCTGTCCCCCATTGAGCATGTTTGGGACTGGATGAAGCGTCGTCTCACGCGGTCTGCACGTCCAGCACGAACGCTGGTCCAACTGAGGCGCCAGGTGGAAATGGCATGGCAAGCCGTTCCACAGGACTACATCCAGCATCTCTACGATTGTCTCCATGGGAGAATAGCAGCCTGCATTGCTGCGAAAGGTGGATATACACTGTACTAGTGCCGACATTGTGCATGCTCTGTTGCCTGTGTCTATGTGCCTGTGGTTCTGTCAGTGTGATCATGTGATGTATCTGACCCCAGGAATGTGTCAATAAAGTTTCCCCTTCCTGGGACAATGAATTCACGGTGTTCTTATTTCAATTTCCAGGAGTGTAATTGCATCACGTTATGTAAAGAAATCTTTCATTAAAATGACACATTCCACATCATTATGACATGTCATATTCATGATCTATGGAACTAATACGTATCAAATCAAATCTAATCTAATCTAAGCTAATCTAATCATATTGCTGACTAGCCACGAAGAGTTATGAATTACCGAAATTTTCGCGAATATCACTAAACAAATCTAAACCTGAAAATAAAAGACCACAGTTTTTGTAATAAACCGGTACTCCTATCGAGATCCTTTCGTCTCTGTTAACATACCACAGAAGATGTCTGATATACCTGCATTCAGAAATAACAAAGTGTGCATGCATTTAAGGATGAAGCCCATGGCGTGAAGTTCTGTTACGGAAATATGAATCCCACACATAATGGGATTGTTAAGAAAGTAAAATCAAATGTTATGTATCGCTTTTCCTTACCAGCTGCTGGGTGATGAATGTCAAACAAGGATGCAAACTATTGTGCCTGAGCGACAATCTAACCGCACACCTACCGTCCTTTTTCATCCACGAATATAGCTTAAGTATAAATTGGTTACTCACCAACAGTAACATGTGTGCGTGTCTGACCAAAAATAACGACACCTATTGCGAATGTTGGCAACACATGGACTGACATTAAAAACGCATATTAATTTTCAGCAGCAGGCCGGTGCGCACGTGATAGGGCTTCAAATGAAATTATGAATATTTTTGTACTGGATCAGTATTCGGACCCACATACTTACCTTCGGAAGAGACCTAGAGAAGATTGCAGTCTTGGGAAAAGGAACGAAATGACTGAACTATACTGTTCTGAGAGATTCAGATCCTCGAAAGAGGCGATACGAATTCAAATCACAGTCCAGCACCAAATTTTTCAGCGTCTGTAGTTCAATCAAGTGCAAGTAAAATAAGTGCCCTGTTCCTTTAAATGGCTATCGGTTCAACAAATAAAATAAAAATTTCTAATGTAAGTAAGTTTACTGGCGACAGTATTCCTGTTTACCATGACTTCCCCCTATGTCATTTCCCAACGTAAACCAGCTGTGCCCAGTTGTTAATGAAGGAACGTGGTGTTTAATGCAGATTCTGAATTATAACGACTTTCTGTTGAGGTTACCAGAGGTAATGTAAATGTGTTTGTGCCTCTCAAAGTAAATGCCTGAACCCACGCATGGCACCTGTGATAGTTCCTTCCACCAGACCATTGTGGCTACATTTCTCAGCCCCAAGAGTGTGCTGTAGTGGGTCATATGCTTAGCTTACAAAATTAGTCACGTCGGAAAAAATGCGAGTCTATTAAATGGTTAAGTAGAAGCAAGCTTCTGACGCCGAGATTATGCTATTTTCATGTCGACACGATGTAAAGACTCTTCTAGGCATCATAGCCTAAATGTGAAGCCATTTTGATATTTTCACTAACTAAGCAAATTTCTTAGCTCGAGAAAATCCTGTGTGAAATGTGAAGTTACCTGGTAATTCGATTATTACCGTCATTATTAGTAGCATTTTCTTCATACCGATGCTGGAACACATGTGCTTGAACACCATTTAATGCTTTTTGGTTATTATAGAGGTATTTGATCAAGAACGGGTTCTTTCTTTTCATGTTAGTATCTTTTGTGGTTAGTTAACAGAGACGAAAGGATATCGATAGGAGTCCCGGTTTATTACAAAAACTGTGCTCTTTTATTTTCAGGTTCAGATTTGTTTACTGAACTTTGGCGAAAATTTCGGTAATTCATAACTCTTCGTGGCTAGTCAGTAATATGACTAGATTAGCTTAGATTAGATTAGATTTGATTCGATAAATATTAGTTCCATAGATCATGAATACGACATGTCATAATGTTGTGGAATGTGTCATTTTAATGAAGGATTTCTTTACATAACTTGATGCAATTATTTTACAACAATTATTTACTCTCTCATTCTTTTTTAAATCTCTCCCTCTCTCTCTCTCTCTCTCTCCCTCTCTCTCTCTCTCTCTCTTCCTCTATCCTCTCTCTCTCTCTCTCTCTCTCTCACACACACACACACACACACACACACACACACACACACACACTCACACACACACAAACATTGTTATTTATTTTCATTTGTTTGTTGTGCTCGACTATCGGCCAGGCAGGAAAACGTCCATGAATGAGTGTCTTAGTTTTAAGTACACTTAGGAAAGAAATATAAAAACAACTATGCGAGATACTGATTTATAATTCTTAGTTTACAGTCGGTTCTGACTGTTATAAGTAACTACACTCCAGTCCCTAAACCTAGTTATACAAATGCGAATCACACGCATTACGTATTCCAGGCCATGTCAGCTGTGTCTTTCAGATGCCAGGTATGGTCACTTCCAGCCCTCTGTAGAACACATCGGTTCATTTTCTTCTGCTAGTACTGTAAGTGAGATTTGGCAACAAGGCAAGATATGTGAACTACGAGTTACTTCCTGATGTGCACGGAATGAAACCTCAAAGTTCACTTGATTTTTCCTTTCATTTCCGTTGAATAATCTGAGTTATTATCGCTTGAGGTGTAACAAAAGATTATCGATTTACGGTTTTCAGCTCAGGGAAGTCGTAGCACGTGGAAATCGCAACTAATCTTGTCCTTTAAATAGCGGTTTACGAGTTCTACTCACAATTGACGTAGTATAAGGAATCTAAGACACATACCTCTGCGCTAGCTCTGTGGTAACAAGCTGTCCTGTAAAAAAAAAAAAAAAAAGAAAAAAAAGCGTCTGGTTCGTGATTCCAGTTTTTTTGACTGAAATGCTTTTATCCCTTCTGTGAAAGAGCTACAAGCAGTCAGATCAAACATCGATAAGGAAAACGCAAGAAAATACTTTCGGCTCATAGTGCAATGGTGAAAAACTTACAATGCTGCACAACAGGTAATGCCTTTTTCCGTTGCTGACAAGCAAATTTTGGGTTTCTATGAATACATAACTTTATTTATGAAATGCTACATTTGCATACCTCTTGAGTATGCAAATGTAGCATACTCAAGAGGCTTGAAATGAAATTATGAATATTTTTGTACTGGATCAGTATTCGGACCCACAGTTAAACCAGTTAAACACATAGCCGAACGAAATCTAAGTGAGTAGTAATTTACTAATTCGGTCCAATAGAGACACGTTTGTGTACACATACTCAGCTTTATTAAAACAGACTTTCACCGTAAGCTTACCATGGGTATTTTTATTTCATTTCTTATAATAGAGTGCACAATTTTCTTAGGGTTTCTTTCAGTGTTGTTCAAACAATAGTAGACATGAGAGAGAAATTAATCATCAACAATATATGCGAATTCGCTGATGTTATCTATAACAGTCCGACAGTGCACATGCAGTTTATTGATTACATGTAGAAAACTTGTTCTGAGTTAAAGCTGTCAAACAAGATTTGAAGAAAAATAAAATGCCATTACCACACGACAGCTAATGTAGAAAATACTTTTGTGACGTATTTTGGCACAATGCGCACTCTCTATACATAATACAAAAGTTTCGAGATACACCTGCTACCTGGCGGTCTATTAAACCTGAAAAGAACATAATGTCGCTGTAGTTGTCCCTTCTTCCACATGCAACTATTTTGGGTTGAGAAGTGAAGGGAATTCTGTTCAAAGTTCCATTAGATTGATAACTTCAGCAGACAGCTGAATTGCGTTTTAAAATATGTAGCAGTGAATGTATTTGAACTTGCGACATTTTGTCTACGGTGCACTATACTGACCGTAACACTACTAGCTGAACCACAGCTACTGCAGCTCCAGAAGTCAACAACAATTCCTCCAGAACTTCCGCATTCCACAGTGTTGTGAGATAATGCATATGGCCGGATGTAGACTTCTGAGAGACAGACAGTTACAGCTTTTCTTTTGCACTGCACGACGTTTTCAACAAACAGATAGTGCAATAGAGTAGCTCAAGTGGAAAGGAACACCTCCTATTTTATTTTCTGCAGCCCACACTGTTGGCAGTTCTGTGTAGGTGGCAGTTACGTGATTTTATTTTGGTGTTTTACAAAATAGAGTCGAATGTATGAAATGGATATCCGAGGCAGCTAGTTCGCGGCGATTTGGTCAACCAAGTAAATGAATGTACTGAACATGCTGCAAACCACTACAGGGAGCCTGTGTGTCAGAATTCTCATCCAGTGTGGCGCAAAGGCGTTACAAAAGAAAAATGTGCCTCAGAGAAGAGGATTTTGTGGCCTGTTGGATTGCTGATAGATTTTTATACTCATGGTCTGGGTTCTATTCCAACCTCTGCCAATGATATTTGATAGGGAGAGACAGAGTCTATTCTCTTCTGGCTACGACAAGTGATGAATGTATAATGACATTGTGGTCTGAAATTCAAATTAAACATGATATTCCTTCTTTACCATTTAGACATTAGTTTGAACCACATTAAAGTCAGGAATGGCGACATGTAGAAACTCTATCACCAGCAACGTTTCTTATACTACACATTTATTTCTAGTGACGAAACAAACGACGTGCAATGTCACAAGACAGATATTCCATCTTTTATTTGAGCTTCTGTAAGTCTATAAATTTGGTTCTGAACTGGGAATTAAATTCAGACTGCCCTTAACGCGGAATTTAAGCCCTTCGCGACAATACAGTTCGACTACAATTTGTTGTTTGTTCACAACTGCAGATTCCTCAACATCTCCCCGTATTGCGCGTGAATGGGTTCGAATCGTGGCCCGGCACTAAAGTTTTCATTATGTATTATCAAGCTCTATCATGAGAACACCCATCTGCTGGTGGATAATAATTTAGTTTTTTAATGTATTTTCATTCGTTGTCGACACCGACGATATCTGACGTTTTTGACTCCCAGTGAGATACAGAACTGTTTGCAAGATCAGTGAAAGTTCAAGGATGTTATTCCGAGCTGCTGGTGGAGAAAAATTCGGTAGCTGACGTCTCTTTGTATGTAGTCAACAACGATATGTGTGGGGTTCGATTACCAGTCAGCACTGAACTCATCGTCATATTATATCTAGTTCAAACATGCCCACATGTCGCTGCTGGGGTAACAAACCCATATTTAACGTTCGTTTTCTCTAGAATATAACAGCGCCAGGTGCCGGGTTGGAGTCCTGGGAAGGAAAACATTAATGTTCCGTCTCGGCATTTCAGTTAAAACATATTGCTACTGCCGAGAAAATCCGATATGTCACAGTTGATTCTGCTTCGATAACAATCAGATTAGGTTCTGTTTTCGAATTAGTGTCCAACACAAAGCTCTACCTCACGGAATTTCAAATAAGGTACTTGTGAAGAAGCAATATTTATCATCTCTCGTAGTTTGTTAACAGGGACAATAAATACTGGGTAGGAATTCCCGTCCGTTAAAAATGTTTACGTTTTTTAATTTACAGTTTATATTTCCTTACTGATACTGTCTAAAATCGAGATACATCACTTACTGTATGCCTAGTCAGGAACGACTGTTAGTTTCCGTCAGTCACGAAATCTTTGCTTAGTGTACATGATCTGGGTTTGGATCCATATGCAGAACAAGACGGTTCGTCGTGTCATTTGAAGTTCATACATAATCTCAACTAGCAGCTAGTGAATAACTTAAATTTTTTATGTCATTTTGTGATAAATAATAAGTACGGTATGTTAATTTGAAGAAGAAATCATGAATACGACGAACTTACCACGGCCGGCCGTGTTGGTCGAGCGGTTCTAGGCGCAGCGCGACCGCTACGGTCCCAGGTTCGAATCCTGCCTCGGGCATGGATGTGTGTGATGTCCTTAGGTTAGATAGGTTTAAGTAGTTCTAAGTTCTAGGGGACTGATGACCTCAGCAGTTGTCCCATAGTGCTCAGAGTCATTTTTTGAACTTACTACGTGCATTACCTATCTGACGTAATAATGACAGTGGTAACAGTTCAGGTATATATGCCGACGTCGCAAGCTGAAGATGAACAGATAGAGAAAGTGTATGAGGATATTGAAAGAGTATTGCAGTATGTAAAGGGGGACGAAAATCTAATAGTCATGGTCGACTGGAATGCAGTTGTAGGGGAAGGAGTAGAAGAAAAGGTTACAGGAGGATATGGGCTTGGGACAAGGAATGAAAGAGGAGAAAGACTAATTGAGTTCTGTAACAAGTTTCAGCTAGTAATAGCGAATACCCTGTTCAAGAATCACAAGAGTAGGAGGTATACTTGGAAAAGGCCGGGAGATACGGGAAGATTTCAATTAGATTACATCATGGTCAGACAGAGATTCCGAAATCAGATTCTGGATTGTAAGGCGTACCCAGGAGCAGATATAGACTCAGATCACAATATAGTAGTGATGAAGAGTAGGCTGAAGTTCACGACATTAGTCAGGAAGAATCAATACGCAAAGAAGTGGGATACGGAAGTACTAAGGAATGACGAGATACGTTTGAAGTTCTCTAACTCTATAGATACAGCAATAAGGAATAGCGCAGTAGGCAGTACAGTTGAAGAGGAATGGACAGTGGTAACAGTTCAGGTATACATGCCGACGTCGCAATCTGAATCTCTAAAA
This sequence comes from Schistocerca serialis cubense, assembly GCF_023864345.2. NCBI lineage: Eukaryota > Metazoa > Arthropoda > Insecta > Orthoptera > Acrididae > Schistocerca > Schistocerca serialis. Next base: position 991,032,811 of record NC_064638.1, read on the forward strand.
AGGGCCATCACAAAAGTTGGGAAGGAAAACATAGGTACAAAGAAGGTAGCTGCGAAGAAACCATGGGTTAACAGAAGAAATACTTCAGTTGATTGATGAAAGGAGGAAGTATAAACATGTTTCGGGAAAATCAGGAATACAGAAATACAAGTCGCTGAGGAATGAAATAATAGGAAGTGCAGGGAAGCCAAGACGAAATGGCTGCAGGAAAAATGTGAAGACATCGAAAAAGATATGATTGTCGGAAGGACAGACTCAGCATACAGGAAAGTCAAAACAACCTTTGGTGACATTAAAAGCAACGGTGGTAACATTAAGAGTGCAACGGGAATTCCACTGTTAAATGCAGAGGAGAGAGCAGATAGGTGGAAAGAATACATTGAAAGCCTCTATGAGGGTGAAGATTAGTCTGATGTGATAGAAGAAGAAACAGGAGTCGATTTAGAAGAGATAGGGGATCCAGTATTAGAATCGGAATTTAAAAGAGCTTTGGAGGACTTACGGTCAAATAAGGCAGAGGGGATAGATAACATTCCATCAGAATTTCTAAAATCATTGGGGGAAGTGGCAACAAAACGACTATTCACGTTGGTGTGTAGAATATATGAGTCTGGCGATATACCATCTGACTTTCGGAAAAGCATCATCCACACAATTCCGAAGACGGCAAGAGCTGACAAGTGCGAGAATTATCGCACAATCAGCTTAACAGCTCATGCATCGAAGCTGCTTACAAGAATAATATACAGAAGAATGGAAAAGAAAATTGAGAATGCGCTAGGTGACGATCAGTTTGGCTTTAGGAAAAGTAAAGGGACGAGAGAGGCAATTCTGACGTTACGGCTAATAATGGAAGCAAGACTAAAGAAAAATCAAAACACTTTCATAGGATTTGTCGACCTGGAAAAAGCGTTCGACAATATAAAATGGTGCAAGCTGTTCGAGATTCTGAAAAAAGCAGGGGTAAGCTATAGGGAGAGACGGATCATATACAATATGTACAACAACCAATAGGAAATAATAAGAGTGGACGATCAAGAACGAAGTGCTCGTATTAAGAAGGGTGTAAGACAAGGCTGTAGCCTTTCGCCCCTACTCTTCAATCTGTACATCGAGGAAGCAGTGATGGAAATAAAAGAAAGGTTCAGGAGTGGAATTAAAATACAAGGTGAAAGGATATCAATGATACGATTCGCTGATGACATTGCTATCCTGAGTGAAAGTGAAGAAGAATTAAATGATCTGCTGAACGGAATGAACAGTCTAATGAGTACACAGTATGGTTTGAGAGTAAATCGGAGAAAGACGAAGGTAATGAGGAGTAGTAGAAATGAGAACAGCGAGAAACTTAACATCAGGATTGATGGTCACGAAGTCAATGAAGTTAAGGAATTCTGCTACCTAGGCAGTAAAATAACCAATGACGGACGGAGCAAGGAGGACATCAAAAGCAGACTCGCTATGGCAAAAGAGGCATTTCTGGCCAAGAGAAGTCTACTAATATCAAATACCGGCCTTAATTTGAGGAAGAAATTTCTGAGGATGTACGTCTGGAGTACAGCATTGTATGGTAGTGAAACATGGACGGTGGGAAAACCGGAACAGAAGAGAATCGAAGCATTTGAGATGTGGTGCTATAGACGAATGTTGAAAATTAGGTGGACTGATAAGGTAAGGAATGAGGAGGTTCTACGCAGAATCGGAGAAGAAAGGAATATGTGGAAAACACTGATAAGGAGAAGGGACAGGATGATAGGACATCTGCTAAGACATGAAGGAATGACTTCCATGGTACTAGAGGGAGCTATAGAGGGCAAGAACTGTAGAGGAAGACAGAGATTGGAATACGTTAAGCAAATAATTGAGGACGTAGGTTGCAAGTGCTACTCTGATATGAAGAGGTTAGCACAGGAAAGGAATTCGTGGCGGGCCGCATCAAACCAGTCAGTAGACTGATGACCAAAAAAAAAAAAATTCTGGTATGTCATTTATTGTAATAAATCTTGAATTATTGCGATACAGAGCAGCGTTTTGTGGTGGTGATTTGTTGGAAGCATTTTCAATAGTCAAACGACTGTACCGAGGAGCGATTAGAGGACCTGCTAGACAGCTACGTTATGACTGTTGCATGCGTATCAGGCGAAATCCGATTCTGGTCGTTCGGATACTTTTGAGCACGACTGTACATCCATTCATGTCCATTGTGCATTCTGACGGTTATAGGCAATTCCAGCTGTACAATGTGACACCCAAACGTCCATAATTGCTAAAGAGTGGTTCCAGGAACACTCTTCTGAGTTTAAATGTTTCCACCGGCTACCGAAATCTCCAGACATGAACATTATTGAGCATATATAGAATGCCTTGGAACGTGCTCTTCAGAAGAGATCTCCACCCTTCGGACTCTCACGAATTTATGGACAGCCCTGCAGGATTCATGGTGTCAGTTTCCTTCAGCACTACTTCAGACTTTAGCCGAGTCCATGGCCTTTCGTCTTGCGGCACTTCTGCGTGCTTGCGGGGACTTTACACGATGTTAGGCAGGTGTACCAGTTTCTTTCACTCTTCAGTGCAAATTCGCACTGCTTAGTTCATGTCCTTAACAGCAGGAAAATGACGGATCGATCATAACTTAGCGTAATTGAAAATGGGTTACGGTTCATTCATTTGTGAAGTAATCAGACGTTTGAAGCCGCTAGAGTTCGACTCTATAAGTTTAAAGAACTATGGAGCGCGGTAAGGCCTGGAGCCAAGGGCACATGTGGCCCTTCCCACGGAGAGTCATGCTGTCATCTGTTTCAGTGGGTGTTACGGTACCAGAGTGCTGTGGAGTGGGCGACGGTGATTCTGATGAGAATATCGGTTGGAGCTAACAACGAGATGTTGAAAGAGAGTTTGATAATAAATATTAAACAAAATAACCAACGGACATCACTACTAATAAAAGGATAAAAGTTCTAAAAATTCCTATGTTAATTCTGTTTTTAATTAAATTAAAAGTAAAAGATTTATAAAGCAGCTGCCAGCGTGTTCTCGAGCCAGAAGTAGCCGGAGGACTGTCTAAATTCTGGTGATACAATTAAGTACACTTTGAAGTCAGTCAAGGCCAGGGCTTCGTTTGTGACACATTACGTGTCGCTTGTGATGAAGTTGTTATTAAAATTTGTTTTAGTGTGCTGTTACGTTAATCGGTACTTGAGGCAAAGTATGAGGACTCTGATATTATGCAGCATCACGAGTGAATTTCGTGTAATAAATGTAGCTGAATTGGTGGTAGAAGAAGTCAAGAGAGAGTTTTACCGGTTGTGCAGATTAAAGGGAGAGTACGCTTCATTGCCTGGAATGACCCACTAGTCATACCGTCATCCAGATGCAAATTAAGTTATTCTTAGCCAATAACAAGACGTTACAAATTAAGTAGTACGTATGTTGCCAAGATCAGACGAGTACTAGCACAGGGCTTAGTAAACGTAAGTGCTTTATCCAGACAGCATCTCCCATGGGATGTATGCTGCAGACAAATTCCATGGTCGCGTCATAACTGCAGTTGAAATGGAAGGACGGTTGTGTGACCACCCACGGTGATTGCTCGTAACCCTTCTCTGTCTGGGAATGACACCGTACTTCGGAATTCATATTTTTTGTATCTCACTCAGCAGTTGATTATTAATACATGCTGTAGGTACTGATGTATAATGAAGAAGCACTGTAGCAATGGCTTGATGACGCGGTCGCACCCACGTGTGGTGCACAATTGAGAAGTCCGTCGTAGCAGTGTGAGTCGGATGCAGCTGTCAATGGCGGAGTCCGAAATGAGTCTGTGCGCAGAGAGTCCGCTGTTCGCCGAAGGGTTGCAATAATTCCTAGCTGATGGAAAGCATCGAACAACATCACACGTCAACACGATTGACATTCTCCGTCGTGTGCAACTCTCCTTTATGGACAATAATTCATGAGGGGCGTGTTCGGTGAGACCAGCCGTGAGCGGCACAACTGACGCTGACGTCGAGAGCGTAGCAATGCAACTTGTATCAAGGCGTATACTATGACAGCTTCTCTGTGTACTTCTCAGAAGTCAGAAATATAGAAACTTTAACTTGTAAATTTGCATCTAACTGGCCCGTTGTTCAGGTTCACAGGTCGGAGATAGGAAAGGACATGTCACAACCAATACTTAATGTATTACAGAATGCCACGCATAAGAACGAGATTCTTCCACGGCTCATATCTGGGATTCTATTGGTGATAGGAAGGCAGAGTCAAGTGTTTTGGACAGCTCTTGGGCCAGGGACCATTTGTATATCCAACAGAAGGATCTTGTTAGTGTCACTATCCTACACTACAGGGTCAAATATGAATATTACACACTTCCTCCTGCTTAGATAAATCGAGCAAATCAATTGGCTCTTTTTGCCTTTGATATGGTTTACGGTTGGTTTAATGGGTTTAGGAAAGGACTATTAGTTCGTGGGTGGCCCAGTAGAAAACCTTCAACAAAGGGTTTTTTACCATTTTTTCGCACCAAAACCGAGCTGCGGGATCCAAAACAGCTATGCGCAACAGACAGATGAAATTTTTACAAAAGTATTTCTAAGGTCTCGATGTCAACAACGTTTCAAATTCTACTTCTATCTGTGTGCGCTTCCCAGATACGGAGGTTTGAAGTTACCTTACATATACACGTAAAATATGGCCGTAAAAAGCTGTTATAGGTGAAAACGTAGTTTATAAAGTGATGCAGCTCGGAGAAATGTGCTGTAATGTTTCTCCGTTATCAAAAGAAGGGTTCTGGAAACCTCATGTTCCAGTACTGCAGCACATGCACGATATTTGTGCATGTGAAGTCCGATATGAGGTGTAAAATTAGTATTTCATTATTTCAATTTCACATCATCAAACTGTCAAATCTTTCCTGTACCATAAAGTTCTTTGCATAAGAGTGATATGCCCTGTTGAGGCAGGGGAATACTTAACTTAAAAGATAATGACTGTAAAGTGGGGTACCAGCTGCCTCATTTTTACCTTCCTCGGCACGTCTGAAAATTTTACCGAAAATCTTGACATGCTAATAGGTTTGACGTTTTTTATGCTTCGAGGGAAAGAGGCAGTTATAGTGTAAAAGTGTTAGAAATGCAATCTATGTTGACGATTTATTGATAATAACTTCTTCATGGGAGAAGCACTGTGGACTATTGAATTAGGTTTTATAAGCAGTAAGAGATGGTGGACTGACATTGTGAAAGTTTTTATACAAAAATTATTATTGTTACTGTTAGTTTCTATTTACTGACTTTTGCATTGGCAGTTGCCTTGTGTGGATAGTCCTTAAGGTCGTACTGCAAACAATGACTTGAAACAGAAGTTAATCTAACTGCATGATTTCTACGAAAGTCTACCAAGTCGACTAGAAAAGAAAACCAGATTCTACCTAAGTTCCGTTCAAAAATCGTAACACTCTGCTACATACTTCTTTATTTCACTGACATGAAATTTCCCGAAAACCTCACTGATATCTGGTCGAATGAAACGAGGGCCCTTGAAATCTGATTTGTATTTTTTTTTTTTTCTTTTTGCTTATCTGTGGCAATGAATAACGCTTGGGCAGCTGCTCTCTGGAAACTGCTGCTGCTGCTGCTCCTGTGGAAAGCTACTAAAAGGGTGCGTCTCTCTTGAATCGATAAAAATCATAAACCTCTGATGTCCACATTTTTCCAAAATGAGATAATGGCGAATTGTGTGTCTTCGAAGGTAGTAACATTGTTTAAGATATAAATACTTTATTTCCACCTAATGGTTTCCATGTCATGAGATGATAAATTTTAATGTGTTGTTCAGAAACATCTCAAGTCCAGTAACATGATGCGTTTCTACACTTAATGAGTGGAAATATTATTTTCTATAATTTCTCGTTGGTTTCCTTGCTACTTCAGTCTGTTTTCAATGTTCAACTATAAGATGTGCACTGTTAAAGCATTTCTAATATGAGTGATGTAAAACCACCAAGAAAGAGAAGAAAGACGTACACAGCAAACCTAAATGTGGTATTATAAAGGAAGCGAGACTGAAAAACAGAAAATGCACAAACTGCAAGCGGAAATACGTTTTGTCCAAAGCTCATGTTTTACAATGCAGGTAACAATCAAAATGATGTGGCGAGCATTTCTTCAAATACATCGAGAGTTAATGCCCCAGAGAGAAATAATCATCTGATTCTGTAATTTACTGGTTTTACATACAGACATGCCACGATATGTTTAACCTGAAATTTGGATATCCCCCAGATTGACACCTGTTGCGCTTGTGAAGTGTTGAACGTCAAAATTAGAAGACCTCATCTCAACATGAATGCCAAAAGAGTTGCTGCGGTGTGAATGATGCTACATAAGCGTCAGGCTAAGATGTTTTATTCCAAAGTTGAAGAAGAAGAACTAGCAAAAACTAATGACGATATAACTGGGTTAACGTTTCGTCTCATACAGAATGTAATGCTTCCTGCTACTCCAGTGCAAGAAACCTGCTATCTACGCCAACTGACATTGAATGTTTTTAAAATCCATTGATTCAAAACCAGCACTGTCAGATTCTACCTATACCACGTAGATACTGCGAAGAAAGGACTTAATGAGGTTTGCTCGTTTCTTCTTCTTTATTATAAAGGGAAAATCAGCCACAAAGTAAAACATCTGTAGATCTTCTCAGTCGAATGAGGCAAACAGAATAAAAACCACACTCTCTTTTGCGTCTTACTTATTTCGGTGAATGTAGGGAGTTCTGAAATGGTAACATATTTTTTCTCAATCAGAGGCTACTAGTACCTACACTGTGATCGGGACATCAGCATGGTTAGGAGAAAGGAAGAAAGATTGACCGTATATACATTCTCACAGAATACACAGAACTTATTCTACAGTGCAGTGTTCAAAACAAGTTTCAAATGAATCTGGTTGAAACCTCTGACATGAAGAACATACATGCCTAGTTACCTCAGTACTACATAAAAATTATTGTTTACGAGGAAACCAGAGGACACAATGAGCCATCAGACAAGAAAATCGAATTAATGGTCTCTCAATACAATCAATTTCTATTCATGAAAAATGTGAGAGGTTTAGCGATGGCACAGCCCTTCATTGATAGAATGGCAGCATCAATATTCAACCTGTCTAACCTGTCCATGCGTAACATGGTGATGATTGTGAATATCTGCATGTTGTAGAATATTTCGTTGGAGGACAGATCGTACATACATAGAAGCACATATTGTACACTACTTTGTTATTGATACGTTAATAAAGAACAATAGAAAGCAATTTGTTGCAACTGATTTGATGCAGAAACCCTCATGTCCACACTTTTGAGCAGAAGGCCCTCACATCCAATAGTTATACCTATTAATATTCAGATTTCAGTGATAGGTATGTGCAGTCTTTTGGGTCTAGAATAACATACCATATATCAGATAGTGTGGAAATTTTCTCAATGACTTTCAATTTTTGGTCTTTATGTTATCACGTTTTTGCTTCTCCAGAAAAATTGTCGTACTGGACGTAAGGGGTCCCTGTTTTTATCGATTCATTTAGTGAGTTGGAAGCTAACTACAGGTGAATTCTGTGTACAGTGAGTCCATGTAATTTGTATGGTTTAAATTACAAATGTGAAACTTTATCTAGTGAATGACAAAGACTGAGAAATGCATGATGATGTGGTAAATCAAGTTGATGCTGATTCTTTTAAAAGGTGTATTGTCAAATTTAGAATAGTCTCTTTACAAAACAAATCATAGCCTGCACACAATTAAAGCAAAGAAAATTAGTTATTACCTTGTTATGAAGCCTTCACCAAATTAGTCAAAAATCTTCCTCCGTCGTATTAAAGATATAATAACCATAATATAAAATGATTTCCTCAACAATGTTACATTTTTATCGTTCTTGTAATGCTGCTCTCTGGGCTGTGGCCCAGGGGAAACTGGTTTGAGTGTGTGGGTACAGACACCCACTCGATTCGCCCAATAGTTTTTAATTTATTCAAGATTCAAGAACTGTTAAGACAGAAAGTAACAGAATTACAGAGAGAGAGAGGAGATCGACTAACAGAGGTGGTAAGAGGAGTTGGACAGAGATAGCAACGAAGAGGGCATGTACAGAGAGTGTGGTGAGGAAGGGGAGATGTAAGATGCATGTGGAAAAAGATTTATGAAGGCAGGTGGAAAAAGGTGTGTGTGTGTGTGTGTGTGTGTGTGTGTGTGTGTGTGTGTGTGTGTGTATGTGTGTGTGTGAAGGCATACTTAAGAGAAAGACTGTGTGACAAGACAGGTATAAGGGGGAGGATGAGAGGGGAAAAAAGGGGGAATTGACTGATAGGCAAAAGAAGAGGATTTTAGGACATAGAAAGGGGGTGAGATGGACAGGAAGCAGGAGGAAGCAAGGAGAGGGAGAGGGGGAGGAGTAGAGAGGTGTGGAAGAAGGAGATGGACAAAATAGAGTGTCAAAGAGATTGACATAATTCATGACAAGTAGGAGATGGACACAGAGACAGAGAGATGGGGGAGACATGGGAAAGAAGCTAGACATGTAGTGGCCACAGGAGGTGATAGAGAGAGTGAGGGAAGGATGAGATGGACAAAGAGAGGAGGTGGGTGGAAGAGATGCAGTGTGTGAGGAGGAAGGTGAAAGAGGAACAGGATGTGAGCAGGTCTAATAGAAGATTGGGGTAAATAAATTCATGGGTATTTTCCACGTTTCCTCCTAAACCACTGAATCGATTTCACCTAAGATTAGTACACGTACCGTGCACTGTCTGGAAACGTTGTGAAGAGACAGGCAGAAGAGGGACAGGGTGTGAGGAATCAAGTGATTGATGGGGAAGAAATAGAATGAGCGGATATGGGAAGATGTTTAAATTTTTATTGATTATTTTGATGAGACTATAGGTAACATCTACCATCATGGATTTAGTTCACTTGGAATGAAATGTTTTAGGTGCAATTTACCTGTTATTTGTGCCGTTCAATGTGGCCACCAGGCCGCAAAAATAATCAATGCAGCGAGCCAGTATTTTTGGCAATGTATCTCGCGACCATAGATCATACCAAGTGCTTGAGTACCACTGATAAATGTGTTTATTATTATTATTATTACTATTAGTCGTAAAGCTCCCAACATGGAAGACGCTAAGTAAAGATGGTTCACTTCTGGGGCTTCTTATTCTTCTTGTTTGCCCACCAGGTCTTCATTCTTTGCGAGAATTCAGCTTTTCTTTCTTCGCTCCATTTTGTTCCAGTTCTCGGCGCTTTTGTCTCTAGTTTGACCTCCTATTTGTCAACTTTAAGTTTGAAATTGTTTCTTTTGTTCATGTCTTCAGTAGTAATGTTGGCTAATTCCAGATCTTTCTTTACATTTTTGATCCATTCTCCTCCATTAACAAGGGATGCTACGTATCTTACTATTTTTTTTGTAAGTCTGTGATCGGGAAGTCTCATTATGTGGCCATAGAATTTTAGACGCCTCTTCCTCATGTCTGTCTCTATGTTAGAATATTCTTCAATTTTAGAATTTTTCTGTAATCTATACCCCTCTTTGGTCCATCTTGGTCCCAGAATTTTCCTAATGATTTTCCTTTCCTCTTTCTTCAGGTTTTCCATATCTGTTTTCCTTTTAAGTGTCAAGGTTTCGCTGGCATATAGCATTATTGGTTTAATTATCGACTTGTAATGTTTAAGTTTTGTATTTATAGATAGACATTTTTTATTGTAAATGTTTTGGACCAGCCCTAGACCCCTACGAGCTTTTAATATTCTTTCTTGTTGTGAGTATTTTTCAGAAATTATCTCTCCTAAATATTTAAAGTATGGTACCCTCTTAATTTCTCCATATTTGGTTTGTAACATAGAAATTTCTAGATTTGTTGTTGTAAACACCGTTTTCTCAAAAGATATTTGTAGGCCAACTTTTCCTGCACACTCTTTTAAGGTTTCTATCTGTTTGACTGCCATTTCACTAGAATGTGCCATTATTGCAAGATCGTCTGCGTAGGCTAAGTAGGGGATTTGTAGGTCATCTTTTTTGGTTCCCAGTGATATTGGTTTCCACTACTTTTCTTTTTTGAGTTCTTTTTCCCATTCTGCCATGACTCTATCCAGAACTAAGTTAAATAACAGAGGTGATAATCCATCACCTTGTCTAACCCCAGTTTTTATCTCAAATGATTTTGAAAGTTTTCCCATGAATTTCAGTTTGCATTTTGTATTTGTTAATGTCTGCTCTATGATGTTCCGTGTCTTCTTATCCAGTCCTTGTTCTTCAAGAATTTTAAATAGTGTGGGTCTGTGAATTGAATCATATGCCTTTTTAATGTCGACAAAGACATATACTGTAGGCTTCCTTCGCATTTGTCTCATCCTTGTAATCAATTTCAAGTTTAAAACTTGTTCTGGACATGATCTGTTTGGTCTGAAACCAGCTTGGAAATCTGAGATTTTGGGTTCTAGCAGTTTTTGTGTTCTTTCAAGAAGACAAGCTGATAATATCTTGTATGTGACGGCAAGTAAGGAGATTCCTCTATAGTTGTTCACATCCGATTTATCCCCTTTTTTATGTAACGGATGTATTATGGCACATTTCCAATCTTCTGGTATTTCTTCAGTAACCCATATGTTTTGAATAATTTTAACTAGTTCATTTCTTGAGTTAGACCCTAGACTTTTGAGAAATTCGGCTACAATTCCATCTTCTCCTGATGCTTTGTTATTTTTGAGTTTGTTTATGTGTTTGATCATTTCTTCTTCAGTTGGCGGTACAGAGTCTTGCTGTTGCGGGGCTTTAGTGCTGGATATTGGAAGAGCTTCTGTTGGTTCTGGACAGTTTAGTAGCGTTTCAAAATATTTGGCTAATTCTTCACAGTTTTCTTCGTCGCTTAGTGCCAGATTCCCATCTGATTTCCAAAAACAGACATTTTGAGGGATATACCCTTTAATTTGGTTTGCAAAAGTTTTGTAGAAGCCATGCATATTATAATTTTTAAAATCTGCTTCTATTGATTCCAGTTGCTGAGTTACATACTTTCTCTTCTCTTGTCTAATAAGTTTATTTGAAAGTTTCCGTGTTTCTAAAAAGTTTTGAAGAGTTTTCTCATTTTTATTTGAACTGTACTTCGCAAAGGCTTCTGTACGAACTTGAATTGCCTTTTCCCATTCCATATTCCACCATGGATGTTTGTGCTTCTTCTTCAGTGGTATTAGCTCCTTCGCTATTTTTGTGATTTTTTCCTTGAATGTTTCCCAGTTGTTTGCGGGAGATTTTCCCATTTTTTAATTGTTTCTGATTCTGTTAGTTTTTGTAGGTCAAATTTTGGGATTGCTGGTGGAATTCTTGGTGTTTTCCTTCTTGGGGTGAATTGGACCCGAACTCTTGAGAGATAATGATCTGAGTCAATATTTGCACCTCTCCTAACCTGGATATCTCTGATCTCTTTTTGAAAGTTATATGAGATGGCCATATGGTCAATTTGAAATTCTCCCAATTGGCTTATAGGGGATCTCCAGGTCTTCTGTTTTCTTGGTTTCTTATTGAACGACGTTGAGCTGATTTTCATGTTGAATTGTTGACAAAGTTGGATTAGTCGCATGCCATTTTTGTTGGTCAATTTGTGTGCTGGGTATAGCCCAACCGTCTTCCTGTATTTCTTTTCTCTGCCAATCTGTGCATTGAAATCTCCAAGAAGTATTTTGACATCATTCCTCGGTATCTTTGACATTTCAAGTTCTAATCGTTCCCAACATTTATCCACATTGTCTAGGTCCTTTCTATTGTCAACGTTGCAGGGTGCGTGAACATTAATTAGGGTGTAATATTTATTCTTGTGTTTCAACCTAAGAAACATTAGTCTATTGCTAATAGTTCTTACAGATTTTACAAATTTAACTGAGGATTTTTCGACCATAAAGGCAATACCAAGCATGTTTGCCCCTTTACCAATTTTTCTGTCCGTTCCACTTTTGAAAATTCTGAAGCCATTGTAGTCAGTGATTTGATTATCAGGAAATCTGGTCTCTTGTACTGCTAGGATTTGGATTTTCAGCTTCTTTAATTCTTCTGTTAATGTGTATAATTTTCCGGTTTGTGTTAGTGTCCATATGTTTACTGTTCCAATGTAATCTTCATTTTTGGGAAGTTTTCCAGAGTGCTCCGATCCACTCACAAGTCGTGTAGGTCCGGTCTCCCCAGAATCCGATAGACCGGTTGCCACCTTTCTGCTAGGTGGGTGGATTTCACCACCTGGGGTACTTTTGTTATTACATACACGAACCATGATTTTACTTGTAATTGTATTTTGGTCTGACATGTGCCAGTTGGTAGGATCAAGGTTGTGGAGCCTTCAAACACAAATCAGCCGCCACTAACATGTGGAACAGACGCTGTCGGGAAACCGCCACTGACATGTGGAACCGTCGTGCCCTAGTTTGCTAGTTTTGGTCCACCCCGGGTATTTTATTTCCCCGGTACCCACCATATCTGGTGAGCATTCCCCTATCTGCCACCTGGGGAGGCGCCTGGTAGGAGACTAGCAACTCCCCCAGGTAAATGTGTTTATTATACAATGTCAATCTGAAATTATCCTCTCTTTAATTTTCTTCTCGAAAATTTATAGGTTGCAACTGATTTCACTTTAACACTAGAACCGCAGCTGGGTCACTCGTGACCCACTTGATAATTCTTTTGTTCGTCACTCTTTTGTATTATTGCCTTGAGTGTTACATTTCTGTGACTTTTTATGAAATAAGGTAATTAGTGACTATACTTCATTTCACATTTTATGGCGAAAACATTAAAGAGAAATATGAAGATTCACTTAGAACTGCGGAAGGGTCAGTTCTGACCTGCCTGTCGCAGTCGCTATAACAATCGCATTTTTCATGTAGCTTCATGCCTATTGTTAGCGTGTGTTTGGTCAACAATCGCAAAACTCGTTTTTACTTCACTTCCGGCTGACGTTCCAGTTTTCAGTAGGGGACAAGAGGGAGAGAGGTTCAAACAAGTCTGACCGTGTATGCAGATATTGCGCACCCAGAGTTTTGTACCACGAAAACGGGTTTAGTAGTGCATTCTGTCTGTGTAGATAGTACTTGTAACTTACGAATATATTATGGCCAAATTTCTACGCACAGAAGAGGACATTATAAATGCTCTAAATGAGATTTTAGATAATGAATCTGAGGGCGAACCGCTGGAGTCTTTATCTGGGGAAGAATTTGAATTGTCAATAGTTCCGGATTCTTCATCGGAAGACGATGTTACTCCTGAGAAGGTTCTAATGAATGCTGATGAGAAAGGTATGCTTGTTTATGTGTTTGTTATATATTACATTTATGAAGGTGTTTTTTTGTTCTAATATTACACAGTATATTCAATATTAAATCGCGTTCTAATACATATAACTACTATTACAGGAACAGCTGCCACAAAGACTAAGTCAACTCGAGGAAATGGACGTTCTCAAGGTCGGCGTGGACGACAAGATGCCCAGGGTTCTGGAGTACTTCAGTTTCCTTCAGGTAGTGATATTGTAGCACCCGATGGAACAACCTGGAAAGTTGGAGTAATAGGTGACTGTTCAGCTGGAAGATATGAACAACAGAATGTTTTTAAAGATAGGACAGGACCATCTCCTCATGCAAAACGAAACGTGAATGAGACTTGTTACAGTGCATGGCATCTAATGATAACGGACAAAATTTTGAAACATATTGTAAAATGTACAGAAACTGAAGCACGTCGTGTACTGAGCCCAGATGAGTGGACTATAAAAATTGAAGAATTGGAAGCTTTTATAGCTGTTGGAGCTAAGAGCTTAGAACTAGACACATTGTGGTCAGTGAAGTGGGGAAATAATTTTGTGAAATCAATAATGGCTCGTGACAGATTCAGAGAGATAGTGCGTTATCTTAGATTTGACATTAGACCCACAAGATCAGAACGACTAAGAGAAGACAAGTTTGTTTTGGTATCAGAAATCTGGAATGAGTTCATTGCGAATGCACAGTCCAGCTACATACCGGGTCCATACATAACAATCGACGAACAGCTTTTTCCTTCAAAGTGCCGTTGCAGATTCACGCAGTTTGTGGCTTCAAAACCGGACAAATACGGGCAAAAGTATTGGATGGCGGTAGATAAAGACTCAAAATATATTGTGAATGCTATCCCTTATCTAGGAAAGGATGACACTAGGCGGAGTGATGAGCGTCTTGGTGACTCTGTTGTAAAAAAATTGATGCACCTTTACCTCAACAAAGCAATAAATGTCACATGTGACAATTTTTTCACCTCCTTAGCGCTCTCTGAGACACTGAAAGCTAATTCTACGAGTCTTGTGGGCACAATAACACGATCTCGCGGGGAAATACTAGTCTGTATCAAGAAGGCAAGAGAACAGCTATACAGCACAGTATTGTTGAAAAAAGATTATACCACACTGACTGTTTATCAGGGTAAGAGCAACAAGAATGTCCTGATTCTGAGCAATTTGCATCCTTATGTGACGATTGAGGGTGGTATAAAAAAGAAGCCAGATACAGTTACGTTTTATAACTGTTCTAAATATGGAGTGGACGTGGTCGAGCAAATGGCTCGCAAATACTCTGTCAAAGCACCATCGAGACGTTGGCCTATTCACACATTTTACAAAGTGCCGGATTTGGATGGGATAAATGCGTGTGTATCGTTCAATTCTCTAAATGACAAAAAATTGAAACGCAGGGATTTCATCCTGCAGCTGGGGGAGGAGCTTGCTGAGAAGTACGCAGCGACTAGAGAGACTAGCGTCCCTGTCAGACCTGAAGATATTCCTGACAGACAAAAAAAGCGAACACGTTGCCTTGTAAAGTTTAACTTTGAAGGAAACAAATCATATGTAAAGTGTCACATCTGCAAGAAAACTGCGTGCAACAAATGTACATCAAAAGACTATTATTTGTGTTCATTATGTAACGGTAGCCAGAAAAAACACTCAGCAAATACATGTAAGTTTTAAAATATAAAATTTTAATTTGTGTAAACCTCGTTTATTTTTGTTAATTCCATTCTAAATTTTCTACTGCTTCTAACAATAGATTCATTGGCAGTATCAGTAACCCATTGACATAGGGGAAATACAGGAAAAGATCGCGGGTCATTAGCGACCCAGCCGCGGTTCTAGGTATGTCCAAACATCAGCGGTTCTAGTGTTAAGGCATTATTGCATACAAAGAATTCAACAACTGATTAACAGTTCGTCCTGTAAATGGAATGCAGCCATCTGAAGAAGAAAGCGCGGTCAAAACTGGTGATGACAAGAAACAATGAAACGTTTTAAAGAAAAATTTTATCATGTTAGTGGTCAACATCTGCTTTTATAACATATCTTGATTTAGGCTTCGCGTAGTTCTCTAAACCACTTGTGACGAATGCCGGGAAGTTCCTACAGAGCGAGCTTGTCCAGTCCTTAGCAGAATGAATTCGTATACTTGACGACCAAGCTTCCACTTCCCATCTAACCATCCAGACGTAGCTGAACGCCTGCACTGTGTTTTAAACAGCCTCGGTCGATCTCTTTCCTCGTCATTCCCATTATGAAGTTGTGCTCCGTCTATTGGCGTGGGCAGGAACTTATCCGGAGAGGTGGAGGAAAATAGTTTAAAAATATCATTTTCTTATAAAAATGAGTTGGTCGATTCGAGACTTGTCATTTGTAAGAAATAAATTTTGCAAGTGACACAAAATACTCATTACACGTATCTCAGATAAGTTATGGTTACCCATGGTTATGAGAATTGAGTAATGAATAAAAACTCTGCACTTCAGACTGCAGGGTTGGCAAGCGCCCCTTTTGTCTCTCTAAGTGGACGTCTGTAGCTCCATCCCCACATATCCGCCTTCGACGAGACGTTACAATGTGTTTCCATCTGTTTTATTCAAGAAGGTGGAGGAATGATGCTACCTAATGTAGATGTAAGGATGGTATTATATCCTACATTTCTTCCTACAGCATAAAAAGAAATTTGCGATGGAAGTATTTGTAATGAATGGTCACCTCCCAATAAGGAAGTTCAGAATTAGAAAAAGAAGGCGTACGCGCCACAAGAAACATAATTTTCAGCACGCTAGATTGAACTTCAAAGAATATTCAGGAAGAGGACATCTTTGGAATCTGATGGATCTTATTGAGGTCTGTGGCTGTTACTCAGTTAAAGATTATCGAGTGAAACCGCCAACGAGCCACATATACATTTAAATAGGATTACTTCATTTCCATGGCCGGTTTCTATTCAACATGCCCATCTTCAATTGCCTACATAATTCTTGTGCTACAGTGTCCGAATCGTCAGCAAAACGCCGTCTGCTGCTGTATTGGTGAATAATATTTACGTGGTTAGCACGTCTTTACAATATTCTTGTTGTGCTACAGTCAGCAAAACACCGTCTGCTCCTTTACTGCATAATATTATTTATGCAGTTAGCACGACTTCACGTGCTGTACGTATAACTTTTTATAGCTTATAAAAATATCGCAATGTGCGTGTGACAGAAACTACATAAACTGAGTAATGTTTGTGCGCTTACATTTGTTATAGTGACCGAAGCATTTTTCCTCTTTGTCTTCGACGACATCTGCATGACAAGTACAGCTATCTCAAGATTGACACTTCGCTCTCAACCGTTTCTGGGCATAAAATAAAGCTGCTGAAAAACTTTTCTGCCTGCTTATGTTCTTCCTTAACAGTCTTGAAATCATTATCATTTGACAGAGCTGCTGAAGGTGTATATATCATTTAAATATTGAAGTGCCTATATGAAAAAAGTATTAGGTACGACGGCTTTTTTTATTGCATTATGAAGCACGAAAATTCTGAACATATAAAAATTCGTCTCCATGTGGCTGCTCACTGCAAGAGCATACTTAAGAAGTATAAGGCGCAGTCACATGAAAACAAGACAGGTATAAAAAGTTTGTGATATATGTTTCAAATATAATCGCCATAATTGTTAAGACACGTATCTCAGTGTGCGATATGACAGTCAAAGCCTTCATGAAAAATGTTGCGGTAGCCTATGGAACCATGATTGTACCCAGACGTCCACCTCTGCGTCCGAAGCAAATTGACAGCCACGAATGTTGTCCCTCATGGCTCCAAAAACATGTTAATCGCATGGGGATAGATGGGGACTGTATGTGGGTGAGTAAGGGCTCTCCAGCGAAACGTCTGCAGCGTAGTTGAAACAACTTTGTTAATATATGGGCGGGAATGATTACGTGCGTCAACTCACTACTTACTGATTCCGTGGAACACGGCGCCACTATTAAGGCACAGCGGTACGTAGACGCTTTGTAAAAATTGAAGCGCATTTTCAAGATGATAGCGCAGAAATGCTTTTTTAAACAATATAATAGCTATACGATACCGAGAATCACATGTTTCTTTTACTGAAGTAAAAAGTGAAATGAGTATATTCGTTATCTGCAGTTTCCCATTCGCCATCAAGTATCACGTAATGTATATGCAATGCCTCGTACGTTAGTTCTTAAGCACGGCCGAATGTTGCTTCTAGGTCGGTAGTGTCAAACGTTCAGCAGCTTGTTACAGTATCTATGTACCGTTTGGTTATGTGACAGCACCATCAATAGCGGCTGCGAGAATGTTATTCCAGATATTAGCAGACCACTAGCTTTCAGCAACTGTGATGACACACATGCACCTTAGTGAACAGTTCGCAAAACGATTGCAGCTGAAGCCTCGGCTCGTGCGGTGCGACATTTGTGAGGACAAAGCAACTGTCTGCTCGTGCGTGCGTACCCAAGACTTGGTGTGAGGTAAATACACAGCTTGACAGCTATTATCAACAAAGATATTGCTAACGTCGGTGAACTGATGGCCAAAAGTGGTTAATTTTTCTGATACTGCATTGGCAACTTTGTTATGAATAAATGTGGTTCACAGGTGTCACAAAGCAGCTACCAATAATCGTAACAGATTCCTTGATTTTTTTTTTAAGTTTTTTACTGGTTCGAATTTCAAATTCGCTTTTCGATCACCGAGCGAGAAGTGAATGAACATGGTACTGAGGTGATTACGGTTTTGCACTTACATTCAGGAGAATCGAGGTTGTAGTATTCCTCCAACCTTCCAGTCCTATCGCTCTCTTTTCTCGAGAAAGGGCACTACCAGTTTCTTTCCGCCTTTATTCTGCATTCAAAAAGTGTATTTTACAACATTTATGATCACCTGTTTTGACCATGCAGGGTATCTCAAAAGGCACGCTACAATTTCAGTGTCTTACAGCACTCAAACTATTTAAGACATTTCCATACTTGGCTTATGTGGTTCACTACTCACAAAGTTTTCATGCCATTTAATCAATTTCGACATGTGTGTCTTGGTAGCACACACAATACCCAGTCCGTATAGAAGATCTATCCACTATATCCGCAAAATATCCGTATCAGCCGTGGTAATGGCAGCATAGATTCGGTTTTTAAGATCACTGTTATGATTGACAGGGATTTGATGGACATTGTCCTTGACATACACCCTTAGAAAGTAGTCCACCGGTATAACGTCAGGCGACCTAGGAAGCTACGGAATTGGACCACCCCTGTCAGTCCAGCGATCTGGAAACTCGTGACCTAGAACATGTCGCACAGTCTGAGCCAAATGTGGCGGTACACTACCTTGTTGGAAAACGACTGTGTCTTCGCGTCCAGCCAGTTGTGGTAACGCAAACAGTTCCAGGTTATCAAATTATTTGTTAGAACTGACTGTTTTTTCTAAGGAAAAAAATTGTCCCACAGCGCGACCAACCGTCAGACAACACCACACATTCACTTTCGGGGGTCTTGCAACTCTTCCGCAGCGGTATGACGATTGCTTGTGCCACAGGTATAACATCGTTTTTGTTTATCTTACCAGATATGTGTCATGTCGCTTCGTCAGAACATAGGTTGTTTAGATAATTTCCAGCTTCCTCTAAACGGTGAAGAAAGTCGACAGCGAACTCTATACGCCGTGGCTTGTCGGCTGGTTTCAATGTGTGCAACAATTTCAGTCGGTGTAGATGCATAAGCATCTGTTTCCGAAAGACCTGGTGCACGGTTGTCCTAGGAATCTGCAGCTCCTGCGGCGCCCTCTAAAGAGACTCCAGTGGTGAACGTTAAAAAGCTGTTTTTATCCGTTCTGTATCCGCTTCACTTGTTCCATTTCGTCCAGTACGACACTTAACATCCACCAGTGTATGATGTCCGTTAGAGCGGTTGCTTCCTATAGCGTGTTTGGAAGCTCCTTTGAACCTGTGTGGTCTGAATAAACCGCTCCAGACATTGAGCCTTTTCTTGAACCGTTGTCGTTATGCTCACGACAATCTGGAACATACACAAACAAAATGTTGTCAGTCTGTGTGCCACACAAACCAAACATGGCGTGAAAATTTTAATATTTTCGATGCTGCAATACGTTGACGTTGTAGGATACCTATTGAGACACCCTATATTACCTACCAGATGTCTAGTGTTTAAGTTTCTTCATAACGTATAAGATTATCGACATTCTGATCATTCATTACAGGACCAAACAGAAACGTATAAAAAGGAAGAAAGATATTTTTCCGTGGTAACGAGGTAAGAAATTTCAGGGTACTCGAGCAGTCAACAACACTCAACGCTGAGACAAAATGGCAAAAAGAAAAAAAAATCAAGAGTATTTTACGAACTGAAAAGTAATGCCTCCGATTTTTTAATGTGAAAACTCTTAAGGCTTTTTAAATAAAACAATCGTTATTAACGTTCTACGTCTTTATTCATCGTATCTACATATTTGTTTCTCAATATAGTCACGCCGGGGACGATTTCTCCCAACGAGAGACCAGTTTATGATACCGTCACTGTCCAGTGTCTGACTTTGTTGACGAACCGACAACCTCACCTCTTTCTACACCGCTTCATTACTACCAAGGTGTTCTTTAAATTTTGGGAACAGATGAAAATCGGATAGGTGCAACTTGGGACTGTGTGAAGGATGATCGATGACAGTGGACCAAAGGAATCGGATTATTGGAAATGTCGCAGCGCTAGTGTGTGTTTTGGCATTATCATGCTGAAAGAGAGGTTGCTCCAGAGAGGATGCTCCACCTGTTGATGAACTCGACTGCAACACGGTGTTTCCCAAGCACCAACGTAGTTACGTTGTCTACCGCCATGTTACACGCTACAATTCGGAGCCTTCTAGGGGCAGGGGGCTGCAAATGCGTAGACGTGAATAATAAATATGGAGAATGTTAATAACGTCTGTTTCATTAAAAAGGCTTTAAGAGTATTCACATAAAAAATTCAGAGACATTACTTACCAGCACGACCTCGTACAATACGTCTTAGATAACAATGTGTGAGGGTTGCGAAAGACGCGCCATGGTTTGACAGCCGTGTTAGAATTCTACTGGGAAAGCAAAGAGAGCTTCATCGAGACCTTAAACGTAGTCCACACTATGCATACATACAAAGTTTGAATGATAACATAGTGAGCGTAAGGAGAGCAATTCTTGAAGCGTTGATCGTATTCCATTTACCGATCTGCCAGAAAATCTTACATATTAAATCAGTAAATAACACAAATCCATTTGTCAAGACTCTCTCTCTATAAAGGTATCGAAACGGAGGATGATAGACGGGGGCTAAAATACACACACCAAAAAAAATTTTGCATCACCCTGGTTCCCAGAACTCCTGAAGACAGACGTCGACTGTGGAGACAGTATCACAGACACAGTCCGTTTGACTGATTAGAGATGTCACTAAACCCGCCCAGACGGCCGTTGTGGTCGAGCGATTCTAGGCGCTTCAGTCTAGAACGGCAAGACCGCTACGGTCGCAGGTTCGAATCCTGCCTCGGTCATGGATGTGTGTGTTGTCCTTAGGTTAGTTAGGTTTAAGTAGTTCTAAGTTCTACGGGACTGATGATCTCAGATGTTAAGTCCAATAGTGCTCAGAGCCATTTCTGAAACCCGCCAAAAGATGTAAACAAACATGCATGGGCAGCGCCTAGTAGACGGAGGAGGACCGACAGCCAATCAGTTCCAGGCATTCCACCAGGAAGGAGGTAAACGGCTCGTGTTTTCTGTAATTCAACCTTGCCTAAACGGTCAATGCCGCGGTTCGATGGCGTCCGCATTGTTACTTCGCGCCAGGAAGGGCCTCAACAAGGGAAGTGTCTAGGCGTCTCGAAGTGAACCAAAGCGATTTTGTTCAGACATGGAGGAGCCGTAACGGCTGTACGATAGGTGGATTCCATCCTCCGACGATAGTGCAACCATATCAGCAGCATATTGGCGAGACATTCGTGTTTATGGAAGACAATTCGTGCCCCCATCGTACACATCTTGTGGATGACTTCCTTCAGGATAACAACATCGCACGACTAGAGTGGCCAGCATGTTCTCCACACATGAACCCTGTCGAACATACCTGGGATAGATTGGAAAGGCTATTTATGGACGTCGTGACCCACCAACCACTCTGAGGGATCTAAGCCGAATCGCCGTTGAGGAGAGGGACAATCTGGACCAACAGTGCCTTGATGAACTTGTGGATAGTATACCACGACGAATACAGGCTTGCATCAATGCAAGAGGACGTGCCACTGGGTATTAGACGTACTGGTGTGAACAGCAATCTGGATCACCACCTTTGAAGGTCTCGCTGTATGGTGGTACAACATGCAATGTGTGGTTTTCATGAGCAGTCAAAAGGGCGGAAATGATGTTTATGTTGATCTCTGTTCCAGTTTTCTGTACAGGTTGCGAAACTCTCGAAACGGAAGTGATGGAAAACTTTTGTGATATGTGTATTTAATTTCTATCTCTGAAACGGTTTCACTGAGTACTTCCTTTTAACCGTCGTACGAACGTCAAAGTATATACCTGCGAGACAAAAAAAAAATAATTAAAATCTCACAAAAGACGAATAATGACTGCGATTTCTAGGATCCCTTTAGGGTCCTACATAGGGTATGCCAAAGCTTACTCCTCTTCGAGCAGTAGTCTGCTGGAAAAGCGAAGAGTTCTTACGCATTGGTAACGGTGTATGTCATCCCCCTTTCAAAGCAGACAAACAAGATTATAGGCCTATATCGCTGGGCCAGTCTGTTGTGGAATTTTATAATAGTTTTATGCTCGTGAACTATGACGTTTCTGTAGGCTGAAAATGTGCTCTGAAGAAATCAATACAGATGTTGCAAACGACTGAGCAAGCCGCATTCACATACATATCTAACAAGGAGCGTGGTCCCCGGTGGTGCAATCGACTTTTTGCAACCACCTATGTGGTGGTGTAGGCGGATGGGCTCTCGTTTACGACTAAATGCCGAAAAACAATTTAGCCTGTTGCTCTAGAGCATTAAATTAACACCACATTATCGACTACCGTCGTAACGTAATGGACAGCGTAAAAGCATGGTTATCTGAAGGTGGCGGGATCGAATTCCGTCACATTCCTATAACTTTTCTTCTCTTTAATTAAATTTTTCTTCAGTTATTTGATTCAAATGCCATCTTTTTAAGTTTTCTAGTCCTTTGTCACGTCATTTTAACCATTGCATTAACTTTCCTATTTGTTCTCATTTCTCCATTGGGCTCAAAATCATTGGTGAATTTGCAGTTACCAATGAGAAATCAGTTTTTTTCTTTAATTTTTTAGTCTCCCTCTTGCATTTGTTCTGTGAGTGTGCGACGCTTAGAATGTCCGTCAACGCAAATTCGTAAACCAGGAAATGTCATGACGAAAGGAGAAATTTGAAGAAGATGTGAGGAGAATTTTCACGAATGGCTTACGCTCTGCATTGTCTGTTTACGAGGCGAGATCACTCCTTTCCGAAAACAGTCCCGATTTAATAAATGCAAACGCAAAAGCGATGGGTGAACGAATCGCAGAGGAAACGATTCGACTCGTGATGGAGAGTGTTATTGGTCAGGAAGGCGACCTCGTTTTAGACAGGGAGACTGATGAAGAGGGTTTGTATGATGAGGTAACCGTCTCATACAGCTATTTGTTAATTTTTGGATTTCCTTGTCCGCTATTAACAGGAAAAAGTTGTTCTTTGCAGAGTCCTCTCGACGTTGAAAATGTGGATGAATGTTGTAGCCCATCCAGTTTTCAGACAGATCCATCAACATACAATTCATTAAAATACAAAGGAAAACCATTGCTATCGCTGAAGCTCTTTCCAACTGCTCTTTGAAAAGTATCCAACAAAGTGGTTTCTCTCATTTACGCTGAAAGGATACTTGAAGAAATGGAAACAAGATGTCAAACATGGAAGAACTAAATTCGATAAGCTGTGTTTAACTGATAAAGAAAACATCTGAAGTGGCACGGAATATGACAAAGAAAAGTGACTAAATTGTTAGTGCAAATGACGTCGCAACACTTGAAGAAACTGTAAAAGCAGCAGAACGAGTCAGAAAACAAATAGTGCTCATAATGGATAACTGCAGTCGAAACTTTGCTATTAAAATCGATCAAATGGGTTACAATTACGGATCAAAGTATGATCGATTACCGGAGTTATAGGGATAAAAGTAGTTTTGGTGCAAAAGAGAAACTTGGCGAAAGTTAAACATCCGTATACCACTTAATATGTTTTGACAGTCGCCGGTAAATTGCTACCACGGGTGTTTTTATATAAGCAGTAGGTCCGCAATAAATTCCGACCTAGGGTCGCTTAAGAAATTGAACGTTTGGATTCGGAATACGGAAATATTGTCGTCACCTTCTCAAAATCAGGAAAATTAACGAAAGAGCTGTACAGGCAATATTTGCAATCCGTAATTAAACCATACGTTAAAGAAAATCTTTTTTTGTTACTTGATTCATGGAGTGGTCAGACCTCTTGTGTCAGGTATCTCATATATATTTATCGCCAGGTGAAAAATATTAGAATAAACTCCATAACGAACCTTAATTACTTCAAGATAAAAGCGAAATTGCTAAATGTTAAGACGTAATCAAAATAGATTCAATGTTTCATTGTATTCTATGTGCACCAGCCTTTAGAAACATTATAAGGTATGCCTGCTACGGATCGAAGTTAGATAACGAAAACACAATATTTCGTAACGTGAATGAAGTGTGCTTCTTGTTTAATTTGATGAAGAAACTATGTGAATGTAGAAAGATAACTTTTACAGTTTGTCCATTGCGCGAGAACACTTGGTGTTTCAAATGTTTGTATGACGATTACCGCCGAAAAACTGTACATCTCGCAACGAAAAATAAATTTTTGTGACTGTTGCACAATCAATATGAATACTAACAACTATTTAGTTTTTTTAGCCCCTTGATCGGTATTTTTAAATGATTACGCAAATAAAAAAAGAATTAAAACCTTGTGTACAAAGTTAAAAAAAAATGACAATAAGACAGTATGAGAACTAATACGAAACCTAATACAACGATTAAAATGGCTTGGCAAAGAATTAGAAAATTTAAAAACATTACTTTTGAAGCAAATAACGTAAGGAAAATAAAATTAAAAAAAAGAAAAATTATAGAAATGCAAACGTGCGGCCTTTAGTTTATCAGTTTCTTACGCTATCTATTACGCTACGATGGCAGTCGAAAATTCCATGTTAATTTAATGCTCTAGACGAACAAGCCAAATTATTTTTTGGCTATTGCTCGTAAATGAAGTCCCTCCATGGTGAATGCCTTCAGGGTGTGCTAACTGTGCTTCAAACCTACACCACCATATACGTTGTTGCAAAATGTCGATTGCGCCACTGGCGACCTCTCCTTATAAGCAGTGATCGTGTCGTGATGTCATCGGACTGCTGCCCGACGTGGAGTTGCCCTGACGTGTGTTATGGAACTTACAGTAAGGAAGATTTGGCGCTCTTTGCGTTATTTAACATTAAGTCCAACAAACTGTCTAATTAAAGTCCTTCTTCTTTACTGATGAAGTTGTCTGTGTGTTTTCGAGTTTCTATGGCTTCTGTGCACATCCTAGCATAGCGATGATTTGTCCTGATACAATTACAGTATCGGAGAAACTAATTAGCTTGTTTCTGGCCCCACAGCAGGATCTGATACTACCATTTTACCAGTTTTCCCAGATTATAGTTGATCTTGCGTTCCTTAACCAAGATGCCTATGCTTCTTTATGCAATTCCTATGAACATTTAACAGCATGAGCAAGGGATTTTGCACACTCGTGCTGGGTCAAGATGAAGGCGTAGGCCCTTTGTAGTCTTCAAACGTTTTCGCACATATCTGGTTTATTTAAATACTGTGTCAATACCGTGTGACTTTAATAGCTTGCCGCTGTGATCTGTGACTGCTTTTGCGAAGTGGGCAACATTCCCTATGTTGTTTTTGTTGTAGTAGTAGTCTTCAGTCCAGAGACTGGTTTGACACAGCTCTCCGTGCTGCTCTATCCTGTGCATGATTCTTCATCTCCCAGTACCTACTGCAACCTATCCTTCTGAAACTGCTTAGTGTATCCATCTCTTGGTCTCCCTCTACGATTTTTACCCTCCAAGCTGCCCTCCACTACTAATTTGGTGATACGTTGATGCCGCAGAACATGTCCTACCAAACAATCCGGTCTTCTAGTCAAGTCGTGCCACAAATTTCTCTTCTCCTCATTTCTATTAGGTACCTCCTTATTAGTTATGTGATGTACCCATCAAATCTTCAGTATTCTTCTGTAGCACTACAGCACATTCTCTTCTTGTCTTTACTATTTGTCGTCCATGTTTCACTTCCATACATGGCTACGCGCCAAACAGATACTTTCAGAAACGATTTCCTGACACTCAAATCTATACTCTATGTTAACAAATTTCTCTTCTTCAGAAACGCTTTCCTTGCCATTGCCAGTCTACATTTTATATTTTTTCTATTTTGACCATCATCAGTTATTTTGTTCCCCAAATAGCAAACCTATCTACTACTTTAAGTGTCTCATTTCCTAATCTAATCCCCTCAGCATCTCCCGATTTAATTCGACTACCTTCCATTATACTCGTTTTGCTTTTGTTGATGTTCATCTTACATCCTCCTTTCAAGACACTGCCCATTCCATTCAACTGATCTTCCAGGTCCTTTGCTGTTTCTCACAGAATTACAATGTCATCGGCAAACCTCAAAGTTTTTATTTCTTCTCCATGAATTTTAATTCCTACTCCAAAATTTTCTTTTGTTTCCTTTGCTGCTTGCTCAATATACAGATTGAATAACATCGGGGATAGGTTACAACCCTGTCTCACTCCCTTCGCAACCCCTGCTTCACTTTCATGCCTCTCGACTCTTATAACTGCCATCTGGTTTCTGTACAAATTGTAAATAGCCTTGCTCTCCCTGTATTTGACCTCTGCTGCCTTCAGAATTTGAAAGAGAGTATTACAGTCACCATTGCCAAAAGCTTTCTCTATGTCTAGAAATGGAATATTCTGTGGTTTCCCTTTCCTTAATATATCTCCTAAGATAAGTCATAGGGTCAGTACTGCCTCACGTGTTCCACCGTTTCTACGGAATCCAAATTGATCTTCCCCAATGTCGGCTTCTACCTGTTTTGCCATTTGTCTGTAAATAATTGGTGTTAGTATTTTGCAGCCTGACTTATTAAACTGATAGTTCGGTAATTTTCACAGCTGTCAATATCTGCTCTCTTTGGGATTGGAATTATTATATTTTTCTTGAAGTCTGAGGGTATTTCGCCTGTCTCATATGTCTTGCTCAACAGATGGTAGAGTTTTGTCAGGGCTGGCTCTCCCAAGGCTATCAGTAGTTCTAATGGAATGTTGTCTACTCACGGGGCCTTGTTTCAACTTAAGTCTGTCAGTGCTCTATCAAACTCTTCATACAGTATCATATCTCCCATTTCATCTTCATCTACGTCCTCTTCCGTTTCCATAATATTGTCCTCAAGAACATCGCCCTTGTATAGATCCTCTATATTCTCCTTCCACCTTTCTGCTTTCCCTTCTTTGCTTAGAACTGGTTTTCCATCTGAGCTCTTAATATTCATACAAGTGGCTCTCTTTTCTCCAAAGGTCTCTTTAATTTTCCTATAGGCAGTATCTATACTACCCCTAGTAATATATGCCTCTATATCCTTACGTTTGTCCTCTAGCCATCCCTGCCTAGCCATTTTGCACTTCCTGTCAATCTCATTTTTGAGACGTTTGTATTCCTTTTTGCCTGCTTCAATTACTGCAGTTTTATGTTTTCTCCTTTCTTCAATTAATTTAACTACTTCTTTTTCACTAGAAGCTCGAGATCTTTCAGTGTCCTACTTATCTCTTTGTCGGAGTAGCCGTTTCCTCTTCTTCCTCGTCCTGCGGTTAACATATTTTGTAACCCGTCACACCAATGTTTTGATCACTGGTTTTTCCACTTGGGAAGGTAATTACTGTGAAGGTATCTATTTGAAAAAAGTAAGTAAGATTAGAACTTAACGTCCCGTCGACATCGAGTTCACTAGAGACAGGAGCGCCATCTCTGCTTGTTTCTACGATGGAGAAGGCGATCGTTCTTGACATTTCAAAGGCACTATCGAGGCGTTTACCTGGAGCATCTAAGGAAATCATAGAACATCTCAGTCTGAATGGCAAGACGCGGTTTTGAACCGTCGTCCATCAGAACGCGAATCACATATAGGTAGCTGTTCTTGTGAGTGTGCTTTACTCGGTTTTTTTCCTCTCTCAGCCGCGACTCTATTATCGATTATTCATTGCGGACTTACTGTCTCTACGACCAGCATCCGTGAGGAGCAGCCGACTCATAGTGTTATTGAAGACGAGCAGCGTCTCAGATGACATTGCGCCCTAGTGTTACTTAAACATCGATGGTTAACAGTTACTATATACTATCGATAGTATTTATAGACTATCGACATGTTGATTAACTATTGATTGTTTTGTGCTGGTATTTCAAATGAAAAATAACTCTTTAAGAACTTTTAATTGCTTAAAATGGAGAAACACAAGCTATGCATATTTAGTTTTGTAAAATTAAGGTATTTAAATTCTTGTCCAGGCAAATTTCGTTTTATAAAAAGTAATGTATTTCAGTTCTTCTCCTTCTTTTGCATCTTTCGTTAATTACTTGTCCTGCTTTGGGGAAAATCCTTTCTGCAGTAACTGAAGTCGCTGAACAGCACAAATATTTAGTGGCCATTACACGCAACATACTGTTAGATTTTCTCCAATATTCTAATACACAAGCATGATTGTCTATTACAGGTTTTTCAGAATTCTGAAGTAGCGCAATTATGGGCTCACGACTTGTGCAGTGACACCGACGTTACGCTGTTGCTGATTGGGCAAAAATATTAGTTCATCCGATTTCAAACTGGTAGGTGTATCAATAAACGTATTAGCACTGCTCATGAATGCTTCTGTTTCAAGCACTGGTGTTGATATGAAGATAGCTGCGTAGTCTTTTTGAAGTAACTGTGCAGCATTGTCTTCCTCTTCAAACGTCGTGAAACGAAGTTTTTTAAACCCAGCCTAACAAAGTGACAAGTGTATTAACAGTGCGTGCGTTAAATGGTTTTAGTCTTTCATTGACTTGATTTAGTCAAGGAATCCAGAACCCTTCGTGCTTCATTAGTTGTTATGGTGCTTTCCAAGTCTGACAGATTTGCAGAAATACCTCGTATGAAGAAGTATAATTTAGGAAGCAGTGACTTATCACTCCCCTGAAATTGTTGTTGGCACTTCAAAAAGTACAAGACCTATTGTCTCTTTATAGTTAAGTCATTTTGTGCGGTGAGGGAAGGCGGTGCTTTTGAACATTCATTATTCGCAATCGCAAGCTCACTTCGTACTTCCTAAATTCTTTTGAGGATGTCATATGAGCTGTTCCACCGAGTTGTCGCCTCTTGTATCAGTTTCAGTTCTTTTTTGTTTACCCTTTTTTGAGCATTTTGTAGTTTGTCACTAGCTATTGTAGAGTTATGAAAATCACAATAGCCTTTATTTTCAATAAAGTTTCGGAAGATGATTCTACTTTGAAACAATTTGGCTCTACTAAGTTGATGCAGTGGGCAAAATGGGATGAATGTTGAACCCTTAAGATTTCTGCAGCTTTTTTCATAACTGCGGTATTTTCTGTAGGCGAGACTGCTGTTTTATCACGAATATTGTAAGCTAGTAAGATTCGACTGATGACCTGAAAAAAGGTAATG
This sequence comes from Schistocerca serialis cubense, assembly GCF_023864345.2. NCBI lineage: Eukaryota > Metazoa > Arthropoda > Insecta > Orthoptera > Acrididae > Schistocerca > Schistocerca serialis. The sequence continues at coordinate 991,062,020 of NC_064638.1, forward strand.
TTAAAATCAGCTGCCAATGTGTCCGAAATTTTTCATGATATTCTCAAAAAAAAAAGTTAACTTCTTTCCATCTGCAAAATTACTTTCATATACAAAAAAATAATTCTCATAAAAATCAGGCGGATATATTACTTGCTAAGGTGGGTTGTAGCGTCTTAGAAGCACAGGGAATGCAGGAAGAGGAAGAAGAAGAAGAAGAACAGGGACGCGAGAGGGGAAATGTATAATGGCCTACCATGCAAAGCTGCTACGTTAGGTGTGCACGCTTGCTGATGAGCTGCAGCAGATATGGTATACCGTGAAATGCACGTGGGCCTAACAAGGTTTAGTGAAAGCGCATTGAAGATACCAGGGGTGGCGTCGTCGCTCATTATGTAGTTTGGCATTCGAGCTGACACACAGTTCAAAGCAAGAGGGGTCATCACTCTACAGCAGCGCTACAGCTGCTACATCGCTTAGGTTGACAGCACTCTTGATCTTCATGCAGTCAACATAAAGTGTATAGCTTGTATAAGTTTTCTCAGACGTCTCGCCGTTCACCGAGGGAAGCGCACGGTATAGAGAGCACTGTAGCAATGAAAACTGCGGGGAGTGACAGCAGTGCTGGCACCTTCACCCATCATAGCAATGTATTCCTATAAAATACCCGCGCCGGTCAAAGTTTGCACTTGACAGATCCTGATAGCGTTTCGTCAACTTCGCTGTAGTTGCGATTCAACAGCTTCCATTGTGCAATATCTAAGAGTTTTCCATTTTCATTGGAAAGTTCCGAATCGGCTTATGCTCCTATATTTATAACTTGCTCAGGTTAATCTTGTTTGGCTAAAGATAACCTTTAATGTTGACGCCACTTATAATCACCAGAAGTTTTAATTCAGTTCAGATTCGCTAACACAATGGAATCACTTACGTATCAATCACGCACTAAAGCACTATGGTTATACACTCGGAAGACAGCAACTCTAATTGTGACGCCACAACCAGCTGATTTTCTTTGCCGTATCAATTTTGTTTCAGACGGTGTTCGGATTCGCGTTCGTTTCTCACTTGTTACTCTGTTATCGTACAAACTTGAAGTGCATGTCCAGAGTGTAAACTTTGGGCGATATGCTATAAATGGCGCACGGAAGTAACAATGTTTTCAGAAAGCCTATTATAGAGACATCCACGTTCAAATGCCTTGCTCAGTTGTAGTAAAGAATAAGAAAATAAATTAAGCCTGTTGGAACACAATTACTCAGTGATTTTTTAAGGTTGGCAGTGTCGGTAAACAGAACACAAATGACACGACGGCCTCAGACTTCTGTCGTCAGAGGGGTTGGTGGGGGCTGGGAGTAGGTGAAGCTTTAAAGGAAAACATTACAAGCTATACTGACTTGACTTGTACCGACATGAACAGATCGCAAAAATGAACTGAAACTTAGCATGGTATTGACAACTTAAAGAAGGAAACTTACGTGTGCCATAGATTCTATGTTGTGATGACCCACAATTTTTGTCACTTTTTGTGGGTGAAACTGATTTTTCGTCCGTTATGAGGTGACAAGTTGGCACCAGTATATCTTCATTTTAGTTGCTTGTCCACATATCCATTGTAATACTCAAAAAACTGTATTTTATAATGCATTTTTCTAAATTATTTTTATCTCCTCATATAGTTTTGAGATCAGTAAACATTTACGTGTGGTTTTATCAGTAAACTAACATCTGCTGTCTAAGACATGAACAAATTCTTTCAAACTTTCATGGTTAGACGTTCTGTACAGCAACATATCGATACGATCATTTGTGCATAAAGAGAGTGAAGTTCTTTTTTTATTTTTGAACTAGCATCGTACAACTGATTCCTGTTAAAATAATTTTTGTAGGCCTTCTCGATTTTTTTTTTTTTTTTGTATATCTTGCACTTGACCCCTCACGTTCCACTCCTATTACTAATCCATGGTTTTATAGTATTACACCATACAGTCTTTTTAAGTGGTCTGTTCACAAGTCGTATTCCCTGAATGTTTCTATTCTTTACTGCAGATGCTACCCTCCCTCCAAACCATTATCCCCCCTCCCCTTTCTTTAAAAAATCCACACAGATGATAGATTTTTACGATCCATGTTGAAAACAATAACAGAAACGCTACTCACGTTTTTTTAACCAATCATCTGACTGGTTTGATGCGGCCTGCCTCGAATTCCTATCATGTGCCAACTTCTTCATCCCAGAGTAGCCCTTCCAACCTACGTTCTCAATTGCTTGGATACTTTCTGTTCAGGTTTTCCCACTGTCCATGTTTCATTACCATACAGTGCTATGCTGCAAACGTACATTCTCAGAAATTTCTTCCTTAATTTAATGCCTATGATTGACACTCGTAGGTTTCTTTTGGCAATGAGTGCCCTTTTCGCAAGGGCTAGTATGCATTTGATGTCGCCCTTGCTCCGTCCGTCATTCGCTATTTTGCTGCCTAGGATTCCTTAACTTCATCTTCTTCATGACCATCTATTCTGATGTTACGTTTCTCGCTGTTCTCATTTCTGCTACTTCTTATTACATTCGTCTTCCGTCGATTTACTCTCAATCCATATTCTGAACTCATTAGACTGTTCATTCCATTCAGCGCATCATGTAATTCTTCTTCACTTTATCTCAGGATAGCAATGTCGTCAGCGAATCGTATCACTGACATCCTTTCACCTGAAATTTTAATTCCACTCCTAAACCTTTCTATCATTTCCATCATTGCTTCTTCGATGTACCGATGGAACAGTAGTGGTGAAAGACTACGTCCCTGTCTTATGACCTTTTTAATCAGAGCATTCGTTCTTGGTCGATCACTCTTATTACCTCCCTTAGCTCCCTGCAGCTTACCTCTATTTTCCTCAGAATTTCGAACATCTTGTACCATTTTACATTGTCGAACGCTTTTTCTATGTGGACAAATCCTATGAATGGGCCTTGATTTTTCTTTTGTCTTGCTTCCATTATCAATATCAACTTCAGAATTGCCTCTCTGGTGCCTTTACCTTTCCTACAGCCAAACTGATCATCATCTAACACATCCTCAGTTCTGTTTTCCATTCTCCGGTACATTATTCTGGTCACCAACTTGGATGCGTGAGCTGTTGAGATGATGAGATGATAGTGCGATAACTCTCACACTTGTCAGCTCTTGCAGTTTTCAGAATTGTGTGGATGATATTTTTCCGAAAGTCGGATGGTATGTCGCCAGACTCACAGTTCTGCACACCAACGTGAATAGTTGTTCTTCTGCTACTTCCTCCAATGATTTTGGAAATTCTGATGGAATTTTATTTATCTCCTTATTTGATCTTAAGTCCTCCAAAGCTCTCCTAAATTCTGATTCTAGTACTGGATCCCCTATACCTTTTAAATCAACTCCTCTTTCTTCTTCTATCAATCATAGAATCTTAACCCTCACAGAAGCCTTCAATGTACTGTTACCACCTAGCCGCTCTCTCCCCTGCATTTAACAGTAGCATTCCCGCTATACTCTTAATGTTACCACCCTTGTTTTTAATTTCGCCGAAGGTTATTTTGACTTTCCTATACGCTGAAGCAGTCTTTCCGACAGTCATTTCTTTTTCCATTTCTTCACATTTTTCATGTAGCCATTTCGTCTTAGCTTATTTGCACTTCCTATTTCTTTCATTCCTCAGGGACTTGTATTTCTGTATTCCTCAATTTCGCTGAACATTTTTTTGTACTTGCCCCTTTCATCGATCAACTGAAGTATTTTTCTGTTACCCATGGTTTCTTTGCAGTTTCCTTCTTTGTACCTATGCTTTTCTTTCCAACTTCTGTGAGGGCCCTTTTTACAGGTGCCCATTCCTTTTCAACTGTGCTGCCTACTGAGCTATTCCTTGATGTTGTACAAACGGCCTTAGAGAACTTCAAGCGAGTCTCGTCATTTCTTAGTACTTCCGTATAACATTTATTTGAGTATTGATTCCTCCTGACTTATCTCTCGAATTTCAGTCTACTCTCCATATTGTGGTCCGAGTCTATATCTGCTCCTCAGTACACCTTACAATCCAGAATCTGATTTCGGAATCTCTGTCTGACCATGATATAATCTAACTGAAATCTTCCTGTACCACCCGGCCTTTTCCAAGTATCCCCCTCTCGCTTGTGATTGAACAGAGTATTGGCTATTACTAGCTGAAATGTATTACAGAACTCCTCTCTCATTGTTTGTCCCAAGTCCATATTCTCCCGTATCCTTTTCTTCTTCCCCTAAAACTGCATTCCAATCCCCCATTACTACCAGATTTTCATCTACCTATTGTATTATCCTTCCAGTATCCTCATATACGTTCTTTATCTCTTCATCTTCAGCTTGCGACGTCGACATGTATACCTGAACTATCGTCGTCGGTGTTCGTTAAGAACAAACCTATCACGACCTGTTCCCAGTAACACCCTCTCTCCAGAGCCTTCCTATTCATAATGAATCCTTCTCCCGTTATACCATTTTCTGCTGCTGTTGATATTACCCTATAATCATCTGACCATTTCCCTTTTCAGATTTTCTAGCTTCCCATACACGTTCAAACTGCTGACTTTCACGCACCAACTCGTATCAAGTTATCCTTGCGTTAGTTATTAAGTCTTTTTCTGATGATTACCTCCACTTTGACAGTTCCCTACCGGAGATCCGAATGGGGGACTATTCCGACATCTTCTGCCAATGGAGAGATTATCGTGACACTTTTCCTATTAGAGGCCACTTGTCCTGTGGATATAGTTTATCTATCTTCAATGCATTGGTTTCCATTGCCTTCTGCATCCTTATGCCACTGATCTTGTTGATACTTCTGCCTTCAGGCGCAGTTTCCAACCCCACGGACAAGAGAGTCCCCTGTACCTCTGTCCGCTCCTCCGCATCTTTGACAAGGCCGTTGGCAGATTGGGGTGACTTTTTGTGCCGGAAATCTTCGGCCGCCAATACTGATTATTAATCAAGCGGTGGCGGGTTTCGAACCCGGGACAGAGGAAGTTTTGATAATTAATCAAAAACACTACCCTAGACGACGGGGTAGGTGTGCACTTATTATTTAAACAAATTAATCCCGGAAGCGCGGGATTTCCTCTGCCAACAGGGACTACTGGTGGCGCGCGAAAAGTACTGATCGTTTCATGTCGGCAGCATTCGGAACACTTACTGACGACTGTGGACTTTGATTCGCAGCTGCTAACGAAGTGATCCAACAGTTGTGACACTGTTGCGTGGGGAAGAATTATCCTGTTGTTGCGTGACGTTTAAATAACGACGTGAGTGCCGAAGAAGCCGTTGTTGGCATATTTAGGCCACATAGAGGGCGTTTGGACTGCGTCGAAGTTTTGTGTTTTCGAATCACTTTATACATTATACATTAACAGAGTGATGTAAAAAACTATGACAAATTGCTTATAATCTTGAAGATATAAACGAATAAAGATGTAGCAGCACATCATATTGAAGTGTGCTCTATGCTATATTTTGTTTTCACTTGAATTACAAAAGTTATAACTGTCAATTTTTACAAATATTTTTACAAATACAAATAATAAAATTGAGTGGGATGAGACATTGCTTTAAAGTGCGTAGTGGACACTCACAGCACAACGTATACGTTCATGGAATGTTCTGCTCACAACATGGGAGTTCTTAGCACATCACGAAAGGACGTAACACATTATCATCATAGTTACCTTCGCCGATACCGACGTGCTCCACTGACCTCGAAAAACCAGCGTGTGTAAACGTGGTCCATAGATGAGTAGGCTAAGAGGAGATTAAGAGGATGTAAGAAAAAATCAGTCCACGGGTGCAGCCCTCTGACAACTCGGAGTACAAGATAGCTGTCACTTCGGATGTCATTATATTCCATGGAGAATTTTATCTGGCTGACAATTATGTCATACTTCTACATTTTCGTTTTTTATTCCTATGAAATTTCTGTTTGACGAGAGCACTTTTGCCCAGACGTTCTAAACCATGGCGTAACTTTTTATTCTGATATAGATTGCCCTAGCGCTGTCGAAACTGTAGTCAACTGACAAAATTTTGTGCAACCGAAGTGGCTGTACATACGTTTCTGTAATTAAATAGCGTATGGTTGCTGTATCACAGCCAATAACATGTTTAAATTTTCTTTATTAGGTCGTTTGACATACATGCAAGCCAAGTAGAGCTGTCTGGATTCTGTCGTTTGAAAAGGATGATGTTCCTCACTAAGTAGTAACGTGTCACAGTCGAGTTAATCTTTTCGCACCATCGTTGTTTGGCATCTTTCCAAATCGGATCTTTGAGTTGTTATTTTTCCATGTTACTCAGAGCGGATGAGATGAAATTTTTGAAAGCTACCAACATATATATAAAAGGTTAAAATTATGGCAAAATTCCTCGGCTGTATTATGTTTCGTTCCACAAACCGATCGCGAAAGAGCGTCAGAAACTATGTCTTGTATGCCAGCAAAGTATATTACAGTAAACCAGAATTCTTGCAGGTGGCGCCCAAGGAGCCGAACGCCTGTGGCAGACTTTCCTGGTCAATAAAAATTGCAGTGTACAGCCGTTAGTACATAAGAAGTAGCGAAATTTTGTAAAACTACAAACGAAATCACTGCTAGCGCTTCAAGCACTCTGACTGAATAATTATGTTCTGAAGGAGATAAAACATGGCTAGAGAAAGAAATACTCTTTGTACTATAACACTGTTCTTTTCAATTTCCTGAAATAAGTGTGCACCAAGTGCAGCCTAAGAAGAATATATGGCAATGCAGAAATCACAAGAACGTTCAGGATGGAAAAGTAATGGCGCATTAATTAATGCGTGTTCTAAAGTATGTGAGATTTTCCAAATTCACATTTGCCAAGACTGACAGTAATGCCATGATTTTAAAAGGTTTCTAACAATGATTTCAGACCTAAATTATGATCATACCAAATTTTCTCCGCAACGAGAATATCATCGACGTAAGATGTACTTTTGTTTTCGAAATAGTTTGCAAGAATGTATTCAAACCTCTAATGAATGCAGCTGAAGAAATATTTGAACCAAACCGTAGTTTGCAAAACTGGTAGCCATTTCCAAAACACGAGAATGTAGTTTGGGTGCGACTCACTCTGCCAAAAACTCGATTTGGGATCAGGGGTTGATAATACGGTAATACAATGAAATTTTGTAATGATACCTCCAGTGTTTGAGGTCTGTCAGATTCCGTAACAATAAATGTAATTTTTTGTCGAGAATCCAACACTAGTCTGATCGAACACCTTTCTTCTCAGCAGTATGAAGCGGGCTGTTATAAGAGCTGACTACAGGTTGATGATAGCTGTTGCAGCATAAGCTCAATCTCCTGTTGTACTTTTTTTTTGCACATTTCAAATTTTGTACAGTGGAACTGTAAATTCACAATGGATTTTTCCCTAGTTCTCGAATTGTACCTAGTATGTTATCAAAAATCTGAGAGTGAGGCTGTAATTGCGTTGTAACTGTTGCTTTTCACTATCTGTAGCGGCTTCAGATTTATCTGATTTATTCTGAATTACCTGAAAAAGATCTATGTTAGATTAGTCGTCCTCGCTGAGCAGGAAAATTTCTACCTTACTATAAGGAGATGATTACCAATTCATACTTCTGTGTGAAGTGAAAAGGTGAAGTCTGCTAATATCTCGTTTTTCTTTCGCCACAAAACGATCGAATTATAATTTTACCATAGTGTTGTTATCTCGTAGAGAAATGTCAGAATTATTGAAATCAAGTAGAGCTTTGTGTCTGCTCAAGAAATCCATGCCAAGCAGTAGTTCGGTTGTAAGTAGCGAAATAATAAAGAAATTTGTAAAATTGTATGGCCTTGTGCAGTGAATTCTAAACATTTTTACGTTTTAACATCTACTCCTATTCCTGAAATAGCACCTCTTACTTTCGTACTCTGTAAAGTTTCATCTTCGTTGCATCTGTTGACTGTAGTGTCACTGATTAATGAGATAGGAAAGCCTGAATCCAAAGCTGTAGATAAATTATGTTTTCCTACATGTAAGTCAACAACAGGGTGAGGGATGTTTCTTTCAGTTTCTTTTTCCTCTTGAAGTATCGTGTCTCTTACATCTTCCAGATTGATAATGTTCTTAATAATGTTCTTGGAATGAGTAGTATCCGGTGTTGAGAGTGCTAGCGCATCTTCCCGAGGTTGTGTTTCTAGTCGTTGTTGCTGCTAGATGTCGTGTCTCTGTGTTTTACCATGTCGGAGATCCGGTGGACGAGTTTCAACAATTTGAACTGAGCGTAGCAGTGGCGAATAATACAAGTTATATTTCCTTGGATAAAATCTCCTGTCGGAATTTTTTATAGAAGAATGTTGTTGATTCCCATTACCTGATCTCTTCCAGTTGCCTCGTCCTCTGTTTCCATTCCTGTCGTGAGCTTTGTGTTCTTTATTGTATGATCAGTAATTCGAATGATTTGGATGGTATGGTTGCTGTCGGTATCCGTGCAGACAGTTATTCCTCAGATCGTGATTGTTCCCTGTGTGGTTTGGGTGACTGTATGTTGGCTAATATGATTGCCGATTTGCGTGACTATTCGTGCTTGTATCTGACGTGTGTTAAATGTTGGTTGATTATGTAATTTTATTCTGGTTGAAAATGATCGTGCGGTCGTCTGTGACTGTCGTAGCGATAGGCTACGGATTTCTGGTCGTATGAAAGGATGTACCTTGAAATCTGAAACGTAATTTTTCTGTTTCTCTTATGGCTTACCTGTGACACTGAACAACGCTTGGGCAACAGTTCTCTGGAAAATTGCACCTGCTGCTGCTATTGAAAGCTACTAAAAAGGTGCGTCCTATTTACTGGGCGCAAACTTACTGGTGAACTCTGTGTGCAATGAATCCACATAATATGTCGGCATTTTAAATCGCAATTGTGAAACTTTATCCGGTAAATGAAAGATTGGGAAATGGATAATGACATGGTTAAAGCTGACTCCTTTTAAAAGAGGTACTGGAAAATTTAGGAAGGAATTATTCATTATAATCAAGAATTGCAAATAAATGACAAACTCTAAAAATACCTAAAGTTATTTGTTCAACAGTGCTATGTTCAAAGAACTATTGCAAGATATACATGTTCATCATAAATTAGAAAAGATTGCACTAATTTAGTTAATCTTACGTGAATAGTCAGTAATGTTATCTAATTAAGAAGAGAGGGAGCGTTCTGTGTTGGATATTAAAGTTATAAAGGAGTGGAGGCAGCAGCTCGCGTGCAATTAAAGCAAAGAAAATTAACAATTGTTCCGGTGTACCGAAAAGCTCCGGCACGAGGATGAAGAACCCAAGAGCAGAGAAGGCTGTGATGTGACGTCAGTCAGTAGTTTGCTGTAAGCGCCGCCCCTGCCAGCCCTGGCCGGACGGTAGAAGATGGACTGGTAGACCCAGACTATAAGAGAGCACTCAAATAGCTGTTATTTGTGATCCATATCCATTACCTGCATGGACATTCTATACTGCGAAAGACATTGATAGTTTGTATTTCGCCAACTGCGTGCTTCTTGTAAACCACAGTTAAGTATTGTCAGTCTACCGGGTGATCAAAAAGTCAGTATAAATCTGAAAACTTAATAAACCACGGAATAATGTAGATAGAGAGATACAAATTGACACACATGCTTGGAATGACATGGGGTTTTATTAGAACAAAAAAAAGTTCACAAAATGCCCGACAGATGGCGCTGGACAGCAAAACGTTAGTAACTGCTACCGTGACGGGTGAGAGGTACGCCGATATGTTACAGAATCGCATCATCCTCAGCCTGGGTGATAAACACCTGCTGGAACATACGATGTTTATGCAGGATGGCTCTCCACCCCATATTGCTAGACGCGTGAAAGCTCTCTTGCGCGCGTCGTTTGGTGATGATCGTGTGCTCAGCCGCCACTTTCCTCATGCTTGGCCTCCCAGGTCCCCAGACCTCAGTCTGTGCGATTATTGGTTTTGGGGTTACCTGAAGTCGCAAGTGTATCATGATCGACCAACATCTCTAGGGATGCTGAAAGACAACATCCGACGCCAATGCCTCACCATAACTCCGGGCATGCTTTACAGTGCTGTTCACAACATTACTCCTCGACTACAACTATTGTTGAGGAATGATAGTGGACATATTGAGCATTTCCTGTAAAGAATATCACCTTTGCTTTGTCTTACATTGTTATGCTAATTATTGCTGTTCTGACCACATGAAGCGCCATCTGCTGGACATTTTTTGAACTTTTGTATTTTTTTGGTTCTAATAAAACCCCATGTCATTCGAACCATCTGTGTCAATTTGTGCCTCTCTATCTACATTATTCCGTGATTTATTCAGTTTTCAAATTTATACTGACTTTTTGAACGCCCGGTACTTTATTGTGCCATTAATGTGTTTTGCTTGAATTGTTGTATAGCTACCGAAGAAAGCAGCATCCTTTAAGCACCCTGTAGGCGACGAGTGGACAGGACACCAGACTGGCGACGAGGATGGGATCGTCCGTCGACCTGGCCCTTGCATGTATCTTATTTCAGGTTCAGAAGGCTTGCAGCGCCGCCATCAAAACCAACTTCGCCACTGCCATGTGCACGGTACTCTTTCATTGTCTCTTCCCCCAGATTGACGGGCCACAGCAGCCGCCACCGCGGGACGACCCCATGGAGCCTTCGCCTTCTCTCGTCCTACCGATGAAGCTGGACCCGCCCACACCGCAGGCAGGATGGTGGGGTACGACCGGGAGCTTGACGTCCCCTGCAGCCACAGCTTCCGGTCCAGCGATGCGCCCACACTCCTGCCTCCCCTCGAGGTGGTCGGATTCCCTATACGACGACGGTCCGTCGATTTGGGGGAGGGGGGGGAGAGAGAGAGGAATGTTCCGGCGTATCGACAAGCGCCGGCACGAAAATGAAGAATGCAAGTGCAGAGAAGGCTGTGAGACGACGTCAGTCAATAGTTCGCTGACTAGGACCGCACCACGACAGGAGAGGCCTCTTGCCGACGAGAATGTAAGCGCCGCTCCTGCCAGTCTCTGCCGGACAATGGATCCGAACAGTAGACTCGAGCTATAAGAGAGCGACGCGTGGGCAGGACAGGACACCACAACCATTACCTTATTATAAAGTATTCATCAAAACTATAAAAAAATCTAATCTATCTCTCTCTCTCTCTCAGTAAAGATATAAAAACCATGTTAGAAGATCAATTTCCTCAATAATCATAACTATTCATCATTGTTACCGTATCACTGTGTCGGCCGTGGCTCACTTCACCATTGCCCAACGCAGACTGTCGTTGCGACTAGCATCCATGCGGAGCGGCCGATGCAGAGAACTTATTGCAGCTGGCCGGAGTGGTCGAGCGCTTCTAGGCGCTACACTCTGGAACCGCGCGACCGCTACGGTCGCAGGTTCGAATCCTGCCTCGGGTATGGATGTGTGGGATGTCCTTAGGTTAGTTAGGTTTAAGTAGTTCTAAGTTCTCGAGGACTGATGACCACAGCAGTTAAGTCGCATAGTGCTCAGAGCCATTTGAACCAGCCATATTGCAGACGCGCAGTGTCATAGATGCCATTGCGCGCTGTCTGAGAAACAAAGTGACCGCGACTGCCGTCTGTGTATCCGAGTTATAAGGGAAGCTGACTGTGTACATATATCAACACCTCTTTCAATATGATGCTTTCAATGGCAGCAGATGCCGGTTAAAGATATAAATCATTGCTTTGATTATGTCGAAGAAAATGTTAAGCATAGAAACAGTACTACGATGTAATATTTAACTATAAAAAATTAAATTTTACAGAGTGCTTAAGAATGTTAAATCGTGTTATCTCTGCAAATAACTCACGCACAAAAATATTTTACTGCGATTGAGAATACCGTTATCTTACATATAAACAACCTGCTGTCTTTCGAGAGAAAGCCTCAAATGCTGAAATCCGGTGACTGTCCAAAATGTCAATTGTCAAAACATTTCATCAACAAGAAACTGAATGAACCCGCTTCAACGTGTCCTAGGTGTTACATTCTTCAAAAGAAAGGTACCGTCGTTGTAGACTAGCAACGCCGGCCATAGAAAGAAAATAAGGTTGGAGTGGAGAGCAGGGGAATTATTTTTTCATTTGCCTTTGGCAAGCTAGATAAGTTTCACCGGAAATTACGCGTCACAATAGTCGGACATTCTACAGCACAGGGAAGGGGTGCATACCCTATTTTCGAGTGTAGATGCCGGTTCCACGTTCACGTTGGACGCCGATAGCCTGTGGGGAGAAGAGAAGAAGAGAAAGAGGGCGAAAGAGAAACGTCAGGCTTATCGGCAGCTACCTCTCGGTTTGTGTATTCAGCTCATACGTCCTGACGGTCGATAGCTCCGAAGAAAAATTGCTTCTCGCGGTAATTCATCAACCACTAAGAGATAAGCCTCAATACATGAATACAAAACAGGTGCGGGTCTTCGGTCTTGCTGTTGGTTCGTTACTTTTTGATACATTTCGCCTCGTAACTAAAGATAAACACGGGAAAGGCTTCGAAAGTACTTCCATTCTTGATTGGAAAAATTAATAGCAACTGTGGCTTCGCACGTTAATTTTGAACTACGAAATGTCTTTCTGATGAACAGTTTTGTATTTTCTTTAGAAGTCTAGACAGTTCGGTCACTCTACATATGCAAACACTTTATTATTCAGCACAGACGATCGTGTCAGACACCTTCCTGCTCTAAAGCATTCAGCGTTGAGTTACTTAGTAATACAGTCAGATTCAATAAACGAAGCAAAAAATTCAGAAATCTGTCGTTACAAGTCTGTCGAGTTCAGTCATTCGTTATCGGTGATTGGTGTCTTCAGTTGACACTCGATTTGAGAAGACGATATTAGTTTTGACAGTGGTGGCAGACCAAACGCGTTTGTAATATATGGAATATCCATACTTCTCATATTATAGACATTCCAGTTTCTATGTACTACAAATCTAGTATTTTAGATCTCGTATAATTGTTTGCACTTACGGAAAATTTTGTCATGTCGTTGAGATGGTGTGAATCTCTAAGACGCTGCAACTAAGATCTTTGTATTGACGCCCTTTGTCGCATCCTAGTACTATTCTTGTAACATCTCACCCACTGCCCCATCCCCCTGCGTCTTTCAACCACAGTTCTCTTCCTATCATGTCTATCTCACATCGTATATTATCCACTACTTCCCGTTCTTTTCAATCACTCCTCAAACATACTTCCTTCCCTATTTCAGTTCAGCCACACCACCTTTTATAACATTTAACGTTCTTCGCTCCCTTACTGAAATGAAACCAGAATAAATTTTGAAAACACAAATAATATCGCATTTAAGGAACGCATGTCAAGCAACATGGGTAGCGGCCACATGGAATGCTGGATGTAATTATTATTCTCGTTTTCCGTGGTAACAGTCAGTTACTCTGTTATACATTAAGACTTCATAGACAAAAGCGGTGAGTTTTGAGAGCTCTTTTCATTTTTTTTTTTTTTTGCCCTCGTATTCGAAACTGCAATTCTATAGCTTAGTTCGTTTTCCCAATTTTGTAGCAACTTCCAGCAATGTAAGGTTCACTATAACGTTCGCCCATAACGAATTGCTTAAAACGCATTTATTCTAAGAAAGTAGCTCCTAAGGTAGGTCTGACGCACACTATACGATTCTTACTTACAAGCAAGGTCACTTTTACCTCGTTCAGTTTGAAGTACAGCAGCTCGTGTATTGAAGGAATGGAGATTCCGACACCATTGGTAGAGTGCCGTTAAAACACATTCCATTCCCTGCAGTGGAAAGGAGGAAGATGGGGCATCTGGTCTAGATATTAACCACTGTCAGGCCTGCTAGTAAATTAGTCTAGGTGCTGTGTGTTTCATTAACTTATGCTCCCCAAACAATACAATTCAGATGAAAAGTTGTATGTGATTCGCAGAGTGGCTTCGCAATTCAGTCAAGAATATCTTCTTCTTTATCTCATCAGTCCACCTAATTTTATACATCCTTCTTGAACGTCACATCTTAAACGCTTTGATTGTCCTCTAATCCAGTTTTTCCCAAAGTCCATGCTTTACTAACATACAATTCAGTAATCGAAGCGAACGTTCTCACTAATTTCTTTCTCAGGTAAACGCCGATGTTTGATACTAGCAGAATGGCCAGGAATTTCCTCTTTGCCTGTGCTAATCTGCTTTTTATGTTTGCCTTGTTTCATCCGTCATGTTTTATTTTGGTTACAAGGCAACAGAAATGTTTAACTTCGTCGTCTTGGTGAGCTCCAATGTTGATTTTAATTTATCGTTAATCTCATTTCTACTAAGCCTCATCACTTTCCATATTCTGCACATATTGAAGTGGCCATTCCATTCAAAGTGTCTGTAATTCTTCTTCACTGATTTGAAGCGGTCCGCCGCTAGTTCGTCTCCTGTGCCAAACTTTTCAACTCAGACTAGCTCTGCAACCTACGTTCTCAATTATTTGCTGGATGTATTCCAAGCTCTGTCTTCCTATACAGTTTTTACCCTTCATAGCTCTTTCTAGTATCATGGGAGTTGTTTCCTGCGTCTTTAACTGGTGTCCTACCATCCCACCCCATCTTCTTGTCAGTGTTTGCCATGTATTCCTTTCCTCGCCGATTCTATGGAGAACCTTCTCGTTCCTCACCTTATCAGTCCACCTAATTTTCAACACCACATCTCAAATGCTTCGACTCTCTTCTGTTTCCCTCAGTCCATATGTCACTACCATACAATTCTGTGCTCCAAACGCACGCTCTTAGAAATTGCCCCCACGAATGAAGATAAAGGTTTGATAATAACAGACTTCTTTTGGCCAGGAATGCCATTTTTGCTAGTGCTAATCTCCTCCTTGCTCCGTCCGTCACGGTCACTCTAAAAGAAATGCACACTATTTTTGTAAAAATACAGTTTTCATTCTGCATATGTGGAAGTGTTGCAGTGTATAGATATATACTTCCCGCTTCTTTTCAAACTTAGTTCAGCCTGTTCCCGTGAGTGGCGCCGTCACAGCATGTCTTCAAGATGGCTGCTACACTTGACATTCGTCAGAAGCAACGTGCTGTCATAGAATTCCTGTGCTGTGAAAACGAGACAGTGGGAAACATCTACAAGAGGTTGAAAAAGGTGTACGGAGATGCTGCATTCGATCGCAGTACAGTTAGTCGGTGGGCAAGCAGGTTAGTGATGAAAGCGGGCACGGCAATATTGAGGATTGTCCTCGAAGCGGCAGGCCTCGTACTGCACACACTCCAGACAATGTGCAGAGAGTTAACGAATTGGTGACTGCTGACAGACGTATCACAGTGAACGAATTGTCACGCTACGTTGGGATAGGGGAAGGAAGTGTTTGCAGAATACTGAAAGTGTTGGCGTAGAAAAAGGTTTGTGCCAGGTGGGTTTCCAGAATATTGACAGTGGCTCACAAAGAAACAATAATAACGGTATGTAGAGAACTTTTGGAACGGTACGATAATGGTGGAGATTAATTTCTTGGAATAATTGTGATAGGTGATGAAACATGGCTCAGTCATTTTTCACCAGAGACGAAGAGGCAATCAATGGAGTGGCAGCATGCAAATTCACCCAAGAAAAAAAATTCAAAAACACACCTTCTGCAGGATTCCGAAGGACTCTTGCTTGCGGACATCATGCCAAGTGGAATCACCATAAATTCTGATGCATATGTGACGACACTGAAGAAACTTCCAAGCTCGACTGTGTTCGACTACATCGGCAAAAGCAGGATGTTTTGCTGTTGCACGACAACGCATGGCCACACGTCAGTGAAAAAACAATGGAAGCGATCACAAAAATCGGATGGACAAAACTGAAACACCCGCCCTACTGTCCTGACCTGGCTCCGTGTGACTCTCATCTCTTTGGGAAACTGAAAGAGTCTCTTCGTGGAACAAGGTTTGAAGATTATGACTCAATTGTGCACGCTGCCAAACAGTGGCTCCAACAGGTTCGTCCAGAATTTTACCGTGCGAGTATATAGGCAGGTATATAGTGTGCATTTCCTTGAAGTGACCCTCGTACTTCGTGGTCACGAACTCTGATGTTAAGTTTTCCGTTATTCACATTCCCGCTACTTTTATTACTTTCTGTCTTCTTTCGATTTACTCTCAATCCATATTCTATACTCAGACTGTAGATTCTATTCAACAGATCCTGTAATTCTTCTCCACTTTCAATTGGGATGCAATTGTCATCAACGAATCTAATCATTGATATCTTTTCACCGTGAATTATAATCCCATTCTTGAACTTACTTTTATTTCCGTCATTGTTTCTCCGCTGTTTATACTGAAACGTTATGGCTAAAGACTACAATCGTTCAACCATTTTTAATCTGAGCACTTCTTATAGTTCCCTCTTGATTATTGTGCATATTCCACAGTTCCGTTTTTCCCTATAGGTTACTCCAACTTTTCTCAGAATTTCAAACATGGATGTTTCAGCAAAAAATACAGATGAGAAGTGTGTTTCTACTGAATTAGCATTTTTTTAAAATGCCGAGTCAAATATTTAAATGGTAACTCGTCTTTAGTCTCTTACGAAAATATCAAAGTGCATTTGTTGTTAGTTTACAGAGCGCGATACCTTGTAATATACCGTAAAAAAGTCATCTTTTACAGGCATATTAATTATTCAGACATGAATAACATACTAATCCAGTCGGTGCAACGTCAGTACGCGGAACACCACAAACTACCGCAATGTTACCTTTCATAGTACAGAAGTTTGTAATCACAGTGGACACTGCGAAACTCGCCAGAAGCGATCACAGAATTCTGAGTACAAATCGATCAGAACGACTGTATACAAGAGGCGGAGAGAAATACGGAAGCGAGATATACTTGTTGTCCCAAAGCCAGCAAAAACACACGACCCTCTGTCGTTCCCACGACTCTTCCGTGTCGGCTTCTATTCAGCCGTACAGCATCCGGTCTCGTGATATCAGTAACGGCTGTGACGGAGCAGATGCTTCTGTTTCGAGTTCGTCCTGCCATTGCTATATTTACAGAGAGATAAAATAGAGAAGGAAAACGACGATATACTTGTGAAATTTAGATCTGTTAGTACAGGATATCTGTGATATGAAGCGAAAGACTTTATAAACTGTAGTGACGATAACACGGCATTCTTTTTTTCTTTTTTCTTCTTTGCGCCAAATTTACAGTATGAAGTGAAGCCTTGAGACAAGTTTGTTTGCGTGGCCATACTCCGCAGCAGCCACAAACCATTTGTTTTGTAAATACTCGTAAAAAGCGTCTTTTCTTGTTGCACTGTATTTTATTTCTTCCAGACACCCTTTTTTACTCTAAGGAATGTTCAGTGGGATCTAGAACGATACAGTTTTGTTTTGATAAGTGATATTTTTAGATTATAAAACAGTTCACGGTTCGTTTTTTATGTAAATAAGTGACTGCTTACAGTTCTTCTCGTTCCTGGTTGGCATCTGCGTTTACTCTTATCTGGTCACAAGCTGGACGTCACATTATCACTTCATTTACGAAACATAAGCACATTTTTATATTCCGCTTTTTTTATCACACTGGTCATCTTGTTTACCCTTACTTTTGCGGTGCACTATTACTCTTCGCCACTGTTTACATATATTTGTTAGAAAACTGTGCTTTTAAAGACAAATCAAACAGGATGAGACAAGTAGTGAACTCACAGTATTTACTTCTTTAAAAGTACAGTTTTAGAGCAAATATCTGTAACTAGTGGCAGAAGAGTAATAGTGCACCGCAGAAATGAGAGTAAACAAGATGAACAGTGTGAAGAAAAAAGTTCAGGACATAAAAAATATGCTAAAGTTTCGTATATGAAGTGATAGTGCGGCCTCTAGCGTGTGGCCAGATGAAAGGAAAGGCAGATGCCAACCAAAAACGATAAGAACTGTAACTAATCACTTATTTACAAAAGGAAAGAGACCTGAACTGTTTTATAATCTAAAAGTGAAACATATTAAAACAAAATTGATCGCTCTAGATTCCACTGAAGATGCATTAGAGTAAAAAAAAGAGGCGAAGCGCGTCTGGGAGAAATAAAATACGGTGCAGCAACACAAGGCGGTTCTTATTTACAAAACTAAGCTTTGAAAGGTTCTTGAGAAACTTCACAAGCGAAAACATAAATTGGCTCTTTCGTACTTAACATTCTGCATTTTTCGCTTAATTCTTTCAGTCTGTTTTAATTCATACACATCAGGGAAAAATAACCCATAATTTCTGACAAATGGAATTACTCTGACTGACGACAAAGGTAGAGTACCGAGAGGGGGAGGAGAAAACGAAATAAAACTTCAATGGTTGTGAGGGTATGGGATGTTATAGCGGTGATTAAAAGCCAAGTCATATTTACGAACAATTTGACAGTATGAACCCACTTAGCTGTTTGATGTTGTAACACATGTGGTGCGGACGAATGGACTGATTCGATTCACAAGGGTATCATAATGCAGTTCTGTCCTCTCCTGAGACAACATCGCCCACAACTCTCGTAACCGGTTCTCTATACCCTACTGGGACGGATGAGACGACCGAGTTAGTCCCACACATATTCTATCGGCTGCAGACCTGCTGATCTTGCTGGCCGAGGGACTACCTCAACGTAACACTGAGGGTCGACGAAGATTGCCGTGTTGAAAAATGGCACTATGATATAGCATTATGAGAGGTAACATGTGTGAACACAGAATTTGCGTGATGTACCGGTGTGCTGTCAGAGTTCGCTGTCACTACTCGCCGTGATCTGGAATCATAATCGATGGCTCCCCACACCATGACGCCATGACTAATACCACTGTACCTCCCCAAAACGTTGGAGTAGTAACTTTTCCCAGATAGCTGTCGTAGTCGCCAGCGATGGTCGTCCGCGTTAGTGCAGAACAACGACTCTTGTTTCCCAGTCATGGCGCCGATCCAGTCTCAGCCGTATGTGTTGCGGCGTTGACGGCAGACTACGCGTGAGACTCTAATCCGTGGTGTTGCTGCTGCTAGTCTCCGATCATTGGCGTGGGATGACGTATGTTAGTTACTTTTCCTTGGACGGCAGGCGTAGATGATAAGGCATTACGATGTGCCTCGTCCACAATGCGGCTATCCTCCCTTATGGCGGTAAGACGTGGTCGACCTAAATCTTAACGAAGTGTATGGCTGCCCCCAAGTTCCCAAGCAGTCCAACGTTGGAACGTTGTCACATTCAGATGCCCCACAAATCGGGATATTGCTCGATTCGACCAGCCAGCCAAATGGAGACTCTCAGTGACGCCCCTTTCGAACTGTGTCTGGTGCTGACAACAGTGTCTCACACTGGCATGTCACGTCTTCATGTCCTTCACTGCGATCACTCACTATCTGACGCTCTTCACGCCCCTTACGTACAAGACTTGGTAACAACACTAAACACACACTACACTAAGGCACTCTGGTTTCCACTACAGCCGTCATTCAGAACTGTTCAAATAGCTCTGAGCACTATGGGACTTAAAATCTGAGGTCATCAGTCCCCTAGAACTTAGAACTACCTAAACCTAACTAACCTAAGGACATCACACAAATCCATGCCCGAGTCAGGATTCGAACCTGTGACCGTAGCGTGAAGAACTGTAAGTCCATTCATTTTGATACCCGCTGGTGGTGTACATGTGTAGGAATTTACGTTGACATCCGACCGTACTGTCTGGCGCTTCACTTTTTATTATAATAAGTTACATAAAACTTCAAATAGTCACTCTTTTGAACAATTACGTTTTATTCCTTGAACCGGTTTTCGAATCTTTTCAGGTTCATCTTCAGATGGTTTCTGGAAGTTACATCATAAGTTCTAACATAGTACTGGGTGCTGCCTCTTTGACAAGAAGATGGAACAAGCTTTTATGTGTCGCCATGAATATTGTTTATCTGTCGACATAGATGTAAATTTAGGTTTTTTCCGTACTGCGAAAGTATGGGCGATTTTTACCCGTTAGTATCCATCTGTCTGCTTCCATTTTGATTGCCAGTTGGTATATCACTTCACAAACTTCTACACGATCTATATCAGTTTACACTCTGAGAGCGAAATTTTGCCAGTATCCAGCACGTGTTGTACAACTGTTGCTTGTAACAAACATCTCGACAAAACGATATGGCATATTTTCTTTTTTACGTGTATTAAAGTCGATATAAGGGTAAATATTATACTCAAACTGCTGATTACATGAGAGCACAAAATAAAATAAATAATTCAATGAATTACTACAAATACAAATTTCAAGTGATGTGATGTCTTATGTCTATTTGTATATTAACGTATAATACAGTCGGTTTATAGTACATATTTTAATCAATATTGGCATTCAAATAAATGTCCAGAAGTCAATAATACAGAGTATTTGCAATGAGGTACAGCTGTTTGTATGACCATGACCTGTATATTTAAAATTAAGTTTTAAATAATGACAAATCTTCAAATGAACCGTTGACTTATTTCTATTCTTACGTTAATATGATCTCGAACATTAATAACAGTAGATTTTTTTATTTAGCTAAAGGTCAAATGTAGAAAAGTTATAGTGTTTGTAATGGACTAAAACTGTTTCTATAACTGTACACTTTATATATAAAAACCAAGAACAAAAGTTCAAGTGTACTGTTGACTTACTTTTGCTCTTTCTTTAACGTGATTTGGAATATTGGTAAAGGCAGATTCCGTTTGTTCCAGCTACAAGTAATATGTATAAAAGCACTGATTTGTTTTGACAGTAGAGGGTTTTCCCATTCAGAAATATAGTACAAGTTTTATTTTGCGCTAGGATGTTTACATTGACACCGGTGTAGTTAGGTGTGCGTATATGGTAACTACAACATTTGAAAGGCAATTCTCACTAAACATGGCAAAGATCAAAGGACTCGAAGTAACAAAAATATAAAAACAGAACACTTCAGATTACACATAAAGCACGTAAACACCGAAATTTTCAGAGCTCTGAGTAAATATTGGTGAAAATATGACTATATTAAATAAAAGACCTTTTAAAATTTAAGAATAAGAGGGCAGGCAATAATTAATGCCATTACCAAACAATATTAGTGCAACACATAACCTATGGTAGATATACATATATCATACACGAGGACAGTGAGCTCCTACTTTATAATTTACAGTGGAAACACAACTATAGATAGACCACACTGCCATAACACAGATGAAACCAATAAATTGTGGCAACTCAAATAAATTTAGCTAAGACTCGTCTTATGTAAGCCGGCCGGAATGGCCGAGCGGTTCTAGGCGCTACAGTCTGGAACCGCGCGACCGCTACGGTCGCAGGTTCGAATGCTGCCTCGGGCATGGATGCGTGTGATGTCCTTATGTCAGTTAGGTTTAAGTAGTTCTAAGTTCGAGGGGACTGATAACCTCAGATGTTAAGTCCCATAGTGCTCAGAGCCATCTGAACCATTTTGTCGTACGTAAACACAACATTCACTGGCTGTGCAACGTTGAACAGCAGAAAGCGAGCGTTTTAAGAGACTTCCCACCAAACTGATTGTCTTCGGTGGTTCCTTGGCAGTGCAGTGGATGACATCGCCAACTGCTCGTTCCTTGGGTGGCACCCTTCGGACTGCTGCATGTCTCCTCAAATGCATTACACCAAGTGTGTCTCCACGAACGATCTAGTGTGAGCCACGTGGTGCTCCGCAGCTGCTTAGCGTGAAGCCGTCTACCCTGCTCAGCTGCAGCCTGAAGACTCCGATGCAGTCGACGAGGAACCACTGAGAGCAACACTGAACACGCGCTCGTAAGCCGGCGTATGGCGCGCCCTCCAGCGAGGCGCTACATCACTCACCGCTAAGTAACAACGGCAAATATGTGGTAGAGGGAAGACATCTGTCGCTACGAGCTGGTACGCTGCTCAGTGCACAGCTTTTTACTCATCATTCAGACAAAATCAGGAAGCACGTTTGAAACAAATAATGCCTACCTGTAATGGTAGTGTATGGTGCCCTAGAGGATGAATCCCTCTCATTAGTAGAATTCCACAATTCGCATAGAGATTATGATTTCCTTATAAACGAAACATGTAGTTTCAGTCTTCACCGACAACTGAGACTGTGACTACTTACACGGGGCTACGAAATTAAATTTTTGTTCAAGACTTTTGACCCTGAAGAGTGATATTTATTAGTTGCTGGCCTCTGCTGAAAAATGTCATGTCAGATTTTGGCTGTCACGTATGGAAATAGTGTGATAATGCTGTAAAGAAATGTCACACACGCACACACACGCACACACACACACACACACACACACACACACACACACACACACACATATATATATATATATATATATATATATATATATATATATATATATATATATATATATATATATATATATATATATATAGGATGGTCCATTGATCGTGACCGTGCCGTTTGACCTACGACAGCGCCATCTAGCGGGCCAATCATAGCGTCATCTGGTTTCCCCCTTCAAGCTAGACGAGTTTCGTTCTTTGTAGTGTTTTCCGTTTGATGCTTATTTCGTGATATATTTGGCCCGGTCAGTACCAATGGACCACCCGACACTTGCAGTACAGCTGAAAACTGAAGTGACCCAATGACAGAGGTTTCTTTGGTATCGTACAGATATGATTTTACTTCCATAAAACGAAGCGACCAGTTAAAATTTGCACCAGGTCCGGGAATATAGCCCGGGGCTCCTGCTTACTAGGCCTGTGCGTTAGCTATTATGCCACAGTGGCACAGCAAGGTGACAGAAATTTTCATTCACCGCTTCAGTCTATATATATATATATATATATATATATATATTTCATTTGTGTAAGTACCTGCAACTGGGTTTCAAGCTGGACCCTTCATTTAAGTTCGATGCTGAAGTGCTATTCCAGAACATGGAAAGCCTCAGCAACTCTGTGTGTAAGGGGTAATTTTAAGTGGACTAAGGCGGCAGTGGGAATTTTGATCGAAGAGGTTGCCCCTCAGTCTGCAAGATCCGGGCAGTTGCAGAGGGTGGGCTTACTGGTAGTTGGGAGCTCCAACGTCAGGCGCGTAATGGGGCCCCTTAGGGAAATGGCAGCAAGAGAGGGGAAGAAATCCAATGTGCACTCCGTGTGCATACCGGGGGGAGTCATTCCAGATGTGGAAAGGGTCCTTCCGGATGCCATGAAGGGTACAGGGTGCACCCATCTGCAGGTGGTCGCTCATGTCGGCACCAATGATGTGTGTCGCTATGGATCGGAGGAAATCCTCTCTGGCTTCCGGCGGCTATCTGATTTGGTGAAGACTGCCAGTCTCGCTAGCGGGATGAAAGCAGAGCTCACCATCTGCAGCATCGTCGACAGGACTGACTGCGGACTTTTGGTACAGAGCCGAGTGGAGGGTCTGAATCAGAGGCTGAGACGGTTCAGCGACCGTGTGGGCTGCAGATTCCTCGACTTGCGCCATAGGGTGGTGGGGTTTCGGGTTCCGCTGGATAGGTCAGGAGTCCACTACACGCAACAAGCGGCTACAAGGGTAGCAGGGGTTGTGTGGCGTGGGCTGGGCGGTTTTTTAGGTTAGATGGCCTTGGGCAAGTATAGAAAGGGCAACAGCCTCAACGGGTGCGGGGCAAAGTCAGGACATGCGGGGACCAAGCAGCAATCGGTATTGTAATTGTAAACTGTCGAAGCTGCGTTGGTAAAGTACCGGAACTTCAAGCGCTGATAGAAAGCACCGAAGCTGAAATCGTTATAGGTACAGAAAGCTGGCTTAAGCCAGAGATAAATTCTGCCGAAATTTTTACAAAGGTACAGACGGTGTTTAGAAAGGATAGATTGCATGCAACCGGTGGTGGAGTGTTCGTCGCTGTTAGTAGTAGTTTATCCTGTAGTGAAGTAGAAGTGGATAGTTCCTGTGAATTATTATGGGTGGAGGTTACACACAACAACGGAACTAGGTTAATAATTGGCTCCTTTTACCGACCTCCCGACTCTGCAGCATTTGTGGCAGAACAACTGAGAGAAAATTTGGAATACATTTCACATAAATTTTCTCAGCATGTTATAGTCTTAGGTGGAGATTTCAATTTACCAGATATAGACTGGGACACTCAGATGTTTAGGACGGGTGGTAGGGACAGAGCATCGAGTGACATTATACTGAGTGCACTATCCGAAAATTACCTCGAGCAATTAAACAGAGAACCGACTCGTGGAGATAACATCTTGGACCTACTGATAACAAACAGACCCGAACTTATCGACTCTGCATGTACAGAACAGGGAATCAGTGATCATAAGGCCGTTGCAGCATCCCTGAGTATGGAAGTTAATAGGAATATAAAAAAAGGGAGGAAGGTTTATCTGTTTAGCAAGAGTAATAGAAGGCAGATTTCAGACTACCTAACAGATCAAAACGAAAATTTCTGTTCCGACACTGACAATGTTGAGTGTTTATGGAAAAAGTTCAAGGCAATCGTAAAATGCGTTTTAGACAGGTACGTGCCGAGTAAAACTGTGAGTGACGGGAAAAACCCACCTTGGTACAACAACAAAGTTAGGAAACTACTGCGAAAGCAAAGAGAGCTCCACTCCAAGTTTAAACGCAGCCAAAACCTCTCAGACAAACAGAAGCTAAACGATGTCAAAGTTAGCGTAAGGAGGGCTATGCTTGAAGCGTTCATTGAATTCGAAAGTAAAATTCTATGTACCGACTTGACAGAAAATCCTAGGAAGTTCTGGTCTTATGTTAAATCAGTAAGTGGCTCGAAACAGCATATCCAGACACTACGGGATGATGATGGCATTGAAACAGAGGATGACACGCGTAAAGCTGAAATACTAAACACCTTTTTCCAAAGCTGTTTCACAGAGGAAGACCGCACTGCAGTTCCTTCTCTAAATCCTCGCACAAACGAAAAAATTGCTGACATCGAAATAAGTGTCCAGGGAATAGAAAAGCAACTGGAATCACTCAATAGAGGAAAGTCCACTGGACCTGACGGGATACCAATTCGATTCTACACAGAGTACGCGAAAGAACTTGCCCCCCTTCTAACAGCCGTGTACCGCAAGTCTCTAGAGGAACGGAGGGTTCCAAATGATTGGAAAAGAGCACAGATAGTCCCAGTCTTCAAGAAGGGTCGTCGAGCAGATGCGCAAAACTATAGACCTATATCTCTGACGTCGATATCTTGTAGAATTTTAGAACACGTTTTTTGCTCGCGTATCATGTCATTTCTGGAAACCCAGAATCTACTATGTAGGAATCAACATGGATTCCGGAAACAGCGATCGTGTGAGACCCAACTCCCTTTATTTGTTCATGAGACCCAGAAAATATTAGATACAGGCTCCCAGGTAGATGCTATTTTTCTTGACTTCCGGAAGGCGTTCGATACAGTTCCGCACTGTCGCCTGATAAACAAAGTAAGAGCCTACGGAATATCAGACCGGCTGTGTGGCTGGATTGAAGAGTTTTTAGCAAACAGAACACAGCATGTTGTTATCAATGGAGAGACGTCTACAGACGTTAAAGAAACCTCTGGCGTGCCACAGGGGAGTGTTATGGGACCATTGCTTTTCACAATATATATAAATGACCTAGTAGATAGTGCCGGAAGTTCCATGCGGCTTTTCGCGGATGATGCTGTAGTATACAGAGAAGTTGCAGCATTAGAAAATTGTAGCGAAATGCAGGAAGATCTGCAGCGGATAGGCACTTGGTGCAGGGAGTGGCAACTGACCCTTAACATAGACAAATGTAATGTATTGCGAATACATAGAAAGAAGGATCCTTTATGGTATGATTATATGATAGCGGAACAAACACTGGTAGCAGTTACTTCTGTAAAATATCTGGGAGTATGCGTGCGGAACGATTTGAAGTGGAATGATCATATAAAATTAATTGTTGATAAGGCGGGTATCAGGTTGAGATTCATTGGGAGAGTGCTTAGAAAATGTAGTCCATTAACAAAGGAGGTGGCTTACAAAACACTCGTTCGACCTATACTTGAGTATTGCTCATCAGTGTGGGATCCGTACCAGATCGGTCTGACGGAGGAGATAGAGAAGATCCAAAGAAGAGCGGCGCGTTTCGTCACAGGGTTATTTGGTAACCGTGATAGCGTTACGGAGATGGTTAATAAACTCAAGTGGCAGACTCTGCAAGAGAGGCGCTCTGCATCGCGGTGTAGCTTGCTCGCCAGGTTTCGAGAGGGTGCGTTTCTGGATGAGGTATCGAATATATTGCTTCCCCCTACTTATACCTCCCGAGGAGATCACGAATGTAAAATTAGAGAGATTAGAGCGCGCACGGAGGCTCTCAGACAGTCGTTCTTCCCGCGAACCATACGCGACTGGAACAGGAAAGGGAGGTAATGACAGTGGCACGTAAAGTGCCCTCCGCCACACACCGTTGGGTGGCTTGCGGAGTATCAATGTAGATGTAGATGTAGATGTAGAAGTTGTGCCAGGATGGCTAACGTACCTATCTAGGGAAGAGGAGACTCAGATTCGATTTCTGGCGTTGGTACAAATTTTAGCTCGCCGCCTCAGTCTGTACACATAAAACCTGTATAATATTTACAAACCTGTGCAATTAACAAAATAAAAAAGCAACCATTTGTTGGTTGGTTCAAATGGCTCTGAGCACTATGCGACTTAACTTCTGAGGTCATCAGTCGCCTAGAACTTAGAACTAATTAAACCTAACTAACCTAATGACATCACACACATCCATGCCCGAGGCAGGATTCGAACCTGCGACCGTAGCGATCGCTCGGCTCCAGACAGTAGCGCCTAGACCCACACGGCCACTCCGGCCGGCCAATCATTTGTGGACAGAACTACTCACAATTTAAGTTCAACATATTCCAAGTCTTACGGATACACTGCACGTTTTCAGTACCGTTCCCCTTCAATGTTCTGCCTCCACATTATCTCTTTTTAGAGACCAACAGTAGTCAACCACCATTCCTTCATCCCACCTGCTTTGATAACCTCTTGATGAGCCCTTTGCCCATGTTCTTCACTAGCACCTCCAAGATTTTCAGGGAAGAAGTCAAGATGACAGTGAAGAAAACGGATTTTAAGACTGAGATTGAATTCTAAATTTTTCAGAGCTATCATCATATTTTCCACGATGGCTTTGAAATCTGGGTGCTACCTATGCCCTAAGAAATTGTCAACCACATTCTTAAATCCTGTCCAAGCCCATAATGTTCCTTATGTTAGTACATTTTGAAATAGTTCATCTTTCATCAAACTTTTAATGTTCGTCTGGTATCCCGGTCCGAAAATCTTGACAGCCCGCCAGAAGGCATGGACGTACATGACAGCCGCTAGGAATGGCCCCTATAATCTGCGAGCACAGCTTTCGCCCCCACAACACTATGCGCGGGCCGTGATCGCCGGCGGCCTGTCGGCGCGTACGGTCATCCTATAAAGTCAGCAGCGCAGGGGCTCACACCTACGTCGTCTTCTGACAACGCTCGCGATCGTTTATCTACTCATCGTTGCTCTGGTCGCTGATGGTTGGTAGTCTTGTTATCTGATTTGGTTTTGCTGTCTGGTCTCTGTATTTCACAGTGTGGTCTGTGTCGTCAGTCGTCCCCTTTGTGTGTGTCTGCGTTGTACCGGCGATTCTTTGTTGACGCCATCGGCCGGTGCGCCCCAGTCTCTCACGGTTCCGATTACTGGATTTCGGTTCCACAAATATTCTTTCTTTAAGTTTAACCTCAAACAGAAAAGAAAATTTAGATCTACTTAGAACAATCACTATCTTTAGGCAATGCTTTGACAAAATGTTCCATGATTCCCAGAGTAACATGAAGAGACGGCAATATGACTTTCTCTCGTTTCACCAGAGGTTCTCCTATCATATTGTTCTTCGTAGGGTTCATGGTTGTTCTGGTAGCAGCAGCAGCAGCAGCAGCAGCAGCGGCACTCCGTCTTCAGGCCACGAGTGGACGGTCCGGATCATCCGACCGCCGTGTCATCCTCAGAAGAGGATGGGCATAGGAAGGGCGTGTGGTCAGCACACCGCTCTCCCGGTCGTTATGAAGGCTTTCTCTGACCGCAACCGCTACTATCCGGTCGAGTAGCTCCTCAACTGGCATCACGAGGCCGGAAGGTCACCCATACAAGAGCCCGCCACGCCCGACAGTGCTTAACTTCGGTGATCTGACGGGAACCAGTGTATCCACTGTGACAAAGCCGTTGCCTTGTTTTGGTGGGTTATACTATTTTATCCAGTGGGATTCACGGGCACGATTATCCCAGAGGCACAGGAAACAAGGAAACTCTGTAAAGCATGACTGTTGTCCCAGCAGTATTACAATTACTGTAATGTCTCCACGTACAAACCACTCATGTTTCGAATACTTTAATGTCTTCAGTAGCGTCTCCATATTTTGACGGGTTTCTTCTAAGTGCACAGAATATGCTACTGGCATTGAGCCATACTTACTCCCAATGTGTAGAAATACAGCCTTGAGGCTTCTTTTGTTAGAATCTACAAATTGCCTCCATTCATTCGTGTTGTGTGTGACAACACACCTTTAGTAATCTTAAAAACAAAACATAAGAGACTTCTGTAGTGAAACAATCACGAAATTCCGATTCTCTTCATCGAAACCAGTAGTATGTCGTGCCTGGGGTAAGCAAATGTTTTTCTTTTAATCGAGACCCCAAAACCCTTGCTGCTTCTTTAAAGAGACGCAGATCTCTTACCAAGTCATTCAGTTCTTCTTGTGTAAACTGCTGTTGCTGTGTGAGTCACAATAAGGACCCGAAGTTTCACTTGATGATCTTGAAGATTCTAATGTAGTGGGCGGTTCAGGCACGGGGATGTTAGAACCATGTGGTGTGGATCTTATAGCTGATTTTTTGGTTTGGTTAAACAATGCTTTTCAAACTGATTTTATTATGCCCGCCAATTTTCACCATTCAAAGACTGCAATCATCTACATGGTTTTTTTTATTCTCTCCATACTGGAATGCCGAATAGTAAAGATTTCTGCTTGCCTTGTGTCCACTTCCTCAAACCAGCAACGTTTGTGGCATAAACGTTTTGTCCTGGTCTCCCAACTTTGTACCGAAATAAGATAGGTATATTCTTTTTAAAAAATGAGGTTATGTTTTCTCTCCTGCTTTTCAGATGTAACGAAACACATCAGGGTTATTCACACACGATCTTCTTGATAAAATCATCATTATTATGAGGCTGATCTGAAATAAACCAATAACGAAACAAACAAATCACTTCAAATTTATACTCAAATGACTGTGACGCATTTGTGTACTTCTAAACAATTCGAGAAGTATCGACCTTTTCACAGTCGAGCATGCTGAATCACTTTACTATCTATTGTAGTATATATTGTGTGGGAAATTTAAAAACAGGAAACTTTAGCAATTACGTAAAAACTATGAGTGTCATCAGAATATATTTTCGTCAGTAGCGTTAAAAAGTTACTCTAATTGATCCACTTCCAAGCAAAGTGCCGAATCATCAAAGCACTGACATGAAGACATTCGCTCGAACCCTTGCTTCGTCGAGGTCGCTGAGGTACCCCTTGACTTCCGCACTAATGAACCAATTATGAGCTTACGGAATATCACACCTTCTTTCTTATGAATTGAGGACTTCCTAGTAAATACACTACTGGCCATTAAAATTGCTACACCAAGAAGAAATGCACATGATAAACGGGTATTCATTGTACAATTATATTATACTAGAACTGGCTTGTGATTACATTTTCGCTCAATTTGGGTGCATAGACCCTGAGAAATCAGTACCCAGAACAACCACCTCTGGCCGTAATAACGGCCTTGATACGCCTGGGCACTGAGCTTGGATGGCGTGTACAGGTACAGCTGCCCACGCAGCTTCAACACGATACCACAGTTAATCAGGAGTAGTGACTGGCGTATTGTGACGAGCCAGTTGCTCGGCCACCATTGACCAGACGTTTTCAATTGGTGAGAGATCTGGAGAATGTGCTAACCAGGCAGTAGTCGAACATTTTCTGTATCCAAAAGGACCCGTACAGGACTTGCAACATGCGGTCGTGCGTTGTCCTGCTGAAATGTAGGGTTTCGCAAGGATCGAATGTAGGGTAGGGCCACGGGTCGTAACACATCTGTATTGAAACTTCCACTGTTCAAAGTACCGTCAATGCGAACAAGAGGTGACCGAGACGTGTAACCAATGGCACCCTATACCATCACGCCGGGTGATACGCCAGTATGGCGATGAAGAATACACGCTTCCAATGTGCGTTCACAGCGATGTCGCCAAACACGGATGCGACCATCATGATGCTGTAAACAGAACCTGGGTTCATCCGAAAAAATGACGTTTTGTCATTCGTGCACCCAGGTTCGTCGTTGAGTACACCATCGCAGGCGCTCCTATCTGAGATGCAGCGTCAAGGGTAACCGCAGCCTTGGTCTCCAAGCTGATAGTCCATGCTGCTGCAAACGTCGTCGAACTGTTTGTGGTTGTTGTCTTGCAAACGTCCTGATCTGT
This sequence comes from Schistocerca serialis cubense, assembly GCF_023864345.2. Lineage (NCBI taxonomy): Eukaryota > Metazoa > Arthropoda > Insecta > Orthoptera > Acrididae > Schistocerca > Schistocerca serialis. The sequence goes on from NC_064638.1 coordinate 991,092,607, forward strand.
TGACTCAGGGATCGAGATGTGGCTGCACGATCCGTTACAGTCATGCGGATAAGATATCTGTCATCTCGACTGCTCGTGATACGAGGCAGTTGGGGTCCAGCTCGGCGTTCCGTATTATCCTCCTGAACCCACCGATTCCGTATTCTGCTAACAGTCATTGGATCTCGACCAACGCGATACGATTAACCGCAATCGCGATAGGCTACAATCCGACCTTTATCAAAGTCGGAAACGTGATGGTACGCATTTCTCCTACTTACACGAGGCATCACAAGAACGTTTCACCAGGTAACGCCGGTCAAGTGCTGTTTGTGTATGAGAAATCGGTTGGATACTTTCCTCATGTCAGCACGTTGTAGGTGTCGCCACCGGCGCCAACCTTGTGCGAATGCTCTGAAAAGCTAATCATTTGCATATCATAGCATCTTCATCCTGTATGTTAAATTTCGAGTCTGTATCACGTCATCTTCGTGGTGTAGCAATTTTAATGGTCAGTAGTGTACAACTCATCATGTCGTTCTCAGTGGAGAGAAATTTTCAGACCAATAGTAATTGCAGGCGTTCCAAAAGCGACTGCTAATGGGAGAATAACTTTTCACAATGTGAGTTAGTAGATATCGTTGGAAATTCCGTGATACTTTTCGCAAATGATGCTGTTCTACACAGAGAAGTCGCAACGTGAAATGGAAGATGACAATCAGAGGATCGTCTCTTGGTGCAGCAGCTGGCAGGTGACGCTCAACATAATCAAATGTGGTGTAATGGGCGTAAACAGATAGAAATAACTACAATTTTGATGACTGCAGAACAATCACTGGAAGCAGTCACATTCATAAAGTATCTAGAAATATGCGTAAGGAGCACCACATAAAACAAAACTCAGGTAAGGCAGATGCCAGACTGCGATTCACTGGAAGAACCCCCTTGAAATTTAGTCTACCCAAAAAGGAAATAGCTTACAAAACTCACTTTCGATCAATATCTGTCAGTTTGTGATCTGTGTGATATAGTATTGATAGAGAAGCTGTAAGTGAGAGCAACAAGTGTCGTTGTAGATTCATTAAGTGAGCACGAAAATGCAACGCAGGTGCTCGTCCAACGCAAGTGACAGGCGTTGCAAGGGAGGCGTTGTGCATAACGGTATAGTCTATTGTTCAAGTGCCTCCTCCTGGTGTATCTCGCGACAGGACGATGAAGGTACAATTAATGAGACTCGAGCCCACACGGGGGCTTACCAAAGTCTGTTCTTCACGTAAACAAGGAACAGGAGAAGGGGGAACTGACATTGGTGGTACACAGAGTGAGAGTGGTACAGAAGGTATCCCACGCACACTCCGTAAAGTGGCTTGTAGAGAACAGATGTAGATATTCTACTTAACATTAATTGCACTGATTGACTGATCCGTCGATTCTTGGTAGAATATTTTATACACTTTGAATGAAACAGGCACAACACTGGCGTAATATTCTACAACGTTGTAGAGTATTACACTGTGTGTGTTTCATTGACTATGTAATATCAGTTAATTAACACACTGATACAAATGTATCGATAACTTATGAGATACTTTGCCCTGTATAAATCAGAGTACAGATTTTTATTGCGTGTTTGAGATGTAAACTTTTGATGTGAAGCACATTTCACGTAATTTTGCTTTTGACATGTATGTAATGATTTTCGTTTTCGTATGTTTTCAGCCGTGTTCTGCGTCACCACATTTCATTCAGTATACTCTATTATGAACACTATTTGCATGCAGACTGAATCGACATATATATAGGTCGCTGAATACTGTTTTGATTCACAGAATCATACTGAAAATTGCCCTTCAGTGTAATCAGAAATTTTAGGAATATACATCTGATCCATAAGATACATGTAATCCTGCTGTAGAGCTTGTTTGACGCCATAGGAATGACGTCACAAGCCAATGTAATAAATGAAGCTCTGTCACCTAAAGGTGGGCAGTAACTGACAGTTCTCTAAGGTGTACAGTTAGACCAGCCACTGGTACAATGACTCAGATGTTTATATTCAGTTAACAGTACGGTAGCAACACTGACTACGCCAGACAAATATGCAGTGATGTATCTTGGTTTTGTACTAATCAATAATAATAATAATAATAATAATAAAGTTACAGGAATGTTTTATTTCCTATTTACAAATTTAAAAATGAAATAATGGACTTGTGAACTTGGACATTGGAAATACCACAAGATGAATATGTTGTTGTTGTTGTGGTCTTCAGTCCAGAGACTGGTTTGATGCAGCACTCCATGCTACTCTATCCTGTGCAAGCTTGTTCATCTCCCAGTACCTACTGCAACCTACATCCTTCTGAATCTGTTTAGTGTATTCATCTCTTGGTCTCCCTCTACGATTTTTACCCTCCACGCAGCCCTATAATACTAAATTGGTGATCCCTTGATGCCTCAGAATATGCCCTACCAACCGATCCCTTCTTCTAGTCAAGTTGTGCCACAAATTTCTTTTCTCTCCAATTCTATTCAGTACCTCCTCATTAGTTATGTGATCTACCCACCTAATCTTCAGCAATCTTCTGTAGCACCACGTTTCGAAAGCTTATATTCTCTTCTTGTCTAAGCTATTTATCGTCCACGTTTCACTTCCATACGTGGCTACACTCCATACAAATAGATTCAGAAACGACTTCCTTACACTTAAATCTATACTCGATGTTTACAAATTTCTCTTCTTCAGAAACGCTTTCCTTGCCATTGCCAGTCTACATTTTATATCCTCTCTACTTCGACCATCATCAGTTATTTTACTCCCCAACTAGCAAAACTCATTTACTACTTTAAGCGTCTCATTTCCTAATCTAATTCCCGCAGCAGCAGCCGATTTAACTCGACTACATTCCATTATCCTCGTTTTGCTTTTGTTGATGTTCATCTTATACCCTCCTTTCAAGACACTGTCCATTCCGTTCAGCTGCTCTTCCAGGTCCTTTGCTGTCTGTAACAGAATTACAATGAACGATGAATATATCCACGGAGATTGTAGATTTACAAATAGTATAACCAAGTGTAGGCAGATCACCAGCTGATGTCCAGAAACTATCCCCTCAGCGATCCCTGCCACCCATGCCATCCTTCCATTCAATGCAACGATCCCTTCAGCTCACCCTGATCAACGCTTGGTTTCGCCAGGTGTATCTCCCCATCGGCACTACAAAATCAGGATAAATGAAAAACCACTTCAGCTTACCGTCACTCAGACTTTTACCTAACACTTCACAACTGTCCAATCCACCCAACTAAACGAAAACACTAGTTAAAAAGCTCACAAAAGAATAAAATCACTGTAATCACATGCTACACCCAAACATCTACATATACAGGGTGAGGAGAAATTCACGCACTCTGACTTTGCAGCGCTATTCCTCACACACACTAGCAGTAGAAAAATGTCTGACAAAATTTCGTCCTATGCATATTTCTGGCGGTAAATAGACGTTAAAGATTGGTAATCTGGCAACACTGCAGTCACGTGTACAGTAACTACCTGTGGCAGGATACAGCAATAGTGCTGTGCAGCTGGCGCAGTGGATAGCGTTTTGAGTTAGAAAGCTGCAGGCGGAGGGTTCTAGTCTCTTTTTTTATATATAAAAGTAGTCTGCGTGGTGCGGCATCTGGCCTCTCAATCATCATAAAATGATTACAAAACATTTTCAGTTACGTATTACAAACACAGATATGTAAATACAATCGTTTTCATTGGTCATCCTTCAAAGAAACCTTTTACACGCCTGGAAGCGAGTCGTTACGCACTACTGCTTCTATTACATTCCAAACCTGTGGTCAGTGTACCCTCCCCCGGTAGTACCATCGATTAATACCAACTATTATTCTTTCCAGATTCAGGTGCATTACATTTCGTTACGGCATTACGTCACCAGTAGGGCTAGGAAACTGATTTGCAAATAATTTCGATTGGACCATTGGAGGAGGGTACACAGAAAACAAGTTTGGAATCTAGTAGATACAGTGGTGCGAAAAGCGCAATGGGCTTCTTTAAAAACTGACCATTGTATACAATTGTACCTCCATTTCTGTGTTCGTAGCACCTAATTGCATATGCTTTGTAAAACACCCACTGTAATTTCTGTATGGCGATTATGATAACGTACCACGCAGATTACTTTTAGCAAATAAAAACAAGTAAGCCGTGACCCAGAATCGAACAATCGACGTCCTGTATGATACCCCAAAATGCTACCCACTGCACCCACTGCAGAACAATACTGCATTGCCTGAGAGAGGTAATAACTGTACATGTGATTACATTGTTTGCCATATTGCCAGTCTTTAACGTCCATTTACTGCCTGAAATATGCGCAGGATAAAGTTTTGTGACAGACGTTTTTGTATTGCCAGTATTGAGGAACCGAGCTACGAATTCCGAGTGCTCGAATTTTTCCTCACCCTGTATAGGACAATCATTCCATCACTACATGTGCAGATTATGAATCTACTTCGCTTGTACACATTTGCCAGATCTGCGTTTCCCGTATATTCGATTGTCAACATCTTATTATTTTACCCTTTGTGAGAATCAAAGCCTGATGCAGAGGCAATATCTGCACATTTCATCTTCCTCTCACCTCAAAATACTCTACATGCTTTCTCACGACAATTTTTCCCTCCTCTATTTTCCAGAACGTGAGATCATCCCTGAGATCTAACCAGGCATAACGTATTCCGTCTGTCTCATCCCAAGTGGTGGTTCCACACAATATTTTTTCATTATAACTCTATCCCACCATTCAGCTTCTCTTCCCATTATATATCCTACGTCTTGCTTCATACGACATTCTCGTCCACCGAAAGTCAGCTAGCAGTCGCTAATCCGTCATTTATTGGGGAAGTTCTAAATTTCATTATTACATAGTCATTATCGGTGAAATTATCAAAGAGTGACACAAGTCCCTAGGTGCCAGACAAAACCACAGATAAATAACACAAGCCTTTATGTCACTGAGTTTAGTGTCAGTCATGTTAATGCTTGTGTCGTTTATCAGTGTTAATTATCTGACACGTTGGGCTATAAGTCACACCGTGATAGTTGCACCGGTTATGACTACGTAATAGTCAAAATCTCAATCTGCTCCAGTAAACGACGAATTTTGCGAGTGAGTGCTGTCCTCCTTTAAATTTCAATGCTAAACGGTCCCTACACAATGAATGATTAAAGAATTCCAATTTAATTCTGTTCCATATTTCGCCAATTAAAGTTCCTGTCCAGAAGTAAGAGTTTGTATCGTCATGATTTTTATTGAGAAAAACAGTCATTAGGAACATCACGACACATACATCACCTCCCATTTACAACCTTATATTTTTTTGAGTTCATTCTGATGAGATACAAATTGTTCACTGTAAGCCTAACCCCAGCGGCAGGGAACGCCAATAATTGATAAATAAAAGACTTTTGTTTGTTGGGAGCGCACCCTGACAGGTTCGATGATATTTTAGCTAGCTTGGTTTACGATAAATACTTAAGAAATGCTGTGCAGCTTTTACATATGTGATGATCAATTTCGACACGTAAGTGTCGACAAGAAACTCTCAAGTTGATTTTGTTATTTTTTTTTCGAAGTTTTTTGCCAGAACAGTTTCATTATCGCAAAAAAATTTCATTTATATAGTGTTAGAGAGTGACTGGAGAGTGCGTGTTATTGTTTGCATGTAGCAAAGTAAACATCGTGCTATGAACCTTCGACGGTCTCATCGTTACATGTATGTACGAGGTATGGGTTTAAAATTGTTGAGCGCCAAATAGAAATCATGATACTGATGGATGAGTAGTCACTCTGATTTAATCGGAAAGCATGGAAAAATGTAAGCGCAGACAACGAACCGACATCAAATGGCTGTGAGCACTATGTGACGTAACACCTGAGGTCATCAGTCCCCTAGAACTTAGAACTACTTACACCAAACTAACCTAAGGACATCACACACATCCATGCCCGAGGCAGGATTCGAATCTGCGACCGTAGCAGTCGCGCGGATCCGGACTAAAGCGCCTAGAACGGCTCGACCACCACGGCCGGCGAACCGATATCATGTGCAAAATAGTAATGTAGATATAGCCTATAACTGACCAGCCTTGAACTATGTACGAGTACATACTAGAGGAATAATACACATAGAAAATGTTTAGCAACACCAGTAAGTAGATGTGTTATTTTAATGCTGTTCTCATATACTTCCTGTAAGTGTTGATGATCGGCGGTTGTGCTTGAAACAGGTTCGGCAAAAGAGTTATACATAATAATAATAATAATAATAATAAGATCCCAATACCACAACAGATAAATGCAGACTTTGCAAACAACAAATAGAAACAGTACATCACACCACAAGCGGATGTACAATACTAGCAAATACAGAATACCCGAGAAGACATGACAACGTAGAAAAAATAATACATCAACAACTTGCCATACAACATAAACTAATAAAACAGCACGTTCCCACATACAAGTATGCACCACCAAACGTACTGGAGAATGATGAATACAAATTATACTGGAACAGAACCATTATAACAGATAAAACAACAACACATAACAAACCTGACATCACACTCACCAATAAAAAGAAGAAATTAACACAACTAACCGAAATATCCATACCCAATACAACAAATGTACAGAAGAAAACAGGAGAAAAAATTGAAAAATACATCCAACTGGCTGAGGAAGTTAAGGACATGTGGCACAAAGTTGACATCATACCAATTGTACTATCAACTACAAGTCATACCACACAATATCCACCAGTACATCAACGCAATACAGCTACATCCAAACGTATATATATACAAGTACAGAAATGTGTAATTATTGATGCATGTTCAATTACCTGAAAGTTCCTAAATGCAATGTAACATATACCGTACAGTTAAAAGGAAGTCACGCTTGATCAGGGTCCGCGTCACTTTCCATTTTTAACCAGACATAACGTCTGAGAAAGGAAAGAAATAATAATAATGTTTATACTTTGAACAGTTTCTCAAATTCTTGTTATCCTCGTACTCATAAGGAATTTAATATATATTATTTGAGCTCCATTGTTAACTGAGGCACATGAACGTTAGGCCTATTCTGTGACTTCTGTGCAATCTATTACACTCAGCTCGTTATTTGTTTCTTTTCCACCATTTTTCGCCCAGTCTATAGAGAAATCGAATTAGTAGAAAGAAGATAAGATTTTCCATTGCAGTTCGTATCGTTATAAAGTTCTCAAATCCTAAGAGATTGTTGAGATATTTGATATATAACTCAGGCAACTCAGCATGTTTCCTGGTAGGTAGGAAATCTACACCCTTACCACATCTGTTGTAAACGAAAGATGGTTGTGCAGTGTTCTTGCACTAGTTCTGTGCCACGTGGCTACGTTTACATCGAGAGACAGTGCATTAGCTGAAAACAGAAAAGACTGCTGGGTGCACAGAGTCAGGACTGCGCATGTCTCGCCGTATAATACACCTGTCTCGATGGCGGCTGTGAGTACCAACGTGTTCTGTTTGAGGAGCGACCACATGTGGTGCAACGAGTCGCGTTGCGTGGCGGCCGCCTGGCTAATTAGAGGAGCGACTGCGCTCCAAATGGAAGACTTAGAGCAGCCGGCAACGTACGCAAAGGCCACCTCGACATCTCGCGAACAAAGATGAAACGACGGCGCGGGCCTGGACTGCAAATGTGAGCTGAGAAAACGGTCCTGTACGTATGATGTCAGACGAAAATGGGCAATTTCCTAAATTTCTTGTAAAATTATAGTCTCATATCTTTCTTTCAATTTTCACAATACACATTTTGATCCCTTGTTGGTTTACACATGTTTTCATCTTGCAAACAACCATAAATTCGCAAGGGTCAGATAATTATTTGCTGAGATTTGACCTCATTTGCGAACAAGTGGCCCATTCACGATGCCGAAAAGTCTTGAGCTCACTTGGCGTTTGCGGCATTCTCGCCATTGGACATCTCGACTATCAGAAATGCATAACACGTTTTAAGTGGAGGTGTTTATGATTGTTTAAAATAGTGGTAGAGGCTGGATCTGCACTACCAAGTGTGTGATATTCCCAACTAAAGCTAGCAAACGCCTGGTAGCCGTTACCGAACACCGCTTTATTTCGGGTTGTGCGTAGCTCTTTAGTTTCTTTTCTTTTTTTGAAATGAGTGAAAAGAGTAATCCGGATCCATTATTAGGTTGGAGTATGACTCGCACAGCAAAAGATAAGATCGGCCTTCACTACAAACATGTACTAACACTCTTTTTCGACGTAGATTTCTTAAAAGGTACGGACAGGAAAAATGAGTGGAATCATTATTTGGCTGTTTCCGCCTAATTTCGGTACCTAATTTTCCAAATCGTGTGCAGCAAAGTAGTACGACCCTGACCCACAAAATGTTTATAGGCAATGCTCAAGCTGAAACAAATAAGCAATTTTTGATTGAATACCTGATCATGATGCACACGTAATGGAAAGAAACAAAAAAGCACCTTACAGCGGCAGACAGGTTCTTATGAAGTGGTATAATAATGTAGTGTGACGAGGGCCTCCCGTCGGGTAGACCGTTCGCCTGCTGCAAGTCTTTCGATTTGACGCCACTTCGGCGATTTGCGCGTCGGTGGGGATGAAATGATGATGATTAGGACAATACAACACCCAGTCCCTGAGCGGAGAAAACCTCCGACTTAGCCGGGAATCGAACCCGGGTCCTTAGGATTGACATTCCGTCGCGCTGACCACTTTTTTTTAAATTTATTTTGTTCGATATTGTTCGTTGCGTTTGGTCTGGGCGGACGTCACAAGACATCCGTTCAAGTTGATCGTTGATTCTTGGACTCAGTTTTTTTTATTAAAGAGAGCACGCAGCCCTCTGACCGAACACGCTGAGCAACCGTGCCGGCGACCACTCAGCTGCCGGGGGCTGACATACGAAACGGTGAGGTTTGCTAATGAGAGCAGAATACAAAATTGTGAGAGTAAGTTCAAAGAGGTGTTGTGGCATGAACTACATATAGACTAGGATGTTAACGTCAAATTCAGTTTATTCCGTAGTCAGTTTGTTTCGGTGTTTAAAGTTATCTTTCCTAAAAGTTACCCAGAAAACTAATGAACAGACAAGTAAGCCTTGAGTAACCAAGGGAATTAAAAACTTGTGTGAGAGGAGGAGGGGGACATATAAACCGAGTTGACAAAAGTCATGGTATAGCGAAGTGTTTATATATAATGGCGGTAGTGTAGCGTACACAAGTTATTAAAAAAAATGATTCAAATGGCTTTGAGAAATATGGGACTTAACAGCTGAGGTCATCAGTCCCCTACAACTTAGAACTACTTAAACCTAACTAACCTAAGGACATCACGCACATCCATGCCCAAGGCAGGATTCGAACCTGTGACCGTAGCGGTCGCGTGGTTCCAGACTGAAGAGCCTGGAACCGCTCGGTCACAGTGGCCGGCCAAGTTATAAAAGGCAATACGTTGGCGGAGCTATCATTTGTAGTCAGGTGAATCATTTGAAAACGTTTCCGTCGTGGTCATGGCCGCACAACTGGAACTAACAGACTTTGAACGCGGAATGATACTTGGAGCTAGGCGCATGGGACATTTAATTTCGGAAGTCGTTAGGGAATCCAGTATTCTGAGATCCCACAGTGTTAAGAGTGTACCAAGAATACCAGAGTTCAGGCATTACCTCTCACCACAGACAACGCAGTGGCCGATGGCCTTCACTTAACGACCGAGAGCAGTGGCGTCTGCGTAGAGTTGTCAGTGCTGTCAGACAAGCAAAACTACGAGAAATAACCACAGAAGTCAATGGGGATCGTACGCCGAAAGTATCCACTAGGACACTGCGGCGAAATCTGGTGTTAGTGGGCTATGGCAGCAGACAATCGACGCGGGTGCCTTTGCTAACAGCACGATATCGCCTGCAGCACCTCTTCTGGGCTCGTGAACATATCGATTGGACCCTAGAGCACTGGAAAACCTTGGTCTGGTCAGATGAGTCCCGATTTCGATTGGTAATACCTGATGGAATGGTTCAAGTGTGGCGCAGACACCACGAAGCCATGGACCTAAGTAGTGCGAGCAGTTGGTGGTTCCATAATGGAATCGGCTCTGTTTACATTGAGTGGATTGTATACTCTGGTCAGTGTGAAAGGACCATTGAACGAAAATGGTTACATTCGACTACTTGGATGCCATTTGCAGCCATTCATGGACTTCATACACCCAAACAAAGATGGAATTTTTATGAATGACAGCGCACCATGTCACCGGTGCCACAGTTGTTCGCGATTGGTTTGAAGAACATTGTGGACAATTCGAGAAAGTGATTTGGCCATCCTGAATGACCGACATGAATTGCGTCACACATTTATGGGTCACAATCGAGAGATCAGTTCGTACACAAAATCCTGCACCGGCAACACTTTCGTAATTATAGTCGGCTATAGAGGCAACATAGCTCAATATTTCTACAGGGCACTCGCAACGACTTGTTGAGTCCATGCCACGTCGAGTTACTGAATTACGCCGGGCGATAGAAGACCCGACACGGTATTAGGAGGTGTTCCGTGGCTTTTGTCACCTTTGTGTATATAAAGACGAGGATAGATAAAGATACAACGTTATTTGCATGCTACAAAAAATACTGTAATATTTTGAGAAAAAGCATTGAAACATCCAGAAATATGCTCATTCTGACAGATATTAATTATACAGATATTAAGATTAAAACTTTGTGGAAACAATCCTGTTGGAAGAACACTCGCAACTGAGCATTATACCAGCTGTTGAAATTCACAACTGAAGCGGTGTTTTGAACCTCTGGTAAAACTGTGTGGGATATCGTCTAATGGGAAGCGGATGGTCAGTCTCTGTACAAGATACTATAACAATTAAACTAACTGATAATATTGTAACTGACAGTTCGTAAGCTGTAAGTACATTTAACAATCGCTTTCGAAATGTAGCAGTAAAAACTGATTAAATGGTTCAGTTAAAGAAGCAAGAGAACATAATGAAAATGCCGTTACTTTAAGCAGCTAGAAGTAACAGCAATATCCTTCACTGAAATCAATGGAATTGTGAAAATTCTGGAAAACAAAATCTTATGTGGCGTTCGTGGAACTTCAGATAGAATTCTGAAATGCCGTTCTGAGTTAGTAAAGAATTTCTTTGGTGACATGTGTAATGCATCATTGGAACAATGTATTTTTCCAGACATACTAAAATATGCAATTGTCAAACCACTTTATAAAGGATGACAAGAAGGACTTAAATAATTATAATCAAGTTTCGTTACTGACATATTTTCTCAAAATATTCGCAGAAGTAATGAACTCAAGTGTAGTTCCACATTCAAATGGAAACAATTTGTGTAGCATATCGCTGTTAGAATCCCAGAAGGATTGCTCGATTGGGAATGCTATTCATACATTGACTCGCAAATATCGCAATCCTGTATTTTTGTGATGTTCAAAAGGCGTTTCAATGTGTAGCTGATGTTACGCTCTTAGAATAACCGACGTTTTATGGAGTTGATGGCTTTAGCCAGAACCGGCTTGAATCTTACTTTACATACAGAAAGTTGTGCTGGATCATTTGTCCAGACAGATAAAATATCTAACCGATAGAAAGCAAGTTTTAAATCTAATCCGAAATCGTTTCTCCTGGACAACTCTTTTTATTCCATGGATGAAATTTGATTTCACTGTGGCAGCGTATGTGTCTAAAAAAACGGTCCCAGTTTTTAAGTGTAGTTGCATGAGTAGAATTAAAAAATATTTTCATTAATGCTAACACTAGTCGTGCATACATATCCTGCAAAACCATTTCGATAAAAAAAAATCGTTGTAATGACCTGCGAAAGATATAAATAACTAACTTCATTCACAGAAGCATAATACACTTGTACTGGCTGGTACCCCTGCGGAACAGTGGCAGGGCATCTTCCACTTCGCCATTCCACATCCATCGCGTTGTCTTAAGTTACTGTTTGTTTAACCCCGTATCCGATTGCCATGCTATACTGTCCACACTATAAAGGCACAAACATTCCGTCTTCCTCTTTAAAATGCGACTAAGTTTGCCGTGCACTTTCTACTTTTAACTGAGTAAATAAAATTTTGAAATGCAGATGTAACAGTTACATCGCAAGAAGGCGAACCAATATCGATAACTTCCTATTTTCTCTCTCATTTTATAGACAGTGCCCATGATGAGTTTAGACTCTAGCCCGTTATTAAGATATTGAAACGAAATCATGTACCCATCAACTATACCGTGAGTGCGATCACACAAACAACTTCTGGCTATACAGATATAGAGGTCTCGTGGTTTCCTAAATATTTTAAGACGAACGCCAACATGAATCCTTTGAAAAGAAAAGGCAGATGTTGTTACCCATTTTTGTGTTACCTCAAACGATGTATTCGTCAATAGGTCATTGAATCCTAATGTTTCTGCTCCCTCTCTCTGTCTTAACCATAAACACACTCACAAACAGACACACACACAGCATCTCTCTCTCTCTCTATCTATCTATGTCTCTCTCTGTCTCTCTCCCTTTTTCTCTCTGTTGTGTTGTTGCGCTGTCTCTCTGTTTACCTATCACTTTGTCTTTCTCTCTCTCCATTTTCTGTAGCGATCGAAAACGTGGGAACTTGTCCTGGCAATTGTTTGCATCTCTGACTACCCGCTGCTGACGCTGCATCCATAGGTTCATCGATACCACGTGATTCCTTCCGCCGTTCCCATCTCCCCTCGTCAGCCGAAATAATACTTCCTTTTGCAACAGCAGTATCCTATTTTGTTCTTTACTTTTACCTCAGACATAATACCCATCTATGAAGTGGTAAATAACAGTCATGCTGAATAAAGCTAGTAATTAAACATTTTCAATTTTTCCACAATTTTGATCGTCTAATATCCGAATCCTTCCGTATTAAAGAGTTGGTTCTAATGTGAATGTACCAACTTTCGGATACATCTAAAGAAAACAGTAACAGAATACGCTCTGCCATTAAGTTACCGGAAAAGACGATTTCACAGGCTTATTTTATCCGAGCTCTGTGACTTGTAATACCTGCGTTACTGACGGAACGCCGGAACGTACGGAGGATTGTGGATATTGTGTGGTTAACATGGCTATAGAGTACAAAAAAAATAGCTGTTTTTAAATTTCGCGTAAATTTCAAGCAGGAGGACTGTAGAGACATACCATCGTTTGATCACTGCACAATCTCCGAATAGAAGACATAGAAATAAGCCTCCAAGGTGTTGAAAAAGCAACTGAAGGGGTTTAAAACAAAAAGGTAGCCAGGTCTGAATGAATAGTATCACAGCACGAAAACAAATCAGTAGCAAGGTGGAGGAATCGCATCAGTGCACATTCCGCTGCAGAGTGAAAATTCATTCTGGACTTTGTAACTTTGTGACTCTACTTTCCCTGTCCTAGAGGTGATTTCACAATGTTGTCCTGTGCTGGGCGGTAACTATGTGACGATTAATATTCCATATTCTGAATAAATGATTAAACATACAGACTTTTCCCCATCAGAATTATGAGATAAAGGTTATAAGGTTCCATATATCTGTAAATTAAATGGAGATTACGTATTTCTTATGTTATGTTACATAAACTGCTAAAAGTATCAAGAAGTTGCCAACTGTTACTTTATAAAGTGCCTCGGGCAGATGAAATTCGTGTGTACATGCCCAGTAGCTTATTGCTGGCAACAATCTGCACGCAAATGGCATCATGTTTTAGTTCGCTGATGTTCTGTATTATAGTTTGGTACCAAGTCTTTGGTATCACTTAATGGTGACTCACAGTCCATTTTTTAATTAGATATTCCACTTGTTTGTAACATGTAACCTCCCCACAAAAATAAAATAATATAAATATGTATAATATTCACATTTAGTGTAACCTCTCAACAGTAAAAGTTCCGAAACCTGCCAATAATACAATGTGATTAACCTCTCAATAAAATTTTGTCGCTCACTTATAACCTTTCAATCATGACTGTGAATTTAAACTGGTGAATTTTGGGTGTCAGCAGTGCTGCGTCATGGCTCTGAAAGATCATTCTGAATAAAAAAGAGAAAATTCTTACCTCAATGAAGTCGCCGGTTAACGTATATATATCTGCTCCTATAAGAAATTATTCTGGCACAGCCCTGTGCAATGCTGGCCGATAGATTTGTCAGTTATAAAAGGAAACAACTGATTTTTCTTTTCAATAATCGGGATGACCAAGGATTGGAGAAATTAGTAAATTCTTTAAATTGAAATGAATGATCGTCAAAAGTTACTTTCTATGAGAAAGATTATTATTAAGAGATTTTTTTAAATATTTACTTGTGACTTGATATAACAATACTACATATGCGAGAGGCTGCTTTTACCTTATGCTACAATGCTCAGGCTCCACCATCGCTCCACCATGACCGGCCCAGCCAACTCCATACACATGACTGCTCGCTAGCAACTACTTACTGCTACTACTACACAGTTCCTACTGCCATCAACACTGCTCTTTGGTCTGAGATTCTCTTATACCATACATATCGCAGGCAGCGCGTGAGCAATCCATCGAAATTGCGTCTGCTCGAGTCTGCTAGCAACAAATTCTTTAATCATGGACCTCTTACATAACATAACCCTCCACTGGGGGGGTGGGGGGGGGCAAAAATTTGGCAGCGATGGTGAGTCAATTGGACTTGCCATGAGCAACAAATTTTTCTATAATCTACTTAATTAACTAAGTAGGACCATAACAACACCTCCATCGTTCAAGGTGGTGGACAGCTTGATATGTCAACACCACATTCTTGCAGAATCCATACTCTTACAGCAACACAGAATTAGTGCAAAAACCAAATATAGTGCTCCATGATTATGAGGATGGGCAGGACAAACGGATATTGCAGTAATTACTGGTAATTAGGTCAGAAGGTGAAGGACATTAAGTCTTATGCATCATAGAATTACACTAGTGTAACAACCAATCTGAATAATTATTGGCATTCATTGGCTATTTACACAGCATTTAAGTAGTATGTATGGAGTATTACAGAACATTATTCATAACTCATCTCAATATAGTAATTATGAGCACTAATTGGCCAGTTACAAACCATTTTTATGCATTATTCAGAAGTCATCATTCAAAGCAAGAGTTAATTAATGGCATAGCATTTATGCATAGGTCATCATATTACAGTAAACAGTGGCATTCATTGGCCAGTTACTAAGCATGTAGCAAGTATTGGGTATTACAAAACACTATTCATAACTCATCTGATTGCAGTAATTATTGGCACTCATTGGCCAGTTACAAAGTATTCATATAGTTTTACAAAACATTATTCAGTATTATTCACAAGTCATCATTCAAAACAAGAGTTAATTAATGGCATAGCATTTATGCATAAGTAATCATATTACAGTAAATAGTGGCACTCATTGGCCAGTTACAAACCATTTTGATGCATTATTCAGAAGTCTTCATTCACAGCAAGAGTTAATTAATGGCATAGCATTTATAGAGTATAACAAAATATTATTTACAGAAATTATTGGCATAGCATTTATACATAAGTCATCATATAACAGTAATCATTGGCATTCATAAGGCAACTCATTACATTAATTATTGGCATTCATTTATAGAGTATAACAAAAATATTATTTACAGAAATTATTGGCATAGCATTTATGCATAATTACAAAACATCATTCAGTGTTACTCAGAAGTCATCATTCAAGTGAGATACGATGTATTTAAAATGTAACACACTGTAACTATTGCTCAAGGTCTGTGGTCCAATAATTCATTGATATAAGCGAATCAATACTTCTGAGAAATTTGCATTATATTTAGGACTAGAAATATATCTTCAACTGGTAGCGTTATTTGGTTGTATATTGGTAATAGTTGGGACTAGTAATAAGTTTTTTTTTTGTGCTAGCAATGCATTGCGTTGGGATCGATAATTGCTGGGGCATGAAAATATATGCTTTTGACTTATTGCTGGAAATAAGGATTAATAATGTCATTCGCCATGAGTCAGCTGTAGCAAGGTTATGAAACAAAGGCAGTATATGTCATCACATTCATAAATGATACACACAAATGGGTAAAAAAATGCAAGTATTAGAACAGGTTTAATAATTAACTGCTTATAGCATATTAGTATCAGGAAAAGCTTCTCCTGGAAAAAATACAAAGTGGATTATTGAGCTGAAAGAAGAAATGCATATTATGTTGAAAAGTAGTGAACTTCGAATTAACAGGTAATGAAATGTGTACTTAATATGTATGTACTCTAGTTATCTTTCCCAAAAACATTCAGTCATTATACTATGTGACATAAGACATACTGTCAAAAGGAACTGCAACAAATACTTAAATAACTACATAGCATCTCTTAACTAACAGTAAATATATAAACTTCATCATTATTCTCATCTGCAAGGAAAAACTTCATTATTCATATTATAGTAACTTCATCATTATCACCATCTGCAAAGAAAAACTTCATTATTCATATTACCATATTCTTCATATAACCATTCATCATCATTTATTATCATCTGCAAAAAAATAGACACTTCATTATTCATATTCATATTACCATTTACTTCATACAACTATTCATAGTATAGAGTTTCTTATTTCTAGCATATTTCATCACTAAAACTAACAAGTGTAGTTCTGTCTGACAGCCTGCATCAATCGCCTCGTGTTCTGAAAGAAAATAACTAGTCAAGACTGCTATCATACGATGTGTATAGTATATTCTGGTTAATGCTTGTTAATTCTGATCCATTTACTCTTCATGACAACTTATTGCATTTTCTTTCGTTCTTTCCGATGGTGAAATTTCCATTTCATAGAAAACAACTGTAGTTTGTTTAATTTATTTCTTTTACCCGTCATTGCTTTCTGAAAATGATGAATAAGGATTAATATCTTGCATTTAAATCACATACTCATTAAATGAAAACTTGTTTCTAGTGATATGATTAAGCATACAGCATAGCATGACAGAAAACGTATTAGGTCAAAAACATAGACAGTTTTCAAGTGCAAAAAATGTACACACAGTATCATAATGTAGTAGCAAAAAAATGTAGAAAAGTCAAGATATTGAGATATAAGGAAAAATGTCAAAGTCAACTGGTGTTTGTTACATCTTAAACATTTCATAGTGCATACAGACAAAAATTCTACTTTTGATAGGAAAACAATCATCCATACACAAAAAAAGAAAAAAGGGCACGGTCTGATGTCTAACGACAAGAAAAGCGACCTGCTAACTTTACCTTGCCGGGCACTTGCCAAGAAAAAATATGATCATCATCAGTAAGTAGTCACATATACATAATTGCTTAAGTGGCCATATAAATATCAGCAAATGGCCTTACAGTGTGATAAATCATAAAGTATGTTCATTCAATAAAGGGTTTAATATTGGAGACATGGTTATTACCCTTGCTTTTTTTGGTTCTCAAAGTTTCGATGTGTACTACATTGGGGTGAGGAATGCTGCGAATTCTATATGGGCCTGCGTATAGAAGCTCAAATTTACTGCATCTACTTTTTCCTCTGTTGGATAAATAGTGTGTGCGTACTAATATCTTCTGTCCAATGTGAAAATCACGGCGTGTACAAACCTGTTTTTACTGTCTTCTCTGTCGTTCTGCGGCACGTTTGATGTTGTTGAGCGCAATGTCAATTATTTCATGGTGGCGTAGTCGACGAGATGTAGGAAAAGATATTAATTCTTTAATCTTGTTGGGTGGTTCAACATTTTTCAGTATAACAGTCGGAGATAGCATAGTAGATTCATTTGGTATGGAATTAATTACATCCTGGAATGCGAGTATGTGTGTATCCCAATCAATATGTTTTTTATGGAAGTATATTCTACATAGTTTACCAATTTCTTTCATTAGTCGTTCAGAGGTGTTCGAAGAAGCGTGATACTTGGATATATAGATCGGAGAAATGTTTCTAGCTCGTAACATACGGGTCCATATTGCAGATCGAAATTGTGGTCCATTGTCGGAAATTACTTTCAATACACGCCCTACATGAAATAAAAAATCTTTTACAAATGCATTCGAAACAGATTTAGCAGTAGCTTTGCGTAACGGAGTGAAGGTAACAAATTTCGAAGGGAGATCAACAGCGACAAAGATGTAGCAAAAACCTCTATTAGATCTGGGAATCGCACCAAAAATGTCTACAGCGGCCATGTGTCTCAATTTAACTGGTACAATGGGATGTAACGGAGGAATATGTGAAGTCGTGTCTGATTTAGCTTTCTGGCAGATTTTACATGACGTTAAAACTCGTCGAATTCGTTTCTCCATGTTCGCAAAATAACAGTTCTGTCTCAGTATAAGAAAATATTTTCTGGCTCCATAATGTGCGTAACTTAAATGAGTATACCAAATTAATTTGTTAATAAGCTCGTCAGGAATACATAATAACCAGTTGTTGCTGTCAGGGTGAGAGCGGCGAAACAGAATGTTATTGCGTACAGTGTAATGGTTTCTGATGGTAACGTTATCCCTAACTTGCCAAAGGTGTTTAATTTCTTTCCATAGGTTGTCTTTGCTCTGCTCTTGTGCTATGTCTCGTAATGATAACGAAATGAAATTTTCAAATGCGACTTTTTGAATATACATGACGCTAAAATTTGCTTGGCAGAAGTTGGTTGCGATGTCTTGCTGATTGTTGCTGAGAGAACGGGATAGTGCGTCTGCTACATTATTTTGTGTACCGGGAATGTGAACAATTGTAAAATTAAATTCTTGTAAATAAAGTTTCCATCTGCTTAATCTGTCATGTGTAAATTTTGCGGAAAGTAAAAACTGGATCGCTTTATGATCTGTGTAAACGGTCGTATGTCTTCCATAAAGAAAATGCCTAAATCTCGTAAATGCCCATACAACACATAATGTTTCAAGTTCTGTGACAGAATAATTTGTTCAGCAGGTGACAGAATGCGACTTGCAAAGGCGATGTTTTTAAATACTGTAGTACCGTCTTCTTCAATTTCCTGAAAAATATGTACGCCTAAAGCTGTGTTAGAACTGTCGGTGGCAATGGAAAAATTTGTAGTAAGATCTGGGTGTGATAAAAGACGTGCATTCAACAAGGCATGTTTCAAATTAACAAATTCAGAATGTGCTTGGCTATCCCAGGACCAACTAGAGTTTTTACCCGTCAATTGGCATAATCTAGGGGTGTCTAAAGGAGAGCAATGAATAAATTTACGGAAAAAGTTAATTAATCCCAAAAAGCTGCGTAGTTGTTTCTTCGTCGTTGGAACAGTAATGTCACGGAAAGCTTGAAGTTTTTCCGGATCAGGCGCAATACCTTCTGCTGAAATTACATGTCCAAGAAATTTTATGGAAGTTTTGCCAAAGTGCGATTTGTTAAAATTAACTGTGAGTCCTTGTGCACGAAAAGTTTGCAACAGTTGTTCCAGAATCAAATTGTGTTCAGACTAGTTAGCTTCTGCGATAAGGATGTCGTCTACATATGTTGTGATTCTGTCTTTTAGTTCTGTCGGAAGTATAGTATTCAAACCGCGAATAAATGCTGCTGAAGAAATTGTTAAACCGAACGGTAATTTACAAAATTGATAACAGTCACCAAAACAGAGAAATGCTGTGTACTTTCTGCAGTTCGGATGGAGCTGAATTTGCCAAAATCCCGATTTCAAATCTAATGTGGAATAAACAGCAGTACCATGAAATTTCTGTAGAAGTTCTTCTAGTGTCTGTGGGTGATTTGTTTCATTAATAATAATGTCGTTGACATGACGCGAATCAAGTACGAGGCGAAGTGAGCCATCCTTTTTCTTAACAATATGGAGCGGGTTTATGTACGAACTAACTGCCGTTTCAATAATACCTTGGTCAAGCATAGTTTGCAATTCTTTCTTAACTTGTTCTCTGTGAATATACGGAATGGAATAATGTTTGGCTTTAAACGTGTCGTGCTGTTTAACTTGAAATTCATACATGAAACCAGACATAGTAGCAGGGATGTTGTCAAAACTGGAGCTTTCTGTAAAAGAATTTTGCGTAGCTCTGTACGTTTGTCGTCTGTATTTGCACTGCTTTGTTTTACTTTATCAAAAATCATTTGCTTAATTGTAGTTGTGAACATACGTATCTGTGAACAATGTGGAATGACAGTCTATGTTACGTGATGCAGAAATGACCTCTGTCTGATTAATTGTTTGTTCTTCTGCAGATAAAGAGTGCTGAAATTCTAATGCCAGTTGTACATTTTCATCCTTTAAGATTAAATAGGAAACTGCGTCGTGTTGTATCAAAAAACTCGTACCTAAAATAACGTCTGTTCTCAATAAGGGAACAATCCAGAAATTTGAGTGGAACGTATGACCTGCAATACAAAACGATAATTGTGTCTGTAATTTTACATCTACTCCTTTACTAGATACTGCTCCTTTTACTTTAGTTTTGCCTAATGGTTACGTAGGATAGGTTTTCTCTTTGTTACATTCGTTGAAGGTTTCTTCATTTATAACTGACATAGGTGATCCAGAGTCGATTACTGCTGAAAATTTGGATGATCCAATCTTTACTTCAATGACAGGGTGGGAAATGGTTTTTTGAATAACTGGTTTTTCCTGCAAAAGAGTGTCTCGGATGTAGTCAAAAGTAATAGCATTTTCGTGAACAAGATTCTCTGTGTCTAAGGTATTGCTTGCGTTGCTGGAAGATGCAACCTGTACTGTATCTAGTCAAATTCTATCTGACTTTCTGTTATTTGCGGGAGGATGCTGTGGCATTTCGACTATTTGTACTGTTCTGTTATTTCTTCCTGACGTATTAGGTTCGGGATGATATCTACTGTCTGGTTCATTCATGATAATCTGTTGTTGCGGATGATTCTGCTGCTGGTAAGACCGATTGCTACGCTGAAAACTGTGCTCATTACTCTTACGTCTGTCGTGATAATCATTACTGTACGGCAAGTTGCGATAGGAATTGAAATGATGTGTCTTCCGTACGTTGTGATTTCCTTGCTGTTGTGCGTTATTATTTGGTGGAGCCGACGCTATACGTGTAGGCGGCGAAACATTAAAGCTTGGTTGACCTTGCACACTATATTGTTGGTTAGGTATGCTAACCGGCTGGCTTTCATGCTGTTGTGGGGAAAAACCTCTATTGTTGCCAAAATGTGTTTGCTGTTGCTGATAATTATGAGGGAACTGCTGATTAAAATTTTTTCTGTTATTAAAATGCTGGTGATTGTCATTCCTGGAGCGTCTATTACCTTTGCTATTGAAATAGCGTGGCTGATCGTAATTACTGTATGTTGGTTGGCCTTGATTATGATGTGAAAAATTTTTGTTTATGAAAGAATAATCTGATTGCTGAACTTCCAAAAGCTGTAACAGATCTCTAAATGCCGAAATATTTTCTTTCTGCTGTCCTGTTAAAGTGATACTCTTAATGATCGTGGTAATTTAGAAATACATAATTGGATAAGTGCAGATTCACTGTATGGCTCACTTAAGTATTAGTTTTGTTGTACCATGTGTTCAAAAAATTGCGTGACAGTGGGAAAATTTGAGTTCTCATAATTTGGTAAGCTAATTAATTGATCCTTGATTCCGCACTGTGTCGTCTTCGACCAGTACGCTGACAGAAAAGCATTCTGAAATTCTTCTACCGAGTAGCATTGTCTCGCGATCGGTCTCATACGAGTTGCCGGTTCGCCTTCCAAAAAACTGCAAATAAATTCAAGTTTGTGTGTTACAGGCCAAGTTGGTGGAAAAGCAAAGGTAAATTGTTGTATCCAATCCAAAGGGTGAATCTGTGTTCTGTCATTTTTAAATACCTTAAATTTCCTAATGGAAAGAAAGTGCCTGTAATCAAAATTATCGTCTCTGCATGTCTGAACAGGTTCAGGATTGAATGACAATCTGTTTGTCTGTGACTGTTCGGAATCTAAGTCACGTACTCTCTCCAAATTACCTAAATTACACTGGCTGTGTGAGTGTGAGAAATGTTCGGAATGTGGCGTATGCTGTGCCGTGTTAGAGGCTGAAACATTTTTCATCTCTGTCACTTCTTGCTGAAAAGATGATAATTTTCTACGTAATGTATTATTGGACGAACCTATTTCACTGATTGTCTGCTGTAAGTTTTGGAATTCGGGTGTTTGATTGAACGAAATTGGTGACGTATCGTCTGATTTAGTGTCGTTGTTATTTTCGAGAACCTCAATACGACTGGCCAGTTCATCAAATTTTTCAGTCAATGCTTTAGCCTGATTATCATTTTTAGTGTCACAAGCATTAATTTGTTTTTTGATTGCCGGCCGGAGTGGCCGAGCGGTTCTAGGCGCTACAGTCTGGAATCGCGCGACCGCTACGGTCGCAGGTTCGAATCCTGCCTCGGGCAAGGATGTTTGTGATGTCCTTGGTTAGTTAGGTTTAAGTAGTTCTAAGTTCTAGGGGACTGATGACCTCAGAAGTTCAGTCCCATAGTGCTCAGAGCCATTTGAACCATGTGAACCATTTGTTTTTTGATTTTACGTGTGGTTTTGTTTAATTTCTTAACGTCTGCTTTGATGGAATTGGGGTTCTGTATTAATTCTAATTGTTCAAGTCTGTTGGTCACTGTTTGGAAGTCTACTGTGTGTGTGTCTGTTTTTGTTTTAAGATCGGAGATTTCATTATGCAATTCGGTGTTCAGCTGTTTGATTTCGTCTGATACTGTAGTAATATTGTTGTCCACGTATGTTTATGCCTTCGTAAACATTTTACGCTTATCTTCCTGTCTCTGTGCAGTAACTGTTTCCATGACTTGTTTCTTTACTTTGTTCTGTTCCTGTATAAATTTACGGTAACGCGTTTCACTGTTTTGTAGGTGGTGATTAAAACGTTCGTCAATTTGGCTGTTCTGTTGTTCGAATTTCTTGTCTACTTTCGCATCTAGTGTGCGTGAAAGTTCTGCTGACACTAATTTAAACTCGTCGCGTGAATGTGTTGCGTTTTCAGAACATTGTTTAGCGACTGCACTCATTTCATCTCTAAGTAATTTCGTTGTGGCTGCATGTGTATTACTTAATTCTTGTGCAACAGATCTAATTTCTTCACTACTGTTCCTAGCACAAGCCTCAATTTCCTCATGTAATTGTTCTTTAGTATCGTGACGTTGCACGGCAACGGCTGTAACCTGTTCACTAAGTTGTTTTTGCTGTTCATTTAGGTTGTCGTGTTTTTCATTCAAGTGTTTAAGATTTTCATTAAGTTGTTTGAAGTTGTTGCCTTGTTTTTCATTCAACTGTTTGGAATTGTTGTCTAGTTTTTCATTAAGTTGTTTGTAATTGTTGTCTTGTTTTTCATTCGACTGTTTGGAATTGTTGTCTAGTTTTTCATTAAGATGTAGCAATACTGCCATAACTTGATCCATGCCAAAAGTAGCGACTCTATTTTCTATGATGTGTGATGGTGTATCTGCATGTGACACGTTTTGAATAACCATTTGGTCATTGTCTGATTCACGAAAAGGTTCGCTAATCGGATGTGCACTGTTGGCCACTACATCGGAATCAAATAAATCTGACGAATTTTGACTACATTGTTCATCTTCGTGAGAAAAATTTATCTGTTCACAATTCAAATTTTGCAAATCGGGTGTGTCAAACTGGGCAGCGTTCATTGTATCGGAACGTGCCGCGTCATCAATTGTTAAATGTACTGTGGACATAAATTTGTTTGCACATCATTAGGATTTAAATCAATACTAGTAATCGACACGCACTGATTATCTGTAATTAGAGTATTATCACTATTACACTGACTGTCGCTAGTATGACCGGTCAAATTATTCGAGTCAGCTTTTTCACTCATTGCACATCGCGATGAACTGTTTTTCGCGGAATTTTCACAGATCAAAGCTAAGAACAAAATCAAACAAAGACAAAGCAAAAATGGAACAAATACAATTACAACAAAGAGCAATAAATTGCCGATCATCTGTGAATGCAGGAGTGACAAATTGGTAAATGCGTTGCGCCAAATACAAACTACATTTAATATTAAGTAAATAAGAGCAGATATATAACTTACTACCTCTCAGAAATTCACAAAAATACGATCCTGGCCGGTTGTCGAAAAGTGTAACCTCCCCACAGTAAATAAAAAAAAATATATCAATAATATTCACATTTAGTGTAACCTCAAAACAGAAAAATTGCTAAACCTCTCATCAGTAAAAAATATAATTATGTCATTCACATTCAGTATAACCTACCAACAGGAAAATTGCATAACCTATCAATAATAAAGCTTCACTAATCTCTCAATAAAAAAAATTGGCGCTCGCTTATAACCTTTCAATAATTGACTGTGAATTTAAACTGGTGAATTTTTGACGTCAGCAGTGCTGCGTCATGGCCCTGAAAGATCATTCTGAATAAAAAAGAGAAAATTCCTACCTCAGTGAAGTCGCCGGATAACGCATATATATCTGCTCCTATAAGAAATTATTCTGGCACAGCCGGCCGGTGTGGCCGAGCGGATCTAGGCGCTTCAGTCTGGAACCGCGCGACCGCTACGGTCGCAGGTTTGAATCCTGCCTCGGGCATGGATGTGTGTGATGTCCTTAGGTTAGTTAGGTTTAAGTAGTTCTAAGTTCTAGGGGACTGATGATCTCAGATGTTAAGTCCCATAGTGCTCAGAGCCATTTGAACCATTTTTATTCTGGCACAGTGCAGTGCTGGCCGATATATTTGTCATTTATAAAAGGAAACAACCGATTTTTCTTTTGAATTATCGGGATGACCAAGGATTGGAGAAATTAGTAAATTCTTTAAATTGAAATGAATGATTGTCAATAGTTACTTTTTATGAGAAAGATTATTACTAAGAGATTTTTTTCAACATTTACTTGGGACTTGATATAACAATACTACATATGCGAGAGGCTGCTTTTACCTTATGCTACAATGCTCAGGCTCCTCCATCGCTTCACCACGACCGGCCCAGCCAACTCCATACACACGACTGCTCGCTAGCAACTACTTACTGCTACAGGTACACAGTTCCTACTGCTGTCAACACTGCTGTTTGGTCTGAGATTCTCTTATACCTTACATATCGCAGGCAGCGCGTGAGCAATCCATCGAAATTACATCTGCTCGAGTGCGCTAGCAACAAATTCTTTAATCATGGACCTCTTACAAACATCGTTGAAGAACTTACTTAATGTCAGCCTCCAGTGACATTTTCGAACTGGCGACTAATAACTAAATTTCATCGAGTCTTTCGTTCTGTTTGTTGATTTGATTATCGAACCTTTCATTGTGTTCGTCAAACTTTTTTCGCATTTGTCTCCATGTTCGTTGATTTTTTGCTCGAATTTTTGATTTAACCGCGTCTTACTCTCGGAACTCTCGATTACTCGTGCAAGTAGTATGTCTACTACATTGTCTTCGTCTGGTGCTCCGTATATACAGCACATTTTTGATTATTCATTATTGGAACATGGGAGGATCCACTCACAGGACTCTTCATGCTGTCGGGTTGTTATGGTTTGGGGCCTGCAAATGAGCATCTTGGAAACACTGATGCTGGTCTCCTGACTGTCAGGAGTGTCTATGGAAAGTGGTTGAAGGGCGGTGGAACCTGGGTAAGCGACAGGGTCTTCGCCGTCCACGCCATATCACGGAAAGTGGAGTTGGGAGGCTTGCCTAGTCGTTAAAGCAGAGTAGGCGACGACCTTTAGCAGATCGGACGACAGAGCACGGTGCTGGCTCATAAGATGTGGTTTGGAACACGCCATTCAGCCCACGTTGATGAACTTGGGGCTCTGCAGCAGATGATCCATAAGTGTTCCCATGTTGACTCAGCGACATAGTCATTTACTGTTGCAGCAGTCATAGAGAGTCGATCATGAATTGTTCACCTGGGCTTTCATGGGACCTGTGGTAATAATCGAGAGCACCATGACAGATATGGACTACTCGAACGTCATTTCCGACCACCTTAATTCTTTCAAACTTGATGTTTTCCCCAAGAGAGACGGCTGTCCCCAGATGTTCAAATGGTTCAAACGGCTCTGAGCACTATGGAACATCTGAGGTCATCAGTCCCCTAGACTTAGAACTACTTAAACCTAACTAAACTAAGGACATCACACATATCCATGTCCGAGGCAGGATTCGATCCTGCGACTGGAGCAGCAGCGCGGTTCCGGACTGAGGTTCCCCAGATGGACAACTGCCAATGTCACAAGGCCAGAATCGTGATACAGTGGCCTGAGGGACATGACAGTAAATTCACTTTCAGATATTGTTCACCAAATTTGCCTGACCTAAACTCGATGGAATGCTACATCTGTGATGGATGCCAAATCGCCCTAGTTCCGCGTCCACAAAACTCCGGCCCATAATTTGCAGGGGCTGTTCAACCCGTAGGTATAATGCTGGTGTCGAGAAATCCTTATCACGCTGTACTGTTTTCCAGACGTTGGCCAACATGCTATTAAGCAGGCAGTGATAGTTTTCGGCTCATCAGTGTATATTTACTTGGTATTTTCCTTGTTCCCAAAATTTTTACAACTAGTTTTCAAACCCACTAAGTGATCATTTGCATCACAAGAAAATGTAAGGAATATGTGTGTAAATTGGCAACATTACCAAACGGTTTGTTTGAGTTAGCATGTAGGAGGCAAGAAGTGTCTGAACATACGAATGTGAAGAAGACCACAGATTCAGATTTTCTTAACAGAAAACACAATAGTTGTCGAGCAACACAAAGAGTGCTGTACAGGTGTGCTGTGTAGTTACAGATGAAGCATTTGAGACATGGCAGAAAAAACAGATCAATTCGAGTACTGGTAAAGTGCACAAGAAAGAAAAAAACCATGTATATGTCTCATGAACATGATAAATCAGACACTGTATTATTTGCCACGATGTATTTAAACCACCGCTTCGGAATGCGAGTCCACCGCATGTAATGAACCTGGAAATAGTAATCCTACATCCCGATTAATCTGTGATCTCCAATCGTGCACTCGTGTTACAGAGAACATTGAAAGCACGTGGGATATAAAATTTCGCACCAGCCAATTGTTAGGACGCAGATTAAACCACTTAGGTGCCCGCTGTTCTCTACCAGTCAGAGCGTCGCAGTCCACCTTACAATTAGCGAAAGGTAGAAGTAGGAAAGCCGTATTGAATGGCCACCTCCGGAGCTAATATCGCCAGAGAGAGCTTCCCAAAGAAGCTCTCAGAACACTTGACGGGGACCGCTTCTTTATTGGCACCGCTGCGCAGCGCCGCGCCGTCGCCGTCTCCTCCCCTGGGAAATTTTCCGTCGCAGCACAGAAGATCACTTGGACCGCCAGCTTCCTTCACCGGTAATTGCCGCTACGGCGAAGGCGCGACGTATCTGTCCGATCACTGTGTGACAGCGGGCCGATGGCGGACGACAATCATATTTGCTACGGCAGGTGTGTCATCTTTTCCGGTACTCTCAAAATATGTTTTTGTGTTGTGACATCTCGTGAACCGTCACTCGGTAATTTTCATAATCTGGCTGACTAAAACTGATTGTTATTAAAATACACTAACGTTGTACAAACGTACAGCATTGTGAGAGAATCAAGCTGAATTCAAACTTTGGAGATGTTTATTTTTTTAAGATGATTCAATGAATTGGAAACTTGAAAGCAAGCATCATAGTGATGGTGGGCACCGAAGAGCGGAATATTAGCGTGCGAGACTAGTGCAGCAGGGGAAAATTACTTTGCTGTATCTGAAATTTTGGCTTTTGCAGAGGTATCTGTTACGCATTTGTACCTGTGTGCCACACACGATGACAAGTCGATACGATTCTTTTTCTGCGAATAACTGTGTATATTGTTTAATACATCTCTTAATTACAATGTTTTATGGGCTAGTTCATCATCGGGTCTATAATCAAAATTAAATGAGGATAACGTAAAGAGAAGTTTGATAGATGTTTTGGGTACTACAAAAATCTCCTGTCCCATGATAATAATAGTAATTTCGTTTGGCTCAATGGACTCTGGCAAGTCCTTCTAGTGGAATGCCAGTAGCGCGAAAGAAAGGAATACAGTAGTAAAACACAGATGAGAAAACAAAAGCACAACGAAGGCAGCAGCTGCCACTGGAACTATCCAACGCCCTGTCTTTGAAAACTAAAATTCAGGATATTGGCAAAGAGTTCTCGAAATCGGAACAGTTGCAAGCAGGATAAGTAAGCCGTAGATGTAAACTGGAGAAAAGCCAAATCGTCATCATCTCCACCAGAAACGACAAAATGTGCCAAATGACCAATCAGTCAAATTACGATATTAGTTCTTTTTCCTCGGAAAAAAGAAGTAGCAGGCCCCAAAATGATGTCATTGGAATACGCAGCTTCAGCAGAGGGAGAGGGGGAAGCTAATTGTTTCCTGAGCCAGGACTACTTGGCTAGGCGACCACTGCAAGTAAGCGTATCTAGGGACGCATACCTACTGCATTTATCCGTGTCAATAATCCCGATACGACATAGACGTTCGTCGGTGGAAACCAAATTGTGGACCATCCTGAACCAGAAGGAGGTCACTGCCATTGATAGAACCAGGAGGCTGATCGTTGGCCCAAACAATTTTCCAGGAAATATGCGTTGATAATTGTTTAGCAGAATTGGGGCATGGAATCTCTTCCCAGCGGGTCAACAAAAACTTAGTCGTGAGCACTGGCCGCTGCAACACCTCAGCCCCCTAAGAGCTCACGGCTGGGTAGAACTCTCGAATGTGTCTCAGCTTAAAATGCTGACGACCAACATCAAGAGGGGGATCAAGACTCGCTGGATGCACTAAGGTGAACAGCCGAGACGTAAGGGTATGTAAATCCTGAGTAATCGTTAAAATGATGCCCTGAACACATAAGACAGACGCCTGCCTCTTAACGTCACAAAGAAAAAATCTGCCGAGGAAACGTAGCTTCGTCACAATCTCGTATCGCAACCTGCAGATATAACACTTCCATAAAAAGCGATCAGACCACCGCATTACATACAGGGAAGAGGGCAAAGTTTTGTAATGTAATAGGCCTTGTACAACTCATACATTCCCACAATTGGCACCTTCTGCAGTAGGATAAGAAAGTGACATTCATGTTCCACTAGTGCCACCTAAATATCATCAGTGACCAATTACCAATTGAAAGTCCCCATTTAGAGCGAGTAACGATGAATAACAACTCATAGTGACGCGTGACGATCCACACAGTGGCGTACGTGATTACTGCTCCATCGAAACCCGTAAATTATGAAGTTTACTTTCGCCCTCGTTAAACTGCGCTCTCGAGACAGGGAAATAATCATCGTTGGTCACGTTCAGCAGAGGTATCTCTGCACGTCGGTGGAGCAAAACCATCACATCATCAACGTACGCCAGAACAGCGAGGGTCCTCCAGAAAGCGTCCAACCATGTAGCTGGGACGCAGCCTTCCGAAGCAGAGGCTCCAGATGTAAGACAAACAAAGACGTGGGGAGCGGGCTGCCTGTGGCACTCTCCGACGAATGGGAATCGGGGCATCAGTTGCCCTTTCATAACAGCCGAAGCTGCAATGCCTGTGAACATGTTCGATAATACTCTACGAGCCTCAACAACAAACCTGATCATCTCCAAAATCCGAAGACGTCGTGGTCTCCTGACCTTCGATAAGATAAAGTCAATGTTGTATGAATTCATGTAAACGATATGCAAATAACAAGGGCGCACTGGGGCTGAAATATTCGAGGCTGGCGTACACACATACATTCCAGACGCGACGGTCACAGGAGTTTTTAGTTTGAGAGAGGCAGACCACACACCGGGAGGCCGGTCCCTTCACAGGAAGAGTCAACCTCGGCCACCTGTGGAGCAGACGGCGTGTGCCCAAGTGAAAGGGGGAATGACCCTGTGTTCAGCTGAAAAGCAAATTCCGCTACATTGTGTGGGAGTGTCCTACCTACGCATTCTTTACATACAGCACGCAGTTTCAGAGATTTTCACAGGGAGACAGCAAGCCAAACGCCGATACTACAGATTTCTGGATTGGTCGCCTTAAACGAAACGACATTCTCCCATTTTAGAAGACCAATGCTGATTGGCAGACGATATTTCTGACGCCTTGAGCTGAAGGAGTAATGGAAGAGACCGAAAGATATACCCCTTCACGTCTGGCGTGGACAGGCGCCGTTCCGTTGTCGCTCTTGCAACGAGGAACAAGTCTCTCCTCAGTACTTCACTGGGAGAGCACCTCTCTCGAGAGCGAATCGAAGTGCGACTCTATATTGAGTCCTTGCGATTAAGCGTTGTTCACTGTGTTGGCCGATACACTTGTTGTGCGGTGTGAACAGACAGAGTTATAGTTAAACGCCTGCGAGCGAATTTTTGAGTGGCATCGCGGTGGACTGGTTATCTGATCAGTGTACCACGCCAATAGTTAGACTAGGGGCGGATAGGAATCCTTGGCTTCATCAAGGCGTTGGGAGAGTTTGATTGGCGAAGGTCAATCCAGATAGAACGAGAGTTATCTTATTTGTCAGCAGCGAGCGGCGCAGACAGTAGTCATCGCAGCTTACAGTATTGTACGCTTCAGCTATTGTGAGCCCCATATTTCCTCCACAAGAGTACACTTCACTGCATTTCACATGCGACAGCCTCAACCGTACCTAGCAACATTCTAATGGACAATTATTGAAGTTGAGTACGAGCGCCTCTCAGTCATTCTGCCAAGTCAATAACAGTCTTAAACTTTGTATAGAAATTTCATTAACGAATCCTATCCTTGAGAGGTAACTTCACATTCCGAAAAGAACCAGGATATAACTTGTTCAATTCATAACTAAAATTGCCATTGTGATTTCTCAGAATTTTCGCAAAATAAATGATAATTTTCGTCAGTTTCATGTTTTTCTTACACTCACTAGCACCACTCCAGTACCCAAGTATCCCACTAGTTACGTAAGAAATTTTGTGAATTTTTGTGTCATTTCCTTACAGAGGACGACTCCAGAAGATATTTATTGCTGAAAGTTTTTCAGGCATTTCTCTTTAGAACATTAGGAGCGTCTGTCTGACTTCTGTAGTAGTGTGGGGGTGGAAATTGCATCTTGCAGGAGCCACAGGGTAAAGGGTAAATCTCAGATTAATCGGTTGCGCACAATAAGAGAATAGCAGATGAACCCCACGATCATAGCAAGTCATGATTTACACGATGAAGCTTTATTAAAATCCAAAAAGGCAAAGGCACAGTGGGCAGAAGTAACGGCAGCAACCGAAACCTCGTCACGATATTTGGCCACAGCGGTCAGAATAGGGGAAACAACTCCAATATTTGCCAGCAATAGCTGCCAGAAAGGCAGAAATCCAGCGATTTACCGCCCTCGGCACTGTCTTATAATCAAAATTCAGTAACGTGAGAGGCCGGAAATTACGAACAATGTTGCGACCAGGATGTTTAGCTATCGACACAATTTTTCCCACGTTGAATGGAGCGGACACAACTGCCTCCCTCTTCACCTCGTTCAACATGGACGTAAATTTAGGGTCCAAAAACGAACATAAAATCCCTTGCGGACCCCATCCATA
Organism: Schistocerca serialis cubense; assembly: GCF_023864345.2. Lineage (NCBI taxonomy): Eukaryota > Metazoa > Arthropoda > Insecta > Orthoptera > Acrididae > Schistocerca > Schistocerca serialis. Next base: position 991,124,328 of record NC_064638.1, read on the forward strand.
GCTGGCGATTTGTGAGAAGGAGAAACAGTAAGATCGCGTACATCATCTGGGTGAAAGGTGGCCAAAAATTCAGTGTTCTGCTCAAGTGTGAGTGGCATACATAGTCTCAATAGCCGGGCCGAAGGAAAAGCCGCTAAGTATATCCACGTCGTGAAGATTCACATAGTACTGATGTAAGGCGTGAAGTAAGTTCAAAATGGTTCAAATGGCTCTCAGCACTATGGGACTCAACATCTGAGGTCATCAGTCCCCTAGAACTTAGAACTACTTAAACCTAAATAAGCTAAGGACATCACACACATCCATGCCCGAGGCAGGATTCGAACCTGCGACCGTAGCAGTCACGCGGTTTCGGACTGAAGTGCCTAGAACCGCACGGCCACAGCGGCCGGCGTGAAGTAAGTCAACTTGTGCTGTTTGTTAATGGCTGTCATTTGCTGTAAGAGAAGTAATGCAAGAACGGTGACGCCGAGCTTGATGTCGAGGAAATGGTACAACGAAGCCAATACCTCCGCCTGTAGTGATCGTGGTTCCGATCGCACCCGCAGCCCTTCCATATGCCGTCGCTCTAACTACAATAACATTAATAAAATTTTCTCGGGCTTCCAGCCGCGTCAGGTGGTAAAACTTCCACGAGCTTTCGACCGAGCTCTCCTCAGTCATTGTCTTACCACTTGACAACCTCGAAACCATGCACTCATACATACAATAACTTTGCTTTCATACATCGTACATCAGCAGCCCGCCGGGGGATTGCAGTCCGCGCCGTCATACAAGTCACGCAAGAGAGAATAATAAAATTTATGAGTTCTCCGAAAAGCTCTCGTTCTAGTAGCACAATAAGTAATCTAAGTTTAACGGAGCTTCGGTTTAGACACGGCACCATTCCAGAGTGCTAGAGTATCTCCCAGAGGATCGGAGACTACGCTCCTAACCACTGTGTATTATATCATCGAGAGAAAAATCTGCAAAATGAACGATTTTTAACATGCACGGGGAACGAAGTATTTTGACCGGTTGCCTGTCAAGTTGGAGAGTGGCGGCTAAAGTACAGTGACCAAAAAAGCTAAGGGATAACGTATTGTCCGCAGCTCGTGGTCGAGCGATAGCGTTCTCGCTTCCCGCGCTCGGGTTCCCGGGTTCGATTCCCGGCGGGGTCAAGGATTTTCTCTGCCTCGTGATGACTGGGTGTTGTGTGATGTGCTTAGGTTAGTTAGGTTTAAGTAGTTCTAAGTTCTAGGGGACTGATGACCATAGATGTTAAGTCGCATAGTGCTCAGAGCCATATGGATAACGTATCGTAGATGGCAAGAATGCGATCGCGCATCTAACCCGATAAATAGTATCGCAGTAAAATACGTAAATTTTACCAACGTCGGATATTTACACTGCCAAACATCTTTCAAGTGCATCGAGCGTATCACCACGTTTAAATCTCGACAACAATGAAAATGGGGAGGCTGATCAATAGGACGCAGGACATAGTTAAAATCACCCCCCGCCCTCCTCCCTCCCCCCACAAAAAAATAGACCCAGAAGAGTACTATGTAAAAGATAAATAGTCTCCTCCTTAAAAAAACGCGAAAGTTGCTCTGTGTGACCAGAACCAAATGGAACACATAAGACAATCAAGGTGAGGTAAAAAAGTCTGCATCATATTCTTCTGCCAGATTCAAGTACATCTACCTCATCAATGGGAATCCTTCTCGAAAGAATGCGGCAGTTCCCGTCGAAAATTCGAGAGCCACATTAAAACCAGTGAGAAATCCAGGAAAGGGAAACTCGTAAATAAAACCTCTTGCAGAAACACTATAGGAGTCATATATAAACTGACGCATCGTAGCATTTAGTGTGACAAATGTAAACGCCTAAGCCATCATTCAAAGGATAAAAGCACAGAGCAGCGTGACTATTCCACCAACCATCCGTCGCAGCCCATCGATCAGGTCAATAACTGATGCGAGAATGAGGGGCCCCTACTGAATCCTCACGCTTGGCTGTTTTCGGTGCCGCTGCACGTTCCGGCTTTACACGTTGTTTAATCCGGTTGCGAGGCGTAATAGCCTCTGCAGTAGGCAGATTAGGTGGATCTTGCACCACATCAATACCAGTCTGTCGCTTCTCATAGTCCGAAGACTGCCCTACGGAAGGGCCACGCTGCAAGGCACGCCGACTCTCTAATGGAGGCAATCAGAGTGAATCTCAGAGACAGCGGGAGGCAACTCTGGGATAACAGGTTCCGCAACGGGAGTTGCAATAAGCGGCAAATCACGATATCCATCGCCGAGAGCAGGCATAGGAACAGTTTTGACATGTGGTGGAGGCTGCGAAGGAGACAACTCCGACACACACTCTTTCCGCGGCGGCGCCATGGTAGCCACCCCTGCAGCAGCAGGAATATCTGATACTGCATTCCCAATTGCCACTTCGCCAAGGTCAAGTGGTACCACACTATTCGTAGGGGCAACAGACAAACATGGCTCAGGGAAAGGTGGGATAGCGGAAGGCACAACTAATTCATCACCATCTTGTGTGCGACGCCGCTTATTGGGAATCGCGCACGCCGCCGTCCAAGCACGAGCAGAAACGGGCTCAGGCTTTGTTTGTAGGGGCGGAAAATCCCCAGCAGTGATAGTGGGAACTGTCGGATGATCTCCAGAATCGACAGATGATGTAAGCGCCAAGCACCAAGTTCGTTACTAGAGAGAACAAGATCAGCAAGAGTTAACTTGCGGCGCTGTTCCAACGAAGACCGTAAAACACAAACCCTCCGCGGGCTGTTAGTTCGGAGGTGGCCATTTTGTTGCGCAGTAAACAGGTTCCCATCTGTCCGCTGTACATAACATGAATGCGATAGCCACAAACTTGCAAACGAGGCAGAATGTCCTCTTTGATTTGCATTTCCACCGCTATAACATTGTGGCTTGTGTTTACTTGAACAATGTTCACCGCCAGTGCCTCTCACGCGACATATATTGCTCCAAAACGTCCTTAAGATAAATATCCTCTACGTCCGGTGGGATACTGGATATTCGAACGTTCGTATATTCAATGTCCATATTCGCTAGCAGCACCATACTGACCGAACTATCTCTATGCCGGAAGGCAACTGAGTACCATGCTTGAATAGGAACTTGTCTACTTGTAGGTGATCTACGAATTTCACAAAGAACCCGTAATTCTCATTATCAAAATTTGCGGTATGCACTTAGTCCGAAGTAACATGAGAAGTATCAATCAACAAGCCATGGATTTGTAAAAAAATAGTTAAAATGGCTCTGAGCACTATGGGACTTAACATCTGAGGTCATCAGTCCCCTATAACTTAGAACTACTTAAACCTAACTACCCTAAGGACATCACACACATTCATGCCCGAGGCAGGATTCGAACCTGCGACCGCAGCGGACGCGCGGGTCCAGACTGAAGCGCCTAGAACCGCTCGGCTACTCAGGCCGGCCATGGATTTCTAAAGAAACGGGCTGCACGTTACAAGTTGGCTTGTCGAACGAAAAACGCCATGAGAAACGAAGAGAAGCGTACTAGCCGCTGTCAGACACACACTGAACGAAGGACGAGACGAGACAAGTCGACGTCACACACACTGCAAAGCAATAAACTCCCAAACACTTGCGACGCTCCGGCGGAGCAATACGTAAACGACGACCTGATCGCTCGGCGCACAGGGCAGAACTACTACTGGACGACCAGGCATATTACCGTGATAAAATGAGGGCTGTTTGTAAATTGCTCTTACATTGTATATTAAAGCTATACAAATGCTTGCAGCTTCATGTCGTTTGCGTGGTTAGAAGGAGAGACCTTGAAAGTCACTTCGCGTCTGTTAGCTCTCTGTTTCGTTTGTTAGTTTGTAATCAGCAAGCGAATAAAATGGACGGTGTTACAGCATCCCCAGCGAGTTGCAAGTACCAGTACGTTCTGTTATTCGTTTCCTTAGCGTGTGAATAGTGTGACATTACGGGTTTGTTGTGAGACTCTTACGAGACTCACGAAACGCCAAAGGCCAATCCCAAACAAACGGCGTGGAATCGTTACAGAAGGTATCATTCCTCGAAAGAAGAATGTGTGACCCCATACTGCGAATCGAAGGAAAAACTCAGGCTTCCTGGCTAGTAGAATTTTCAGCACCTTAACAATACTGCGGACTAGGTACCAAGCAACTTCCACCTCTTCCGAAAGATGAAGGCCTGGTTGGCTATTCTGCTCCTTACAGTAGACGATCGTTTTAATGATGCTGTCAACAACTGGCTGAAGCAGCAAACTGCACCGTTATTTGATGAAGGGCTAAAGAATCTGGCGTCACGGTACGACAAGACTTCTAATTTGAATGGCGACTATGTCGAGAGATAGTGTCAACATATAAATACCGACAGTTTATAAAAAATTTCATCTATTTTCCTTCTTTTTTAATAGCCAGTCGGAGGTAAATTTATGAACAGGCCTTATATATAATAAATACCTCTCAATCTTAATCACCTTTAATCTTAATTGCAGACCTGAAGACAACAGTTGCCGAAGCGATATTATACATAAAGAACTAATTAAACGATCGAGACTACTTTATTCACAAAATTTACAAAAATGGCTCAAATGGCTCTGAGCACTATGGGACTTAACATCTATGGTCATCAGTCCCCTAGAACTTAGAACTACTTAAACCTAACTAACCTAAGGACATCACACAACACCCAGCCATCACGAGGCAGAGAAAATCCCTGACCCCGCCGGGAATCGAACCCGTGAACCCGGGCGTGGGAAGCGAGAACGCTACCGCACGACCACGACAAAATTTACACACTCACTTCCGACTCATTCAGGAAATATATTTAATTTATTGAAAAACCTGCGCATCAAGCCGACAAAACTGAGTTATGTCTTGTACTCTTGCCATATCAAACTCTACTACACCATTCACTGTACTGGTGCACTACAATGAACTTGGTAACGCCAGCGTTTAAAATTTGACTTCATTTTCTATAGACGGGACCAGTAACCCCAGTGCCACTCGATCGGCTTCCACTGTCAAGAACCAAGAACCTTCTGCGCTTCCGCTGGCATGATCAATGCCAAAATGTTGTGTTTTCGGTCGATGCCCACTTGGACACGGCCTAGAATGATACATGTTAGATGAGCTATGCTGTCCACATATCGGCAGTCAACACTGTTGAGTGAAAGTGCACAAACACTGTGTTACTGCCTTTGGTGGTACAGACTACATCGTGGGTCCTTACTTCCGTGTATTGAGAACAATATGAACAATAGTCAGTGGAGCTGTCGAGTCCATTGTACTACATTTCCGGTAGGCAAATGAACAATCCATACTGTATAGCAGATGTATGTGGCGAGGAGTACAGAAGTGTTGTGTCTCCGTACTTTACTTCTCTGCCCTTTATTAGGTTTTCATGTCACTCATTAACATGTATGAGATGACGTTAAGGACTTGTTTGTCATGGTACGCAAGGCTGGAACACAAACAACGTGATCCAACCCTCTGGATTCCATGTCTCAAAGTATATTATCTCTGATAATGAGTCCTAAGAAGGAAAAAAATCACTTTTAGTTCCGTAGTCAAAACAATTTATTATACGAGGATCGTCCCAAAGATCCTGTACACTGCGAATGCACGATCTTTATGCTGACGTGATCAAGCTGAAGTTCATGTCAGTTGTGGGCGAGGACGGTCGTACATGCGTTTGCTGGTTCGCGTGCTGTGTCGTGAGTAACTCAATTTTAAAGTTAAAGCTGAAACTGAGTCAGCTTCGATTACTGTTAGTGACCAGCTTTCCTACATTGAAATCGATTCCCTGCACGGAAAGAACCCAACGGAAATTTACACCGCCTTGAGAGGTAGCTTGTACGTACTGAGGCAACCCAAGAAGCGGAAGGCCGTAAACTCCAACAGGCTGCACCTCTCAGGTTACTATTAATGAAATTTTGAGAGAGGAACGACGAAAAACATGTGAGGAAATCGCATATGAGGCCAGAATGCTGTCACTTCAGAATCATAGCTGAAAAGTTAAAGCTGAGAAAATCTGCTGCCAGATGGGTTTCGACTGATTTGAATGAAGAACAGAAAGCAAGTGGCAAGAGAATCCCAGAAGAACTGCTTCAGTGCTATCGAATAGAAGCAGAAAAGTTTCTGATAAGAGCTGTTGTACTTGATGATACCTGGATACAAATTTTGAGACAGAATTTAAGTCTCAGTCGTCGAAATGGAACGCCCAAAAGAATTCCACTGTCAACAATCGAAGGTGAAACTGTTCATGATCTTTGCGTAAGACATGAATGGGTCTTAGTTACAAATAAAATGCCCCAGGACAGGTCTGCAACAGGTGCGTAATACAAGCTGTTTCTGCAAAATGTTTTGCATCAGAAAATTCGTCAAAGGAGTCCTGACATGATTACAGCTGGTGTCTTCACTTTGCACGACAATCCAAGCCCGCACATTACCCTATCAGTGAAACAAACGCTCGGAAAATATGAATAGGAAATAATTCCCCACCCAGCGTATTCTCCTGATATGAGCCCAACAGATTTCGGTTTGTTTCCCAAATTGATTGAACTTGATATAACTTATGAAGTTTCCACTTGAGGTGGCCCGAGTACTCAGACAGCTCCACAATAAAAGTGCCCTATCCAGGGCACAGAAGTGGCCAAAACGTTTGGGAGCTGTCATAAGCAAGGACAGAGATTATACTGAAGGGTTATCAAGATATTTTGTAAAATATATTATTTTCTTCAATTATATTACAGTGTGCAGAACTTTTGAAATGACCCTCGTATTTAGAGACCCTGGTACTGAATTCTCAGTCAGACACGAAAAATTCCATAATCCTAGTGACTTACTTATTGCCATGTTTTCAGTCTGTTGCGTTTATTTAATGGCAATGAGATGTACCCAGCTTAAAGCTATAATTTCCACTGACTTGGGGCTATGTTTTACTGAAGATAAATGGGTTATCTACACCTTGGTAACGATGCGTTTCCTGCCCCGGAAGACTCCAACGACCTCGTAAACGATGGTACATTCAGCATCAATATTCCTTTCGTTCGTCGTTGTTACAAATCTGACTTTGAAGAAAGTCAGTTTATCCTCTGACATCAGCTTTCGTCTTGTCTGACTATGATAACCAATATAAAGTGTGTGACAGACGGCACATTTTATTTTAGCATGTAGGTGACACGTGCTCACACCGATTGCATACTGTATTATCGGTGATGTTACACTAAATTCTAGTTTTCATTCCTTTTCTTCCTGGCAGGAGACTGGAAGTTCATACCCAATTTTAACACCGTGCCGTCGTGACAACAATCTGGATTCCTGTGCCATTATTGCGAATCAAACTGTGGAGTGTGAGCCAGCGTTGTCAGCACCTGGCAGGGATCTACATTTGGTATGATAATCAAATCGCGCAGTATACAGATTTGTGGGGCATTCGGATGTGGCAGCGGCCCGATGTTGAACCTGATGGGAACGTCAAGGCAAGCATACTAGATACCAAGGATTTGGCCTACCACGTCTAAACACCACAAGGCTGACCATCGTATTGTGTAACAACCACATCGTATCTCCATGATATTTGCATCTGTCATCAGAGATCCCTGCGACCCCCTGCGACTTTATGTCTCATCCCACATTATTGGACGTAGACTTCCAGCAGCCAGACTAAGGAATTATTGTCCCACACGTAGAGTGCTGTTAACACCATAACACGAACGGCTGCGTTTGGAATGTTGCACTTTAGAATGTTGCAGGGACCAGTATACGTGGACTGTTGATGAATAACATCGTATTCTGCTCAGTGATTAATCGGGGTTCTGCGATATACTGGATGACCATCATCGGCAAGTGTGGTTGCGATTTGGAAACAGATTCCATTCTTCCAATGTTTTGGAGAGGCAAACTGGAATCTGCTTCACTGGAACAGAAATGTCTTCAGTGATGAATCCCTTTTCGAAATGAGCCCCGATGATCAGTGAAGACATGTCTGGAGACGCCCCGGAGGGCGATGGGATATCACCCTGGCTCTCATTTACCATACGAACTGACAACCAAGGCTAATTCTCTGGGATATCATCCTTTTCATAAGAGGACCCTTTTGGTTGTCATCCGGGGCATCCTTACAGCACAGCCGTACGTCATCCAGGGCTTACATTTCAGCAAGGTAACGCCCGCTCGCAAACGACGAGAGTTTTACTACTTGGCCAGCAAACTTTCCAGATCTCACCCAGTGGAGACGGATTGGAGTATTATGGACTGGGCCGTTCAGCCAGCTCGGAGTTTTGGGGATCTAACGCACAAATTAGACAGAAGGTCATTCAACAACTCCATCAATCAATCGAAATCGAATAACTACTTGCATAAGGGCCAGAGATAGACTAACAGATTATTAACTGGCTCAATATATGAAGCACTGTCTCTTGAATAAATCATCCATTTTTTATGAAATTGTAATCATTTGTTTGCCTCCATATGTACATCGTGTCTACGGATTCCTTCGTAGTGCTACTGTTTTTTATTTTGCTTATAGTGTATACTGTGCAAACCCCCAAAAGATCTATTAATGCCGAGATACACACAAACTAACAGTTCCATGAAGTAGTAAATGGGCCAGCTATCAATGGCAAATTATGTTTATTGTTTATCTGATTTAGTATAATTTATAAGATAGTATTTATTAAAACCGTGCTAGATCTAAGTACAATTAAAGGAATTGCAAAACACAAGAGCAATGCTGTAAGTCGTCGTACCATCAGCAGCAATTCTGACATCGCTGTAACGAACATTTTTTACATAATTTTTTGAGTAAATGACCGTGCGATTTAAGAGTCACAAAATGTACAAATGCTACTGACGTCATAAAATAAAAGACGCCTGAAGGCCTAAAGAGCTGACAAGTGCGAGAAGTATCGTACATCAGCTTAACATCTCATGCATCCAAGTTGCTGACAAGAGCAATGGAAAAGAGAAAATTGAGGATCTGTTAGATGACAATCAGTTTAGCTCCAGGAAAGGTAAAGGTACCAGGGAGGCAGTTCTGACATTGCCGTTGACAATAGAAGCAAGGCTGAAGAAAAACCAAGACACATTGACTGGATCTGTCAACCTAGTAACAACGATCGACAGTGTACAATGCAGCATGATGTTCTAAAATCTGAGAAATACAGGAATAAGGTGTAGGGTGATACACATTACGTACAAAAACCAAGAGGAGACAATAAGAGTGGAAGACCAAGAACGAAATGCTCGGATTGAAAATCCGAGCCGGCCGAAGTGGCCGTGCGGTTAAAGGCGCTGCAGTCTGGAACTGCAAGACCGCTACGGTCGCAGGTTCGAATCCTTCCTCGGGCATGGATGTTTGTGATGTCCTTAGGTTAGTTAGGTTTCACTAGTTCTAAGTTCTAGGGGACTAATGACCTCAGCAGTTGAGTCCCATAGTGCTCAGAGCCATTTGAACCATTTGAAAATCCGAAACAGAGTTCTTCAGACATATCTTTATTCATTTGGAAAACTTTCACTATATTTTCATTTATTTAGATAACTTTCAACATCGGAGAATAACATCCATAGTACTAGAGGGAGCTCTAGAAAGAAAAAGCTGTAGAGGAAGACAGAGATTGGAATACATTCAGTAGATAATTGAAGACATATGTTGCAAGTGCTACACTGAGATGAAAAAATGGCGCAAGAGATGAATTCGTGGCGGCCTGCATCAAACCAGTCGGAAAGCTGATGACTCAAAAAAAATAAATATATATAAATAAATAAATAAAAATAATTCTTGTATTTAAATACACCTCTTGTAACGCAGGAAATGCATATCCTCCTATTTTCATCTATTGTACTATTATTTTTTTTTCCTTGTTTTGTTACCTCAAGATATGACATTTCTGTCTCTTTATATATTGTAATTGTTTTACTGTTTGTATATATATATTTATGCACTCATGTCGATGTATAATTGGTTTGTTTCGTAAATATTATTTGTATTTTTACGCTGGGTCTTGCCTAGGGAAAACTGCTATCGAACGATTACATCGATGGGTCGTGTGAAGAATCAAAGTGTGTAGGATCTTTGGTAGTGTTAACTCTGCCGCGTGGAGCGCGGGCAGAGAGGGAGTCTGGCTGGAGTAGCGAGTGGAGCAGGTGTGTTGTGTGACGCTCCCGCGAGTTGCCGCGCTTTGGGGGTTTGGCAGCATGTAATTGCGCTCGACTCGCGATGATAGTTTCTGACATGGTGTCGCGGACGGGAAGCATTAGCTGGCGCACATCAAGAGCCCGTTTCGCCTGGTGACCGTGTCGAGAAGAAGGCGCGCCAACATCCAGCTTCTGCAACAGCGACGGCCGACAATGAGTGACTGTCGCCACCTCCTCGATCGACGGCTTCAAACCTTCAATCAACCAACAAGGAAGACTAAAAGCACGTAAAGTTTCAGAACTGTATGGCAGACCTCAGCTTTTCAAATTGTTCCATTTGCCTCGCAAAATTACAGCAACTTAGCATGAACCTTTGTTGCTCATTGTCCCAATTGCATTGCCAAGCAGGGTCCCTTCCTTTTCCGAAATGAACCCGAGTGTCGTTGAAATTCAAACGCCAGCATAATTCCATTTCACTGCTTTAATTTCAAAGTTCAATTCAAGCATTAGCTGGCTACAATAGTTAGATTACACAAGCACAAATTAAGAGTGCGAGTTTTGTTACCGTATTTTAGCTTACCTGTGACTGCAGCTCAGCTTGGTATGTACTAAATTTTACTGTTGTTAATTGTTCAGAATCGTTTAATTCGAGTTCAAAGTTAAATCTCTTCTTTCTAAATTGCGCAGATTCAAGTAGCTTTAGAAATGATTGTTGAGGTAGTCCAAGACTAACTGTATTTCGATGTGCTTCAGAAAGAAAGCTCACTATTAACTTCAGTCACTAAATTAACTTTCGATTTTCCGGTTTCATTAATTCTTTTGCTAAATTAAGTGTAGCGAAATTTATTACTTCTGACAAACTTTCAGTTTTCACACTACACGTGTCAACCTTCAGTTGCCACGCTTCTAGTGCTAATTATATGTGTAATAACCTTTCTTTTTCAGTTATTATAGTAATTGTCCATAGGACTGGCGACCGTAATTTCCCCCAAATCTCAAATATCTAATTACCGCTAGTTGATTGTTAACGTAACGGCCGCACATTTACTTTCTTTATTAACTTTATCCCTATTTCAAAATTAATTTCCACCAGTTTCACTTGCATTTTTCCTTTCATTTAGATGTAACCCTTTCCTCCCTCTTTACCGACAGGTTAACTTCGGTGACGATTGCTTTTCCAAAATTCCCATTAGGTACACGCGGTTTCATTTTTCACTGTCATTAAGGTCGATAAGTGAGGGGGAGGTTACACTCTGACCACTGACCATCGCGTGATTGAATTCCTAGTGGTGGCGTTTCAGGCTAGTGACGAGGTATGGAATGTATACAAGCGGAGCAGAGATGAATGCAGAATAGTTTTTGCGATAACACAGGCCGCAAACGAGGACATTTATCTGTATCATCCACCTGGGCCTATGCAACTCCCCCGTACCAAGCATACGTCTTGGATTGCTGCCTCTCCTGGACCCACATAAACAGCTCTCTTCAGCGTTACTCAACAAGCTATTTCCAAGTAAAGCCTCACACGCCTCGGGTTGTTTACGTCGCAGCTTTATACAACCTCTACGGCGTCCGGCGGCGCCTATCTTGCCGACAGGCAACGTGTCTGTTGCGTCAGAGAGTGCTGTAGTCTGGGCACCACTTTCTTATGCCACGCGCCCACTCGGCCAGTTAATCTCCGAGCTCCGACAGACGAAGGTAATCTGTCACCACATGTTACCTGCACAACTGGTTACGCTTTTGTCCTTGTGCTACTTTTGGACTTGGATTTCTGAAGGTGGAAATAATTCTGAAATGCTTCTTGCATTCTTTGTGATCAATAAGGTCATTCTTCATCTGCTATATGACTTTTTATGAAACCTGGTTGGCTTAACTACAGATCTACGCATAGTTAATAGTGAATTAAGGTCCAGGGAACGTGGAGGCCAGCACAATGGACCTCCACAACCTATCCATTTCCTGGAAACGCTTAATTTAAATATTTACGCACATTCTTCCCAAAGTGTGGCGGTGCACCATCATGGTGAAACCATAGCTGTCGTCGATCACAATGCGTCAGGCAAAGTACTGCAAAGAAACGAACCGCAAAGGGGCGTATTCAATTTGTCCGGCAATAGATAAGGGCCAAAAAGCACTCGTCCCACGATTGCAGCCCACAGGCTTAAGCTAAAGAGTGCCTGAAAGCCACGTTCACGTTGTGTTCAGACCTATAATAGCCCTCATGGAGCTTGAAAATACCTTCAAGAGTGAAACTAAATTCGTCAGTCCATATTATGTTATTCAGAAAATGTACGTTATCTTCCACTTGGTACAAAAGCCATTCACAAAACTGTACTCTTCGAATGAAGTCTTCTGGCCGCTGATAGTCGGTTAATGTGCAATGATATGAATGCAGCTCTTCATTGTGCAGCACTTCAACAACCAGCCGGCCGATGTGACCGAGCGGTTCTAGGCGCTTCAGTCCGGAACCGCTCTGCTGTTACGGTTGCAGGTTCGAATCCTGCCTGGAGCATGGATGTGTGTGATGTTCTTAGGTTAGTTATGTTTAAGTAGTTGTAAGTCTAGGGGACTGACGACCTCAGATGTTAAGTCCCGGTAGTGCTCAGAGCCAATACTTTCAACAACTAATTTTTGGGATATTTTTAACTCCCTTGAAATATCACAGGTACTTCGCCGAGATGATCGGTAAACCATTTCAAGAATCGCTTCCTCTGCTTGTGGAGTTCACCTAGTCATTGGACGACCTCTGTCCGTCACTTGTGAACGAATATTACCAGTTTCCCGACGGCGCTGTTCCAGACACGAAAAACATCGTTACCGCGATGGCGCTTTTGGGGGTACCGTGCAGCACATCCACGAGCAGCAGCAACAGCTTGGTTATCGGATTCAGCCGGCACCAAAAGTGTATTGACGCATTCATCGTTTGCATAATCCATCGGGAAGCCGGGTTACATAAACTTGAAAAGACTGGTTATGGTTGTGCACTGCGCACTTAGTAGACACGTGCGTGCAATTTAATAGATCACGTGATCATGTGATACGTTGTAGTCCTGTGACAAAATGATGTCCTGCTTATAAACGACGAGAACCGGGGAACAGCCATCTACGAAATAAAACTGAACCTGACGAGAATTAGAACCATAGCTCCATGGTGGATGTGGCTTTGTTGTCCCAGCAGTCTAGCATGTTTTTTTTATTCTTTTTTACGATTTTTTCATTCCACATATTCCTGACTATAAAGAAATCTACAAAAAAAGGGATCTATTTGCCACTGCCATTTTGACCCTAAGAAAAAGGTACTTGTACCACCCCCGGCATTGGTTTCTAACTGCGGCTATCAAAATAATTCTATCTAAACTAAAAAAGTAGGAAGGGAAAGGGGGGAGTATCAAATGTTGGTAACGAAGAAGAAGTTAACAGAATAATCCACTGGTATACTGCCGGTTCATAGTGTCCAATGGGCACAATATTTCAGCGATCAGACTTATCTGATTGTGCCGGGGCAAATAGAAGAACCACATCAGGAAATGGGTCTGAACACTATGGGATTAACATCTGAGGCCATCAGTCCCCTAGAACTTAAAACTACTTAAACCTAACTAACCTAAGTACATCACACACATCCATGCCCGATGCAGGATTCGAACCTGCGACCGTAGCAGTCGTGCGGTTCCGGACTACAGCGCCTAGAACCGCATGGCCACCGCGGCTGGCCACATCAGGAAAGAAGTTCTTTTTTTTCTCGAAGCTATGGAGTAAGTCCATAAAAATCGCCCGTAGCAGTGGAGAAATTCATTCACGTCTTCTTGAAACAGAGGGGAATATCGTTGGGATCATTCCACCAAAATTGGTGAATCATATCAACTGCTAATTGCATGAACATTCCAGTTACGCGGTGGGTTGTACAAAGCTCTCCAAAGGAATTTCGAAAAGTATTGCCTGTATTTCGGTCTGCGGACAATGGCACAATGTCGTTCGTTCGCGTAAGTTCCAAAATCGCGAATACTTTTAACGTCGGCGGCAAAAAAATATCGAATTGCAAGACCGCAAACCCACTTTACACAGGGTATCATCAGCGGCGGGTAATACACGTTATCCGCGAACAACATCGCGTGAGTTGTTATTCGGTCAGGATGGGCACGTTTGAGGAAGGCCAGAACTCAAAAATGGCTCTGATCACTATGGGACTTAAATTCTAAGGTCATCAGTCCCCTAGAACTTAGAACTACTTAAACCTAACTAAACTAAAGACATCACACACATCCATGCCCGAGGCAGGACTCGAACCTGCGACCATAGCAGCAGCGCGGTTCCGGACTGAAGCGCCTAGAACCGCTCGGACACTTAGGCCGGCTCGTCTTCTACTCAGTGAGTTACGACGACTGGTTAGGTAGTTCGGAGTGATACATGATCCTTTGTATATTCCGATGCGTTGCACGGTGTGACAGTGTTGACAGCCCCTCATTTTCATACAGGTCTTTTCAAAATGCATCCGATCTCATTTTGCTAGATAATCTTTTGTCTTGAATCTGGATGAGGAATCGCACTCCGACCTCCAAGTGTGGCATTTTTTCGTCACCCTTTATGTTGATGAAAAATGCTCAGTTTTCAGTTATCTATCGACCTCATGGTTCTTAACCGATTGCTCTTCGTGAACTCAAGAGGTAGTTTCCTAAAGACGGAGTTTGTTGAGCCAAAATATAATAGAGTTTTTCATTTTATTTTGTACACAAGCGTCGTGCCATATATGATCCGAATCGTTTGGTCGTGTCTGGGGTCTTCTCCCTGTAAACAGCGGTGCTCTTCTGCAGCAGTGAATGGCTTCTTTATTGAAATCGAACGCTCTGTTTGCCAGTTGTATCTTAGGTTTATTCACGTAACCAGTTTGGCTTCAACGGCGTGTCATTCTCAAGTTATTAAACATTTATCCCGAGAGCAACTTGATCATAGAATAAAATGTATAAATTTGGAATATATCCATAGTTACAAGCTAGTGTAATTTCTGCTCAAGTTAATTACGATACGTTTACATATTTTACTAGGTCACCGTACTATTTTCATCATAACCACTATACATGCTTGAGAATGAGTTGGAGACTACGCGGGGAACAGATCATAACCTTATATAGGTATTAGGACGACGGGGTCACCACTGCCAAAGGCATTTTAAAGCTACTGCAGGATTTCCCCTTCCCCCTCCCTACCCTTCCCATTTCGAAAGATAATTCCCAGCACTCCTCTGTTTGCATCTAGTGTAATCTCATTATCAAATGTAACATCATTTTTCAAAGTGTTTGCGCATCGCGTACCTGAGGCGGGAATCAGCACGATAGTTATCTCGGTGGATGTGAAAACCGCGCAGAACCACTTTCAGGCTACCCAGCACACCGTTGTTAATCCAATGAGACGGGTTCGATCGGGGACTGGCGCTTTAATGCATTCGGATATTTCTGCAAGTTATTAAGTGCTAAGAATTTTCAGTGCCCCACATTACTGGACGAGTTTAACTGTTCGAGATATTTTAGACTATAGCCAAGATGGCTGTGTCAACAATGAAATTTTTCTGCTGAGACTGACAAAAAACAGAAAGGTTAAAGTATCAAATGCGCTCGGGAATCATAACCGCACTTTTCATTTGACACACGTGTGTCACATGCGCAATGTATATCTCTCTGCCGTATATTCCTTACGCGCACACATGCGCGCTCAGATGCTACAGTAAATATTTTTTCTTAACAAATACGCTCATGTTAATATCACACCTATGTCTTGCTACACGTAAAATACTGGACTGAGTTCTTTTATTTTAAACTCCAGCACGAAGAAAAACAAACTCTCCCGCTGACTCAAGCTACGTGTTTGCGATAAAGGTGACAAAATTATAAAAAACACAAGAAGGGAAAACATTTTCCTTACCGAGCAGCCGGGTGAAATCTGTTTACGATGTGAAAAAGGCTGCTAGACCGTTCGTACCACAGCTGCGACCAAAAAAGTTGTTACGGGTCGCGAAGCGGAGTTACTGGGAAAACACCTTTATTGAAAATGGCGGCCTCATGACGTGCCAGCAGCAACAGTCGGCACAAAGAGACGCCCGGCGTTCGTTAAACGGCGTTTTAACTAACTTTGAGCACGCGCGGAATAGCGGGGCTGCGCGTCAGGTGGAGAGCGGACTCGCTGACCGCTTTATACGGCGCTTAATAGCAATAACGGCTGTTTGTCTGAGTGGGTTCGGCCGTCCGAAACACGGTGCTTACACAGACACGTATTGCCTCTCTGAGAGCTCGTGAGCATTCGCGGAAACTTCGTGAGAGATTCTGGGAATTACGGTCGGAGGAACAGAAAGGTTTCCAGCACTGGTTTGGTCCGATCGGGTGGGAGTACGGAGGGGAGTGACGGGTCAGAATGGCGATGGAACAGGGCAGGTGCAGGACGGGAATTTGCAGTATTTCATGCTCTTGCACCTGTCGAGCGGTTCTATCCACAAAAGCTGTTCCCAACTTTTGCAGGACTATTACCTCTGAACGAGTTGAGGCACCAGTTAATATCCCCATCTACACCCCACTATTCTAATACTGAAAAGAAGG
Source organism: Schistocerca serialis cubense (assembly GCF_023864345.2). Taxonomy (NCBI): domain Eukaryota; kingdom Metazoa; phylum Arthropoda; class Insecta; order Orthoptera; family Acrididae; genus Schistocerca; species Schistocerca serialis. The sequence goes on from NC_064638.1 coordinate 991,141,071, forward strand.
ATAGGATCATCACCTCCAATCCCCATTCATATTTCATATTTAGTTAGTGAAAAGAAAAGTGTTAACAGACAAACTGCATTTCAATTTTATCCACGATTTTGGCTTCATTACGTAGTCTTGACTACATGATGAACAATATCTGTGGAAGTTGTATACAACTTTGTCCCTCATCGGCACACTCAGCATGATTGTAAACGGACTTGGCACGGTTAATTTAAGGGTTGGACGGATCTTGTGACCGCTCAATGTCATTCAATCCGATCACGACGACACCCCTCTATCGACGTTAGCAGTCGTGGTGTCACTCGCCTTCATACATGGCAGTGGACGTTTCAAAATTCGTGTCGCTAGCTCAATGGTTGTCAATTGATTTAAATGTTACTCCCGGCTGACTCTTAATTCAATTACTGCCACTGAAGTGAGGAGAAAGAATACATCCTGTTGATACCAGCGTTATGCGTATTTAGATATTCGATTACTCTGAGTGGTTTGCAATGTTCCAGCGATTCTATTCGAACTCTATGCTGATGTACCGACAAGGACCATTTTCGCAGATAAACATGCAAGTACGTAATGGATGTTCAGTTTCTCAATATAGTTCGTCACACTCACACATCATACATCCGCTGTAAGAACAATTTCATGCAATTACATTTTTGGTGTCCCACAATACTGGTTGGCTAAATATTATGACGATACGTTGTATACAACTTCCACAGATATTGTTTATCATGTAGGCAAGACTACGTAATGAAGCCAAAATCGTGGATAAAATTGAAATGCAGTTTGTCTATTAACACTTTTTTTTCACTAACTAAATATGAAATATGAATCGGGATTGGAGGTGATGATCCTATCCTTCTTTTCAGTATTAGAATGGTCGATATCGTGTTCTGAATAACGCGTCATACAATGTCCAAATATCGACAATACCCAGGCTCTCAGTTCGGCACTTAAATGTCTATTCTTCGCTCTCGAAATGTTCGATGTGATTGTCTTTCACACGCAGGGTTCAATTTAACGCTGTATTTACTGTTTTTAGTATTTTAGGTCCCCATTAATTAATATCTGGTAGTTAATAAGCGAACTATTTTTATGCTGGCGCGTTGTTTGTATCAGTTACCCCCGCAACCGTCCCGCGCACACGCGTTTCACAATTTCATAAAATGCAGAATTACGTAAACTATAGCTTTCCGTTGCGTACAACCTTCGTGGGTTCCACAACCGTAATAGTTTCCTAAGGGTATTTTTCCCATCTAACACAAAGTTCGAATTATGTTGTCGGAATCATTTTCACTTCACCCGACAATAAACGTCTCTGATCACTTCGTCACACGTAATGTATTTTAAACGTGCTTGAAGAGTCTTTAAATAATCTCCTTAACGAATTTCGCAGTCGCGTACCACTTTTCCATCGACTAGCCCGATCGCGATAACTGAAGGTAGAGAGCTCAATAATGTGTTACATGTTCTTTTATATACATTAAAAAACAAACGCCCCCTATATCTTTCTGTCCCGCTTGGTCTTTGCTACTTTGCTTGTTATTACTTTCCATTATATTGCTTCTTAGTAATACTGTGCAGTTATTAAAGTTTCGTATTACTTTCCCCTTTTTAATTCTTCCAAAATAAAATCTATTTATCCCCGATTTTAATTAACATGATGCTAATTGACACGCCTGCCCGCAAAGTACCGTTATAATCTGTAGCCATCCGGACCCCCCTTCCTCCCTCCCAGGGGAACTAGTACGTCTACCCCAACTTCCTGCGCATATTGTTATTCGTGTTAAAGTGAGAATTTTTGTCTTCCCTCTCGATTTTAAGTGACTTGATTTTGTTATCTTTATTGTCTCTACCAAATTAAAGCACATCGGTATGTAACGAGAGGAGCGGCACAAACTCTAACAACGTATAACACGTTAACTGCATGTATCATGACCCTGTTACCTAACGGGATTGTCTGTATCAACTACTTAGCAGGCCTACCTTCATGTTTCTGGAAATTTGAGTTCCAAACGCCCTTCATACCTGTCAGACTTGTCTGACTTACCCACAGAATAGCTAATTGCACGTTGCACCGCAGACACTTTGGGGATTTGGTTACTCTCGCAAATCAACCATAGACAAAGCTGGTAAAATCTTGATATATTCCCGGGGTCCAGTGTCCTCCAATATCGCATATGCACATTTAGTTACAGCATTGTCATAAAGTACCTGCTGCTTCGATCAGAATTCGCAGTGCACTCGCGAACGTAACTTTTGCCTCTCGGGCCGAAACTGTCGGTACGCATGACACTTACTTTCGCCATTCTACTCCATTCGGAACTGTTGTAAGTAGGCTGTTTATGTTTTCTCTATGTAAGTAGGCTGTTTAGGTTTTTTATTGGTAACGCCACCTCTGTATGACAATCACTGGCTGTGCTGTGGGCAGTCTGTGTCTGCTTTGCATTGTTGTAATACTCGCCATTGTAGTGTTAGGCAGCTGGCTGTGAACAGCGCGTAGCGTTGCGCAGTTGGAGGTGAGCCGCCAGCAGTGGTGGATGTGGGGAGAGAGATGGCGGAGGTTTGCAGTTTGTCATGAACTGATATATATATATTATGATTTGTGATGATATTAAGGTAAATACATTGTTTGCTCTCTATTAATATCTTTCATTTGCTAACTACCCCTATCAGTAGTTAGTGCCTTCAGTAGTTTGAATCTTTTATTTAGCTGGCAGTAGTGGCGCTCGCTGTATTGCAGTAGCTTGAGCAGCGAAGATTTTTGTGAGGTAAGTGATTTGTGAAAGGTATAGTTTAATGTTTGTCAGGGCCATTCTTTAGTAGGGAGTTTTGAAAGTCAGATTGCGTTGCGCTAAAAATATTGTGTGTCAGGTTAAGCACAGTCTCGTGTATAAATTGTTCAAAGGGGACGTTTCACTGTACCTGTCACGCGGGTCTTGATACGGCGCATCACCAGGAGAGTTTTGAAATGATGGTAGTTTCGCAACGAACACAAAATGACAAATACCTCTCCTGGCGCAACCAAATGTTTATAAGCGAGGCTAATTACACAACACTCAGATAACATACAATGGAACAATAAAAACAACTAATTTAGTTACTTGCATTGCAGAATGGCATAGCGTCTGGCAAAAGGTTTGCCTGTTGTCTGACATCATCTAAGACTCTGAGAATGTCACCAAGCCAAAAACATAAGCACCAGACAAATTCACTTTCTACGCGACTTGACATTCGACAACTTTATTTGTGTAAGATGTGCAAAGACAAAGCTTATTTCTCCATAACTGCGCAGTCACTTCGTGATACGCCCCCTCGCATTCTGTTGAGCAACGGTACGTTCTCTTGTCTCTTGCCCCACCACAGTGAAAATGATGTCGTTCTAACACTTTTAATAATTTTGAATGTATCTCCTATTGGAATACGTTTCGTCGATGCCTCCAAGTATGACCCTTGCAGAATGATATTGCCAGAACTTTCCAGAAGCGGGGCTGCATCTGCGCACCGTTTCTCGGTTAACACTGCCCCACGCCGAAGCATTAGCGAAGCCCGTTCGCTTCGAGTATTCGTGAATTAAGATCGACCAGCCGAATTAAAACATACGAGGGCTGTTCAATAAAGAATGATCATAAGTTTTTTATGGTCATAATTTCTCGCACTAAAATTTAATCTTATGATATACTGTTACCTTAATGTGCAAGAAACACGCCGTAATCGTTTCATTGTTGGGACTCGTCGTTCCCGCCTGTGAGAAGCAGGCAAGGCCAGACATATTCACTATCGGCTACAGATGCAATGGAGGTAACACGCGAGGAACAATATGCGGCTTTGAAATTCTGCTTTCGTCTCAACAAATCTTCAGCTGAGGCCTATATAATGTTACTGGAGGCCTAAGGAGAGTCTGTTCTTCCCTACAGCACAGCTCGAAGGTGGTTTACAATGTTGGGGGGGGGGGGGGGAGGGGGGGGGGAGAGGGGAGACAATCAATTTCAAAGGAAGGTGGACCAGGTGATACAGTTACTGCTCTTACGGAAGAAAACATCAACACTGCTGCTGTCATTGTGAGAGAGGATCGACGAATTACCTTAAAATTTCATTTTGAAATATTGAACATTTCAGTGAGTGCCATCCACATGTTAGTGACAGAAAAATTACACATGACACGTGTTTGTACGCAATCTGTTCCAAGACTGTTGATTCCCGAGCAAAGGGACATTCACGTGCAGGTCTGTACGCAGTTGGAATTGATGATAGAGGAAGATCGGGAATTTCCTTCAAATGTAATCACTGCTATTTAAAAGAGAACACACTAATTCTCTCTGAAAGAGATCATCGAGTGCCGTATTTTGAATTATAAATATTAGTGGGTCGCGGAAGTCAACGCCTGAAGTTGTTGAGCTTTGTCTGACTTTTTGGATTTACATAGCTGAAAAGTGGCGGTGACGTTCAGGTTTCTTTTTAATTACATTTCCGCTTAGTGGCGTTTTGCATAGATAACCAGTACACGAAATATAAAACACTGACTTGTACCTGTAGTTGATTTAATTGCAAGAAATAAATAAAATATTTTTAAACTGAAAAAGTCGGTATCCGACTTGTCTTTTATCCCGAAACTATTACAAGAAAAATAATAAAAGGGTTATTTGAAATCATACAGTATTTTTCAGTGAACGACTTGTGACTGTAAGAAAGATAATTAGTTTTTAGACAGGGAAAGCAAGTTTGCATGTTATGTAAATGTGATTAATTATTAATGAAACGTTAGCCTGACATGTAATTCTGAATGGTTGAGATTAACGAAATAATTTTATTATGATAACATTTCTATAGAGTCAAGGATATTGTTGTAGCAAGGTGCTACTTACAGAGGTTATCGTTGATTGACAACGAGACATAAACAGTATAAAATTATATCTTTGCCTTGTGAGCGTATTCTCCAATAGATGTCTCTGTTATTGGTAAAGTAAATACATCATTCCTACCCCCCATAGACTTCCGCATTTAGTATTTTTTTGGCGACTGATACTTCTTTGGTGGTAGTTTCTCTTTCGAAACTAGTGAACAATGATAGACAGATGCCTTGTTGTAATTAATATGCAGATAGCTATCACTGACCCATTCACACCATTAAAAGTGTTATTGTGTCCATCCTTTCGTACATAGTGATGCAGTAGTGAACGATAGTATAATTTATAGCATTACAAGCCGAATATAAAATCTTACGTGACGTCGTTGTGTTAGTCCATACGATTATTTCAAGTCAGCACACAGATTACGTCGTTGAATGTAGGCAAGATCTTGTCAGGAAAACTAATTATAGTATTACGAGAGTGAGCTACATTGGCAGAAGTTGCTTTTCACCTACATATTACAGCTTGTTCATACGGAATATCTCCGACGATTGAAATATAGTACGAAGTTGGCGTTAGTGGTATCTAAAGGGCGCCGCAGTACACTCAACACTGTCACAACCACACTGGCGAAGAAACGTTCATGTATGTCATGTATCCGAGCACAACGTAAGCTATTATGGTTACCATGCCCAGATAAATGGAAATGAGCTTCGTTGCTTATCACAAAAGCAAAGCCACCTGACTGCACTATAACCATTTGTCCTGATAATGATACTCGTTTAACATAGCGTTTGGTTATTATTCGTTGGACTACTGTCATTTCGTAAGGGTGCAAATGTGCTAACCGGTATGGACTAGCCCCCCCGCACAGCGTTCTTTAATCACTTAACGTTTTCTAATGTTCTGACTGATGACGGACGACCGTGGACTGTCGTTTTAGAGGTGAAACCGTCTCGCTGCATTGTTTGCACCGTAACTTAATTGAAGAAAAGAAAATGGAACACGACAGCCATAGTTTCAAAGTATTTATTGCTCAGACGACTAGTTTCAACGCAACATTTGCGTCATCTTCAGGTCTACTATCAACCAAATAAGTACTTCCAGTCTTTGGCTCATATATTATAGGACTCGCATAATAGTTAGGTGCCTTGCACCGCTATTTATCATGAGTGTATATTCATGATACATGAGCTTTTGACTGGAAGTACTTATTTGTTTAAGTAGAACCTGAATACGACACAAATGTATGTTGAAAATAGTCGTCTGAGTAAAGTATACCGTGGCGTTCCATTTCCATTGCTTATATTGTAAGAGGCTCTCCAACGTCCACAAAGAGGATATCTCACAAATATAACTAAAGTGTGTTACGGGCTGGAACTAGTCCTCTTCGATTCATGTTTAAGAGTTGACGCAACTAAAATGAGTTGAAACATATGAACAACCACTTTTAAAAAATGTCTTCACGACGAAAAAAAGGTCGCCATACGATCACATGGCCATGGCTACTGGAATAACGCGACATAGGTAACAATACGTGGCTATATAAGAATCAAAATGCTTTGTAACAAATGATTTTATATTAATGAACTCCGTCATTTCTTTTGCCGCATCCTGTATTAAAGTCTAATTGAACAGTGCTAATAGACATGGCTCAGTAGCATAATGAAGTTGATGGTCAATTTTATCACACACCAAAATTTCCTTCCCTTCCATTGAGGGATTTGGCGTGGAAATATGATTATTTCGTGGTATGTAAGCGCCAGCTACTTTGGGTATTGAAGACTGTGTTGGTTCAGCCTTGAAATGCGAGTCTCATGAAATACAGTGCACCGCACATAAAGGGACAGTGAAACGGTCAAATCAAGACTGGCAGACAGCGTTTCCACAGACGGTTGAAGTTTATTATTTTATTTGGCTTAGTTTATTCTGGCCGGGAAAGACGCAATTCATGTGTATTTTAGCCGTTCTATTACAGCAGCTCAGTGCCTAGAGGTTATCTACAAGCCACACACCTATTAGCGCAGTGATATCACTGAACACTATAACAATATTTGTCAGCTGTATGTACATGCGAATTTCAGAAAGTGAGTTACACGTGTCGTCCCACACCAAGACCTCCCCGTAACAAGAGCGGCGGTGCTTCGTCAGCAGAGAGTACAGGTTCAGTGTTCTCTGCAGACACAGTTCAACTGCGGCAAGGATAACAAGAGCATCACAGTGTGCGATTGAAATGGTGCGGTATTTGGGAACATTCTCTACAGATGAAATACGCGGGACACTACGATTTTGTGGGGAAAAAAACGTCAAAATTCTACACAGATTCACTGTTGAAATTATGGCAAATCTGAATAAAATGCAACGTCGCGAAAAACTGCAGTGAAATGGTCGCAGAAATTTGACCAAGGTCTCAGAGACATGGATGGCGTTGATCGGGAAGTCTAGATCTTGCACATGTGATTTTCATCTTTCTGGAACTGAAAGAAAAAAACACACGGGGAGAAGGAGATTTACCTGTGACCAAGGTGTGGATTTCTCTCCTCGAGGAGTTGAAGGACTGGTAGAACTTTCCGACCGTTGTTTACATGATCACTATGTTGAAGAACAGTGTAATGTATGTGTGCCACTTTGAAATGTGCAGTATTCAGTAAAATTTACTTAGCCTGCCATAATAATACGTAACCCGTGTATCACTTTACAAATTTCGCGCATACGGATGGCAGCGGCTGTCTTTTTTATTTGCTAATATTTCAATAGACATCTACTGGCGACACTGAAACAGAACTAATGTCTCCACATAAACTTGGTCCCATCAAGACGTTGCAATGACAAGACTGAGTCCTGTACTTCGCGAAGCGGAGGTAAAGATGAGCCACAAAGTAATCAGCTTAGCAATTAGAACATTGACCTTAACTCTTATGTCTATAAATATTTTCTGCACGGCAATATTAGTACCAACGCCCTTTACGATGACAGTTTCAGGGCACAGAAATTACGCTAACCTTGATAGAAACGCGTTAATGATTGGCAGGAGAAACATTTGGTACAATGCCGGCGTTACATTCTTCACATTTCGTTGTAGGTTAGCTGAAGTACACATTTAAATAGCTACGTTTCTTTTACGCATTCTGAAACACTCCTTAATCAATTCACCTTTATCTTTATTTTCTTCTCTGCCTTCGTGCAACTCGTTGGCCTTTGAAACCATACCGAGACGTAATTTTCTTTTGTTACTTCGTTCTTTGACCAGTTTCCTGCTTATTTATCCAACATTCAACTATGATTTCATTTCGTAATTTAAACACTTCACAAATTTACTCTCTTTTCCGTCATTTCTTCACTTCATTTTATCCATCCTAAGGCAAGTAACTACTTTCCCCTGGATACATCCCAAATGGATACACATATCGTTAAGTATTCTGTGTCAGACATGTCTCCGATGTTGATAGTTATTAGTTAGGAAATATGCGTATCACGTGCCACTGCAAGACGAGTTCAGCATAAATGTTTTTTCGGTATGTACTTCCTATGAACCACTGATCGTCCTGACTAATCAGTACTTCCTAAACACTTTATCTGCATTTATGAAGAAGACTGTCTGTGGCACAGCGAACCAGTCCTTGAATTGATAACGGTAATTCCATTTGGTGGATTCCGTGAGCGAGCAAGACATTCTACTAGTGCAGGTCGCGGCAACGTTAAATGCAGCTTTCGTCTCTCCTCGGAGCGAGGTTGGGCCCAGGTGCAGAAAGTGGAGGCTATAGAGCCGTAGAGGGCGTGTAGCCTTCGAGGGCGCCTCCATGAACTGAAGTTTCCAGGACGATGCACACGCACGTCTTCTGCGAGTGCTTTTGCGCAAGTAGGTCGAGACGGGCTGGGCGCCTGGATGTTTATCTATTGCTGCCTGTTCTAACGAAGAGAAAACTGCGACGTTGCTCACGTAACGGTACAAAGGTAATGTACTTCCGCAAGGAAAAAGGGAGTATAAAGAAAGTTCCTTGCGCAGCAGCGGAACGACGTACAAAAACATTAAAAGAAAGAAACAAGTTTCCAGCTGTCGTGGATGTCTAAATTGTGAGCTGATTATTATGAGTAGAAACATGAAATCTCCAGTTTTACTGATGTTTCTCTTTTTTTGTAAATTTCTTTCAAAGCGCAATAGACGAAGCTTCAGTGAGTTCATTATATCTGCGTTCTCATCTTGTTCATATCGGTTCGACAGACGCCTCCAAACCGCGAGCTTATCCACGGCGCTTTCAGCAGTGCTAGCATGAGACATATTAAACGTATTAATCTATACACATTACCAAGCCGTTACAGAGGAAATACAGTTTATCCCAAAAATTATTGTATCCTACTTTCGTAGATCGTTTTTGAGTGGACCGTCCTTTAGGAATATATATAAATATAATCACTACGATCAAAAGCGGATGGAGAGAAGGAGAGAACAGTACCAAACAATAAACCACACTACTAAAAATTTAGTTGTTTATAATATATTTTCTCGGGATTTAAATCGTGCAAGCATTTAAAATAAATGGCTCTGAGCACTATGGGACTTAACTTCTGAGGTCATCAGCCCCCTAGAACTTTGAACTACTTAAACCTAACTAACCTAAGGACATCACACACATCCATGCCCGAGGCATGATTCGAACCTGCGACCGTAGCGGTCGCGCGGTTCCAGACTGTAGCGCCTAGAAACGCTCGGCCACTCCGGCAGGCTAGCATTTTAATTAGTTCATTCCTTATCAGAACTAGTGACACATAATTTAGAGCTGTAGCTGCCAACATTTCTGAATCACCCCTTAACGAGTTGAGATATCGGAAAATACCCTGAATAAAATTTGGCACCAAATTAACATTAACATTAGAAAAAAAAAATGGTTTTGTTCTAGAATACAGTTTATTTTTCAATTATGTTATTTAGCTGTTTTATTAAATTAACAAACATTGTGCCAACATCAGTGTTGATACACTTATTAATACAAATGTTTATCATCTTCTTCATTCCGCGTTCATTGCGTCCTTTTCACATTTGTTTTTGTCTCTTTTCTTCCACATCGTAAGTTATGCTCCAAGTTCAGTCTGTTCTTAACCTTTTATTCGACATTCTTATCACATTCGAAAATTCATCATCACATCCGTAAATTGTGGCAAATGGAATCGGTATCCTTTTGGTATTTCTGGTGATAATGGATACTCACAATGAATCTTCGTCCAAAATGTTGCCATTTCCGTTGTGTCAATATTTATTTTCAGTACTAGTCTCCAAAGAATCCAAGAAGTTCCAATGCAGCTCTCAAAATATTCTGTGCTTCGCTGACTGTCGATTTGCGCACCACGGAAGTAATTACCAACGGAATGCATTTCTGATACCTAACTTATTTCATCTGCGAATGAACATTTTCCGTTGCTTGTATCAAGCACACATCAAATGTATTTTCAGGCTTACATTGCTAAAGCTCAACTTTAGAAGAAAACTGGAAAATGTATGTCACGCCTTTAAAAAATTCACCATTTTTATTATTAATTCAGCTAGCTATCTTCCATTGCGAACAAAAGTCAATGCTATAATTAACAATTGCTTGCCACATTCTTGTCACTTGGATTGCACAATATGCAATTCGCCTGCTTCTGATTCTCTTGAATGGATCCAGATGGGTTGAGAAGAAAGCGAAATAGGTATACACTTCAAATCACGTGTCCACTGACCCCATCGATGAGCAGGCAATTGACTGGCAAGGCAATGTACAACGATCAAGGTCATGAATTGGCTGAATGGTGTCACCGCCGATCCCGCGAATTTTAAATATCGTTGTCTATTGCTTCTTCTGCACCATGTGACGCACTAATGATTGTATGTGATCATTTTAGGTAATTAGTTGTTACTTGGTCGGTAAATATTTAGAATAGTGATAGTAAAGATGTTGTTGCACGGCGCTGTGGAACTTGGAGTGTCGTGTAGCTGTTAGCGCCGCTGGCTGGGACACACCTGGTCGCAATTTCATACCTGACCTCAAACAATGTTGCTTCATCTGGTATTTATCAGTTCTGGATGGTTCTAGAACTACCTTATGTTTGTAATGTTGGTATATTCTGTAATATTAAAAAAATGGTTCTGAGCACTATGGCACCTAACATCTGAAATCATTATTCCCCTAGAACTTAGAACTACTTAAACTTAACTAACGTGAGGACGTCACACACATCCATGCCCGAGGCAGGATTCGAACCTGCGACCGTAGCGGTCGCGCGGTTCCAGACTGTAGCGCCTAGAACCACTGTGCCACACCGGCCAGCCCGTAATATTCGGTGTTAATATACATTAAAAAAGTAAACGATTTTAATTCTCTCTTGTGTTGTACTTAAATGCATTTTAGGCGTTCTATATGAAAGCAGATAACCTTCTTCGTAATGTGTGATTTTTTTTTCCATCATGGACATTACACTTATTACAAAACACATTTCCAGGTATCCTGTCGCGTTGTGGATTCATGTGTAAACGATTAAGACACCTGCTCTACTTGTCCGTGTTAAGTAACCAGTTCTCAGAATACCGAAAACCCGTGAAAAGGTACCTGAAAAAGTGGTTGTGGCCCATAAATCCCGAAGAGCATGGAAGAGGTTTAGTTTCCTGTATTTCAGGGAATAAGTTTTTCTTGAAGGCCGAATAATCTTTTAAAAAGTAAATTTTTCGTTTTGTACTCTTTGGAATCGAATTGAGAATGAGCATGTCGAGGGCTCTTGACTTTATTTGGTAGTCAATAAAATTTTACGTCCTTCAAAGAACGTGACGAATATAAGTTAACTACATAATTTGTAACTTAGGATCTTTAAAGCCTACAAAAACTACACTGTTCTGTCTTGAAAAAGCGGTGAAGTAGAAGTTGGAATTTTACAATCTCAATTTATTTTAGTATTGTTGTACCTTACAGTATCTCTTGTGTAAAAAGAAATTCGAGCTAGAACCCAATTGTGTTTGATAACAAAATTGTGTCGACTACTGAAATATATTTGCACCCCCCTCCCCAACAAAATTCTGTCAATTCAACGCTTTAGCACATTGTTGCTCCAAAATCAGTGGTAGCAAAGTGTGGGTGTATGTTTTGGCTACGGGGTGCAGCGCGTTTTCAGACTGTGCGCTTTGTGGCCCACGACGTCCACATGGTGTTTCCAAAATGGTGCAAATGGCTCTAAGCACTATGGGACCTAACATCTGATATCATCAGTCCCCTAGACTTAGAACTACTTAAACCTAAATAACCTGAGGGCATCACACATATCCATGCCCGAGGCAGGATTCGAACCTGCGACCGTAGCAGCAGCGCGGTTCCGGGCTCAAGTGCCTAGAACCGTTCGGCCACATCGTCCGGCACGGTGTTTCCGACCACAGACATTTTAGCCATGTGTTTCTCGATGCCTCGCTCAGCGGCTAAGTCCCACTCAAGGTCACGAGTCACTGTGGTGAGAGCCATCTATTGAGCAGCCCAGGAGTTACCCAGAGAGCATCCCAGGGTGCCCCAGAGAGCTACAACACCAAGAAGAATCGCTTCTCGGCTTTTGGCAAGATCAATGTGTAGTATATGGCCCTTAAAAGGGCCGTTTGTTGAGAACTGCTTTCAGTGGTTATACAGAGTACAGTCACCCACAATACGACAATCTTCCAAAGACGATGGACCACTAGCCTTCACCCATAAGTGAATACTACAATCCGAATTTATCTTTACACGTCTATGAGAAGACAAAGATAAACTCCCATGTGGCATAAGGTAGGAACCCTCACTAGGAATAATAATCTCAGATACAGGTATAGTACGGTAAGCCAAAATTTCACGAGTTTCAAATGATTCCAAACCAGCTCTCCCTGCATTGTTACATGCAACGAAAGCAACTGTTATCCATCCGTTACCCAAACTGGAAGAAGAAGAGACTTTCATTAAAGAAAAATTTAACTTCGCACCACAAAATAAAGTAGGTCCATGAATAAGAACAAATTGAGCAGTTTTACCCACTCCCCTTACTTCATTCTTTTTGCCCTTCGCGGAAGATGTCGAAGCACCAAGAGTGCCGTCCACATTTACAAGTGTTTTGTAAACAAGCAATCGTCGGCGACGACGATAACAACGTTTACGAACCATTGTAAGAAGCAGTGCCTCAGTGGCTATTCACTCACACAAGAGTGAATGCGCTGGCAGGACAGTGTGCTACTTATATAGCATACAAGTCAGAGATAAACTCCCATGTGGCATAAGGTAAGAACCCTCACTAGCAATAATAATCTCAGATACAGGTATAGTACGGTAAGCCAAAATTTCACGAGTTTCAAAGGATTCCAAACCGGCTCTCCCTGCACTATTACAAGCAACGATAGCAACTGTTATCCAACCGTTACCCAAACTGGAAGAAGACGAAACTTTCATTAAAGAAAAATTTAACCTCACGCCACAAAACAAAGTAGGTCCATTAATAAGAAGCCTTTTAAGGCAACAAAAGCAACTGTTATCCAACCGTTACCCAAACTGGAAGAAGACGAAACTTTCATTAAAGAAAAATTTTACCTCGCGCCACAAAACAAAGTAGGTCCATTAATAAGAACGAATTGAGCAGTTTTACCTACTCCCCTTACTTCGTTCTTTTTGCCCTTCGCGGAAGATGTCGAAGCACCAAGAGTGCCGTCCACATTTACAAGTGTTTTGTAAACAAGCAATCGTAGCCGCTGAGCCGGGCGTGTGGCCTTGAGTGTAAGAGAGAGAGCGCAACGCGGCCTCTAGTATTACTTAGGCCGGGTTGCACTAAAATCAAGTTTGCGGTTGCGCAACCTGAACTGATAAGGCGCGCTTGTGAATGGGCGCACGGGTGGGGGGCAGGAAGTACATCCTGTTTCGAGGCAGCAGCAGACTCATTCGACTCGAGGCAGCCGCACGAAGCACACAGCCATGCCTTACAGGAGGAGAATGTCTAGAAGAAGGAGCAGACTTCCAGTGTATAAAACAGTGGATACTTTCAGTTTTGTTCCTAACAATGTTTCTCAAGAAGAGCTACTGACTGGACCTATCACATTTGTTGGATGCAAGATTAACTTTTCATGTACTACTACAGAAGTTGTTCCTGGTAATGCATGGTTAACACTTGCCATAGTACGAGGTAGTGATAAAGCATTACTAGGATTGGAATCGTACTATGACAGAGACATTATTTCCTATCGTACATTTTCTATTGGTGCATAAGGTAGGAACCCTCACTAGGAATAATAATCTCAGATACAGGTATAGTACGGTAAGCCAAAATTTCACGAGTTTCAAATGATTCCAAACCAGCTCTCCCTGAATTGTTACATGCAACGAAAGCAACTGTTATCCATCCGTTACACAAACTGGAAGAAGAAGAGACTTTCATTAAAGAAAAATTTAACTTTGCACCACAAAATAAAGTAGGTCCATGAATAAGAACAAATTGAGCAGTTTTACCCACTCCCCTTACTTCATTCTTTTTGCCCTTCGCGGAAGATGTAGACCACTAGCCTTCACCCATAAGTGAATACTACAATCCGAATTTATCTTACAACGTCTACGACAAGTCAGAGATAAACTCCCATGTGGCATAAGGTAAGAACCCTCACTAGCAATAATAATCTCAAATACAGGTATAGTACGGTAAGCCAAAATTTCACGAGTTTCAAAGGATTCCAAACCGGCTCTCCCTGCATTGTTACATGCAACAAAAGCAACTGTTATCCAACCGTTACCCAAAATGGAAGAAGACGAAACTTTCATTAAAGAAAAATTTAACCTCGCGCCACAAAACAAAGTAGGTCCATTAATAAGAACGAATTGAGCAGTTTTACCTACTCCCCTTACTTCGTTCTTTTTGCCCTTCGCGGAAGATGTACAGTTGCTTGTTGAGTGGGACTTAGCCGCTGAGCGAGGCAGGCGGGCAACGCGGCCTCTAGTATTACTTAGGCCGCGTTGCACTATAATCAAGATTGCGCAACTTCCGGCGGCATTTTATGAATGGGCCGCCTTATCAGTCCACATCCGCTGCGTGCGCCAGGACTGATGCTATATAAGTAGCACACTGTCCTGCCAGCGAATTCACTCTTGTGTGAGTGAATAGCCACTGAGGCACTGCTTCTTACAATGGTTCGTAAACGTTGTTATCGTCGTCGCCAACGATTGCTTGTTTACAAAACACTTGTAAATGTGGACGGCACTCTTGGTGCTTCGACATCTTCCGCGAAGGGCAAAAAGAATGAAGTGAGGGGAGTGGGTAAAACTGCTCAATTTGTTCTTATTCATGGACCTACTTTATCCAGATTGCGCAACTTCCGGCGGCATTTTATGAATGGGCCGCCTTATCAGTCCACATCCACTGCGTGCGCCAGGACTGATGCTATATAAGGAGCACACTGTCCTGCCAGCGCATTCACTCTTGTGTGAGTGAATAGCCACTGAGGCACTGCTTCTTACAATGGTTCGTAAACGTTGTTATCGTCGTCGCCGACGATTGCTTGTTTACAAAACACTTGTAAATGTGGACGGCACTCTTGGTGCTTCGACATCTTCCGCGAAGGGCAAAAAGAATGAAGTGAGGGGAGTGGGTAAAACTGCTCAATTTGTTCTTATTCATGGACCTACTTTATCCAGATTGCGCAACTTCCGGCGGCATTTTATGAATGGGCCGCCTTATCAGTCCACATCCACTGCGTGCGCCAGGACTGATGCTATATAAGGAGCACACTGTCCTGCCAGCGCATTCACTCTTGTGTGAGTGAATAGCCACTGAGGCACTGCTTCTTAAAATGGTTCGTAAACGTTGTTATCGTCGTCGCCGACGATTGCTTGTTTACAAAACACTTGTAAATGTGGACGGCACTCTTGGTGCTTCGACATCTTCCGCGAAGGGCAAAAAGAACGAAGTAAGGGGAGTAGGTAAAACTGCTCAATTCGTTCTTATTAATGGACCTACTTTGTTTTGTGGCGCGAGGTTAAATTTTTCTTTAATGAAAGTTTCGTCTTCTTCCAGTTTGGGTAACGGTTGGATAATAGTTGCTATCGTTGCTTGTAATAGTGCAGGGAGAGCCGGTTTGGAATCCTTTGAAACTCGTGAAATTTTGGCTTACCGTACTATACCTGTATCTGAAATTATTATTCCTAGTGAGGGTTCTTACATTATGCCACAAGGGAGTTTATCTCTGACTTGTCGTAGACGTTGTAAGATAAATTCGGATTGTAGTATTCACTTATGGGTGAAGGCTAGTGGTCCATCGTCTTTGGAAGATTGTCGTATTGTGGGTGACTGTACTCTGTATAACGATTGAAAGCAGTTCTAAACTAGGAATAATAATCTCAGATACAGGTATAGTACGGTAAGCCAAAATTTCACGAGTTTCAAATGATTCCAAACCAGCTCTCCCTGCATTGTTACATGCAACGAAAGCAACTGTTATCCATCCGTTACCCAAACTGGAAGAAGAAGAGACTTTCATTAAAGAAAAATTTAACTTCGCACCACAAAATAAAGTAGGTCCATGAATAAGAACAAATTGAGCAGTTTTACCCACTCCCCTTACTTCATTCTTTTTGCCCTTCGCGGAAGATGTCGAAGCACCAAGAGTGCCGTCCACATTTACATTTTAAGGGCCATATACTACACATTGATCTTGCCAAAAGCCGAGAAGCGATTCTTCTTGGTGTTGTAGCTCTCTGGGGCACCCTGGGATGCTCTCTGGGTAACTCCTGGGCTGCTCAATAGATGGCTCTCACCACAGTGACTCGTGACCTTGAGTGGGACTTAGCCGCTGAGCGAGGCAGGCGGGCAACGCGGCCTCTAGTATTACTTAGGCCGCGTTGCACTATAATCAAGATTGCGCAACTTCCGGCGGCATTTTATGAATGGGCCACCTTATCAGTCCACATCCGCTGCGTGCGCCAGGACTGATGCTATATAAGTAGCACACTGTCCTGCCAGCGCATTCACTCTTGTTTGAGTGAATAGCCACTGAGGCACTGCTTCTTACAATGGTTCGTAAACGTTGTTATCGTCGTCGCCGACGATTGCTTGTTTACAAAACACTTGTAAATGTGGACGGCACTCTTGGTGCTTCGACATCTTCCGCGAAGACACTGGGAGAGGCTCTGCCGACCCTTTTCTAATAGAAACGCCTTTTCATATTTTGTCCAGAGTTAGGGTTTCCTCCGCACATAGTACATAGAACTGTTTAAATGTGTGAGACCTGAATTTCTCCCGGCGCATACGGTGTTCAAAGCACTTAGGGAAATGCAGCCAGGTGCCGTCGTTGACAACTGCCTAGCTCTATCCCTGTCCCCATCTCTCTCTCTTTCTCTCTCTCCTGTCAATATATACCAAGAAGAAATGCATGTGATAAATGGGTATTCATTGGATAAATATATTATACTAGAATTGACGTGTGATTACATTTTCACACAATTTTGGTGCATAAATCCTGAGAAGTCAGTATCCAGAACAACCACCTCTGACCGTAATAACAGCCTTGATACGCCTGGGCATTGATTCAATCTGAGCTTGGATGGCGTGTACAGGTACAGCTCCCCATGCAGCTTCAACATGATATCACAGTTCATCAAGAGTAGTCACTGGCGTATTGTGACGAGCCAGTTGCTCGGCCGCCATTGACCAGACGTTTTCAATTGGTCAGAGATCTGGAGAATGTGCTGGCCAGGGCGGCAGTCGGACATTTTCTGTATCCAGAAAGGCCCTTACAGGACCTGCAACATGCGGTCGTGCATTATCCTGCTGAAATGTAGGGTTTCGCAGGGATCGAATGAAGGGTGGAGCCACAGGTCCTAACACATCTGAAATGTAACGTCCACTGTTCAAAGTTCCGTCAATGCCAACAATAGGTGATCGAGACTTGTAACCAATGACACCCCACACCATCACGCCGGATGATACGCCCGTATGGCGATGACAAATAGACGCTTCCAATGTGCGTTTACCGAGATGTCTTCAAACACGGATGCTACCATCATGATGCTGTAAACAGAAAGTGGATTTATCCGAAAAACTGACGTTTTGCCATTCGTGCACCCAGGTTCATCGTTGAGTACACCATCGCAGGCGCTCCTGTCTATGATGCAGCGTCAAGGGTAACCGCAGCCATTGTCTCCGAGCTGATAGTCCATGCTGCTGCAAACGTCGTCGAACTGTTCGTGCAGATGGTTATTGTCTTGCAAATGCCCCATCTGTTGACTCAGAGATCCAGACGTGGCTGCACGATCCGTTATAGCCATGCGGATAAGAGGCCTGTCACCTCGATTGCTAGTGATAAGAGGGCGTTGGGATCTATCACGGCGTTCCGTATTACCCTCCTGAACCCTACGATTCCATATTCAGCCAACAGACATTGGATCTCGACCAACGCGAGCAGCAATGTCGCGATACGATAAACCGAAATCGCGATAGGCTACAATCCGACCTTTATCAAAGTCGGAAACGTGATGGTACGCATTTCTCCTCCTTAAACGAGGCATCATAACAACGTTTCACCAGGCAACGCCGGTCAACTGCTGTTTGTGTATGCGATATCGGTTGGAAAGTTACTTCATGTCAGCACGTTGTAGGTGTCATCACCGGCGCCAACGTTGTGAGAATGCTCTGAAAAGTTAATCATTTGCATATCACAGTTCCTGTTGGTTAAATTTCGCGTCTGTAGCACGTTATCTTCGTAGTGTAGCAATTTTAATGGCCAGTAGTGTACATGATACCTCTCGATGAGGCCTCCAAACACGTTACAGCATTCGCTACCGACTCGAAAACTAACATAAAAGGTAGTGCAGATCAGGCAAGAGATATTTAGTTTTCGATAATTTATCACCGGTCTTGACTTGTCAGAAGGCTTCGGCACCGAGGAAATACACTCCTGGAAATTGAAATAACAACACCGTGAATTCATTGTCCCAGGAAGGGGAAACTTTATTGACACATTCCTGGGGTCAGATACATAACATGATCACACTGACAGAACCACAGGCACATAGACACAGGCAACAGAGCATGCACAATGTCGGCACTAGTACAGTGTATATCCACCTTTCGCAGCAATGCAGGCTGCTATTCTCCCATGGAGACGATCGTAGAGATGCTGGATGTAGTCCTGTGGAACGGCTTGCCATGCCATTTCCACCTGGCGCCTCAGTTGGACCAGCGTTCGCGCTGGACGTGCAGACCGCGTGAGACGACGCTTCATCCAGTCCCAAACATGCTCAATGGGGGACAGATCCGGAGATCTTGCTGGCCAGGGTAGTTGACTTACACCTTCTAGAGCACGTTGGGTGGCACGGGATACATGCGGACGTGCATTGTCCTGTTGGAACAGCAAGTTCCCTTGCCGGTCTAGGAATGGTAGAACGATGGGTTCGATGACGGTTTGGATGTACCGTGCACTATTCATTGTCCCCTCGACGATCACCAGTGGTGTACGGCCAGTGTAGGAGATCGCTCCCCACACCATGATGCCGGATGTTGGCCCTGTGTGCCTCGGTCGTATGCAGTCCTGATTGTGGCGCTCACCTGCACGGCGCCAAACACGCATGCGACCATCATTGGCACCAAGGCAGAAGCGACTTTCATCGCTGAAGACGACACGTCTCCATTCGTCCCTCCATTCACGCCTGTCGCGACACCACTGGAGGCGGGCTGCACGATGTTGGGGCGTGAGCGGAAGACGGCCTAACGGTGTGCGGGACCGTAGCCCAGCTTCATGGAGACGGTTGCGAATGGTCCTCGCCGATACCCCAGGAGCAACAGTGTCCCTAATTTGCTGGGAAGTGGCGGTGCGGTCCCCTACGGCACTGCGTAGGATCCTACGGTCTTGGCGTGCATCCGTGCGTCGCTGCGGTCCGGTCCCAGGTCGACGGGCACGTGCACCTTCCGCCGACCACTGGCGACAACATCGATGTACTGTGGAGACCTCACGCCCCACGTGTTGAGCAATTCGGCGGTACGTCCACCCGGCCTCCCGCATGCCCACTATACGCCCTCGCTCAAAGTCCGTCAACTGCACATACGGTTCACGTCCACGGTGTCGCGGCATGCTACCAGTGTTAAAGACTGCGATGGAGCTCCGTATGCCACGGCAAACTGGCTGACACTGACGGCGGCGGTGCACAAATGCTGCGCAGCTAGCGCCATTCGACGGCCAACACCGCGGTTCCTGGGGTGTCCGCTGTGCCGTGCGTGTGATCATTGCTTGTACAGCCCTCTCGCAGTGTCCGGAGCAAGTATGGTGGGTCTGACACACCGGTGTCAATGTGTTCTTTTTTCCATTTCCAGGAGTGTATGTGCTAAACAGGGTGATTTACAGGGAGAGGTCACATGCTGTTCTACAATTTTCTTTGGTGGTCTTCTCTTCATTTCTTTCATATGTGGAGGGGATAAACGATAACTAGGTTCTCTCACCGGAAACGTATCTGCACGCTCTGTCCTATATTGAGTGAGATTCTTTAACCTTAAATTTATCCGCCAATAGATTTGTGAATTCACTACATAACACACTCATGCGTCTCTTCTGATCCAAAGGTAAATGATCCAGCTCTATGTTACAATCAGCACCTTCCTTTACCTTACTGAACTCCATGTGTGTACAAAACGAAAAGGTGCCATGCTTGCAAAATTTAAATTTAAAATAATCAATTCCCCGACTACGGATTAACCCAGCATTATGAATAACATCGGAACCTAAAATAGTTTCAGCAGACAACCCTAGGCTATTAGTAATTTTATGATTCAGTAAGTCTCGAATAAGCAATTTTATCCTCACCCAACCATACACATGTTATGAAGTGAGATGTGAGACAGAACCTGGGTTCAACTCGGGCCACCTACGGGCATTTGGTGTGATCTGGACCAATTGTGACACCCCTCCCCCCCTTCTTCCCACCCCCACCCCACCGAACCACCAAACTCCCATAGGACACCAATCAGGATTTGTTGGCTTCACAGCCAGATAAGGACAATGTGTATTTTGTGGGGCCATTTCCTCGCTCACGTTTCTGAAACAAGTACGCGCTAGTTTGGGTAAATGCCTTTTCTAGAATTATTTCTTCTGTTTCACACCGATTCAGCCAGAGCGCAGGTGGCTGTTATTTGTCTGAAACACATGTTCGGTACTTTTGATTTATATCAGGTGAGATAAAATGATTGATTGACAATTTATACAGTACAACAGGTGTTTAAATGCAGGTGTTAAAACCATTAAAACATAAAACCATATGAAAAGATCAAGTCAGATACGCTGTCGCATTCGCTTTCAGAGCGCTCAAGCAGTTTAATTTTGTGTTAGGGGTAAGACACTCTACGACCAGTCTCTATTAATCGAAATCCTTTTCCGCTGAGAGGGTCAGTCGGAACATTCGTGCTGTGGTAACCACGTACCATCCCACTGGGATGAGACACTGTAGTTGATGATGTATGCCTTCAACACTGGCAGACATGAGGCACATAGTGATACTCCAGCGGGGTTTAAGATCACTCTTCATCCGAATTCTCCCTTACCTAATTTATGGTCTATTGACGAAATGCTATGTAATAAGGAATCCCCTGAAAAGATTCAGAAGAAGTGCCATCAGGCGAGGAGAAACATTCAGGCAGCCCACAGACAGGAATCTAAGCACTATTATTAGGGAAGACGCCCTGGTAGACTAAGGGTAGGGCATCAAGTTCACGTGTGGAATTTTGCCAGTGTTAGTAAGGCTGCGGAGAAACTGATGAGGGAGCTTTTTGCACAGTAACAGAGGCTTTACCAAATTCTTATATTTTTAACTCCCATGACACGTTTTATAAATAAAATTTCAAGAAGAACGGTGTGTTGTGCTCTGATATACTAGCTCAAGCTTCAATGTGGCTTCAATGATGTATAGGATACCTTCTGAGATATTTTGGATGCAGTTGTCGGAAATGTTTTGTAAACCTGTTGTACCTTTACTCTGGAGGCGCTTCAGTTCGGAACTGCGTTGGTTCTACGGTCGCAGGTTCGAATCCTGCCTTGGGCATGGATGTGTGTGATGTCCTTAGGTTAGTTAGGTTTAAGTAGTTCTCAGCCTAGGCGACTGATGACCTCAGATGTTAAGTCCCATAGTGCTTAGAGCCATTTGAACCATTTTGAAAGAAATCCAATGATACCAAGTCTGGGGGATGAGGTGGCCATGCGTCGGCGTATTAACCATAAATCTGACGTATTTACGTTATAGTGAGATGATTCTCGCTCTTAGACAAAAGAGGAAAGTGGTGGAAACTGTGAGATTTTCTACAGCTAACATTATTTGGATTGTATAGAGAGTCGCCTAAGCTAAGAAAGCTTTGTGTGCACTTCATTCAGTCAGCTACCTGGGTAGCAGCCTCTGATGTAACGTGCATCTTTGAACCACACCCCATAGCTATCAGCCCTACGCCGCAAGTCCAGAAAGTCGCAACCTGTCACAGAACCTTTGAAGTCTGGTTCAAGCCTTATACCCGCCTCGGAACCAGAGTGTTACCATCATTTACGGGGGCAACACCGTAGATTGTTAACTTTAGTGGAGCTATGACTGGTCTTCTCCTCCTTAAACGGTCAAACCCGATTGTTATTGGTATCATTCGTTTTAACAAAGATTCTTGTATATATCACTTTGATTCGTCATGAAAATGTTTGGTTTAATGTTGGAAAAACTAGGTGCTTCAGTTTTCTATCGTTCTTTTTTTTTACAGGGTAAGTCAAAAAGGTCTTTACAACTTAGGAATGATATAGAAACTTATTGAGATAACTTACAAAATAACTACAAATCTCATTTTATAGCAAACAAGCTCAATCTTTGCATAAAAGTATCAAGTGTCATTTTGGTTCAATGTGATTACCATTCGTGATGTGACAAACATCCCCCCCGGTGGTAAGTTTCCTCCCACCCTCGTTGCAGAAAATCGTGCGTAACTTGTGCAATGGCAACGTAGATTCTATTTTTCAGATCGGCTAAATTGTTTGCTACGGGAGGAACATGCACACAGTCCTTAATGAAACCCCGAAGAAAGAAATCCAAGCCAGCCGGTGTGGCCGAGCGGTTATAGGCGCTTCAGTTCGGAACTGCGTTGGTTCTACGGTCGCAGGTTCGAATCCTGCCTTGGGCATGGATGTGTGTGATGTCCTTAGGTTAGTTAGGTTTAAGTAGTTCTCAGCCTAGGCGACTGATGACCTCAGATGTTAAGTCCCATAGTGCTTAGAGCCATTTGAACCATTTTGAAAGAAATCCAATGGTATCAAGTCTGGGGGATGAGGTGGCCATGCGATTGGTCTGTGATGGCCAATCCAACGAACTGGCAAGTGATTACCGAGGAAACTTCGAACTTTCGTGAGCAAATGAGGTTGTGCCCCGCATTGCTGGCAGCACATCATCCCATTTCAGTCATCTTCATCGAACTGCGGCATTAAAAAGTTTTCAAAAATATCCAGTTACACAATTCTAGTAAGCATGGCATTTTAACTGTGCACTACGCATTCGCTCTTGGTCGCGGAATGGGCTACTTGACGCACTCAGTGAATCCAACTTGAGAGTGTTCACTAGAAAATAACACATCCACCAATTCTTTAAGTTATCTCAATAAATTTCTATACCTTTCCAAAGTTCTGAAGTCCTTTTTGACTCACGCTGTGTATACACTGATCATCCAGAACATTTTGACCTCCGACCTGCTATCGGTATAAAACAGTCCAGGCGGTAGCAGCGTCACCCGGCGAGGAATGAGCGCTAGTCACACACATCCACGGTGCAGAGAGCGTGCTGTCCGTGTGTTGAATGGGGAAGGCGCGCGATTGAGTTTGACTCAGGGCAGATTGTTATGGCCCTGAGGTTTGTCATGAGAATTTCGGAAACTACACGAGTTTCCGAGTGGTTGAGGGGTGCTGTGGTGAGTGTCTTCAACACGTGGTGACATATCGTGGGGTTGGCGGCAACTCTCTTGGTAGCTGGTAAAACAGGACAGGCTGCAAACTGTGGCAGAATTAACATCAGAGTTTAATGCTGGACACAGTGCAAGTGTGTCTGACCACTCAGTGTACCGAACACTTCTAACTATGGGCCTCCGCAGCTCGCGGCCCTTGTACGTGCCAATGTTAACCCCACAACATAGGAAAATACGAGTGACCATCGCCACTGTACGTTGGCGCAGTGGCAGAGCGTTGTATAGTCTGATGAATCCCGATACTTGGTCTGATGAATTACGATACCATCCTCATCTTGCCGAAAGGAGGGCGCGAATTCATCGTACTCTAGGCAAACAGCTCCTTGACACCTTGCTGGCGGAGGCTCCATTGTGCGCTGCGAAATATTCACGTGGGCATCTATGGGTCCAATGAATCTCGTGCAAGCCACCATGACGGCCAAGGTTGCAGACCAGTAAACCCCTTCATGACTATCATGTTTCCTGACGGCAGAGGCATTTTTCAACAAGATAATTCCCCGTGTCCAGATGTCTAGTGGACTGGTTCGAGGAACTCAGTGGCGAGTTTCATTTCATGTGCTCGCCCCCCAACTCGCCAGATCTGCAACCGATCGAAAACATCTCAATATGTGACTGAATGTTGCTTCAGAGCTCATCACCCCACTCCCGGAATTTACTGGAATTACTTGCCTTGTGTGTGCAGATCTGGTGCCAGTTCCCTCGAGCGACCTACCAAGGTTCTTTCCTTCCACGCCACTACGCGTCGCTAATCCGTGCCAAAGAAGGATATACCAGCTATTAGGTAGGTGGTCATAATGTTCTGCCTGACCAGTGTACATTTACTTGCCATGAAAATGATGAAAGCAGTTTTTAAACATGTTAGAAAACCTGCAGACAGATATGATAGTTCACACCACATTCAGTCGTATCACATCCGAATAGTCTCTATATTAATATATAGTGTAGCTAGGAACCCACACAACAAGAGATATCAGGACACACAAAAATAACCAACAAAAAATATCAGTACAGAGAGAAAAATCCAATGTAGCCCAAATGCTAAAATGCAGTGAATATACGAATGTTTTTGTTGTTACTGTGGTCTTCAGTCCAGAGACTGGTTTGATGCAGTTCTCCATGCTACTCTGATACACGAATAGCAAGCTGAAATTTTAAAACAATGTACGAAATGCGTAAAAGTTGATTATGTATGAAGCCAATCAGTGCACATTTGATGAAGACTTAAA
Source organism: Schistocerca serialis cubense (assembly GCF_023864345.2). Classification (NCBI taxonomy): domain Eukaryota; kingdom Metazoa; phylum Arthropoda; class Insecta; order Orthoptera; family Acrididae; genus Schistocerca; species Schistocerca serialis. The sequence goes on from NC_064638.1 coordinate 991,166,119, forward strand.
ATAGTGTATAAATCACGTTAAAGATATATGGAGTATTTGCAACGGTTTTCGTTGCACAGTTGACGTCTCGCCGTGCTCAGCGGGTCGGACCAAAGCTGCAGTAGTTTCCTCACTATCTGCAGGGATGCGCGGGAATCACATAGAGAGCCCGCCGCTATCACCAGATTTTCTGATGAACTAGCCACTTGGGCAAACGTCGCCTGTCTGACCGAAAGGAGGAGAGTTGTGAAACTCATGTAGGGCCTTCCAGTAACACGACGTTGATCCGCTGCAAGGCCATATGGAGCGATGCAAGTTTACTAGTCCTTCCTCACACCGTTTTCTTACTGAGTGATTTAAAGTCTTCCATATTTGTGTTCGTTCCAAAGCAAACTGTAGCTGGCTTGATAGCACTGTGTTTCTAATTACAGCTTCTTGTGTGTACTGCACTCTATGAATTGCATTGTAAATATGTTGCTCGTATTCTGCCTGTAAGAAGTAATATGTCGTACGTCACACTGGGGTGTAATGATTTTATGAGGTGGGTTCCAAGGAATGGGGTCCGTTGCTGTTCCAGTATCTCCGGGAATCACCTGTATGGGGGCAACTTGGAGGCTTAGATAAGAAAACCAGTAAAAGAATATTCTGTTGTAATATGTGTGGTGTCAGTAAACCAGACAAGAATGCCAAGATAGGGTATTTGACTCCAAAGTCGGGGGGGAGGGTCTCTCAAAGAATTTAAGTAGATTTCGGAAGGTCAATCACCTTGGTCGAGACTGATGTATTTTTGTTTACGCCGATGCATTTGCGCTTTATGGCTGGTTAATACCAAGGTTGCGACTGTTCAAGTGGTATTTAAATTTTGCAGAGGATATGTTTGTACATTTGAGCCTCCGCAGACTTTGGTGAGTGAAAAGGTACCCAGTTTACTGACCATAGTTTCAAGCAGATCTGCTTTGGTGTAAGATTTCTCCATGTAACAACAACACTGGACCGTGAATTTACTTTCAAAACCTTTTCTTAAGAATTTACTTTATTTACTAGCGATTCACCAAGAACATTAACACATTTAATCACACTATGTGAGCGTCGAAGTAGTTGCCAGTGGGTAACTGATGAAAACAAATTAAATTTCTTTCAACAAATGGAAATTGTATTCCTAAAAACCCTTTTTTAATCAGATTTAGAATTATAATCGAAAGCACCCTCAAAATATCAAGTTACAGTTTTATTCAGAGGCAGAAAGAACAAATATTGACAGAATGAGCTTTCGGGCTGAGAACCTTGCCGCTGCCTTTGACACGGCCGTAGTTACGACCGCTCACAACAACCTGTGAAAGACTACACTGCTGCAAATCTGCAACACACCAGATTACTTTAAACTAAAAATTTTAACAACTCACACAAGCACATAAAATATGCACCCCGTAGGAGGGATGGAAACGGTACAAAACACCAACATTAAAAAATTAACTTGCCACCGAAGGCGCAAGACATTATCAACAACTCTATATACTAAAATGACCATTTAAACAAAAACCCATGAAATGCAGTCTCACATAAAATATACAAACATGCTCTACATTACACATATACCGCCTCTCAAGATGACAGGCAAGATAAAAACATATTTCAGGAGTTCGGCCGTTACACTTCAAGCAATAAATTCGTTAACACCGAATCCGACAAACATGACAGGCAGCTATTAACGTATGGCAGATTGACAGGGAGATTACTAAACAACCAGAATCGCAGGTTGCTCTAACCCGCCCCTACTCCACAAAGGAAAAACCGACCACCCCAAAACAAAGCGGCTGCTGAGCTCGCCTAGAAAACAAGTAGAATTTAACAAGTAAATGAAACAACATATCTCCAATCACTTAACTTCTAATAAACTGCGATTTCTGGCGAAGACCTGGCGCAGCACCCCCAACGCTCTCCCGAATCGTCCGCTGCCAGCCGCTGCAACGGACGCAGGAAGGCGCGCCGATCTCCCGTCTCACGGCGTCGCAGCTAGCACCGGCCAGCCCGATGTCGTGGTTTGACTCCTGTTGCTCTCGTGTCGACCGCGAAGCCACTACCCCTCGCTATACGGCGCGGTCCACTGTACTGACGTGGCGACCTCACATGCGCCGACACTCAAGACAGGCAAGTCATCTTGTGTTCCAGTGCGCCACCGACCAACCGATCGATCCAATCGCCAATGACCATTGCCCGAACCAACTCGAGCAGATTGGCCGCCTAACACATACTAGCACTCCGGACGACAGAGAGACACTGACTGCCACACACTGACCCGGCTGATCAACTGACCGACTGGCGAGCTTATAGCGCCCCTTAAATGCACGTGAACAGGCAACCTTTCCCGTTTTCCACCAGAGGGAGATACCAAAGCTGCGACTGCCACAGCAGCGCCACCGCCAGAAACAGAGGGCGACTGCTTCACACTACGCCCTGCGGCACGCTCTTCAAAACAGCAATTTTTTTCCACGGCTCAAACACCTTATCTTGTTAATCTGTCTTGCATTAAGAGAAACCTTAGGTGGGCCCTGACCGCCCATCGTGGCAATGATCAGTGTCGATAGGACCGGTCACCCAATTTGTTAACCACAATGTTTTACGCTGTGCATCGTGAAAGCCATAAGCTCACACCCACTGTTTTGCTCCTAGATATCGTATAGCAACTTTGATGTGTACTTTGTGGTCTACTTATGACAACTTGCCTGCACAGGGGAGGGTAGCATAAAACAATATGATAGAAGCCAGTAAAAGAGATGCTGTGCAGTATGGTGTACGGGTGCGACCAAATATTTAGCAAGTTGTTGATAATGTCTTTATTAGAATTTTCAAGGTGTTAGTAAGGTATCAAGTTGCTGTCTAGATTTAAGGGTACGATTGTGATTAAAAGGTTTGTTATGCTCATTACCGTTTTAACAACTGATCTGATTACTGTTTTAATAACTGATCTACGGAACGGCAAGGAAATCAGGACTCTCATTTGTCAGATTAAGCTGCGTTAACAGGGCTGATCTAGCTCTTCCCGGAAGATTGCCGAATTAAGTAGAGGGCGGGGGAAGGAGTACGTGCCGAGTGTGGCACTATTATGTCTCGGTTTTCTAAGGTGGCACTACTTCTTGCGGTTTGCCAGTGGCTAGCACGCCGTGCCGTGATCCTCTGGTGGAGGAAATGTTCGTCTGCGGGCGCAGAGCACTAGTGCTAGTCGGCTGCCACAAGTCTAGTTGAGAAAGGGAGTATTTGTGCAAGGTTGAACTGTTGCGCAATCGAAATCTCGTGCCACGTCACGTCTTCTGGAACACGATATATCTTTCTAGTGAAAGCGCGGGGGGAGGGGGGTAGTGGCACATTTGCCGCGAATGGCACAGAGACCGGTTTTCCGGGAAGAAGCAGTGAGTGAAGCGGTCTGCGAGGGAACGGGCAGGCTGTTTTTTCTACCGTCCATGTTAGTTGCAAGTTCGTCTGGCTGATCATCTTCGGGACACGAGGGATGTGTACCCGAAACAGGAATGACACATTATTCCTTTGGCCGACCAGATTAGGAGGCGGGCGTTGGGTCATCGCCATCCACGCATCTCCTGATGGCTTCAAGCTTTTCCACTGCGGCTTTGGATTTTCAGTGAACTACTGTTAGATCGTTGCTTTGGTACCGAGACCCCACGGCATTCGTAAAGATTGACTTCCTCCCCTCTGTGAGCGTGATAATAGTGACTGGTTTGGTTCCGGCGCACGTTTTTGTCCTGCTGCTTCTATATCGGATTCAGTTCAGCCTCCTATTGTTGCACCTGTCCCTCTGTCTGGGCTGACGATTTGACGAATACGTCACTTGCATGAAAAAATATTAGCTTCAATTTGATAATTAGGATAGAGTTGTGATTCGACTGTGTATTTTTAATTATTGGGGCTTTGGACTTCTTGGGGATATTAAATGTTTTTATGTTCAATGTGTTATTACTGATGATGTTCAAATTTTTTTTTTTTTTTTTTTTTTTTTTTTTTTTGCCTAGTACGTTATGCATTAAGCTTATGCGTCTTATGGAGGCAAATCTGTTGCATGTGTTTGGTGGGTTATAGTTCCACGAGTTCCACGCGAAGTTTGTGTTTAACATAGTGAGGTTCATCCGCCAGCCATCGGCGTCTTTCTTCCACCTATGTTTTCTGTCCCTAGTTGAGTATATATACTTCCACCTCATGGCGTGATTTGAAGCTGAATCTCAGTTGGCTGCTGAACTTTTTTACCATCAGGTGCTGGGGGAAGGGGGCGGGTTTGCTTCGGCCAGTTACCTTATTACCTTTCAGCGAATTATCACAACATTTTGGGAGGTGCAGGGGCTAGCAGTGTATTTAACACTAAATTCTTCTAGAATCTTCATATAGAAATGATGCTTTAAGCCCCCCCCCCCTTTTCTAACTCCGACTTTTCGCTGTTGCACATGAATTAAGAAGAAACGCGAACTGACTGTAATTGACCCTGCAAGTGGAGTAGAAAAGAGTTTGGCACTTGCAATAATTTAATTTGATAGAAATTAATTTGATAAAGGAAAGTTTCATTAACATAGTGAGAAATGAAAGGGTTGCTTTACAGATCAACAGAATGAAAATTCTGTCCAAAATAACAAGTTGATTTATTATGACTAAACCCAAAATAATAAACAAAACACATGAAATATTTACAATACGTCACATTGGATACTCAAACAAATGCTGTGAAGGTGAAGTTGTCCATAAACTAGATTGTGGCATTTATGATCAAGTGGTATGTGGAGCCAATTCCTTGCAACTCAAATCTTAAGAGAAACACCCAGCCAACCCAACATTAATTGCAGCTACAGTAGTGAGAACTCAGACAATGAACACCCAAGATGGAACCACATTAGAAAAAGGGAACAGATGCGCTCTGCTGAGCTCTGATTGTCACATAGCAAAATTCCCTTATCTGCCGGTGCTGCGGACATACATTACCAATCTGTCTTCTTAACTGCAAGGCTATGATCTGGCGTACCGGAAGCGATGGCTGGTTACTTCGACGTCATCCTGGTCTGGTTGTTCCAGACTAAAGACTTCCTAGCAACACAAATGCGTCTCTGAGGGAGATGAAGAAGGCTCGCAACACAATCACTGACGTTACAGTGATTGATTTTAACAGGCGAAGTCACACAGTAGCTCCGATACAGTCAAATTTAGCCACAACTGCTCAAGACAGAAAACATAGGCCGCTTGTACGCAGAACGCTCAATTGTCTACTGTACTCGGAAAGTTACGTTGAAGTCGAAACTTCAACAACTTCATCCAACAGTTACAATTAAATGAAAGTATATTAGACAGCCAACGGAAGGCAGGCTGTCCAGAGCAGCGAGAGCTCAGTCTTGTAACCTATTCCGACCGAAAAGCGAGAGCCAACTCTCTCAAAAGCACCTGTACAAGCCGAACACAGAACATTCCCGCCCCCACGACAGTGGCTGTGGTTAAAACGTGTAAATCAACAACTCTAAAACCGGCGGAAAATTCCACTCTATTGCCGAAGCACTACTATACCGCTAATGGAGATACTTGGCGCCAATTTCTGCGCCGATTTTCCTACGTCACGGAGCTATCCCCTGAGCAAGCTAATCCAGTTATAATTTTGCAGAAAGCGCGGGAATTCGCCTGCCAAGACTGCCTGGGAACACAAGTCATTCACACGCCTCGCTGGAAGTCCGTCAGAAAGTGTTTCACTAAGTTTCTGCGAAGTAACGGAATCTCTAGCCCCAGCCGCTCCTTCAGGCCCCTGTGGGCGTGTCGCCCCCGCCCTTATGACAATGTCGGCGTCTGAAAAGCATCCACTCGACTCCCTCACACCCGTCAGCATAACCCTTTCAAGATCAGCGGAACCCGCCTGTCACCGGACCACACGGGTGACGAGAGACACTGCGTGGGAAGTCCGTGTATGAAGCAATAGCAACTTTTAACCACTTGTAATTAGAGAGGAAAATATTCATATCTCCTGAGGTCTCAATACTAGCCATGTAATGACAATACTCGGCCATACTTTCTCAAATCATATTACTCAGAGTAAGATAAAAATATGAGTGGGGGCAAGTCACTGTGTGCATCTAAAGTCACGCCACCTCTCAAGTTTTGTTTATGTTTCCAGAGGGTAATCTGATGACGTACGTTTTTACCCGTTTTACTTTAAAGCTACTTCTCTGTTCGTCAGGCTATCGTTGTATGCTCGTTCCTTGAGGCGTGTACCACTGGTTGCTTAGGAAAGGAGAAGTGTGGTGAGCAGCGTATTAGGCCTGACCGAAGTCATTTCGGAGCTGTTCGTCCGGACCGCATTTTCTGATGCGTGGTAGTTTCACATCAAGCAGCTTTAATTATTTTCCATTCGTTATAATGAACTACTTTTAGGTAAAACTGATTTATTTGTTGTATTTTAGTCAAACTCATTTGAAGAGGTTTATTGCCTGCCCATTTCCCTGTCATGTTATACTTGTTACAAAACACTGTTATTTGGGGCTTTCTTGAAATTTGTACTTAAGCATTTATCCTTTTAAATAAGAAATAGAGCCTTTTAAAATATTGAATTATCGATTACCTCTAAGTGCTCTTAGATTGTTTCATGTAATTGGATGGTTTTATCTTAAGCTCCTGTTGAGGTGATTGGTGAAATTAGTTTTCCTGGGGTGTGCTCATACATATCTAGATGTGAATGATGTTCAGTCATTATTTTGGTTGGTCCTTCCACTCCCAGGCAACCTTACGCCACTAGTGTGTACCAAGGGTACGTATTGTCCGCCCCCGTTAGCTGAGTGGTCAGCGCGACAGAATGTCAGCTCTAAGGACCCAGGTTCGATTCTCGGCTAGGTCGAAGATTTTCTCCGTTCAGGGACTGGGTGTTGTGTTGTCCTAATCATCCTCATTTCATCCCCATCGACGCACAAGTCGCCGAAGTGGCGTCAGCTCTAAAGACTTGCACCTGGCGAACGGTCTACCTGCCGGATGCCCTAGTCACACGACAACTCATGGTACATGTTGTGGGCTGCGGAGTTGGGTAGACTTGAGGTGCTGGTACATGTAGCTTGTGAATATTGTTCTTAGTCTGTCGCTGTTCCTTGCGTGTGAGACACAAGGAGTTACATTATGTGCATGATGCGTATACAGCCAGCTGTACAAGCAGCGTTATACAGCTGCCCCAGCCTCTGAGTTTTATGCAACTCACAATGCCTACAAGTACCACGCACAATATATTCATATTCTTTTACTCGCTAGCCACAAATTGTTAGTCCTACAGAAAAAATCAACAGAACCTTTTTGTAGGAATTTTTTAAAATTTTTTACTGGTATGCGTTTTCGCTAGAGGCCGTAGTTTTCGAATTAGTAAAGAAAACATTACAAAAGTGACTTTCAAGCGCAGTTTTCTTGAATAATTCGAGAACTTTAGCCTCCAGCTAACTACATTAAGTTCCTACAAAAATCTCGCGTTCATTCTTTTTCTGTAAGACTAAAAATCTGCACGTGGCGAGCGAGAGAGAAAGAACATTTTGCGAGGGTTATTTGAAGACATTGTGGGCTGCTTGAAGCCCAGCGATAGGGGTAGCTGGATCACTGTAGTGTAATCTGCTGTTTGCTAAGACTTGCATTATCTAACAACTACCTAAATGTAGACTGTTTTAGTAACTCCTGGCATGGGGTGGCAGTACGCAGCGTGTTGTGTTTGTTGTATAGGTTTCATATTATGTACCATTTGTATGTTATTAGCTGGTCCCTTGGATTGCTAGATGTTTTTGTATGTTTCGATTAACTGTGCTGTTATGGAGTTCACGTGCACCATGAGTACTTTATGGTGTTTATGGAATAAGCCGGTTTTTCTTTCTTATACTGAACTGTTTCAGCTTAGTTGCTGTGGTTTTTCTTGTCTCTTGTATGTGCAGATGTGGTGAGGTTAGTATACCAAGGTGCATGTTTATGGTGGTTTTCAAATGGCCAACACACACAGTCCTTCAAGATGGAAGCTACTGTTCTTAACTGTTAAGGTATGTATGGTAACCATTTGACATATTAGCCTAAATGGTTAGGTAGTTGCCATGCTCTGGCTCATGTATATGCTGTTGTGGTTTTAATTATGATGAAAATTCATTTAAATTTTATTTAATCTCAGTTTTTTATCAATAATTTGTTGCTGTTGTTAATATTTATTTGGAAGAATTCCCTTCATGATTCCGGCGGTTGTTGCCGGTTGTTTTGATGTGGTTTAAATTTATTTAAATTTTATGTAATCTCGGTCTGTTTGTGAAACAGGTGGTTGTAGCTGGTTGATCTGATCAACCAGAATCTGTATAGGTATGATGCTATTTATTCATGTTATCAATAAATTTACATTTTACAGATAACCTACACTCAATCGATTCAATCCTTAGGACCCAACTGCACACATCAAAATCTTACAAGTGTTTTCACAACTATTAAAAACTCACTGCTTTAAGTTTTCAGAAGTATCTGTATGATTCTAGGAACCCGTATGGGGCCAGGAGAAATTACTTTTATACTTCTTTGTCCCATTTTGTTTAACAGGTTTATTTAAAATTGCTTTTATTTTAACAGACATTTTTCTTTCTTTTTTGAGGAGTTCTTTGCCTGAAATTTAGCTGTGGGCATACCTTATCGATTTGTTAATGTTGTTTTCGTACAGCATTTCTTTTTATAAAGGAATCTAAGATAGAACTCGATTGTGTTTGACAATAAACCCTTGTTTCCAACTGAAATATATTTGCGCCCTAACAACCCCTAGTTACTTCGACTCCCCGGTCTATTGCCGCTGCAAAAATCTAGCGAATTAAGTAAAATCTGACACTAATCAGAACAAATAATTGCAACAATTAGCCCACCCTAACACAGGATAGTTATTATGTCATGATAGCTACAACAGACAACACATGAGTGATAAACGGCGAAGCACTTGAAATAACAAATCGTTAAACCTGAGTGAAGACATAAAATAATTACAGTTTCCTACATCCATCACTCCCACGAATGGATACAAAAAAGTCGTTGGCGAGAGGCATAACTTAAATACATTCATCAGTTCGCAACATCACGAAAACAGGACTTTATGACATTGCGGAAACTGAGTACACAAGTTGTGTACTCTGTCAACAAGTGTTTATTTTGTGGGAAGTAGAATAGTAACTTCAGCAGTACCAGCATGAAAGCGTAAGTACGATAAAACGTCAACACTCACAGTAAGTAATAAAAAGTATTTTAAGTTAAAAAGAGCAGAAAATACTTGTGCAACGTTACAAAACATAGATGTAAAGTTACTTGTAAATATAAATATGCACAGGTGTATGTGTTTCAGACCCTGCAGATGATTTTTTTAGAAATCTAGGCTAAGAGAGTACGACAAAATATAAACCGCATGCTGCCAATAGCAAACAGTTGTAATCGCAGAATCGTTAATATAATAAACAATTGTTTTTCATAGACAATGTTTGTGTGAGTTATAATGACAAATTAGTTGCACAAGTTAAAAGATGAAAGGAAGCCATAAGATTTTAAAAACTCTCTCACTATACTGCGTAAGACAGTTTTGTAATAGAAGTAGAAACTCATGGATGAAACACGTCTCAGAGTGTCTTTCAATATTGTCAGATAGTCTTGGGTATCAGTCTTCCATGTACTTTGATTCTGATGTACATCTCGCTGCACCTGTATGAATGTTGCCTATAGCGTTATCCTATGATCACACTGGTTGATTCAGTGGTCTTTTAATTCAACTGCTAACAGGTCATCCACCACAGACCTAAGTCGTGGGCCGGCCGTCGTGGCCTAGCGGTTCTAGGCGCTTCAGTCCGGAACCGCGCTGCTGCTACGGTCGCAGGTTCGAATCCTGCCTCGGGCATGGATGTGTGTGATGTCCTTAGGTTAGTTAGGTTTAACTAGTTCTAAGTCTAGGGGACTGATGACCTCAGATGTTAAGTCCCATAGTGCTCAGAGCCATTTTGAACCTAAGTCGTGGTTATGAATTAGTGTCTATATGCCAGTCTGGTGTAAGTAATTAAGGGGCTCCGGAACGCCCTATACTTGCAATGTTAAAATAACACTTATAAATTACATCTTTCCTCACAAAGTATTTGAGGTAGGAAGTTGAACTTTTTACGGATTATTTATTGGAATATGGGCTACAACTTAACACAGGGATTTTACAAAATTTTAGTTCAGTTATTAAAGATGATTTTTTTCAATTGTAATGAAAATTCACAACATTTTTTTGCAATTTTTTATTTATATATTCAAAAATATACAGTTTTTTGGAAAAAGGCTGTGTTAAATTATGCAGAAGGTACTGTGTAACATTTACTGAAAGTTTGAAACAAATATGTTTGGAAGATCCTTAGAAAACATGCAATTAGTATGAGAAAATATAAGTTTTGGGAATCGAGCGACAAAGATTGGATTAACTTTTTAGTGCATTCCAGGTCCATAGGATGGATTATCTTCATCCTCTGCAAACTCCTCCTCCAGCTTCCTCTTGTTCCTCCTCCTGTTTACTCTTGCTTGTATTTCTAGACTCTTTACAGCCCTGTCTGCAGCCCGAAGGCGTTCCTTGTCTAAAGCAAGCATCGCTCGTACCATGTTAGAACTTACCTTCATTCCCATATTTCTAAATACCTTGCACCTTACAATGTTGCCATCATTGAAAGTCGCAACAGCATCATACACACCAAAGTGAAGTGTTTCTATTCCAACAAATACAGTCTTGGGGATTCTCGACCATATAACACTATTTACACTTTCATTGGGGTTTTGAGTTTTTCCGTGAATACATTTTTTCAACAGTTCAGTTGCTGCTAAGTCTCTGAAAATAGGTTTTATCACCTCCATTATTGATTGAGGCAGACTATGCTTATGAGTGTACACTTCACCAGTTAGCAATCCTTTGTTATATTTACACCAACTGTCTTCTTCTTTGGGACACAAGCTATGTTGGGGATTTTCATCGGTTGAAGAAGTATGAAAAAAAAGAGCCCAAACAGCCTTCTTCATTTCGTCGACACTTTGTGTATTTTGCCTAATAGCCATTCCATTATAGTTCTGTATTTTGTCAATTACACTGTCAGTTAACCTTCCCTTCCCATCCAACCCTTTACCATCACTGAGTTTTTGTTTTTTGTACGATGCTTTCAGTCGCCGAAGTCTTGTTCCCATTCGCTTCTGTACGTGTCCAATACACTCAAATTTCTGCACTACAACATCATCACCATAGGGCTTCAGTCCTTGAACATGTTTGAAACTTTTAGAATCACCGTCACCAAGGTAATTAACATATCGCACTTTATCACACGCCTCAGAACGCTGGAATATACTGGCAACACCGGCCACTTCCATTCCTCCATTACTGCCACTATAGTTAGCTTTGCAATTATTTTCATGTGTACCTTTATATTTTTGTGGACATCTACAATACTTTGATATTACTGCTACATCTAAAACTTTCCCTGTATACATACTGGTGGCAGATACTACACCATGAAGAGATGTGTGTCCCCGTTTATGCCAGGTACCATCGAACGCTGCAGTCAAATCTCTGTTACCATTATTTTCCATTACTGCCTCTTCCACAGCGTTCTTCATAGAGTCTATACAGACATCTCCTACTTTAGACCCTATTAATTTATTATAGGTCGAAAACTTGGTTGGGTGATTTTGAAGATTCATGATGCCACAGAAAATTGCACCTGTGGTAGCACCCTTACCAACTGAACGCAAGGAATAAACAAATCTAATGTTGTGTTCGTAGATTTTGCTACCATTTTCTTCAGTTGCAGTTACTGCAACACTGTTCCAAAAGGTGGTCATGTATGAACACTTATCACATTTCAGTTGTATTTCACTAGCAAGTCCTACGTGCTTTATTGTGGAGAGTTCCAGACCAACTTCACTACAATGAATACATCTTACACAGTTTGAAAAAATTCCTTTGAGAACCGACATATCAAATATTTCATTCACATCCGATTCGCCCATAAAACATTCATAATTTTCACTCATTGAACCAAGCTGCTTCTGTGAAGTATTTTCTTTCCCACTTTGACTGCTATGGGCAGGTGTACTTGAGAGGTTAGGTTCACTCACTTGGTTATCGTCTTTATTGTTTACAGTAATAACACATACCTTTGGCTTTCCAACATTTCTCCTTTTCTTAAAAGCCTTCAGAGGATTTCTAATAACTTTACTTTTACCCATTATTATACTTCAACAAAACAGAGACTCAAGAAACAGAATTAATTACGAATATTTTCGAGATAACGACAGAGTAAATAAACATGAAACAATCGACAATCACACCAGCGATATATATAGAACCATCACAGGTTAGCCACAACACATACTTTATCTCACATCACTAAAATGTACCTGATGAACACGGACGTTAATAATAACAACATTTGACAGCAGTTTAACAGCGTCACAGTGGGTCACGCCCATGTAGAACACATTTCAAAAAAAAATTAAAAATAGTTGTAGTCTCCGGAATTTAATAAATTATATATCTATTAAAAGATAATAGTCTGCAGATTCAGAAAAAGCAAAAAAAGTAAAAATTGAACTTTTCATGATTTTGAGCCTTTCCGGAGCCCCTTAATGCAGTACGTTGGGGCAACGTGGAGGAGTGGCAGAATGGCAGAAAGAAGCTACCGTATTTGGACCTGTCTACTGCTGTCAATGGATGCAGGTCCGTATCAGCCAGTTTCTGAGTGACCATTTGGAAGGAAAATGCATCCCGCGGACATTTGGAATTGACTACATTGGAGCGTCACTTAAATCTATGCCTCCTCGGTAGTCCCAACAACCTCCAAACAATCCAGAAACTGAACCGTAGTTGACTGGAGTCATGTATTATAGGCCGATGAACTGAATTTCTGCCTCTTTCCAAATTATGCAAGGCGCGTAGCGCAATGACGAACAAAAGAGGCGATTAATCTGCAGATTTTGAATGGTGTACTTTAGGCCAGAATTGGTTCTGTGAGTTTGTGGGGCGTCTCGGTAAATCACCTAATCGTCATCCGTATATTGGACGACTTGTAGGAACGAGTTAAATATAACAATCAACATCCCTTCAATCTGATACCACTACGGCAATCTAATCATTAATGAATGCCGTGAGCTGGATGTGGCATACACAGAGCGACCGAGTGGAGACACCCTTGTGTGAGGTCAAGGTGGCTGCTGGGAACCTGTGAAGAGTCTTTGACACTAATAAAACATTATGAAGATCAAACATTTATTCATTGTGTTTACAGTTTGTTGTTCTCCCACATCAGCCTCGTCCGATGTTTCATTCAGCTGTGTGTTGGATTCTGGATGATATCTATTTATTCAGCTCAGCATCTCAGTACCGAGGCGATGATGTCAGCGAACTCAGGACCTTGGCGAATTGCTGTTTGGCATATAGTGGGTAATAGTGAGGGAGAGATTGGTTTCGCACTGACTGTTGGAATGTCCTCAGTCCCACTCCAAAAGATCTAACCCACTTGCGACATACTGGTGAGCTTCCTGCTTCAGTCTCTGTCTCAGGCTTAAGAGATTTAATAAAAATTTCTAATTTACTACCCTTTACTATTCTGCGCCATAAGAATACCTACAGAAATCTGTGTCCCTCCGCCTTATCGAACTGAAGCCATTATGAAGACTAGAAGTGGTGTTACATGATATTAACGGAATGTCTTCTACGCTTGAATAATTTTTTGATCTGGTGTCCATTTTTGCGTGTCTATACAAATAGAATTTCATATGCTACTCGTTAAAACCTGAGTTAGCGTGCTGGTTTCATTGCCCAGTTTCGTGTAGTTGGAACTTACACGGTAGGCGGCAGCTGTCAGTGTAAGTTTCGTGGAACCTGGAGCTCTCGTGGATGCTCCAGACCTCGGCTAATGGCAACAGCAATTACTAGCGTGGCTCCAGGGGCTGCACCGGGACGGAGTCACGAGGGGCTCTTTAATGATGCATTCGGACGGCCGCAGTGATAAAAGGGGTATTTATCATTGTGGCCGCAGAAGATGGCGGCGGCAGCGCAGCCGTGTAAGGCTGTCCCGCAGCGCAGCGGGTGAATTAATATCGGCCTCTAAATGGTAATTGGAGATGGCAGATAGGCGGCGCTGCCGCCCGCTCCGGTTCACCGGCCGCCGCAAATAGCTTATTGATTCCGCAGAGGCGCTTATTAGCGCGCGCCCTGACAACTTCACAAGCAGTCCGTCCCCAGCGCGCCACCGCCGGCCGCTTCTTGTGGGCCGCACCGCCGCTGCATTATTTAATGCCCCTCACGCGCGTTAGTCGCTCCCATCGGACGGCATCAGACGCTATGATACAATAACCGAACACCCGACGCCCACTATTATCCCTCCACTTAGAGTCATCAACGCTATGACTGTGCCATTTATCTCGACTGCCAGCTATAACCATCTTTTATGCACAACTGTTACAGACCACAACATACCATCCCAGTACTTACCTGAAGCAATCTGAAGTCGTGGAAAAACAAAATCTGGATAGCATGAGGGAATCTGAACCACCGTCTTCCATCTACGACATATAAACCAGTAAATTAACAATATAAATACACTATTGGCCATTAAAATTGCTACACCACGAAGTGACGTGCTACAGACGCGAAATTTAACCGACAGGAAGAAGATGCTGTAATATGCAAATGATTAGCTTTTCAGAGCATTCACACAAGGCTGGCACCGGTGGCGACACCTAAAACGTGCTGACATGAGGAAAGTTTCGAACCGATTTCTCATACACAAACAGCAGTTGACCGCCGTTGCCTGGTGAAACGTTGTTGTGATGCCTCGTGTAAGGAGGAGAAATGCGTACCATCACGTTTCCGACTTTGATAAAGTTTGGATTGTAGCCTAATGCGATTGCCGCTTATCGTGTAGCGACATTGCTGCTCGCGTTGGTCGAGATCCAATGACTGTTAGCAGAATATGGAATCGGTGGGTTCAGGAGGGTATTACGGAACGCCGTGCAGGATCCCAACGGCCTTGTATCACTAGTAGTTGAGATGACAGGCATCTTATCCGCATGGCTGTAACAGATCGAGCAGCCACATCTCGATCCCTGACTCAACAGATGGGGACGTTTGCAAGACAATAACCATCTGCACAAACAGTTCGACGACGTTTGCAGCAGCATGGACTATCAGCTCGGAGACCATGGCTGCGGTTACGCTTGACGCTGCATCACAGACAGGATCGTCTATAAGGTTGTACTCAACGACGAACCTGGGTGCACGAATGGCAAAACGTCAGTTTTTCGGATGAATCAAGGTTCTGTTTACAGCATCATGATGGTCGCATCCGTGTTTGGTGACATAGCAGTGAACGCACATTGGAAGGGTTTATTCGTCATCTGCATACTGGCGTATCACCCGGCATGATGGTATGGGGTGCCACTGGTTACACGCCTCGGTCACCTCATGTTCGCACTGACGGCACTTTGAACAGTGGACGTTACTTTTAAGATGTGTTACGACCCGTGGCTCTACCCTTGAATCGATCCCTGCAAAACCCTGCATTTCAGCACGATAATGTACGACCGCATGTTGGAGGTACTGTACGGGCCGCTCTGGATACAGCAAATGTTCGACTGCTGCCCTGGCCAGCACATTCTCCAAATCTCTCACCAACTGAAAACGTATGGTCAATGGTGGCCGAGCAACTGGCTCGTCACAATACGCCAGTCACTGCTATTGATGAACTGTGGTATCGTGTTGCTGCTGCGTGGGCAGCTGTACCTGCACACGCCATCCAAGCTCTGTTTTCCTCAATGCCCAGGCGTATCAAGGCCGTTATTACGGCCAGAGGTGGTTGTTCTGGGTACTGATTTCTCAGGATCTATACACCCAAATTGCGTGAAAATGTAATCACATATCAGTTCTCGTATAATATATTTGTCCAATGAATACCCGTTTATCATCTGCATTTCTTCTTGGTGTAGCAATTTTAATAGCCAGTTGTGTAGAAAAGAATACGAAAGCCGATAGCGCTAAAAGGAAAGAAAAGAAAATGTTCAAATTGTCACACGTTGAGTACGTCTCCCGAAAAAAATATTAGGTACTTTCAAACAACTGCAGCGACTGCATTTAGAGCGAAAGGCGACAGTAAGGTACTGTGACAGGGAACAAGCAACACATGTACGAAACACAGGTACAAGAATAATTGTGAAAGCTTTGGCATGTTTTGTATGGCAGGAACTTTCATGTTCGATACAGGAATTGCGGCAGGGTAGTGGCGTCACCAAACCGATCACTGCCAGATAATTTAAAGGGCTGAAAAGTACACAAATGATTTCTGAATAGTGGAGTATAGTACTAATTATATCTCCAGTAAATGAAACGTAACGCACTTTAAGCGTCTCTCTATTTTTCCATCATAAAATTACGTTAACAAAACATACAGGACCTTCTTGCGTGACAGCTCGAAGAGGAAGATAAACAACAGTGAGTTTTAAATAGTTTTCCCATCTTTTGAAACATTAGAAAAACGAAATTCGTAAAGCTAGAATATGCACAAGAGGTTAACTTTCTGCAGTACTGTTAAGTCTTTGATGTTGAGTCACAATGAATTGCTGCAACTCGAATCGCCAAGACAATGAAGTACGAAAGATAACAAGCACATGGAGAAGGCGGCTGTGCGGCTGATCCCGGCGGAGGTTCGAGTCCTCCCTCGGGCATGGGTGTGTGTGTTTGTCCTTAGGGTAATTTAGGTTAAGTAGTGTGTAAGCTTAGGGACTGATGATCTTAGCAGTTAAGTGCAATAAGATTTCACACATTTTTGAGAAGCCGGCCGCTGTGACCGAGAGGTTCTGGCGCTTCATTCCGGAACCGCTGTCCTGCTACTGTCACAGGTTCGAATCCTGCCTCGGACATGGATGTGTGTGATGTCCTCAGGTTAGTTAGGTTTAAGTAGTTCTAAGTCTAGGGGCTGATGACCTCAGATGTTAAGTCCCATAGTGCTTAGAGCCATTTGAACCACTTTGAGCACATGGAGAGACTGCAACAACTCTGAAACGTCTCATCCTGAATGTTTTTGAGAGGATGGAATTTTACATGATCACTGAAGCGGACTGGACAGATTATTAAGTAAGTAAAATCAAATGGCTCTGAGCACTCTGGGACTTAACATCTGAGGTCATCAGTCCCCTAGAACTTAGAACTACTTAAACCTAACTAACCTAAGCACATCACACACATCCATGCCCGAGGCAGGATTCGAGTTTGCGACCGTAGCAGTCACCCGGTTCGGGACTGAAGCGCCTAGAACCGCACGGCCACCGCGGCCGGCTATTAAGTAAGTAAAGTGAATCTCGACTTTAGAGGACTGGTGCCAAACTCCTACAGTCGTCCGGAGAGAGCCGGGCGGAATGTGGTGCCGCGGACCTAGTTACACTCGAGAGTGCCAACGTCATCAACAATAACGCATTTATGTGAATTTAGACAAAAAGCGGTGGGTCAGGGGCTGTGATTTTTGAAATTTTTGTATAAACCAGCAAGGTAAAACAGTGGTCACTACTTCCACCACATCAAGTGGATTTAGTGTTCACGTATTCTCACTGAGCCGTGAACAGTTCGAGAATTGTTCTCAACTGAACTTCCCGAAATGTTGTTCTGTAAGTTAATGAACTTCTTCTTCTGCCTATTTGCTGATATTTCTGCACTAACTTCCATAGTTTTGAATGTTAGACCGTCAATCTTATTCCAGTCACCACACTGCATACTGTTACTAAGAAACAAGTGGAGATGTAAAAGCTTATTGCCGGTTTCCGCCAGTGCTCGCCGCGTCTGATGAATCCTCTCACGTAGCATTGCAGACTCCATATGGTTGTAAATACGATGTGCCTCGGCCGAGCGAAACATTCTCTTCACCTTCAGAAATTTCGGAACCGTCGAAGTGTCCCTGCAGCGTAACAGGAAGGTGGGAGTACACAGTTGTTGTGCTTTCGTATTGCGCATTCCTTCAAATCAATGATATTTGGGTTCCCTCCAATTACAAAAAACTCCAGAAAGATCCGACTATGAAGATTTTAAGGATGACAAATCGACTGGTGAAAGAGTCTTCATTTGGCTCCGACGATAAGAATCTGCTTTGTAAAACAGAAGCGTACCCACCTAGACTTTATGGCTTACCCAAAGTTCGTAAACCTGGGATTCCGTTGAGGCCAATTGTCAGCGCTATAGGCGGACCAACACTCGAGTTAGCTAGACACCTTGCCTCAATGCTGCAGCCTTATGTTGGTAGGACGGACAGTCATATTAAAAATTCAGCTCATTTCATTGACAAGTTAAAGGAAACGAGCGTGGGCCCGGATGATATCCTCGTCAGTTTTGACGTTGTGTCGTTATTTATCATGATTCCGGTAAACGAAGCTATCTTATCCATAGCGGATATTTGTCCTACCGATATTGTAGCATTATTCCGACACTGCCTCACCACAACCTACTTTCAATACAATAATAACTTTTATGAACAGAGTGACGGGGTGGCTACGGGCACTCCTCTCAGTCCTGCTGTGGCTAAGTTATTTATGGAGACTTTTGAACAACGGGCGTTGCAGACTGCCAGTAAGAGACCAGCCAGATGGTATCGCTATGTCGATGACACGTTCGTAGTATGGACACACGGAGCAGAGGAGTTGGATGCCTTCTTGACACATTGAAACAGCATTAATCCGAAAATCCAATTCACTATGGAGACGGAAAAGAATGGGCAATTGGACTTCCTGGATGTGTCTGTGATTAAACGACGGGACGGAACGTTGGGCCATAAGGTGTATAGAAAGCCCACACATACTGATCGTTACCTACACAAAGATTCAAACCACCACCCTAGACAAAAAAGAGGTGTAATGAAAACTTTGGTAGACAGGGCGTACAAACTTTGTGAACCTCTTCAATAAAATTCTTCAGGGTATCAGACCGCATCGTCATAATTTTAAAATGTGCCAACGTTTCGGCCAGCGTTGCAGCTAGCCTTCATCAGGGCCTTACGTTAACTGCTAAATGAACACACTTGGATTCCTTAAATAGCTGCACGAGAAAACCGTGTCGTTACTTGATTGGCTGTACTAGGAGGAGGAGGAGGGGTGAAAGGTATGCTTTATTGGTGTTTCCTTTATTATCTGTCATTGGCTGAAATAGCTGTTTTCTATTGGTCTTTATATTAATCCACCAATAAAGCATACCTTTCACCCCTCCTCCTCCTCCTAGTACAGCCAATCAAGTAACGACACGGTTTTCTCGTGCAGCTATTTAAGGAATCCAAGTGTGTTCATTTAGCAGTTAACGTAAGGCCCTGATGAAGGCTAGCTGCAACGCTGGCCGAAACGTTGGCACATTTTAAAATTATGACGATGCGGTCTGATACCCTGAAGAATTTTATTGAAGAAGACAACGGCCGCGGAAGCCTACGCTTACATTTGTGAACCTGTTTATTTAAAAGATGAGATTGAACATCTACGGTCAACTTTCGTGAAGAATGGCTATTCTAGCAAGGATAGAGATCGAGCTCTTCGCTCTAGGCAGAGAATCAGGAGTAACGACGAACAACAGTCGTCCAAGGGCAAAGTTTTTCTTCCGTTCATTACTAAGGTCACAGACCGCATTGGGAAAGTTTTAGGCAAGTATGGGGTGGAAACTATTTTCAGACCCACCAGGAAAATAAAAGAATTTTTAAGGTCGGCAAAAGATGCACGACGCCCTTTGGCTACACCGGGGGTATATAAAATTCCTTGTAGTTGTGGACAGGTTTACATCGGTACCACAAAGAGAAGTGTGAACACCCGTCTTGTTGAACATAAGAGGAATTGCCGCCTGGGTCACACGGATAAATCGGCCGTAGTGGAACATGTTTATCAGGAAGGTGATCATGAAATAAAATTCGGCGAGACGAGCGTCATATCAAAAACTTCGCATTATTATGCACGCTTGTATAGAGAGGCTATCGAGATTGATAAACATCGTAATAATTTTAACAGGAAAGACGAAGGTGTTAAACTGGATACAATTTCGATGTCAGCGTCGCACCACAAGCGTGATGTTCGATTACTTTCAATCGAGAATGTTGGCATTACCAGAGACAATCTCATAGCCGACGCCACGTGATCGACAGTGGCGCCCTCTGTACTGCCGATATAATCAGCGCTTCCTCGAGCTCGCTTCGCAGTTCGCCGCTTTACCTCCGAGGATGTCTCCCGCAGTCGGAGACGAAACGTCAGGAGAGAGTCTTATACTTCGACCACGGCCTGTCAGCCCGGAAGTTTTATGTGAGAAGCAACCGTTATAGTTCTGCATTATTCTGTTACACTATGGATGAGTTCACGTAATGAAAGAGAGACAATGTAAGATTATCAGACTCATTTATTAAACAGTTGAGAATCGAACAATAATACAACCATATTAGGGGTGGGGTGGAAGAAAGATTCGAGTTCAGCAGTCTGCCCCAACGTACGTTCATAACAACCCACGATAGCAGGAGGAAAGGAATTTTAGTAACGATTGCCGTATTATCAAATAGAATCCCATTTAGTAAAGGAAGGGGTTGCAGGCGTGCAACGACCACCACCACGAAACAGCCAAAGACCAAGAAAGATGCTACTGTGCGTGAATCGGTAGGTAGCCTCCCGTACTGAAGGAATAAAACCCGCAAGACGCGAAACTATTCACAATGACCTATCAGGTTCCCTCTGGGCCGCAAGGCGCGAATCTACACTGCACGCCGGCGCTCATGCTCACCGAACTTCATCTCTTGGAAGCGGCACCTTCGGTCTCAGGCATTGTCACACTAGAAGTGCGCTATTGCCCCTTTGTCCACTATCCACCCGTGGAGGGCGGTTGGCGCCTACCCGCGAAAAACGGGCGCGCACCTGAACTGGCCAATCATAGGGACGGAATTTCACAGGGAGGCGACCTCGCGACGTTTAAATAGAGCAGAAATAGCAATTACAAGATTGGTAAGGCAGGTTGGGGAGCTGAGAACAGGAGAAACTTTGGCCACTACTGAACTTCAAACGACACCACGTGCTACCCAGGCGATCGGAAAAAGGATGGGAAACGGGAAGCCATCATGGCCATTGGAAGACTGCTGCCCTCTCCCATAAATAAAGAAAATTTCTAGAGCCAAGCTCCTCTCACAGATCAGTGTGAGACAAGCTGTAAAAATTGTCAAATAAATCAGGCAACCCATAGAAATTATTAATATTACCTGAATGATTATTTTATCGAGTACCAGAATGCTGGGATTAGAAAAATGAAATACGTTCACTGAATGGTGAATGAAGTGCACGTCTTTCAAGACTGCCTCGGTGAATGTCGATGATGAAGTCTTCCCGGGTTATCGCCGAGTCAAGGCGTCGTTCTGTGCCAACGTTTCAACAGGTTTCCTACTTGTCATCTTCAGGCAAAGTGTCGGGTTCATGTCCTGCCCGGGCCTCTATAGCTGTTGGACAGCAGGTTCCCCTCGCTTATGTGCGTCGGCAGTGCCAATACCGCGCCTGCGGAAGGGACGTCGCGGCCAGTGGTGGGTAGGAGTCGCGGCCAGTGGGTTTGCTGGCTCCCTGCGTGCTGGCTGGTCCGTGCGTCGCGTCCTTTTGAGGCCTGTGCATTCCAACCTCTGCCTTCGCCGGTTTCGCATCGGAGCGTTGTTGTATTTTCGGTATCGCTGCATTCCGTGCGGTGCTGGAAACCGCTATCCCGGTCGACAAGGCTACGGTGGTCTCGTATCTCCACAGCCTCTTTAAAGATCTGAGAATCAGTACTCTGAACACATCAGCTTCTTTTGTTCGAAATCAGTCATTTGGTTTTCGATGAGGTTGTGTTCCACCACTGCAGATTTTTCAGTTTCGCCTAGGCGAACGCTCCTTACGTGTTCTGGGCAGCGCTGCGATATACGTCGCTGAGTATGGCCGATGCAATGTTTGCCACAGCTCTAGACTCCAGATGTCTATATTCATAGTTCATTCTTCACTGAGCCCAGTATATTCTTGAATTTGGCCGACCTCTTTTTATAATATCCTGGCAATCTCTGTCGTGGGTGGCCCAGTATAGAGAAGGAACGCCGGGCGCTTAGTGTCATCTTCATGTACGTCTTCTCTCTTCATCTAGCTCAGTTGGAAGCGCGACTTATCTGCGTCTCAGAATAGCCGTGCTCGTGACAGATTTTCCGCCGGCCGCTGTGGCCGAGCAGTTCTAGGCGCTTCAGTCCGGAACCAGGTGGTTGCTTAAGTCGCAGGTTCGAATCCTGCCTCGGGCATGGATATGTGTGATGTCCTTAGGTTAGTTAGGTTTAAGTAGTTCATGCGAGACACAGCTGGCCGTCTTTGTGCATGATGTACAACAGGCTCTAGATACAGGCTCCCAGGTTGATGCCATATTTCCCGACTTTCGAAAGGCGATCGACTCAGTCCCACGCTGTCGCTTGCTACCAAAAGTGCGCGCATACGGTCTATCCGATGACATATGCGGTTGTATAGAAAGTTTTCTAACAGACGGGGAGCAGTATGTAGTCCTGAACGGGGTGACTTCAACAGAAACAAGCGTAACTTGAGGTGTGCCCCAGGGCATCTGGTTGATGGTATTGACAGCGGCCTTAGACTGTTTGCCGGTGATGCTGTGGTCTATAGGAAAGTAGTATCACATGCAAGTTGTGAACAAATCAATGAGGATTTGCAGAAAATAGATGCGTGGTGTAATGACTGGCAGTTATCTCTCAGTATTAGTAAGTGTAACCTACTGCGTATAACAAGGCGAAAATCCCCATTAATGTACGAGTACACAATAAATGCGCAATCTTTGGAAGCGGTAACGTCCGTCAAGTATCCGGGTGCGACTATTCGAAATGATCTCAAATGGAATGAGGAGATTACACAAGTAACGGATAAGGCGAACTCTAGATTGCGGTTTATTGGTAGAATCCTGAAGCGATGCAGTCCCTCAACAAAAGAAATAGCTTACAATACGTTAGTTCGTCCAGTCTTGGAGTATTGTTCGTCTGTAGGGACCCTTATCGGTTGGGTCTGATTCAAGAGATTGGGAAGGTCCAAAGAAGAGCGGCAACTTTCGCGACTGGTACAATTTAGTCATCGCGAGAGCGTTACAAATCTCATACAAAGTTTGAAGTGGGACACACTTGCAGGTAGACGGCGCGCTAAACAGAAGGGGCTGCTCACTAAATTCCGAAATCCGATCTTCGCCGACGATGTAGAGCATATGTTATTACCACCTATATTCTAATCGCGCAATGATCACCATTCAAAGATAAGGGAAATAAGAGCTCGTACTGAGGCGTTCAGACAATCGTTTTCCCCTCGCGCGATCGGTGAGTGGAAGGGGGGAAATATGACTTTGGCGCGAATTGTGCCCTCCGTCACACACCGCTTGGTGGCTAGCGGAGTATATATGTAGATGTAGATGTAGATGTAGAGGGGACTGATGACCTCAGCTGTCAAGTCCCATAGTGCTTAGAGCCATTTGAACAGGATTTCCTCAAGTGCTGCAGTTCGGAAGGTAGAATCTCCTTGTTGCGTATGTTTTGTGCTCTTCGCACCAAGCTGGTGAGCAGAGATTTGTGCTGTGCTGGATGGTAACAGCTAAAGGCGTTAAGGTACAGGTCGGTGTATGTCTTCCCTCTGTAAACAGAATAGCCTAATGTGCTGTCAGTTTATTCTTTACTATGACTCGCACGCCACTTGGAACTGCATTCAAACTCTCGTCTTGCTCGTGGGAGTGAGTAGGCGGTAACACATTCGCAACCAGTGAAATTTGCAAACGCAGGGACTCCCCACCACCACTGGCCCCTACTCCTTTCCACCACAGGCCCAGGCCGCGACACTCCTTCCGGAGGCGAGAAATGGGCACTGCCGACGCACATAAGCGAGGGGAGCCTTCCGTCCAGCAGCTACAAAGACCTGGGCTGGACATGAAGCCCACACTTCGCCTGAAGATGACAAGTAAGAAACTTGTTGAAGCGTTACCGCGGAATGACGCCTTGACTCGGCTGATAACCTGAGCAGACTACATCAATAACACATTTGTCAGACAGTAATACTCGTACTACATTGTCTTCTAAAGCACCACGAGTTAACTGGGCCGACGGAGTAGCTCCTTGTCAGCGGCAGCAGCGGTGCCCACCCACTCGTAGGCGGATGACGGACAGCGTCCAGATCACGCAGGTGAAGCGTCAAGCAGACCCACAGATTGATGGCAGCCTCCGCACTCCGTCAGTGTAGCGTCGGGAATTGGCAGCGCAGCTCACAGCAACAGCCGCGCCCTTGCAGGCGGACTCAGGGTTACAAAGACGATCAGACAGCTAGGCGTGCGGAGGGTCGACCTACACAGCCTCCCCTCTCACGGGATAGCTGCAACTGACGCTTCGTCCGCAGCTCGTTGTCGTGTGGTAGCGTTCTCGCTTCCCGCGCTCGGGTTCCCGGGATCGATTCCCGGCGGAGTCTAGGATTTTCTCTGCCTCGTGATGACTGGGTGTTGTGTGATGTCCTTAGGTTAGGTGGGTTTAAGTAGTTTTAAGTTCTAGGGGACTGATGACCATAGATGTCCCATAGTGCTCGGAGCCATTTTTTTTTTTTAACTGACGCAACGGCTGAGACCATGCGCTGGGCGATCAGCAGTCAGCTCATGAGTCAAACATTTGTTAAGAAAGGTGCGGTATTTATATTGGCTCTTGCCGTGCGCTCTGTGGCGGTGGAGATGACTATGACATAATGTGCCTTGGTTTTTTTCTCTGTCTGCTCTCGTAGTGACTTCACTCTTCCGCAACTTCACATTTCAGAGGCTCTTTTCTGCTGGATAGAAACCTAAGTTGCGTTCTACCCATGATGTCATGATGCTTTGTTAGCAGACTTAGGTGCTCGGTCGTTCTCCTGTACTACGACCGCTTCCGTGTTTGTTGCAATTTGCTCGGCGCTTCCCCCTAGCTAGCTTGGGTGAAGTTTTAGTGTCGGCCGGGGATATTATCTTGGGGCAGAGCATCTCCCCCTTCGGCCAGAATTTTTCAGTTCGGAGTACCCATAATTATCTCATCGTACAAATTTTGCACCAGTAGTTGAACATTATAAAACTTTTGTTATTCTTCCATTACCCTACAGCCAAATTACACGATTTTCAATGTTTGATATATCGAAGCTGTAACGTAGGTTTTAATAAAAGTCATTGCTTACACACTAACATTATTATTCGTATATTTGTAGATTCATCTCTTAGTTTACATTCCCTTACTATGACTGAGCATTATTTACAAATCGCTCAATGGGTATCTGATGCACCCGTACATCTGAGCTGTTCACTAACTTCTGTTAAAACAGAAGTAGATCACACGAATCGCAATCAGAACCACAACGGCGCGTATAGATATCGCCTTTATAATGTTGGTACTGTGTTGTTATCTAGCTCGGTATTCGTGTATGTGATGGAACATTTGTTCGGCTGTAATTCTCCCTTTTTGCATTGCTTCTAGTTCGTCTAGTGAGCGTAGAATGTCTAGATTCAGGGTATTATTTAGGAATGGTAGGCAGCACCTCTAGCGGCTTCTCAGGTCAGTAAAACGTAGGTTCTTCCCACTTAAGTGTAGCCATACCAGGATCGTGACTGACAGACGAAATGTCGCGCCTGAAAACTCACAAATCGTACCGTTTATTTTTATTCCGCTATCCCGCAATTCCTTGTCGCACGCTTGCTGACGACCATCACGCGTCTTGTGGCCAACGTGCCGCATTCATAACATTCAGACTGACGACATTGTTTCCTGATGTAACCCGGGAACATGCATCCAAAACACTTCACTTCAGAAGAAAAAAACTTCGTGATCACTCTGTCTAGATGTAGAAATATTCGATCTGCACCAATTATTTAGCAATCTTAATGGTAGTAGATAATTCAATGGGGTTTTCCATTCTGACCCTATTGACATATGAGCAGAAATACCTCTTACAAACACATCTAGAGCTCTACTCTATGCCTCATGCAGAATCACTCTATTAGGCTCTGCATACTGCGTTAGCTCATACGTTCGCGAGTTCAGTTTCCTAATCCTGTCAGAGAAGTATTCCGCGAATTCGCTGTACTTCTGTGATAGTCCACTAGGTTTTGCCTAAGAACCTCGCGCTGTTCTGCTTCCGAAAGCGCTGTATTAAACTGTTTGCCCGTTCATCAAATGTTTGGACCTTACTGAGAGTCTTGAGGTACATAATTTACGTCGCCCTCTAGCCTTAATTGGGCCATATTGAAGGACATTTCTTCCGACCATTTTACAAATTTGGCGGCAGCCTTCACATCACTAATAAAAACGGATACTCATCGCTGCCTTCCCCCAAGATGGTGCTACAAGGTTATCTGCTGTGGGATTGATAGAATGGTTCGTTTACATTCAACACAGTTTTATTTTCTCCTGTATCAAGGAGCCCATGCCCCCACCATTTCTTTGACTTGCTGCTCGTGTTTCTGGCCTTTGTGTAAATTCCATCAAATGTTGTACGAGAAAAGAATTTAACTGCGTACATTACTCTTACCTGTACACTGTGTAACATAGCCAAATGAGATTCTGCTCTCTGGTGTGCTCCGTGATAAATCCTTCTAGAAGTACTACAGGTAACTGACAAAGCTTGAACACATGGCAAGTAGTGCCCTGATAACTTACAGTGTGGACACCTCACTGGTTGCAATTAAACTTCTTTAGTGCTCCCACGGAACTGCGACTAGTCTATAGGCACCTGCGGTCTAATAAATGACACTTTTAACGAACTGTGAAGGTCCTATGACTCAACGTGTCCATAAGAAAAAAGCAACGAGAAAGAAAATAAACATTAGTCACTTACCACACCGCATTGTTACGAACTCCAACGTGTAGCTGTTGACCTTACTTTGGAGCTGCATACATGGTCGGCTGCTGTTGCCCGAGATGTGCGGATGTAGCACCAAGCACTCACATCTCTGCCACTGGTACCCACTTGCTAACACCAAATACAAGGGTCAAGTCCCAGACTCCTAGAGATATCGCGAGAGAGCCGCGTCGCGTGCGATGATGAAGATCTAGTTACGCTCAAGAGCGCCAAGAAAACATCATCGACAGTAACACATTCATTAGGGAGTAATACAGGACTGTCTTCCAAAGCACCGCATCTCAACCAGGCCGGTGGTGTAACGCCTTCGACCGTATAATCCGTCGGCCTCCAGCTCTATGTATTGATCTCCAGAATGCTCTTATGGACATCGAAGATTTCCACCCAGGAATTACGCCCCTGGTCTACCTGAAGTATTCGCTCCCTCACCCCCATTTAAGAAACAGGAGCCGGCAGCATCGATATCTGTCACAGCAACGGGATGAGCAACAGCAGTGCCCACCCAATCGAAGGTGGATAACAGCCGGTATCCAGGTCACGCATATCAAGCGTCCAGCAGACCCACAGAGTGGCATACCAGGGGCGACCTCCATAGTCCTCTCTCATTGGATAGTTGCAACTCACGCAACGGCTGAGACTATGCACTGGGCTGTCGGCAATAAGCACTCGTCAATCAAGCATTTGTTAAGAAGGGAGGGGTATTTACGTTGCCGCTTCCCGTGCGCTCCGTGGCGATGCAGATGATTATGTTAACCTGTATCCTGATTTTTCCTCGTTGTCGGCTCTCGTAGTGACTTTAGGCTTTCACAACACATTTCAGAGGCGCTTCTCTGCTTGCTCGACACCTGAATACTTCAAGTTACATTCTACCATTTCTTACGAAACTGCGTTGACACTAGTATGACGGCATCTCTCAGCTTCCATGACGTCATTATGCTGCCACAGCTTCGGGATAGGTAGAAATCGAACGAATTTTTAGTGTCCGCCGGAGGTACTACGTGTTATATAGCTAGGGACGGCCGAAATGCACGCTCTAAGCTAACGCAGGATGGCGTGAGGTCTGAAACAGGATACGTAATGAATGCTATAAAGAAAAGTACGTAGCTGCTGGAATACTTAACTTTAATCCATCATTTGTATACATCGTTCTTGATGAGACATGCTTCATACGATAACTATCAATTGCTATGGCGCCTTGCTAGGTCGTAGCCATTGACTTAGCTGAAGGCTATTCTAACTATCTTCTCTGCAAATAAACGAGGCTTCTTCAGTGTAGCATCGCTAGCTAAGTCGTCCGTACAACTGGGGCGAGTGTTAGTAAGTCTCTCGAGACCTGCCGTGTGGTGGCGCTCGGTCTGCGATCACTGACAGTGGCGACACGCGGGTCCGACATGTACTAATGGACCGCGGCCGATTTAAAGCTACCACCTAGCAAGTGTGGTGTCTGGCGGTGACACCACACTACACAACATAATCTCCAACCGTATTTCAGAAAGTCCCTGTGTTATACCTGGATGCAGTTTCTACCATATGTCCGTGCGATGCGAGGAAGCTAAATAGTTTCTAACTTTGTAAAAACGGTAGTACTCGTATATTTGCATATCAAGTCCACTTAGTACCCTATTACAAGAAGTATTATGTTTTTCTTTTGTTAAACTGATAATATTAAATTTTACGAACCCACAATGTGAATAAAGACCTTGATTCTTACGCGTGTCGTTCTGCAGTTTCATCTCCTTCTCGTCCTTTATTTCCAATAGCGCAGCGCAGCTCTTACTGAAACTTCGTGGCAGATTAAAACGGTATGTCAGACTGGGACTCCAATGCGAACCCTTCGTCTTTTTGCGGGCAAGTGCTGTATATCTACATATGCTTTTATGTACAAATACACGTACACCGCGAATCACTATACGATGTTTGATGGAGGATACCTTGTACCATTTCTACCGATTCTCTTTCCAGTTCCGCTCGAAACTGGAAAACTGGCTGTCTGTATCATTCTATAAAACACTTGATTTCTCTTATATTGTTGTTTTGGTCCTTACACGAGATGTATGTTGGTGGCAGTAGAATCATTCTGCAACCAGTCGCAATGCTAGTTCTCTAAACGTTATGGATGGTGTTTTAGGAAGTGGATTGCATCTAAGGCTAACAAATCTAGCAGCTAGCCTCCGAATTGCTTCCGTGATGAGGATTCGAAACAATCGATCCGTACTCAAGAACGGGTCGTACAAGTGTTCTGTAGGCCGTCTTTTTTATAGACATGCGACAAGGTGCACTTTCCTGGGATTCTCCCAATAAACCTAAGCCGACAATTCGCCTTCCCTACAACCAACCTTACGTGCTCGTTTCATCTCATGTCGCTGTTACGTCGAGATATTTTGTCGACGTGACTATCAGTCAACACACTACTTACAGCTTACTCGAAAGCAATAAAGTTATTTTTCCTTCTTATCTGCATTAATCCGCACTTATCTGCATTTCGAGAAAACTGCCAATCGGTCCAAGTCATCTTTTGTACTTTTACTGTCACTTAGACACTGTCCCGTACATTACAGGTTCATCAGCAAACAGTCTCTATCTGCTCCTAACGCTGTCCGTCATATCGCTTATGTACATAAAAAGCAAGAGCGATCCTATCACACTTTCCCTGGGGCACTCCTGGCGGACCCTTTGTCTCCGACAAACACTCGCCACCTACGACAACGTACTGGGTTCTGTTACTTAAAATCAAGACACTCAGTTATCTGAGAACCAACTCCATACGCTCGGACCCTAGTTAACAGTCTGAAGTGTGTGGCGCTGTGCCAAATGCTTTCCAGAAAACTAAGACTGCGGATCTCGTGCGAGAGAAAGCAAATCTGATCCGAGTTGATTTATTGATGGAAGTTTTTTTTCTCAAGTAAATTTATTATTACATGTTTGTTCGCATGCGAATTTAGAATGTTCTGGAGAATTCTACGACAAATCGACGTTGCTTATATTTCCTTCACTGGGGATGATAATCACGTAGAACTTTTTCAATGAAATTTCCGCTATTTGACTGTGTATTACTATTCGCGCGAAATAAAAGTACAGTAACATGCAGTCAAACGACTGAAATTTCATTAAAACTGGTACTGTTCTATAATTTTACGGGTCAATTATTTTCGTCTTCTTACGTAAGGGAGTCACCAGCAGTTTTTTCCAGTCGTTTTGCGCTTTCCGTGGGGCGAAAGGATCATAAATGCAAGCTGAGTATTGGACCAATACCGAAGTGCGTCCTCTGTCAAAGAAAAATGGGAATCCATCTGTACCTGTCAACTGTTTTTTTTTTCACTTTCTCGGTTGCTTTGAACCCCAGGGATGCTTGTTTCTATGTCCTCAGCACTGGAGTTGTGGTCCAGCGATGGTAAACCTGTACGTTCCTCCATCGTGAATGACGTATTAAACGCGGAAGTTACAAATGCAGCGTTCCTTTTGCTGTATTTTATTTCCGCACCATGTTCATAACAGTGGGAGTTAGTCTTCTACCGTAACAAAAGTTGTTCAAATGGCACTGAGCACTATGGGACTTAACATCTGAGGTCATCAGTCCCCTAGACGTATAACTACTTAAACCTAACTAACCTAAGGACATCACACACATCCATGCCCGAGGCAGGATTCGAACCTGCGACCGTAGCAGCAGCGCGGTTCCGGACTGAAGCTCCTAGAACCGCTCGGCTACAATGGCCGGTCTACCGTAACAGTATGGCCATTTTATTACATGCTTATTGGCAAGCAAAGAGGTTTCTGTTTGCCTTGATAGAATCTTTTGTGTAAGTTGTCGCAATACAGTGTGCTGCTCTCGGTCACTTCCGTCGGTTTCGTGAGGGGAGCCAGTCACTGTTGGTTGGTGGCTTGGTAAGAGCTTCTCCCCGGTAATTTAGTTACTGTTTGAATTGTGTAAGCTTCTAATCTAAATGAAGTCATAACGCTTCTTCAAAATGGCTCTAAGCACTATGAGACTTAACATCCGAGGTTATCAGACTCCTGGAATACTGAAACCTAACTCAACTAAGGACATCACACACATCCATGCCCGAGGCTGGATTCGAACCTGCGACCGTAGCAGCAGCGCGGTTCCGGACTTAAGGGCCTAGAACCAGTCGACCACAGCGGCCGGCCACAACACTTCTTCCCATAGTTTCAGTGTCTATTAGTTCGTGTGACGAATTTTGTTTTAATAGCGCCAATGATGAATACTTTGAAATTTAGGTGATTTCGTGGGACATTGTTTGATTCCACGAGATAACTGAATACGTGGACGTGTGCTGAATCGGTAGCGATTCAGTTCAATCAGCGTGTCATTTATCTAACCAAAAATTCTTCAATCTGTTTTATTCCGTAAATTCCATTGTTCAGTACTTGCTTTGTTCATTACCATCACGTATTAGTGTTTATGTTTAAGAGCCGTCATCTCCCACAGCCTGTTACCTTCTCTGTAAATTCAGTGCAATTGTAGCCAATTTATCCTGAAATTCCTATTCGTTCTATACTTGCTTTGTTCGTTGCCACCAAGTGCTGGTACCCTGGTTTAAGAACCTTTTGTGCTGTAGATTCCATAATCTTCCTCTTACACTGTGCATTTAAATTAAATGTGTTTCTTAGCTCATGTTTTGATCTTCATTAATATATTTCAACGATAACCTTACACATTCATGTCATGCGTTAAAATCGAAGGGGCACGAATGATATACGTTGTAATTTTTAAACGGTATCGCACGTCTGGCGCGCGATCCTTGCTTCACAAAATGGACCACTTCCAGGGGCCGAAGAATACATAAATATACCTCTAGTAAATAAAACATAATGGCACAACCTGGAGAATGTAAATCTGTAAAAGTGCGTCGTTTCTGATTATCTCAGTAGACAGAATATTAGTAGTAATCTGCCAGGAAGTCTTCCAATCAGCACACACACCACTTCAGAGTGAAAATTCTGGATGTTAGGTATAAATGGCAGATCACGAAAATTTGAATTTAATTTCAACCCAAGAAGGAAGGAAGATTAGGGTTTAACACCCCGTCGACGACGATATTATTAGAGACGGAATACAGGCTCGGATTGGGGATGGGCAGGGAAGGAAATCGGTCGTGCTCTTTCAAAAGGCCCATCCCGGCATTTGCCTAGAGCGATTAAGGGCAGTTTCGGAAAACCTAAATCTAGATGACTGGACGCGGAATTGAAATGTTGTCCACCCGAATTTCGTCGGAAAATATGTTTCAGTTTTATTCAAACAGGAAAGTAAAGATAATTTTCAGTTCCCAAAGAATATGGTAAGATATCGTCGATGCCCATTTGCTGTTCCTTTTTATTTTATTTATTCATCCAATTATTTTCACTGGAAAGAACACTGGATTTACACATAATTCGTGAAATGTTGTTTAATAGTCCCAAAAAAATAATGATTTTTATTTTTAACTTCAGGTTGAGTCGTGTCTGAGAATTAGCTTGTAGATTATCATCACAAAGGTTGTGCTTTGGAATAATCTTGATATATAATAACGAAGTAAAGGACACTAGATAAGAACTGAAGCTTATTGTTAAACATTCCCTTATTGGTGGCAAATTAAAAATTTGGTATGTATTTATCTGTAATTTGTAACTGTAAGCACTACGGTGTAAAATGATTAGTCTCAGTTTCTGGCAAAGGCAGAGAAAAATTACATCTCCTCCTCTTTACTCGTCACTAATACGTCCCCTCTCACGACTTTGTGTGGACTCCTACGAATTTTGCAGCCATCCCGACAGTTGCGCGCAAGGTGTATTCTGCGTGCGGGGCAAATGTGAGGGAAAATAACATTTAACAGCTCTCTCTCTACTCGTTCTCGCTGCATTTCGCTATCCCCTCGCACCACAATTTCCCTGTCGCCCATCAGCGTTACTTTGGCGCACGTGCGTATGGATCCGGGAAACAATCGAGTGAGCGTGTTCCCGAGGTTGCAGTTATGTGGCGCGAGGGCATTAAGCGAGCGACAGCGCACGCGCGTTGTACAGACAGCGCTCGCCGCTTTACACGTCCTCGCATTTCAGTAAAGCCCCCGAGGCAGTATGGGGTGAGGGGCGGCAGCAGGGAACTTGCTTTAATACGCCAGCTCTCGACCTGACTCCAGTATACGGGTGTGGTCACTATACCCAGGGGTCAAAACTAGAGTCACAAAGCAAATGTGCCCTGACGTTGTTAGTACTGTGTTTGTACTCTAAAATTTCTACATATTTCATAATTACATAGCATGTTGTGTTTGCTCCAACCAAACCTCAACTGTGTAATATTAAATTATGAAATTAATGACCATATATATAAAATGGTTTAAATAGCTCTGAGCACTATGGGACTCAACATCTGAGGTCATCAGTCCCCTAGAACTTAGAACTACTTAAACCTAACTAACCTAAGGACATCACACACATCCATGCCCGAGGCAGGATTCGAACCTGCGTCCGTAGCAGTCACGCGGTTCCGGACGGAAGTGCCTAGAACCGCACGGCCAGCCATCTAAATAGCTGCAGCTAATAATATCTGTGAACATATCCTGTACAATATGTAATGTTTCCAGTACGCATTCACTATCCTATGTTTCTTAAATTAGATGTACGAAATTTTAGTTTAAGTTAATTACAAAATAAAAACGTACACCCCTTTCATATCGTGAACCGTTCAAAATATAGAAAGGACACCAGCTAATGACGTTTCTCACTCTAACATGAGACATAAGACGACCTCTAACATTGAAATGCCATTTCTGAAGGAGAAACCGGCACCGTATTCTTTCCTTATACGTAGAAGGTAGATGGTGCTACGCAGTACCTACCTTCTGCGGTTGTGCAAAAGTGCTAGTAATTTTCATAATCGAGTTCGAAGTACACTTTATATCTATTTGAAGTTTATGACTCGTTGTCTTCATATTGTTTACTTTCTAATAGTCTACAGTATAGATACAAATCTACAGACAAACGACCTCATCAGAAAGGAAATCACTAATTTAAATCATGGTAATTTAGGAATAGAGAAATTTACGATATTAAATAAAGCTAGAAAAGCACCAGCTTTTGTATGTGTAAAAAAGATAAGGCATTCTATCCCTATGTATCACCTACTTTGGTTTACGACGGTGAGCCATGTGTATTCAGTTGGTTTCATTTAGTCCGCCACAGTTTCCTCTGCCGCTCCAACCTCTTCAATACTTGCACCGAAGGTTCTCAGTTATTTGATAGATGTATTCCAGTTTCTCGTTTCCCCAACAACTTTTACCCTCTACAGTGCCTCTAATTCTATGGAATTTATTCCGCGATGTCTCAACGTATGTCCTCATTCCTTAGCTTACCAGTCCACCTAATTTTAAATGTTCTTCGGTATCGCCACATCTGAAACGCTTCGATTCTCTTTTGTTGCAGTTTCCCCACCGCCCATGATTCGCTGCCATACAATACCGTGCTCTATAAATATGTTCTCCGAAATTTCTTCCTCAAATTAAATCCTGTGTTTGGTACTAGTAGACTTCTTTTGATCAGAAATGTCCTCTTCGCGGTACTACTCTGCTTTTGATGTCCTTACTTCGCCCGTCATGGGTTGGTTTGCTTCCAAAGTAGCAGAATTCTTTAGCTTTGTCTACTTTGTGATCACCAATTTTGATGTCAAGCCTCTCGCTGTCCTCATTTTCCTGTTTTCCATAACTTTCGTCTTTCTTCGGTTTACGCTCAATCAACGAAAAATAAAATGATCGTGTGGCATTGCTGGTGGGGAGACGTTCATTACATTCAACAAATCCTGTAACTCCTCTTCACTTACACTGAGGACAGCAAAATCATCATCGAATCTCATCATTGATATCCTTTCTCTTTGAATTTTACTCCCGCTCGTGAACCTCTCTTTTATTTCCGTCTTTCCGTCTTCTATGTATAGATTCAGCAGTTCGCACGAATGACTGCATCTCTGTCTTACACCCACTGCAATACGAGCACTTCACTCTTGGTCTTCTGGTATGACGCCAGTCTTGTACACTGTACGCACTAACCTGCCATTAAAAAAAAAAAAAAAAAAAAAAAAAAAATGGCTCTGAGCACTATGGGACTTAACATCTTTCTGAATTTTCTGTATGCTGAGACAGCCCTTTCGAGAAACATTTTTTTTTCTAATTTTTCATATTTTTCCTGCATCCTTTTCGCGTCGACATCAGTGCACTTTCTAATTATTTCATTCCTAAGTGATGTCTGTTTCTATATTCCTGTCATCCCCTGAGAATTTTTGTAATTCCGTTTTTAGTCGATCAAGTGAGGTGTTTCTTCTTTTACCCAAGATCTCTTTGCAGTTACCTTCCTAGCATCCTAGTTTGTCTGTACAACATTTGTGATTGCTCTTTTTAGAGATGTCCACTTCTCTTCATATGAGCTGCCCACTTTCGTATTCCTTATCTCAGTATTCACATCTTTAGCGAATTTTAACCGCATCTAATCGTTCCTCGGAACTTCGTCACCACTTCCTTCCACGAAGATTCTTCCGGGTGATTCTCTTCAACTCCAGTCTACTTCATCATTACTAACTTGTGATCTGAGTCTATCTTCTCCTGAATATGACTCACAGTCCAACATCCAATTCCGGAATCTCTGTCTGATCATGACGTAATACACCTGGAATTTTCCATGTCTCCCGCCCTTTCCCAAGCATACTTACTTCTCTTGTAATTCTTGAACAGTGTATTAACTAGTTGTACATGAAATTTATTGCAGAACTCAAGTAGTTCTTATCATCTCTCATTCGCATTGCTGAACCCAAATTTCCTGTAACTTATTCTTCAACTCCTTCCCCACAACTGCATTTCAGTCCCGCATGATTATTAGATTTTCGTCTCCCTTACATACTGAGTTACCTGTTCAATGTCCTCAAATACTTTCTCTGTTTCTTCAGCTCCAGCTTGCGTCGTCGGCATGTAATCTTGAACTACTGGTGTCCACAATGATTTGCTATAGATTCTGA
This sequence comes from Schistocerca serialis cubense, assembly GCF_023864345.2. Classification (NCBI taxonomy): domain Eukaryota; kingdom Metazoa; phylum Arthropoda; class Insecta; order Orthoptera; family Acrididae; genus Schistocerca; species Schistocerca serialis. Next base: position 991,202,000 of record NC_064638.1, read on the forward strand.
CGAGAACAACCCCAGCACTGAATTGTTCACAGTAACTCACTCGCTGCCCTACGTCCTTTTCACAACGAATCCTACACACATTACGCGATTTTCTGCAGCTGTTGATGTCACCCTACGCTCCCCTGATAAGAAACTACCTTACATCCATTGTATCAACAGTGAGCCTTTGCATTTCCGTTTTCCTAGCGTCCCTAAAACTCTCGGCATCCCACGTTCCAGCTCGTCGAATGATACCTTTCCATTGGTTATTCCAACTTTTTCTCATGGTCACCTTTACTTGTCATCTCCCTCAGGGAGATGCGGTTATGCTGACTTAATCCGGAATTTTTTGCCAACGAGCAGATCATCATGATATTTCTTTTAATTACAGGCCATGTTTCCTCTGGGTACGCATGGTGTGTTTTTAACACAAGGTTTCCACTGCCTTATTCATCTTCATGCTGTTTATCATTGCTTTTTCCGCCTTTTAGGGGCAGTTCCCCTACACAAGGCTCTGAGCTTCTGTCCGTTACTCCGCCCTCTTTGAAAAGATCGTTGACAGAACGAGGGTGATTTCTTATGCAGGAAATCTTCGGCCGCCATTGCGATGTTCTTTGTTAAAAATGTTAAGTAGTAGATAAATTCGAGGTCGGTAAGGAAGCTATTATGATTACTAGTCAAAGATGGTTCCCCTACACCACTGTTTTGTGCCCATGTGCACTTACTATGTAAGAAATATTGAACATGGATTAAATATAAATGTCTGAAATTTCTTGGAGATATGGAATAAGGTAGGGAAGTTGCATGAGTGCCTTTATTGCACTAAAAACATAATTCTAACTGCAGCGTTAATGAAATGGAGGTTCTCTGGCTATTTGCGTCGTGGAACTATGGAAAATGGACTAAAGAAGTTCATCACAGGACATAAAGGGATGAGAAAAGGCCGAGACAACGAACTCACAGATTGTGGGTAGATAACAAATAAAATGGTTCAAATGGCTCTGAGCACTATGGGACTTAACTTCTGCGGTCATCAGTCCCATAGAACTTAGAACTACTTAAACCTAACTAACCTAAGGACACCACACACATCCGTAGCGGTCGCACGATTCCAGACTGTAGCGCCTAGAACCGCTGAGCCACCCTGGCCGGCAGGTAGATAACATGAGACAACGTCTAGACGTTATCTTTATCTGGCAGTGGATGTCAACTGGCCTGTGGGCTTGACTATTCTTTTTAAATGTGATGTTATCTGTAAGGTGTTCCCAAACAAAAAATAAATGTTTGTGTATGCACAGAAACATTTTATTGACGCCTCAGATTCAAAACTGACCGCCTCCAAAAAGTATAATTAATCATCCCTTTAAAAAATACGTTGGTCGATTTAGAACGTTGCAGATGGTGTATATTCGACTCAAGACTGTCACATGACTCTTCACCACGACCCAGAAGTGGTGTGTCTATACCAGTTGGTTCTACGGAATCTGCGGGCTAAGATGGAACGACCTGGAGATGTGACAAGTTAGCAGGAAGATGCTCTCGTATCTGGACGTACACATGACCATCGCATGATATGCAGTGTACCTATGTACCACTCGTTGCCATGTAACATGGCGCAAAAAGAGAGGACATTTCTTCTTTTTTTTTTTTGGTCATCAGTCTACTGACTGGTTTGATGCGGCCTGCCACGAATTCCTTTCCTGTGCTAACCTCTTCATTTCAGAGTAGCACTTGCAACCTACGTCCTCAATTATTTGCTTCACGTATTCCAATCTATGTCTTCCTCTACAGTTTTTGCCCTCTACAGCTCCCTCTAGTACCATGGAAGTTATTCCCTCACGTCTTAGCAGATGTCCTATCATCCTGTACCTCCTTCTTATCAGTGTTTTCCACATATTCCTTTCCTCTCCGATTCTGCGTAGAACCTCCTCATTCCTTACCTTATCAGTCCACCTAATTTTCAACATTCGTCTATAGCACCACATCTCAAATGCTTCGAATCTCTTGTTCTGGTTTTCCCACAGTCCATGTTTCACTATCATACAATGCTGTACTCCAGACGTACATCCTCAGAAATTTCTTCCTCAAATTAAGGCCGGTATTTGATATTAGTAGACTTCTCTTGGCCAGAAATGCCTTTTTTGCCACAGCGAGTCTGCTTTTGATGTCCTCCTTGCTCCGTCCGTCATTGGTTATTTTACTGCCTAGGTAGCAGAATTCCTTAACTTCATTGACTTCGTGACCATCAATCCTGATGTTAAGTTTCTCGCTGTTCTCATTTCTACTACTTCTCATTACCTTCGTCTTTCTCCGATTTACTCTCAAACCATACTGTGTACTCATTAGACTGTTCATTCCATTCAGCAGATCATTTAATTCTTCTTCACTTTCACTCAGGATAGCAATGTGATCAGCGAATCGTATCATTGATATCCTTTCACCTTGTATTTTTATTCCAATCCTGAACCTTTCTTTTATTTCCATCATTGCTTCCTCGATTGAAGAGTAGGGGCGAAAGGCTACAGCCTTGTCTTACACCCTTCTTAATACGAGCACTTCGTTCTTGATCGTCCACTCTTATTATTCCCTCTTGGTTGTTGTACATATTGTATATAACCCGTCTCTCCCTATAGCTTACCCCTACTTTTTTCAGAATCTCGAACAGCTTGCACCATTTTATATTGTCGAACGCTTTTTCCAGGTCTACAAATCCTATGAAAGTGTCTTGATTCTTCTTTAGCCTTGCTTCCATTATTAGCCGTAACGTCAGAATTGCCTCTCTCGTCCCTTTACTTTTCGTAAAGCCAAACTGATCGTCACCTAGCGCATTCTCAATTTTCTTTTCCATTCTTCTGTATATTATTCTTGTAAGCAGCTTCGATGCATGAGCTGTTAAGCTGATTGTGCGATAATTCTCGCACTTGTCATCTCTTGCCGCCTTCGGAATTGCGTGGATGATGCTTTTCCGAAAGTCAGATGGTATGTCGCCAGACTCATATATTCTACACACCAACGTGAATAGTCGTTTTGTTGCCACTTCCCCCAATGATTTTAGAAATTCTGATGGGATGTTATCCATCCCTTCTGCCTTATTTGACCGTAAGTCCTCCAAAGCTCTTTTAAATTCTGATTCTAATACTGGATCCCCTATCTCTTCTAAATCGACTCCTGTTTTTTCTTCTATCACATCAGACAATTCTTCACCCTCATAGAGGCTTTCAATGTATTCTTTCCACCTATCTGCTCTCTCCTCTGCATTTAACAGTGGAATTCCCGTTGCACTCTTAATGTTACCACCGTTGCTTTTAATGTCACCAAAGGTTGTTTTGACTTTCCTGTATGCTGAGTCTGTCCTTCCGACAATCATATCTTTTTCGATGTCTTCACATTTTTCCTGCAGCCATTTCGTCTTAGCTTCCCTGCACTTCCTATTTATTTCATTCCTCAGCGACTTGTATTTCTGTATTCCTGATTTTCCCGGAACATGTTTCTACTTCCTCCTTTCATCAATCAACTGAAGAATTTCTTCTGTTACCCATGGTTTCTTCGCAGATACCTTCTTTGTACCTATGTTTTCCTTCCCAACTTCTGTGATGGCCCTTTTTAGAGATGTCCATTCCTCTTCAACTGTACTGCCTACTGCGCTATTCCTTATTGCTGTATCTATAGCGTTAGAGAACTTCAAACGTATCTCGTCATTCCTTAGTACTTCCGTATCCCACTTCTTTGCGTATTGATTCTTCCTGACTAATGTCTTGAACTTCAGCCTACTCTTCATCACTACTATATTGTGATCTGAGTCTATATCTGCTACTGGGTACGCCTTACAATCCAGTATCTGATTTCGGAATCTCTGTCTGACCATGATGTAATCTAATTGAAATCTTCCCGTATCTCCCGGCCTTTTCCAAGTATACTTCCTCCTCTTGTGATTCTTGAACAGGGTATTCGCTATTACTAGCTGAAACTTGTTACAGAACTCAATTAGTCTTTCTCCTCTTTCATTTCTTGTCCCAAGCCCATATTCTCCTGTAACCTTTTCTTCTAATCCTTCCCCTACAACTGCATTCCAGTAGCCCATGACTATTAGATTTTCGTCCCCCTTTACATACTGCATTACCCTTTCAATATCCTCATACACTTTCTCCATCTGTTCATCTTCAGCTTGCGACGTCGGCATGTATCCCTGAACTATCGTTGTCGGTGTTGGTCTGCTGTCGATTCTGATTAGAACAACCCGGTCACTGAACTGTTCACAGTAACACACCCTCTGCCCTACCTTCCTATTCATAACGAATCCTACACCTGTTATACCATTTTCTGCTGCTGTTGGTGTTACCCGATACTCATCTGACCAGAAATCCTTGTCTTCCTTCCACTTCACTTCACTGACCCCTACTATATCTAGATTGAGCCTTTGCATTTCACTTTTAAGATTTTCTAGTTTCCCTATCACGTTCAAGCTTCTGACATTCCACGCCCCGACTCGTAGAACGTTATCCTTTCGTTGATTATTCAATCTTTTTCTCATGATAACCTCCCCCTTGGCAGTCCCCTCCCGGAGATCCGAATGGGGGACTAGTCCGGAATCTTCTGCCAATGGAGAGATCATCATGACACTTCTTCAAATACAGGCCATATGTCCTGTGGATACACGTTACGTGTCTTTAATGCAGTGGTTTCCATTGCCTTCTGCATCCTCATGTCGTTGATCATTACTGATTCTTCCGCCTTTAGAGGCAATTTCCCACTCCTAGGACAAGAGAGTGCCCTGAACCTCTATCCGCTCCTCCGCCCTCTTTGACAAGGCCGTTAGCAGAATGAGGCTGACTTCTTATGCCGGAAGTCTTCGGCCGCCAATGCTCATTATTTATCAAAATTTGGGTAGTGGCGGGGATCGAACCCGGGATCGAAGACGTCCTGATTATGAATCAAAGACGCTACCCCTAGAGGACATAAAGTGATTCTAAGCGACGGGGACCGAAAACGAGTGTCATGCGTTACCATTGACAATCGGTTTCAACCATGATACGAACCGTTGCTGTGAGGAAATGGAGACCCATCTCGACCAGTTTCCTAGCGAACGTTGTAAAAAGAGCTACACTCACCCTTGCAGCTGGTTACTTCAGAAAAAGCTCTTTCTCGCAACTATACACGGTAATGCACGTTTTCATTCGGATTAACACAGAAGACTGACAAGAAGCGTCTTGTAGCGTCGAACGGCTGGCGATATTGCCTCCTTTCCAATGATGTAACGTGTCAAGTTCCCCGACGGCTCATGAGTCGTTTAAGCTGGCAGATTAGATCTGTGGGCTGGACCACTCGGGATCTTTTCCTTTCGAAGGCAAGTGCTCTAACGACTGACCTACCCAAGCAGCTCCGAGGACCACTCCTCATAGCTGTCCTTCCGCCGGTACGAGTTCGAGTCTCGGTCTGGCACACAGTTTTCATCTGCCAGGAAATTTCATATCAGCGTACACTCTGCTGCAGAGTGAAAATGTCAGTCTAGCCCCATCCCCCAGCCTGTGGCTAAGCCATATCTCCACAGTGCCCTTTCTTCCAGGAGTGCTAGCACTTCAGATTTCACAGAAGAGCTTCTGTGAATTTGCATGGTCGGCTTCTTGGGAAGCTCAGTCGGAAGGCACTTGCCTGCAAAGGCAACGGTCCCGTGTTTGAGCCTCGGTGCGGCACAATTTCAATCTGCCAGCAAATTTCAGTTCTGCAATGTTTGGGGGAGGTCTCCGTACTTTGAGACGGGCCCTCTCAAAAATACTAACGTGAACCTGGATATTTATTTCAACATCCTCAGCAACCAAGTATTTTCTTTTCTTCTGCATTTTTGTGAGTATGCTGCCCACACACCTCTCAGAACAGGACAAACGCGGTGTTTACAGAGCTCCACCGTTACTTTCCTTGTCTGACCAATACTCAGGCGCCCAGTCACACTTTTGCTGGTCTACTAAATCGTACAACATTAAACTCATATGAGCTGGTGCGCTGCTGGCGCTAGTCTCCATCGATTGTCATTCCGATCGTTGTGAGTCGATTTTCGATGCCTGCTTGTCTTCTTCGCATCTTTGGCTGATGGCTATTTAACTGCGGCGGGCGCGCTCTGCAGGGTCTTGCGTTCGGGTATCAGCTGTGTGAGCGACAGTGAGGTGTGGCCCTGGCGAGTGACCTTTCGACGAAGGAGCGTGGCCAGCTGCTGCGGCGTGTTTCGCCGTTTGAATGCAGATCCGCTGCCGATGGTGACTGGGATTTCCTGGAGATTTGAAAGACAGATTTTCTTCGGATCTGTTACATGTTACTCAACGTGAACAAACTGGAGACGTCGAATTGTTCCTTGGTGGGCTCTGTTCACGTTAATTGAATACCCGAGTGCACTGAAAACTATTTTGGTTGTTTCAGTTATTTGTCACTGTACTTGGTCTGGGCGCCTGATATGTTGATGGTATTTAAGGGAGTGTTAGCTAAGCACAATAATACACATGAAGTCGTGGTTAATGCGTAGCTAGAGGTCATGCCAAATATTACTTAAGTCTGTGCCCGACGTTCAAGAGCGGGCCGAAATAATTTTCCTAGTTCCTGTTCCTATATTATTATTTTATTTCTTTGTTCTAGAGAATTAGCCAACAAAATTTTAAGAGCCGTTACTGGGCAAGTGGTCACCTAGCTTAGTCAGGCTTGGGTTCATTGGTGCCGTGTATAATTGGAGGTTTACTTATAACCAGTTGGGCAGATATGTTTGTCTATCTGATGCGCCATTGTCTGCCGCTGATGTGTTTATGTTTCAGATAATTGGCAGTGGTCGACGTGAGCAAACTCCGATCGGGGTATCATGGCGGAAGAGGGAAATTTAAGGACTTAGATGGGTGTTTGTGGTTAGGTTGTTAGTGTCCTGCAATTCGATCTTTCCGGTGGAGCGTTGTGGTTTTCTGAAAGCTTAATTATAGCCCATAGTTGAGTATAGTTCCATTTTTACCTTCTTGTCCGTGAATCTCCTCTGTCTGCTAGCACCTTTCGGTCTGCTCGCATCCGTCACTAATGTTCAACTTAAAAATTGTAACGGCTCCATGTTAAGAACATTTTAATATCCTGTTATTATATTCTGGCCATGAAATGTGTGTGAACCTCGTCCCTGTGAGTAATACTGAATAGAAGCTTAGTCGAGTGCATTAATCTGATAATACTTTTAATTTGTTACAATTGATTAAAATAACTCCATGGAAAAAGTTTTAGAATTTGATAGGGAAGTCAGTTCCTATGTAAGTCATTAAGCATTCAGTTATGTCAGTTAAATTTTATTAATGGGGTTTTATGAACAATGTTTTAATTAGTGAAAATTGGTTGAGTAAATTTTGAAGGATCTGGGTCTGTCACATTTAAATGCATTAATGTTCCAATCTGAGTACTGCTGCTGGTTGTGTAGGCCAGGTGCCTTTTATTATAAGCGTGTTACTCTTGGTTTCATTAACAGCAAGTGTTCGTAGTAAACAAGTGTTTGGCAACTACAAACTGGTTATGTGTTTAATTTCGACGTGTCGAAAGGAATGACGCATCACCATAAAAATACCATGATCTATTTGTAATACTGGGCGAAATATAGCAATGAACATTCCAGCAATTTGGTATCTGTACAGCAACTAATAATCATTGAATGGCTTCAAGTGCGTACGGCATGCTTGTTATATCTTGTGATCCCTCTTCTTCGCCCAGTAGAACTCGTTAGCTGGGCTATTACCGGTTTCAAACGGTGTTTTGCGTCTCCTATTGGTGCCTAACTTTTTGTGAGATGCGGTTATCTTAAACTTTTTCCATTATCATTAGAAAGGCATACGCGTAGCTTATTATAATATTTTTATAGAACGTGTCAATAAATTGCTCTAGTGAATATTTTCCAATAGAACGACGTCGGAGTTTAGCGCTTAACGATAACCTTCGGCAAACAAGCTGAAATCAAGCAGGAGACCAAAGGTCGGCTAGAAATACGAGAGCACGCTCTAGCGGGCAGTTCTTCAGCAGACGGCTTAGCCCGCCGGAACCGTTCCTGCCCAACCAGCTTAACGACCTTCAAAGCTGATTAACGACTGCCCACGTGGCCATTATTAATACGGGCGGTTGGCAGCGGGGGGTGTAAGCACCGCTGCGCCTCGCTATGTTTTAAATATGATTCGCGAGTAAATCCTCCGCCATTGCTTCCTGCGTTCCGGGTGCAACGCTCTGAACACGAGGGCTTAAGCCGCCTTTTTGCTCACCACCCCACCCAGCTTCCTCTCCAGGAGATCCTCTCAAAATAACGTCAGTGAGCAAAGGGCGCAAGAGCTTAAAGTTTTATTTCTGTATACAACAATAATAGGACTGTGCTCTTACGTTTCTGTAAAGTATGACATCCAATTTTCACTGGCTAATTGTGAGAATTATTTGTCTCTTTCTGCTGTGTGGTTTAGTGTATTCGGAGCTGAGTGTCGGATTATAAATCGAAAGGGAATGGGTTCGATCCAGTTTGGTACATGTGTCTTTATTGTGTGGTAACATGAATTTCTTCTCAAATAGTTCTCTGTATACGAGACACATCTAGTTACGCCATGAGTCGGATGACTGCAGAAAATCTTTCATGTTCTTCTTTACTATTTCGGAAGGAGAATTTCAGGTGTTCGTCCATAGCCGATAAAGTATTCTTTTAGAAACAACAGTCATACACTATAGTTTTTTAATATATTTGTCTGGTTTTACACGCTAAAATCGTCCATGAAATAGATGCAGTTGTCCAGAAGAAAATAGATTTTAAGTGAGATTTAAATCTTTTTATTACCTCTCAGACATTTTAGGGTATTGGTATTGCTGCATACTGAACTCCTTCTCAGGCATTGGCAGTTTTAATAGTGGATAATAAAGGTGTTATTTTAGAGTTGTAGGTATGTATGTTACTATTATTTTAAAATTCTGATGATTATTTGTGACGACTTTCATTAGCGAACATGTGCACTGTGAAAATACGCAACTTCTTGAAGAGATAACTACAAGACAACGGTGGATGAACAACGCATATTGTTCTTACTGTTCGCTTTTGTATAATCAATACTTTCTTTCTATGTGATGAGTTACACCACAAAATTATTCCATAAGGTGTTAGTGTGTGGGAATACCCAAAATATGTCAGGAAGCTGATTCATTTGTTTCCAAGACAAGTATACGAAGTGCAAAAATAAGATGAACTTAATACTTATGAGCTCAGTAATATGCTTCTTCCAGTTCAAGTTTTCATCAACATATACACCCAAAAACTTGGAGCATTGTACCCAATTTTCTGACTCCTGTTCATATGCTTCATCAACTGTTGATTTGACTCTACTTGTTGAACAGAAATGAATATAGTGTCTTTCCTCTAAATATAAGGATAATCCATTTTCAGAGAACCACTAAGTAATACTTTGCAAAACATCATTAACATCATTAACACTAGAGTCGACCGCAAAAAGCGCCAACTCTGACTGCTGGATGTTAAGTAGAACGTCATTCACTTTTATAAGCAACAAGAGTGAACCCAAAATTTAAGCCTGCACGAGTCGCTTGCTGGCTTTTTCTCATTCATTCAAATTTTCTCATTCCAACACTGCATTATTGAGCACAGTCTTTTGCATTCTGCTTGTTAAGTGTAATTCAACTCAACTGTGGGCAAAGCCATCAGTGCCATAAAATTAAAGTTTTTCTAATAGTATTATTTGATCTACACAAACAAACTCCTTGGTAAGCTCAGAAAAATACCAGGTGGTGGTATTTTATTTTTGTTACATAACAATAACATACGAATAGTTCAGCTGAAAACTCGTTCTCAAGCGCTCATTATTGTAATGAGCCATTGTCAACTTGCTGTCGGTGACTATACCAGGTTCCAGCACAACAGTTTTGCTGAGTTACACTGTCAGTATGGGGCTATCACGACAGAGTAGTGCATCGAACGTGGACGAGTTATTGGCTGTCACCTGAGTAGCAGATCCGTCACCGGCATCTGAAAACTTGTAAAGCAAAAGTCGACTGTGAGACCTAAATTTTTCACGGCGAATTGAATGTTGAAATAGCGTACGGGTTTGCTGCCGGATGACGTCGTCGACCACCATCGATATTTCGACAGGAGCACACCCTGCCATTCTGAAGGCACAAATGCAGTTAAGGCCTCACATTGTTTACCTCTACGGGGAGGCAATTCGAAGATTAAGGCCCTGTTGGCGTCCGTAAAAGATGATCTTGGTTTGCGTAAGGCTGGTGTCTATCGTATTCATTGCAGTTGTGGCATGTCATATATTGGTCAGACAATCAGAACTGTGGAAGACGGCGTGTATTGAACATAAGCGTCACACACGCTTACAACAGCCGAGCAAATCCGCTATTGCAGAACATTGCCTTGACATCGGTCATCCTGTGGAGTACAGCAACACAAAGATTCTGGCTTGCACGTCCAGCTATTGGGATAGCTCCTAAAAATCATCTGCGGCCTGCAAGCAAATCAAAGCGACATGTATTGCTGTCAGCAGGTGTCCTTTTTCAACATGACAATGCAAGGCCCCACACTGCCCGTTCAACAGCTGCAACAATCACAGAGCTGCATTTTGAGTGTCTTCCTCAACCACCATACTCACCAAACCTTGCCGCAAGTGATTTTCATATGTTTGGACCAGTCAAAGACGCAATGGGAGGAAAGAAGTTCCGTTCTGATGAAGAGGTACGCCAAGCGGTGCATGAGTGGTTGCGCGGACTACCAAAAGAATTTTTTTCTATAGGAATTTATGCACTTTGTAAGCGCTGGAGGACTTGAATTGAGCGTGGGGAAGATTATGTTGAAAAGTGATACAGCTTTGTACCACTTCTGCTCAATAAATAATATTTAAAAAATATTTAACGTTTTAATTTTATTCACCCTCGCATTAGTGGTAAAAAACCCAAAAACAGCATCAACTGTAAATTATTCGGGAAAAACCGTCTTTATTGACCTAATGTGGAATTATCACGAAAAACTAGTTGTATCACGAGTCTCATCAGGCTGAATTCGTTGGACGAATCCTACGGAAATTACACACATCCAAGAACAAAGTGGTTCACATACTAGTCTTTCAGCTGATTGTTCAGTATTTCTCGTCAGTCTGTGGTGCGTAACAGCTATGATTAATAGAACAGACCCAAAAAACTGCAGCGCTTTTCGTCATGGGTTAGCGCAGTAATCGCGTGCGCTTCCTGGTATTTTTATGAAAATCAGTGGCGGAATCACAAAAGATGCGTTAGCGTCACGAAGTGAATTGCTGTTAAAATTCCGCGAACATCCGTTCCAAGAAGAGCAAGGCAATATACTGCTCTTCCAAGGAACAGCTTGCAAAATGTCAGCGTCGAAAGAGAGAGGAAATTTAAAGTTCATACGGAGACTGCCAACAGTCGCATAGTCGTTCTCTCGTGGACTGTTCACGCCTTGTAGAAAAAAAAGGGGGAGGGGGAAGGTTTCTCGTAAAACTTTTTCCGCTGCTGCTGCTGCTGTTGCAACTGAGAATGGGAGAAGGACTCTTTTGGTTCCTTAGTTCGATATTAACAAACGTGGCTTTCCCAGTTTTTTAAAGAACGATACTGCAATGTGCAAAACAGCTTCCAACGCCTCATTACAACTAAGTTAATATGTTAAATATTTGACTTTAAGTATGTAAACGAAAATAATGTTTAGAGAAGGTTTGGAATTATTCTTAAAGTTGTCTTGGAAGCCTGTAAGTGCTCTCATTAACAAAGGCTGAACTGCACAATGATATTATATTGCCTGTACCGGGTGGTTATTATTAAACTTCCCTTAATTAACACGTTATAACACGGAAACTTTTTTACCATAGGAGTACCAAACTTAGTGGAATTACTGTCAATGGCATGGGGAAGATAAATAATGCAGAATATCAGTCCAATTGAAACACTTCGAAGGTGCTGCTACGTTACATCGTATCATTAGACACCGATACCATTACTGCCACAATAGGGGTTCAATATGACGCCCAGCGGTGTCCAGAAGAGTCTGAAAGCGCAGGATTGCATTCTGCACAGCAGAACCAAGAAATTCTTGATATGCTGCGCTTCAGATCAGCCCATGCGTGAACGTTCTCCTGGTAAACTCTGTTCTTCAGGTAAACCAACAAAGATAAATCACAGGCAATGAGATCAGATGATCGTGCCGGCCAAGCATTTGGAAACGCTCGGCTGATAGGGCTGATATGCCGTGCTGGCGAAGCATATCATAATAACGCTGGCCAGTCAACTGAATGTCTTTGGTCCTTGAGCGCCAACCTGTTCAAAAAAGAATGGGCCAATGATGAACGTAGCCGTGAAGCCACACAATACGGTGACACGTTCACCATACAGAGGAACTTCATGCACAGTGACTGGAGATAAAGATCTCCACACTCGACAATTCTGTGAGTTAACCTCACCCGTCAGAGAAAAATGAGCTTCACCTGTCCATAGGATGGTTCAGGGCCAGCCCTCGTCAACCTCAATCCTTAGCAGAAAGTGGAGAGCGAAGTCAACACATCGTTGTGCATTCTGTGGTGCAAGCTGCTGTACGATATGCTGATAATTCGATCGTTCCCAAATGTATTTCCGAGAAGCAGGTGAATTTCACGAGCGATGAGCGTTGGTGCTCCATCTCGCATGAAAACTATTGATTCCTGTGCGTCGCACTCCTGTAGGGTGGGTATGACATTTGGCTGGGTGTTGTGTGATGTCCTTAGGTTAGTTAGGTTTAAGTAGTTCTAAGTTCTAGGGGACTGATGACCATAGATGTTAAGTCCTATAGTGCTCAGAGCCATTTGAACCATTTGGGTATGACATGCTGGCGAAGCATATCGCAGTAACGCTGTCCAGTCACACTGCACGTCTTTGGTCCTTGAGCGCCAATCTGTTCAAAAAAGAATGGGTCAATGATGAACGTAGCCGTGAAGCCACACCATATAGTGACAAGTTCACCATACAGAGGAACTTCATGCACAGGGACTAGAGGTGAAAATCCACACACTCGGCAATTCTGTGTCTTCACCTCACCCGTTAGAGAGAAATGAGCTTCGTCTGTTCATAGCGTGGTCCAGAGCCAGTCCTTGTCAACTTTAATCCTTGCGAGAAAGTGGAGAGCGAAGTCAACACGTCGTTGTGGTCCTGTGGTGCAAGCTGCTATACGATATGGATCTTGTACGGATACCATTTGAGTATGGACCACGGGATGTTCAAGTGCCGTGACACAGCACGCGCACTGCCTCACGATCGGGAATTGCGCGCAGCGTTGTCAGCCATAGATATAACTCTTTCATCAACCACCTGTGGTGCAACCGGTCGTCGGCCTCTTCGCGGAGCGACACCCAATTCTCCAGTTGATTCGAACTTCTTCATCATGTTCCGCGCAATAGTTGGAGAAAGAGGACGCTTCCGTAATCCTCTCAGCCGGTGATACTTTCGAACTGCAGCTGCAACATTACTGTTGTTTTGATAACAGAGCTTCACCAACAATGCCCTGCTCCTTATGTCCAAACTCATGTTGACACCTCACCAAGGGCACTGCGACTGGTCAGGTGTGTGAGGCTATGAATCACGATGACTGACTACGACATCTGGTGGCCATAGTTGGAACTAGACGGTGGCGCTACGACACAAGGAAATCATACTCTGGAAATTAATGCTTCAATGTTTGGTATTCATACGGTAATTAGTTTCCGTGTTCTGACGCTTTAAATTGGGAAAATTTAATCATAACCACCTGGTACATTCAGTGGTCTGTGTGTGTACTTGCTGCAAAATGTGTTGCGAATAGAGTTAGTAGTAAAGAAGTAATGCATTAAACGTCTTACCTGGTGCTGACACTTTACGGCTTGGACAAGAAAGATATGTTTTCCTTCCAGTATTTTGTGCGGGGTGACAGGAGAAAAAGTTTTGTGTAAGCTTGAAATTATGTGTAAATATTGTTGCAAGTCACTAAATGCTCTCATTTTCAAATACTGCAAACATATATTCTGGATACGTATGAACAGTGAGTTACATTGAATTAAGACATAAACACAGCTTATAACGAATTCGGAAGACCCGCGTAAAAGAGGTAGGACCCAAGGCTACGATCTTATGGGTGCAACATATCACTGTGTGTATGGTGATGCCACTTATATCGGGGGTAATATCGAGCATGCTCGTCTCTTTTCGAGAAATACAAAAAATGAGATCCATTAACTCGTAAGTAGTGGAGACCATTAAAAATGATATTTACAAGCCACCAAATGTGCCGTGGCCACTGAATGTTCTGCCAGTTTCTGCCCACCCATCGATTCAGGCTGGATATTTTAATAACCACCACGGTTACTGCAACTATGCACGTAACAATGGGTGTAGTATTGCACTCAACGACTGGGCTGAAAATTAAAATCTATATCTGGTTTATGATCCCAAGGATTTGGGAACTTTCAGATCTGCCGCTTAGCGAAGAGAATACAACCTGGATCTCTGTTTTGTGTCCCGGCACTGCGGAGGGCACCCAGCGCTTATATCCAGAGGAGTCATACCTAATTCCCACACAGCCAGCACAGGCCAGTAGTCCTCGATATGGGGTCTCTGTCCCAATAGTGGGATCTGTACCGCGACCCCCAAGGAATTTCCGCAGAACTGATTGGTAGAGTTTTGCTGGCCACCTGGATAAGTCTATCTGTTTCATTCCACCAGAACGTAAAAACTACCCTCCATTCGCCAAGGATGTTCTTACTGCTGCTAAGAAGTTTATCCCTCGTGGATAAAGAAAGAAATATACACCAGGTTGGAATGAACATTGTGAACAACTTTATGAACATTATAGCGAAACAGGAGACAGCGATATTGCAGACGACTTCCTACAAAGTCTTGACGGTGCTAGAAAAGTACGATGGTGTGAGATGGTAGAAAACATAAACTTCAGACATTCAAGTAGAAAGGCATGGAGTCTTCGGCGTAAGTTTGGCGGAGCCTCCAATAAACCCGGGCGAATCCTGGTATTTCAGGTTTCCAAATCGCTAACCATATAGTTGAAACTTCTAGATCACCCCGTAACAAACGGCATACTTCCAAAATAAAACGAGAACTCACCTCTCTAAAAGCTCAGTGCTCAGACGAATCCAATTTCTCTTCACCATTTACACTGACTGAATTGGATAACGCCTTGAAACAAAGTACACGTGATAAAGCACGTGGTTTGAATAATATACACCCGAAATTTCTGATAAGTATGGGTAATGGTGGAAAAAAATTGTTGATCCGCTTCTTCTCCAGCATCAAGATGGTAGATTACTGCCCAATGAGATAGAGAGAACAAAAATAGTGGCAATTTTGAAATCAGGCAAACCAGCTGACCACCCTCAAAGTTTCTGGCCAGATTCCCTTTTGAGATGTACTTATAAACTCTTGGAGAGGCTCATCTATAATAGAATTAGCTACTTCATTCTGGAACATATCCCAGCTGAGCAAGCGGGTTTCAGGCCACAGAGAAATAGCTGCGACCAGGTACAACTTTCGTAGAAACTGGTTTCCAAGAAAACCTAAAAACATCTGTCGCGTTCTTAGAGCTAACAGCGGCGTATGACACAGACTGAAGAGAAGGGATGATACACACATTACTCAAAACAATCCGATGCCGAAAAACTGTAACTCTTATCATCAACACCATGATAAAC
The DNA here is from genome assembly GCF_023864345.2 of Schistocerca serialis cubense. Taxonomy (NCBI): domain Eukaryota; kingdom Metazoa; phylum Arthropoda; class Insecta; order Orthoptera; family Acrididae; genus Schistocerca; species Schistocerca serialis. The sequence goes on from NC_064638.1 coordinate 991,217,677, forward strand.
GATATATATTTCCGTGTTTACTTGGGAGAAAATGTGGGCAAGGAGAGGAAATTAAGTAATGGTCTACCATAGGGCTCCGACTTAGCCTCCCCCCCCCCTCCCCCCATTATTCACCCTATATATCTCCGATCTCCCTAATACCAGGTCAACAAAATTCTGCTACGCGTACAATAACGCTGTTGCTTGTAGAACCATGGATGTTGGACGAGCGGAGACGGTTCTCACATAAGACCTAGCCTTTGAGCGCCTATTTTAGAAAGTGGCGAGTTAAACCCAGTACAAGTAAAACTGAAATATGTACGTTCAATATGACAAACAAACAAGCTAACGCGAAACTCAGGGTGAAACTTAACGCAAACACTCTTTGCCATAACAAGTACCCTAAGTGTCTTGGTGTCACCCTTGACCGCACGCTTTCATATAGAGAGCATCTTCAAAATACTACTGCCAATATAAAAACTAGTAACAATATTATTCAATAGTGGGGTGGAAGGACATGGGAAGCTTCAGCGCACGTCATCTATCGCGCTGGTATTCTCAGTAGCCAAGTATTGTGCCCCAGTGTGGCTAAACAATTACCACACCACCTTCATCGACGTCCAGTTGAACCACACTATGCCGTTAATAACTGGGGCTATTCGAGCAACACCGATTTATTGGCTTCCTCTGCTCAGCAACATCTATGCACCCGCCAACCCTCAGAAGAAATGGCTTTCTTAGGAAATCAGGAAGACATACCAAGTCTACGACGAAATAGACTCCGTTAAAGACACCCACCATTACGGCTTGCAGAACAGCTAGATGCCAACAATACCGGGGTGAGATACCTGTGGGACCAGAGCTGACAACTTCTTGAAAATCCTGAAGAGCGTCAGTGGTTCCGAAAGTACTGATACTAGAATGAGATTTTCATTCTGCAGCGGAGTGTGCGCTAATATGAAACTTCCCGGCAGATTAAAACAGTGTGCCGGACCGAGACTCAAACTCGGGACCTTTGCCTTTCGCGGGCAAGTGCTCTACCATCTGAGCTACCCAAGCATGACTCAGGATTTTGTAAACATCCCCCAGGCTGTGGCTAAGCCATGTCTCCGCGATATCCTTTCTTTCAGGAGTGCTAGTTCTGCAAGGTTCGCGGGAGAACGTTTGTAAAGTTTGGAAGGTAGGACGGGGCGTGCGTTGTACTTGGGTAGCTCAGATGGTAGAGCACTTGCCCTCGAAAGACAAAGGTCCCGAGTTCGAGTCTCGGTCCGGCACACAGTTTTAATCTGCCAGTAAGTTTCAATATTGATACTGCTGGCACAGAACTCGACAGTAAACTACGAGTCAAATTGAACAGAGGTCTCACTGGACACGGACGATGCGCAGACTCTCTTTACGAATGAGGTGCCACTGTCTCCAGTTTGTGACTGTAGGGCTCCGAACCAGACAATCAAGTACATTAGAGATGAATGTCCCTTACGTTCCTACCAGGGGAGTTGGAGCGATCTCATGAAATCTCATGATACGGCGCCCATATGTATTAGGAACCTAGATATTAACTTTCATTTAGTTTTATGTGTAGTTCTGTAATTTCGTATTCCTGTTATATATAGTATTACTAATGTTCTACACCAGTAATTTTAAACTGCATGTGATCTATACGAATAAATAAATGAAAATGTCCCAGGCAGCGGACGTGTGTACACACTGGCATGCGAAACTTAAGGACGAAAGTAGCTTTCGCATTAAGTTTGGCAAGTAAAATAGCTCGATGAAACTTGCGGAGTACATAGAAAGAACTGCTACAGTATTGTACGGGACGTAGCTGAAATCAAACGCCATGAGACGAACAGAAATGATATGTTTATTCGAAGACAAAAGGTCGCTCTGAGGTCAGCGCAGTTTATGATGTACTCCTGGACATTACAAAAGGCGGAACGTTGTGCTTAATATAGTGTGTGACCACCACAACAGCAGTTCATGCCCAGCAACGTGCTCCCATGCTGACAACAAGGTTCGTAGGGCGTTGTTGTAGCAGGGCGTTCCATTCCTCCACCACGGCGGTTGGCAAATGCTGGATAGCCTTGATGCATGTCTCCCCAACGCATCCCACAAGCACTCGATATGATGTGAGTCGGGAGAACGTGCAGGCCAGTCCAGTCGCAGAATATCTCCTTGTTCCAAGAGCTCCTACCTGTGTATTTCGATACGGTCGGGCATTGTCATCCATGAAAATGACGTCAGGACCGAATACACCCCTAAAAAGACGCATAGAGTCGCAATAACGTTGGTCGGTGAGTGCCTCATGTTCACAAAATTGGAAGACAGGACGTCCATGCGACATTATGCCTTACTACGTCATAACAGGTGGACCACCAAAACGATTTTGTTCGGCAGTCCTCCTGCGTACATTATGTGGTCCCACCTATCGCCGTATGAGGATACGTCCAGCATGTGGTGTTCATTTCACGTTGACTGTGAATATAAATTTCTCATAGTTTGAGGATTCTGAGTTCTACAGCGTCAGCAGGAAGAGAAATCTGGTTACATAGGGCCGGGATGACGATTGTGATAACGTCGCTTCTATCCGTCATCTATCACTTTCCTTAAATCACCGCTGACTGACACAGAACCACAACACAGGTTCAAGAAAATCATAGTGAATGACATTTTTTCTTCACGTAAAATATATTCAGAACGAGAGCAAATGCATCTCCTCCTCTTCAATCTCCAACACATGTTTCCTGATGTGATACGCCTTGTACATTAAAATGGCTAAGTCAGTCAGATAAAAAGTGCACTCAACTCATAAGCCATTCGCTTATGTAACATTACAATTTTCGATAGGTATATCACGGAGGAAACAAGAACAATATGTGTCGGTGCACTGAGGAATCATGGCCTTCGGCGCTTTGCTGCTTGAGCCAGACATTCGGCCCGTCCTGAAAGACGTTACATATTCTCTCCGTGAACATCCGTTACAATAAAAAAGAAAAGTGCGATATCTATAGTCAGATGACCAACAAATTTTAATGTATAAGGCAACTTGTACAACGGCTTGAAGTTCTCGATTATAGGTCACCAACAATTTCGTGACTCTACAATGAGATACGATATTGGCAGCTGAAGTATCTTCCGCCATTCACTGTAAGGTGGATTGCGTTGTAGAATGAATTTTGGGGAACTGTAGAGCATCTACAGAGAACAGACGTCATAGACTTTCCGCAGGAGCTATTTTTCTGGAGAATAGCAAAGTTTTTAGATTCTTACCCATACAAGTGTTTTGTATAATGTCAGAGACGTGTTCATTGACAAGTGATCAATTTTTAAAAAAATGGACTCTAGCGAATACACTAAGTTGGAAGGGATTCATTTGAAGAATTGCGTCATTCATTTAGCACCTTTCTTCGAATCTTTGTGCTACACCATTCACTATATAGAACACAACCACGAAAACCGATATAGAAAACTGCTGTTAAATTGATCGGCATACTTACATGAGGTCACAAAGTACGGAGAAGATTAATGGCATTAGGTTTCGAAAAAATAGCAATTACTATATAGTGTAGGATGATGATACGCAGGGCAGTGGTAAGAAACATGGATTAAAAAAAAAAAATTCACTGCTTAGTTTTTATAGACGAACTTGTCACTCATACCTTCTTCATTAAAACTGATTTTTTATTTCCGTCTAACAGACGAGTGTTGAAATGATTTAAGATTTAATTATCGTTCAAATATGAAAATAATTCGAAGTGTACCGACGTCACGAAAATTTATTTTCGTATACAAACAAATATCAAATACCTTATAAAGAAAATAAATGAAAAATGAACAGTATCGAATTCAAATATTTAGGTCCACAGTTTTCAAAGATAACAGGGAATTGGTTCCATTGTTTTTATGAGAGGGGTTGATAATCGGATACACGTAAATCCAAACCTCCTTAAAACGGAACAACCGGTACACAAAACAGTGTTTAATTAACAAATAGTTTGCTGTAAGCACGCTGTAATCACAATACTCCATTCTCTCTGGACCGAAACCTATTTAAAAGCCCGAAAGGGAGTACAACGCAATCGGTAACGATGGAAAACTGATACTCATAAACGAAGCGAACAGCGTAACTCGACACGTTTTAACGTATTGAATATACGATACACCGTAAACACGGCAGTTGACGCGCCGTTGAAATAATGATTAATTTCCCGTGTCAATATTGGCGGGCGGTAATTGGATGTGGTGACCCGACGAGGGCGTGTGTGGAGTGGGCGTGGTCCGGATGCGCGCCTCAGCACACGTGCCGGAGAGGCCGTCCCTGCCCGCAGAGAAGCTCGCCGGAGAGCAGAGAGCACAAACTGGCCGGAATGCCGGCACTCTGCAAATGCAAGGAGCGGTGGGGCACATGCGGTTGGGGGAGGGGGGGGGGCTCGCTGTTGGGGAGGTACACGGCACGTTAAATCCCTCAGGATGGTGCACGACACTGAGTAATTGTTAATCGCACAAAAAATTATCATCCGCATTTATTCTTTGTTTAACTTGGCAGAGTGAGACTATAAGACCCTCTCTTGCAACTAAACATTCATTCTACATATTTTGTTCTTGTTATACATTAATCTAATATAAAACACAACATATATTTATGTGTGTTCATGAGAAGTACAGCAGTAACGACAGATCACAGGCAGGTTGGTTCAAACTGTGAGCGCTAGCAATAAAGGACACGAGAGGAGGAGCAGTAGAGGAAGAGGAGTAGGAACGTTAATATACACGAGTAACATACTCGTAGATAGCGCAGGAGCCGTTCGTGACTTATGTTCCTGCCATAATGTATTTTACACCCTGTTTTTAACGTACTTCCACCTCACTACGTGAATTTAAATTACTGAAGTCACTGAGTTTCTGCTTTGCCTGAGCGTGAGCGGCGCCAGCAGCGCGTATCAGTATATCACCTCTCGTAATATCTTTGTTCGACTGTTATTACTTCCCAGTCGTTCTCTGTCGTAATCGAATTCGGGTCGCGAGTTCGGGCTGCCAGTCAGTTGGAACCCGTCTGGAGCGCAGTCCGGACCTGCCTGTCGGGGAGTCGCAATGCGGCACTAGTGCAGTCGGTTTGGAGCAGCTGTGAGGTCTGCGTCGACATGGCTCGCCACGCATCACTTGAGCCGGGCCACGGTCTTGGTGGATCGTCGGTCGGTCGTCCAACCGGACGACGCGTTTTGGCTTGCCCATCGTTAGTTTTTAGATCTTGAAACTTCCTGGGAGATTAAAACTGTGTGCCCGACCGAGACTCGAACTCGGAACCTTTGCCTTTCGCGGGCAGGCGCTCTACCATCTGAGCTACCGAAGCACGACTCACGCCCGGTACTCACAGCTTTTCTTCTGCCAGTATCTCGTCTCCTACCTTCCAAACTTTACAGAAGCTCTCCTGCGAACCTTGCAGAACTAGCACTCCTGAAAAAAAGGATACAGCGGAGACATGGCTTAGCCACAGCCTGGGGGATGTTTACAGAATGAGATTTTCACTCTGCAGCTGCGTGTGCGCTGATATGAAACTTCCTGGCAGATTAAAACTGTGTACCCGACCGAGACTCGAACTCGGGACCATTCCCTTTCGCGGGCAGGTGCTCTACCATCTGAGCTACCGAAGCACGACTCACGCCCGGTACTCACAGCTTTACTTCTGCCAGTATCTCGTCTCCTACCTTCCAAACTTTACAGAAGCTCTCCTGCGAACTTTTAGATCTTGTCGGCATTCTGAGGGTAGTCGGTCGGTTGGTGCGCACCAGGAAGAATATCTCCTAGCGGTGCAGTCGTCTGGGTCCACTGGCGGTCCGTGCGCAGTGTCAGAGCGTGTCTGGAGCTGTCCGATCGCTACGAGCTTCGTGGCTCACCGACCCAGGACGTCGAAGTTGAGTGGTGTGTTAAGTACCCAAACCACGTCCGATCATGTTGTGTCGTTCGTTTCGGTGGTTCGTTGTTGGGGAACTTTCCTGTGAGCAACAGCGAGTGTTTGTAGTGATGAAATTGAGCCGCTGTGCGGTGGGATTAACTATATTTGTTCACTACAATTAAAGTGCACCAGCGAAATTTTCTGCCTTGTGGCCGTTAGTGTTCCGGTTACCTACCCTGGCTACTAACGTAATTTCAGGCAGCGTCCTTTCCTCACCTTTTGTCGCTGTCCAACATGGTGTGTAGTTTTAATCCGTATTTCATTGTGGATAATCATGTCCGTAACAGTTTAGTCTTTCAGTTTTTATGTACCGATTGGCGGCTAGCAATTCGTTTGGTCGGTTGGTCCTTGACTGTCTCTTGGTTGGGTTACCGACGGATCAAGTGTAGTTGGGCTCACCACCTGTCTCACCTAAGTGAATGTTAATGTTTTGAGGGCAGGAGCAACCCCCTCAACCCTGGAGGCGTCTAAGTGCCGTTGTCTATACTATCCTTCATGTGTATTTAATGGTCTGTTGGTAATATATTATAGCCAATGCTTTAAAAGAAATTTTTTTATTGGGTTTTAAGTAAATCAATTTATGTAAATCAAGTGTGTGCCTTCAGCCGCTTAAGACCTTATTCTTAAACTTAGTTATTGCCGTTGAGTTGCTTTTTCAGTTAGTTTGCGTTACCCCATTGAAAACTTAAAGGTTAAGGTATTTTGAATTTTTGGTACTTCAGCCGCTTAAAGCCTTATTCTCAAAATTTCCCCTTAAGCGAAAACATTGCGGCCTTCTTCCTTAAAAGATTATGGTAATATATTTTAAAAATTTCAGCCGTTTGTATTGCATCTTGTATATGTTTGTTCTATCCACTTTTGCCTTGACGCTTTTGGCCTATGTATACATATACATATATATATATATATATATATATATATAAGAGTTGGATGTTGAAACTCGTTCTTGTAAAGGTTCAGCTATGTGCCGTTTTGGTTTAAAGGTGTTATTTAATTACAGTTTTTAAGTGAAACTGACCGACACCTTATTTGGCCCTTTCCACACTCCTAATCACCTGTTCTGCCCAGCGGGTTTAGCGGGCGTCTCAGGGCAAAAGAAGGCGACGTGACTGGCTAAGAAAGGAAGAGAGGAGAAAGTGTAACTATGAGGAGATGGGAGCTTTTATTTTACTGTTTGACAGAAGGAAACTGGCCATATACGTAATTTTTTTGGGAGGGGTGATGTTATGGGGTTTGAAGGATCCCCTTACGGTACCAAACCTCAATAAAAGTTTTTCATTTTAGCCATGAGTCCGTAGAAAGTGGTGTAGGCGACGTATAGTGTAACTGGTCATGTCCGCCCACCCGAGACAGCAGTAGTTGAGCTAATAATCGTGTCCTGGATTATCTTAACGAACCGGCGCGTAGGATTTCCTCCCACCTGTTTTTCTGTGAATCTCTCGTGGTTGTCCCTCCAAGCAGGTCTTGTAGCGCGCCAGATTCGGTACCAAACCTCAATAAAAGTTTTTCATTTCAGCCATGAGTCCGTAGAAAGTGGTGTAGGCGACGTATAGTGTAACTGGTCATGTCCGCCCACCCGAGACAGCAGTATTTGAGCTAATAATCGTGTCCTGGATTATCTTAACGAACCGGCGCGTGGGATTTCCTCCCACCTGTTTTTCTGTGAATCTCTCGTGGTTGTCCCTCCAAGCAGGTCTTGTAGCGCGCCAGATTCTCTAGTGGAAGCAACTAGGTGATCTGTGATTAGAAGTGGGCGTGCTGGTAGCTAATTTACTTGAAGTCCCGGGATGCAGTTACGATGCATTTATTACTGAACACCGTAAAACAGTTACAATTATGGTCTAAAACGATTCATCTCAAAAAATGTATGACATTCAAGGTCACGGTAGAACTGACTATCACAAGAGGAGAAACTCTGAGCACGTCCTGTCGCCGACGGGGAAGGTTGGCGCTCAGGTTAAATCTCTTACATACTTCGTAAAACTTCGTAGCTGTTCTTACATCTTCGTTACCTTTACAATACTCATTGGTCTAATGATTTAAATAGTTTACTGCGTAGTTGAACTGTAGTATTAAGGCTCAGAGACGTATGCTCCTCCTTGTATGTGATATGCCGAAAGTGGACTGTGATAACTAATATCTGATAAAGAAAATGTTGAATTTCGCACCGGATTGCCTGTGATTTTCCTATGCGTCTGTCAGGTTCGAATCCTGCCTCGGGCATGGATGTGTGTGATGTCCTTAGGTTAGTTAGGTTTAATTAGTTCTAAGTTCTAGGCGACTGATGACCTCAGAAGTTAAGTCGCATAGTGCTCAGAACCATTTGAACCACCATCCTATGCGTCTGTCGTCAAACAAGATCTTTTCTCAGGGTTGTACACGTCTCCCCACTCCAGTGACTCACTACTGCGCCATAAGGTTCATTCATCATCAGTGCCAGCTCCTCATTCGTTGTTATCGTACTGTGCAGCACTGCTTGAGGCAGCGAGTTAATGTGATAACTGCAGTGTCCCAGTAAAACGTAAAATTTAGAAAAAGAAATGTCCAAAAACAACAGCAACCTCACAGATTGACATAATTAAGTACTTCATATTTTTCTTGAATGCAACAACGCACTGAATTATGCACAAAGTGCAGGGTATCTCGTTCCATGGGCGGACACCAGCAATAGGGAATTTGTCTGACAATTTTTTGTTTTGTTTTTTGCTTTCAAGGATGTACACAGGATACTACAATACTGTGGCAAACGAAAGGACCTGCTCCAGATGGTATCCCCGAATGTCTTTCCCACCTAAAATAACCAGTTCTGTATTAAGAACTAAGCTAAAAAAATTCTAATTAAATCTAGGGGAGCAGATAAGAGTGTGGACTGATAACTACAAAACTGTTTTTTTTTGCAGACACAGCAACTTATATCGTCTGTTGCTATCAATGCAATTAGTAGATGGCCCTCATTTCGCTCTATTTTATTATAACTAATTTTATCAGAAAATACCCCCCCCCCCCCCAATGAACCATGGACCTCGCCGGTTGCGTGCCTCAGCGATACAGATGGACGTACCGTAGGTGCAACCACAACGGAGGGGTATCTGTTGAGAGGCCAAACGTGTGGTTCCTGAAGAGGGGCAGTAGCCTTTTCAGTAGTTGTAGGGGCAACAGTCTGGATGATTGATCTGGCATCTTACACTAACCAAAACGGCCTTGCTGTTGTGGTACTGCGAACGGCTGAAAGCAAGGGGAAACTACAACCGTAATTTTTCCCGAGGGCATGCAGCTTTACAGTATGATTAAATGATGATGGCGTCCTCTTGGGTAAAATATTCCGGAGGTAAAATAGTCCCCCATTCGGATCTCCGGGCGGGGACTACTCAGGAGGACGTCGTTATCAGGAGAAAGAAAACTGATGTTCTACGAATCGGAGCGTGGAATGTCAGATCCCTTAATCGGGCAGGTAGGTTAGAAAATTTAAAAAGGGACATGGATACGTTAATGTTAGATATAGTTGGAATAAGTGAAGCTCGGTGGCAGGAGGAACAAGACTTTTGGTCAGGTGAATACAGGGTTATAAATACAAAATCAAATAGGGGTAATGCAGGAGTAGGTTTAATAATGAATAAAAAAATAGGAGTGCGGGTAAGCTATTACAAACAGCATAGTGAACGCATTATTGTGGCCAAGATAGACACGAAGCCCACGCTTACTACAGTAGTACAAGTTTATATGCCAACTAGCTTTGCAGATGATGAAGAAATTGATGAAATGTATGATGAGATAAAAGAAATTATTCAGGTAGCCAAAGGAGACGAAAATTTAATAGTCATGGGTGACTGGGATTCGACAGTAGGAAAAGGAAGAGAAGGAAACGTAGTAGGTGAATATGGATTGGGGCGCACCTGATAGAATTTTGCACAGAGCATAACTTAATCATAGCTAACACTTGGTTCAAGAATCATGAAAGAAGGTTGTATACATGGAAAACCCCGGAGATACTAAAAGGTTTCAGATAGATTATATAATGGTAAGACAGAGATTTAGGAACCAGGTTTTAAATTGTAAGACATTTCCAGGGGCAGATGTGGCCTCTGACCACAATCTATTGGTTATGAACTGTAGATTAAAACTGAAGAAACTGCAAAAAGGTGAGAATTTAAGGAGATGGGACCTGAATAAACTGACTAAGCCAGAGGTTGTACAGAGTTTCAGGGAGAGCATACGGGGACAATGAACAGGAGTTGGGGAAACAAATACAGTAGAAGAAGAAAGGGTAGCTCTGAGGGATGAATTAGTGAAGGCAGCATAGGATCAAGTAGGTAAAAGGACGAGTTCTAGTAAAGACCCTTGGGTAATAGAAGAAATATTGTATTGATGAAAGGAGAAAATATAAAAATCCAGTAAATGAAGCAGGAAAAAAAGAATACAAACGTAACAAAAATGAGATCGACACGTAGTGCAAAATGTCTAAGCAGGGATGGCTAGAGGACAAATGTAAGGATGTAGAGGCTTATCTCACTACGGTCAAGATAGATAGTAGCTACAGGAAAATTAAAGATACCTTTGGAGAAATGGGAGCCACTTCTATGAATATCAAGAGCTCAGATGGAAACCCAGCTCTAAGCAAACAAGGGAAGGCAGAAAGGTGGAAGGAGTATATAGAGGGTCTCTACATGGGCGATGTACTTGAGGACAATATTACGGAAATGGAAGAGGATGCAGATGAAGATGAAATGGGAGATACGATATTGCGTGAAGAGTTTGACAGTGCACTGAAAGACCAGAGTCGCAACAAGGCCCCGGCATTAGACAACATTCCATTAGAACTACTGACGGCCTTGGGAGAGCCATTCCTGACAAAACTCTACCATCTGGTGAGCAAGATGTATGAGACAGGCGAAATACTCTCAGACTTAAAGAAGAATATAATAATTCCAATCCCAAAGAAAGCAGGCGTTGACAGATGCGAAAATTACCGAACTATCAGTTCAATAAGTCACAGCTGTAAATACTAACGCGAATTCTTTACAGACGAATGGAAAAATTTGTAGATACCGAACTCGGGGAAGATCAGTTTGGATTCCGCAGAAATGTTGGAACACGTGAGGCAATACTGACCTTACGACTTATCTTAGAAGAAAGATTATGGAACGGGAAACCTACGTTCCTAGCATTTGCAGACTTAGAGACAGCTTTTGACAATGTTGACTAGAATACTCTCGACAAATTCAAAAGGTGGCAGGGGTAAAATACAGGGAGCGAAAGGCAATTTACAATTCGTACAGAAATCAGATGGCAGTTATAAGAGTCGAGGGGCCCGAAAGGGAAGCAGTGGTTGGGAAGGGAGTGAGACAGGGTTGTAGCCTCTCCACGATGTTATTCAATCTCTATATTGAGCCAGCAGTAAAAGAAAAATTTGGAGTAGGTATTAAAATCCATGGAGAAGAAATAAAAACTTTGAGGTTCGCCGATGACATTGTAATTCTATCACAGACAGCAAAGGACTTGGAAGAGCAGTTGAACGGAATGAACAGTGTCTTGGAAGGAGGATATAAGATGAACATCAACAAAAGCAAAACGAGGATAATGGAATGTAGTCGAATTAAGTCGAGTGATGCTGAGAGAATTAGATTAGAGAATGATACACTTAAGGTAGTAAAGGAGTTTTGCTATTTGGGGAGAAAAATAACTGATGATGGTCGAAGTAAAGAGGATATAAAATGTAGACTGGCAATGGCAAGGAAAATCGTTTCTGAAGAAGAGAAATTGGTTAACATCAAGTATATATTTAAGTGTCAGGAAGTCGTTTCTGAAAGTATTTGTATGGAGTGTAGCCATGTGTGGAAGTGAAACATGGACGATAAATAGTTTGGACAAGAAGAGAATAGAAGCTTTCGAAATGTCGTGCTACAGAAGAATGCTGATGATTAGATGGGTAAATCACAAAACTAATAAGGAGGTATTGAATAGGATTGGGGAGAAGAGAAGTTTGTGGCACAACCTGACTAGAAGAAGGGATCAGTTGGTAGGACATGGCATCAAGGGATCACAAATTTGGCATTGGAGGGCAGCGTGGAGGGTAAAAATCCTAGAGGGAGACCAAGAGATGAATACACTAAGCAGATTCAGAAAGGATATAGGTTGCAGTAAGTACTGTGAGATGAAGAGGCTTGCACAGAATAGAGTAGCGTGGAGAGCAGCATCAAACCAGTCTCCGGACTGAAGACAACAACGACAACAATGATGGTGTAAATGTCTCTCCGTACAGCCGGCCGCTGTGGCCGAGCGGTTCTAGGCGCTTCAGACCGGAACCGCCCTGTTGCTACGGTCGCAGGTTCGAATCCTGCCTCGGGCATGGATGTGTGTGATGTCCTTAGGTTAGTTACGTTTAAGTAGTTCTAAGTCTAGGGACTGATGACCTCAGATGGTATTGAATAGAATCGGGGAGAAGAGAGGTAGCCAGCATACCTAAGAACATGCTTCATTCTGCCGTGTAGAATGCCATCCTGCACTTTCAGACTCTTCTCATCACTGGAAATGGAAATGAGCGTTTGGCGTCATTGGCCGGGAGGCCCCTTGTGGGGCAGGACCGGCCGTCTTGGTGCAGGTCTTATTACATTCGACGCCACATTGGGCGACTTGCGCACCCGATGGGGATGAAATGATGATGAAGAAAACACAAGCGGATAAAATCTCCGGCCCAGCCGGGAATCGAACCGGGTCCGTAGGACGGCAATCCGTCACGCTGACCACTCAGCTATCGGGGCGGGCTTCTGAACCCTGATGGGCGCCGTATTGAGCCCCTTCTGTGACATTAACAGCACATTAAATGTGTTTCAGTTTAATAGATACTGCATAATTTCTCTCCCCCATGTCCTTGACATTAATGCTACCAAGTTTGATACTCGTACGATAATTAGTTTGCGTGTTATGAGGTGTTAAATAGAGAAAGTTTAATTACAACCACCCGGTAATTTCCACTGTCCTCGCTGAGACATCACCTCCATCCATGGTGTTCTTAAGCAAGACAGCTCCTTTGTACCATTCTGACACATTTCGACGTCGACCAATCATTCTGGTCTGATTCTGCGTAACAGATTGGCACATAGAAGCCATCTGTATAAATTACGTCTACGGTGGAGAGTGACACGTTCACCCTGTACAGCGCTCCAAACCAAACAGCGTGCTGCGTTAAAAGGGTGTAAGGCTTTGTGTACGTATTGGAAGGAACGCTCAAACAATTTAAAATATATTGCCGCGTTGAAATGCTGGTAAAATCGTCTGTGAGTCCAATTTCCTGCGTTAGCTGTTTACTGTAGTCTTTCAGAGATTCGTACAACCGATTTCCTACTGTGCAGGTAGATCCTAAAGTGTATTTAAGATCTAATGCCCCACTTATTTAAATGGCTTAACGCGAGTTACATTTAGATAAAATACGACATTAGACCTTAAATACACCTGAGGATCTACCTGCATGGCACGAAACCGGTTGTACCAGTCTATGATCGACTACAGTAAAACATCTAATGCGGGAAATTCGACTCTCAATTAGTTTTAACGGCATTGCAATGCCTCAATGTATTTTGTTTGAGCGTTTCTTTCAGTATCTATAATTATTTTAATTGCGGATGGCCTACTTATAGTAATGTATACAACGTTTTGTGCAGTTGGCACGTGCGTATAAGACAGATATACTGCGGGGCGATTGCCCCACGAAGTTTATTACTGATGTAATATTTTGACGCACAAGAGGAGAGACGGTTTCGTTCCGGCGTGGCAGCTGGAGAGGCGGCGACAGCAGGGCGTTGTCGCGGCCGGCTGGTGACGGAGAGCGCCGCTCGCAGCGACACGGCCTGCCGCTAAGGCCGGGCACGGCTGCTTGTTAATGCTCCAATATATTGCGCGGGCACGCCTTTGAGAGTCGCGGCAGTTTAATTTTCGCGCAGAACGGCTCGGGAATTCTCATATCCCGCGGCGGGCTGCGCGGTGAGAGAAGCCCATATTGCAGCCCAGACAGCCCGGCGCGTCGCTCCGTCGCGCCTCTTGTGAGTACACATGTCGCCCACCACGGGCAGACGCCGCGAGCCCATCCGGCACCGCGGACCACGGCGTCCACCTTCATAAATGATGTTGGCAACAGTTACTTCCTAACATCATTGTGTAGTGTTAATGGGATCTTGGGACATCAGGGACTTGCAGCTCATCTACATTTCTACTCTGCAAGATTGCTTGCAGTGAGTGATGGAGTATATCTTCGGGTATATCTTTTCACCCATCTCCTGTTCCATTCTAGAATAGCACGGGGAAACATCCGTGTGAGTACTAATGCGTACGATAAGACAGCAGATTGTAGAGGACAAAGAAATTTAGGATTTTCATAGATACCATAAAAACACTGTTTTCTATAAAGGGCAAATACCGAGAAGTAACGTCATAAACAGGATGAAAATAACATGAAGCAAACCGTAGAAAAAGTCAGACTTCTTGATATGATAATCAGTGAGAAATATTCAGATCAATACATACATTGTAACAACGCAACACCGCGACTCGTGTAATAGGCCGACAAGGTTTAATCAAATTTAATAGTGCTAGTTGAAAGCAGTTCCTCCAACCAGTGAAGGTATATTCGGAATAATTTTCGCTGCTGCGCTGTTGTCTAAAAATAAACTCTCGCGTATACATAGTTGTAACGAGGCACTTGACCAACAGCCTCTGAACTGCAATTGGCTTTTGTGGAATCATACGTAAAGGCTTGAGGAAAGTATATATCCAGGTACATAAATGCATATTTCAAAATTCCTTACTTCTGGAGGTAATATTTCTACTACCATTGAGATGGCGCCATGTTATCTGATTTAATAGGAGTAGAGTACATTTCTCTTCGTTGAAATATGAACATATACTACTGGCCATTAAAACTGCTACACCACGAAGATGACGTGCTACAGACGCAAAATTTAACCGACAGGAAGAAGATGCTGTGCTATGCAAATGATTAGCTTCTCAGAGCATTCACACAAGGTTGGCGCCGGTGGCGACACCTACAACGTGCTAACATGAGGAAAGTTTCCAACCCATTTCTCATACACAAACGGCAGTTGACCGGCGATGCCTGCTGAAACGTTGTTATGATGCCTCGTGTAAGGAGGAGAAATGCGTACGATCACGTTTCCGACTTTGATAAAGGTCGGATTGTAGCCTATCGCGTTTGCGGTTTATCGTATCGCGACATTGCTGCTCGCGTTGGTCGAGATCCAATGACTGTTACCAGAATATGGAATCGGTGGGTTCAGGAGGGTAATACGGAACGCCGTGCTGGATCCTAACGGCCTCGTATCACTAGTAGTCGAGATGACAGGCATCTTATCCTCAAGGCTGTAACGGATCGTGCAGCCACGTCTCGATGCCTCAGTCAACATATGGGGACGTTTGCAAGACAACAACCATCTGCACGAACAGTTCGACGACTTTTGCAGCAGCATGAACTATCAGCTCGGAGACCAAGGCTACGGTTACCCTTGACGCTGCATCACAGACAGGAGCGCCTGCGATGATGTACTCAACAACGAACCTGGGTGCACGAATGGCAAAACGTCATTTTTTTTCGGATGAATCCAGGTTCTGTTTACTGCATCATGATGGTGGCATCCGTGCTCGCGAAATCGCGGTGAACGCACATTGGAAGCGTGTTTTCGTCATCGCCATACTAGCGTATCACCCGGCGTCATGGTATGGGGTGCCATTGGTTACACGTCTCGACCACCTCTTGTTCGCATTGACGGCACTTTGAACAGTGGACGTTACATTTCAGATGTGTTACGACCCGTGGCTCTATCTTTCTTTCGATCCCTACACTTCAGCAGGATAATGCACGACCGCATGTTGCAGGTCCTGTACGGGCCTTTCTGGATACAGAAAATGTTCGACTGCTGCCCTGGCCAGCACATTCTCCAGATCTCTCACCAATTGAGAACGTCTGGTCAATAGTGGCCTATCAACTGGCTCGTCACAATACGCCAGTCACTACTCTTGATGAACTGTGGTATCGTGTTGGAGCTGCATGGGCAGCTGTACCTGTACACGCCATCCAAGCTCTGTTTGACTCAATGACCAGGCGTATCAAGGCCGTTATTACGGCCTCCAGAGGCGGTTGTTCTGGGTACTGATTCCTCAGGATCTACACATCCAAATTGCTTGAAAATGTAATCACATGTCAGTTCTAGTATAATATATTTCTCCAATGAATACCCGTTTATCATCTGCATTTCTCCTTGGTGTAGCAATTGTAATGGCCAGTAGTGTATGTCTCGTCTTTATTGCCCTCTGCTGAAATAATTATGTAGCGTTGATGGAATGACTTTCGATTCATTATTTTAGAAACGTTTGCAATCACAAATTAGTGCTGTATTATAAACCTTTTACGCTTATAGGCACACATCACGTCTCATTTTGGAACAAACCAGTATTTATTTATCATCTTCTCTCTCTCTCTCTCTCTCTCTCTCTCTCTCTCTCTCTCTCTCTCTCTCTCGAATTTTCGAATACGGTGGAGGACGTAATTGATCTTAGACTTTGTGCACTTGTGTGTAACATGGAAACATATCAGACGAATGTAAGATACTCCTTCCAATTATTAGTACATTTCACTTACAGCGTGTGTATTATCTGGAACCAGATGATCATCCACTCATAGTACAGTTCTCGCAGTGTTACCTAAAACAGTGTCAAAGAAATCCTACATTTCCGTCCTAAGCGCTGTCTACAGATAATGCAGCATTCGTGTATGACCGGGTTTTCAATATCCACATCTCGCGTGTTTTCAGTGAGGTCAATCCGTATGCCACGTTTATTCGCGCTCATCAAATGCGATTCTGCGTGAATGTGTGCGCAGGTATTGTTGGTGACTGTTTAATTGCGCCATACGTCCTACGTAGCACATTAAATGACAAGCATTATTACAAAAATTCCGGGCACATTAAAACTGTGTGCTGGACCGAGACTCGAACTCGGGACCTTTGCCTTTCGCGGGCAACTGCTCTACCGACTGAGCTACTCAAGCACGACTCACGCCCCGTCCTCACAGCCTTAATTCCGCCAGTATCTCGTCTCCTAACTTCCAGACTTCACAGATGCTCTCCTGCGAACCTTTCAGAACTGCCAGGAAGTTTCATATCAGCGCACACTCCGCTGTAGAGTGAAAATTTCATTCTAGAAACTTCCCCCAGGCTGTGGCTGAGCCATGTCGCCGCAGTATCCTTTCTTCCAGGAGTGCTAGTTCTGCAAGGTTCACAGGAGAGCTTCTGTGAAGTTTGGAAGGTAGGAGACGTGGTACTGGCGGAATTAAGGCTGTGAGGACGGGGCGTGAGTCGTGCTTGGGTAGCTCAGTCGGTAGAGCACTTGCCCGCGAAAGGCAAAGGTCCCAAGCTCGGGTCTCAGTCCGTCACAGAGTCTTAATCTGCCAGGAAGTTTCATATCAGCGCACACTCCGCTGTAGAGTGAAAATTTCATTCTAGAAACATACCCCAGGCTGTGGCTGAGCCATGTCACCGCAGTATCCTTTCTTCTAGGAGTGCTAGTTCAGCAAGGTTCGCAGGAGAGATTCTGTGAAGTTTGGAAGGTAGGAGACGAAGTACTGGCGGAATTAAGGCTGTGAGGACGGGGCGTGGGTCGTTATTAGGTAGCTCAGTCGGTAGAGCACTTGCCGGAGTGGGTCTCGGTCCGGCACACAGTTTTAATCTGCCAGGAAGTTTCATGTCAGCGCACACTCCGCTGTAGAGTGAAAATCTCATTCTAGGCGTTATTACAATTTCCCCCATGACGATTAAAACCCGCGTCCGGCCATCCTGATTTAGGTTTCCCATGATTTCCGTAAATCGCTTCAGGCAAATGCCGGGATGGTTCCCTAATCCTATGAGATCTATGACCTCTCTGTTTGGCCCCCTCCCCCAAATGTACTAACCAACTCCTTCTTCCCCTTAGCATTGCCAGATTTCTGTATGATGTGCCACTCGCTACAAAACAGCGCATATGTCTCTAGCATGACTTGGCGCAAGCACATTCCTCAGTTATCGTGTGCGTCGTCGATTCGAGAATCGACAAGTTCTAGAAAAGTTCTTTGACATTGATGGTCCTGTACCATAGCCTATTCGATTCCCTGTTTCACCTCTCTGTACTTTCGTGTGTGGCAAGAGATCTGCTTTCTTGTTTACAGAACCCCTGTTGCATCGAAGAGGAGTGCGAGTAAATGTAGAATGTGGATTAAATTCACAATAACATTAAAGCTGTGGGCGTTGAAGATCACGTCACCAGGTACGTTGGTTCAAAATGGTTCAAATGGCTCTCAGCACTATGGGACTTAAGTTCTAAAGTCATAAGTCACCTAAAACTTAGAATTACTTAAAGCTAACTAACCTAAGGACATCACACACATCCAAGCCCGAGGTAGGATTGGAACCTGCGACCGTAGCAGTAGCGCGGTTCCTGACTGTAACGCCTAGAACCGCTCGGCCACCCCGGCCGGCCACCAGGAACGTTGCTTAATCTGTAAACAGCACAGCGGACGGAAATGTAGGACGCATTTGACACTGTTCCAGTACGACTGCGGAAACTGTGCACTGAGTGGTTAGTCATCTGGCTCGATGTTACGCACACGCTGTAAGTGAATTGTATTAAGAACTGCTCATGAAGGATGTTTCTTACATTTATTTGATTCGTCCCCATGTTATGCAAAATTGCACGAATGTTAAGGGAAATTACGCTCCCTAAATATATTTTATATATAATTACGCCCTCTAAATATATATTCTAGAAAAATGTTTGTTTTGGTGTCCCGTGATGTCTCTCAAAGTTTGTCAATTTAAATAATTTTTACTCTGTATACAGAACATGTTTCAGCAGCGCAGCAAATGACTCAGCTTTAAGCTTCCTGCTTTCCTAGAGTAAAAAATGGGTGCGAACACGATTCGCTGCATGTTGGGACGAAAGTATATATATATATTTTTAAGATCAGAAAGTCAGGAGCATGATCTTCGTGAGTGGAACTCAGCAATTTCTAGCCGATCGCTACTTCTACAGATGATTAAGGGATACATTTCGAAATAAGGCGACAATTTCAGACCCTCAGATTACCAGTCACAATTCTCAGTCTTAATTCAGTGGAAATTCTCCGAACAATGGACAGTCAGTTATTCAACTTTGAAATATTGTAATAAATATGACCAATAACGCAATGGTAACCAACGTATCATCAGTCTATCACGTGAGACGTACAATTTGAAACAATCAAATATCATTCATCGATAGCAACCTTGCAATCGTTTGAGAAAAACATAGGAATCCAAAAATGTTGTATTTTATTTTTTATGACTCAAGTAAAACGTTTTCCGAAAAAGAACTTCAGGAACTTGGCTTCGTTTACTTGCAGCGTGTTCTTTAAGCAGCACACCAGGTGACTCGTCTTCAAGCTTTCTGCTCTCCTTAAATCATACCTACATGTGGACATGATTCTTTGCGTAGCCACAAGGGAAAAAAATACTGAACTCCGCCCGAACAGACCATGAAGGCACAACGTCACCGACCAGCCGCCGTGTCATCCTCAGCCCACAGGCGTCACTGGATGCGGAAATGTGGGGGCATGTGGTCAGCATACCGATCTCCCGGTCGTATGTCAGTTTACGAGACCATAAGGAATCCTCGACAAAGAACCGTGGCAATGAGACTCGACAATGCATCACAGTGCGTACTGAGCTCCATAAGAGGAACGCTGTAACAAGAGCTAAACATCTAGATCATGCGTGTAATTTCATACGTTTTCTTTTATTTGTGCCATTTCAGCCAGCCTTTGTCACATAGTGAATCACTCACGGGCATACACCCATGAGTCGCACTGACTGTAATCATATTACTTACATCACGATGGGCTCCCTTCATTTCCGTGAGATGTCATTGCAAAAGACAATTCAATACGGAACACATACATTGATGTCTCCAAATAACTTCACTAACTGAACGTTGCTCTCTGAATTTTATCCATTGCTCCCAAACAAAATACGCTACGCTAGTCAAGTCTCTGCCATTGATATTTAACGCTGCCAGTGCGTGGCCCTGCGGATCGCTTGTACATGTACAATCATAGTTGTAAACCGCATGGCAGACTACTCCGTAATTTGTTTCCGATCTCGTCCTTAATACTGAGGACTGGTTCTCTATGAAGCGTAACTACAAGCAATCAAGGAAAAATATCGTTAATTGAAAAGTTATCCTGTAGCTAAACAAACAGGAATAGCAAATCTCTTTGTTTCTCCAAACAGGAACACGTTGATTTAACAAATAATAAACATAGGTGCACAGAAAATGTACTAAACCGAGGTAGCGGTAAAGCGAGCAGACAGACGAAAGGAGCTAATATTACTTTATTCTTACGAAGACTTTAACGCTATCTCGAAGAAAAGAAGTAATCGAATAATGAACTACGATCCTCTCTAAAGCCATTGTTGCGAAACAACAACAATAACGAACTAAAACCAATTCATGGCCTACGATTCTTTTTCTTTCAAATTCGCTTTCCTTCGCAAGAAAACTTGTGAGTAGCTTGTAAATCTTCCGAAAATTTTTCATAGTGCAATGGTATACTCAGAAATAAAATGCGTTTCTGTCGTTTTGAGCGGTTTTACTCAAAGCGTTTAAAGTGATGGTTTGGAAAGAGTTGGTGCGTCTACGGCCCCTCAAGTCAGTCGTCATTTGGCAACGCGTTTCAGGGCCGTCCAGAGAGGACAGGTGGTGTAGTCTACTGCTTGTACTACAGTAACTCCGATGGCTGGCGTCCAAACTAAAATCGGCAGTGTGTTATGTCCCTGCAGAGAATCATTGAACCTGGACAGAAACTTCATTGTCGTTCTTCAATTCTGAACAGCACCAGCTTTTAGAACATCTTTTACCAAGCGCCTCATTAACAGATATGGTCAATTCTACAGCGTCCCTGGCACCGAGTACTCGGCAAGTTCTGACGTTCCCACTCATTAGTACAAGAGTGTCCCATGGTTTCGGTAGCTCTTCTTATCGTCTCAATGTTGTAATGACAAAAATAAAATCATATCCGTGTGTTGTGAAAGTACTGGGATTGTATCCCGGATGATTTGTTTGGGCGATGAGCGCGTTTTTATTGCCTGTAGCATTCCAGATTCGTTAAGGACGATACAGAAAATCTAATTCTGCGATGATAAATGGAGGAACGTTTGATCTCCGCTGTATGCCCGTCCCCACTCCGGGGATAGGACTATGAAAACGTTGGCAATCGGAAATTGGCGGCCGTGCCAACCACCTTTGACTGTATTAATCTTGTAGCCAGCTATTGCAACTATTTTAGAATCTTAAAATCGAACATATGGGAAAAGATACTTGAGAAAATAAATAACACTTTAGCAAATTACAGTGAGGGAAAAAAATCCCAACACCCAAAATTAATTATTGTACAGTAATGAAATTTCGGAAATACATTTGTCTAGGTAACACATTTAAGTGATTAACATTGGAAGATCACCGGTTAATGTAAGCGCGCGAGAAGCCATTCCAAATATATAATGTTGGTGCATTAATTACCGGTGTAACCGCCTGGTTGTTGGACGCAAACATGCAAACATGCTTGTGTTGTATTGGAGAGGTGCCACGTGTCAGTTTGTGGGTTGATTCATTCGGGGGAGGGAACTAAATAGCGAGGTCATCGGTCAGTTTGTGGGCCAGAGTTTCATGCCTGTTGCACTTGGTCAGTCAATAGTTTGTGCTGTTTGCGGGTGATGCTGGAGCATTTTGGGTTACAACAGTGGTATGTGTGTGAGCGTTCTCCAGTTGAAAAACAAACCTTGGAATTCTGCTCATGAATGGCAGCACAACAGGTCGAATCACGAGAGTGACGTACAGTTTCGCAGTCAGGGTTCTTGGGATAACGATGAGAGAGCTCCTGTTGTCATACGAAATCTTACCACAGGCCGTAACTCCAGGTGTGGGTCCAGTGTGTCTAGCACGCAAACAGGTTCGCTATAGGCCCTCAACTGGCCGTCTTCTAACCAAAACACGGCCATTACTCCACCGAGAGAGAATCATCTCTCATCAGAAAACACAGCAGACCTTCAACTTGCCCTCAATGAGCTCTCGCTTGACTCCACTGAGCAACGCGGAGTGGCCGCGCGGTTAGAGGCGCCGTGCACGGACTGCGCGGCCCCTCCCGCCGGAGGTTCGAGTCCTCCCTTGAGCATGGATGTGTATGTTGTTCTTAGCATAAACTAGTTTAAGTTAGTTTGAATAGAGTGTAAGTCTAGGGATCGTTGACCTCAGCAGTTTGGTCCCTTAGGAATTCACACACATTTGAACATTTTTTGACACCACTGTAGTTGCAAGTGGCGGTGGTTTGGTGTCCGGAGCTGTCCTTGACGTAAACTATTTGTAGCAGTTTGTGAGCCACTGTGGTGCCATCTGCTGCTCAAATTCTTCATACTCTGAACACGATGGTCTTCCCCGTCGGTAGTGCCACGTGGCCGTCCGGAAACAGGTCTTCTTGCTACTGTACATTCCCGTGTTCATCGCTGCCTGCAATCATGCACAGTGGCTGCATTCCTGTCAAGTCTTTCTGCAGTATCACAGAAGGAACATCCAACTCCTCGTAGCCTTAATACACGATCTCTTTCAAACTCAATGAGGTGTTGATAATGCCGGCCGGAGTGGCCGAGCGGTTCTAGGCGCTACAGTCTGGAACCACGCGACCGCTACGGTCGCAGGTTCGAATCCTGCCTCGGGCATGGATGTGTATGATGTCCTTAGGTTAGTTAGTTTTAAGTAGTTCTAAGTTCTAGGGGACTGATGACCTCAGCAGTTAAGTCCCATAGTGCTCAAAGCCATTTGAACCATTTGTTGATAATGGCATCTTTGTCGCCTTAAAGGCATTTTTGATTAACATCAACTTACCACGTCCAATGTCAAAGGTAACTAGTGCTCACAACCGTTACAATCTGAATTTAAAGAAAACCTAATTTTGCTTCTGGTAGTGGCGCTACTATCGCCACTCTTATTCGACTGGCGCTAAATCTGAACGGACATAATCATTCAGAAGTAGAAATAAACTTACTAACTCCGTTTATGTTGAAAGGGTCCTGTAGCCACCTTTCATTAGTCCGGTAGCCCATTTTCAGTAGCATTTCTCTTTCTTTTCCTTGTTTGTCTTTTCTCATAACTCTCATAGTGGTGTGATTGAATGAATGTGGTTGTGTGTCACGTTGCTAGACGGTGGCGTAGTCTACTGCAGAAAGTCTGCGATAGTCATACAGATTCAACAGCAGTTGTACAGAATAGCCAACTCTCGTAGTAGTCAAGTAGACAAAGAGGTTTGCGCTACTTGTGAGAAATCCACCTGCGTTATGTTGGTGGCGGAAATGGCATCTTTGGGTTTTCCGGGCCACGCGGAGCGTGGAAGAGGCTGGAGAAGAAAAAGGGACGCAGTCTGCCGCCGGTACGGGAAGCGTCCACATCTGTGCTCCAGTCGAAGAAGGGTGAGTTAGACTGACCGCGTAGCGCGTTGTTACTTGGCGAGAGGTCAGCTGTTAGCTTTTGGTCTCGCTTTTCAACTCTGAAAGATTGCTTTGCCTTGTCGCAGCAAGGAATGCACAACTTTGGCAGATTTTTCTTTTAGTAAATTTCTGTAGCAGACTTGGATTCGCCAGAAGAGCGGCATACAAAGGTGTCGATAAGAAGAGAGCACTAACTTCTGTGTGAATGTCTGTTTGCCTTCACCTGTACCTGTCTAAGCTTTTAGTTTTCTAAATATAATTAGCTTTGTCTTCTCGTAAATTTTCCTTGCTTTATGTATCTATCGTCCGTGAGGAACCAACCACGTGGTTGAACATTAGAGCTTGTCGGTCTACCGTCATCACTAACTGTCGTATCTCATGTTTGTTTTAAAGAATGTTAACTGTTCATGATTGCGTGATGTGATATTGTTGCAACTTGGCCACAATACCTAGAAATCGCGGCTCCACAAACCACGGGGACAGGCAGGTGTACTGCGAAACGTGTACCGTTTCACGAGTTATTGCGATCAGTTATCAGGCAACAGCAGTTGTATGAATGATTCACACCAATGATTTTAGGTGTAGACTATAACGGTGAATGTATCGATGCTTTTCTTTAATGTTTTAGGAATTAATGTTATGAGGAATTGTGTACATGCCTCACATCCATATCTTAGGAATAAATGATTTTATCCATAATTTTCTCTTTTATTCCGAGGTTACGTTTTTGCTCCTCAGCCACTCACCTCGTAGCTTTCCCGTTAGCACATCAAACGCGTTTCCAGTGATTAGTTTCCCCTTTTATTTTAAAACAAATGCTTTAGATTAAGTCTTATTTTCAGGTGTGTTGCTGGGAACTGATCTTATGCACAGTGTTCATGCATTTTCTGTTTTATTCTAAAAGTTTGATTCTCGTGAACAGCGCACGGGCAATACTATTAATTTCATCGCATCCGCTATAAGCGACATCACAACGTATGCATTTTTTATGAGTTTTTGGTCTGTGATCAAATTAATTTATTTTCCGACTCGGCCAAACCTTTGATTAGTTGTTCTGTTAGAGTCGGTGGCGAACCTAATCTTAACGTAATAACCCGTAGAAACAGGTTAGTTACAATGTCTCACAAATCCATCTTGGTGTTGCGACTTTGTTTAACGTCAGTGTGTTATAACACTTCTTCAACAAACTTATGAGGTTTCCCTTTCTCGTGGCAGGAAACGCTAACAGGGAATGTATTTCTTTCCATTTGTGCCACTTTCAAACGTCGTGATTAGCATTGAAAGATCTTTATGCTTGTAGGGATGATAGTAGCACGTTTCCGGTGGTTGCTCTGAGCTCTGTTTATCGAATTTTCGAGTGGAAAGCGACGTACCCCATCTGGTAGCCGAGTGCAGCCAGCATCCGGTGTACAGACTTTATGACAGCCGTCCTACAACTGCCCGGCAAAATGTCTCCTGATTTATGGGAACTTACTTTTCCGAATTAATTGTTAATCCGCCGGACTGCGGCAATTTAATTCTAGCTGTGAACAGGATTTATGTTTAAATTTGAAATACGATCAATATTTCACGACACCTCCCAAAACATTTAGTTTATTAAGCGTTAATGAAAAGTGCACCATTTATCTTGACTACACGGAAAGCTAAAATTATTAATCCGATCCATAATTAACCATAAAATGTATGGCTCGTAAAACTTTTAGAGCCGCGTTAGTCCAATTCCGACGAATACATAAAATTATTAAACGACTCGTGCTATCTGGGTCATCGCAGGCGGACCCCATAAAAATCGGGGAGCGGCGCAGCGTGGCGCGAGGCGGCAGGGCGTAATGCTGGCTGAGTTATCGCCGGCCGTCGCGTAATCCCTCCAAACAGCCAAGTGCCAGCACGTGGCCCACACCCGCTAGTGTCCGCAGGGTTGCCTACACCGGAGGCGTCGGCTGTCGTCTACATCGACATCTACTGTACTGTCGTCACAGCGGTGAAGGGCACCTTCACCGCTCCGTCACCACTGAACAATGAAGTGACAAAAGCAACAGGATAACGCTATGCACTTATGCAGATCGCTATAGTACCGCGTACACAAGGTATGAAAAGGCAACCTTGATGATTCACGTGAAAACGTTTCCGACGTGATTATAGCCACACGACGGGAAACTACACTCCCTGAAAGCGGAATGGTAGTTGCGGCTAGACGCGTGGGACACTCCGCTTCCCGAACCGTTAGAGAATTCAGGATTCCGATATCCACAATGACAAGAGGGTGCCGAGAATACCACATTTCATTCGTTAACTCTCACCACGGACAATGCAGTGGCTGTCGGTATTCACTTATCGACCGAGAGCAGTAGCGTTTGTGTAGGGTTGAGCTAACACACAAGCAACACTGCGTGAAGTGATCTGAGAAATCAATGTGCGACGTACGATGAATATCCGTTACGAATATGGCGTAAATGGGCTATGGCAGCAGACTACCAATCGAGTGCCTTTGCTAGAACCATGATGTCGCCTGCAGCGCCTTTCTTAGGCTCGTGATCATATTGATTGGACCATATAAAATGATTCAGATGGCTCTGAGCACTATGGAACTTAATTTCTGAGGTCATCAGTCCCCTTGAACTTAGAACTTCATAAACCTAACTAACCTAAGGACATCACACGCATCCATGCCCGAGGCAATATTCGAAACTGCGACGGTAGCGGTCGCGCGGTTCCAGACTGTAGCGCCTAGAACCGCTCGGCCACTCCGGCCGGCGATTGGACCATAGACGACTGGAAAACCATCCCGATTTCAGCCGGTAAGTGCTAGCTGATGCCAGCATTCGAGTGTGCTGCACAACCCAAGAAGCCATGGACCCAACTGGAAATTGTTAGCTTGCCTAATCGGAGACCATTTGCAGCCATTCACGGACTCCGTGCCCCCATACAACGATGGAATTTTTATATGCTTTGCCACAAGGTCACAGTTGTTCGCGATTGGTTTGAAAGCATTCTGGACAAAACGTGCAAATGATCTGGCCACCAGCATCACTCAATATGAATCCCATCGAACATTTATGGGTCATAATCGAGAGGTCAGTTCGTACACCAAATCTGCAGTGGCAACACTTGCGCAGTTATGGCGGGCCATAGAGGCAACATGGCTCAATATCAGTGCGGCTGACTTCCTACTTGTGGTGTCCATGCCATGTCCAGTTGCTGCACTATGCCGATCTAAGGGAAGTCCGACACGATATTAGGAGGTATCTCATCAATTTTGTGATCTCAAATTTCCGTATGAAGACACATCTGCAGTTTATATGCAACGTAGCGCGACTCCGATGCGGACATATAGGCACCAATATGTAGGAAGAAGATTAGTTGGGCCTTCCTGTCTTTCTGAAGTGCATCTGGTAAATGCGGAAACGGCAACTTCGGCGTTACCGAACGCGTCCGTGCAGGACTAAAGTGCTGTTATTCCTTTCTTGGCTGCCACGACAAATACGGGTAGACATCCATCGGAGAATGAAGACTGTGAAAGGGGTAGCATGTCTGTCGAAAAGCACGACAAGGAGTACTGCTAGTTCATGACAACGCACATCTCCATATCGTAAATTTCGTGACGTAGAAGTTACGCCAACCCGAGACATTCAAGTACCCACTCTATAGTACTGATCTGTCTCCACGGGATTATCATGCCTTCGGTCCCTTACAGAAGGCCTCGGAGGGTCGACGATTCATGTCCGACGAGTTACGAACTTCTTTATGCATCATTACATCGTGTTTTACTAGACGGGTATCTTCAACGTGGTGCATCGGTGCGATGATGGCCTCAATACTCACGACGATTTTGCCTGACTGGCCTACTGGTTGTGGCATGTACGGCGTTCGAACGGAAACTTTTTGAATGTCCCTGATATTTCAAGCTGCCAGTGAACTGAACAGGAACGAGAGCAGGAATTATCCTCTGCCTCATATTGTATTGTCGCTTTGAGAATATAGGTGTGTGTATGAAGAGACACGCTCTCCTTGCCACGGAATATAAATATCTATGGAGTGAGCATTCGTATGAGCAGTACGAGAATTCAGTCCGCACCATCTCCTGCAGCTCAAGTCACGTGTTTTTGGGACGGCACATTCCAGCCTCTATTTTGAGCGTTATTTTTTCGCTGATATAGACAGATCACCTTCCAACGTACCGTGAAAATTTGCATTCGAACGCGCTTTACGGACATCTTAGCAATTTGATACCAGGGATTGAAAGTGACTTGAAGATGCTGAAGAGCAATGGTAATGAGTTTTTTCGCCATAATATTCCAATTTATCTGCATATTTTCGATAGCGGGATAAGAAGTGATACCCAAGGGCGTTTTTTAACGTTATCTAATACACATTGTCGA
Organism: Schistocerca serialis cubense; assembly: GCF_023864345.2. Classification (NCBI taxonomy): domain Eukaryota; kingdom Metazoa; phylum Arthropoda; class Insecta; order Orthoptera; family Acrididae; genus Schistocerca; species Schistocerca serialis. The sequence goes on from NC_064638.1 coordinate 991,245,537, forward strand.
ATCTCTGTTGAAATTGATAGCGTTACAATGGGACTGGATATGGCGCGAAAGTGTCAAGAAGAAAACAACGCATTTAGTAACTATGACATTTTTTGCAAAAACAGACATAATGTCATGTGGGATAACAGCAATCAGTGATTTTATAATGTTACTTAAAATCCGTCTTGATTGCAATTTTTTTTTTTTTATTATTCATATGACCGGTTTCGGTTCATTCAGAACCATCTTCAGATCTGATATTTCAGTTACAGGAGTAACCCGTCCAAATCCAGCAACTTTCACATGCTACGTCACATAAAATTGGGTGGCAGAGTGCACGTCATTTATATTAACATAAGATTGCCACTAATCCAACAGGAAATAGAAAAGGAGTTAAGTATTTTAAAACAAGTGTCCGTAGCGAACGGATATACGTGTAAGCAGGTGATGAATATTTATAGGAAGATAAAGAAGAGGCAAATGGAACAAACAGAAGGAAGTCAAGTAGCAGTTAAGAGGAACAACAAGAAAAAATACGTAGCTCTCACTTACAATGGAAGAATTGCAGACAAAATTGAAAGATGCTTTCGAAAATCCGACGTTAAAATAGGGTTCCGAACAAATAACACGTTAAAATTGAAGCTCCGGCATAGAATATGTAATAGTAGGAATAAATTTCAGGATTCAGGTGTATATAAGATCAAATGTAATGACTGCTGTAAACAATATATAGGGCAGACTGGTAGGAACTTTGAAACCAGATACAGGGAGCACACCTACTCTCAAAACAAAACAGCTTTTGGGGCGCATATGGCTGCGACAAAGCACTCAGTCACGAGTATTGAAAACAATTTAGACATCCTGCATAGAGCTCATAAGGGACGGTTTCTTAACATTTTGGAAGAGATCGAAATATACACCCACAAAAATAAAGATCCGGATTCAATCCTCAACGAGCAAAGCGAATTCAATCATAACGCCTATTTTAGCATTTATGACGACCTACTAAGATGACAACTGTTGCGTGTGGAGATCCAGGCCGAGGGATGAGAGATGGTGCGCGGTGGAGAAGCCGGAAGACGCGTGCAGCGCCTGGCGTCGTTGACGGGGCCCTCCTGTGCGGCACTCTTGCCCGCGGCGATGGACATCAGACGACTGAGCGGACCGCAGCCCAACACCGAAATGGCGGGAACCACGGAAGCAGACCGTAGAGGAAAACAAGTTCACACCAGCACCATAGATATATAAATCGCCCTACGCTATTTAGATCGTATAAAAATTATAATTTTACTGTTTTTTAGTCCTGACGAGTACAGATTTTAACTTTTGACATCTACATATTTTAATTAAATATTTTTAATATAAAAAAGATCTACTGAACATAGTATGTGCAAATGGAATGTAACAAATGTACCAGACGCCACCTGTCGGTAATAGTGTTATAATTAATATAAATGACGTGCACTCTGACAACCAATTTTATGTGACGTAGCATGTGAAAGTTGCTGGATTTGGACGGGTTACTCCTGTAACTGCAATATCAGATCTGAAGATGGTTCTGAATGAACCGAAACCGGTCATATGAATAATAAAAAAAAAAAAAAATTTGCAATCAAGACGGATTTTAAGTAAAACTATGACATTGTTACAGTAAATACCGTAAGCGATTTGCACCGCCTGTTTGTCCATTATAATTTCTAAATTTTCTTTATTTACCCTTGTACTTTGTATAGACAAGTAAAAGTCTATAATATTTTTCACCTTCTCTTCTTTAACGTAAAACCATTCCTACGCACAAAGAAATAAAAAATACAAGATCAATGCCCGAATTTTGGAGTAATAAAAGAAGAGACAGCCAACACTTTTTTTGCTGCTACGCTGATTCACATTGTGGACAATGTACAGAAATACTTAGATGCAAACGAGATTCTATCTGCATATGAACAAAGAACCAATACTTATACACTGACTGGCAGTTTACTCAAACACATTTGCAAATTTGTCTAACAGTTGAAACGTAAACACATGGCGACATAATTTCAGAAATTATTTCTACAATGCAAGACTTTATAATACCTTTACTCGATATTTTTCAATACATAAAATGTCTCATATCAATATGATATCTACAATTACACATTTGTTGCACATACTTATGAACAGTAATTGGTCGTCCTCTCACATACTTCTCTTTACATTCGTAGCAACGACAATACTGCACCACAACTGTTACTAAAACTCAAACGTGCAATAAAGGAATGTAAATAAGTGTAACATTCAAGATTCACAATTACCGTAGTCACTTGACTAGCTTGGTTTGATGTTGAGAACATTCGCAGCAGAATATGCTCACTGGTTGGATATACATACTCTATGCTTCTGACAGTGATTTATCGTAGGGCATTGAGGGTTCCTAGCAATCGGGAAAAACAGAAAGAAAAACACACACATAAGTCATTCTAATTTTCAGTAGAGGTCGACGGACAGACTCGCATAATTATAGGCCTACCTATATGGTTGACGTCGATCCTTTGTAGAGGTTTCGGAAATGTTTTTTACTCACACTTTATGATGTTTTTAGAGGGCGATAATCTCCTCTACAAAAGTCAACGAGGGTCCTGGAAACGGACATCTTGCGAAACTGAGCTCGCTCTGTTCGTCCATCACATCGAGAGGTGCAGTCGTTTGACGATGTGTTTCTTGACTTTCATAAAATTTTCCATAGCCTTCCATAATGTCATTTAGTGAGCAAAATGTGACCTTACAGAGTGTGGGACCAAATATGTGACTCGCTAAGGGATTTCCTTATCAATATGTAGTTCTTGACGGAACGAAATGAACAAATGTCAAAGTAATTTCAAGAGTGCTCCCGGGTAGTGTTACAGGACCGCTACAATTTGTATGAATGATGTACTGGATAACGCTGAAGACTCCGTGAGACTATCCTCAGTCAAATTTGTTGCGTATAGAAAGGCTACAACGCAAGAAGACTGTAGCGAAATACAGGGAAAGCTGTAGAGGTGTATTTAACGTATTATGCATACACAGGGGAATCTGTCCACTACTGTTCGATAGCACTATTGACGACAAATAAATAGAAACAGTAACTATCGTAAAATACCTAAGCGTAACCGTACGGTGCGACGTAAAATGAAGTGTCTGAACATTCCTGAAAATAAAAATATTTATGTTTCAAGAAAGAACGGAAAGACATTAGCTGCTAGTGGGCTTTGATTTATACCTATAGGACAAGTTGAAAATTTGTGCCAGACCGGGAATCGAATCCAGGTCTCGTGTTTACTATGCAGATGCACTTACTACGACTCCATCTCACCACAAATGCACCGACTACGCTTACATGCCTTCTGTCAGACACAAACACACACACACACACACACACACACACACACACATTATTCACTTAGTGCCTGTGCTCATTAGCCTCATTAAGAGGCTCATTCTTTTGGACCTGCCCGAAAGAACATCACCAACCCAAACACACAATTTTTGTATTTTACTCAAAAGAAACTCATTATAGTCGACGCGGTCGTCTCGTGAAATCAGGAATTGTATTGATCATGTTGATTAATAGGATTTCTGCCGGTTATTCTCCAGAATACCGATTAATCAACCAGAAACTCAATTAATGTACGTCTGTTGGTTCGAAACAGGTAAAGGCGCTGATTAAATAAATAAATAGCATTGTATAAAGTAGCTGGTTGCAGTAATCAAAAATGGTTCAAATGGCTCTGAGCACTATGGGACTTAAATTCTGGGGTCATCAGTCCCCTAGAACTTAGAACTACTTAAACCTAACTAACCTAAGGACATCACACACATCCATGCCCGAGGCAGGATTCGAACCTGCGACAGTAGCGGTCTCGCGGTTCCAGACTGTAGCGCCTAGAATCGCTCGGCCACCCCGGCCGGCGGTTGCTGTAATCTTCTGTGAAAAGTCAACATATATAACGTATAGATTACTGCGCGTGAATAACATCAGTGATGGTTTGTTAGACCCTTTCCATTACATCGTGGTGGACGAAGCATCGTTTCATCTTTCTGGTCATGTGAATTCACCGAACACGAGGTACTGGGCAACGGAGAACGCCAACATGTGCGTCAGCAACCACTCCATGATGAAAAACTTCGGCGTTTGGTGAGTTGTAATAGGAACGCGCGTCATTGAATATACATTTTTTGACACTACCCTCAACACGTTTTGTACTCAACTCACTGAGTATGAAAGACTATACTGCATCTTCCAGCAAGATAGGGCAACATACCACACGTCTAAAGTATCTCTGAAACGAGTCTTGATGTCTTCCCTGAGGAACGAAATGTCAGCAAACATTTATGGCCACCACGTCTGCTGGCTCTAACAGCAAGTGATCCTTTTCCTGCGGGGACACCTGAAGAGCAAGTTATATGAAATAAATCCACTCACAATACAGGAAGTGAAGGACAATATCAACCGTGAAGTTACCACCACCGATATCCAAACTTTGCGCCGGGTATACATGAATATGCTTAGACGTGCTGTATATTGATGTTGCAGGGGATCGCTTTCCACAACCTCTATAAATGTATTTCTCACTGTATTTTCTATTGCAAATAAGTGGTAAGTCCGTTTCAGCTCTTCGTTTATGTGATTTCACTTCTTTTCCTATGTACAGTACTTAAACAGTCTACTTTTATCTATGAAACCTTTTATTTTTAATCCTTCTACAGAAGCCCCATAATCTAGTGTGTGCTGTTCTATCCAAATCAAAAATTACAGGGACTGTTACAGAGTATACTCTTTCACTCTGGTATATTCAACAGACATCGTAAACTTTTTGGCAATAATCAATGCATCCCGAAGTTCTTCTTCAACATGTATTTTTTAATTGTTATGCGAATTATTTCCCATTGCTTTCGAAAGTAGGGCGAATTCTGATCGCTTCACCAATTCATTCAGATTATCCCAGAGAACAAAATCGATATGTGCTATTGATTCAGTGGAGACCGTCTTCCAGTCACAAACATCAAGCGCATTTTCGTTCTCTATCTGACACATATGTATGTCGTCATTTCACACTATTAATCCACCTATTTTATTTACTGCATACTTTGAGTATATTTATTATTTCGGTTGGAATTAAATTACAGTTACTTGCGAATTACCAATTAGACTTGCTGTCAGTTCAAATCTGATGCATGATGCAGTATCATGCATTCTGTCTACTGGTTCACTACATAATGATGTTGTAAGTGTACCCCATGCTTCCAGCGCACCTTTCTCTCCATTACCATCACCTTATTCTGTTTTCACAAACCCTTTAGACCCCATCTCCTCCGTGTAGGTATGTCCTATTCTCCTATCGGAATACGAGTAGTTCTCCCGGTCTCTCTAGCGGTTGTGAAACAGGTCTAAATGCTCTTCCCAAGAAAGAGTCAGGAATGTCAGCTTGTCATTTTTGCTGCAATTTACTTTAGATATTTCAACACATCACTCCTGCGAACCAGGAGAGCTCCTGTAATGTTTGGAAGTAGGAGACGAGATACTGGCAGAAGTAAAGCTGTGAGGACCGGGCGTGAATCGTGCTTCGGTAGCTGAGATGGTAGAGCACTTGCCCGCGAAAGGCAAAGGTCCCTAGTTCGAGTCTCGGTTGGGCACACAGTTTTAATCTGCCAGGAAGTTTCAATCCTACGTTCGTTAACAAAGTTCACGATGGACGAGTCAGTCTTCTACATAAATTATATAATGTATCTTACCATACACTGAGGTGATGAAAGTCACGAGAAGCCCCCTAATAAAGTGTCGGACCTCCTTTTTCTCGGAGAAGTGAAGCAATTCAACGATGCATGCACTCAACTAGTCGTTGGAAGTCCTCTGCAGAAATACTGACCCATGAAGTCTCTATATAATTGCGGAATTGTTGACGGTGCAGAATTCTGTGCACGAACTGATCTCTCGACTACGTCTCACAAATGTTCGATGGGACTCATGTCGCCGATCTGGGAGGCCAAATCATTCGCTCCAACTTCGAGATTGTTCTTCAAACCACTCGCGAACAATTGTGGTCCGGTGGCATAGCGAATTTTCATGGAACATGAAGTCCATCAATGGATGCAAATCGTCTCCATGTACCAGAACATAACCATTTCCAGTCAACGATCGGTTAAGTTGGAAGAGAGGTTCTAGGCCATTCCATATAAATACAGTCCACAAGAGTATGAAGACAGCACCAGTTTGCACAGTGTTTTGTCGACAATTTGGATCCGTGGCCTCGTGGAGACTGCGCAGCACTCGGACCCTACCATTAGCTCTTACAAGTTGAAATCAGGACTCATACGACCATGCCAGCCATCTAGAGTCCAATCGATACGGTCAGGAGCGCAGGAGAGGCGCCGCAGGCGATGTCGTGCTGTTAATAAAAGCACTCGTATCGGTCATCTGCTGCCATAGCCCATTAAAGCCAAATTTCACCGCACTGTCCAAATGGATACGTTTGTTGTACGTCTCACATTGGTTTCTACGGTTATTTCAAGTAGTGTTACTTCCGTGATAGCACTCCGGGTAAACGCCTCTGCTCTCGCTCATTAAATGAAGCCCGTCGCCCATTGCGTTATCCGTGGTGTGAGGCAGTGCCTGAAATTTGGTATTCTCAGCAGACTCTTGACACCGTGGATCTCAGAATAATGAAGTCCGTAGCGATTTCTGAAACTGAACGTGCCATGCACATTCCAACTATCATTCCGCATTCAGTGTCTGTTAATTTCCGACGTGCGGCCATAATCAAGTCGGAAACCTTTCACAGGTGTCACCTGAGTACAAATGACAGGTCCGCCAATGCACTGTCCTTTTATGCCTTGTGTAAGCACCTGTATTGTGCATATTACTATCCCATGAATTTTATCACCTCATTGTATCTCTGTCAAAGTAGTGCAGAAAAGATAACATAACTCATTAATTTCTAGGGTGAAGACATCTTGCAGGATCCAAGAGTAGACGTTCCGTGGTTGTTAGCAGAGTTCGCAGTCAATTCAAGCAACGACACGTACATAATTGACAGAAGCGTTGGTGACCTCGTATGTAGAGCACAGTGATGATACCGGCAGTGAGATTCCACTGTCTCGTTACTTTATTTGTAATGTCTTCTACTAACATTCATTTCAAATTAGCTGTGCCAATGAAATTTTTGTTCAGGCGAAATGCCACATTATCAGAATACGACTTCCAAGCGGAGAATAAGCAAGCGTACCGAGAGTTTAATCGCTTGATTTGAAATTACGTTGTCCGCGAATTTGCGAACTCCGAGGAAAGCGCGATTCACTAGTGACGGAGGGTGAGGGTGCTGCTAATCAGATAAGAAATCTTAAGTGTTTTTCTCAGTCGGTCATTAAGTAAGCTCGACTAGGGTGCTAACGGCCCTGTAAGTGAGCTGTAGCTTTTTGCTAATTGGATTTCGTGGATTACCGCACTCCTACTTTTGGAAGTGGTATTCGAATAGCCTCTGAACAGCCTCTTGAAGATAATTGAATGGCATCTCATTTCGAGATAAAATCAATGCGACCAGTACATTAATAAAAGCTCTGCAGGCTCCATTACGAAGTAAAGGCATGGCTTGTTATAAGCTAGAATCCTCTGTTTGAGGTGCAAGTTAGGGCTAATTACGTTCTTTGATTGTTTTGTTTATCGTCTACGACCCTAATTAAAAATATATATAGACGTCACATTTTCATGTCACAAAATCCTAATTTTAGAAATCAAATAATATTGTAATTAAACTTTCTCGCTTAATAAGTCATTTTTCACATGAGACAAATCATTACGCCAATTTTATAGAAGAATCATTGTGAACAGCACAAGAGCCGCAAAGAATTAAACAGACATTTGTCAAGACCTCGTGATGCAAAGGTACCAATTCTTTTCACTAATACGATCAGTTATATGTGGACATCAGGGTAGAATTACAACGCATTCAAAAAGTTATGCGTTGCTCTTTGTTCCAATGTATTTGCCAGCTTCACATTTGTCTTTCTTCCAAGTGGTCTCTCTATATTAAATTTACCCATTATACTGTATTGCAATTACTGCTGCCCACATTTCTGTGAACATATATATTCAGCTATTGTCTCATGCCTGTATTCGTCTACCCATACAGTAGAGTAAACCCGTCACTTCCCACAAGAAATTCTGGGGGTGTAGTTATTTTGTTATCTTTTAGTCTCCTTTAGAGATCAGCAACTCGGAAGACTAGCTTTTTCCATTCCCTATCATCCTTGTAGCAGCTAAAAATCTTCACCAATTACGCGAAAATTTGTTGCCTACCTCTGTATAAGGGTTCTAGGTTTTTGAAAAACTTCATCCTTAGAAGTTTTGAAATGAAGAGGATCTCGTGCACGAAATTTCCAACGAATCAAAAATTATGTTTTACTGCTAATCAGATAAGAAATTTTAAGTATCTTTCTCAGTCGGTCATTAAGTAAGGTAGACTATGGTGCTAACGGCCCTCATACCAACTACTCTGACCTTGATTACTTGTGGCTCATCCTTTCCAACATCAAATCAACTGTAATTCTCGGAACATCGGAAATAAAACTGTATTGTAGTGTACAGACACTTTTTTGTTTATACATGCATTAAAAGTCCGTAAAAATAGATTTTTTCTTCTTTACGTTTCGGTAATATTCTAGAACACTTTTCAACTTGTAATTCCTTCCTAAATATCATTTAAACTGCTCAGAATTGTTTATACCACCGTTTGTCTTTGTTTTATCATAAATCTCTTTGTTGAAACCGTTTTGATCACAGAAAATTGTTACGTATTCCCCTTGCGTTAAAAAAAGGGCCCCATTTTCTGCTTGTAACAATGTATTCGTACACGCGAGGGTTTTCGTTAGAAATGTGTAAGTCCTTTACATCTCTCGACTGTTCTCTAGAAACCACTCACCTCGATTTACTGTAAAGATGTCCCTTCGCTGCACTGGTAACACTTGGTTAGCGCTTGGTTGTCACCGCTTATAAGAGTAAAAGTGGCGTTGTAATTGGGGTAATAGGAGGAAATCCTTAATTAATTTGTTGTAAAGAACACACAGTTATACTTTTATTCATTCTTTCAGTTTATGACCACAGTACAGTAAACACTAAACTCGGTATCTTACAGAACATTTTGGTTACTCTTAAAATTTTGGAATCACTTTCGTATCAAATATTCAATTAGTTCTGGCTCACGTTTGCGTCTTTACTTATCACCGGCCAGTGGCTGAATCTCTTCAGTACAATGACTGACACTTTTTAGCAAACAGCTGAAGACAGACACCACTGATCCGACCTCCTACTGTAGCGACAACCTCCCAGACTGACGCTGACAGCTCTGAGCTCGGAGTTTCTGTCGACACAAGAGAGCTTCTGGTCGAGCTTTCATCCAATCACAGCGAAGTAATTTCTTGCTACTATACGGCGTGTATCGGGTACAAGTGCAGATACTTCAGTTAGTAACTGAGAACGGTGTACTGAACAATATTACATCAGTATTTAAGTAACTAGTAGGTTAAAAATTACAGCCATTACAAGCAGGTTGTTTTTGGGTTGGTTTGTACCTCCAAGTAACGTAGCAAGAGCAAGCCATTACTGCTTATTTTCCTCTGAGCAGCAGGTCAGGTGTTGAAGTGTGGATGCCTGGACGCAAAACTGTTAGTTTATATTGATAGGTGTAATCCTCTTAGTGCTGCGGTATGGGCGTGTAGAAAACATCACATCGTGAAGCCCATGACATGTTTGTGGGAAGACTGTTCGATGCGGAGAAGAAACAACCAACACTATGATATGTGATGTGTGCCAGTGAACATTTATTGAGCATTGACGAGAAACGACTGGGCGATTGGGGACTGTACTTCATTCGTTAGAAGTACAGCATTAAATATCATTTATTTCAAAATCGCGATTCACTTAAAACACAAAAACATATAAGATTCAAGATAAAAATTTTCTTTTTTGGCTGAAGGTAATTGCAACTGCCTTGATTAAGATACAATAAGATTATAGGAGCAGACAGTTAAATTTAAACTGAACCAGTTAAATTTAAATTCAAGGGCACCAAAGCCTGAATAATGAATCAGTTAATATCTGGAAGACGCAAAACATATCAAGTAAGAGTTAATAATAAATACACTGAAAAAGGCATGAAATTCCGAGGACAATAAATGTCGCAAAATCGAGCAACAACTCTGGAAGTGGACGTCCCCAAACAATAGCGGCTCTGACGTCACTGCGAAGCAGGGCGCCTCACAATAGCCCCTCTGAACAAGTCAGTATATTTCTCAAGTTCAGAAGCTGATGAAGCCAACTTCAAAACTTCTTTACAGGAGAGGGAATGGGATCTCCTTTCATGTCTTCCACGACTACGCAGTTGAATGAATGTTTTTTTTTCTTCTCTTCACTCGGTACTAAACGTCCCTTGAAATACTGGTGTAATGAGAATTCAGTAGTTCGTTAACGACTTTCTTTTTTAGTTAGATTTCTACACGTACATTCAGTAATTTAACTACTGCATTTCCACGTTCACTTTGGCATGTATCTAGTAAACTAAATTCCCACGGCACCACTAAAGGCACGGTCGGTTCTGTTTCATCCTTCAGGTCATTTGGGGAGTCTTTAAAAGTTCAAGTAATTTAGTTACCCAGTCCATTACATCAGTCTTGTTTTTTCCAATAGCAAATTCTCAGTTTCATATTTTGGGAACGAGGCGAACCCAACATCATGTAGATGCTACTCCACCTCGTTTAGACATGTAATCGTGTCACTCAGCCAGAGCAATTCATACATCCCACAGTTCTGCCCACTGCTTGGATGGATTCACAAACATCAGACAGTTCTTCATTAAGGAACTTGTCATCCAACTTGTGCCTTAACGCTGCGTTTATACACAGCACTGGAAATGGCAGAATTTTGTGGTGTTGAAGAGCTTTCCATATGTTCAGCTCTTGACCCATCACCAATGTCACTTGCTTTGGTTGCAGAGAAGATATATCTATGTCAGAGAATTTTTCATATAATTGTGTAAGAATGTTTTCATTCTTTATCAAAACGTTTGGAAACTTCGTTGCGAGGAGCACTTTGTTTCTCAGTTCACTTCTGTCCTCAGAGTCTACAGTAGTACTAGATGTGACTGTCAGCTAACGTATTTCGCGATAATTTCCTGTCCAAAGATAGCACATCATAGAACATTCGTGTTGGTCAGTTGCTTACTTTATTTGAGACGTGACCTCACTTCTCACTTGTTTGTAATACCTTGTGTAGGTCGATTTCTCGGAGAAGACAAAATCTCTTATGCTCTCAATGTACTTGGTACCAATATAGATTAGTTGTTGTGAAAGGCTAGTAGACCCTTCCCCACTAACAAAGTTAAACGGTTGTAGAGCTAACCCGCCCATTTGTACAGACTTGTCGCTGGCTGTCTCTTTATCGCTGTTCGAAACTGTTGAGGACGTCGAATGTGTGATACTTCCGCACGTATGCCTTTTCATGCTCATCGTGCTTCCCTTTCAACGCTTTGCATCCCTCTCTTCGGCACTGAACGTAACCCACAGGACCACAATTATCCATTTCAGCCACTATCTGCATTTTAAAAATACCTGTAATATACGTCTGTTCTGTCGAATACAGCTCCTATTTTTCTCTCGTACCTCTTCGACACGATGAATCAATTTTTTCGGAAATTACAAAAAGTAAATCGGAAGATACTAAAATTATTATTCCCACAATGTCCAAAGCTGCAATCTGGTGGACAGTTCTTTCAACAGATTATAAATATAATTCAAATCCTGATGAAGTCGAAGGAATATATTGCCTAATTCCGTTTGAAAAAAGTAATTTCCATTTTACTTCATATCATTTTACGCCGAGAATTAGTAGACAGTATACCGCTTGATATTTTATTTTTCTATGTAAGCTTATTTCGGCTTATTGCCTTCATCAGTACATAAGCAAATAATCGCATTTATTTGTATTTTACGAAATTTGTAATTTATAAAGTGTGTGTGTGTTTTTTTTTTTTTTTTTTTCATTGGAAACTGGAAACTCTACTCACGTCTCGACGCTGTGTAGGGACATATGTCAACTTTGAATAAACTAATAAACTGTTACTGTTGTCCGTAGTTGTTGGATGTATCATTTTTCAGTAACGTTTTAAATTTGTTAGATGATTTGATTTGCGGGTATATTATACTACATTTTTTATTATTTTGACAGTCGTAGAAATTCAAGTTTGACAGATACTTGTCTGCTCAAAATTTGTTTGTTGTTGCATGTCGTGCATCTATGAGATTGTTATTGATGTGTTTGTAACCTCTGGTCTTTAAGTTACCGGCGATCCCTATAAATCTCACAATAACCAACAACTATTACAAACACACTTTTGAAACCTACAGAAAACCAACCGCTACAGACGGACTATTCATCCTTTCATTCCATGATTAACAGAGTCCTAAATCTGCCTCTGCAACAGGAGGCCATACATAAAGGAATAAGTGCACTATAGTACGTAGCACACAAGAACAGTTAAACCCTGATATTATTCTACAGTTATAGAACGCCCCACCCCCCCAAAAAAAGTCCCATAAGTCATAAAATAATACTAAGAAGAGAAACTACATTAAAACATAAAACCGTCTACATACCAACAACTTAAATGGAAAAACTATCCGATAAAATAAAAGCCCTACTAAAAAATACGAACCTGAAATTAACCTTCGTAACAACAAATAATAATAGCACGAAACTACGTTCAGGAAAAGCCACACTCCCGAAACACTTAAACTCTGGAACTTCCGAAATTAACTGCAATAACAGCACAAAACTTTATAAAGGGCAGTCGGGATGAAATTACATCGTCAGATTCAGAGAACACGCGGGAGAAACAAATAATAACCAATCCATTTTCTTTACACATCCAGAAACGAAAAACACGAAGCTGACAACATTGAAATGGCACTAAAAGTCCTTCACAAAATGCCAAAGGCCGAATAATGAATATTTTGGAGGAATTATAAATATACATACACGCTAAGGATTATCGCCAAGAATGAACAAATCGGTTTCAAGCACATGAAGATTTTTAAAACATTATTGAAATTTTATATAGGGATAAGGATTACCATAACAACACAGACTGCGAACACATCAGTTACGGTTCCATAGATACACTACCCGCAGCGACATAAATATCTTTGAGTAAATAACTAGCTGTCAAACTTGAATTTCTGCTATTGTCATATAAAAAAGGTACTATAAAATACGTGCCTCATGAAATCATTGAACAACTTTAAAATGTTGTTGAAAAAATATTACATCCAACAACTACGGAGAGCAGTAATAGTTTCCTCAAAAGTGACATGTGTCAGTGTACAACGTCATGAGGTCAACACAAAATCCAATGGGAAAAAAAAGAAAAAAACGAAAGTTTGCAGATGTACTGATGAAGGCAATGAAGTCGAAATAAACTTATATAAAAAAAATATCAAGCCGTATACTGTCTACTAATTCTCCCGATGATGCCCTACTGGGCCATAATATAAACTGCAGGATCCACAATAATGAAACATTTTATTTTATTTTCATTGGTGACCTCCGTCCGTGACTGAGTTTTTCAGCGTTATATGGAAGTAAGTTAAATTAGACTATGAGCGAATGAAATGCATCAGTTTTTATAGTTTGTAATGTGCACGTCCAACTTCCTGGGTATCTGGCATTAAGCGTGTTTTCTAAAGCCTTGAATGAAATGTAAATAAACTTAGCACTTAACTTGTAAAAGCTGAAAACAGATTCTAAACTGTGTCGTGTTATCGTAATAAAAACACAACAGAAACGAAACGTTGCACTACACACCACCATATTATTAGTTCATTAAAGCAGAAGACACTCTAGGAAATTTAGACTTTAACAGCTAGAGGCTCTCTGATAAACTTTCGTTCAGTGGAACTAGTGGCTCTTCCGAAAACTGCACATTTAGCGAAGTGTGTCACTAATTAGTTCTACTTACGTAATGACGTGATAGTTGAAATCACGCGTTCAAAATATCTGTTAGACAGTGATTTATTTCCACTATTAAATACAGATCGTACCATTCCTCGGAGATTTTAACCCTGCTGACCACACCAGTAGACTCCTACGTCTGGACCACACCATAGGCCTCAGAGGCTTACACGATATATAATAAAAATATTCAATTTAATGGTAGGTGTTAGGACAGAATACATTGAATAACCTTGAATAACATAAAATAAATATATTTCCTCAAAATACAACAAAACTAAAAAATTCCATCATATTAGAAAATCACGTACAATTAACAATGTTACATGAATTTTATCCATAGTGGATGCAGTTGAACTCCGTGACTGTTCCTTTATAGGGTGTAGAAAAATTTCCGCTACCGGTCACAATAAAATGTTATTTATTTGTCACACGACCGGTTTCGGGCTTGCGCCCATACTCAGGTGTTTATACATTCATGTACATGTTTATATTGCTGGAGATTAATAAAGATAATAATGATGCTCCATCTTTATTGATCTCCAGTAATATAAACATGTATATCGATGTGTAAACACCTGAGGATGGGCGCAATCCCGAAAACGTCTTGTGACAAATAAATAACCTTTTATTGTGACTGGTAGCGGAAATTTTTCTACATCCTATTAATAGTGTTTTTTAGAACTAAAACCAGTATCACAAAATTCAGCGGAAGTTTCTTATTTTTTACCAGTACAATTTGGACACATTTTTCTGTGGTGCTCACCACACACTGGCAACTTACATAAATTACACTGTATTTTTGAGTTCCTTTGTGTTTTGTAGTCACAGAATTTACAGTAAGTTCTTTTGGGAATAGCTCCTTGCTCAATTTCTTCACGAGCTGCCTCTTCAGGTGGAGTCATGTTCAGCCGTCTATAAATACTGTCCCGTAGGTCGTGGGGAATTGGTGTGTCAGGCCTAACCTTCATCCAAGGTGCTGCAAGCTGCTCAGAAAGTGTCAACATAAAATCAAATCACGAGAATGGTTTTGTTTGATAGTTGTTTCTCACTTTCACTTGGTTTTTGTAAAAATTATGGAGGTACACAGTATAGGGATTTATTCAAGCAATGTTTATCATGTTGTAAAAAACGCGTACATTCCATCGACGTGTTTTCCGGCCAATGTTATAGTATTTACACTTGATCAAACGTGTCGACACCCGCTTTGATTTCGATGTAGTTGAGAATCATATAGGGTATTTTGGAGTCGGGATGTACAGCATCATCTCCATGCATGGTTCCGATGACAGTAAACATTTTATTTTTCTTGGGTTTATATGAAACAGCTGTCACGTCTTCTTGGACTATGAAAAGCGACGTTCCTACTTTTCAGTGCTTGTATTTCATATGGATGAATTCAGGGGGGAGCTCTCGTTTATTTTTCTTTATGTTCCCGATATATGTCAGTTGGTTTTCAGCAAATCAATGGCAAGAGGAATATCAGTAAACCAGTTATCCCCTGTGATATCACGATTAGTGCCGTGAACTGGTTTGGTAAGTAGTTTGGTAAAATGAACCGCAGCACGAACACCGGGTACTTTGGAACCCTTACCCAAGTATGGAATAGCATTTATTAGATATCAAGTTGCTTGATCGCAACGCATTATGGTCTTAACCCCGTATTTATTGGGCGTGCTAGGTATGTACATTTTGAATGGGCACTTACCTCTAAAACCCACTAACTGTTCATCTATACTAAGGTACGAACTTGGTTGATAATTGGTCTTACTTTGTTAATCAGAATATTCCAGATTTCAGAGACTAACGGGAATTTCTGTATCTTTCGTCTTTCTTCTCGCGCCTGGGAATCGTCAGATGCTAAGTTGCTACTAACAAAAACAAAGTGGTTGCGAGACAGTGTCGCTTAGAATCTATCTCCATTTATCGTGCGATCATATTGCCGTTTTATGGGGACGTAATTGTTTTTCGTGGCTCCATACGAAACAAGAAGACCAATAAAAGTTTCCACCTCTTCTACAACAACCGGTTTGGAAGGAGGCTTGCATTTCTTCTCTGCTGAAAAATGCATTTTTTTCTTGTCCATCTTTTCATCAGTGTATTGCACTACAAGATCCATTAGGGAACGTGTGCAAAATGCTCTGAAGCATTCAACAGGCGTCTTAGCATCAGCAGCGGGGCCACGGGTCTTGACTCTTAAATGTACTATTTTTTTTCTTTTTTTTAGTGTCTTCGTCGCGGTCGTTACCATGGGTCTTGTTTTCAAAACTGTGAGACCATTCTTCCCTTTACCCTCTGATCTGTCGATGTAAATTTGCAAGCTCTCAACTTCCGCTTCTACTACCATCCTCTCAACTTCCTCCGCTGCACGTGGTTTACCCTTTACCTGAAGGTTTCATTCTGTCTTCCTCTTTCAACGTGGTTGTAAAGATTTTGAAGGCGATGAAGTGTCCTTCTTGGAAGTTTCGGGTACGACATCTCGTCGCACAGTCTCTCTAACTGCTTCTTCATCATCTGAAGGGATGAATTCAGGATCGTCATCTGAAGAGTCTTCTGATTCCGAATTGAAACGTTCTTTTACTTCTACTTCACTATCATAATCTCGATCCCCTAGAAGTGATTCAACTTCAGAGTCACAGTCACCATCTGACGAAGGTTTTTTTTAATTCTGCTAACATGACATCATCAGTGTAGAATCGCTTTTCCCCCTTAGAATCCATTCTGGCAATAGTAGGTACATCTGCATGAGAATACAGTATAATTAATCAACCGATAGAATGGAAAAACTAAAGATTTTATCTCTTGAAGGAATACGTGTATTATTATAGACGACGGAAATAAAACAAGTCAAAAGAGGGATACTGTAAGATAAATACGGACTACTGACAAGCACATCAAGGGCTGTGAGATCTAGATACTGAAATAAGGTCAACCACACCATAGGCCTCCCAGACCTAGGGACAATTTATATGTAAACCACAACAGAGGTCTCGGAGGCCTAGTTGTTTATCTGAACGGGCCGACAGGGACGGAAGTGTTGTCCACTGTACACTAGCACAGAGAGAACTAACTAGAGGAGGCTTACATGAGTCACGCCCCCTTCAGCTGTGTTGGAGCAGGATTAGACAGGTCTGCACGAGCATCTGGGCCTCAGAGACCTATGGTGTGGTCGGCGGTGTTAAAGAGACGAAGCGAACATTAGAAGTAAGTGCGAGATCAAATGAAATTTAGTTTCACCAGCTTCTTCGGTCAGCAAGTGGAAGCAATTAGCTGCATGGAATACAAAGTTCTGACTCAGCATAGTGTCTTTTGTTCCTTACTCGCAAATCATATCTGTTACGAGCAGGAAGATTCCGCATTCCCAATAACATTCGCAGAGGCACTGAACGTTCTAGTAATACTCTACAAGCTATAACACATAATTGTTCAGAAGTAAAAGAGATATGAAAATAAAGCTTCAGCACTCTTCTTTGACATGGCTGTAAGAGTAAACTTCAGGCAAATCGGATAACGTTATCGTGGGCATGTCGTTAATGTAGCTTGACGTGATACAAATTCCTAATAAAATGAAATGATACCTTGAATTTATCCCAGCAGGAACTGCTTCTTCTGGGTCTGTCCATTAGAACTTACGTCCCATCTGTTATCATTCACATAACGTCCCTTTTGTCGTCTTAGCTTTGTAAGAAATGGCTGGAATGTCAGCTAGACTCACGAGTGCAGTGGAAACACGCAGCAGGATAGCCACTGCCCCTCGTGGCTGTGAGTGCGATCACGGCACTAACAAGCTACTAGCTAGCCTGAAGGCTGAGGTGACCGGCTCTAAAAAGGTTTTATTTATTTTTTAATCGGTCACCTAACCAAATTGTAGAGCAAGTTAAAGAATCTTGAAATGTAAGTCAAGAGTAAGAGAGAGTAACTGTTATTTATTTTTTCTACTGCTCAGCATAAATAACAGTGATAATAATAGAGAGCAAAGTTATATACAATTCAAATTAAATTACAAAATGACACTGACACGGTGCGGAGGTGGAAGATTGTGTAGAGTAAGCGCATCAGGATCTACTTCCCCGGGCAACTCGCGAAATGTATGGTGAGGTTACAACAAGAAGTCACAAGTTACAAAAAACCAAGCAACATAAGTTGCGTGTCAAAGTAATCAAGTAACAAGCTGTATGGAATATGGATTGTGCTACCACACCTGCCACACTTACGTTCCCCTAAACAGACAGCTAGCGTGCGCCGGTCAGCACCAGACTATGAATGGAGGTGACGCCCTCTGTGCGACGTTTAAGCAGAAACCCAGCTTCTAAGTTCACAATCCTCAGAAATCTGCTTCCAAAGAAATCAACATGGAAGGGAATAGTCCATGTTGCTGCCAATGTGACAGGTGGGAACTGTTGTAAAATAGACGAAAAAGCGCGGAAGGGTACACGTAACTTCCCTCCTTTTGTGTACAAGACGCACTTTTTTAAACATTACGTTCTTGATCAGTGAACCTTATGTGCCAAGAACACTGTCCAGAGTGACAATGCTATTGGCTGCAACAAATATTTGGAGTGAACGCAACTGACGCTCTCATGCTGGATGGATGTTCCCGTGATACACGGCTCTTTAGCGTATGTGTGAAAGGGCAAAGATTTCAAGATCAGTTATTCTCTGTGGGTTGGTGGGAGGCTGTAGTGTTCATTGTGGTGCAGGTGAGTGCCTGGCATTCAATAGCCGCGGAGCAGGTCACTTTCCGACTTCCGAGAAATTGCTCTGTCACCAGAGCAGGCTCTCTTGCTCTAATGAGGTACACAGACTGCCTTCTACCGACAATAAAGACACTTCTGGCGTCACTGCACCCTATTGCGGCGAGAGCAAGGCTGCCTTTCCAAGCACACCGCTCCAGTATCCTCACTGAAGTAACAGCGAAATAACAGTAGAAATTGAATTAACATTGCACAACGATATGTCATATCGTGACAGTAAAATTACATCATTCCTTCATCCCTCTGAGAATAAAGAATTAAAAAACCCCCAAGAACGCAGAACCAATTCGTCACGTGTGTTGGGCATCTTCAAACTCTACTAACGCAATTGTCCACTGAAACCAGAAAATCACTCCTAACAATCTTCTATGAAAAAAAAATAACGAAACATAATACTGCATGACTGCTTATTAATTAAAAGCATAACATGAGAATGAATATGACACCTCTAATTCATAGACAGATTATTTTTATTAACAAAAGAATACTAAAATAAAGAATGGTACAATCTCTGTTTTATATGAATGTTGACAAAATTAATTCTAGTCGTCGATTACAGTACAGCTTGCTACTGTGGTCATCGTCTCGACAATTGTGAAACCAATATATTTTTTTATTTTATATAGAAGAAAGTTGTGTGTACAAGAAAAAGGATATTCAAAAGAATTTTAATTAGCAGTTACTTTTCTTCATCAAAAAACAATGTTTTCCCACTTAGGGATATTCTGGCCCTAACAACAATTGTTTCTCAAGCTAGCAAAAGTTTGATTTGTTAATTTGGTTGAGAAAAGAAATAAACTAAATGAAGTACGCTACTTTAATCTAGCGATTATGAATTAATGAGTGGTAAGTAAAGATTTTTAAATTGTGGAGAGTTGTACGTTTTTATGTAGAATAGTGTGTATGAAATAACTTTTACATTTCTCTAAATCGAAATCTTATTAAGTAAATTCGTGGGTTCATTTACAAAAGAAATGCATTGTCATTGCATACGCTGACTGTGTGCTTTCACAATGAAAATTTTTAAGCTGTGTTGCACAGTCTTCACAGTCTTCAAGCTAATCGATTGTCCCTCCATTGACTACGGGTTCCCTGACCTTGGTGCCTGTCGACACCATCAATTAGCCGAACTGCCTGCCGAGAAGACGTGTGTGGCAGAGTCCCCGGCCATTCCAGCGCATGTCTTCCCCTGAGCCGGGCAGACCTCTGGAAAAGACGACGGATCCCCGCTGTACCTGACGGTTGACCCACTTCTTGTTCCTCCCCACAATTTGCCTGCTTCTGTAAACAGTCACAACTTAAATGAGCAAAGTTTGGGCACTTCACAAAAGTTCAACACAGCATATTGTATCCCCGTCGCCACTTTTTTAAGAACGAGAATTCGTAGCTGTGACGAATTTAATGAAAGAGTTTAGTTCTGGTTATTCCACCACATATTCATGCAAATTAATTCACAGTTGCTGCACCAAAAGTTAATTTTGAATCCTGACTGAAAAGTCTCAGATAATCAAAAACCGTTAAAATCTCGTTGCTCCTAAAAGATTTGGATCTGACAAATTATTATTGGCGTTCAGGTGTATTTAGGTCCATATGGCGATCAAAGTGATGTGTTTACTACGCATCAAGCTGCGAGAGGGAGGTTCTAGCCGCACAGGCCGGTGAACATACAGAAGGAAAGACGTAGAGGACAACAGCTAACAAAAAACATGGTTGGGATCACTAATTGTTCTACTGGCAAGAAATGGCGTCCAACAAATCCTAGAATCAACTCGGCAAATAATGCGTGGCATTCTTTGCAGCTGTCCAAAAAATTTGCAGTAACATCTGCAGTGCGTCCTATAACCACGCAGAACACGGGATCTACTCATTCTCCTCAAGGCAAACACAGACGGTCACCTCTTGCTACGCACTATCATTTGCTACGCCCTACAAAACTCTATGACTAAGGGGCTGAAACTAATGGCTTCGCCCAAAGAAATTACATTATCTCGTCACTAAACTTACGTCACAAACCATATGGACTCAACATTGAGAAAGAAATCAAGGAGTTGAAGTACCATAAGAAAAACCATTTTAGAGAAAAAACACTTTTTACCTTATCCTCTTCGTATACCTGAAAGAAAACTGCAATAATGTTGTCACGATCCATTACTCATTTTCACTGTTGGTGAATGCACTGATAAACAGGCATTATCCTTGTCCAATAAGGAATTATCGTGCAATGCAATTTTGCGGTCAGATGACATGGGCGTGCACACAAACTTGAAAAAAAAAAAATAATCTTGAGATATGCGTCCTACACCGACGCTCTACACATCTGTTTGCTCTTGACATGGCACTAAAGGCCACTGTGTACATGTACCAAATATAGTATCCATAAGTCGTCATCATAAAATAAGTTACACTAAAAGCTTAGAGCTAGTCACCAACAAGAACTTATGGCTAAGGAGCACCTCTAATTAACTTACATGACGAACACAACTTATACAATATAAACTAAGCCTGTTCAATAATTCCTGTTCAGGATTTACTCATGTTTTGACTACCTTCTGGAGCCTGTTTTTTTTTTTTTTAAATTTCAATTATTTCCAGCCTTCCATCTTCCCATTCTCTTGGTGGTCCTAGCATGACGTCTCCAGAGCATGGTATCTCCTGATTTTGTGGCTGGCTACTTTTGCTATTTTCCCCGTCATTTCCCTTCGTACACTTCTTGTCCCATGAGTTTCGGTACTGTTTTCATTCCAATGCAGAGCTCATTCTCTTGTCTTTTCATATTTAAGCATAAATGTCTCTACGTCCCTTCTATCAGAGAAGGGATCTTTGGTGCTCTTTTGATTTTGTCTTAATAAAGTGTTGAATCAAAAAACATGGCTCTGAGCACTATGGGACTTAACATTTTAGGTCATCAGTCCCGTAGAACTTAGAACTACTTAAACCTAACTAACCTAAGGACATCACACACATCCATGCCCGAAGCAGGATTCAAACTGCGACCGTAGCTGTCGCGCGGCCCCAGACTGAAGGGCCTAGAACCGCTCGGCCACAACGTCCGGCAAGTGCTGAATCAGCTCACCATTATGCGCAGATGGTCGAGATGCAGAATTTATTTTAAAGTCTCTTTTGGATACTTTATGTAAGATTAGAAGCATGTTCTGCAAGTGAAGAAGCTTTTATGATACTCCTACTTAATTGTACAATATTTTGTTCTTCAGTCGACTAGTACAATGTCATAATCTCATCAAATTCGAATTCTGCAAAGGTATTACAGTGTCCAGTGACTGACAAAAATTTTGTGATATTCTCTCCACTCTTACGACAGCTCATAAAATCTCTCTTTAGACTGGCCAGGAGTTCCGCAGACTATCCTTAAACCGCCCTGTCCAAGTCATAATATGCAGGTCTCCACCTGCAGTGTAAGCGAGAACTTTCCATAGTAAAAAGTTTTATCATCAATTCCTTATCCCCAGATGGTTATGGACCTGCATTACAAGACACGTCTCCCTCACAAAAATCATATTTTGCGTCGTTGATGATACCACACTAGACACAGAATTGTCACAAACATGCCTCTCGACAGCTTACATCCTATTCTCTGCCAGAAACAGTAACGGCTCTGCAACTTGCAGACAGGTCATGAAAAAGCAGGGCAAAGCAAATGTATCTTCCCTCTTTTTGCGTACAAAACGCTCATTTGTAAAGACGAAGGTGGTACTGAGCCGAACAGTATCTTCATGATTGGTCAACCTTATGTACCAAGAACACTATCCAGACGTATGCAATACTAGTGCCTGAACCAAGTTTTTAGAGTGAATGCGACTGACCTCCCACACTGGCCAAAAGGATCGTGGCATCTGGCTCTTTGATGTGCACACAGAAAGGTAAAATTGTCGCGCATGTTTAGTCACTGGAGACTTTGGGTCAGCCACGGAACTCTGGTCATAGGGGTTGCGCGCGGCAGCCCAGCATTCAATAGCCGTTCGGCAGGTTGCTTGTCAACTTACGCAAAACTATCCGTATCCCCAGAGGAGGCCCTCTTGTCCTAATGGAATACACAGACTGCCTTCCGCCGAAAAAGAAGACCACAGGCACGATTACGGCGTTCCACCACACCAATGTGGCGAGTGTAAGATTGTCTTTGCAAACACATCGGCCCAGTACACTCAATAAAACAACCACGAAATGGTTTATATTGCGAAGCGACATATGATGGTCATATCATGACAGTAACGTCAGAGTGTACAGGCTGAATCACTTAAAATTTGCACGGCAAATATTGCGAAAGTGGAAAGTGCTATTGCGCAGAATGGATCGGTAGTCAGGGCCTCGTATTGATAGGCAATCAACCCATTATAACAATACTTAAAAAGTGTATTTTTTGTACAAACATACACTTTTTTAAAAGGAACAGTGCCTATTGACAACAACAAACTAATAGTAGGGTAAATTGGACTGTCAGTGGTGTTTGTTGCAGGACTACAGTGCGAGACGTTTGCGAAATATTGTATTTTGAAAAGCTTCCACATTGACACTTGTACAATACCTGCCGCAGTACATACTAAAGAAAAACACAAGTGAATATACTAGTTATTTGGGTTCCTAGTCATGTGGGTTGTAACTCGTAGCGACACAACTGACCATCATATGTTGCGTTTAAAATGACCACCGGCAGCGACAGTATACACTTCCTGTCTGGTACGGGACGATTGCAGCACACATGCTAGCATTTCAGCCAATATTTCCGAGCTTGCTGCAGTAATACGTCGTTACATATCATCGGGTGTAGTTGATATGTCCTTGCAGACAGCGTCTTTCAGCTTGTCCCACAGAGAAACGACCACAGGGGTCAAATCTGGGGAGCCGGCCGCTGTGGCCGAGCGGTTCTAGGCACTTGAGTCCGGAACCGCGCTGCTGCTACGGTCGCGGGTTCGAATCCTTCTTTGGGCATGGATGTGTGTGATGTCCTTAGGTTCGTTAGGTTTAAGTAGTTCTAAGTCTAGGGTACTGATGACTTCAGATGTTAAGTCCCACAGTGCTTAGAGCCATTTGAACCAGTTTTTGAAATCTGGGGGAATGAACTAGCCAAGGTACAGCCTTGTGTCCAATCCGACGATTTGGTAACACTTTGTGAAACATGGCGTCGTACTTCATAAACTATAGGTCGGACAGCCGCCACCTTGCTACCTCAGGTCCCTCCTAGTCTGCAAACGAACGTGGAAGATGGTGCGTTAGGAGGCTACGATACTTGAGCTTGTTCAGCGTTCCGTCTATGAAACACGGGACTATGAGCTGACGTTCGCTATCACACACGACACGTTTACACTCCGTGGACGCTGACGTTCCATGTGACGAAGCCAACTGGTATTGTCAACAGACCGATATTGCATGTTTCTCCTATTTACTTCGACATGACTGATAAATGTGGCCTCATCACTAAACAAGATACACGATTCATCTTGGGTATCTGTCTTAAAGCCCATGTCCCATGTAGAGAGGTTAACATGTTTCTTATAATTGTTTTCATGCGGCCCTTAATTTAGAGAATGTGATTTGGATGAAACCTATGTTGATGCAGAACATAGGACACTCGGCTGACTCATGCGACTTCCTCGTGCAATTGCGACCCGCGCGGCGCTCACAGCTACACGAGAGACGGTAATTTCGGTCTTCCCGTCAGCTTCCACAAGGCGAGCTCGCTATCCACTGTTCTCTGTCTAGTGGTGCCATGCGTACATGCCAGCAGAGGATGCGCAAGTGACGTGACCTCACTGAAAGCACCTCTGATTGGATAGCTAATCCTTTTAATCAGGCGCATCCTGGAGCAGGGCCCAGATCAAGTGCATCTATAGACTGCAGCGAAGAACAGTATACCAGCTTAGAGCAACGCTACAAATTGTTATTAATATTCAGTTTCTTATTTAAAGGTCTCGGAACTTAAAACTACTTGTTACAATCAAGAACATTACTATACATTGTATATAACTCTTGCAACATAGATGAACCTACAGTGAATTGTAACACAGTTATTAAGTGCACACAGTGTAAGTAAACTTATTAATGTGTTACCTTTTGTATATGTTTGTTAGTATTTAATTGACACCTCATATACCGATGCAACACCATCAATCTCAAAATTTTGCGCAATCTTATCGATGTGTAGCGATGACACACGTCTTTGTCTCTCTCAAAATCGATCTCTGTAGTGTAGGACGTCTTTGGTACTTGACTTTCAGCATGCGGCATACTTCACTTTGTCTGTAAGCCGGAATTGTGAAGTCTTTTCGTTGACCATTATGGGATGAAGAGACGATATGAGCACTTTAGATTAGCTGCACTGCGAACAGTCGAACTGGTAACGAAAACGTTCATTATTCTTATAAATATTGCCTACATCTCGTTTAATAGGAAGGTTAAAAAGCATTTCCTTTTGATGTGAACTCACGGCCGCTAAAACCTTACTCTACGAGGTGCGTCTGTAAAGTTCGGTGAGTGGTCTCATAAAATAAAGCGAACAACAGTGTCGTAATCTTCTGAGTAGTGAGTGGACTGCCCCGTTATTCCCAGTGTTGTGTGTCTCGGCCGTTCCCCAAATCCTGGAGAAAGGAACTGTAAGATTTCCTTGGCCGGCGCAACGTAAGTTGAGACAAGCAAGCCTTGCATTTTTATCACATATAGTATTCAGAATGAAGTACGGTAATCAGAGTATGCGGTTGTGGTGGTTACAGTGCTATAGTGGTGTTGTGGTTAGCGTGTCTGCCTACGAAGCAGGAGACTTCAGTTGAAGTCCTAGCGTTAGTGCAAATTTTAATTCCTTGCTTCAACTTCTACCCTTATCGAAGACGTAAATATAGTGATGAGAATAGTATGTCCCAAATTTCTCCAGCCAAGACAAGGAGCAGATAGTGTTAGCTAATTAATGGAAGGAAGCAAGCCAGATGACTTGTAACCTTTCATGATGGGGAACTAACTTAACCAGGTTACCTTGCATTATGAACGTGAGTGCACTCAACGACTGTGATGTGACTTTCAAATGATAGAGTACAGCAATAAGTCGTCCTTTTCTTGCAGGTTTTATACGGCAAATCTAGATTTCGGCTAGTACCTAGCCATTATCAATGCATTATTTCATAGCATCAATGCCTGTTCTAGTAAGTCAGTGCCCTCTTGTTCGGGCCTCTGTCGCAGTTCTTTCAAAGCATTGCAATAAATTCATTATTTGAGATTTGGTAGCAGCCTCCAATATTCAGAATGCATTCGTCGTCAGAGAACTGATTGAAAATATCGGTTACAGTAAGCTATATCGCATATAAGAGGTGTATCAAAGAGATGTAGTAAGAACGCTATGTAATGATGACATGTTTACTTGACTCATCAGCAGAAAGCATTTGACTGTGTGCACTGCTGTATAGATGATGACTCTGTGAGAAAGCTACAGCCAAGGGATAAAGTCAACAGGGACATATACCAAGACAAAGTACAGCAACCAAAGATCCTAGAGGAAGAGCTGGGAAATTTAGTGGACAGTGCTTTTTACTTAGGAATCCTTATAACCAATTTATTAGACATCAACACTCTTTAGTAACATGTTACAAAGTCCAAGCATAAATGCCTTTTTTCTTTAGAACAATGAGTCCAAGCATAAATGCCTTTTTTCTTTAGAACAATGAAGCTTTTAAAGAACCCAACGCATAAATGTAAATTTTCTTTAGAATAACACAAACTTTAAAGAACACCAAGCATAAATGTCACTCTCCTTTACAACAATACAACCCAAAGCATGAATATCTCTTTTCTTTAGCACAGTTAAGTTCAAAAAATACCGAGCATGAATGTTTCTTTTCTTTATAACCAACTAACTTTAAGGAATACATTTTTACCCTAGCCTCAGTTTAATCTTTAATCATGGTTCTAGATTTTCCTGTGATAAGAAGGAAGTGTAAAGAAATGGAATACATTACAGTTGCTCATGCCGACGTCGGATCGTGGGGCAATCCCGTAGGCGGCACAGTAGACTCAGTGGCAGATCTAGTGTACCAGTTCCCGGTCCCAACGAGACAAGGAAAGTAGTCATGTAACCTGGTGTAAATGGCGGCAATCTTGGGGTTCAGTTCCCGAGCAGGGAACCCAAGGAAGATGCGGGCCTGATGCAGCCCGGGGCAGCACTAGCACCGGCAAGCACGCCGCGACAACAGTCGTACCGCTCTGTCCACCCAACAATGTCTGATAGTAATATCTAAAAATTGTGGGAATAATATTTTGGTGTAAACATATCTTCCATTGACTATCGCCCTTGGTTTTTAAGCACAAAGTTCCCTTCTTAAACTGGTACGCAGGCACTTCCTGCCCCGACTGAAGGCATTGTTTGATTTGGGGCAACTCCGGGTCGGAATCTTGTTGTTGAGCAAGGTCTCAAATAACCAGGCACCTCAGCCAAGATTGTACCAATAGTGGCTCAATGATATAAAAACTTTGTGGTTTGCCGATGACATTTTAATTTTGTTAGAGATAGCAAAGGACTTGGAAGAGCAGTTGAACGGAATGGACAGAGCCTTGAAAAGATCATATAAGCCGAACATCGACAAAAAAATAAGAATAACGGAAGGTAGTCGAGTTAAATCAGGTGATGCTGAAGGAATTAGATTAAAAAATGAGACACTTAAAGTATTACACGAGTTTTGCTATCTGGGCTATAAAATAACTGATGATGGCCGAAAGAGAGGATATAAAATATAGACTCGCAATGCCAAGAAAAGCGTTTCTGAAGAAGAGAAACTTGTTCACATTAAATTTAGATTTAAGTGGTCTGTTATGAACATAATTTTGTGGAGTGTAGCCATGTCTGGAATTGAGTCATTAAAGATAAACAGTTTAGATAGAAAGAGATTAGAAGCTTTTGAAATGTGATATTACAGAAGAATGCTGAAGAGGTCATATAATTTATGAGAAAGTACTGAATAGAATTGGGGAGACAACAGCTTAGTACTGGGGGTAAGCGTGGTGTTACAATCCGTAGAGGGAGACCAAAAGATGAATACAGTAATCAGCTTAAGAAAGATGTAAGTTACCATGGTTACTTGTAGATGAAGAGACTTGCATAGGATAGAGTAGCATGAAGAGCTGCATCAAACAAGCCTTCGGACTGAAGATCGCAGCAAAACCAACAACAAGGCTGAAATCTCTTATCATAGTTCGCAGTCCTTACGCGAGAAGTACGTTGCTGGCAGCAGAATCGTTCTGCAATCTGTCGCAAATTCTGACTGTCTAAAGTTCCTCATTATAGTTACCCAAAAAGAACATCTTCTTCCGTCCAGGGATTCTCATTTGAGTCCTCGGGTCTTTCCGTTAATCCTCGCATCATGATCGAATACCTGTAACAAATCTTGCAGTACGGCTATTAATTTCATGGGTAAATTCCTTTAAACCGACCTGGCGGAGATCCCAAACATTGAGCAATATTCAAAATGGGTCACACAAGTGTTCCGTATGTGGTCTCCTTAGTAGATGAGCTACTCTTCACAGAATTGTTCAGGTAAAGTGAAGTTAACCATTTCACTTCTCTACAGCAGACTTAGAGCAAAATAATGTGACAAAGGAATGTTAAATTATCGGTACCATGCTGGTTGGCGGACTGAATTTAATGTAAAGTTCATATTCTGGAAGAGCTGGATATATGTTGGGTCTACAACTTTGATTTTGTCATTTGCAATAGATGCCACTGGCGATGACTGGTGCTGCAGGTAGTAAGTTGTGAGTGTCACACAATAAACGCAATTAAAATATTATTCGATGTATGTTTGCAACATAAAGTTATTTTCAATTGAGTATGTCAACTTACGAGCCCACTTCTCCTCATTTCCGGCAAGTTTTAATTTTCTGCTGTAGTATGAATAAATCTGCGGCTGAGGCTCATAAAATGCTTGGTAAGCTTAATGGATGGGGACCTGTTAGTGAACCTGACGGGAACAGTCACAGGAGATCGTTATAGAAAGCAACTGATGCGTTTGAGCCGAGCAATAAGAGACAAAAGGCCGCAATAGAGCGACAGACATGGAAAAGTGATTTGCAGCATGACAGTACACGACCTCATGTGGAAAAAGCCATCGAAACATACTTGAGAACGTTGAAACGGGAAGCTCTACCCTACCCGCCTTATTCTCCAGACATTGCTCGCTCTTTTTCGGTCAGTGACATGCGGCCTCGCTGACTAGCGCTTCTGGTCATGTGAACAAGGGCAAAATTGGATCGATTCATGGACCTCTAGAAAAAGTGCCCTGTTCTTCCGCAGCGGGACTTGTATTCCGCCTCAAAGATGCAAGAAAGTAGTGGCCAGTTTTTCACAATATAGCCTCGCACTTCGAACAAAAACAGATGAAGCAAAGTTATAGACCTAATATATCCGTCCAGTAAACCAAATTTAGCTTTTGCTTAATTTCGTTAAAACACTGTACTATAATACCGGAATTATTCCTTCTAAAAGATTGTTGCTGGATAAGCGAAAGGTGCTATTTTATTTATTTGATATAAATTGAACACGAAGTAGAGGACTTAGATGACAATCAGTTTAGGTTCAAGAAAAATAGAGCCACCGAAAGGTAAGAATGAAAGTAATACATAAGAATAATCAAGATACAATCATCAACATGATCGACGTAGAAAAGGCGTTCTATAATGTAAAATAGCGCAATTTATAAATCTCGTTTTTCTGAGAATGTAGAAATTCTTGCAACATTTCACGTTATAGATGGTGTTGAGCTGCAGAGAAATACTGCAAGTACGACGAAAAGGGAACAATAAGAATGGAAGACGAAGAACGAAGTACACGCATTAAAAATGGTGTTAAACAGGGTTTGAGCCTTTTCCCACCACTGTTCAGTATGTCCATGGAAGAAACAATGAAATCCAGGCCGAAAGACTATCAATGATTAGTGAGAACGAGAAAGAACTGTAGGCACCGCTGTATGGAATGAACAATCTAATGAATACCCACTATGGGCTGGGAGTAAGCTAAGTAAAGACAAAAGCGATGAGGAGTATTACAATAATGATATTAGTGATTAATATAACTTCAAAATTGGGGACCACGCAACATATGAAGTGAACGAACTCTGTTCCTTGGAAGCACAAATGCGCATGATGGACGGAACAAGAGTGATAAAAGAAGCCGAATAACAGATAAAATGTACTAGCATCAAATATATTTTGAGTCAGAGACCGTACGTATGGCGTCGAGCAGTGAATGGAAGTGAATCATGGACTGTGAGAAACCGGTAAAGAAGGGACTCGAAGCGTTCGAAATGTGTTGTTATAGAAAGACGTTGAAAATTAATTCGACTGACAAGAAATTAGAAGCGTCTCTGCAGAATCGATGAGAAAAAGACTGTGTCGGTAACACTTTCTGGAGCCGGCCGGGGTGGCCTAGTGGTTCTAGGCGCTACAGTCTGGAACTGCGCGACCGCTACGGTCGCAGGTTCGGATCCTGCCTCGGGCATGTATGTGTGTGTTGTCCTTAGTTAGGTTTAAGTAGTTCTAGGTTCTAGGGGACTGATGACCGCAGAAGTTAAGTCCCATAGTGCTCTGAGCCATGAACTATTTTTGAACACTGTCTAGAGGAGGCACAGTATGCTAGGTCATCAGTGAAGAAATTTCACAGCGAACTATGGAGGGTAAAAACTATAGAGGAAGATAGATTGGGATATACGCAGCAAATAATTGAAAACTTTGGGTGTGCTACTGCTAGGTGATGAGGTTGACGCAGGAAAAGAAGGCGTGACTGGGGCGTCTCAGACTGGTTAGAATATTGATGACCAAAATAAAAATTATAAATATTGAAACTATTTATGTCACCTACTGTGTAGCTTCGTATTCCATATAGAAGTAATGTCGAACTGTTCTTGACTGGTGATATATTGCTTTAAGGGAAAGTCGCTTCAGTTTTTCTTGGCGCCGTGTAAACAGCAGGCCTATTTTCGTGCTTGTTTGTCTTTCGGCGTGATCTACCACGCCTAACGAATGCGCAGGCGGCTATTTGAAGCGGGGTCGGTCGGTAATGGCAAGGAATGCATGAATAAGTAATGCGTCAATAATCGCGACCTATTTTTCTGGAATCATTGTCTCATAATGAGAAACGAAGTCAAATACAAGCGGCGCGGTGAGAATGAACGGAAAGGCTGAATAGCTGTCACACACAACAGCTGAAAGACAAACAAATACCTCTGAGTAAAGGGAGACCAAATGGCCGTATTTATGAGCTTCTAAAATGGGTCATTTCTGTGCAGTTCAAGATGGATTTAGGAATAATGAAAATACAAGTACCGGGAGAGCCGGACAGAGCTTGTTAATTGAAGACCTCGCCATACAACTGACTGAACATCTAATTGACACACGAAGAAAAGAAACACCGAGTTTAACTATTTCGACAAACTTACTGTCACGTCCAAAGTAATAAATTCCCAATATATATCACATGATGCACTTTTCCGAAACAGTCATATACAGCGACTGACAGTCCATCGGCCGACATCGGTCTCCTTGCAGCCTTGTGTAAAAGGAGCAAGATAGAAATTACAATGATTACGGTTTAACGTCCTATTCTACGACAAAATATCCGGAGTCAGCACACAAACTTCTCTTTGCAAATGTATGGAGAGAAATCGGCCATGGTCTTTTAGAAGGAACGGGCCGTCAATTTCCGTAGGAGAATGACATCCACAGCAACTTACAGTTGAAAGCAGGACAACGGTGTCGTTTACAAAGAAATTTCCTAATGCAAAGTAAACACACAAACACACTTCCAAATTTTGAACCGTGCTGGTTCCATGGGAGAACGATATACACACAACTAACAGGTCAAAGCTTGACACCGGTGTCCTTTAAGTAGTTCACAAGCAAATAACACTTACGTATATTCAACCGGTGAAGTAAGGCATTTACCATTATAGGGAGGGCAGAGTCCCTTTTAACCAATTTTTTGTACACACCAATATCAAGATCCCCCACAACTGTTGTGCCCTGATCACAGTATCCAGAAGCGACGATTTGCAACCGGTATAGGTGGACAGGATAACACCCATGTCCCAGCCTCATGCCGCTGAGATGGGTCACATGATGTCCATTGAGCTTCACTTAAGTGAACCATGGCCAGGAAGAGACCGCCAGGTGGCCGCCCCTATAGTGCCTTTCACATTTCCAGTCGTGATCAGTTGGTGTAGAAAGACTAAGTGTGCCTTACGTACATTCGTTTATATTATGGTTTAAGAAAGTATGCTAAGGTTAACTCTATGTGTCTCTCTTTCTGATCAATGTAAGTTATAGCAGAATTCTTTTCGTACATACTGTTAGATTAGCCTAGAGCCCACACAACGGCCAAATCAGCTTTCAGAGGTCGCCCGGACCAAGAGGAGGACATACAGGGGAAAAAAATGCACCACAAAGGAATTATCCGAATGGGACGAATATCGGTTGATGAGATGTAAAAAAATTCACAGTTTCAGTAAAATTGGATGATTTAATTTATTCAGGAGAAAGGGCTCCATAAATTGAGCAAGCCAACAACGTGCTTGTCCACCTCTGGCCTTTATGCAAGCAGTTATTCGACTTGGCCTTGAATGACAGAGTTGTAAGATATCCACTTGAACCTCGTGGTCTAGGGGTAGCGTCTTTGATTCATAATCAAAACGTCTTCGGTTCCGGGTTCGATCCCCGCCACTGACTAAATTTTGATAAATAATCAGCACTGGCGGCCGAAGACTTCCGGCATAAGAAGTCAGCCTCATTCTGCCAACGGTCTTGTCAAAGAGGGCAGAGGAGCGGATAGAGGTTCAGGGCACTCTCTTGTCCTAGGGGTGGGAAAATGAGTGCGGCTCTCGCGGCCGAGCGAAGCAGACGTGCGGTGTGTGATCTCCGCTGTCAGAGAGAGCCCGCGCGCCTTGTTTACTTTCTTCGGCCGACACTAACGTGACGCCGTAGCGCTACAAGACCATGGCAAACCAATACAGAAGATCAACCTTGAAATTCACATTTCGGAACGACTTTACCCGACCAAAGGCGCTCGAAGTCGAACACTTTTTAAAAGAGGAAGCCAAGATCCCGGCTGCCGACATTGTCGGCATTCACTTTTCGATCGTCAGTAGCACGGTCTATGTAAAGCTCATAAACGAAACTACATGCGACAAGGTGCTTCGTGAGATGAAACAAGAACTCCGCTTCTGCCATGCAGATGGCAATGTTGGCAACGTCGAGGTCGGCCATGCCGCAATGGGACTGCGGACTATCCGCATATTCGAACTTCCATTTGAACTCCCGGCGGCAGAAGTTGTAGCGGCGCTCCGCCCCTACGGCACGGTACACGAACACGTGGCTGAAAAATGGACCCAGTTTAAGAGGTATCCAGTACTCAATGGAGTACGCCAAGTGCGCATAGATCTCCAACGACACGTGCCATCCTATCTACAGATAGTAGGATGCCGGGCCATAGTTATTTCTGACGGCCAGCCGAAGACGTGTTCCGGATGCGGCAAAGAAGGACACCTTCGTTCCGAGTGCCTCCAGCGTCGGATCACACAACTCCCACCGAAGGACGTTGCACCACCAGCGGCGAAGACTGTTCTACCCGTGACTTACGCGGCGGCGCTCACGACGTTCTCCACACAACAGACACGGCCGACCGCTTCAGCGGTACAAGAATCACTTTCCACGGACAAAAACCTGGATGATCCGCCGACCTGGCCAGTGGTGGAAAGTAGTACTACGACTCTGGAGCTACCGAACGCGACAGACATTGACGCCGGAAAGATGGCAATTGATTCCCTTATTGTACCGACCGAAGCGTTTGTTACGGCGGAGCGCGAGTCAGTGCCGTCTTCTGACAATGAAGGCCATGTACGGAAGCAGCGATCACCGAAACGCCGAAAGCGCCGTCGTCGGACCGTGTCGGAACACAGCGGTTCGCATTCGGCCGGGGAAGAACAACTGACACCTCAAGAAGCCAGCCGCGAAGCTGAGGCTGTTTCCACTGACTCCAACCTTGCAGAACAGACAGAAAAACATGCAGCATTCGAACATCAGCCCATTGACAGGAACAGTGAGCAGCGGGAAGGTATCAGTGCAGGCAGCGAAGTCGCCCGGTCCCTTACTACCAACCATTCCGAGGCTATGGAACATGAACAGACATCCGCGCCCGCTTCGTGGGCCGAGGACGTCGAGACACAAGATCCAGACCCGCAGCCAGCTGAGGCGCCGCCGGATCATGCAGCATAAGCAGCACAAGGAGGACCGCGTTTGGCGGGGGGTGACAACACTTCCGATGTTCGCTTCTCTCCAACTTCAACATGGATAACCTCGCCCAAACAACGCGTTGCCAGGCTTACCGCCTGGCGACAATGAATATCAACATGATCAGTTCTCCTGTCAAAGTCCAACTTTTGAAAGAAACCATACGAGCCATGGGAGTTGACTTTGCTTTCCTACAAGAAGTGAAAACGACTGCACTCCCGCACTTTTACGGTTACGCCACACATGTGACGCCCGGTAGCCCTGCAGACACCGGAGTGGCAATATTAGTGCGTGAAGGTATTGAAGTTACCGACGTCACGTTTCTTCCCTCCGCGCGGGGAATAGCATTTACGGCACTCAACACCCGATTCATTAATGTTTACGCGCCGTCGGGTACCACAAGACGTCACGACCGCGCCAGATACTACTCCACAGATGTCGCTCCCCTTTTCCTTGGACGATACGACCACAGCGTCTTCGCCGGCGATTTTAATTGCCTACTTCACCCCAAGGACCAAATCCCACACTACATGCCTTGTCCGGAACTGGGTGCGATGATCCAAGAACTTCACTTGTGCGACACGTGGGAAAAAGTCCACGGTAACCGCTCTGGCCACACTCATCTTACCAGTCATTCGGCCAGCCGACTTGACCGCATATATGTGTCACAAGATCTCACACAAGGTGTGGTGGACGCCGAATTATGGCCTCAGGCCTATTCCGATCACAGTGCCTATATCTGCACTATACACCTACGCCCCCAACAAGTCTGGCGCAGCAATGGCTTTTGGAAGCTCAACATAACTCATCTCCAGGACCTGGATTGCCGTCGGCAAGTTACAGCAACGTGGACTGACTGTGAACGCCGTCACCCACGATACACCTCGACCCTGGAGTGGTGGCTCCTCTGTGCCAAACCAGCAATCCGTAGGACCCTTATGCGATATGGCAAGGACGTGACTGCGTGGCATCGACAGACCCTCGATTTTTACTACGCGGCACTCAGGGACCTCGACGCCTTACCCCCTTCCCCGGAGAGACAACATGACCAAAGCAGAATCAAGGCTCACATACTATCTTTGACGAAGCGTCGACTAGAAGGTGCAGTAGTCCGCTCGCGACGGCACGACCGAACGGTTGCAGAGGAACCCACTATGCACCACGTTGTGGCGGATAAGCGCCGACAACGTCAACATTTACTCACACAACTCAGGACACACGACGGTCGCTTATTTACGACCCAAGCAACCATACTAAAGGCGGTGGAGGATCATTTTCGTCATCTTTACAAGGAAAGAACCGTCATTGACGAGGCCACTACTGAAGTGTTACAGCAGATAACACGTACTATCGACGAGGTTACCGTGAATGCACTAACAGAGGAAATCTCACTCGAAGAAGTCGAAGACGCCGTGGACAAAGGTGCGGCCAATAAATCTCCTGGACCTGATGGATTGCCCATCGAATTCTACCGGACCTTCCGTGACATCATGATGCCTCGCTGGGTTATAATGTTCCGCGAACTTATGTCTCCAGACTGTGTTGTGCCGCCAGCGTTTGTAGAAGGTCTCCTCATACCAGTACACAAGCCAGGTGGAGGGATATCGATTAACGACTATCGGCCGCTTACAATGTTGAACGCCGATTACAAGATTTTCACCAGGATTATGGCGAGCCGTATTAAGACGACTTTGCCGATGATCCTCGCTCCAGAACAGACGTCGCAGGGGGGAGAAGCCAACATACACATGGCCACCGGTGACTGCAGGGACTTAATAGCGATCGCTACTGCGTGCCGTCTGAGAGCGGCGATCGTCTCCGTCGATTTCAACCGCGCCTTTGATAGAGTGCACCACAACTTCCTCCTACGAGTGATGGACTCATCGACACCCTACGGCGTCTTTGGGCCGCAGCCAGCTCACACGTCCAGGTCAATGGAAGGACGGTAGGACCAGTACCCATTAAGAGGTCTCTACGACAGGGTTGTCCCCTTTCTACCTACCTTTATGCAATCGCACTCGAGCCACTCCTAGGGGGCCTTAACCACCGCCTATCTGGTATCACGCTGCGGGACGTCACCTTTCGCTATAGGACATACGCTGACGACCTGCTACTGCTGGTTCGTTCCAATGACGAAGTTCAAAGCGTACTAACCTGGATTGAGCGATACGGACAGGCCGCAGGCAGTCTTCTGAACATCAACAAGTCGGCGGCGTTGGACATTGGGCGTGGTCTCGGACCGGAAGCCCTCGCTCCCCTCCCACCAGTTTCTGATCTGCGATATTTGGGAATCACGTTCAAGAAAGATGTACGTAAAACAGCTGCAGCAAACTACCGACGGTTATTACAGATCATACGCGCAATGGTGCGACAGAACCTGCTCCGGGACTTGAATCAGCTACAACGTGTTGAATACCTGAACCTCTACGTAGCATCCAAACTCAACCACGTGGCACAGGTCCTCCCACTACCGCTGCAGATAGGTCGCCGGCTTCAGGCGGCCTTCAGTTACTACGTTTCCGCAGGTCATATCTTTAAAGTACGATACGACACTCTTACCCTCCCAGTGCACAAAGGAGGGCTGGGATTGGTCAACGTCAGGGCGAGAGCAGCTGCCCTTTACATGAGCAACATGAGGAAACGATGGACAAGTCAATATACCTCTCTCACGGGTCGTTTACTACAGGTTCTGATGCCAGCCTCTAACGTCCCGCCGGTGTCGGTTGCGCACGTCGCACCACAGCTTTCCCATGTGTCGACCTTCATTCTTGATTACAGCTATGTCAGCTTGAACCTCTCCGCCACAGGTCCACCAAAGGCGAAAGATTTTTATAACAACCTTCTGCGGGCTGTTCACCATAACGTGGTGGTAAACAAGTACCCTACGGTTCACTGGCCAAGAGTGTGGAAAACGATACACCACCACTTTCTGTCATCCACGGTGCGTTCGAAGTGGTATCAGATCGCCAACAAAAAATATGCCACACGCCAGCGACTTCACACTATTGGACTGGCAGACTCCCCTTATTGCCCAGATTGTCACCTTTTGGATACCGATGAACATCGTTTTACTTGCGCATCATCGTCCGGAGTTTGGCGACTAACACAGAAGATATTGGCTTGTTACCTCCGGGTCACACCTGATATGATTGACCCGCAGACCCTACTCTGTCCCGATGAGACTTACTTTCCGGCTGCAAAGTATCATGCGCTTACATGGTTCAAAGGACTTCTACATCTACATCTACATCTATACTCCGCGAGCCACCTTACGGTGTGTGGCGGAGGGTACTTATTGTACCACTATCTGATCCCCCCTTCCCTGTTCCATTCACGAATTGTGCGTGGAAAGAACGACTGCTTGTAAGTCTCCGTATTTGCTCTAATTTCTCGGATCTTTTCGTTGTGATCATTACGCGAGATATATGTGGGGCGGTAGTAATATGTTGCCCATCTCTTCCCGGAATGTGCTCTCTCGTAATTTCGATAATAAACCTCTCCGTATTGCGTAACGCCTTTCTTGAAGTGTCCGCCACTGGAGCTTGTTCAGCATCTCCGTAACGCTCTCGCGCTGACTAAATGTCCCCATGACGAATCGCGCTGCTTTTCGCTGGATCATGTCTATCTCTTCTATTAATCCAACCTGGTAAGGGTCCCATACTGATGAGCAATACTCAAGAATCGGACGAACAAGCGTTTTGTAAGCTACTTCTTTCGTCGATGAGTCACATTTTCTTAGAATTCTTCCTATGAATCTCAACCTGGCGCCTGCTTTTCCCACTATTTGTTTTATGTGATCATTCCACTTCAGATCGCTCCGGATAGTAACTCCTAAGTATTTTACGGTCGTTACCGCTTCCAATGATTTACCACCTATGGCATAATCGTACTGGAATGGATTTCTGCCCCTATGTATGCGCATTATATTACATTTATCTACGTTTAGGGAAAGCTGCCAGCTTTCGCACCATGCATTAATCCTCTGCAGGTCCTCCTGGAGTACGTACGAGTCTTCTGATGTTGCTACTTTCTTGTAGACAACCGTGTCATCTGCAAATAGCCTCACGGAGCTACCGATGTTGTCAACTAAGTCATTTATGTATATTGTAAACAATAAAGGTCCTATCACGCTTCCCTGCGGTACTCCCGAAATTACCTCTACATCTGCAGATTTTGAACCGTTAAGAATGACATGTTGTGTTCTTTTTTCTAGGAAATCCTGAATCCAATCACAAACCTGGTCCGATATTCCGTAAGCTCGTATTTTTTTCACTAAACGTAAGTGCGGAACCGTATCAAATGCCTTCCTGAAGTCCAGGAATACGGCATCAATCTGCTCGCCAGTGTCTACGGCACTGTGAATTTCTTGGGCAAATAGGGCGAGCTGAGTTTCACATGATCTCTGTTTGCGGAATCCATGTTGGTTATGATGAAGGAGATTTGTATTATCTAAGAACGTCATAATACGAGAACACAAAACATGTTCCATTATTCTACAACAGACTGACGTAAGCGAAATAGGCCTATAATTATTCGCATCTGATTTCTGACCCTTCTTGAAAATGGGAACGACCTGCGCTTTCTTCCAGTCGCTAGGTACTTTACGTTCTTCCAGCGATCTACGATAAATTGCTGATAGAAAGGGGGCAAGTTCTTTAGCATAATCACTGTAGAATCTTAAGGGTATCTCGTCTGGTCCGGATGCTTTTCCGCTACTAAGTGATAGCAGTTGTTTTTCAATTCCGATATCGTTTATTTCAATATTTTCCATTTTGGCGTCCGTGCGACGGCTGAAGTCAGGGACCGTGTAACGATTTTCCGCAGTGAAACAGTTTCGGAACACTGAATTCAGTATTTCTGCCTTTCTTCGGTCGTCCTCTGTTTCGGTGCCATCGTGGTCAACGAGTGACTGAATAGGGGATTTAGATCCGCTTACCGATTTTACATATGACCAAAACTTTTTAGGGTTCTTGTTTAGATTGTTTGCCAATGTTTTATGTTCGAATTCGTTGAATGCTTCTCTCATTGCTCTCTTTACGCTCTTTTTCGCTTCGTTCAGCTTTTCCTTATCAGCTATGATTCGACTACTCTTAAACCTATGATGAAGCTTTCTTTGTTTCCGTAGTACCTTTCGTACATGATTGTTATACCACGGTGGATCTTTCCCCTCGCTTTGGACCTTAGTCGGTACGAACTTATCTAAGGCGTACTGGACGATGTTTCTGAATTTTTTCCATTTTTGTTCCACATCCTCTTCCTCAGAAATGAACGTTTGATGGTGGTCACTCAGATATTCTGCGATTTGTGCCCTATCACTCTTGTTAAGCAAATATATTTTCCTTCCTTTCTTGGCATTTCTTATTACACTTGTAGTCATTGATG
Organism: Schistocerca serialis cubense; assembly: GCF_023864345.2. NCBI lineage: Eukaryota > Metazoa > Arthropoda > Insecta > Orthoptera > Acrididae > Schistocerca > Schistocerca serialis. The sequence continues at coordinate 991,284,936 of NC_064638.1, forward strand.
CAACCACTGACTTATGATCACTGATACCCTCTTCTACATTCACGGAGTCGAAAAGTTCCGGTCTATTTGTTGCTATGAGGTCTAAAACGTTAGCTTCACGAGTTGGTTCTCTAACTATCTGCTCGAAGTAATTCTCGGACAAGGCAGTCAGGATAATGTCACAAGAGTCTCTGTCCCTGGCTCCAGTTCTGATTGTGTGACTATCCCATTCTATACCTGGTAGATTGAAGTCTCCCCCTATTACAATAGTATGATCACGAAACTTCTTCACGACGTTCTGCAGGTTCTCTCTGAGGCGCTCAACTACTACGGTTGCTGATGCAGGTGGTCTATAGAAGCATCCGACTATCATATCTGACCCACCTTTGATACTTAACTTAACCCAGATTATTTCACATTCGCATTCGCTAATAACTTCACTGGATATTATTGAATTCTTTACTGCTATAAATACTCCTCCACCATTGGCGTTTATCCTATCCTTGCGGTATATATTCCATTCTGTGTCTAGGATTTCGTTACTGTTCACTTCCGGTTTTAACCAACTTTCCGTTCCTAATACTATATGCGCACTATTTCCTTCAATAAGAGATACTAATTCAGGAACCTTGCCCTGGATACTCCTGCAGTTTACCAATATTACGTTAACTTTTCCTGTTTTTGGTCTCCGAGGACGGACATTCTTTATCAACGATGATAATGCCCTCTCTGGTAAGCCGTCAGGTATTTTATCGTTTCGCCCAAGGGGGGGTCCCTCTAACCTAAAAAACCCCCGTGTGCACGCCACACGTACTCTGCTACCCTAGTAGCTGCTTCCGGTGTGTAGTGCACGCCTGACCTGTCTAGGGGGGCCCTACAGTTCTCCACCCAATAACGGAGGTCGATGAATTTGCAACCATTATAGTCGCAGAGTCGTCTGAGCCTCTGGTTTAGACCCTCCACACGGCTCCAAACCAGAGGACCGCGATCGACTCTGGGCACTATGCTGCAGATATTAAGCTCAGCTTGCACTCCGCGTGCGATGCTGGTTGTCTTCACCAAATCAGCCAGCCGCCGGAAGGAACCAAGGATGGCCTCAGAACCCAAGCGGCAGGCGTCATTCGTTCCGACATGTGCTACTATCTGCAGCCGGTCACACCCAGTGCGTTCAATAGCTGCCGGAAGGGCCTCCTCCACATTACGGACGAGACCCCCCGGCAAGCACACCGAGTGCACACTGGCATTCTTCCCCGACCTACCCGCTATTTTCCTGAGGGGCTCCATAACCCGCCTAACGTTGGAGCTCCCTATAACTAATAGGCCCGCCCTCTGTGACTGTCGGGACCTTGCCGGAGAATCGGCCACTGGCCCAACAGGCGAGGCACCCTGTGGTGGCTCGGAAACGATGTCATCACCACTAGGAAGCACCCCGTACCTGTTGGAAAGGGGTAAGGCAGCTGCCACGCGGCCAGATCCCACCTTCGCCTTTCGGCCAGGCACGCGCGAGTCCACCACTGTCCGCCATTCACCCTGGAGTGATGGCTGACCGGTAAGATGCTCACTGCCGGAAGACGCAGCGACATCAGGGGTTCCATGCGATTCCAAGGCCACCGAAGTAGGCATAGGTCTCACCACAGTTGCCCCAACGCCACTACGAGCCGACGCCTGCGCCTCGAGCTCGATGAGCCTAACAGACAAAGCCTCCACCTGCCCCCGAAGAGTGGCCAATTCTCCTTGCGTCCGCTCACAACAACCACAGTCCCTACACATGACTATGTTTACCCTACTCTATAAGGTGACAAATTCCCAAGATAATCTTCTGATGAGCTACTCTGATAATCAAGAAACACTCACTGAAATACGAGACGCGAAAACTACGCTAGGTTTTCCCAGAAAAACTATTTAAAAGCTAAGCGCAGCAAATAAGTACAAAAACGCTTTATACAAACAGTACTCGCTGCTGCTGGTGCTGTCGCTCTGGCTGTCACAAGACAACTGCTGATTCAGGTGACTAGTGGCTAACGGCCGCGAAACAAACAAAAGACGGTTTTAGGGCGCTTTCTGTTCTAAACGATCAAGAAAACACTAAGAAATCTAACACGAAAACTACGTAAAGTTTTATCAAGAACTGTTAGTTACTATGCAGAGCAGATAAACACAAATAGAATCCCTTCCTTAGTGGAAGGTCGTAAACAAAATGCAAAATAAACGCTTTATACAAACAGTACTCGCTGCTGCTGGTGCTGTCGCTCTGGCTGTCACAAGACAACTGCTGATTCAGGTGACTAGTGGCTAACGGCCGCGAAACAAACAAAAGACGGTTTTAGGGCGCTTTCTGTTCTAAACGATCAAGAAAACACTAAGAAATCTAACACGACTTACCGTCGCCTACATCTTTAGCGACGGAGAGAAAGAGCAGCTTGATTACTGGTGGTTCCTACAAAATGCTCACAATGCCCTCGAACGCACACCGAAATACCGTACGCTCTTCGCAAATTATTTACGCGGCGTTTTCGTCAACCCCCCACTCAGCTGGGGAGTGCCAGGCTGTGGTTAATGTGCTGCCTTGTCAGCCATGACCAAAGGAAGAGACAAGCTGCTGCAAGGATACTGTTTTCCTTGAGGCACTAGTGAAGCAGAATGCCTCCGTTGCAGATGCCCTTCAAAGGCGCTATTGGAGATTTCAGATAACGATGGAAAGGCTCCAAGTGGAACCAGTTACATTATTGAAGAACCTTTTAGTTAGAATTACATCAGTGGTTTATATTTTTAATTTTTTGATTACTCTTTTATGCCACCTTTGTTGTTGTAACACTTACTTGTAACACTTAGTTACTAGACTTCTCATTTGTACACGCTCCCTAAATGTAATCATATAAAAAAAAGAAAAAGTGGCAACGGATAGCCCTAACCTTGATTCCCATACCTCCCCTGGTCTATAGGCAGCTCTCTGGGGTGGGTTTCCTCAGGAGCCAACGCCTGAAGTGGATCAGATTTTTTTTGTTATAGGATGACAAGTGGCGGTGGCACTTAGGTTTTTTTATTTTTTTATTTATTTTTTTATTTTTTTAGTTCAATTTTCCTAAGGGGCTTTTTAAGGGAAAAAAGTGGTCCAAAAAGGGGGTAGCGTCTAAAAAAAAAAGGGGGTAGCGTCTTTGATTCATAATCAAAACGTCTTCGGTTCCGGGTTCGATCCCCGCCACTGACTAAATTTTGATAAATAATCAGCACTGGCGGCCGAAGACTTCCGGCATAAGAAGTCAGCCTCATTCTGCCAACGGCCTTGTCAAAGAGGGCAGAGGAGCGGATAGAGGTTCAGGGCACTCTCTTGTCCTAGGGGTGGAAAATTGCCCCTAAAGGCGGAAGAATCAGCAATGATCAACGACATGAGGATGCAGAAGGCAATGGAAACCACTGCATTAAAGACACGTAACGTGTATCCACAGGACATGTGGCCTGTAATTGAATTTTACATATTCACATACTCCTTTACCCTTAATCCAAACGAATACAGACTCATTTACAGATATTTTTCTCTTATTACGAGTATACAAAGACAATGCACAAGGTGACATATACACAGATTTACCAAAGTCTTTATTTGCTAATTCTCCAATATGATAGGTACGGTAGGCAATAATGTCTCTGTCTACAAAACTTTCAAGGCCAGGAACGTCAGGAACTCCAGTACCACCTCGTACAATAGCTACAGTAAGCCAACCATTACCATGAGTAAAGGAATCATTAATGTCTATGCTTAAATTAATTCTACATCCAACAAATACACAGGGGCCGTCGACAAGTGCAGTAGCAGCAGTGTTCTTCAGAGTATTCTTCTTCTTGTCAGCAGCAGATGTTGTGAATTCTATGTTTTCAATTGTTTTATAGATTGTTTGCCTTTACTCATGGTAATGTTTGGCTTACTGTAGCTATTGTACGAGGTGGTACTGGAGTTCCTAACGTTCCTGGCCTTGAAAGTTTTGTAGACAGAGACATTATTGCCTACCGTACCTATCATATTGGAGAATTAGCAAATAAAGACTTTGGTAAATCTGTGTATATGTCCCCTTGTGCATTGTCTTTGTATACTCGTAATAAGAGAAAAATATCTGTAAATGAGTCTGTATTCGTTTGGATTAAAGGTAAAGGAGTATCTGAATATGTAAAATTTGTTGGAGACTGTACTTTGTATTTTCATAAATAAAGTGATCTGTAGCGTAGCTGAGAACCGGACTAGGGTACATCTAGGATCTGTCGGCATAGAGTATGTAACAGCATGTCACGTCAGCACACTGAGCATTTGACCTTTGACCCCGCGCCGATAAGGCCGGCTGACGCAATCTTGGCAGCGCGCCAGCGGCGGACTTAGCGCACAGCGTCATGATGATCTCTCCATTGGCAAAAGATTCCGGAATAGCCCCCCATTCGGATCTCCGGGAGGGGACTGCCAAGGGGGAGGTTATCATGAGAAAAAGATTGAATAATCAACGAAAGGATAACGTTCTACGAGTCGGGGCGTGGAATGTCAGAAGCTTGAACGTGGTAGGGAAACTAGAAAATCTGATAAGGGAAATGCAAAAGCTCAATCTAGATATAGTAGGGGTCAGTGAAGTGAAGTGGACGGAAGACAAGGATTTCTGGTCAGATTAGTATCGGGTAATATCAACAGCAGCAGAAAATGGTATAACAGGTGTAGGATTCGTTATGAATAGGAAGGTAGGGCAGAGGGTGTGTTACTGTGAACAGTTGAGTGACCGGGTTGTTCTAATCAGAATCGACAGCAGACCAACACCGACAACGATAGTTCAGGTATACATGCCGACGTCGCAAGCTGAAGATGAACAGATAGAGAAAGTGTATGAGGATATTGAAAGGGTAATGCAGTATGTAAAGGGCGACGAAAAACTAATAGTCATGGGCGACTGGAATGCAGTTGTAGGGGAAGGAGTAGAAGAAAAGGTTACAGAAGAATATGGGCTTGGGACAAGGAATGAAAGAGGAGAAAGACTAATTGAGTTCTGTAACAAGTTTCAGCTAGTAATAGCGAATACCCTATTCAAGAAGCACAAGAGGAGGAGGTATACTTGGAAAAGGCCGGGAGATACGAGAAGATTTCATCTAGATTACATCATGGTCAGACAGAGATTCCGATATCAGATACCGGATTGTAAGGCGTACCCAGGAGCAGATATAGACTCAGATCACAATATAGTAGTGATGAAGAGTAGGCTGAAGTTCAAGACATTAATCAGGAAGAATCAATACGCAAAGAAGTGGGATACGGAAGTACTAAGGAATGACGAGATACGTTTGAAGTTCTCTAGCGCTATAGATACAGCAATAAGGAATAGCCCAGTAGGCAGTACAGTTGAAGAGGAATGGACATCTCTAAAAAGGGCCATCACAGAAGTTGGGAAAGAAAACATAGGTACAAAGAAGGTATCTGCGAAGAAACCATGGGTAACAGAAGAAATACTTCAGTTGATTGATGAAAGGAGGAAGTACTAACATGTTCCGGGAAAATCAGGAATGCAGAAATACAAGTCGCTGAGGAATGAAATAAATAGGAAGTGCAGGGAAGCTAAGACGAAATGGCTGCAGGAAAAATGTGAAGACATCGAAAAAGATATGATTGTCGGAAGGACAGACTCAGCATACAGGAAAGTCAAAACAACCTTTGGTGACATTAAAAGCAACGGTGGTAACATTAAGAGTGCAACGGGAATTCCACTGTTAAATGCAGAGGAGAGAGCAGATAGGTGGAAAGAATGCATTGAAAGCCTCTATGAGGGTGAAGATTTGTCTGATGTGATAGAAGAAGAAACAGGAGTCGATTTAGAAGAGATAGGGATCCAGTATTAGAATCGGAATTTAAAAGAGCTTTGGAGGACTTACGGTCAAATAAGGCACAAGGGATAGATAACATTCCATCAGAATTTCTAAAATCATTGGGGGAAGTGGCAACAAAACGACTATCCACGTTGGTGTGTAGAATATATGAGTCTGGCGACATACCATCTGACTTTTGGAAAAGCATCATCCACACAATTCCGAAGACGGCAAGAGCTGACAAGTGCGAGAATTATCGCACAATCAGCTTAACAGCTCATGCATCGAAGCTGCTTACAAGAATAATATACAGAAGAATGGAAAAGAAAATTGAGAATGCGCTAGGTGACGATCAGTTTGGCTTTACGAAAAGTAAAGGGACGAGAGAGGCAATTCTGATGTTACGGCTAATAATGGAAGCAAGGCTAAAGAAAAATCAAGACACATTCATAGGATTTGTCGACCTGGAAAAAGCGTTCGACAATATAAAATGGTGCAAGCTGTTCGAGATTCTGAAAAAAGTAGGGGTAAGCTATAGGGAGAGACGGGTCATATACAATATGTACAACATCCAAGAGGGAATAATAAGAGTGGACGATCAAGAACGAAGTGCTCGTATTAAGAAGGGTGTAAGACAAAGCTGTAGCCTTTCGCCCCTACTCTTCAATCTGTACATCGAGGAAGCAATGATGGTAATAAAAGAAAGGTTCAGGAGTGGAATTAAAATACAAGGTGAAAGGATATCAATGATACGATTCGCTGATGACATTGATATCCTGAGTGAAAGTGAAGAAGAATTAAATGATCTGCTGAACGGAATGAACAGTCTAATGAGTAAACAGTATGGTTTGAGAGTACATCGGAGAAAGACGAAGGTAATGAGAAGTAGTAGAAATGAGAACAGCGGGAAACTTAACATCAGGATTGATGGTCACGAAGTTAATGAAGTTAAGGAATCCTGCTGTCTAGGCAGTAAAATAACCAATGACGGACGGAGCAAGGAGGACATCAAAAGCAGACTCGCTATGGCAAAAAAGGCATTTCTGGCCAAGAGAAGTCTACTAATATCAAATACCGGCCTTAATTTGAGGAAGAAATTTCTGAGGATGTACGTCTGGAGTACAGCATTGTATGGTAGTGAAACATGGACTGTGGGAAAACCGGAACAGAAGAGAATCGAAGCATTTGAGATGTGGTGCTATAGACGAATGTTGAAAATTAGGTGGACTGATAAGGTAAGGAATGAGGAGGTTCTACGCAGAATCGGAGAGGAAAGGAATATGTGGAAAACACTGATAAGGAGGAGGGACAGGATGATAGGGCATCTGCTAAGACATGAGGGAATGACTTCCATGGTACTAGAGGGAGCTGTAGAGGGCAAAAACTGTAGAGGAAGACAGAGATTGGAATACGTCAAGCAAATAATTGTTGACGTAGGGTGCAAGTGCTACTCTGAGATGAAGAGGTTAGCACAGGAAAGGAATTCGTGGCAGGCCGCATCAAACTAGTCAGTAGACTGATGACCAAACAACAAGATATCCACAAGGGGAATATCGAGCGACATTCTGTCCAATTGGTGCGTTAGATCGCCAAAATACTGCAACCTACCCATAATGCACCAATCGTTCTCAGGTCGGGTGAGATTCGGCGGTGTTGCTGGGTTTCCCGAGCACGAGGAGAAGCAGTAGAAATTGTCCCCGTGTGCGGGCATTATCTTGCTGAAATGTAAGCCCAGGGTGGATTGCCATGAAGAGCAAGAAACGGGGCGTATAATATCATCGAAGTAACACTGTGCTGTAAGGGTGCCGCGGATGACAACCAAAGGAGCTTTGCTATGAAAAGAGATGGCACTTCAGACCATCAGTTCTTGTGCCTATGGCCGGTGGCAGTTTGCTTAGTATCCTACCGCTGTCCAGGACGTCACCATACACGTCTTCGGCCTGGAGTCTCTTTCATTGGAGTATAATTATCTTTAGTGATGAATTTTGCTTCGAAATGAGCCCTGACGATCAGCGAAGATCTGTCTGGATATCCCCCACACCGTGGTGAATACCAGTCTGACTGTCGTCTACCATATGGTCCGACAACCATGAGTGATGGTATGAGATAACCTTTTCATTTCGCAGCAGGACCCCTTTGGCTGCCGTCTGTGGCATTCTAGCAGCACATCGGTAAGTCAACGATATCCTACACACCCGTTTGTTAACCTTCATGGCAAGCCATTCTGGGCTTGTGTTTCAGTTAGACAATGTTAAATCACACACGGCAGGAGTTTCTACTGCTAGAAACAGTGTACCAGGTTCAATTTGCCAGTGATAGGAGTCCAAAGGCATTAGTTCGACGCCTCAGTAGAACTGACTGTCCCCCACAACACATTGTGGAAAATCCTTCTTTTCACTCTAAGAAAACGTACTTGTCACATTCAGGTTCCGCACCATCTTGAGGACCATAATTTCGCCTGTCGTCGGGCTATGTGTTATGACCTCCTGAAATCTGTATGTAACGAGAATTTAATGTACAACATTTTCTTCTGCGATGAAGCCACATTCCACGTTTGTGGGAAGTGCTCAGACACAAAATCCGAATACGGGCATATGAAGAACTACACGAGGTATTTGGAGTGGGAACGTGATATACCGAAGGTCAATGTTTGGTTTGGTATAACAAAAGCAAAACTGTAGGGCCCCTGTTTTCTTTGTAGAAAGGTAGATAACAGTTAACAGCTCCTCGACATGTCCTTGAATTGCAGCTTCAGGTTGATGGCATACGGGGTACAGTTGTTTTTCCGCAAGATGGTGCGCCAACGTAATAAGCGCCTACTATCAAGGGCCACCGATCGCCGCAAGTCGGTTGTAAACTCAATACCTAGACGTCGCACTACGCCGCAGATCCTCTGGGGAGCGACGCATTCACCGGGCAGTCCACGGCCTGTAGGCAATGCACGAGATTTGCGAACGTTAAGGGAGCTGCCCGAAGCAGGACTCCACCCACTCTAGGGCTGACTGAACTTCGTTGCCGTTGCGCAAGAAGAGGACTAGGTCGTCCGCGTAGGCCATGCAACAAGAAGCGTGTCCGCCAAGGGTGATCCTGCCGAGGAGTTGGTTGGGGCCGCAAAGTAACAATTCCATGGCGAGAGCGTACCAGGTCGCTAAAAGAGGACATCCTTGTCACAATGATCGTTGTACCTGGATGAGAGCATAAGACGACCACTGTACAGGAACCTAGATGTCCCGTCCCAAAGTATATACATTATGATCTCCACAAATCTGTCAGGGAATCCCATATTCCCCATCACTGCTATCAGATAGGAGTGACCAACCGTGTTGATGGCCTGACTGAAATCAAGGGAGGCCATGATCCCCGTGATGCGCCGCGTTCGCCCTAGCGCAGTCATGTCACGGTATCGACATAATGCACTCCAGATGTTGTGATCGCCTCCTAAAGAGGCCTGATCGTGAGACACCACGTATCGGGCGACCCTCCTGAGACTTGCTGCCGAACGCTGGTTGCACATCTTGATATCACAGTTCAGGAGTGATAGTAGGCGATAGTCACTGACAAAGGTTCCACCCTTTGTTTTGTGGACGGGAACGATAAATCTTTCGAGGAAGATATCAGGAAGCTGTATTTCAGGGCACATCAAGTTGCGGCATATGTCCGTCCCGACAGACGTCAGTAATTGGCTGTAGATCTTACAAAAATCTAACGGTAGGCCGCCGGCCGGTATAGCTGGAGAGATCTCCTCCTTAGTCATATCCTCAAATAATACCATCTGAGTGTACGGACAGGGTTTTCCAACTCCCGTTCGAGGTCCCACCGGACGTCGTCAAGTCGGCAGTATACTCAATCACCTGGCTGAAAAATGGAAAAGCTTTGAGACCTGTCTTGTACTGAACTGCGCCTGTCAATTTAAAACTGAATTAGTGAAGCATGTGCCGTCTTATTTGGTTATACGAGGAAGTAGGGCCATCATTATGTATGAGGATCAGACCTGTCACTACGCTGGCTGCGGCGAGGAAGGGCATGTCCGTCAAAACTGTCTCCAGTGCAAGACTGTACAGACACCATCCACAACGCCAAACCACGCGACCCGCCGCAGGTGATGACTACCGACATGGAAATTAATCAGACGCTTTTGATGTCACTGCAATCAGAGTAACTGCCTAGTACCGCTGACCACAACGCGGAGATGGATCTGACTCTTGGCTTTGTACCGACTCCTACCTTACTTCCTTCCGGCAAGGACAACCGCTCTCACTCCGACACGGAGTAGGACATACGCAAACAAAAGGCCCCACGGAAGCACCGGAAGCGGCACCGTGCGCCTTCGGACGATTATCTTCAAAGAATGGAGCCACATTGACGACAACATGTCCGATGACGCAATGTCCTCTGACACGCAGAACTCGGATGATAATGTTCCAACACCTCACCTTCCGGCACCTCACCTTCACGTCCTAGTGACGCTGCTGCGCTGAACCCTCCCGCAAGCGTCCTGAGTGACGTCCTTTCTGCTGTGACAACTCCACCTACGTGCAAAGCGCATGACCAGTCGCGGGACACCACACCTGTACTGACGAGCTGCTGGGCTGATGGCGAGGATTACACTGTGATACTGCCTGGAGCAGCGGAAGGGCATGTCCCAATGGAGCTGTCGGGACGGCTGCGACACAGTGACTGAAAATGCAATGGATGCTGCTGCTGGTCCGCTCCTGACGGCCAACGGCAGAGCGCCACCTTCCGACGAACGTGGTGACCCTACAATACTGACTGGTCACTCTCAAAATCAATAGCATTCGTGAGGGTAGTAAAGTTAAGATGTTACAAGGTACTCTCAATATGGTGGATATGGACACTATCCTCCTCCAGGTGGTCTAAGTCGAGGATTTCGTCGGGCCTTTCGAATACACTGCTCACGTCGCGAACGAGCCTGCCACTTCTGTCAGAATCGTTAACTCTAAGCACCCTCTGGATCAGGACGACGCCGTGAACGGTCCACTTTCTTCGTAGATGTGGTCGCTCCCCTCTTTATGGGAAGCTAGGATGCCCTGATCTTCGGTGGGTATTTTAACTCCACCCAGACGCCGAAGGACCAACTGCACACTACGTTTCCAAGTCCGGTGCTCTCCACCATCATAACCAACCTTCCCCCCTTTGACATGTAAAAATACATGTAATGGGGATAGGGCGACTTTCACACACTATATCACCACTCCTCCAGCCGTATAGACTGTGTCTATCTCTCGCGCAACATTGTTCGGGGCACGCGTGCCGCTGAAATATGGTCCATTGCTCTTTCCGACCATACATCCTACACATATGCACCAATACCTTGCGACGCTAGATGGTATGGCTTGGAAAAGTCCCCTGGGAATTGAATGACACACCGACATTCGCCTGAGTGCCGGCAGCTCCTGAAGGCAACATGGACGTCATTTGGCGAGGAACTTCCCGACCACACTTTCATGGTGGCTACTGTGCGCTACGTTGGCGTTGCTTGCACACAGCAGCCTGGGGGCGGCACACACTAAATTTTTACTACCGCATTCTGCGAGATTGTTCCGCAAAGCCGCATTCACCTGCCTGTCAGCAATCAGTGAACCGCGCAAAAGCGTGGATCACAGTACCTCGAAGGGACGATTGTTTGTGTATGCATCCTGGGTAGAATGGATCACGAAGGATCGTCGATGTATCACATCATCGCGAAACGCAGGCGTAGGCAATGGGCGCTGGTTCATGGTGTAGCTTTATCTGGCGGTAGCTGTGTCACAAAACAATGTGCGATCGGAAATGCAGTGCACGTTCACTACTGTTCGCGGACCTCCATCATCCTACAGATTGACGAAATCTCTCGCCTTACGTACGGCACACAACCGCGGTCAATCATTAAGTCACCTATGTGTCCTGTACACAGCTCATTGGTGCACATTTTCACATACACAACGTTCCCAGTGATGGAAAAGTGAATGCCAATGACATTCTGTGGATCCAGGTGAAAATCGCCAGTACAATTTCGTAAGGTCTTGGTTGTGCGTGTACTGCTTGGAATGCGATTTTGATCATTGTCTGGTGGTAGAGAGTGCCATAGGCTCTCTCGTAAGAGAGATTCCATACACAAAAACGTGGCGAGAAGGGAACAAACGCGCGTTCGAGTTCCACAACAGGTGAGGCGCAGTGGACGTCCACGCCTCACGTCTGCACGAGTCGGACTGTGTCCTCGACCCTCTTGCAAAGCGGTAACGCTAACCACATGACCTCACTAACTTCTTGCAGGCAGCACATTCGCACAGGTACATCAGGTACATAACAGACGTGTAAAACTTCTCTTGCATGTGGTTTTCTTGGAATTTCCAGAGCAGTGCACCTTATTACTGGCACATTATGTTATTTTAATGGCCTAGTAAAGGTGCACAAAGTTTGAAACTAAATCCGTGACCTCAACGTCGTAGCCTCCCCTTGTTAGTACATCTAGAAGGACAGTGACTGGGGCTGCTGATCTTTTTAAATACTGCCTTTATCGTGGGAATATGGTTTCATAAGGTAAACATTCGAACAATTTCTGCGAAATTTTATGCAGCCCATTCTTCACCTTTCCAGGAATTACTGCTTTCAACATTTTTTCTTTTTTTGTGTGAATATAACTCTCATTCGCTTGTCCTCTTCTGTCCAGCATGCCTGTACTCATCAAATATAACTACATAGCGCATACAGTCCAATCTACAAGCGCAGTGAGATGTTTTCTAATGATCCGTTTTGTCCACTGCAAAACACAGGCGCTATTTGCGCTAGTTATGTGTACTTTCAGTGGCATCTGTGTGTGTTTACGTATAGTGTTTCCCTACCTTACGGCAGTGATTCTGCAGTGACAGCCAGATCGCGTGTATATGTTTGCGGTCATAATTAGCCCTTCGCAGTGCGAGTGTATAGTTTACCGAGACACCGATCGGTACCAGAGGATGAAGACTAATTAGCGTGACAAAACTGTTTTGCAGCGTAATTAGCAGTTGGGCGAACGGGTTGCGGAGGATTATTTACACAGACGACTCTTTCATCTGAGGGGAACAATGTCAACCACTGCTGCAGAAAAAATTTACGGCTTTGAATAGCATATAACCTTTCCGTAGTGTTGATGCATTGCGTGTTAGTCTTTGAGATACCCATGTCCCGTTGCGTATCTATGGCCGTACTTTTTTATAGAAGTACATTGCCTGCCGACATCTACCGAAAAAAAAACAAATCTGGCAACGTGGAGAATTCAGTACAAAAACTTCTACATACGTTTCTCAACGAGTCACATGATTTAGTTTGAAATTAGTTCATAAGAATTTTCTTGGCCTTTACAGGCCAAATTTTGAAATTAGGTACATTGTGACAAATAATGACGTATTCGTTGCTTGGAAGTCTTGATTGCTACTTCTCACTTTGTACCATCCAAACCCAGTATTGACTTCGAAGGGCAATAATTCGGTTTGCAAGTTTTGACTCTTTCGGAACCTGCTCAGAAGCATTTTTGCCCCACCTACATACATGCAAACGTGTGATTTTAGATTCAAGGAGAGCAGGACGTCGCAAATAATTCACTGGTCACAGCTGAGTGAAGCTGAGACATCTCCCATGGCTAATGTAATAGGCCAAAGGAGCAGGTCAGTTCTGGGCAGCCAGGTGAAGTTACATTAGTGGCTACCTGCTTAAGTGGTAAAACTGTCTTCGAGGTGTCCAGACGGTTACCGCATTCCACGACTCGACTAAACAGAGAGACCAGAGGTGTAACAGCACTAACGCAACACAAAGACAGAGCTGCTGCGGCGTGGGTGACCTGACTGCTTCACGTCCGAGCGATTGTTCCGTTATCGCTTACGTAATGGAAACCGATGCTTTAGAAAAACAGGAACAGGACAAGCTCGTGTGAGTACTCCTCATTTCTAGCCAGAGGCAAAGCTGTCTGCCAGCCATTAGTTCCAAGAAGGGACTTACAACGGTGTACATGTCTACATACTCCACTTACTGACACTGCATCTCTGGGTTAAGGACGCAAAAGACCCACGGTCGCTTAACAATGAAATTCAGAAAATTCTGAGGAAGGAGCACTGTTCTAACCTCCGTTCAAAAGACGCTGTGCAAATGGCGAGAGGCAAAGGTTAATAGAGATTCGTGCGTCTGTGAAAAGATCTATGGGCGAAGCATGTCCGTAAGAACAGATACCATCTTCATATAGATAAAGGCTTACCGGCCAATCATCTTCTTCAGTGCAGATGCACTCACATTGCTCAAACTCTTACGGGATTCGGTAGACTGACTGCCGCGAGTAATGAGTGTAGTGGGCAGGGGCACTAAAAACGTAGTATGTGGACAGTAAGTTGGAAAAGTGGGTCTTGTGGGGCGCATGCTAGATATCAGTCCCTGCAGCCGTACTATCCCCTGTGACATCGATGGCTCACAGTTCCGCTTGGGACGCGACAGCGACCGGACGTGCCCGTACTTCCGCGTAGTCGTAGCGCCGCAAGCCGTGGTTATAGAAATTCTTGGATTGCGACCTGTGATATTCTCGTTGCTTCTTCACTACACACGTTTCTTAATTAACTCACAGCGGTCTCGGCCGCTCATATAGTGCAGTTATGGCTCCCAGTGTACCCCGTAAGAATACCTTGTGTTTTGAATTTGAGAAATCTTCCAATAATGTTTCAGGCTCTGTCTCAGGCTGATACTGATCTTCGGCCTGACATGGCTGCTTGTCCTGTTCCAGAGGTTGCTCCTCAGTCTGCAAGATCCGGGCGGTCGCAGAGGGTGGGCTTACTGGTAGTTGGGAGCTCCAACGTCAGGCGCGTAATGGGGCCCCTTAGGGATATGGCAGCAAGAGAGGGGAAGAAAACCAATGTGCACTCCGTGTGCATACCGGGGGGAGTCATTCCAGATGTGGAAAGGGTTCTTCCAGATGCCATGAAGGGTACAGGGTGCACCCATCGGCATGTGGTCGCTCATGTCGGCACCAATGATGTGTGTCGCTATGGATCCGAGGAAATCCTCTCTGGCTTCCGGCGGCTATCTGATTTGGTGAAGACTGCCAGTCTAGCTAGCGGGATGAAAGCAGAGCTCACCATCTGCAGCATCGTCGACAGGACTGACTGCGGACCTTTGGTACAGAGCCGAGTGGAGGGTCTGAATCAGAGGCTGTGACGGTTCTGCGACCGTGTGGGCTGCAGATTCCTCGACTTGCGCCATAGGGTGATGGGGTTTCGGGTTCCGCTGGATAGGTCAGGAGTCCACTACACGCAACAAGCGGCTACACGGGTAGCAGGGGTTGTGTGGCGTGGGCTGGGCGGTTTTTTAGGTTAGATGGCCTTAGGCAAGTACAGAAAGGGCAACAGCCTCAACGGGTGCAGGGCAAAGTCAGGACATGCGGGGACCAAGCAGCAATCGGTATTGTAATTGTAAACTGTCGAAGCTGCGTTGGTAAAGTACCGGAACTTCAAGCGCTGATAGAAAGCACAGAAGCCGAAATCGTTATAGGTACAGAAAGCTGGTTGAAGCCAGAGATAAATTCTCCCGAAATTTTTACAAAGGTACAGACGGTGTTTAGAAAGGATAGATTGCATGCAACCGGTGGTGGCGTGTTCGTCGCTGTTAGTAGTAGCTTATCCTGTAGTGAAGTAGAAGTGGATAGATCCTGTGAATTATTATGGGTGGAGGTTACACTCAACAACCGAGCTAGGTTAATAATTGGCTCCTTTTACCGACCTCCCGAATCAGCAGCATTAGTGGCAGAACAACTGAGAGAAAATTTGGAATACATTTCACATAAATTTTCTCAGCATGTTATTGTCTTAGCTGGAGGTTTCAATTTACCAGATATAGACTGTGTAACAACTAAAACAGCTTCTGACACCCAAATTTAACTGGGTTTTCTCTTTTGATGCTGTCAATTGTCAGGATGAGCATTCTAAAGCATTCTGTCAGGGTGAAAATATTAAATAATTAACTTTTCTCTCCTAACAACATGTGGGCAGGGTGGGTTCTTCCGTGGCTCGGGTATGAGATCGAATGAAACATCATTTTTACATAAGATAACTTTTATTGAAGATTTATACAACTGTATCTTACGGGATGTTCTGGTTCGGAGAGCGGCAGCTGTGTCGTTTGTGAAGTCTTCTGCTGCGGCAGCGGCGGCGGCGGCGGCGGCGGCGTCTGATTACGCGTAGCGATGTGTATCTCGTGTCGCCGTCTCGCCCAGTTGACTGGAGACGCACAGCGCGAGGTGGCCCGTTTAATTATTGCGAGCGAAGTCATGCATCGGATGGTAATACCTTGGATGTGGCGTCTCAGTGTTTCTCTTCTCTAAGCGGCCGCGTGTGTTGCGCGTCGACCAGCGGAGCGGCGCGGCGGGGCAAGGCCAGTGTCCCGAACTCGAACCACGAACTCCCACTTGCCAGTCTTCGGCTGTCAGGTCTTCATCCCAGCTCACAGGTGACTGCTGAGGTGAGGCCGTCTCCTTCCCATCCTCACGAGTCACCCGGATACGTAAAAATCAGACTTCAAATACCTTTTAACTTCTGTCTTCTGGCGCCGCGGCTGCTGCTTGCTATTCACATACAGCGGCGGACTTGGTGCGTCTGTGCATGATGCAGTCTCTTCTTGCATGACAGTCTTCAGCACCGAAACTGACTGAAAACTACTGCTACTCTTCTTTTCTTCCTTCGTCTCTCGTCTTCGTCTCCGTCCCCGTCTCCATCTTCGTCTTCGTCCCCATCTTCATCTGTCTTCATCTGTCTTCATATGTCTTCATCTATCGGGCCCACCACGTCTCGCGTATTCACTTCAGTTCACTGGAGGTGAACGACTTCACGGCCATTGCCTCTTCTGTCACGTTGAAAAGCTTCTCGAAGAATCTTCTTAACGTCGGTCATTGGCTCTTGGAATGTAGGCGGGGGCCTCTGATCGCATGTGACGACTGAGAAACACGTGAGCCGGTCATTGCCTCTTCCGTCACGTTGGAAAGCTTCTCGAAGAATCTTCTTAACGTCGGTCATTGGCTCTTGGAATGTAGGCGAGGGCCTTTGCTCACATGCGACAACTGAGAAACACGTGAGCCGGTCGGGCGATGCCCTAACGGCTGAATCGACAGTGCCCACTTATGTGGAACTTGCTGACTTCACGGTCATTGTCTCTTCTGTTCTGCACGCTGAAAGTGAGTATGTAACTCTCTAAAGTAAACCAAGTTTTCCATTTATATTCTAATTTCTAGTTCACTTTGATTTCACTAAATTATTTACTTAAGTACCACTCAACATTCCTCCACCCTTCGGAGAAATTCGCCCTCGAATTTACCACTCAACATTCCTCCACTCTTCACACGGAAAAAGCACAAGCACTGAAAACTCTCGACTTAGAAGATTACACATGCTTCACATTAAGTATGTGGAAAATACTTTATCACTTTACAAAAGCACTGTACAGTCATGAATCACATAGTTCTTACATAAATGGTTGTAATAAGTGTAACAAATCTTGATGACAATGAATAAACAAAAAATAGATTTTGCACTTAGAAAATTTCAGAGCAACAGCTGTTTAATCTACCCTCTACTAATGCAAGAATATCTATTCTACAGTATTGTTTATTTTAACAAGAGACTGTTTAATAAAGAATGAAGTACAATAAACAAAATTAATATACTAATGCTCAAAAGTAACTACTGAAGTACACCAGTTAAGAGTGTGGTATCCAGTTAACAGGGATTTGATGAAGTGGTATATTATTATTTGGCTTATTTTTTCGTCTTAAATAAAAGGAAACTGTACAAAGCAGAACCACCAACACAAAGGTTGCAGATATACCCGTTCCTAGCATTATAACTTTAGTTTTGTGTTCAACTTTTAATTTTAAGACATGTTGCATCATAACATTGGCATCAATTTTGCCTTGCTGTGAGTTTATGAACATATCTAATGACTTCAGAAGGGAACTGTCAGGGGAGTCATTGAGGTAGGATAGGTTTTGTGTAGGAAATGCTTGCATGGCGTTTTCTGAAAAAAGCAAACATGGTTATAGACCTACGAACCTAGTAAAAACAAAGATAAAGAAAAGAGGAAATACATTGTTGACTACAAGATCTACATGTTTCTACGTTCAATTTTTTTTTCTTAAAGAATAAACCATTATAATTTATTAATTATTTACATTTGTATACTGTGCACAGTCTACTAAGATTCAACTAGGACATTCGCACCCTTGATAGAAGATTGTATGGTGCCATGTCTGTATGTTGTGCTAGCGTGGCCACTCTTTTTCCTTTACGGGAACTTCCTCCACCCTTCGGAAAAGCAGACACTATTGTTGAAGGAATTACATCTGGAGCGCCCTTAAAAGGTTTTAAACAACTTGCATGGACAATGGTAGTTCGGGTGGGCAGTTGCAATTTAACGTTGACTGGTGACGTGATCTCAATAATTTGATAAAGACCTCTGTAGTTTGTTACAAATTTCTTCGTTTTTCCTTTCGCTACGTAAGGAGTTGAAAGCATAACCCACTGACCGATTTTGTAATTTGGATATTTAGCTTGGGTATTACCTAATCTTTCCTGTCGTTCTAAAGCCTTTGTATTAGATTTTTGAACCTTTTTCCAAACATCCTTCATCATTCGACTGGAATCTCTTACTGTTTCTCCGACTTTTCCGTTTTTCTGCCTGATTACACCAAAAGGGGACGGCATTTTTTTCCCATAGACCACTTCATAAGGTGACATGCCAGTTGCTTCATGCGTTTTGGCGTTGTATACCGACACGATTATTGGTAAATACGTATCCCAATTAGAATGTTGTTCGTTAATATAATAACTAAGCATCTTGCCAATTGTCCGATGAACTCTTTCTGTGCGCCCGTTGCACTGAGGGTGTAACGGAGTTGTGCGTAATTTGCGTATTTTTAATAAGTGGCATAGCTGTTTCATTAATTCAGACATAAAATTAGATCCCTGATCTGTGATAATAGCTTCAGGTACGCCAAATTTAAGTATCCAGTTGTTAACTAAAGCTTGGGCAACTGTATTTGCTTGCTGATCTGGGAGACTCACCATAGCTAGATAGCGTGAAAAGTGATCGATAATTGTAAGAACATACTTATTACCAGCAGGTGTTTTATGAAATGGCCCGTAGAGATCCAGTCCACAGATTTGAAATGGACATGAAGCCTCGGGGAGCCTCTGTAAGGGTATTTTTTAACGAGAAAGTTCAGCTCGTTGTGCACACGCAATGCAATTACGAACGTACTGCGCAACATCCTGCTTTCTGGTTTGCCACCAAAATCGCTCTGCTACTCGTCTTTCGGTTGTCCGCTGTCCACCGTGTCCTGCAAGGATATGATCGTGGGCCTCTGCCATTATTTCTTGTCTAAGGTGTTGGGGAACAACAATTCGCGGTCCAAGTTTTGTTTTACGGCATAATACACCATCTTCAAAACAAAATTGTTTTTGAGTTGCGTATTTTTTACATTCTGTATCCTCATCTTGTGCCTTTCTCCAGTCCTCAGTATGTCGGCCTGTTGCTTCCAAAAGTGCTATTTTCCGACTTAGGCAATCTGCATTCGTGTGTTTTTTGCCTGGTTTATGGATAACTTCGAAATCCATTTCGGAAAGACATAGGGCCCAACGGGTAAGACGACTAGATGGATCCTTTAATACAAGCAACCATTTTAAAGCTGTGTGGTCTGTAATAACCTTGAATTTTCTACCATACAAGTACCATTTAAAGTATTTGATGCCATCAATAACGCTTAACAATTCTTTCTCCATTGTGGAATAATTTCTTTCTGCCGTTGTTAGTTGTCTCGAAGCGTAGGCTATGGGGTGTTCCGCGCCATTAATATTCTGACTCAAAACAACTCCTACTGAATGACCACTTGCGTCACAGGATAAAATAAATTCTTTGTTATAATCTGGGTAGGCTAATACTGGACTGTGTGTTAACTTATCTCTAAGGGTTTGAAATGCTGATTCACAATCTTCAGACCAATGAAATTTTGCACCCTTTTTCAATAATTGGGTTAAGGGTCGGGCAATTTCAGCAAAATTTTGAACATATTTTCGGTAATACGAGGCGAGACCAATGAAACTTTGTACCTCCTTAACGCGTTGTGGTGTTGGGAAGTCCTTAACTGCCGAAATTAATCGAGGATCTGTTTTAATTCCTTTTTCACTAATGACATGCCGTAGGTATGTAACCTCTGTCAATGCAAAAGTCCATTTTTCCATATTTAATGTTAATTTAGCTTTTCTAAGTCTCTGAAAAACATTACGCAGACGCACAGCACGTTCATTAATGTCTCTGGAGAATACAATAATATCGTCTAGATATACACAACATTGCTGAGTTTTGAGTCCTCGCAATACTCCATCGAGTAGTCTTTGAAAAGTTGCTGGTGCATTTTTCAAACCGAAAGACATTCTTTTAAATTGCCAGTGGCCTCACGGGGTAGAAAATGCTGTTTTATGCCTATCTTCAGGTGCAACTTCCAATTGATGATATCCACTACATAGATCGATTGTTGAAAAGTATTTACTGTTACCCAAACTGTCAATGATATCTGTAACGTTGGGAAGAGGATAAATATCTGAGATAGTTTGTTTGTTAAGGTGCCTGTAGTCACAACAAAATCTATATCGTTTCGTACCGTCGGGAGACTTCTTTGGAATAATTACGATATTTGAATTATAAGGCGAATCAGAATATTCTATAATTCCATCTTTTAGATGCTGTTCTAAAAGTTCATCCAGTACTGGCTTTAAGTGATGCGCAACTCTATAAGGCTTCCTATAAACTGGGGGGCTATTTCCTGTTGGGATCCTATGCTGTGTGATGTCTGTTGCTGGCAATGGACCTTCTGCATTAAATAAATCTTGGAACTCAACTAAAACTGCTTCTATCGTGTCTCTATCCTTTCCTTTCAATTGCTCAATCTTCTGGCGCAATGCGGTTTTATAGGCGTCTGGTTTCTGACCATCAGTAATATCTGACCAAATGAAATCTTCGTCAAAAGTACTGACTGAAGCCACTAATATTCCCTTATGCAACTCTTTGTCCTCCACTCCGAAATTGTCAATATGTACCGGTACTTTTCTTTCTCCCTCAATGTCTTGAACCCGTACAACACTCCTACGTACAAAACAATGTGATACATCTAATTCCTCATTTTCCTCTAAAGGCTCTATTAGCTGTCGCCACAGATACAGCTTCTGCTAAATTTTTAGGAAACTCTGCCCTGACACGACAGGACGTTTCAGGAGGTAACCCACGTAAAAATGTATCCAGAGCTCTATCTTCTACCTCTTGTAAAATAACTTTATTTGCTTCATCACTAGTTGTCAACTGATAGGTGTTAATATTAACTTTTCTAATCCTATCTACTAAGCTTTCTAACGACTCATTTTGCCTCTGAGTGATAGTGTTTAACTGTTCCCTATAAAATCTACAGCTGTTCTGTTTTTGAAAACGTTTAAGTAACCCTTTCTTCAATTCCTCAAATGTTGGAGCATTCCGTAATTCTTCATGGTATAAGACGTGTGCTTTAGCCTCTCCTGTCAATCTTAACTTTGTCATTTGTAAGAGCTGTTCATCTGACCATGATCCTAACTTTGCAGCTGCTACTAAATCATCAAAAAAGGCTGTTATGTCCTCGCCAGGTTTACCTGAAAAAGGAATTACTAAGGCTGCTGCTGAGGAATCTAGGGTGGGAGGGATTGAACTGGTTTGCCTAACCTCACGCAACTGTTTAAATAATGCATTGTTATCGTTTTTAAGCTGTGCTATTTGATTAACTAAGCTCTGAATAGCTTCATCAGTAGAAACCGCTTGTGGTGCTGACTCTGACTTTGTACAATTTCGTGTCATCATTTTACAAACTGTTAGTTACACAATCTTCCTATACTGAATTTAAAAGATGTTTAAATATTTCCGACAAACTCTTAAAATCATGACAGAAAATACACTTCTAAATTAATAAAATATTACGACTGCTATGCAAACCTCTATCCCTTCACACATTAAAAAATACTAACTGTGAACCTTTAGTGACTGTCATTCACACCTCATATTGAGCCAAGGGTTTTTTCTCTGACACCAAATGTAACAACTAAAACAGCTTCTGACACCCAAATGTAACTGGGTTTTCTCTTTTGATGCTGTCAATTGTCAGGATGAGCATTCTAAAGCATTCTGTCAGGGTGAAAATATTAAATAATTAACTTTTCTCTCCTAACAACATGTGGGCAGGGTGGGTTCTTCCTTGGCGCGGGTATGAGGTCGAATGAAACATCATTTTTACATAAGATAACTTTTATTGAAGATTTATACAACTGTATCTTACGGGATGTTCTGGTTCGGAGAGCGGCAGCTGTGTCGTTTGTGAAGTCTTCTGCTGCGGCAGCGGCGGCGGCGGCGGCGGCGGCGTCTGATTATGCGTAGCGATGTGTATCTCGTGTCGCCGTCTCGCCCAGTTGGCTGCCCGTTTAATTATTGCGAGTGAAGTCATGCATCGGATGGTGATACCTTGGATGTGGCATCCCAGTGTTTCTCTTCTCTAAGCGGCCGCGTGTGTTGTGCGTTGACCAGCGGAGTGGCGCGGCGGGGCAAGGCCACGAACTCCCGCTTGCCAGTCTTCGGCTGTCAGGTCTTCATCCCAGCTCACAGGTGACTGCTGAGGTGAGGCCGTCTCCTTCCCGTCCTCACGAGTCACCCGGGTACTTAAAAATCAGACTTCAAATACCTTTTAACTTCTGTCTTCTGGCGCCGCGGCTGCTGCTTGCTATTCCATTACAGCGGTGGACTTGGTGCGTCTGTGCATGATGCAGTCTCTTCTTGCATGACAGTCTTCAGCACCAAAACTGACTGAAAACTACTGCTACTCTTCTTTTCTTCCTTCGTCTCTCGTCTTCGTCTCCGTCCCCGTCTCCGTCTTCGTCTTCGTCCCCGTCTTCATCTGTCTTCATCTGTTTTCATATGTCTTCATCTATCGGGCCCACCGCGTCTCGCGTATTCACTTCAGTTCACTGGAGGTGAACGACTTCACGGCCATTGCCTCTTCTGTCACGTTGAAAAACTTCTCGAAGAATCTTCTTAACGTCGGTCATTGGCTCTTGGAATGTAGGCGAGGGCCTTTGCTCACATGCGACAACTGAGAAACACGTGAGCCGGTCGGGCGATGCCCTGACGGCTTAATCGACAGCGCCCGCTTATGTGGAACTTGCTGACTTCACGGTCATTGTCTCTTCTGTTCTGCTCGCTGAATGCGAGTATGTAACTCTCTAAACTAAACCAAGTTTTCCATTTATATTCTAATTACTAGTTCACTTTGATTTCACTAAATTATTTACTTAAGTACCACTCAACAACTGGGACACTCAGATGTTTAGGACGGGTGGTAGGGACAGAGCATTGAGTGACATTATACTGAGTGCACTATCCGAAAATTACCTCGAGCAATTAAACAGAGAACCGACTCGTGGAGATAACAAAAACTTGGACCTACTGATAACAAACAGACCCGAACTTTTCGACTCTGTATGTACAGAACAGGGAATCAGTGATCATAAGGCCGTTGCTGCATCCCTGAATATGGAAGTTAGTAGGAATATAAAAAAAGGAGGAAGGTTTATCTGTTTAGCAAGAGTAATAGAAGGCAGATTTCAGACTACCTAACAGATCAAAACGAAAATTTCTGTTCCGACACTGACAATGTTGAGTGTTTATGGAAAAAGTTCAAGGCAATCGTAAAATGCGTTTTAGACAGGTACGTGCCGAGTAAAACTGTGAGGGACGGGAAAAACCCACCGTGGTACAACAACAAAGTTAGGAAACTACTGCAAAAGCAAAGAGAGCTTCACTCTAAGTTTAAACGCAGCCAAAACCTCTCAGACAAACAGAAGCTAAACGATGTCAAAGTTAGCGTAAGGAGGGCTATGCGTGAAGCGTTCAGTGAATTCGAAAGTAAAATTCTATGTACCGACTTGACAGAAAATCCTAGGAAGTTCTGGTCTTATGTTAAATCAGTAAGTGGCTCGAAACAACATATCCAGACACTCCGGGATGATGATGGCATTGAAACAGACGATGACACGCATAAAGCTTTTTCCAAAGCTGTTTCACAGAGGAAGACCGCACTGCAGTTCCTTCTCTAAATCCTCGCACAAACGAAAAAATGGCTGACATCGAAATAAGTGTCCAAGGAATAGAAAAGCAACTGGAATGACTCAACAGAGGAAAGTCCACTGGACCTGACGGGATACCAATTCGATTCTGCACAGAATACGCGAAAGAACTTGAACCCCTTCTAATAGCCGTGTACCGCAAGTCTCTAGAGGAACGGAAGGTTCCAAATGATTGGAAAAGAGCACAGGTAGTGCCAGTTTTCAAGAACGGTCGTCGAACAGATGCGCAAAACTATAGACCTATATCTCTGACGTCGAACTGTTGTAGAATTTTAGAACATGTTTTTTGCTCGAGTATCATGTCTGTTTTGGAAACCCAGAATCTACTATGTAGGAATCAACATGGATTCCGGAAACAGCGATCGTGTGAGACCCAACTCGCTTTATTTGTTCATGAGACCCAGAAAATATTATATACAGGCTCCCAGGTAGATACTATTTTTCTTGACTTCCGGAAGGCGTTCGATACAGTTCCGCACTGTCGCCTGATAAACAAAGTAAGAGCCTACGGAATATCAGACCAGCTGTGTGGCTGGATTGAAGAGTTTTTAGCAAACAGAACACAGCATGTTGTTATCAATGGAGAGACGTCTACAGAAGTTAAAGTAACCTCTGGCGTGCCACAGGGGAGTGTTATGGGACCATTGCTTTTCACAATATATATAAATGACCTAGTAGATAGTGTCGGAAGTCCCATGCGGCTTTTCGCAGATGATACTGTAGTATACAGAGAAGTTGCAGCATTAGAAAATTGTAGCGAAATGCAGGAAGATCTGCAGCGGATAGGCACTTGGTGCACGGAGTGGCAACTGACCCTTAACATAGACAAATGTAATGTATTGCGAATACATAGAAAGAAGGATCCTTTATTGTATGATTATATGATAGCGGAACAAACACTGGTAACAGTTACTTCTGTAAAATATCTGGGAGTATGCATGCGGAACGATTTGAAGTGGAATGATCATATAAAATTAATTGTTGGTAAGGCGGGTACCAGGTTGAGATTCTTTGGGAGAGTCCTTAGAAAATGTAGTCCATCAACAAAGGAGGTGGCTTACAAAACACTCGTTCGACCTATACTTGAGTATTGCTCATCAGTGTGGGATCCGTACCAGATCGGGTTGACGGAGGAGATAGAGAAGATCCAAAGAAGAGCGGCGCGTTTCGTCACAGGATTATTTGGTAACCGTGATAGCGTTATGGAGATGTTTAACAAACTGCAAGAGAGGGGCTCTGCATCGCGGTGTAGCTTGCTCGCCAGGTTTCGAGAGGGTGCGTATCTGGATGAGGTATCGAATATATTGCTTCCCCCTACTTATACCTCCCGAGGAGATCACGAATGTAAAATTAGAGAGATTAGAGCTCGCACGGAGGCTTTCAGACAGTCGTTCTTCCCGCGAACCATACGCGACTGGAACAGGAAAGGGAGGTAATGACAGTGGCACATAAAGTGCCCTCCGCCACGCACCGTTGGGTGGCTTGCGGAGTATAAATGTAGATGTAGATGTAGAAATGTGGAACCGAGTTCTCTAGAAATCCATGACTGGATAGTAGATATTATTGGTATCACGTCCGACCTGGTCCACAGAGCATATTATGACGTTGCCGAATATGGTTTCTTTGTGTATTTTTAGAGCAGATACAACTGGAGAAAATTTTGGTGAATACTGGTGGGAAAGCAGAGTTCCGACATGGTGATCAGTCGGTGAGTACAGTTTAAATTACTAACGTTGACATCGAATATAAACAAGTGCGAGTGTTCAGTTTGCCATCTAAGGTTAATAATTGTTTTCTTAGAGATGTCCTCGCCAAATACGGTGACATTCGACAGATTAGAAACGAAAAATGGTCGAGCCGTCACAAACTCCATTGTTATAGTGAGGTTCGTTCAGCTGATATGGCCATTAAAGTCAGTATCCCATCCCATATAATGGTTTGTGGTGATGATGATGTCGTGTTCTAGGGCCTCCCGTCGCGTTGACCGTTCGCCTGGTGCAAGTCTTTCGATTTGACGCCACTTCGGCGACTTGCGCGTCTATGGGGATGAAATGATGATGAGTAGGACAACACAACACCCAGTCCCTGAGCGGAGAAAATGTCTGACTCAGTCGGGAATCGAACCCGAGCCCTTAGGATTGACATTCTGTCGCGCTGACCATTCAGCTAGCGGGGGCGGACATGGTTTGTGGTTATAAGGCTCATGTCATTTACGATGTTTGTTTTATCTGTAACACGAGTGGCCATTTACGAGATGATTGCCCACGGCGTGTTGTCGTACTTCGAAACAATCTGCAACAACGACAGAGATTAACATTGGCTGATGTCCTAACTCAAAATCAGACGCCTTCTGTGATTGACTCCCAACCAAGTGCATCTGTGTCAGAGGACAACGATATCGGTAACGGCACCTTTCCACCCTTACCTCAGAAACCCGTGGCCAGTCACCCCTTCGACGCCGGTGTTGCATTATCTGTCAGCAACAAACGACGCCGCACTAGCGAAGTAGTGATTCTGGTTACCAGGTCGTAAAAAATCAAACTGATAACGCGGAGTCATGGGCCTCCACAAAGGGCACGCATATGTCGGATGACTCAGTTACGACCCGCCAAATTCACATTGAAACTCCCGACGCAGAAACTGTCAATACGAGTGCAGTCGAGTGTTTACAGCAATCCGTTCCGATGCCGCTTCTCGACTCGCCACGGGTGGTCAACGCACAAGAGGTGGAAGTCAGTCAACTGCACATTGTAAACACAGAGGATGATGCACGCGGTGTAGAGCATAACATACTCGTAAACACCTGCCACCTCGGAACTGCTTCGCGCGAGGACCGTAGAGCTGTATACAAACAGCTAGTGCGGCCCCAAACAAACACAGTGAGCCTACTAAAGCCGCGTCTTCGGACTTGCCGTCACCCGTTACGAAGCAAGGACTTTCACATACTGCTTACAGCCATGACTCGCAGACTCCGCCCTCTTCTATGACACTTCGGACGACTGTGAGACGGCAGAATAAAGTTAAACCAAATGACTCCGTGGCTGTAAGTAAGTCAAAGAGTAAAGTCAGCACAAAAACTGCTACGAAACCTGCAGATATGGGTTCGAAGTCCGATGGTGAGATGGACTGGGCTTCCTACGCTTCCCAACACCCACACGTCTCTGATGATCATGAGTCAAGCTTATAAGTTTTTGGCCCTGAACATTAATAGAGTTAGGACAGAATTAAAATTCGCAATGCTACGGCAGTTTATCTTTGAGTCCGAAGCTGATATAGTTCTGTTACAGGAAGTGTCTATCTAAAGTTTTCATGTATCAGGATTTGCAACAATCGTAAACACCGCGGTGGACAGGGGTGCAGGTACGGTCATTCTATCACGAGACGGAATCCCAGTGAGCAATATAGAAATGTTGGACTCCGGTAGAGGCACAGCTTGCCAAATTTTTGACGTCACCCTCGTCAATATCTATGCTCCATCTGGAACGACTCTAAAATCAGAAAGAGCTAACTTCTTTAAACAAGACATCATCTACTTGTTACGCCGCAACCCCACCCAATTGATAATTAGTGGTGATTTTAACTGTGTAATCCACAGAAAAGATAAGTCGCCCAACTTTAATTACTGTAGGGAACTACATGATCTGGTGCGTCACCTGCTG
Organism: Schistocerca serialis cubense; assembly: GCF_023864345.2. NCBI lineage: Eukaryota > Metazoa > Arthropoda > Insecta > Orthoptera > Acrididae > Schistocerca > Schistocerca serialis. Next base: position 991,312,597 of record NC_064638.1, read on the forward strand.
TTGAAGGATGCATGGGAACTAAAATTTCATACCCTGGTAAAGTACACGACCTGACCTCCACCGCATGTAGCCGTCTAGACCGTTTGTACCTCTATGAGAACATTTGCAAACATGTTCTGCACGCCGATGTCAGTCCGGCTAGTTTCTCCGACCACTGCGCCCTCTGTGTCACGATAAATCTGGCCAATAGCATACTAAATGGCATAGGACTCCGTGGAGCCTAAATGTTTCTATTCTCGCCGATGCCACGCTACAAGATGTCATCTCCACGACATGGGCGGATTGTCTCAGGCAATGCTGCAGATATTCGTGCAAGATAGCCTGTTGGAATGTTCTGGTCAAACGGAAAATGCGATTATCCTTAAGAAACTACAGTTGGCAACGGGTGCAAAATGTTAAACGCACAATTGATTTTTACCAGACAGTTCTGCGAGAGTTGTATGCGACTACGTCACCAACCAACACGCAGCTGACGACCATCAAACAAATAAAGGCGAAGCTTACAGGCATAAAGCAAACACAGCTTGAAAGACTGAAGATCAGATCTAAAGCAAAATTGCTTCAATACGACGAACTTGCATCGCTGTATCACCTCGTAAAACATCTTACCGATCGCAAGCAAGCTTTTATACTGGAGCTGCACACAGATGATGGACTCCGTTTGACCCGACAGAGTGATATTCTTATTGCAGTGACAGGTACTTCACGGATCTGTACCCGCAATGCGATCCACATGGTGATGACGGCGGCGAGATCGTGCGTGCTATGCCCCCCGTAGTCACGCCTGCGGAGAACTCGTCGGTCGTACACGATTTTGCTTCATAAGAAGTTCTTGAACTGATTTCTGGCTCAGCATCGGATAAATCCCCTGGCCCTTATGGTCTGCCACGGTAATTTTGTGTGCGTTTCTGACCCATTATCGGACACGCTTCTACAGATGTTCTCAATGAAGTGATGCGAGGGAGTGACGTGCCGGCCGAAATGAAGGGAGGTCGAATTGTATTGATACCTAAAGGAAAAAACAGAAAAACCTTAGATAACTTCCGACCGATTACTTTACTCAGTTTTGATTACAAAACCATTGCCAGAGCACTCAACAACAGACTGTCTCCATTAATGAAGCAAGTGATTCACAACCATCGGTCATGCTTCCCTGGTCGCACTATTATGACGCCCCTTTCGGAATATAGAGATGTAATGGCCATAGTGTCAGTCAGTAACGTGAATCTCGCATTGCTGTTTATCGACTTTTGCAAGGCATTTGATCGCGTCAGCCACTAGTACCTCCTACAGCTACTGCAGGGGTGTGGTTTGGATCAACGAGTCATTAATGTCGTGCAACATTTCGTCCCGGGCATTACAACCATAGTCAGCGTAAATAGACAGCTCACTCAGCCCATCGAGGGCCAAAGAGGAGTGCCGCAGGGGAGCCCTCGATCCATGATGTTATTTGTTCTATCGCTTGAGCCGCTCTTACGCTCCATTCATGACAAACTTTCAAGCCCGTCGATCGCCGGGACGCCCTTCGTGGTTCGTGCTTACGCCGACGACGTCGGAGTGCTACTGCGCAACGACGAATAGGCATCAACCCTCAAGATCGCGGTAGACGAGTACTGTCGTGCTTCCGGTGCTAAAATCAACGCCGATAAATGCATCTTTGCCAACATTCGAGGATTCGACGCCGTTATTGTACCTTGGGCGAAGCGTGTCGAAGCCCACACCACTCTGGGGATCATTATCTACAAAAGCCCGCTAAAAATGAATGCTGAAATTTGGAAACAGGTCACCAATAAAATACAACGTGTCATGTATGAAAACAATTGGCGGTCCGTTGACATTCTTCAACGCATACGACTCCTCAACAGTTATATATTCAATAAAGCGTACTATACGGCCCAAATATTTCCAGTCCCCAATATGCAGGCCAAACACGTGATGAAACTCTCAAATAGATTTATCTGCCAAGGGCATCTGTTTAAAGTGAAATACACCACGCTGACGTCTTCCAAACAGGCCGGCGGACTCAACATGCCTGGCATCAACCGAAAGTGTACTGCGTTATATATTAAACGAATCACCCACTTGTTGGACAACGAACCTCTCAGCGTAACCAGTTGGCTCTTCCGAACTTACAAACCTACCAGTATGCACCCACCCATTGATGTAGGTAAAATGCATTACAAACTACGACATGTCAAGCAGTTTTTTCTTGAAGAAAACTATATACACTCCTGGAAATGGAAAATAGAACACATTGACACCGGTGTGTCAGACCCACCATACTTGCTCCGGACACTGCGAGAGGGCTGTACAAGCAATGATCACACGCACGGCACAGCGGACACTCCAGGAACCGCGGTGTTGGCCGTCGAATGGCGCTAGCTGCGCAGCATTTGTGCACCGCCGCCGTCAGTGTCAGCCAGTTTGCCGTGGCATACGGAGCTCCATCGCAGTCTTTAACACTGGTAGCATGCCGCGACAGCGTGGACGTGAACCGTATGTGCAGTTGACGGACTTTGAGCGAGGGCGTATAGTGGGCATGCGGGAGGCCGGGTGGACGTACCGCCGAATTGCTCAACACGTGGGGCGTGAGGTCTCCACAGTACATCGATGTTGTCGCCAGTGGTCGGCGGAAGGTGCACGTGCCCGTCGACCTGGGACCGGACCGCAGCGACGCACGGATGCACGCCAAGACCGTAGGACCCTACGCAGTGCCGTAGGGGACCGCACCGCCACTTCCCAGCAAATTAGGGACACTGTTGCTCCTGGGGTATCGGCGAGGACCATTCGCAACCGTCTCCATGAAGCTGGGCTACGGTCCCGCACACCGTTAGGTCGTCTTCCGCTCACGCCCCAACATCGTGCAGCCCGCCTCCAGTGGTGTCGCGACAGGCGTGAATGGAGGGACGAATGGAGACGTCTCGTCTTCAGCGATGAGAGTCGCTTCTGCCTTGGTGCCAATGATGGTCGTATGCGTGTTTGGCGCAGTGCAGGTGAGCGCCACAATCAGGACTGCATACGACCGAGGCACACAGGGCCAACACCCGGCATCATGGTGTGGGGAGCGATCTCCTACACTGGCCGTACACCACTGGTGATCGTCGAGGTGACACTGAATAGTGCACGGTACATCCAAACCGTCATCGAACCCATCGTTCTACCATTCCTAGACCGGCAAGGGACCTTGCTGTTCCAACAGGACAATGCACGTCTGCATGTATCCCGTGCCACCCAACGTGCTCTAGAAGGCGTAAGTCAACTACCCTGGCCAGCAAGATCTCCGGATCTGTCCCCCATTGAGCATGTTTGGGACTGGATGAAGCGTCGTCTCACGCGGTCTGCACGTCCAGCACGAACGCTGGTCCAACTGAGGCGCCAGGTGGAAATGGCATGGCAAGCCGTTCCACAGGACTACATCCAGCATCTCTACGATCGTCTCCATGGGAGAATAGCAGCCTGCATTGCTGCGAAAGGTGGATATACACTGTACTAGTGCCGACATTGTGCATGCTCTGTTGCCTGTGTCTATGTGCCTGTGGTTCTGTCAGTGTGATCATGTGATGTACCTGACCCCAGGAATGTGTCAATAAAGTTTCCCCTTCCTGGGACAATGAATTCACGGTGTTCTTATTTCAATTTCCAGGAGTGTAGATGGAAACTATCTCACGCAGGATTTACCTACGACGCACCTGTTATTAAAAAGATGTACATCTCCAATAGTCCGGAATCCCATTGAACTTAAATATCCGAGTGTTCATTGGAAGGCAGTTTGGAACAACGTAAGTTTAACCATCCACACTGCTGAGGTGGCCTCCACATGGTATAAAGTGGTAAACAATGTTATACCGACTAATGAAAAGTTGCATAGAATCGGCTTATGTGACAGTGATAAATGCGTCAGCTGTGGTCTTGTCGACACCTTACGCAATCGCTTCACTTGTGGCGGTCATCTCATTAACTGGAAATGGGTGCAGCAGAGGCTGGACCTGATTACCCGCAGCAGCCCAGCCAGCCACTGCACCGACATCCTGCTCTGGCCGGACACGAAACATTTTCCCGCTACCAAGAACAACACCTGATGTGGCTGTTAGGGCACTGTGTGACATACATCATCCACAATAGTGAAGATAATCTCATTAGTTTCGAAGCTTATATGAGAACGGCACTTTGGAAGATGAAACGTTACCCAAACATCAGGACGATGTTTGGTAATATCTTAGACATAATTTTTGAAAAACAAGGTGTAGGGTAAGGACACAAACCACATGCACAACAATGTAGTGGACAAAATACACAACGAATAAGGGGTTACACCTGTTACCACCACTGCTCCCGACTTCTCAACAGTGTTATTGACTTCAATTGACGTTTTCCTAAATTTATGTTGCCTGTGCATGTCTTTGTTATTCGTTTGTATGCTCCAAATGACTTTCTGTGAAAAGTTTGGGCAGCTGTGAATCAGCTGAACTGCAATTCTACTTAAGACAGTCAATTATATATACACTACTGGCCATTAAAATTGCTACACCACGAAGATGACGTGCTACAGACGCGAAATTTAACCGACAGGAAGAAGATGCTGTGATATGCAAATGACTAGCTAGCATTCATACAAGGTTGGCGCCGGTGGCGACGCCTACAACGTGCTGACATGAGGAAAGTTTCCAACCGATTTCTCATACACAAACAGCAGTTGACCGGCGTTGCCTTGTAAAACGTTGTTGTGATGCCTCGTGTAAGGAGGAGAAATGCGTACCATCACGTTTCCGACTTTGATAAACGTCGGATTGTAGCCTATCGCGATTTTGGTTTATCGTATCGCGACATTGGTGCTCGCGTTCGTCGAGATCCAATGACTGTTAGCAGAATATGGAATCGGTGGGTTCAGGAGGGTAATACGGAACGCCGTGCTGGATCCCAACGGCCTCGTATCACTAGCAGTGGAGATGACAGGCATCTTATCCGCATGGCTGTAATGGATCGTGCAGCCACGTCTCGATGTTTGAGTCAACAGATGGGGACGTTTGCAAGACAACAACCATCTGCACGAACAGTTCGACGACGTTTGCAGCAGCATGGACTATCAGCTCGGAGACCATGGCTGCGGTTACCCTTGACGCTGCATCACAGACAGGAGCGCCTGCGATGGTGTACTCAACGACGAACCTGGGTGCACGAATGGCAAAACGTCATTTTTTCGGATGAATCCACTTTCTGTTTACAGCATCATGATGGTCGCATCCGTGTTTGGCGACATCGCGGTGAACGCACATTGGAAGCGTGTATTCGTCATCGCCATATTGGCGTATCACCCGCCATGATAGTATGGGGTGCCATTGGTTACACGTCTCGGTCACCTCTTGTTCGCATTGACGGCACTTTGAACAGTGGACGTTACATTTCAGATGTGTTACGACCCGTGGCTCTATCCTTCATTCGATCCCTGCGAATCCCTACATTTCACCAGGATAATTTACGACCGCATGTTGCAGGTACTGTACGGGCCTTTCTGGATACAGAAAATGTTCGACTGCTGCCCTGGCCAGCACATTCCCCAGATCTCTCACCAACTGAAAACGTCTGGTCAATGGTGGCCGAGCAACTGGCTCGTCACAATACGCCAGTCACTACTCTTGATGAACTGTGGTATCGTGTTGAAGCTGCATGGGCAGCTGTACCTGTACACGCCATCCAAGCTCTGTTTGACTCAATGCCCAGGCGTATCAATATATTTGTCCAATGAATACCCGTTTATCATCTACATTTCTTATTTGAGTAACAATTTAATGTTTGCGTTTTATTTCTATGTCTCTGTCTGGACTGAAGATGCTATTGTCAGTTTAAAATTTTTGTTATATTTTGTAAGCTTAAAAATGCTACTAATTATATGGAAATGTGTTCTTCAGTCTATTGTAGGATACAGTTCCTTTTGAAACAGTTCCAGTACTTCATTACTTTGTTTTTGTGCTTATGTGCTATTAATAAAGGAAAAAATATGAAAAAAAATGGCTCAGCCGGATAGCGCGTCTCCCCTGTAAGCAGGAGATCCCCGGTTCGAGTCCCGGTTGGAGCAGACATTTTCAACTGCCCCCGTTGGTATTTATCAACACCTATAAGCAGCCAATCGTCTGGATTTCATTGTAATTTCATAATGTTCGGCTACAGCATTAGCAGGTCCTGCTCGACACAGTCACGTCATTTAAATATCTGGGCGACCATTACAAAGCGATTTGAAAAGGAACGAGCAAGAGATATATTTGCTACGGAAGGCGAATGGTCGACGTTGGTTTATTGGGAGAATTTTGGGAATGTGCCGTTCGTTTGCAAAGGAGACCGCATACGGGACGCTGATGCGATGTATTGTCGAGTACTGCTCGAGTGTTTGGGGTCCTCACCAGATCGGTCAGAGGCGGGCTTCAAGACTTGTTATCGGTACGTTCGAACAACATGCACGTATTACGGAGATGCTTTGGGAACTCAGATGGGAATTCCCAGAGCGAAGGCGACATTTTGTTGGAGGAACACTACTGAGAACGTTCAGAGAACAGGAATTTGAAGCTGGCTGCAGAATGACTCCAGTGCAGCCAACGTAAGTGAAGATAAGATGCGGGTAATTAGGGTTCATACGGTGGCATATAGATAGTCGTTTTTATCTCGCTCTATTTGCCGATTGAAATATAAGGGAAATGAAAAGCATTGATAAAGGATGCACCTCCGCCTTGCGCATTACGGTTGCTTGTGGATTATGTATGTAGATGTAGATGCGGACCTGCTGCTAGCTGCCGCTGTGCTGGCAGTGCTGAGACCAATGCTGTGGACTTAGCGCCTTCCAGTTGCCGAGCCGCTTGATGGCACGGGATGTTGCAGCTCCTCAGCTGGTTTCCTCTCACAAGGGGAAGGCCTCAGACACAGCGAACCGATTCGGCTCAGATTTGGCAGGTCGCTTGTGTACAACTTAAAACGAAGGAATCTGAGATATTTTGGGTCGACACCCCCGCGTGTTTGAGAAAATCACCCCTAAGGGTTACGACGAGCAATCGACTCAGAATTGGAGGGCTCGATAGATAATTGTAAATAGATCATTTTTCATCACCAGTAATGGGTCCGCAAACGCATACTTTTCCAGAAATCGAGGTAAGAAACTTTTACAACTGCCGTTCTGTAACCACATAGTAAACGCTTCTCATCGACAGCATCGATATCGCTGGCACGGTAGCTCAGCGTGTTCGGTCAGAGGGTTAGCTGCCCTCTGTAGTAAAAAAAACTGAGTTAATCGATCAACAACGAACTTAAACGGATGTCTTACGACGTCCGCCCAGAGCAGATGCAAGGAACGAAAGCGAACAAAACGAAACTAAAAAAAAAAATATAGCGCAAAGGCCAAGGTAAGTGTCTGGGAATCGGAGAACCCGCGCTCGAATCTCGAAGAAACCTAGCGGATGTTCTTCTTTTCGTTTGTATTTTTCTATATCTCAATTGATAGGGATAGGAGGGTTAATAAGGAAAACAAATCAATAAGGAATGATAATAATAAGGTAGGCAAATAAATTTCTCAAACCTCATGAGATAGTCAACAACTAAAATGTTACTCCAGGTCACTTTACAATGGCTCTTCCAGTCACTGTTACGTGTCCTCACTTTTCTTCGATCAACTAGATGGGTGGTACTTGTCATATAAACATTCGAAACAAATATACTCACGGCACGAAGAACATGTAATGAATGCAATCTATCGACAGCTACACTGCTTCCGAAGTGTCGGCGAAAAGCGTTTACCATGTGGGTACAGAAGCGGCAGTTGTAGATGTTTCTTTCCTCCATTTCTGGAAAAGTTTGCGTTTGCGGACCCCATACCTGATGATGAAAAATGATCTATTTACAGTTATCTATCTATCCCTCAAATTTTGAGTCGATTGCTCGTCATAATTTTTAGGGGTGATTTTCTCAAAATTGCGGGGGTTTGACCCAAAATATCTTAGATTCCTTCGTTTTAGGTTGTACACAAGCGACCTGCCAAATCTGAGGCGAATCGGTTAGACGTGTCTGAGGCCTTCCCCTTGTCAGTCGCTTTCGCTCGTGTGTGCAAAATCGTTGCTGCCTGTCTCTGCTCGTATGGGCGGATACTGACGCTGCTGTCTCACCCACGCCGGGTCCACGACGTGATACTGCGTGTTTCTGCCTGCCCATTCCCGCGCATCTGGGCAGCCTGTAGTCTGCACAGTGGACCGCCGACTGCTGCTCTCGTCAGTGGCCTCGCCAAGCCGCTGCCGTCACCACTCCATCGACCGTGCGATGCTGCTCGCCGTCAGGCCACCTGCTAACGCCCGCCCTTCTTCGCAGGCCTCCTACCGGTGGTAACATTAAGAGTGCAACACCAAATCCCCTCTATGAGGGGGAAGAGTTGTCTGATATGACAGAAGAAGAAACAGGACTCGATTCAAAAGCGATAGATAAGTAAAATGAGATTTTAAGGGAGCTTTGGAAGACTTAACATCAAATAAGGCAATTGTAAGTACTAAGGAATGGAAAGTTATATATCCAAAAACATTCCATCAGAATTTCTAAAATCATTGGGGAAAGTGGCAACAAAACGACTATTCGCTTTCGTGTGTAGAATGTATGAGTCTGGCAACATACCATCTGACTTTCGGGAAAAGATCATCCACACAATTCCGTAAACTGAAAGAGCTTCCAAGTGTGAGAATTATCGCACAATCAGCTTTAAAGCTCATGCATCAAGATGCTGACAAGAATAATATACAGAAGAATGGCAACACCAGAGAGGCAATTCTGACGCTGCGGTTGATAATAGAAGCTAGACTAAAGACAAATCAAGATACGTTCGTAGGATTTGTAGGCATGGTAAAAGCGTTCGACAATCTAAGATAGTGCAAGATGTTCGAAATTCTGAGGAAAATAGGCAGAGGCGGGTAATATACAATATGCGCAAAAGCCAAGAGGGAATAATAAGACTGGACGACCGAGAACGAAGTGCGGATTAAAAAGGGTGTATGGCTGGTATGTAGTCTTTCGTCCCTCCTGTTCAATGTGTACGTAAAAGACGGAATGATGGAAGTAAAAGAAAGGTTCAGGTGTGGAGTTAAAATTCGAGGTGAAAGCACATCATTGATACGATTCTCTGATGCCATTGCTACCCTGAGTAAAAATGAAGAAGAATTACGTGATCTGCTGAATGGAATGAACATTCTAATGAGTACAGAATATGGGCTGAGTGTAAATCGAAGAAACACGAAAGTAATGGGAAGTAGCAGAAATGAGAACAAAGACAAACATAACATCAGGATTGATGGTCAGAAAGTAGATGAAGTTAAGGAATGCTGCTACCTAGGCAACAAAATAACCAATGACTAACGGAGCAAAGAGGACATCAGAAGCAGACTATCGCTGGCAGAAAGGGCATTCCTGCCGAAGAGAAGTCTGACGGTATCAAACATAGGCCTTAATTTGAGGAAGAAATTTCCGAGAATGTATGATTGAAACACCGCATTGTATGGTAGTGAAACATGGACTGTGGGAAAACCAGTAAAGAGATAATCGAAGCATTTGTGATGTGGTGTTATGGACGAATATTGAAAATTAGATGGACTTGTAGGATGAGGAATGGGGAGGTTCTGCGCAGCGTCGGAGAGGAATGTGTGGAAAACACTGACAAGGAGAAGGGACAGGATGACAGGACATCTGTTAAGACATCAGTGAATGATTTCCCTGGTATTAGAGGGAGCTGTGGGGGAAAAACACTGTAGAGTAAGACAGAGATTGGAATACATCCAGCAAATAAAACAGAACGTAGGTTGCAAGTGCTACTCTGAGATGACGAGATTGGCACGGGAGAGGATTTCGTGGCGTGCCGCATCAAAATTAGTCTCAAATAGCTAGAGAGTTTGACGATCTATTCCACCAATTGGATAGAACTTCGCCCGACATCCCTTAGAAGGACATCCAGCAATTCTATCAATCAGTGCCAAGCCGAGTAACTGCTTGCATAAAGACTTGAGGTGGACCAGTGCTCTATTTGTGAAGCTCTTTTTCTTGAACAAATCATCCAAGATTTCTGAAACTGTAAGCATTTGTTTGTCTGTGCATGTAAATCACATTTTCCGAATGTTCCGATTTCCGTTCCATTCGGTGAACATTCGGTTAATTTCTTCATGGTGCGTTCACTGTCTCTTCCGATGGCTTAATACGTCAACTTTCGGATTACTAGGGAGGATGCGATAGTCAAAGTGTCAACGAAGAGTCTGCCAATATAACGCTGTTTTATGGTCACAGTTCTTCAAGATAACAGAGCAGACATTGACATTCTGGGGGATGTTGTGATGCTATTGTATATTTGATAAACTGTTTGTGTACACATGCTGTTACAGTCGTTTCAATGATAAGTTGCTATATATTTTTTTTTTAATTTTGAACTTAATTATTTTATTTGTAATTATAAATTTTATTTACAATTATTTTATTTATTTTTATTTATTATTTTATAATTACTGTATGTATAATTAATAATTTTAATTTATTTCATTTTTAATTTAATTTTTAATTTAAAAATCCGTATGAATCAGTCCCACATTCACGACTTTGAAGCCTGTAGATTTCTTGCATCCAGACGCTCAGAAAGTATCTCTGAACTATCTCCCAAAGACGGAAAGATTGTCTTCAGTAAAGATATTCATTCTGTAAATAAACTATGCTGCTTGCCAAAATTACATCGCACTCTTCCCTAGAAATTTATTTAAAATCACACCGGCCGCGGTGGCCGAGGTGTTCCAGGCGCTTCAGTCCGGAACCGCGCGACTGCTACGGTCGCAGGTTCGAATCCTGCCTCGGGCATGGATGTGTGTGATGTCCTTAGGTTAGTTAGTTTTAAGTAGTTCTGAGTTCTAGGGGACTGATTACCTCAGATGTTAAGTCCCATAGTGCTCAGAGCCATTTGAACCATTTTTTAAAATCACGAAGTGTTTAGTACCGTAGTCTGAATTAGGTCCCTTTCTCAAAGTTATAAAACTACATGAAGGCTTAGTGGTATGATATCGACAATATTATGACTATTCCAGCTGCAGATAAAACTCTCACTTTAGGCTGTACGACGTTTGTTGGCTGGAAGGTCACAAGCGAGACACCAGCAATGAAAATTTTAAATTTTTTTTTTTTCTTCGCTCACAGTGACCTCTTGATGGCTTACGTCCGAAACACGTGGACGCTATGTACAAAATTTACTGTTCATTTTGGATAAATGCGCGGTTAAAGTACACTTGATTTGTATTACTGACGACACTCGTAATTTTAAGCGCCGTATTTATTCCCCCTGTTGGAAGGAACTGACTTAGCACAAAGTATGGTTTAAGAATAGACAAAGCAAGGACGCAAGTGTTGATATCAGTAGAAAGAAGAATAGTTACTTGCATGACTTCAAAACTGGGAGCGACAGAGAAGTTGAAGACGTAAAAGAATTCCCGTATCAGGAACGGTGTTTGCTTAGGATGGTTGAAATAAGGAATGCAGAAAACAGATTGGCAGCTGCGAAAATCTTTCCTTAATATAAGACCTCCACCAGTACCAGATAATGATATGGTAATGATGAAATTTCTGCAATTGTATGTCTAGAGTATAGCATTTTATGAAGTGAATCACCGGATCCGAAGCAGAAGACAATGGATACATTTGAATTGTTGTGGTGCTGAAGAACGTTAAAAATTAAGTGTGCAGATGAAGTACGAAGTGTAGAACTACAGAAAAAGTACATGAGGAAAGAAGTTTCTGGAAGACTCTTACCAGAAGGAGGAACAAGTTAGTGCGACATTTGCCATAACATCTACGAATAGTAGACTTGGTTCTGAAAGGAACAATAGGGAATTAAACAGGAGGAATCCAAAAATCTGCAAAACCTATTACAGATATGTTTGGTACATCAACTATGTCAAAGGTAAAACTGTCATCAACCCGAAGATTGATTTCAGCACTGCAGTGCTGTTGGAGGTGGTATACCGTTGCCTGCCCCGACCTACGAACTGACTGAACCTTCTAGTTACCGGGGACTGTACAGTATAACGAAGCCCCCGAACGACGGTACATCTCGGCATTTTTCACATTAACAAGCATTGCGAGAGGGGAAAGAGGCGGCAAGTGACACATTAACCTGAAGCGTTTGGATACGTAGAGAAATCAGAGCCCACACAGAGGCTTACTAATAGTTGTTCTCGCAAACATTCGTGACTGGAACAGGAAAAGTGAAAAGTGACGATGAATAAAAAGCACTCTTCACCACACACTGTGAAGTGGTTTGCGGAGTATAGCTGTAGTTCTGTCTGGTACTTTACCACTGAGCCTCAGATATTCACAGAGATGAACTAAAATACAAGCACAAGATAAGAAAAGGTAAACACCTCAATCATACCAGCTGAACACTGAGCACTTTTAGGAAAAAAAGAATTTGGTCAATGAGAGTTGAACTTGCGCTCTGAGGGTTCCGTGCAAACTTCATTATGTATACAGACCGTTGACCCATTCTGGGAACTGAGAATCTCGTCCATTTTTGCGTGTTGTCGACATTGATACTGGCAAGATATCGCTCCCAGGGATTCCAAGATTTTCGAAAACGTTTTAATTTCAGGAATACAAATGTGACATAAACTCAAGAAGGAAGCAGTCAGTCGTCATTATAATAATTAGTAGTTCTCCACTCAGTATGACTGGATCGCAATGGTAAAATTCAAACATCAGGCAAAGAACGACTTTATTGTTCATATCAATGTTTCGGAATCGTCGGATATCTAGAAGCCATTCCTGCAGATAGATACGGGGTTTCAAATTCTTTCTGAAACAAACATTCTCACACTAGTCAAGTTTGACGTCGGATAACAAATAACGAAAGAAAAATTTTGTGTGTGATATACACTCCTGGAAATTGAAATAAGAACACCGTGAATTCATTGTCCCAGGAAGGGGAAACTTTATTGACACATTCCTGGGGTCAGATACATCACATGATCACACTGACAGAACCACAGGCACATAGACACAGGCAACAGAGCATGCAAAATGTCGGCACTAGTACAGTGTATATCCACCTTTCGCAGCAATGCAGGCTGCTATTCTCCCATGGAGACGATCGTAGAGATGCTGGATGTAGTCCTGTGGAACGGCTTGCCATGCCATTTCCACCTGGCGCCTCAGTTGGACCAGCGTTCGTGCTGGACGTGCAGACCGCGTGAGACGACGCTTCATCCAGTCCCAAACATGCTCAGTGGGGGACAGATCCGGAGATCTTGCTGGCCAGGGTAGTTGACTTACACCTTCTAGAGCACGTTGGGTGGCACGGGATACATGCGGACGTGCATTGTCCTGTTGGAACAGCAAGTTACCCTGCCGGTCTAGGAATGGTAGAAAGATGGGTTCGATGACGGTTTGGATGTACCGTGCACTATTCAGTGTCCCCTCGACGATCACCAGTGGTGTACGGCCAGTGTAGGAGATCGCTCCCCACACCATGATGCCGGGTGTTGGCCCTGTGTGCCTCGGTCGTATGCAGTCCTGATTGTGGCGCTCACCTGCACGGCGCCAAACACGCATACGACCATCATTGGCACCAAGGCAGAAGCGACTCTCATCGCTGAAGACGACACGTCTCCATTCGTCCCTCCATTCACGCCTGTCGCGACACCACTGGAGGCGGGCTGCACGATGTTGTGGCGTGAGCGGAAGACGGCCTAACGGTGTGCGGGAGACGGTTGCGAATGGTCCTCGCCGATACCACAGGAGCAACAGTGTCCCTAATTTGCTGGGAAGTGGCGGTGCGGTCCCCTACGGCACTGCGTAGGATCCTACGGTCTTGGCGTGCATCCGTGCGTCGCTGCGGTCCGGTCCCAGGTCGACGGGCACGTGCACCTTCCGCCGACCACTGGCGACAACATCGATGTACTGTGGAGACCTCACGCCCCACGTGTTGAGCAATTCGGCGGTACGTCCACCCGGCCTCCCGCATGCCCACTATACGCCCTCGCTCAAAGTCCGTCAGCTGCACATACGGTTCACGTACACGCTGTCGCGGCATGCTACCAGTGTTAAAGACTGCGATGGAGCTCCGTATGCCACGGCAAACTGGCTGACACTGACGGCGGCGGTGCACAAATGCTGCGCAGCTAGCGCCATTCGACGGCCAACACCGCGGTTCCTGGTGTGTCCGCTGTGCCGTGCGTGTGATCATTGCTTGTACAGCCCTCTCGCAGTGTCCGGAGCAAGTATGGTGGGTCTGACATACCGGTGTCAATGTGTTCTTTTTTCCATTTCCAGGAGTGTAATTACAAATTAACAATTTTCAGAATTTTTCCTTCACTTGTACTGTGAAATCTTACCATATTACATCACTGTAGATCAACGGGAAGTAACTACAGCTTTTGATGAGTGGGTTTGGTAATATCAAAATATATGACGTAATGGCCGTACTTTTCATTGATTGACTTAGAAGCTAATTTTTATTCTACCGCCAAGGAACCATAGACCTCAGTATGTGACACAAATTTCAAGTTGATACAGCTACTCGTTCATGAGAAAAAGAGGTCTTGACAGACGGATAGACAGACAGACCGACACCAAACGACAAAAACTTTTTTTCGACTGTTACAATTACATATTTAGAGGTTTCGGATTTTTACCTTCGTCTTTATTGTGAAACGTTGCTTCTTCCCAAATTTCATGAATCTAGTCCAACGAGAAGTACCCTATCGGTTTTGATGAGTGAGTTTGCGAGTACCAAAATATCTGACCTGAAATGCTGGAATTTTTGGCTGCATTGTCTTAGGAGTTTTATTTATTAAACCGCCAAGGACCTATAAACCTTAGGGTGGTGAGTACAAACCAGGAGTAAGTGGAACTTAAATAGTAAGTTACTAAGAGAGAAGAAAATCAGCGACTTCCAGTTTATAGAACTGAACTGAAGGAGTAAATTACTCCAGGAGTAAATTTTTCATTTACTTCAGAAGTAAATTTATTTACTCCATTACTGGTGGAGAGCACCACTGAAGATTTCGCTACTACGTTAGTAACTCTGTGTTCTAATTGTCAAATTCTATGCATTACCAGAACTACGAACACTATATGGAGATGGTGGAAGAGGTGAATATCCCAAGAAAGAGGGTTGTAATGGAGAGAAGAGACCCATTTGTGATGCATAGCGTCAGTGATTTCAAAGAGCGGTTTGGGTTTTGTGAGGAATCTTTTGAGTTACTGATTGGAATACTGGAGCCGATAGTGCAGCATAATTCCGACAGAAAGCGTGATTTGTCTCCTACGCTGCAACATTTGTGTGTACCGCGAATCTTTCGCACAGGTACTTATCAAATCGTAGCAAGGGATCTCATTAATATCCATCGTACTACTGTTGGAAGAGCTTTAAACAGTGTGATAAACAGTGTAATTACCTTAAAGCCACTATATGTGTGCATGCTAAAGAGCCAATGAAATATATCAAAGAACAAAAGGGAATTCTATCGAACTGGTGGATTCCCAAATGTCATAGGGGCTATTGACTGTGTACAATATACCCATACCTTGTCCTTCTGGAGCACAAGCAAAACCATACAGAAATCGTAAGAATTTCTTTTCTATCAATACACAAATCATCTGTGATGCCAATACGAATATTATCAACTTAATAAGCTGTTGGCTGGGTTCCACGAATGATTCACGCATTTGGGACGGTAGTGGAGTAGCTGCAGAATTTGAAAATAGACAATATGATGGATTGCTTGTTGGAGATAGTGGATATGCACTCTCCAAACATATTATGACACCTGTGTTATGCCATACAAGAACATATTGTTGTTGTTGTTGTTGTGGTCTTCAGTCCTGAGACTGGTTTGATGCAGCTCTCCATGCTACTCTATGCTGTGCAAGCTTTTTCATCTCCCAGTACCTACTGCAACCTACATCCTTCTGAATCTGCTTAGTGTATTCATCTCTTGGTCTCCCTCTACGATTTTTACCCTCCACGCTGCCCTCCAATACTAAATTGGTGATCCCTTGATGCCTCAGAACATGTCCTACCAACCGATCCCTTCTTCTGGTCAAGTTGTGCCACAAACTTCTCTTCTCCCCAATCCTATTCAATACTTCCTCATTAGTTATGTGATCTACCCATCTAATCTTCAGCATTCTTCTGTAGCACCACATTTCGAAAGCTTCTATTCTCTTCTTGTCCAAACTATTTATCGTCCATGTTTCACTTCCATACATGGCTACACTCCATACGAATACTTTCAGAAATGACTTCCTGACACTTAAATAAATACTGGATGTTAACAAATTTCTCTTCTTCAGAAACGCTTTCCTTGCCATTGCCAGCCTACATTTTATATCCTCTCTACTTCGACCATCATCAGTTATTTTGCTCCCCAAATAGCAAAACTCCTTTACTACTTTAAGTGCCTCATTTCCTAATCTAATTCCCTCAGCATCACCCGACTTAATTAGACTACATTCCATTATCCTTGTTTTGCTTTTGTTGATGTTCATCTTATATCCTCCTTTCAAGACACTGTCCATTCCATTCAACTGCTCTTCCAAGTCCTTTGCTGTCTCTGACAGAATTACAATGTCATCGGCGAACCTCAAAGTTTTTATTTCTTCTCCATGAATTTTAATACCTACTCCGAATTTTTCTTTTGTTTCCTTTACTGCTTGCTCAATATACAGATTGAACAACATCGGGGAGAGGCTACAACCCTGTCTTACTCCCTTCCCAACCACAGCTTCCCTTTCATGTCCCTCGACTCTTATAACTGCCATCTGTTTTCTGTACAAATTGTAAATAGCCTTTCGCTCCCTGTATTTTACCCCTGCCACCTTTAGAATTTGAAACATATTAACCATTTGAAAAAATATCAAGGAAATAAAAGATGTTTTATATATGAATTTTTTCTAATTCATTCACAAAAACCCAAATTACTCGAGCACATTGGTTGAGGAACTGGAACTTGAAGTTTCCTCCATTATGTTCTTGAACTTATTCAGTATTTCCATTTTAAGGTTATGCTCTTCTTCCATGATTTCTCTTTGTCTTTCCATTACTAACATTTTTGCATCATATTCCTCTCGTTTTAAACGAATTTTTAAGGAACGAAGCTCGTCTGCTTTTTTCAACAACTCTCGGTTCTCGGATCACATCAAGAAAAATTTGTCTCATATTGCCGATCTTCGTCTCACCTATTCCACAGCCAGTTTCAAATTTTTCTTGATTACATTTAGCTCTTAGTGTCTTTGTTCACGCTTCCGTGTCCTTCCGAATTACTTTAAGCTGCTCTTGTGATATTTGTCTAAGAGCTTCTGCATTTTATTCAGTGTGAATTTTTTCCCAAGCATCCTTTTTCCTTTTTAGCAGGTTGAATCGTGCTTTTTAGCTTCAATAGTGGTTATGTAATTTTTCATTATTTCAGGAAATCGCTCTTTTTCATTTTCTGATATGTCTTTTGAACGTTTCTTAATTACCCCCAAGTTGCTGGTAGCTCGTACCTTAAACTGGCTCTTAAATTAATATACGTCACCAACCAACAATAGACGTTGGTAGCTGTAGATGGCAGGGTTAACAATAGATTCATCCATTAACAGCACGTTTCTTTTTCATGATACACAGATCTTATCATTAATTAGTATGATAGCATTTACATTTTCTAATTTTAATAATTCAATTTAATAATCCTTTCTAGCTTCTAAAATTATAGCGATGAACATAAATTTCGCAAAAGGTGACGCAATAATGTCTGCCGACAATCAGTATCTTCCGAGAGGGAACGTAATGCATGTGCCATCAGTGTGCAGAAATGGCTTACTTCTTTCGCAAAAAGGCGTTACTATTTTAGTTAAAACTAAAGAAGTAAACAGAAATTGAGCTCTCCAACAGTTACTGGAAGAGTATATTACTACAGAAGTAATCTACTAATGTAGTCCAGACTAAAGAAGTAAGAGTTACTACAAGAGTAATTTATTCTAGTTTGGTGCTCGCCACCCTTAGTATGTGACATGAATTTCAAGTTGATACGCCCACCCGTTCCAGATAGAGTTTTTAACAGTCGGATACACAGACAGAAAGACAGACGGGCAACAAAACGATTCTATAAGGGCTCCGTTTTTACCGACAGGAGCTTAAACTTTGAGTCTAGAGGAAATGAGAGTGAACTCTGCAGGTCAACTGATGCTCATCTATAAATCAGTACGGAGCTGTCTAGGACATCAATAGAAAGCACAGCTCATGTCATGTTGCAAGTCTCACGAATGACCCAGTCAGTAATTACTACCGTAAAAGGGTCGATGCACAGTAGGGAACATTGTAGATCCTGCAGGCTGCAGGATTCTCTCGAAACGAGGAGAAAATAAATAACGAAGCAGCTGAAATGCAACATCAAACGTTCCTGGTTCTGCAACGGCGAACACCTGAACGAAAGCTCGGGGGAAACCCATGTCATTATCGGCATACACTCACCCGGCCGCAAACACACGTACACGCACACACACTCGCTCACTAACACAGTCTCGTGGCGATGAATATTTGCGCAGGCTAGAATTCATGACCGACAACATTACCATCCGTTTCAATCAAGAGATAATTAATAATTGAAAAGCGTGCGTAGTGAGCTGAGCCGATATCCTCTTTCGGCATGTATTATACATCGGTGTTGGAAGGTATTGATTTCCCACAAAGGCGGCACCTAAATCAAGCCCCAGGCCGGAGCACAGCGCTCGTACGTGGCCAGTCGGCCGTCAATCACGGCCGCGCGTTGCAACTTACTCCCGACTTGGCGACAAATTATTCATGGCCCGCGTCAGCAGGCGGGGGGCCGTCCGAAGAACAATACAGCTGCCCGCGTTGCAGGAGGAGTGGCAGAGAGGGGCGAGAGACACTGCACTGCACAAGTGGCGCCCAGGAGGACGAAGGATAACTCTCCCGTGCTTGCATAGCTGCGACCACGACTACGCTTCGCAGATCACTGTGAACTACACTGCAAAATAAAGGTTGGTTTGAACACGTCCTATAGGAGCTACTAGCCCATTTCCTTCCTTTGACCTTTAAACGATCTCATCCACTCATTTGTAAGGGGGACTTGCAGTTTAAAATGAACTGCGAACCACAACCTACCGATGAAACGGAAATAACTAAAGACGGAGCACACGCTCATAGTTTCGAAGTACGAACGTTTCCATTTCGATTGAACCACCCCAGCATTAGAGTCTGCGGTTTATGGAAACTACGAGAACCTAAATCTACATGTACGAACGAGAATTTGAACCACCATCCTCCTGATTGCTAGTGCATTGGCATAACCACTACATAGCATCTATCGTTGTCTACCCGTATTATATCATTAGACACGTTTCAAATGTCTGAATTCTTCCGCTTCAGATATTTTCTACCAGTTTACATGTGTATATTGACGACTTGATTAATCTTACACAAATAATTGACAATAGTCTCATAATATACTGATCAAAGGGTTTCTGTAACCACTGACACAAACTGGTTGTCTAAGCATTTCAGCTGTGACGTATTTAGGAGGAATGCTTGATGAAGGAGATTTAGTGACAAAGCTATTTCGTAGGACTGACGACACTTTACTGGGTTAAATGCAGAGGGCTCTACTGCTGTGTTCCTAGTAGTATGAATAAAACATCATTTAGAAAGTAATTGCTCCCTCAAGGAGGGTATATGATACAGATTAAAGAAGTACTTGTTGTTTGAGTATCGTATTAGGAAAAGTGATGTGTTTTCGTTTGATGTTACTAGTGAATAAAATTATCTCATAATGCAAATAATGAAAGATGTGCTGCTGTGACAGGGGACGATATTCTCTATTATACGTGGGATAAGCTGATGCAGCAGTAGATGGTATCACTAAATCACCTAAATGTAACATCTGTGTATTGCGCTCGCTTATATAAACGGACTTCTGGTTTTTCCATTTCGTACGAGCGGTGCTAACCGTGTCAGAGAATTTCGTGATTCTAGCTCCTGACATGTTACATATGAACTAAAATTACTGTTTGTATCGTTTCTCTATTATCTGTCACGGATCGCATCATAACTTATGGCGCTGCAGTCATGGACTGTGCGACTGGTCCCGACTGAGGTTCGAGTCCTCCCTCGGGCATGGGTGTGTATGTGTTTGTCCTTAGGATAATTTAGTTTAAGTAGTGTCTAAGCTTAGGGAATGATGACCTTAGCAATTAAGTCCCATAAGATCTCACACACATTTGAACATAACTTGTGTGTGTGTGTGTGGTGCTATAGTGTGTATTTTTGAGAATTTTTGTGCTATTACGAGTTATGAGCCAAATGTAGGTCGTGCATTACTGTTGGTCGAAAACTATATTTGTATGTCCTACGTATTTTGGTAGTAGTATCCTCTTTGAGACAATCGCTTTCACTACTGAATTAAAGATAAAGTTGCAGGAATTTTTGGCTGACTGTGAATGTAGCAAACTTGATATTTTGTACTAAATTGCCAGTTGTGAGCTACAGCTGTGTAATTTTAACAGTAATATCTTTTTTCGAATAATCCTTTCAACTGCACTGTGTACTATAAACGTAGGAGGTTAGTACAATATTTCCGCCTTTTTACGCTTGTTTACCAATTTGTTTTAAGGAACTCGAAAGTTTTGTATATTGTCTGAATTTCGTTCAGCTGCACTGTGTACAATATACATAGGAGGTTAGCACAATATTTTCGCCTTTTTAGGCCTGTTTACCAGTGTTTTCTACGGAACTCTTCGAAAGTTTTGTATATTGTCTGAGTTTCACATACATTCCCGTTACTCTTGAGTTAGTTACGAAATTATCTTAGTGAACATAACCACAACAAAAGAAACATTCGAAACAGGAAGTTCCTATTAGCTTCAGGGAATCAGTAAACTTTATCTCAGATGCTTTTCCTTGTTATAAGACAAACTATTTTCTGGGATGTTGTTCCTTCAGTTTGTAAAAGCAACTTGTGATCCATGTAACATAATAGTCTCTGAAATTAGGTAACTTAAATTTGTTTGTTAACTATTCTACAACATTCCACCAGTCACGACGCAGGCCCAGCAGCAACGGTGTTCTCGGGCTGGAAATCACTCTGACTGCTGTGGATCCGTTGGAGGCTACAGTTAAATGGTACATCTGGAGAATTACTGTGAGTCACGTACTATACATACTAAATGTACGTCACATACTCCTACCTCACGTGGATTCTGCCTCCTCTACAGGAAACAGACTTATATTATATGTTGACCTGACAATCATTGACGTGTCAGTAGAAGGTCTAGGTTCATGTATCGCAGCAAGTTTTCAAGACCCATCGTTTGATGTAATCCCGTCCTATTTCATATAGAATCGGCAGCTCAGTTAACACTTCATCATAATTTTCCTTATATCTGTATATTTCGAACAATAACTTCCAGGGTAGTAAAAGTGACTCACACAACACCGACCAGTGTCAGTGACTCCGGGTCTTAGAACGTATTCTCAGCCAAAACATAGTGGGGCTTCTAGAACATAATAGTCTACTATACGCTGTGGTCGAGTGGTTCTAGGCGCATCAGTCCGGAACCACGCGGCTGATACGGTCGCAGGTTCGAATCCTGCCTCGGGCATGTATGTGTGTGATGTCCTTAGGTTAGTTAGGTTTAAGTAGTTCTAAGTCTAAGTGACTGATGAGCTCAGATGTTAAGTCCCATAGTGCTTAGAGCCATCTGAACCTAAGTCGGGGTTCCGAGTAGTTTATTTTTCTCCGCGGTCGTTCTACGTTGGTAGCAATTGTCATCTTCCACCTAATCGTTGGAAAAATCTTGGAAACGAGATGTGAGCCGAATGTCGTCTATATTGGGTCCTGTAAAAACCTCCCTACTTTCCTGCTACCTCAATTTGCTTACCCAAATACGAGAAACATGTCACCGGGTACAACTCCATTTGGTTAGTACTTATCGACGTTAGTACTTCTACTTGTAAACACTGACTTCCGTTTACTACAGTGCAGACACCGTACACCGGGACTGCTCATGTTCGGTACACAGAACGCCATCTGCATTGGATTAGTTGAGTTATTATCCCAACCTCTACACCTAAGTGCTCCTCGGGATTGCCCACCATATAACCTTAGCAAAAACAGTACTGGTACATGCATTCCACTGGCACAGGTATCAGAACGATTTTCGCTTCTAGCTTTCGACTCGATCGTTTCCTCACCAGGGTCCCTTATCTTAAATTGATTCAATTGCCCTTCTCTATCATCCCTGATAGTATGTAGCATCATCACGGAATCGACTTGTGTAATGAAATCCTATCTGAACAGCGCAGTAGCTCATAAGATTTCAAAGTGATACGCAGTTTGAAACTTTATTTAAATGCTCGTACATGAAAAATTGCACGCTTCAGAATCCGCAGAAGGGTAGTATTCTAATACAGCAGTATCAATAGGTACAACTGGGATGAATCAAGTCATACACATAACTAATGTAACAATTGGTGGAAGTATGAAACAAAAGTATCACGTTTGCTCAGGCGTAGGCAATGCAGTTTTCAGACATCGATACAGTGATGAGATACTGGGAAAATGCAGTCAGTGTATACACAGGAATGCTTGCAAAACTCTCGTACGACTCATCCTGGAACGTAACTCTAGCTTATGGAGCCCATACCATGTAGGACTAACGAGGGATACTAAACTTACACAAAGAAGGGCATAACCAATTGTAGCAGGTTTGTTTGACTCCCTGGAGAGTGGCACGGAAATGCTGATAAACCTCAAGTGGTATTGCGAAGTCATATGTGCTCGTCCTACAAAAATAATGTTTACTCACCTTGCTGTGATTTCTTCTTCCGCAGTCCGGTCCGCATGCCTTCCCCATTAAAAACGAATGATGCTCCTCTAATGGGAAAGCTTTCATAGAAACAGCAGTATTATACGATTCCAATGGGTGCAACAAATGATTTCAGTATCAGGTTAACTGAGCGATTGATTGAAAGGTAGTTTGTGAGTGAAAACATTGCTATATTGTCACTTGTTTGTTACAAAGAACACCGCCAATTTTCAGTTCTAGTTTCAACATTCACACACAATCACTGTCAATCATTACAGCCAGCTTATGGTAAATAACAGAATCTGTTACCAAAAGGGTTACCAAACGGATTATCTATCACAGAATGCTCGCTCATATGTTGCACAATTTTATCACTACGAATGTTCTGTTTGCGGTCACGGCTTGTATAATGTGCCATGCGGATTCTGGTTATTTAAAAGTCGCAGTTATTAACAATTGGAATCTCATGTGCTCCTTTTTCTCATATTCTCGCATCCACTTTGCAGCACTTCACGGTCAGTTTTAATCATATTTCTGTGAAATTATCACATCTCTTCAGTGCTGTTTATATCTGAACATGATGGTGGTTGATCTCCGAACTGACTCTTTAAGCTTCACGAAGCAATTCTATTGCCCACGAAATAAGCGCAAATGTGCTATCCTCTGATTGGCTTATATATATCATGTCCAACCCGATATTAGTAGTAAACCGCAAATTCCAGTGTCTTTTAATTTGACCAGTCACAACTTTGTAATTGAATTTATGAACAGTTTACTAAATGAATTAATTTAGAAATTCCACAGATATCAAAATAACTCCCTCTTTAAATAACAGAATTATTGTAAAAGTTTCTTGTTTTTACAGTCCCATAAACTGGCTAGTTGTACATTTAAAAAAAATCTCCTGAGACTATAATTCATTTTCTCTGTACAATCACAGTTCTCCCGCCAACGTCTATGCAGTTAATAGACATAACAGTAGTCATTTAATATCGTACGTTCCATTCACTTCATCATTCACACTAATAAACAAATTAGTAGTAGTTAATAACATTCCTAATAAACAATAACTACAGTTTTGTTTCCAAAATATAATTTCTTGATAATTTTATAGTACATAAGAAGATGACACCTTTCAGCCGCAGTCGTAACTACTTGCAGCTAGCTGTTGGGTCAGATCGCATCAGTTATGCGATAACTAGCACTCTTTTTCTGAAGCTGTTTGCCCGCTACCATCTCTCATTTAACACAGGAGTGATTTGAAGCGTTACGCCTCAATACACGCTTGAAGATAGAAGCCGATTATCCCTAGTCATAAAATTTCAAAAACCAGTATTATGTGAGAGATCTACGCTGTCCAGTCACATTAATGCAACCACCTGTCAAAAACCTGAATAACCAACTTTTGCAGCGGGAGACGTGCAGAAAGAGGATCAGCGAGATTATGGAAGATACCGTCAGGGACGTGAGACCATGCCGACTGCAGCGCCGTGGACAACTGTAATAGGTTTCTCGGTTGGTGCTCCTTGACACGAACAGCCCTATCAGGGAAGTCTGGTAGCCTGGAAGTACGGAAATCTCTTCTGGTGCTCTTAGAACCAGGCACGTACACTATCAGCTGTGTGAAACGTTGCATTGTCCTGCTGGTAGATGCCATCATGCCGAGGAAAAACAGCCTGTAGTGGTGGACATGACATCCAAGAATAGATGCCTACTTGTGTTTACACACTGAGCCTTCTAGAATGTCGAGGTCACCAAGGGAATGCCACAAAAACTTTCACCAGATAATGACGATCACTAATGGTTGCAGGTTGTTTGCTTTCAGACGTTTCACGTCGTACGCACCAACGGCCATCCGTCCAATGAAGCATAAAACGAGATTCATCTGAAAAGTCCACTTGTCGCTGCTCAGTGAACGCCCAGTTGTGGTACTGGCGTGTGAATTCCAGCCCTCGTCGGCGATGAACAGAAGTCAGAATGGACGCATGAACCAGGCATCTGCTACGAAGGCCCAATCGCAGAAACGTTCGTTGAACGGTCGTTGAGGAGATACTTTTGATAGGCTTGGATCACGGAGGTTCGCTAACAGTTTATCAACTTAGTCGTTTCGGAAATGCGCCCACCACTGGCCCGACAGTCAATTATCATTTCGTTTCGGACGCATTACGACAACGACTGCACTGTCTTCCGCGTCCTGCCGACAAGCTTTATATACCCTCCACTGCTAGTGTTGTCATCTGTCGTCTGTAAGCGGTTATTACTCACTGATGTCGAACATAGATGGTGGTCACATTAATGTGACTGAACACTGGTAATTACTTCATACCCCTATATATATCGCTCCTGTAGGAACCACGAAGACAAGATTAGAATAACTGCAGCGCCCACAGAGCCATATAATATCTAAGCAGTCATTCCTCTCGCTCTCCATATGCTAACGCAACGGAATGATACATAACACACTCATGTTCAGAAAGAATAGAACGTCTTGAACGACTAGAGATGGGACGTTCATATTCACAGGACACGTACATTAGTATGTGCTGCAAAATGATTAGCATTTGAACCTTGTCGGCCCGCGGGTTTGAGGTCAACGTCGATATCGCGGTGCAACGCCATTTACTGTAAAATATGTCTGCTGCTCTCGTTGTCGCTATATAAAGGTAATGGATCAGAGAGACTTGAACAAAAGTACAGGATGCCTCGCGGACGGTTGCGAGAACCGTACCGTCAAATCAGTGAATTTGAAAAAGGGTGCATTATTGGCATTAGAGAATGTGATGCATCCATCCGGGAAACTGCTGCTCGTGTGGAACGCAGTGTTTCGGCAGTGTCAGGTTGTATGCAGAATGGTTCACGGCAGGCTGTAGAACACAACGAGATGAGCAGGTCACACCACCGAATGGCATTGCAGGACAGATCTGCGTCCTCCTCGGCTCTGGTGCAACAGTGGAACAGTGAAACTATCATGGGTGACTGTCCTTCGCCGTTTACTACCGCATGGGTTACGTGCGAGTCGTCCACTTCTTCGCCTACCTTTGACGAATGTGCAGAAACTTACTAGAAGGCAATGGTGTGTATAATGACGTCACTGGGGACGAATCCAGTTTCTGTTTGTTTCAAAATGATGGCCGCATTTTGATTCACCGCAGACAGGGGAGCGACATCACAGTGATTACACAAGACGTACAGCGTGAATTTACAGCCTTATAGTGTTCGGTCGTGCTACTGGGTACAACCACATGTCACAGTTGCTGAGTGTGCGGGGCTCTGTGCTGCGACCACTGCGACATACGTTAATGAGGTCTGCGACCCATAGCCGTACCCTTTCTGCACAACACCCCTCATGTCATTTTTCAGCAAGACAATGCGTGAACCCGTGCCTTCTTGGTGTCACAGGATGTCAGCCTTTTCCCCTCGCCTGCCACATCACCAGACTTGTAGCCAACTGAAAATGTGTAGGATATGGTGAAACGACGGGTGCAGCGCTATGACCCAGTGTCAACCACCACAGATGAACTTTGGAACGAGGCGAACGCAGCGTGGATGGATATACCACAGAAGGCCATTCGCGTCGATGTCACCACGCGTGGAACAAGTTATCAGGGCCCATGGCGAACCCTGTGCCTACTAGGCAACAGGACACATGCTGAGCTGAGGTGACTGAAATGCTAATAATTTCTGCAGAACATATTAATGTACATGTCTTGTGCATTTGAACGACCTTAGTTGTTCAGGAAGTTTTTTTCTGAACATGAATGTATATGATCCAATTTCGAATAACCACTCTGATGCACTTCACAGTACTGTGAAGAGAATGGATATAAACATAGTTAGAAAATACACATACCTTTGGTCCAGGATAGTGACAACTTGAATATAAACATGTACTAAAGCTCATAAAATATGTTTACTTGAAGAAATCAAATTTTCAGTAATTATGTCAACGACAACTGTAAGACGTTAAGAGGAAAAGCTTAACACTGCTTTTTTTTTTTTTTCTATAGGTACATCACCTCACTTCCGGATGTCAGACCTGATCTCACTGCTATGTTAAAATGCTTTTACTTATTCATTCTTTAATTCATGTCGTGTAGTAACCGAAGTTGATGACTTTGCACTGTATTCTAATGTTCGATTGTTTGGGTCGTATCTCAGCGTGCGCT
Source organism: Schistocerca serialis cubense (assembly GCF_023864345.2). Lineage (NCBI taxonomy): Eukaryota > Metazoa > Arthropoda > Insecta > Orthoptera > Acrididae > Schistocerca > Schistocerca serialis. The sequence continues at coordinate 991,339,605 of NC_064638.1, forward strand.
CTACGTAAATACCAAACATTAGTCAATGTCCTAATGCAGTTTCTAACCTCCCACACGTCGTAAATTCGGCTGATTCTTGTTATGACACAATCTGCAATACTTATCTGACTTTATCGTCTTTCCATCGGGATAAGTGCTTTCAATGACGTAGCTGTGTAGGTAATAAATTCATACTGCGAGAGGATTGTAGGATCTTTGTTTTACACAAATATTTGTTTCTTTATCTGAAGTGTATCAGACACGTTTTGCAATGTGTTTTACATAATATATTTCTTTTTCACACTGGCGCGTTGACACAGTTTTAGCGTTACACGATAAACACATTTTCTCTGCTCGAAGTCGACAATGGAACTGCCGCCAGATATAACGAGATATCAGAAACACAACTCCCAAGTCATTCGTATTTGAGAACATCAATATTTTCCACATTTCATACGTAAGTGTTACGTTACTTTTGTCTCCATTAATTATTATTTTTCTTACTGCAACCAGATAATTTTAATACAATTGACAACTGCGTAAATTATCACTGTGACTCAGGTAGCACCAATTCTAACATACTCCGTGGTAGCATGTAAAATTATTTTGTTGTAGAGATAACGGCTCTCCACAGTATCTCCCAATGTGTATAAAAAACAATAAATGTAGCGTTATTTTGCTTTAATTTTGTGAAATATGCTATTTTGAAGTATGTGAGCAATTTGGAATCGAGAAATTAATTTCTGAGCAACACAAAATCCTAAATACGAAATAGTGAACATATAACACTGAATACGAAGATAGTTACTAATAAATTAGGATTCATAGGACCTCCAAATTTGTAGAAAACGTAAACTCTGGGGGAAAAAGTACATATGAAAATTAATGACCGATGTATTATGAATCATTGTTTATATACTTGTAATAATTATTATTATAATATTCAATCAAACTGAACCGTTACTTTAGCACAATTTTGATTTTACAGGGATAATTTATGTGTGAGTAAATGAAAGTAGCGAAATAATACAGAGAGGTCCAGAAAAATGTAGACATTCTTTGATCGTTAATATATTTGGAATAAAGCGACGTAGCGTGCCAGTTTGGCGAGGTAACCTAGTCCATTGTTTTCTCAGCAGATCTTGGCACGTCTTTTCAGCAGATGACAGTGCAGCAATGAATGAAGTAAGATTGCAGTTTGAGCAAAGCAAGGCCGTATTGAAGTAGTGCTGGTAGTACGAAAGCATGATGGAGGTACAACGGTAATGAGGTAATGTGTACGGAACTCAGCCACCAACATATATAACAATTTATCGAAATTCGGGATTAATCTGAAGACGGCGGTACTGTTCAGTATGTGCATAAGGAAAGGGCTGGGCGACCAAATTCATCAACAAGTCCACCTTCCAGCGCTGCTGTGTTGCAACATTTCACCATATCACCTCAAAAATCTGTGATGCACGGTGCACGTGAAAGCAGGTTAAGCCGATCAAGCTTACGACGAATTCTGAAGGCTGCAAAGTGTACATTCCAAGATCGCTGCACGCTACGAACAAGGGCGACCCAGATCGAAGAATGGAGTACTGCGAGTGGTTTGAAGGCATGTTTTGCGAGGACGAACGCTTTGCAGGGATAGTTATTGGTCTGACTAGCCGCAGTTCAACCTGAATGAAACTGTAAACCACCACAACTGCGTGAACGATGCTCCTGAAAGTTCTCACGTTCACGTGGACAAACATGTTAATCTCCCAGTTGTTAATGTGTAGTGTGGCCTGTGAACACGCGGTTTCACTGACCCATTCTTCTTTGAAGGTATCGTAACTGGTGAGGTGTATCTTCGTATGCTGCAAACATCGATTTTGCCTGCCGTGCGAGAGGTGTTTTGAAATGAAAGATTTCACCTACAGCAAGATGGCGCCCCACCTCACTACCTCAGAGATATCAGAGCGTACTTGGATGAAAATGTACCTGGACGACGGATAGGTCGAAGAGGAGGAGTACCCACCACGATGTTCGGACCTTATACCTTCTGACGATTACCTATTGGGATCTTCGAAAATGAAGTTTATCAACAAAAGCCAGCTACGCTGAACGAGCTACGAGAAACCATTGAGGCGTCCTGTGCGGCTATCACATCGGCAACACTGGCAGCCGTAGTTCGGTCAGTAGTTCAGCGGCATCGACCTTGTTGGACTTCTAATGAGGGTCACTTTGAACACATAAAATAACCCTCCCCCCTTGCAAGAATTCGAACGCTATGTCATTTTATTCCATTAATATTGACTACCGAAGAGTGCCTACATTTTTCCGAAGCCCTCTCTATATGTTAGTACTGGGAAATTGCATACATTCTACCTCAGTGCAAATCTCAGTGTCATTTCAAGCACAGAAAACGTTTATTGAATTACATTTTTTGTGTCAAAACAATTCCAGCATAGCGTCCAGTATGAACTAGATACGTTTTCTTGTAGCTTCACGGCTAGCATGTCAGGGTAGTTTTCGGGACTAGTAAATATTTCATTCTTCAGAATCTTTCCTAATTATCCATATCCTTTGTATTAATCACACCTTAAAACTAAAGTCACATTTTGGCAGTATTATAATTGCAAAATTCAATTCAGTTCGTGTTTGTGAGTGCTATACTTGCATCGCAGCTTGTGTAACGGACGACTAAAAATTCACTCGTGCTCAGATCCATATGGGCTTTGTGTGCCAATAATTTTCCGCATCGTTCCTTCCAAGGAAGCTCAGATTCGCATGTACTCACGTTTTGAACAGTTAACGCTATAAATGCCGCAAGTACCAATGATGGTGCTTTCTTTGAGGGTATGTGGTAAGTTGGTAGCTGTACGAGTCCACGAAATACGGAACAGGGGCGTAAAATATGCTTTGCGTATAAATACAGATCAGTTTAGGATGTCTCATTTGCAGGACATAATTCTCTGTCAATAAATTCATATAAAAGATAAAATTTAGTTTTTTAGAGAAATAATCTTATGGGATTTAGACAACGTCTAGTGCAAAGTCATATTGGATTCCAAGCTACAAGCATTTCCGCAAATTCAAGATTAGATTTCGAGGATAAAACTTTAACAGTGAATACTAGGAGGAATATAGTAAATGCATGTAACAGATATAGTTCCACGAAATTGGCTAAACAGCCACAAATACACTAATATTTAAATCAGTAGGGATATGGCGGCTAAGGAGGGGAAGAAATCCAGTGTGCACTCCTTGTGCATTCCGGGTGGAGTCATTCCTGATGTGGAAAGGGTCCTTCCACTTGCCATGAAGAGCACAGGGGGCAGCCAGCTGCAGGTGGTGGCACATGTCGGCACTAATGACGTGTGTCGCTTTGGATCTGAGGAAATTCTCTCTGTATTCCAGCGGCTATCTGATTTGGTGAAGGCTGCCGGTCTTGCTTACGAGATGAAGGCAGAGCTCACCATCTGCAGCATTGTTGACAGAACCGACTGCGGACCTTTGGTGCAGAGCCGGGTGGAGGGTCTGAATCAGAGGCTCAGACGTTTTTGCGACCGTGTTGGCTGCAGATTCCTTGACTTGCGCCATAGGGTGGTGGGGTTTCGGGTTCCGCTGAATAGGTCAGGAATTCACTACACTCAGCTGGCGGGTACACGGGTAGCGGAGGCTGTGTGGCGTGGACTGGGCGATTTTTTAGGTCAGAAGGCCTGGGGAAAGTACGGGGTGGGCTGCAATCTCAAAGGGTGCATGGCAAATACAGGACGTGCTTGGATCAAGGAACAGTCGGAATTGTAGTTGTAAATTGTTGTAGTTGTGCTGGGAAAGTCCCTGAGCTTCAAGCGTTAATATAAAGCACAGAAGCTGACATCGTTACAGGTACAGAAAGCTGGCTAAAGCCTGAAATAAGTTCTGCAGAAATTTTTACGAAGTCTCAGACGGTGTTCAGGAAAGATAGATTAGGCAGAATTGGTGGTGGAGCGTTTGTGTCTGTCAGTAGTGGTTTATCTTGTAGTGAAGTCGAAGTAGATACTCCGTGCGAATTGGTATGGTTGGAGGTTATACTTAACAGCCGAACTAAGTTAATAATTGGCTCCTTCTACCGACCCCCAGACTCCGACGATATAGTTGCTGAACAGTTCAGAGAAAATATGAGTCTCGTAACAAATAAATACCCCACTCATACGGTTATAGTTGGTGGGGACTTCAACCTACCCTCGATATGTTGGCAAAAATACTTGTTCAAAACCGGTGGTAGGCAGAAAACATCTTCCGAGATTGTCCTAAATGCCTTCTCCGAAAATTATTTCGAGCAGTTAGTCCACGAACCCACGCGAATTGTAAATGGTTGCGAAAACACACTTGACCTCTTAGCCAAAAACAATCCAGAGCTGATAGAGAGCATCATGACTGATACAGGGATTCGTGATCACAAGGTCGTTGTAGCTAGGCTCAATACCGTTTCTTCCAAATCTACCAGAAACAAACGCAAAATAATTTTATTTAAAGAAGCGGGTAAAGTGTCACTAGAAGCCATCCTAAGAGACAATCTCCATTCCTTCCGAACTGGCTATGCAAATGTAGACGAGATGTGGCTCAAATTCAAATATATAGTAGCAACAAAAAATGCTTCAAATGGCTCTGAGCACTATGGGACTTAACATCTGTGGTCATCAGTCCCCTAGAACTTAGAACTACTTAAACCTAACTAACCTAAGGACATCACACACATCCATGCCCGAGGCAGGATTCGAACCTGCGACCGTAGCAATCGGGCGGTTCCGGACTGAGCGCCTAGAACCGCTAGACCACCGCGGCCGGCATGGTAGCAACAGCAATTGAAACATTCATACCTCATAAATTGGTAAGAGATGGAACTGATCCCTCGTGGTACACAAAACAGGTCCCAACGCTGTTGCAGAGACAACGGAAAAAGCATGCGAATTTCAGAAGAACACGAAATCCCGAAGATTGGCTAAAATTTACAGACGCGCGAAATTTGCCACGGACTTCAATGCGAGATGCCTTTAATAGGTTCCACAACGAAACATTGTCTCGAAATTTGGTAGAAAATCCGAAGAAATTCTTGTCGTGTGTAAAGTACATAAGCGGCATGACGCAGTCAATACCTCCGCTGCGCAGTGCCGATGGTACTGTTACCGACGACTGTGCCGCTGAAATGAAATATCGTGTGACGAGGGCCTCCCGTCGGTTAGACCGATCGCCTGGTTCAAGTCCTTCGATTTGACGCCACTTCGGCGACTTGCGCGTCGATGGGGATGAAATGATGATGAGTAGGACAACACAACACCCAGTCCCTGAGCGGAGAAAATCTCCGACGCAGCCGGGAATCGAACCCGGGCCCTTTGGATTGACAGTCTGTCGCACTGACCACTCAGCTACCGGGGGCGGACACTGTGCCGCTAAAGCGGAGTTATTGAACGCATTTTTTCGAAATTCCTTCACCAGGGAAGACGAATGGAATATTCCAGAATTTGAAACACGAACAGCTGCTAGCATGAGTTTCTTAGAAGTAGATACCTTAGGGGTTGCGAAACAACTCAAATCGCTTGATACGTGCAAGTCTTCAGGTCCAGATTGTATACCGATTAGGTTCCTTTCAGATTACGCTGATACAATAGCTCCCTACTTAGCAATCATATACAACCGCTCGCTCACCGATAGATCTGTACCTACAGATTGGAAAATTACGCAGGTCGCACCAGTGTTTAAGGAGGGTAGTAGCAGTAATCCATCGAACTACAGACCAATATCATTGACATCGGTTTGCAGTAGGGTTTTCGAACATATACTATATCAAACATTATGAATCACCTCGAAGGGAACGATCTATTGATACGTAATCAGCATGGTTTCAGAAAACATCGTTGTTGTGTAACGCAGCTAGCTCTTTATTCGCACGAAGTAATGGCCGCTATCGACAGGGGATCTCAAGTTGATTCCGTATTTCTAGATTTCCGGAAAGCTTTTTATACCGTGCCTCACAAGCGACTTCTAATCAAGCTGCGGGCCTATGGGGTATCGTCTCAGTTGTGCGACTGGATTCGTGATTTCCTGTCAGGAAGGTCGCAGTTCGTAGTAATAGACGGAAAATCATCGAGTAAAACTGAAGTGATATCAGGTGTTCCCCAGGTAAGCGTCTTGGGACCTCTGCTGTTCCTGATCTATATAAATGACGTGGGTGACAATCTGAGCAGTTCTCTTAGGTTGTTCGCAGATGATGCTGTTATTTACCGTCTAGTAAGGTCATCCGAAGATCAGTATCAGTTGCAAAGCGATTTAGAAAAGATTGCTGTATGGTGTGGCAGGTGGCAGTTGACGCTAAATAACGAAAAGTGTGAGGTGATGAGTCCCAGAAGAAATCCGTTGGAATTCGATTACTCGATAAATAGTACAATTCTCAAGGCTGTCAATTCAACTAAGTACCTGGGTGTTAAAATTACGAACAACTTCAGTTGGAAAGACCACATAGATAATATTGTGGGGAAGGCGAGCCAAAGGTTGCGTTTCATTGGCAGGACGCTAAGAAGATGCAACAAGTCCACTAAAGAGACAGCTTACACTACACTCGTTCGTCCTCTGTTAGAATATTGCTGCGCGGTGTGGGATCCTTACCAGGTGGGACTGACGGAGGACATCGAAAGGGTGCAAAAAAGGGCAGCTAGTTTTGTATTATCACGTCATAGGGGAGAGAGTGTGGCAGATATGATACGCGAGTTGGGATGGAAGTCATTAAAGCAAAGACGTTTTTCGTCGCGGCGAGATCTATTCACGAAATTTCAGTCGCCAACTTTCTCTTCCGAATGCGAAAATATTTTGTTGAGCCCAACCTACATAGGTAGGAATGATCATCAAAATAAAATAAGAGAAATCAGAGCTCGAACAGAAAGGTTTAGGTGTTCGTTTTTACCGCGCGCTGTTCGGGAGTGGAATGGTAGAGAGATAGTATAATTGTGGTTCCATGAACCCTCTGCCAAGCACTTAAATGTGAATTGCAGAGTAGTCATGTAGATGTAGATGTAGATGTAGAGTAGTGATCTCTGTACCACCAGAATGGACAACTCTGATTCTCGAACATAGAACACAGGCGTGTCTTCAGTCGTTTGCATCGTTCGCCATATCCTAGTTTGGCAAATAGTTTATGCATTTCTTCCGTCATTAAGAATTATTTAAATATCTCTTGCTAATAAACCATATACATCGTATAAACAGTAGTGTCTGAAGTGTGAGGAGATTAGATCAGGGCAACACGGCAACACTTCAGTGGAAAGTGCCCAAGTAACCAGAACAATTGTTTCCTTCACATAAGCTACTAATTTTACTTCTTCCTTTGTGGCAATGTTGTTGCAAACGGCAAGAACATGCTTAGTGCCCCAAAAAAGGTTTATCGTGCACGATAATACAGGAAATTGAAAGCATTTGGAACACTTTCTCGATATCCTTTATCTGTCACCTATATTTATCTCTTTTTTCACAACAGACAATGTGTTGTGACCATATGCATATATTCTTCCTAAAACTCGATATTTAATGTCCTGTTGAGAGGAATACGCATTTCCGGTAAGTATCTAGTTGATACTGTGCGGCCACGTAAGTGAAACATCGTACGGTATTACTGGCCAAGAGAACCATTCTGGGATTGTTCGACCGCACTGACTCTGACGCCGCTTGGGTGACATGTGCATTCCCGAGCGACGGCAATCTCCGACCCAGCCGAGAAACCGAGTCAGAAACCCGTGAGCTAGAGGCAGTCACCTTTTTTCCCATGAGTTGTTTGGTGGAGATGTTTCTGCAACTTTTTGCTTGCCACTAGATCACAAACTGCAGATGGGCATCATAAATAAATGTTGCTAGGTTAAAAATCGCATTACACTTCGAGTAAGTTTTGTTGAAACATATGTCAATTTAGACTGAGATGCAGGTGCCATGGGCCTTGTCGCTGAGGTATCAGAGCGAATGTGTGACGCTGGAGCGTAATAGCGTAATTTCATCTCTCAGCTGCAGGGACAATCAAAGGAAGAAGTGTCGACACTAGGGAATAGAGCCTTTGCCTATTTCATTCCGTGTACTCAGGTGGACAGTAATAATTCCTCATAGACAGGCGCAAATTTTAGATTTGAGAGAGGAACTACAGTTGTGTTCAAAGAAGCACGTTGGATTAATCGGTTAATCGCTCGACACTTGAATAGCAGCAATGCCACTGTTCGATAATGTTGGCAGGAATGGGTGATGCTTGGCCGAACACAGCGTCAAGAAGGAAGCGGTCGACATAAAGAGGCGACAGAACGACAGGACCGAGCAGTCGTCAGAGGGGCACAGAGAGCACCGGATTCATCATTATCATCGATTCGATGTGTAACTGGTGCTTCAGTGACCACAAGGACCATTAACAAACGGCTTACAGAAAGGGGGTTGAGATCAGGACGCAACTTGCGCCTACTACCGTTGATCTCCGGATCTTCGTACACCAGTAAGCCCATTTGCAGTGGTGTCCACCACATCTGGCCTTGAATCCCATTTAATGAATTAGAATTCTCTTCACTGATGAGTCCTGCTTCGAACTGAGTTCTGATGACCAGTGAAGACGTGTCTGGAGACTCCCCGGACGACGGTGAGACACCAACCTCAACGTCACCCGCTATACGGCTCGGCGACCAGGACTGATCGTTTCGATTGCCATTTCATTTCATAGCAGGACCTCTTCGGTTGTCATCCGCGGCACCATTACAACATAGCGGTACTTCGGCGATATCCTGGGATCCTATTCATTGCCCATCATGGCAAGTTAAACTGGGTTTAGCTTTCAGCCTGATAATGCCCACCCGCATACGCTTGTCTTAGTGCCTGACAAAGTCTACCTTGACCAGCTAGGTCACCAGATCTCTCCCCAACAGAGAATGTTTGAATCTTTATGGGAAGGCCCCTCCAAACACCTCGTGATTTTGATGATGCAATGCTCCAATCCGACAGAATTTGGCACGACGTCCCTCAGGAGAACATCCTACAACTCTGCTAATCCGTGTCAAGCCCAATAACTGCTTGAATACGAGCCAAATGTGATTCAACATGTTGTTAACTTGCTCAATTTGTGAAGCTGTTTTCACAGAATAAGTCATCCAGTTCATCTGAAACTGTAACCATTTCCTTATCTCTACAAGTACATTAAGTGTCTATTATTATTCTTTCCTGTCTCAGACGTTATGTCTGGTTAAAAATAGAAATTGACGCGGACCTTGATCAAGCGTGACTTCCTTTTAACTGTGTGGTATATGTTACATTGCATTTAGGAATTTTCGGGTAATTGAACATGTATCAATAATTACAAATTTCTGTAGTTATATATATAAGTTTGGATGTAGCTGTATTGCGTTGATGTACTGGGGGATATTGTGTGGTATGACTCCTGTAGTATAATTGGTATAATGTCAACTTTATCCTGATGCCACATGTCCTTGAATTCCTCAGCCAGGTGGATGTAATTTTCAATTTTTTCTCCTGTTTTCTTCTGTATATTTGTTGTATTGGGTATGGATATTTCAATTAGTTGTGTTAATTTCCTCTTTTTTATTGGAGTATGATGTCAGGTTTGTTATGTGGTGTTGTTTTATCTGTTATAATGGTTCTGTTCCAGTATAATTTGTATTCATCATTCTCCAGTACATTTTGTGGTGCATACTTGTATGTGGGAACGTGTTGTTTTATTAGTTTATATTGTATGGCAAGTTGTTGATGTATTATTTTTGCTACATTGTCATGTCTTCTGGGGTATTCTGTATTTGTTAGTATTGTACATCCGCTTGTGATGTGGTCTACTGTTTCTATTTGTTGTTTGCAAAGCCTGAATTTATCTGTTGTGGTATTGGGATCTTTAATAATATGCTTGCTGTAATATCTGGTGTTTATTGTTTGATCCTGTATTGCAATCATGAATCTTTCTGTCTCACTGTATATATTGCCTTTTCTTAGCCATGTGTGTCTTGATCAATGTGTGGCTGTGTTAGATGATACAGGTGCTAGCCATGTAGTGTTTTCTTTTCCCAATTTACTTTCTTTGTATCTGTTGATGTTATGTGATCTGAAGGGTTGTAGAAGTGGTTACGAAATTGCAATGGTGTAGCCTATGTATTTATATGAGTGATTGCTTTGTGTATTTTGCTAGTTTCTGCTCGTTCCATAAAGTAGGTTTTTTACGTCTATAAATCCCCTTCCTCCTTCCTTTCTGCTTAATGTGAATCTTTCTGTTGCTGAATGTATGTGATGTATTCTATATTTGTGGCATTGTGATCGTGAAAGTGTATTGAGTGCTTCTAGGCCTGTGTTACTCCATTTCACTACTCCAAATGAGTAGGTCAATATTGGTATAGCATAAGTATTTGTAGCTTTTGTCTTGTTTCTTGCTGTCAATTCTGTTTTCAGTATTTTTGTTAGTCTTTGTCTATATTTTTCTTTTAGCTCTTCTTTAATATTTGTATTATCTATTCCTATTTTTTGTCTGTATCCTACATTTTTATAGGCATCTGTTTCTTCCATCGCTTCTATGCAGTCGCTGTGGTAATCCAACATGTAATGTTCTTGTTTAGTGTGTTTTCCCTTGATTATGCTATTTTTCTTACATTTGTCTGTTCCAAAAGCCATATTTATATCATTGCTGAATACTTCTGTTATCTTTAGTCATTGGTTGAGTTGTTGATTTGCTGCTGCCAGTAGTTTTAGATCATCCATGTTGGTGGTAGTTGGGAGCTCCAACGTCAGGCGCGTAATGGGGTCCCTTAGGGATATGGCAGCAAGATAGGGGAAGAAAACCAATGTGCACTCCGTGTGCATACCGGGGGAAGTCATTCCAGATGTGGAAAGAGTCCTTCCGGATGCCATGAAGGGTACAGGGTGCACCCATCTGCAGGTGGTCGCTCATGTCGGCACTAATGCTGTGTGTCGCTATGGATCAGAGGAAATCCTCTCTGACTTCTGGCGGCTAACTGATTTGGTGAAGACTGCCAGTCTCGCTAGCGGGATGAAAGCAGAGCTCACCATCTGCAGCATCGTCGACAGGACTGACTGCGGACCTTTAGTACAGAGCCGAGTGGAGGGTCTGAATCAGAGGCTGAGACGGTTCTGCGACCGTGTGGGCTGCAGATTCCTCGACTTAAGCCATAGGGTGGTGGGGTTTCGGGTTCCGCTGGATAGGTCAGGAGTCCACTACACGCAACAAGCGGCTACACGGGTAGCAGGGGTTGTGTGGCGTGGGCTGGGCGGTTTTTTAGGTTAGATGGCATTGGGCGAGTACAGAAAGGGCGACAGCCTCAACGGGTGCGGGGCAAAGTCAGGACATGTGGGGACCAAGCAGCAATCGATATTGTAATTGTAAACTGTCGAAGCTGCGTTGGTAAAGTACCGGAACTTCAATCGCTGATAGAAAGCACCGAAGCTGAAATCGTTATAGGTACAGAAAACTGGCTGAAGCCGGAGATAAATTCTGCCGACATTTTTACAAAGGTACAGACGGTATTTAGAAAGGATAGATTGCATACAACCGGTGGTGGAGTGTTCATCGCTGTTAGTAGTAGCTTATCCTGTAGTGAAGTAGAAGTGGATAGTTCCTGTGAATTATTATGGGTGGAGGTTACACTCAACAACCGAGCTAGGTTAATAATTGGCTCCTTTTACCGACCTCCCGACTCAGCAGCTTTAGTGGCAGAACAACTGAGAGAAAATTTGGAATACATTTCACATAAATTTTCTCAGCATGTTGTAGTCTTAGGTGGAGATTTCAATTTACCAGATATAGACTGGGACACTCAGATGTTTAGGACGGGTGGTAGGGACAGAGCATCGAGTGACATTATACTGAGTGCACTATCCGAAAATTACCTCGAGCAATTAAACAGAGAACCGACTCGTGGAGATAACAAAAACTTGGACCTACTGATAACAAACAGACCCGAACTTTTCGACTTTGTATGTACAGAACAGGGAATCAGTGATCATAAGGCCGTTGCAGCATCCCTGAATATGGAAGTTAGTAGGAATATAAAAAAAGGGAGGAAGGTTTATCCGTTTAGCAAGAGTAATAGAAGGCAGATTTCACACTACCTAACAGATCAAAACGAAAATTTCTGTTCCGACACTGACAATGTTGAGTGTTTATGGAAAACGTTCAAGGCAATCGTAAAATGCGTTTTAGACAGGTAAGTGCCGTGTAAAACTGTGAGGGACGGGAAAAACCCACCGTGGTACAACAACAAAGTTAGGAAACTACTGCGAAAGCAAAGAGAGCTTCACTCCAAGTTTAAACGCAGCCAAAACCTCTCAGACAAACAGAAGCTAAACGATGTCAAAGTTAGCGTAAGGAGGGCTATGCGTGAAGCGTTCAGTGAATTCGAAAGTAAAATTCTATGTACCGACTTGACAGAAAATCCTAGGAAGTTCTGGTCTTACGTTAAATCAGTAAGTGGCTCTAAACAGCATATCCAGACACTCCGGGATGATGATGGCATTGAAACAGAGGATGACACGCGTAAAGCTGAAATACTAAACACCTTTTTCCAAAGCTGTTTCACAGAGGAAGACCGCACTGCAGTTCCTTCTCTAAATCCTCGCACAAACGAAAAAATGGCTGACATCGAAATATGTCCAAGGAATAGAAAAGCAACTGGAATCACTCAATAGAGGAAAGTCCACTGGACCTGACGGGATACCAATTCGATTCTACACAGAGTACGCGAAAGAACTTGCCCCCCTTCTAACAGCCGTGTACCGCAAGTCTCTAGAGGAACGGAAGATTCCAAATGATTGGAAAAGAGCACAGGTAGTCCCAGTCTTCAAGAAGGGTCGTCGAGCAAAACTATAGACCTATATCTCTGACGTCGATCTGTTGTAGAATTTTAGAACATGTTTCTTGCTCGAGTATCATGTCGTTTTTGGAAACCCAGAATCTACTATGTAGGAATCAACATGGATCCTGGAAACAGCGATCGTGTGAGACCCAACTCGCTTTATTTGTTCATGAGACCCAGAAAATATTAGATACAGGCTCCCAGGTAGATGCTATTTTTCTTGACTTCCGGAAGGCGTTCGATACAGTACCGCACTGTCCGCTGATAAACAAAGTAAGAGCCTACGGAATATCAGACCAGCTGTGTGGCTGGATTGAAGAGCTTTTAGCAAACAGAACACAGCATGTTGTTATCAATGGAGAGACGTCTACAGACGTTTAAGTAACCTCTGGGGTGCCACAGGGGAGTGTTATGGGACCATTGCTTTTCACAATATATATAAATGACCTAGTAGATAGTGTCGGAAGTCCCATGCGGCTTTCCGCGTATGATGCTGTAGTATACAGAGAAGTTGCAGCATTAGAAAATTGTAGCGAAATGCAGGAAGATCTGCAGCGGATAGGCACTTGGTGCAGGGAGTGGCAACTGACCCTTAACATAGACAAATGTAATGTATTGCGAATACATAGAAAGAAGGATCCTTTATTGTATGATTATATGATAGCGGAACAAACACTGGTAGCAGTTACTTCTGTAAAATATCTGGGAGTATGCGTGCGGAACGATTTGAAGTGGAATGATCATATAAAATTAATTGTTGGTAAGGCGGGTACCAGGTTGAGATTTATTGGGAGAGTCCTTAGAAAATGTAGTCCATCAACAAAGGAGGTGGCTTACAAAACACTCGTTCGACCTATACTTGAGTATTGCTCATCAGTGTGGGATCCATACCAGATCGGGTTGACGGAGGAGATAGAGAAGATCCAAAGAAGAGCGGCGCGTTTCGTCACAGGGTTATTTGGTAACCGTGATAGCGTTACGGAGATGTTTGGCAAACTCATGTGGCAGACTCTGCAAGAGAGGCGCTCTGCATCGCAGTGTAGCTTGCTTGCCAGGTTTCGAGAGGGTGCGTTTCTGGATGAGGTATCGAATATATTGCTTCCCCCTACTTATACCTCCCGAGGAGATCACGAATGTAAAATTAGAGGGATTAGAGCGCGCACGGAGGCTTTCAGACAGTCGTTCTTCCCGCGAACCATACGCGACTGGAACAGGAAAGAGAGGTAATGACAGTGGCACGTAAAGTGCCCTCCGCCACACACCGTTGGGTGGCTTGCGGAGTATAAATGTAGATGTAGATGTAGATGTAGATGTAGATGTATAGCAAATTTGTGATTTTGTGTTGGTATGTTCCAGTAATATTGTATCCATAATTTGTATTGTTTAGCATGTTGGATAGTGGGTTCAGAGTAAGGCAGAACCAGAAAGGACTTAATGAGTCTCCTTGGTATATTCCACGCTTAATCTGTATTGTATGTGATGTGATATTATTTGAATATGTTTGGATATTAAGTGTGGTTATCCAGTATTTCATTACTATGTTTAGGAACTGTATTAATTTAGGATCTACTTTGTATATTTCCAATATTAGTAGTAACCATGAATGGGGTACTCTGTCAAAAGCTTTTTGGTAATCTATGTATGCGTAGTGTAGCGACCTTTGTTTACTTTTAGCTTGATATGTCACCTCTGCATCTATTATCAGTTGCTCTTTACATCCTCGTACTCCTTTGCAACAGCCTTTTTGTTCTTCATTTACAATTTTGTTCTGTGTTGTACGTGTCATTAATTTCTGTGTAATGACTGAAGTTAATATTTTGTATATTGTTGGTAGGCATGCTATGGGGCGATATTTAGCTGGGTTTGCTGTGTCTGCTTGATCTTTAGGTTTCAGATAAGTTATTCCATGTGTAAGTGTATCAGGGAATGTGTATGGGTCTGCAATGTAACTGTTAAATAATTTAGTTAGATGTGAATGTGTTGAGGTGAACTTCTTTAGCCAGAAATTTGCTATTTTATCTTTTCCAGGGGCTCTCCAATTGTGCGTAGAATTAATTGCTCGGGTGACTTCATGTTGCAAAATTATCACTTCAGGCATTTGTGGTATCATCTTGTATGTTATTATTATTATTATTTTGTGTTAGAGTGAACGAATTCTCTACTACAGGGCATAAAAGAACCTAGAGTAAAGTATCAGTACCAAAAAATAATTTACGAAATCATAAGGAAGAAACTAGTAACTGGTAGTATCATACGGTATTTAAAGTTCTTTATTACTTATGTATCAATATTCAATGCTTTATAATTTTTGACAACGAATCGCGGATGCTGAAAAAATCGAAAAATCGCAAATAGTGTGACAGTTTATAGATGCTATGTCGCTTTTCAATTGAAGGACAATAAGAGAAACTAAGTTACAACAAGGTATGAAATGTGGAGCGTATACAGGGTGCCCATAAAGTAAGTATCCATTTTCATGCCGCGCGGGATTAGCCGAGCGGTCTAACGCGCTGCAGTCATGGACTGTGCGGCAGGTCCCGGCGGAGGTTCGAGTCCTCCCGCGGGCATGGATGTGTGTGTTTGTCTTTAGGATAATTTAGGTTAAGTAGTGTGTAAGCTTAGGGACTGATGACCTTAGCAGTTAAGTCCCATAAGATTTCACACACATTTTGAACATTTTTTCCATTTTCATTTTCCAGATGTGCCACAACAAAATACAGATTCGTATTTAGAGAGGGTAGCTAATACTGTTCAACATGTCCACCTTCATTGGCAACACACTGTTCCCATCGCCTTGTGGTTGCGTGGAACACGCGCTGTAGCTTTTCAGGGGTTATCAGCAAGTATGCCTCTCGTATTCGCCGTTTCAGTTCATTCAAATGTGTCACCCTGGAAGAATAAACTCGGCTCTTGATGAAACTCCACACAAAAAAGTCCAAGCGAGTGAGGTCGGGGGAGCGAGCAGCCCACATGCGACCTGCAGCTATTTCTATCCACCTGTTAGGAAAGGTCTCGTTCAGGTAGCCCTGGACAGTGTTTGCATATTGGGGTGGTGCCCCATCTTGTTGATACATGGCAGAGGCAAGGATACCATCCTGTTGCAGCTGTAGCTCCAAGAACAACTGCAGCATGTCCAGGTAGGATGATCTGGTAGTTGTCTTTTCAGCAAACATAAAGAGCCCATAACTCCTATCTTTCATGAGACCAAGCCACACATTGACTTTGGGAGAGTCCCTTTGGCACTCAGTGCATTGATGGGGTTGCTCCTCCACACAGATCTGACAATAGTGTTTGATGACGACGCCGTAGACACGAAATGTCGCCTCGTCGCTGAACATAACATGACTCATCAGGTCCTCCTCGGTTACAGCCTCCAACAGATCATGACACATGGCTGCTCGTGCAACATGGTCTTCATCGTCTAGCCGGTGAAGCACCTGGATATGACATGCCTTCTTTTTAAGGGTTTAGTGACTCAGCTGGCGGGTAGATGCCGTTGGACTTCTTTCAATAGCTTCTTTCACACGCTGTACAGATTTTGGGTTGAGCAGTGGTCACCCAGCGCGCCTCTCATCAGCTACAGATCCTGTACGCCGGAATTTGATGACGAGCCTCCGAATGACGAGTCTTGTAAGGGCATCCTTCCGATACTTTCTCTCAAACATCCTCTGAACCTCAGCACAGGTTTCACCACGTAAACGATATTCCAGAATTGTGATTCTTTCAGCAACTGTTAACAATGTGATGTCTTTTCACGGTACCTGTAACAGAAATAATCCACATGTACGTTTTCCGCGAAATGGATACTTACTTTATGGGTACCCTGTATTTATAGCTCGCTCAGCTGCAGACAAGTGAGTGGACTTGAGTAATACATTTAGGAAATTGCAGTCGACGCCGTGCTAATTTTGCGTAAATCTCTGGAAGCGTAGCGTTTCCCGTGAATGCCCGTCACTACCTGCGAGCACTCGGGTGCCGGCTGTGCTGTGCTGTGCTCGCGCCGCACCTTTAGACCAGCCGCAGGTGGCGGTCTGGCAACGGCCCCGCCATGTGCGTTACGAATTTGCCGTCGCTAAGTTTGGCTGCATAATTCACACAATTTATAGAGCAGTTAATCCGGGTTAGAACAGCGCTAGTTAAATCAGGGCAGTTTGTTTCCTACGTGCGAGTGTGCAGCGCGAAACAGCGACGGCCGCACTACGGATTACGGGCCTACAAGCGTGAAAGCAAACCAGTATTTCATAAGGAAATGTTCATACCGAACATGAAAATTATGTTAAGGGATAGTATGTAAAGGATGGATATTTTTCTGAATAATTAAAGCTCTTAAATTTTCATGTGCATGTTTATCGAAGCAACTAACATAAATTAAACAAAGTTCTCTGTTTCAGTAACTGCTAACTAATACAGTTACCATGACAAATGTCGGAAGCACTTAGGTGCCTCAATCATGTCCTACGTAACGTTTCACAGTGTCTGCCACCACTTACAATTTGTTACCATACTGGACACTATTCTGGAATTGTTATGACACAAAAAATATTTGCTACCGTGAACACTTCAACCATCACCTGCCTACCCGATGGCAGGTAATGGTTGAAGTTATCATTGTAGCAAATATCTACTAATCCCACTATTGCTGACAGCTGGTTTGATCACAACCGAGGTACATTCTTCCTACACGTCGGTCAGGGGCCTGAAGATGGCGTAGTAAAACGCTGAAACTGGTTTCCAAATAAAATAAGGTTGAAAATTGATGGCTGAAAGTTATTTGGTTTGTCAACCTTTACGTATGCACGGCCTCTATTCTTATCATTTACAGCGGATTCAGCACCTTTGAGAAAAAGATGAAAAACGGTGACTGGAATTTTGTCGCTACGTACTTGCAAATCGCCGAGGAAAGCCAAAATACTCTTTACTGATGACACAATTTCCTCTCGTGACGATATGAATAACAATAGTAACTCACATCACTTGTCTGTGTCTTTGTGGAGACACATTATTAGTAACGCTTCTCTGTAACTGTGTGGTATTTTATGGTATTTTGGCCGTAAGGATGTGTGCCTCCATGATCGCAGGGTCGTTGCACATTCTAGCCGTCAGGTCACACGACATCTAACCTAACATTCGTCAGATGTTGAATCGGCAGAAGTGGTCGCGTTTCTTGGCCAACAAGATCCCTGGACTTTACCTTTTAGATATTTTCCTGTGAGGATGGTAGAAAGACGTAGTATATAAAGAAAAAGTAAACACAAGAGACAAATTGATCTTTCGGATAATAAGTAGTGCAGCACTCATTATAAAACCCCAAGACGACATTAAAAGAGCTACATGCGATATTATCAAGAGATGGAAAGTGCAGTGAAGTCGCAGGGAGAATTTATGAAAGTTAACTTTTTATATAATCAGTTCTCTTCACATAATACCTGTTAGTATTTGTTTGGACTACATTCTATACCTGTATATATGTAACTAATAAAAATTGTACAACTATCATATGGAAAGTTGTATTCGAATCTCAGTGTTTATGACGTCATTGAATGATATAATACTATTCGTACACTCAGCGGCATATCTGGATACTGCCTGAAAGATGTGTTGAGAATTGAGTTCGTAGAAAAGAAGTAATGAATTTAAACGTCAGGCACAATGCAGAAACTTTTCACTCATCTCACTGTTTATGGTGTCATATCTCCTGAACTATGTGAAGTACCATGGTATACTTTTGTAGGTTCATTTAGTGGCGTATGAGAATACTGCTTGCAAAATTTATTGCGAATGTACCTCGTACCACAGAAGTAATACATTTAAACGTCATGCGTGATACGGCAGTCTTTCACGCATCTCACCGTTTATGATGTCATATCTCCTGGACTACGATATTAGGTGATTCTTACCCCCACTGCAATTGTTTCCTAACAGTAAGGGATACGTGTAGTAAGTTTGGTTGAAATCGGTTCAGTGGTTTAGGAGGAGATGTGGAACACTTATACACGCACGCACACACACACACACACACACACACACACACACACACACACCGCCAGGAGAAGATGTGGAACACCCACCTACCCCACCTCCCCCCCTCCCCACACACACACACACACCCACGCACAAACGCGCGCATATAGGCACATATGTTCCATTTTTAAAATATGTATTAGTAATAAAAATGTCCTCAGTCACGGGTTAGAAACCTGCCGCCACTTAAATTTTGATTAACAATCGACATTGGCGGCCAGAAACTTCCGTCACAAAAAGTCACCCTCACTCTGCCAACGGCCTTGTCAAAGAGGGCGGAGGAGTGGACACAGGTTCAGGGCACTCTCTTGCCATTGGGATGGGAAACTGCCCCTACAAGCAGAAGAATCAGCAATGATCAGCGACACGAGGATGCAGAAGGCAATGGAAACCACAGGTTTAAAGACACACAACGTGTATCCACAGGACATGTGACTTGTAACTAAAAATGTGTCATGATGATATCTCCATTGGCAAAAGATTCCGGAATAGTCCCCCACTCGAAACTCCTGAAGGGGAATGCCAAAGGGGAGGTGGCAATGAGAAAAAGATTGAATGAGCAACGACAGGACAAAGTTCTGCGAGTCGGGGCGTGAAATGTCAGAAGCTTGAACGTAATGGGGAAAGTATAAGATCAGGAAAGGGAAACGTAAAGGCTCAATCTAGATGTGGTAGAGGTCAGTGAACTGAAATGGAAACAAGACAAGAATTTCTGGTCGGATGAGTATAGGGTAATATCAACTGCAGCAGAAAGTGATATAACTGGAGTAGAATTCGAAGTGAGTAGGAAGGTGGAGCAAAAAGTGTGTTACTGCGAACAGTTCAGTAATAGGATTGTTCTCACTAGACTCGACATCAAACCAACACTGACAACGATAGTTCAGGTATACATGCCGACGTCGCAAGATGAAGATGACACAGAGATGTATATAAGGATATTGAAAGGGTAATACAGTACGTAAAGGGAAATGAAAATCAGGTAGCCATGGGTGACTGGAATGCACCTGTAGGAGAAGGAGTAGAAGAAAACGCTACAGAAGAATATGGACTTCGGACAAGGAATAGGTGAAGAGAGAGAATAATTGAGTTCTGTAATAAATTTCAGCTAGTAAAGCGATCATGAAACCCAAGTTTTCTCACCTACCGCCTAACTGTCAAAGTACTTGCAGTGGATCCTGATGCAGTTTGGAATTCCTCTGTGATAGTCTAGGTAGATGTCTGCCTACTACACATTACGACCCTCTTCAGCCGTCGGCGGCCTCTCTCATCAATAGACGAGGTCGGCCTGTACGATTTTGCGCTGTACGTGTCACTTCATGTTTCCACTTCACTATCACATCGGAAACAGTGAACCAAGGAATGTTTAGAAGCGTGGAAATCTCGTGTACAGACGTATGACACAAGTGACACCCAATCACCTGACCACATTCGAAGTCCGTGAGTTCCGCGGAGCGCTCCATTCTGCTCTCTCACGATGTCTAATGACTACTGAGGTTGCTGATATGGAGTACCTGGTGGTAGGTGGCAGCGCAACGCACCTAATATGAAAAACGCTTGATTTTGAGGGCGTCGGGGGACTTTTGATCACGTAGTGTGTACTTGGTAAAGATCGAGTGATACGGAAAGATTTCAGTTAGATTACATCACGGTCAGACAGACACTTCGAAATCATATACTGGATTTTAAGGCGTATCCAGGAGCAGATATAGACCCAGATCACAATTTAGTAGTGATGAAGAGTAGGCTGAATTTTAAGAGATTAGCCAGGAAGAATCAATACCGAAAGAGGTGGGATACGGAAGTACTAACAAACGATGAGAGACGCTTGAAGTTCTCTAAGGATATAGATACAGCAATAACGAATAGCTTAGAGAGCAGTACAGTTGAAGAGGGAATGGACATCTCTAAAAAGGGCAAGAGGAGAGAGCGGATAGGTGGAAAGAGAACACTGGAGGCCTCTATGAGGGGGAAGATTTAGCTGATGTGATAGAAGAATAGACAGGAGCCGATTTGAAAGAGATAGGGCATCCAGTATTGGAATCAGAATTTAAGAGATCTTTGGATGACTCAAGATCAGAGAAGGCAGAAGGGATAGACAGCATTCTATAAGAATTTCTAAAACAATGTGGGGGGAAGTGGCAACAAAACGAATATTGACGTTGGTGTGTAGAATTTATGAGTCTGGCGACATACCATCTGACATTCGGAAAAGTGTCATCCATGAAAAATATCCCACAAGTACCTTGGACCTTGTTGTTGGTGGGGAGGCTTGCGTGCCTCGGCGATGCAGACAGCCGTATCGTTGGTGCAACCACTACGGAGGGGTATCTGTTGAGAGGCCAGACAAACGTGTGGTTCCTGAAGGGGGCAGCAGCCTTTTCAGTAGTTGCAGGGGAAACAGTCTGGATGATTGACTGATTTGGCCTTGTAACATCAACCAAAACGGTCTTGCTGTGCTGGTACTGCGAACGGCTGAAAGCAAAGGGAGACTACAGCCGTAATTTTCTGCGAGGGCACGCAGCCCTACTGTATGGTTAAATGATAATGGCACCCTCTTCGGTAAAATATTCTGGAGGTAAAATAGTCCCCCATTCGGATCTCCGGCTTTTATGTCAGATCCCTTAAGGATATAGGGTACTTTTCTGGCTCAATATTATGTAAAAATCAACACTATTTCTTTCAGGGACTGTTTGTAATATATATGTTTTATAGATTTTTTGTTGATATCAGGTAACGCAGCAAACATTCTAAGCAAATTAAAACTATTTTGAATATTTTTGAACCCGTTTAAGGTTATTAAAAAATTACAAATAAATTGATGCAATTTTTTTCCAAAATGGTTTCTTAAATTGAGGTACCATTTAATCCAATGTTATACGTTTGAAGGAGACCAAATTTTTACCAAATATGCATGACATGGCGGTTGAGGCACTAGACCTATTTAATTCCACCTATTATGTATATTACAAGGACAAAAAATTCACACCTTACATTTTAATTTTTAAAATTTTTTTCCTAATAAAAATGTTATTTTTCCTATACTTTAGTTGATCCTTCAACAACGCTTAGGTCTAGTATGGACTATTTCAAGTTACAGAAGAAAATCAGATCAATGCTTTATAAACTTTGGGAAATATTTGTACCTGAACTCTGAAAAATACAACTTGCAGGAAATTGCAAATGAAGATATGAGTTCAATTAAACTGTGCCTCAGAACATTCCTGAAGCTGTCTTCATCGTGCAGCATTTCTTTACCTTTAAGCTTCCTCTTGGCATTCCTTTTAGCACTTCTTGCTTCTTTGGTAACTTGAAGAGCGAATCTTTCTTCTTCATGCACCCATTGTCTTTCACACGCAAGCAATTGATCTTCCATATTAGAGCAACATTTTATGCCTAGGTTTCTCAGGACTTCCAACCTTCCTATCACTCCGTCATTTAAACATTTCAGTGCATCTAGTACACCAACTTTTAATGTATGTAGTCCTACAAAAACATTCTTGGGTAATCTTTCCCATATGCAATGGTTGAAACTTTCATTTGTATTCTGAGTGTCCCCATGAAGACATTTACTAAGCAAAACAGGGTCACTCAGGTCCCTAAAAATTGTTTTTATTTCATTCAAAACAGGCTCATAAAGAGAATGCTTATGATGGTATATTTGACCACTTTCTTTTGCTTTTTGGTAACCACACTAAGAATCTGCTCCTTTAGGGCAAAGTCCGTGAACAGGGTGGTCATCTGTGGACAACTTACGAAAGTAGGTGGCCCATACAACTTTTCTCGTTGCTGTAACATCATTCAGAGGTGCAGTTCGTCTAATGGCCAGTCTATAATAGCTCTGAAGAAGGTCTATTTCCGTTTCTGTCAGTCTGCCTCGGCCAGACCGAGATTTTCCATCAGATAGCAACTTTCCTTTCATTTCTCTTCGTAGCTGCCTCAGTCTAGCACTTATCCTCTTTTGCACATGTTCACAACACTCCAGTTTTGTTACCAAGGTATCACCTTAAACATTGAACTCAATAATTTTATTCAAAGCTATAGGGTTCCCATCGCCTAGGTACTTCGTATATGTAATGTTATAAATGGGTAGCGACCTCAGAAATACTTTTAGAGCTCCATCACACTCCATACCTCCACTATACCCATCATAATTCTTAGAACACTAATGTCCAGTATGTCCCTCAGTGTTACCATGGCAGGTGTGGCAGTACTTAGATAAGCACTCAACATCAACGTTTCCATTCTCCAGAGAAGTAGCACTTAAAACACCATTCAAGGAACGATGTCCTCGACGTTGCCATGTCCCATCAAGTGCAACAGCAATGTCCCTCGTTCCACTAATATTTAGTTTCTTCTACTGCACGTTTCCTAGATGCTTTAGACATAACCGTCAAGGCACCTAAAAGTACTTTTATATACTTGCTGAACCTACCGTTAGGAGTAGGGAGGTCCATCGAACCACAAGACGTTTGAGCATTCTTTTTTCCTTTTCCTATTGCACGCATTGCATGAAGTAACTTCAAATTCACATCATATGATTATTCACAATGTTCGAAGCCATTTTCGAGGTAGATTTATTGCAGAATATACACAGAACAACTAATTTTGACGCTAAAACCTTCCTGCTACTTTGTTGTTCAGTTATTTCCAGACAGCCTACACCATCACATTGTTTACATTTCGCCACTTCCTTTATCAAAGAAGATAAGATGCCCACATCAACAACAACAAATCCACTACAAACAGCGTCATTGTTAACACAAAAATTTGAATCATCAGGAGGCGTGCCGTGTGGGAATTTCTTCCCTGAAGAACTAATTCACAGGTTACTTTCAACAGTGTTGGTTGCTTTGTTTGTGACCTGGTTACGCGTGGCGTAGTTCGTATTTATTGCACACTAAAGGATTTGTACTTCCACAAATACATGTAGCACTTGGGCGAAAAACATTCAGTAACACGTGAACAAACAACTTCACCGAAACGAAAGTAAATACTAGCAAAGATAATCATTTAGAGACACTAGAAACCTACACTGTTACCAACATACACTCCTGGAAATTGAAATAAGAACACCATGAATTCATTGTCCCAGGAAGGGGAAACTTTATTGACACATTCCTGGGGTCAGATACATCACATGATCACACTGACAGAACCACAGGCACATAGACACAGGCAACAGAGCATGCACAATGTCGGCACTAGTACAGTGTATATCCACCTTTCGCTGCAATGCAGGCTGCTATTCTCCCATGGAGAAGATCGTAGAGATGCTGGATGTAGTCCTGTGGAACGGCTTGCCATGCCATTTCCACCTGGCGCCTCAGTTGGACCAGCGTTCGTGCTGGACGTGCAGACCGCGTGAGACGACGCTTCATCCAGTCCCAAACATGCTCAATGGGGGACAGATCCAGAGATCTTGCTGGCCAGGGTAGTTGACTTACACCTTCTAGAGCACGTTGGGTGGCACGGGATACATGCAGTCGTGCATTGTCCTGTTGGAACAGCAAGTTCCCTTGCCGGTCTAGGAATGGTAGAACGATGGGTTCGATGACGGTTTGGATGTACCGTGCACTATTCAGTGTCCCCTCGACGATCACCAGTGGTGTACGGCCAATGTAGGAGATCGCTCCCCACACCATGATGCCGGGTGTTGGCCCTGTGTGCCTCGGTCGTATGCAGTCCTGATTGTGGCGCTCACCTGCACGGCGCCAAACACGCATACGACCATCATTGGCACCAAGGCAGAAGCGACTCTCATCGCTGAAGACGACACGTCTCCATTCGTCCCTCCATTCACGCCTGTCGCGACACCACTGGAGGCGGGCTGCACGATGTTGGGGCATGAGCGGAAGACGGCCTAACGGTGTGCGGGACCGTAGCCCAGCTTCATGGAGACGGTTGCGAATGGTCCTCGCCGATACCCCAGGAGCAACAGTGTCCCTAATTTGCTGGGAAGTGGCGGTGCGGTCCCCTACGGCACTGCGTAGGATCCTACGGTCTTGGCGTGCATCCGTGCGTCGCTGCGGTCCGGTCCCAGGTCGACGGGCACGTGCACCTTCCGCCGACCACTGGCGACAACATCGATGTACTGTGGAGACCTCACGCCCCACGTGTTGAGCAATTCGGCGGTACGTCCACCCGGCCTCCCGCATGCCCACTATACGCCCTCGCTCAAAGTCCGTCAACTGCACATACGGTTCACGTACACGCTGTCGCGGCATGCTACCAGTGTTAAAGACTGCGATGGAGCTCCGTATGCCACGGCAAACTGGCTGACACTGACGGCGGCGGTGCACAAATGCTGCGCAGCTAGCGCCATTCGACGGCCAACACCGCGGTTCCTGGTGTGTCCGCTGTGCCGTGCGTGTGATCATTGCTTGTACAGCCCTCTCGCAGTGTCAGGAGCAAGTATGGTGGGTCTGACACACCGGTGTAAATGTGTTCTTTTTTCCATTTCCAGGAGTGTATACAATGTATCATACGTATAATCGCTGGAAACAGAAAGTTCACAGTTCTTTTCGAAATAATACTATTTTCTGTAACAGAAATAAAGGGGACGTGGCGGCATACATTACCATAACTTTAAAATATGTTATACAGGGTGTTACAAAAAAGTACGGCCAAACTTTCAGGAAACATTCCTCACACACAAATAAAGAAATGATGTTATATGGACATGTGTCCGGAAACGCTTAATTTCCATGTTAGAGCTCATTTTAGTTTCGTCAGTATGTACTGTACTTCCTCGATTCACCGCCAGTTGGCCCAATTGAAGGAAGGTAATGTTGACTTCGGTGCTTGTGTTGACATGCGACTCATTGCTCTACAGTACTAGCATCAAGCACATCAGTACATAGCATCAAGAGGTTAGTGTTCATCACGAACGTGGTTTTGCAGTCAGTGCAATGTTTACAAATGCGGAGTTGGCAGATGCCCATTTGATGTATGGATTAGCACGGGGCAATAGCCGTGGCGCGGTACGTTCGTATCAAGACAGATTTCCAGAACGAAGATGTCCCGACAGGAAGACGTTCGAAGCAATTGATCGGCGTCTTAGGGAGCACGGAACATTCCAGCCTATGACTCGCGACTGGGGAAGACCTAGAACGACGAGGACACCTGCAATGGACGAGGCAATTCTTCGTGCAGTTGACGATAACCCTAATGTCAGCGTCAGAGAAGTTGCTGCTGTACAAGGTAACGTTGACCACGTCACTGTATGGAGAGTGCTACGGGAGAACCAGTTGTTTCCGTACCACGTACAGCGTGTGCAGGCACTATCAGCAGCTGATTGGCCTCCACGGGTACACTTCTGCGAATGGTTCAACCAAAAATGTGTCAATCCTCATTTCAGTGCAAATGTTCTCTTTACGGATGAGGCTTCATTCCAACGTGATCAAATTGTAAATTTTCACAATCAACATGTGTGGGCTGACGAGAATCCGCACCCAATTGTGCAATCACGTCATCAACAAAGATTTTCTGTGAACGTTTGAGCAGGCATTGTTGGTAATGTCTTGATTGGGGCCCATGTTCTTCCACCTACGCTCAATGGAGCACGTTATCATGATTTCATACGGGATACTCTACCTGTGCTGCTAGAAAATGGCCGGCCGCAGTCGCCGAGCGGTTCTAGGCGCTACAGTCTGGAACCGCGCGACCGCTACGCTGATGACCAGGGAAGTTAAGTCCCATAGCGCTCAGAGCCATTTGAACCATTTTTGCTAGAACATGTGCCTTTACAAGTACGACACAACATGTGGTTCATGCACGATGGAGCTCCTGCACATTTCAGTCGAAGTGTTCGTACGCTTCTCAACAACAGATTCGGTGACCGATGGATTGGTAGAAGCGGACCAACTCCATGGCCTCCACGCTCTCCTGACCTCAACCCTCTTGACTTTCATTTATGGGGCATTTGAAATCTCTTGTCTACGCAACCCCGGTACCAAATGTAGAGACTCTTCGTGCTCGTATTGTGGACGGCTGTGATACAATACGCCATTCTCCAAGGCTGCATCAGCGCATCAGGGATTCCATGCGACGGAGGGTGGATGCATGTATCCTCACAAACGGAGGACATTTTGAACATTTCCTGTAACAAAGTGTTCGAAGTCACGCTGGTACGTTCTGTTGCTGTGTGTTTCCATTCCATGATTAATGTGATTTGAAGAGAAGTAATAAAATGAGCTCTAACATGAAAAGTAAGCGTTTCCGGACGCATGTCCACATAACATATTTTCTTTCTTTGTGTGTGAGGAATGTTTCCTGAAAGTTTGGCCGTACCTTTTTGTAACACCCTGTATATAGGTCATTTTTCATTTTAAACCCTATAATGTATATATCAATGTAATCACAGAAGACTATAGAATTTAATAAAGTCACAAAAAAATGTCGATTTTGCCACCATTTATAAATATCCTGAATCCTTAATCGGGCAGGTAGCTTAGAAAATTTAAAAAGGAAATGGATAGGTTAAAGTTATATGTAGAGGGAATTAATGAAGTATATTGTTATAAATACAAAATCAAACAGGGGTAAAAGAGGAGTAGTTTTCGTAATGAATTAAAAAACGGGCTACTATGAACACCATAGTGATCGCATTGTTGTAGCCAAAATACACACAAAGTCCACACCCACCATAGTAGTGCAAGCTTACATGCCAATAAGCGCCGCAGATGAGGAGGAGATTGAGGAAATGTAAGATGAGATAAAAGAAATCATTCAGATAGTGAAGCGAGACGAAAATTTAACTGTGTTAGGGGACTGGAATTCGACAGAAGAAAAAGAAGAGAAGGAGAAGTAGTAGGTAAATATGGACATGGGGAAAGGAATGAAAGAGGAAGCCGACTGGTAGAATTTTGCACAGAGCGTAATTTAATCATAGCTAACACTTGGTTTAAGAATCATGAAAGAAGGTCGTATACTTGGAAGAGACCTAGAGACATTGGAAGGTTTCAGACTGATTATATAATGATAAGAAAGAGATTTCGGAACCAAGTTTTAAATTGTAAGACATTTCCAGGGGCAGATGTGGAGTCTGACCACAATTTATTGATTATGAACTGCAGGTTAAAACTGAAGAAACTGCAAAAATGCTGGAATTTAAGGAGAAGGGACCTGGACAACCTGAAAGAAGCAGTGATTTGGAGAGATTCAGAGGAAACATTACGAAACGATTGACAAGAACAGGGGAAAGGAATACAGTAGAAGAAGAATGGGTAGCTTTGAGAGCAGAAATAGTGGAGGCAGCAGAGGATCAAGGAGGTAAAAAGACGAGGGCTAGTAGAAATCCTTAGATAACATATGAGATACTGAATTTAGTCGATTTAAATGGAAAATATAAAAATGCAATAAATGAAGC
This sequence comes from Schistocerca serialis cubense, assembly GCF_023864345.2. Classification (NCBI taxonomy): domain Eukaryota; kingdom Metazoa; phylum Arthropoda; class Insecta; order Orthoptera; family Acrididae; genus Schistocerca; species Schistocerca serialis. Next base: position 991,367,805 of record NC_064638.1, read on the forward strand.
GAAAGGAAACACAAACTTCTAAGAAATGAGACCGACAGAAAGTGCAAAATGGCTAAGCAGGAATGACTAGGCGTCAGATGGATGCTGCCTACAGGAAAAGTAAAGAGACCTTTGGAGAAAAGAGAGTCACTTGTATGAATATCAAGAGCTCAGATGGAAAACCAGTCCTAAGCCAAGTAGGGAAAACAGGAAGGTGGAAGGAGAAAATAGAGGGTCTATACAAGGGAGATGTACTTGAAGGCAATATTATGGAAATGTGAAGAGATGTAGATGAAGATGAGAAGGGAGTTATGATACAGCGAGAAGAATTTCTTAAAGCACTGAAAGACCTAAGTCGAAATAAGGCCCAGGGAGTAGACAAAATTCCGTTAGAGCTACTTATAGCCTTGGGAGAGCCAGCCGTGACAAAACTCCTCCATCTGGCGAGCAAGATATATGAGACAGGCGAAATACCCTCAGACTTCAAGAAGAATATAATAATACATGTTGACAGACGTGAAAATTACTGAACTATTACTTTAATAAGTCACGGTTGCAAAATACTAACACGAATCCTTTGCAAAAGAGTGGAAAAACTGGTAGAAGCTGACCTCGAGGAAGATCAGTTTGGATTCAGGAAAAATGTAGGAACACGCGAGGCAATACTGCCCCTAAGCCTTCTTATAGAAGATAGGTTAAGGAAAGGCAAACCTACAGTTATAGAATTTCTAGACTTATAGAAAGCTTTTGAAAATGTTGACTGGAATGCTCTATTTCAAATTATATAGGTGGAAGGGGTAAAATTCAGGGAGCGAAAGGCTATTTACGGTTTGTACAGAAACCACATGGCAGTTATAGGAGTCGAGGGGCATGGAAGGGAAGCATGGGTTGAGAAGGGAGTGAGACAGGGTTGCCAAACCCCGAAGTTGTTCAATCTGTATACTTAGCGAACAGTAAAAGAAACAAAGAAAAATTTGCAGCAAGAATCGATGTCCAGGCAGGAGAAATAAAAACTTTTGAGGTTTGCTGATGAGCTTTTCATTCTATCAGGGACGGCAAACGACTTGGAACAGGAGTTGAACGGAATGGACAGTGTCTTGAAAGGAGGATATAAGATGAACATCAACAAAAGCAAAACGAGGATAATGGAATGTAGCAGAATTAAATGAGGTGATGCTGAGGGAATTAGATTAGGAAAAGAGACACGTAAAGTAGCAGATGAGTTTTGCTTTTTGGGAAGGAAAATAACTGATAATGGTCGAAGTAGAGAGGATATAAAATGAAGACCAGCGATGGCAAGAAAAGCGTTTCTGAAGAAGAGAAATTTGTTAACATCGGGTATAGATTTGAGTGTCAGGTAGTCCTTTCTGAAAATATTTGTATGGAATATAGCTATGTATGGAAGTGAAACATGGACAATAAACGGTTTAGACAAAAAGAGAACAGAAGCTTTCTAAATGCGGTGCTACAGAAGAATGCTCAATATTAGACAGGTATATCAAGTAACTAATGAGGCGGTACTGAATAGAATTATAGAGAAATTTGTGACACAATCTGACTAGAAGAAGGGATCGGGTGGTAGAACACATTCTGAGGCATCAAGGATCACCAGTTTAGTTCTGAAGGGACGTGTGGGGGTAACATCCATAGAGGGAGCCCAAGAGATGAATACAGTAAGCAGATTCAGAAGGATGTAGGTTGCAGTAGCTACTCGGAGGTAAAAGGCTAGCACAGAGTAGAGTAGCGTGGAAAGCTGCGTCAAACCATCTTTGGAATGAAGACCACAACAACAGCAACATCGTCCACACTATTCCGAAGACTGCAAGAGCTGACAAGCGCGAGAATTATGGCACAATCAACTTAATAGATCATGTGACCAAGTTGCTTACATGAATAATTTACAGGAGAATGGAAAAGAAAATTGAGGATAAGTTAGATGACGATCAACTTGGTTGCAGAAAAGGTAAAGGCGCAAGGGAGAAAATTCAAGCGTTGTGTTTAATAATGGCAGCAAGACTAAAGAAAAATCAAGACACGTTCATAGGATTTGTAGACGTGGAAGAAACGTTCGACAATGTAAAATGGTTCAAGATGTTCGAAATTCTGAGAAAAATGGGGGTAAGCTATAGGGAGAGACACACAATATACGATATTTATAAGAGCCAAGAGGGAAAAATAAGAGTCGACGATCAAGAAGAGCCGCAGGCACATTTTATAGGTAGGTGGTGTTGTGCAGCCATACCGATGTTGATCTTGAACCCGCAGGCCAACAGGGTTCATATGCTAGTGATTTCTGCAGAATGTCGTGATGTACTTGTCCTGTGAGTACGAACGTCCTATCTCTAGTCGTTCAAGGTGTTCTGTTTCTTCTAGACATGAGCGTACAAAATGAGAAAGGCGATCAGTCCTATTTTAATAACAATACCGACAAAAACGAGTAATAAACACATGGCACAATAATTTGTACAGCATTGGTGAGACAATGATGCACCTAGTCGTGCTTGGCGTGGCCTGTTAGATAGTACGCGTGTACGTGCAGTGTGCGGGACTTGCTCCATCTGGTCTGTGCGGTAGTACCTCGCTGTCGTCATCGGACATCAGTTGTATTACAGAATGGCGCCATCCCTACCCTGTGAGTATTTTACGGTGTATGGTATCAATGAAGTACATTGCTTCATTAGTTTTAAAAAATTAAAAAGAAGCAACAACACACCTGTGAAATCATAAGACTTAACAGTTCATTTGTAGTTTACTATAAAAATTGAAAGGAGCTGATCTGCTGCCTGTATTTCCATAATATGCCTTTCTTTGCTTTTAGCCCTTAATAACGGACAAATTAAGAAGCAAAATAGAGTTCTTCAACTTCAGTCTTCACCCTATATCTCTTACTGTCCGTAATGGCCAAATAGTACTTCCATCCTCGATTACAATATGATTTTTGAGCAGAGTCTCAAAAAAATTGAAGCATTAGGAGATTAGTGGTGGTCTTTTTTTTTTGTAGTATTCAACCACATATCACTTTTTGGGGAAAGCAACGAACAGTGGACGTATTAAGTTTCCTTTTATTTGCCTATTTAATTTAATATTTTGATTCTATGTATGATGAAAATGAGGGAGTCAAAAATTTTCAGTGTTTGTTCTATTTCTGCGATTATTACACTAACAAATAGGAATAAAAAACCGAAAATTGTTTATTTCAGGAACTGGTTATGTTGAGCGGTTTGCACAGTCAGGTTAAACAGGCTTTGAAAGAAACCAATATAACTGAAAACCGGTTGTTTCAGCGATAACCGCCATCCTTACTGGCAGCGGACGCAGGCGCTGGCGCTCTGGCCGAAGCGGAGAGCCGCCTGCCGCCTCCCGGGCCTGTAATTGCCCTCACGGCGACGTCTTCAGCTGGCGGGGCCCTGCTGTGCCGTTCTGTGTGAGGTCACGCGACGGCCGCGTGCCGCACGCTACTCGGGCAGCCAGTCAGCCGCAGCGCAGCCCAGCCCAGCCAGGCACTGGCCAGCTGTTGCTGCCGACCGACGATCGGTTAATTAAACACGGGGCGCCCCCTGCCGGGGCCCTCCCTGCGGGCGGTCCGGCTGCCGGCGGAGGGCCGTCTTTAGCGCCTCCAGAGGAACACCTTCCGCCGGCCACTTAGAGCGGCTAGCGAAAGTTCCCTGTGATGTTGCTGCCAATACTTACTAGGGTCCTAAGCTGATCCTCAGAGTTGTATTCGCTGCTGTTGCAGTGCTAGCAGGAGGAGTATAAATGTCAAACAACATCTTTTCGAGAATTCACTCTGCTACATATGAAGGGCAGTAGCTAAAGGATCCGTGTCTCCGAGTTAACTAACATCGAGAGTCACTACACTGTCGAAATTGGATCTGAATTGGCATTGTCTTCTTCTTCTTCTTCTTCTTCTTCTTCCTTGACTTTTCCCCCGTACCTCTACGGGGCCGACATAATTATACGGGTTGTGCCCTTTTTGACGCCATCATTTACCACGGGACGGAATTCGTGTACTCCCTATACATCTACACCTACATGATTACTATGCAACTGACAATTAATTGCCTAGCAGAGCGTTCATCGAAGCACCTTCAAGCTATTTCTCTATCGTTCCACTATCTAACGGCACGAGGAAAAACAATCACTTATATCACTTATATCTGTACTTCACTGTGTATCAACCGTCATCGGAAATCGAACGAACGAAACGCTGTGTAGTACAGTGACACAGCGTTTTGCTCGCTCGATTCCCGATGGTGCTTGATACACAGTGAAGTACAGCGTATGTTATATACAACTGAGAATAGTCGAAGTAAAGTTTTACGTTATCAACAGTAACCTTGTAGTTGTATGAACATAGGATTCGACAGCCGTTGTCATCTTCAGAAAATAATAAGATTCAATGGATGAAATAGATTTGAATTGTGGCAGAAAAACGAAGTTATGTGTCTTTCGTTTGTAGCTGCTGTCAAGCAATCACCTGGAGAGACTCGTGTATCTAACCTGTGTGAGGCACTTCAGTTATAGACCCTACTTATTTTATAAAACTAATAACAAGCTGGAGAAGTTTTTGGTCGAATTATAAAGCTCGGATAGATTTATTAGTGTGAGGAGAAAACAGTATTGTTCGTACGGAAACTACAGAGCTTGCTTAATTTGTGATGAGTCTCGTTTTTGCAACTCCCAACTCACGTCCTATTTTCCTGAAATATAAGGACAGTGCAACAATCAATTGAGAGGTGAAGTGGGGTCTGGCAGCGGCGAATACGAGTGATAGTCATAAAGTTGTAGTACCATCAAGGAAAAAAACAACTGCAACCATTGAACTAGGTGACGGCGTTAACTCTTCTCCAAATACTCATCTATCAATGCGACATATTTTCTCGGAGCGAGGCAAAATCTCACAGCCTAAAGAAATAGAATATGCCTGTGTTCTGTGCAGAATGACATGGAACGGTGGCCTGGACAGCTTCTTCCCGTGACGCTTCGTTTTGACAGGACCGCGTATCATCTTCCGGAGATTCTGGTTTTATGCACCTGTGACGGTTTGCCTCTTACGATTATAACCTGTTAGCACCACACCAGGGCAGTCACAGAGAAACACTCAATAACGACTTGGCCACCGACGTCTCGTACTTCGCCTCCTTGCCGACGGTGAATCCAGATGCCGGCCGGGGTGGCCGAGCGGTTGTAGGCGCTACAGTCTGGAACCACGTGACCGCTACGGTCGCAGGTCCGAATCCTGCATCGGGCATGGGTGTCTGTGATGTCCTTGGGTTAGTTAGGTTTAAGTAGTTCTAAGTTCTAGGGGACTGATGACTTCAGAAGTTAAGTCCCATAGTGCTCAGAGCCATTTGAACCATTTTTTTTTTAATCCTGATGTTCCCACAGCTTCCTTTGCTTTTTTGTCTCCGGTTCATAGTGATAGCCTGAGTACTCATTCACGTGAGTTAAGGGGGGACGATGATGAAAAACCCACACTATTTCAAAACTGCACCAAATCCACAGTTTTGGAGATATGGCAATGAAATTTTGTACCACGCTTTACATGGAAGTAACACATTTACATATAAAATTCTTTGATTATATATATTCAACTTTTTTAAATGAAATTTGAAGTTTTGTTTTCAAAAAATAATTTATGTTCCTTTTCTCAGAAAGTACTCAAGAGATTTATTCAAAAATTCCTGTCTTTCATCTCTTTATATGTTGTGAGCTTCTCTCATGAGTTTTTTGGAATAGGTCAAATAGCAGAATTTTCATAATTTTTTAATTATAATCCCACGAGTAGAATTTTAAATTCGTGCAAAATTCCAAGAACTTCGCCCCGTATCTCACCTTGCAATCAGAAATTCAAAATTGCTCTTTAGACAACGTTTATTAGGTTTACAGAAATATGTGTACAAACTTTAATAGTTCTAGCATTCATAGAATGTGAGGAAAAGGTACATAAACTTTAAAAAACAAACTTTTCAGGAAAGGCAATTTAAAGTTCAACCTAACTTTTTTCCTTACGTTACTTCTTCAGAAGGAACCACATTTGTACTCTGGGTCGTCTTTCATTTCAAGGCTTCTCTTCTGGTTTCTCGTTTGTCTGTCTTCTTTCCTTTTCCAGGTCTTCAACTGACTGTTCAGCTGCAGATACGCGCTGTAAATCTATTTTTCTCAGGCTGTCTTGAGTAAAATTTCCTATCTTGAAGCCCATTCTTTCTAATACCTTCATCCTCTCGACGTTCCCATCATTAAATACAATAACGGCATCATAAGTTGCAATTCTGACAGCTATAGCAGATGCAAATGCGTTTTTAGGGCATTGTTTCCATATGAATGAATTTAGACACTCATTTGGATTTTGGGTTTTTCAATTAACACACTTTTTGAGAAGTGCAGGATCGGCCAGAAACCTGTAAGTGGGCTTGACAAGATCCAGGATACAATTTGGAAGCCTCTCCTTGTGAATGTAGGGGTTGTTATCCCTCTGAGCTTGACGTGGCGGGGAGGCCGCATCACACTTTTAATTAATTTTTAGGCACTTCGGATGCGATTTCAACATTGAAACTTTGGGAACTTATTGTCCATGAGTTTTACTAAAAAATAAAAAATAAATCCAAAATTGACATTTTTAGTCAATTTCATCAACGTCCCCTCTTATGTGGCCGAAGAGGTCATCTGGATTCGCCTGATACATCTGCAACACATTTGCTGCGGCTTCAGTTCGGTGTGCTCTTTTGAACGGGTGTAAATTATTGTCGGCATCTTGAATAAATGAGCTGTTCAGGTAATTGTACCGTATTTCTCGCAATTGTCGGATCTTGCAGTCTTCGGAATTGTGTGGACGGTAATTTTCGGAAAGCCAGATGGTATACTGCCTGTCTCATACATTCGACACACCAATGTGAATAGTCGTTTTGTTTCCACGTCCCTCAATGATTTTAGAAATTTGATGGAATGTTATCTATCTCTTCAGATTTATTAGATCTGAAGTCTTCCAAAGCTATTTTAAATTCTGATCCTAACACGGGACTCTTATCTCCTTTGAAGAGAGTCCTGTTTCTTCGTCTATCACATCAAACAAATCCTCCCCCTCACAGAGGCCTTCAATGTACTTTTTCCACCCATCCACTCTTTCCTCAGCATTTAACAGTGTATTTACTATTGCATCCTTAATGTTGCTACCCTTGCTTTTAATTTCATCCAAGATTCTTTTGGCTTTTCTATATGCTGACTAAGTACTTCTGACAATCATTTCTTTTTAGATTTCTTCACATTTTTCATGCAGTCATTTTGTCTTAGTTTCCCTGCACTGCCTATTTATTTCATTCCTCAGCGACTTGTATTCTTGAATTTCCGTAAACATTTGTGTGCTCCCTTGTTTCATCGATCAGCTGAAGTATTTCTTCTCTTTCTCATGGTTTCTTCGCAGTTACCTTCTTTGCACCTTTGTTTTTCTTTCCAGATTCTGTGATTGCCCTTTTTAATGATGTCCATCCCTCTTCGACTGAGCTACCTGCTGAGCTATTAAACTCCAGCCGATTCTTCATCACTACTAAATTTTGACTTGAATCTGTATCTTCTTCTGGTTACGCTTTACAATAACTCTAACTGAAATCTTCGCCTAGCACCCGGCCTTTTCCTAGTATACTTTCTCCGCTTGTGGTTCTCGAACAGAATATTCGCTATTAATTGTTGAACTTTATTGCAGAACTCAATCTTCTCATTCCTAGTACCAAGCCCATATTCTACCGTAACCCTTTCTTCTAATCCTTTCACTACAACTGAATTCCATTCCACCATGACTATTGGATTTTCATCTCTCTTTACACACTGAAATACCCGTTCTATATCCTCATCTTCTTTCTCTATCTCTTCAGCTTGCGAAGTCAGCATGTATGCCTGAATTATCGTATTCGCTGTTGGTTTGCAGTCGAATCTGATGAGAAGAACCCTATTAATAACTATTCACACAGCACAGTCTCTGCCCCACCTTCCAGTCATAACGAACCCTACTCCTGTTACCACTTTCTGCTGCTGTTGATATTACCCTACACTCATCTGACCAGAAATCATTTTCTTCTTTCCATTTCTTTTCACTGACCTTCACTGTATCTAGACTGAGCCTTTGCATTTCCGTTTTCAGTTTTCTAGCTTTCCCGTAATGTTCAAACTTCTGGAATTCTAAGCTACGACTCGCAGAGCTTTATCCTTTCGTTGGTTATTCAGGCTTTTTCTAATGGTCACCTCCCCCCCTGGCAGTGTCCACCCTGAGAACCGAATGGAGGAATCTTTGCTGATGGAGAGATCATCACGACACTCAGTTTCCCACCGCAATGGAAATGGAGTACCCTGAACTTCTGACAGCTCCTTCACCGTCTTTGACAAGGTTGTTGGCAGAATTTGAGTGACTTCTTATGCCGGAACTCTCTGCCGCCGATACTGAAATTTTTATTCAAAATTTAAATGGTGGTGGGATTCCATCGCGGGACCGACGTTTTGATTGCTAATGAAAGATGTTACCCTCAGACCACAGGTGCTGCCCATTACAGTTGCAATGGTGACAACTTGGAATCAGGAAGTTTCACTTGGCAAACGCGATAATCTAGCAAGAACACTCAAGACTCACAGTCACGGACGCACGGACGGAGTTGCACGACATGAAAATAGCGTTGGGAAATACATCGCATGATTGCTGAATTCTAGTGAACCATTCCGAAATTTGTTGACCCTGCAACTTTATTGGAGACTAGTCAGAAGACTGCTTCCACACTGAAGATGTCGAGTGCCTTAGCCCCTGGAACAGGAGGCCCGCTGCAGAATGCATACTGCAGGCCGTAACGGCGCGCCTGCTACCCACGTACGTCTCCCGACACCACGTGGCCCTGCCGAACTGATCCTTTAACGTGCTCGGCGGCGCGGAGTGGAGCGCGGTTAGAGGCGACATGACGGGAATTGAGCGGCCACTTCCGACGGAGGTTCGAGTTCTCTCTCGGGCATGGGTGTGTGTGTGTTGTCCTTGGCGTAAGTTAGTTTAAATTAGTTTAAATAGTGTGTATGTCTTGCGACCAATGACCTCAGCAGTTTGGTCCTTTAGGAACTCACACACATTTGAACATTTGAACGTGCTCTCTTCACTGCTTCGTCGAAAACACTCCCCACGTGCCCGACGGATCGGCACAGCGACGACCTCAGGACTCCTTGAACAGTCAATAAGCCTTCGCGCCGCGTATCAGCCACACGGCATGCTGACCTGCTTGCTTCGTAGAGTCACTACCTCACTACTTGCCGGTTCGACTTCAAGAGACGTCCGCCAAGACTCAGTTCACCACGCGCCCGCCCACCCTTTGGTCAAAGATATGCCCACTCGCAAGTCGAACGCGCCCTATCGCCTCGCGACACAGCTGAGTCGTGGTCTTGAAGCGACTGATTTTTCAGATTTTCAGCTATCATCTCGACTGCTATACCCCGGCTTCGAGCGTAGGAGCTTCTTCTTATCTTGCGATTTCAGTTTTCTCACAGACAGACTCTCTACCAGTTCGTTCTTCGTCATTCAGACTTGTTTTATCACACTGGAAGCGGCTGCGCTTCTTAGCCAATCTTTCACAGGATGAGGCGCTGTTACCGTTTTACCTCCCCTCCCCCTGTGAAAGTTGAAGTTAAATTAATATGACTGAATAGTGTGTAGTTACTTGTATGGAAACTTCTGGGCGAGAGAAGTCGCTTCCTCAGTATTTTTAAACAGTTATCTCCCATTCTTCCAGGTATAAAAGTAATTACTCCACCTGGAGTAAAGTCTCTGCGGCTCAGCAGAATTCCAGCGGTCGTCGTCTCTGTAAATTCTTCAAATAATCAGAGGCACAATCGCACCCTACGGGGAAGCCGTCTTGGTGATGTGACGTACTCACTCTGCAGCATGGGAATCAAAGAGTCCTAGTCGTGTATCAATTTTGATAAAGCCTAGAATTTAGTCTATTAAATAGAGCATAAATACCCGTGGTGCAGGCTCTACTGATTTCCCAGGACACTAAGTTCTCTACGAGTTACGACACACCAGATAATATTCAAAGCCACTGACAAGGGAGAAATTAAAATAGTCAGCGAGTTGAACGTACTTTTTCCATTCATGAAATTATAAATTTCCATAAACGATTTTCCTAGTTACGTTTCAGTACATATCATCCTCTTGTATGAGGTGATATGTTACCATAGTTAGTCAAACTACGTTCGTTATTCAGAATGGCAGCTTACAGCTGTTCCGGCGTAAAAGTCAAGCGACAGCACGACGGTCGGGAAGGGCAGAGCAGAGAGGGCTGTGCAGAAGACTTCAGCCAATAAACAGTACGCTGACCGACCCCTCTCTAGGACGACACCGAGACAGCAGCGTCTCTTGGCGAAGAGAAGATAAGCACCGCGCCGCCTGGCCGCGCCCCATTGAAGACCAGCCATTTTACGGGGTCTACAGCAGCGACTTAGGAACTGTATCAATGCTCTTGTATTACGAGTGGTATATACGGAGGAGGCTTCTTATTTGTCTGCTGCCAGTGCATGATACTTGCTTTCCGCACCCTCGGCAGGCATCCTCAATTTTATAAATGGGACCTGTACTATAGAGGACGCCGGCGGCCATTTGCAGCAACAAGCATCAATACTCAAACTAAGGTTTTATTCAGTGGTTTTGATCAAGTTAGAATTAGAATTTTATTATAATGAAGTTTTAATACCACCTTACAGAGTTTATTAAATGAAATATGCCCATGAGTGGGACATAGACAGGTGATTAACTGAAATACGCATACCAATTATTCTGTGAAATGATAAGGGAATATGGTGTGGCTGGGAGAAGTCACTGTAACATATTTATATAAGAACACAATCACATTTATTCAATAAACATTACCATCTCAAATATTCCCTCTCACTTATCACGGAATGCTGGCGTGATACAAATAGTATGATATCTAAGTAAACTTAGTTAAACATGCGGCTAACATGTGCCGTGAATCGACAATGACTACCGCCTGCACATTTCTATCATCATTTAGCCACACACACACACACACTAACATTCACTCTATTCATTTTATCTAACAGATAAAAGAGGAAGGTTCCCATACACCCAGTGGGACAACATTGGGAGAGAGCACATGGTTCCAACTGCAACTTTAATTCGGGCAAGTCCCGTCTTCGCGTTTAACTAACTCCGCGAGTTTTGCTGGATATTATGAAGGAACAATTAAATCACACGCGTGAATTTACGTAGAAGATCCAGCTCGATCACGAAATGTGATTACGTCGAGCTGAAGCTTCTCACCAAGAAATGCACGGGGTCTGCGGACCACGTGTTACCAATCTCTCCTATTTCAGTAGTCAATAAACACATTTAAATAAAATACACTTTGCATATATACTTCACACTCACACTGAAATGCAAATTGAGCAATTCTGAGTATTACTCGGCAATGAGCGCCTGTTCACTCCCAAGTGCAGTGAACACAAATTCCCATGAAATTACTTGGCAAAAGAAATCATCTCCCTATCTCTCCTAACCGAGATGATTCTAGGAAATACCACATTGGCTTTCCTCAGCAGGGAAGCTGCTTCCAAGTTCAAAGTGAACATGGAATTCTAAATCTTCGCTAACTATCGTAAGTTCTCAAAGTTAAGTATTGTCATTTATTTTCTGTAATAAACTTCATTAATATGATTTGCTTGAATTGTTGTCTACCGATCCGAGAAAGCAGGTTTCCTAGGCATCCCATATTTGACGAGTAGGCAGGACGCAACAACAACAATGCAGCTTATTACAATGCAGTTGTGATCCTATTAACAGCAATTCTAAATCAGAAGTAAGTAAGTAAGCCCTGTATACAAGTAATGTTCCACATTCTATCCGCAGAATTTTTACATCACGAGTCAGAGGTAATCTGTCTCTCGCAGTCATAAGGAGTCTTTGAGCCATTTAAATTACTTGCTTTATCAGACATAATCTTATTTGCTAGATAATTAGTAATTGCCAAACAATTCGGAACGAGTCGGCTACCTTCAATGGACATATCGTGGAAGGTTAAGGGCGAAGTTGAAATAACAGGAAATAAAACTGGTATGGAGCCTTGCAGGCAACGTTTCTTCTTTGCTCTGTTTGTAAGTGGAGCAGGAAAGGGAACGCCAAATTTACAGCAATGATGGCTGGCAGAGTATTATGTGGATGCACGAGGGCTATCTCGAAAGTATGGCGCTATCGGTCGCGAAATGAAACGGCAATGAAAATTAAAGAATGTTTTATTTGCAACAGTTTGCTACACCTCTCAGCTACTTCTCTATACAGGCGCCGCTCCAACTTAGACATTTGTCGTAGCATTGTGTGCTCGTCTTATAGGGAAGCCACCTGTGATTTCCGCCACTTGTCTATGATGATCTGTAGTTCGTTGCCTGTGCCCGCATGTTGTCTTCATAGCCGGCGGTTCTTGTGAGCAGAGATGAATATTAGAGGGACACAAGTCTGGGCTGTATTGTGGGTGATCAAACCCTTCCCATCGAAAACGTTGCAGGGGCATCCTCATTGCCCCTATAGTGTGCGGCCGAGAACTCTCATCAAAAAGGAAATGCATGACATGTACGTTAAGAGGGAACCTCTCATCTGGCATCGTTACCTTGGCGGGAGACACTATTGTTCCAGTCTTCCGTACGTGCTCACTGTGTGCTCAGAACAAAGAAGAGCGACATGGCACGATCGACAGGCATACTACAGACATTGCCCAACACAACCCTGCAAAGCTTCATCGGATTTTCACTGTTGGTTCCATTTCGCTAACTATCGGACCTTACTTTATGAACAGCTGTCGTAGATGTAACTGTACTCCAATGTGTCAACGGGCTGCGACATTTTGTTGTGCCTCTTCTGAGGGCGTGCTGCGGTACTGCAGCGTGAGGATTTCAGTATGAGGCAAGACTATAGTCACGCATCTGCAAATAAACAGACAATTAATTACACAAATCTATATTTTTTTATTGGAGGTTGTAAGACGTCTATATTTCTATTGTTTATTGTCAAATCACAATTTATGAAAGATGTTTATATTTTATTAATAGGATTAAGTAGGAATAATTAATATTTGTGATGTTGGAAATAAATGTGGTAGCACGGAATGTCTGCACCAAAGTATTGTTGACAAGAGAGACCACTAATTGATATAATTTTAAAAAGGGCGGGAGAGACCGCGTATGAATACATTTTAAGAAAAGAGCGGGAAAGACCGCGCATTGATACATTTTGTAATGGTAGCAGGGATTGTCTGCACCAGAAAGCATTGTTGGCAGGAGAGACCGCACTTTAGCGTTCGTAGGAAGTCAGTTGCAAGCGAGAAGTGAAGCGAGTCGCTAGCAGGTCTGAAGCGAGAGGTTGAGAGGAGCGGTGTGCCTGCCAGCCACTAGCTATGATTTACAAGAGATTATAAACGGATGTACAGAGACATCAGCTAACTATTAGAATAAGAGGAACTAATATTATTGAATTAATTTTTTGAGAAACTAGAGACTTCTGAAGGTATGTTTGCGCGTCGCTAGTTGTAAGATTATTGTAAAAAGTAAGTCCCATTTGAACGTTTGTAAAATCATTTCATTCAGAATATAATCAACTTTTGCCAGCAATATTGTTGTCAAGAAAAAGTGTAACTATGAATTACGTAACTTCAATAAAATTAATTAAAGAATAAGGTCAGCTTTGCTACTAAAGAATAACGTCAGCTTTGGTAATAAATACAGCCACTTATTATGACAGCCCACCAGCAGTTAATAGAGTATAGTAAGCCAGAATAAGTATATTCATGTCGCAGTTAGATGTAGCAGTCAGATGGCGATTGAGTAACAGTAAAAAAAGGTAAGAAACAGTTTTGGGTTATTGCAGATAACGAGTGGGGGCCACGACGACGACACATTCTATGTTTCGTTTAAATAATCAGAAAATCACTTTTAATAAGCAGCAATTAAATTTGTATGCGAAGATTGAGAAAGAGAATAAATTTCAAAGGGAAGATTTTATTTGTTATTATTAAGCAAGAGATAGAAATCCTAAGGGAAGATTACATAGTAAAAGGGCAGGTTATCATTAACAAAAGAGGTAGAGAGGTGACGGAAAGATTTCAATTTTTTTATTAGAGGTGATACTGAAACGGCATGGCTAGCCGTCGTAATTTCCGGTACAGCGGTTAGATTTGGTGTCTTAAATGTCACCGCTTATTACCAAGAAAGATTCAGACCTACAGCATATATTCCGTGAATAAACAAACAAATGTCGAAATATAAAGTGAGGCTAGCGATCAATAATTATTATTTCCTGTGGTACATGTGTTTAGTAGGCTGATAAGGGTCGCCAATAAACGCTTATCGGCCTTGTAGTGTTTACATAACACAGGGATCTCACATACGTCTCACACAGTCTAGAACAAGAGCACTGCAGCAGAAGATGTTATACGATTGTCGCGAGCAGAAGAGGAGAAGGAACATTACAACTTTTATGGCAACAAACAGCGCATATCTGTCTTAACAGCGAGCCAGCAGCAGCTCTGTTTTCGTGACGCGATATTCTAGAGCTGATTCTAACTTTGCCCCTCGCTTCCTTGCCAAGTGCACGCTAACAAGACAGCAAGACAGTGGGGACAAAGCCGGGACGCGGAGGGAATTCCCCTGAGGTGGCGGAGGGCACCCCTGTAGCCGGCAGCAGCCTTTGACCACGCGATGCGACGCGACGCGGCTGCAGCGAGTGGCTGGCTGCTGCTGCTGCCGCTCGCTCCCCCGGCCCGCAGGCGACCGCCGCATCTGTCTTGCTGCTGTCTGCGCCCCTCGCTGTTTGCCGGAATTTAATTAGAGTCTTTTGACGACCGCCGCATTGACAAGTCTGCGGCGTGGCGGCAGCAGCGCGAGGGACCCGTTCCGCCGCAGGCCCACCTCGCCCTCAGCACAGTAGCACAGAGCCCCGGTAGGAGCAGCAGCAGCAGCGGCGAGGGACACCGCAGGGTCTGCGGCCGCCGCCAAGCCAGCGTCGAGGTGGCTCTCTACGCGGGTCGTTCAATAAATAATTCATATACTAAGACAAAAAAATACGACACACCACGAAGGAATTATGCGAAGGGACAGAAATCGGTGGATGTGATCTACCTGCACAGACGAACAAATGATTTCATAAAAATTGAATGATTTATTCAAGAGAAAGTGTTTCACGAATTGAGCAAGTCAATAGCGCTTCGGTCAACATCTGGCTCTTATGAAAGTAGTTATTCGTCTTGGCATTTATTGATAGAGTTGTTAATGTCTTTCTGAGGGATACAGTCCCAAATTCTCTCCAGTTGGCGCGTCAGATCGTCAAAATCCCCAGCTGGTCGGAGAGCCCTGCCCCTAATGCTCGAAACGTTCTCCATTGGGAAGAGAACTGGCGACCTTGCTTGCCAAAGCAGGGCTTGGCAATCACAACGATCAGTAGTAGAAACTCTCGCTGTATGCGGGCGAGCATTATCTTGCTGGCTTGCTGGCTTGCAGTGAAGGGCAACAAGACGGGGTGTACAACTTCGTTGATGTACCACTGTGATGTACCTCAGATGGCAACCAAAGAGGTCCTGCTATGAACAAAAATGGCACCCCAGACTACTACTCCTGGTTGCCAGGCCATATGGCAGGCGATAATCAGACTGGTATCCCACACCTGTCCAGGACGACTCCAGACACGTCTTCGCTAATTGTTGGGGATCATTTCAAAGCAGGACTCATCACCGAAGACAATTCTACTCCAGTCAATGAGATTCTAAGCTCAAGACCTATCTGGAGACGCCCCAGGTAGCCACTGGACGTCGAAGTCATAGCCGTAGGCGCCCGCATTAACAGAGTGATTTAGCTGCGCCGCCGGCCGCTGTGGTCGAGCGGTTCTAGTCGCTTCAGTCCGGAACCACGTGGCTGCTACGGTCGCAGGTTCGAATCCTGCCTCGGGCGTGGATGTGTGTGATGTCCCTCGGTTAGTTAGGTTTAAGTAGTTCTAAGTCTAGGGGACTGATGACCTCAGATGTTAAGTCTCATAGTGCTTAGAGCCATTTGAGCCATTTAGCTGCGCCTACTGATTGGTTCTGTGCAACCCAAAAGCCTTCAAATATCTTGCGCGGCTATTTAACGGCGTCAGAACTTATATATATATATATATATATATATATATATATATATATATATATATAGGGTAATTCCGCAGTATTTTACAAACTCTCGGGTATGATGGAGAAGAATAATTGTATCTACTTGAGGTAAGGGACCCTTGATTGGAAACGAATGAGTCAAAAGTTATAAGCGAAAATCGTTCTGATGCCTCTGATAGTGGTATAAATGTAACGGTACTGTTGTTGCGAAGACTGTAGGGTAGGCAGCTTTGAGAGGTCGTACTATGAACCAAAATAAGAACTAAAGTCCAGCATGCATGGGCAAGGATACCTGAGCAGCTACGGGTACTTTGTTACTGTGAAACACATCTCCGCTATTGAACAAGTTTTCGTAGCTGAAGGTATGTATTTTAGAGCCCATGCTCACGGGACTTTTTTTCCTGTTATGGTCCTTTTCCAAAAATGCGGAAAGCAAAAATTTTAAGAGATATAAAGGCCCTGGCGCCTGTAATGTCGACACTCTGTAGGTGTCGTTGTTTGACGTTTTCGGTTCAAAATGGCTCTGAGCACTATGGGACTTAACATCTGAGGTCATCAGTCCCCTAGAACTTAGAACTACTTAAACCTAACTAACCTAAGGACATCACACACACATCCATGCCAGAGTCAGGATTCGAACCTGCGACCGTAGCGGTCGCGCAGTTCCAGACTGAAGCGCCTAGAACCGCTCGCCCTCTCCGGCCGGCGACGTTTTCGGACACGGATTCCTGTCCTCATTTTGTTCCTCAAGATACCTTCTACATCCCCTAGATATCTGCGGCGTAACTTTGACAAAAACTGTATATATAAGGGGAAGTCAAAAGAAAGCCGACAACCCGTCAAAACGGGCCCATGGAATGGTTGCATTCAATCACCACAAGCGTTAGAACTTTTATCCCACTGGGAGACGAGACAATCAATTCCTATTTCGTAGAACAGTAGCTGACGGAACCACAACCACATCTACTCTTACACATCCTCGTCTTCAAGCCGCCAAAATTTTCAAAATCAAATGGTGAAAAATTCAAGCTCTCACGGGATGTCGCAGTGTTTGCCAACCAAATCTTTGTCCGATTAGCAGTGTGGGGACGGACATTACTGTGAAACAGGATGATTTCAACTGTCTGCATTACTGCAAAGTGTCTACATAGTACCGATTGTGGTCCTACGCTCGAGGAACTAGACGAGCAGGAGGCCACTGCAGTCGAACATGAAGGTCATGGCGATATTGTCGGAACGTGTGAAATGCTTTGGATTTCTTTGGCAGTGAAGATGCGGTATGTTTCTATTGACGGCTTTGCTGTTTGCCCTTGGGCTGTCGGAATGCAGTCGGACCGAATCATCCCGTTGACGATAACACCCGCTTCCACAATGCCAGTCGGAAGAAGGCTGTGATTCAGAGATTTCACTGGGAAACACTGCAACACCCTCCTTACAGCCCGGATATTTCACAGCGCGAGTTTCACATCTTTGGCGATCTGAGTGGACGTCTGTTACTGTCGGGCGAGCAAGTGTGGGAGTGGGTGTGGTTGTCTGACCGTCAGCGGCTGACCGTGTTCTACGAGACAGGAAGTAATCGTCTCGTCTCCCAGTGGGACAAATGTTTTAAAGCGTGGATGATTACTTTTGAATGTTTTCTATTGACTGCCCTCATATACGCTCTAAGATAAAAAAAAATCTGGTAAGAGGAATACAAAGAATAGTTGTACCTACGGTTCTAGAGACCTGGCTGTCTTGCTGGCAAAGATGTACTGCATGGTCAGAAACAGTCTTTTAGCTTGTAAGGGAGTTCCAGGGTAGTGCTGAGAAATAACTGTTAACAAAAAATTGTTAATTAGGATTGAAATCATCCAATCAGGCCATTGTGCAAACAAATTCAGTCGGCCCACCGGATGCAATATTAGTGCCAGTTGTTCTCGTATCATAGATGATAGCACACGAGACAGCTCAGGCTTTGGCTCGGGTTCGATGCTTACCACCGCCCTATGTCCTATTTCTGTATCGCTCTCTTGCTCGGCTTTAGGAAACCAAACGATGAATACGTTTGGCAACAAGGTCTCTGAGGACCGCTCCGATTGAGTAACTTGTAAACGGCACAGCGTACATAATTTTGTTCTTAACAGTTTCTTCTGAACACATCCTACCCTGTAACACCCTTACAACTATTTCTAACCACCCTGTATACATCCTTTTAGGTGTTTAAAATTTTATGTACTTCTGCACGTGTGCACTATTTTGAACAATTCCAATAGATGGCAGACCCGAAGTGAACTATTAAAATACGCATGACACTTGTTACAACGAACGTGCTTCAATTGAATTCTTGGTTGGAGAAAAGGAAACGGTACTGAACATCCAAATGTTTGTGTGCAGTCGGTAGTACTGTTAATTAAAGAGAGTTAAAACGTTAGGAAGCGCAGAAACTGAAATCTACAATCGGCAACATTCAAGATATCCTGTCACAGTCATGAATCTCCACATGGTGAATAGAGTGGGTGCCATTATTTGTGCAAACCGGAGTATAACAAATCTACAATTGTTTTTGCAATAATCGATAAGCATTGCAAATCCGTCTGCAATGACTGGTATACTCAAAGGCGTGTTCGATATGGGTTCCACAAATACTCGCTATAGACAGCAGATTTAAAGAGAAGCCATTTCATCCGAACTATTGGAGAAGTCTGCAACCAAAGGAGATGCTTCTCTGTCACAAATCCTTACAGGTTGCTGTAATAGTTCGTACAGAACACGACCAGTAGCTGCAGTAATGTGGCTGTTAGACTGTCTTGCTCGGGGATTACACACGTTGTGTGCACTAGTGTGCTTAGGACACTTTCTCATTACGGAGGGGTATGACAGCTGCAGGTAGGCAAGTACAGATCTGTATGCGCCGTTTTGCGGTGGACGCTGTATTCTAGTGTCCCTTCTGGTCGTCGCTTGACGAGCACGTCCGGAAATATAAATTGACAGTTTTCTTCTGTCTCAAAAACTTACCTTAAATACTCCATCAATGACGTTATAGTGGAGCCGCCGTGTAGATCAGACGTTCGCCGTGTCGTGTGCGTTGCCAGTGGAGAGCCGCAGCCCACTCCGTTGTGCAGGAGCCAAACGCGTTGCTGACGACCTCTTGCGCGCTTGGTTGAGAGCAAAGCCACCGTTCGCCGCCTGCGGCGTATGACGGCACTTCGCCCTGCCGGCCTGAGAGGAAGTGCAGCGCCTCCTCCAGGTGTATTCTAGAGCCATCCAACACAGTACGAACTTCGAGCTGTCGCTACAAAGGGGGAGATCCAGTGTACTCACAGCCCGCCCTGAGAAAGCAGCAGTCGCGCGCTCCACTGCTGCCTAGAAGACTGCGCCATCGAACCACGGACTTCTTTCTGGACAGCCGGCCTCGCGCAGTTCACCTGAACTCCCCGTGCGCCGCCCACTCAAATTCTCTCTGGTATTAGTCAAATGTCACTAAAATCTGATAGGAAAATCGCCATTGACGTATTTCTTTTATATTGTAGGTGTACTGATAATCGTTTCAACGTCGCCCACCAACAGATAGCATAGAAGCATAGCTGCCAGAGCGCCTTCTGCGTCTGCCCTTTAATAGGCAATGCTGACAGCCCGAAGGCTCATTGTGGTGCAAAAGTGTGAAGCAAGCATGCAACCATGCCACTGAGACGCACTCGTGCTTCCTAAAGTCAACTGAGTAACTTCGAGATGGATCAAATTCTGGCCTTCCGAGTGGTGAAATGGTTCTTTCGGATAACTGCCACACAAGATGGACGCGCTGCATCAGTTGTGCAATCATGATGGTAGCGGCGATCACGTGAAATTCTCACACCCGTAGACGATGTTCTGCAGCTACATGCAGCACAGGCGACCGTCAGGACCATCGTATTGTAAGGGCAGCTACGAAAGCGCAGGCAACAGAGTTTGTAAGCCTGCACGTGTCAATATGGACTGTTATTAGCAGCGGGATTACGGGCATGCACACCTCTAGCCCGTCTTCCACTCATACCACAGCATCGACGTGCACGTCTCGACTGGGGCCGTCAGAGGATGACTCGGAACACGGGATGGCGCGACATCAGCGATGAAAGAAGATACTGCCTGCACGAGACAGACCTCGTGAGCGCAGTCTCGTAGAGTGCACTCATTCAAGACGCACTGGCTGCACACCAGCCTTTATACTCTGGGGTACGACAAGCCGTTCACCGCTAGTGTTTCTGGAGGCAGCGCTAAGCAACTCTCGTTAGTTGTAGAATGTTGTTACATCCGTTCTTTTGCCGTTCTTGCAACAGGAAGGTGACGTGTTTTTCCAATGGGATAGTGCTCGCTCACAGACTGCCCGGGAAACTCAAAGAGCTCTGAAAGACGTACAGCAGCTTCCCTGGCCAGCACGATTTCCTTATTTGACTCCAATCGAGCACGTATGTGTCATAATGTGACGAGAAGTGACTCGTGCAACACGTCAACCAATAACTCTCACAGAACTATGTGAACAGGTCGAGCAAGTGTGGCATAACGTATCCCATACAGTATTCGCCATCTGTACTACCGAATAGATGCCAGAGTCTGCGCCTCCATTGCTGCCCTTGGAGGTACACCACTTACTAATACGGGTGTTTCCCCATGGGCCGATACCTGGTACCTCAAACCGTTTGTGCTACTGATCGGCAAATCTAATCGATTCATGAACTCCATATTCACTGTTGCAACAATAAATTTTGAATGAATCAGAAACCTCTAGGAGGCTGTATTAATCCTTTATTCCTGCATTATATCTGTCTGTACCCACACTCCCGCTTATGAGCGAAAAAGAGTTTATTCAACTCCGACTCAGGCAAACGTGCCACAGATAGAGCCTAATAATCAAATCTCAGAATATTTGCAACAGATATTTAATTGAAACAGTCTTGTCTTTGCCCTGTATCTAAATCTGACTGCGTACTTGGATAAAATTCTCCCATACACGAAACCGGAAATTCAAGTTCACAGAGTGAGCCGTGGCACCTTTAATTTGGGCGGGAATGGGACTCCGCTGGCGGCAGTAACCACTCTGGTTGCCGATATCGATCTAATTATATGTCGGGAGCTAGCGTCTTCGGCCGAGGCGTGTGTTGTTCGTGTGGCTGGTGCTTGTACTGACAGTTAGCTGGAAGGCACGTGGCTGGCAAGTTGTTGGCTTTTGAACACTCCTGCTGGCAGGTAAGGGCCTCGATAAGCAGCGAGTGGTTAAATGGGTCGGAGGCAAGCCTTGCCGGTTCGCTTAAGGACTGGTAGCGGCGAGTTGTGGAAAGAGCAGCGGGCGTCGCATGCAACCTCGTCGGGAAGTTCCCGGCTTACTGTGCAAGCTTAAATTTTACGCCGCCTCGAAGACAGCCTGCACGGGTTGGGCCCAATAACAACCCGGCTTGGAATCCAGGAAGTCACGGCTCCTTCACACATGAGTGAAGTTAATTGTTGCTTTTTCATTTCTTGGGTACTTCTTGTCGTAAGGCCACATCTGTGTTAATGTGGAGTTGAACCTCTTATATTAACGCGACTCCGAGTGATTGTGTCTATGATCATCCGTCAGTGTAACTGATGGTAATTTGTTGTTCCAGGCCGTATTCTGTGTAAATCTACTAGTATTCTCTGTTGTAAGTTGATTTGATGAAAGTAAATTTGTAACATAGTCTGTGTTAGAGGCAAGGTACCCATGTAGATGCGTATGCTTTAGTCACCGCAATAGCACTCGCTGATATTTCACCTTGTAATTTACAAGTAATTTTAAGGAGTTTTAAGCTTGTAAGTGTTATAGCTACCGCTATAAGTTAGTATTCTCTACCTTTTAGGTATTCTTTTCTGTAGCCTTGTTTATACAGATTACGTGTTGGCAGCGTAGTTTTGGCAGCGGACGACTCGTTCCTGTTCCTTCGGACAAGAGCAGAGACGGGTTTCTTTCTGCTGCGGTGGCACTTCCGTCCACGCACGATGTCTGGTTTGGCTCGCAATCTGGTTACTCTACCAGCCGCATCGTGTTGGCTCAAGTTAAGTCGATCGTTTGATACGTGCCACGGCGGAGTGTCGCCAATGGTTCAGCAACTATTAATCTATCCTGTTTGGTGAATGAGGTCTCAAGCGTGTTCCTCTTCACAATATCTGGTCTTAATATTCGTTTAAACCTTGCATCCTTATTGCTACTTCCGGAGCGTGTTAAGTTTTAAGGCCTTTTACTTATGAATATGAGCCGTTGAGCCTTTCCTTTTATCTACGGTCATTAGCTAGCTCCACTCACTGCCAAATTTTCTGTTTGTTCCCTGTTGTCTGCGATAGCCGCTTGCTATGTTTCCCAGCTTATATTGTATTCTGGACAATTGCATATTTATTTAAGGGTCATTGTCAATGTTTTTGCTGGTGTTTTCCAGTTGGGAGTCAAATGGTTCAAATGGCTCTGAGCACTATGGGACTTAACATCTGAGGTCATCAGTCCCCTAGAACTTAGAACTACTTAAACCTAACTAACCTAAGCGCATCACACACATCCATGCCCGAGCCAGGATTCGAACCTGCGACAGTTGCAGTCACGCGGTTCCGGACTGACGCGCCTAGAACCGCACGGCCACCACGGCCGGCGGTTGGGAGTCACATTTGAATTTCATCTCCTCCCAGCTTATCTTGCATTTTCGTCTAGTGTATATTTATTCAAGCATCATTGTCAATGTTTTTGATGGCGTGTACCATCTGGGCGTCACATTTAAATCGTATGGCTTCCCATTTCGATTGTATTTTGGGGGGTTGGGGGGATTGTTTATTTTGTTGCTTAAGGGACTTCATTAAGGCTTCTACATTGTTAAACTCTTTCCAAAAGTTACAATAAGTGGCATGACTTGTTATCCTTTCTGTATTTTAGATGGGGGTTATCCATTAGTTTAACATGTTATCCGTCCTTGGGAATTGTTATTACATTTAGTGGCAGTCATTTGTAACTCACTTTACTGATAAAACTCTGTTTGTTGTGCCCGCTCACAGCCACGCTTAGTTGTTGTGACTTCTTACTTGTGTTTTGGAACTGTTGCCCTGTTCTTAATGGTATAACTTGTTAAAGTTTGTTATTAATGACTTGAGGCTGTTCAAGTTCTTTAAATTATTGTGAGAACTGCTTTCTTTTAACAATGCTTTTTAAATATAATTATAGTATTGTTGTTGAACAATAACGCGTATTCCATTAGACAACAAATGAATAAATATGTGGGTTCGCGTTGCATATGTTTTTACTTAAAATTATCCCAACCCTTTCTGTCAGGTATCACGGAGTTTTTCTGTATCCAAAGAATAAATGTGTTTTTCAGTTCTCGTAAATGTTTTTCAGATTAATTTAAAAATGCATTGCAAATCATTCTTCAAGCCAATAACCATATTTCATTACTATCATACAACTAACTGCAGTCTACGAATAAGAACAGAGACGTGCTGAAACGCGCGTTAGATATATTCTGCAACTTTTCAAAATACATCTAATTTTCTTCAATGGATTGGAAATAACAGCAAACCAGTTGCAAAATACAGGTTTACTAAACCTTTCCCACGGCTTAGGCAGTTTTAAAACTGCCTTCTTCAGAAAGTTTTGTTCGTAGGACCACTTTATCTATATTCAATGTGGGAGTCGTTTACAGGTGCGTGTCATCCATTTGATCACCATCAAAAATACATGAGATATCAAAAGTAGTTGCTCTCATGTTGGATACAGATAATATGATTCTTCGTACAAAATCTTCTGAAAAAGATAGTTCTAAACTTTCTAAACTATGGTTAAGGTTTAATAAACCTGTATTTTTCAATCGGTTTGTGTTATTTCCAATTCATTGAAACTCTTGCATGCACAGCTGCTGAAGCGCAGCCATGTTCAAAATCGTACACTTAATGTGCCTTCCATTCCCTAGCTGTCTGTCAGTATTCAGCTCAGTTCAATATTAACATCAAATAATGATCTGACCTGGCGCAACATAAAGTGTTACGTCAGTCAGCAATTTACACAAACCAGAGGCTGACGATTTACAGCAATTTGTGTTGTTAGAGAGTAGCAACGGTGTCCCGAAGATCCGTTAGTTATCCTGATGCTCCTTTTCCATGTGCTTCAGACTGTTGCGTGGTAGCATATAATTTCTACTAAAACAATTTTATAACAGGTTAACACACGGTTCCTTCCGCACTTGTGACTAAGACTAGCAGGTGGACACAATGCGAACAATAATATACAAGGGGCGTTCCGTAAGTAATGCAATTTTTTTCCTGAAAGCAGGTTAGTTTTATTCATGATTCCGAGACACCATATTATTCCCCACTTTTATGAGTACATAACCCTATTTTTCAACATAATCTCAGGTCAATGCGACCGCCTTACGTCGCCTTACTGAGAGGGGCTGTGTGCCCGCATGGTACCATTCTGCTGGTAGACGTCGGAGGCAACGCCTTGGTGTATCAGTAACATCCACGTCACTCACTTACTGCTTCCTTCATTGGGTCAAACAGACGGAAGATGCGAGATCCGGGTTGTAGGATGGATGAGGAAAAACAGTACGGTAAAGTTTTGTGAGGTCCTTTCGAGTGCGCAGACTTATTTATTTATTTTACTTGTGTGAGGCCTTCCGTTGTCGTGTAGTAGCAGAAGTTCGTTTGCATTTTTGTGGCGACGAACACGCTGAAATCGTTTCTTCCGTTTCCTGAGGGTATCACAGTACACGTCAGAGTTGATAGTTGATCCGAGAGGGACATCAAATAGAATAACCCCTTCATAGTCCGAGTCCCAGAAGCCAGGTTAGCCGAGAGAGCTAATGCGCTAATGCGCTGCATCGTGGCTCCCCGCCATCAAGGAAGTAAATGCGCGGCCGCGGTGTGTGAATGGCATAAACAACACGTAGCAAGTCACCTCGGCGGACAATAATATTCTGGGTAAACATTCCCCCTCTCTTGCTCTGTCCGTTTCGAATCTAGTAACAGATAACGACCAACCAATAGCGGTATCAGTCATTTCAACCAATAAACCATCTCCAGCATAAGTGTGGAATAGTGCCTTTCTAACCAATGGCGATGGACCGCCAGTGGTATCCACAGGAGATGAGCTACTAAAGCCCCTTCTTCTGCACCAGAGCGGGAATACTACGGCCCACCAGTGGTAGCCATTTGAATTTTAACCAATACTATCACTTCTCCAGCACGAACGCCAGAAAACTCCACCTTTATAAGAGGACGCGACACTCGTCTCTGACAGTGTTCTAGCAGTAGTGGACACCAAAAGATCCTGAAGAAGATCCCTGCAGAGGAGTCGAAACGTCGAACAATTTAGAAGAAACATGACGCGGCCTAATAACCCAGAAGATTTTAACTTCTATGTTCCATTGCCTGTAACGATGTTCGACAAGAAATTGTCACGATCAGCCTCGCAAAATGCAACTAATTCTGCAGAGATGGTCTTTGGTTGCTGTTTATAGTCTTTTGAGAGGCAGCGAGGAACCCAGCGCCCACACTCCTTTGAGTACCCCAGCTGGTGGAAGAGTGTATCAGCACTACCAGCGCAGATGTCTAGTCGTACATCCAGCTATTTGGCTGTGATCCGTCGATCACCGGAATGAGAGTGTCCGCTCTTTCTAACATTCCAGGAGTCACAGCGTGTACGGCCGGCCAGCGCTCAGAAGATCGGACAGGTTTGTGCGACCTTGCGATGATGACAGAAGCCTGGCCCAACGACTCACTGTGCTTTTGTTCACTACCAGGTCTCCATATTCAAGCGCCTGTGAATATCTGCCAAGATATGGATACCCGTTATAGACACCACTTTGAAGGTGCCATTCGGAAGTTCATGAAACTATAGGGGCTGAAGAGGGGTGGGGGGGGAGGGAGGTGTACAATATTCTACGACGTTCCACAACGAATTCCGCAGTTTCTCTACCTAAATTGGCTAATAACAAAAGAAGTGTGTTCCATTACTTATTGAAAGACACTCGTAGTTATGTCTTATCATGCACCGTACCACTTTTGAAATACTCCATATGTATTTGGCAGTAAAAGCAATGACTAGTGGAAGACGTATACAGAAATACAGTCGAGGAGACAAAGGCGCTCAGAGAGAAGCTCCTAGCTCTTAGCCGTGTAAGACACGGAGTGCTTGAATGCGTTCCTCCAAAATGCAGTATCTTATGCATACGTCTGATGTAGTGTTGTTGACCGCTACTATCTCTGTTATGAGAGAAATCCCTTTTACTCGGAACAAATTACTGTAAAACAAAAATTTTATTTTTAGGTCGGAAGTAATATGTTTCTGCCAGTATTAGGGAAACACATTGAATAAAAAGGATTATTCGCGGCAAAAATTGGAGTGGCAGCAGTGGGATACCGCTAATTAGCAAACTAAATTAAATATATCGGCGAAATTAATAATGCAACTGAAAGTTTTAACCTAGCACCTCGTGATTCGCGTTACAGCTTGCACGCGGAATAACAACACTCACCTGTCGCTATTAAACCGTACCTCGGCTTCACTGCGTAAATGTAATTGCTGTACCGAAAAGGAAACAATAAAATACTCTGTTCGCAACAGCTTTATCACGCCAAGACATCAGTCGTTATCATGGTGTTAGAGCAATAATTTAGTGTAAATTATTAACTATTCTTGTAATGAACATTTATTGTTTTAATCTTTCGGCTGTACTTCCATTTCTTTTACCGACTGCTGCTATTTGACGCGCATCACCACTAAATGAATAACGTAAACGATTCCTGTGTTTCAAGCAAAAAGCAATACATACTTTTCGAGAAATGCGACTTCGTTGACTGCTCAAGGCCATTCTCATAAAGGCACACATTCTCCAGATATACTGCAGGGCCAGTACCAAACTGGTTTCTCGTCTACTGTTCTCGATATTTCCGAATCCAAATGTCCTGTATTGAAAAGTAAAATAATTGTAGAGACATACACTTTTCCCTCTTCCAAATTAAATTATAGGATGCAGACACAGCAATTATTGGTCTCTCTGAGGAGATTATTGTTACCTAACCCACTACTTTAGAATACAAAAAATGGCTCTGAGCACTATGGGACTTAACTTCTGCGGTCATCAGTCCCCTAGAACTTAGAACTACTTAAACCTAACTAACCTAAGGACATCACACACATCCATGCCCAAGGCAGGATTCGAACCTGCGACAGCAGTCCCATAGTGCTCAG
This sequence comes from Schistocerca serialis cubense, assembly GCF_023864345.2. NCBI lineage: Eukaryota > Metazoa > Arthropoda > Insecta > Orthoptera > Acrididae > Schistocerca > Schistocerca serialis. Next base: position 991,395,144 of record NC_064638.1, read on the forward strand.
AGCCATTTTTGAACTGGTAATGATGGTCTAGGATGCCACTTTACTTCATAGCAGCAACAATCTGGTTGCCTTCTGCTGCACCGTTACAGGGCAGTGGTTCTTCGACGATATTCTACGCCTCGTTTTGTTGCCCTTCATGACAAGTAATCCGGGCCTCCATTTCAGGTAAGTAATGCCCTTCCACATACGGCGAGAATTTCTATGCTCGTCTTCGTGCTTGCCATAGCCTGCTTAGGCTAGCAAGGTCGCCATATCTCTCCCCAATCGCTAGGCCCTCCATCCAGCTCGGGATTTTGCCGATCTAACACCCCTGTTGACAGAATCTGGCACGATATTCCTCACGAGGATATATAACAACTCTATCAATCAATGCCAAGCCGAGTGACTGCTTACCTAAGGGCCAGAGGTGGACCAACGCTTTATTGACTTACTGAATTTGTGAAGCTCTTTCTCTTGAATAAATCATCTGATTTTTCTGAAACTGTAATCGTTTGTTTGTCCGTACAAGTAAGCAACATCTATCGATCTCCGTCGCATTCGGATAATTCTTTCGTAGTGGGTAGCTTTTTTTTGTTTTTAGTGTAAGCGTCAAGCAAGCAGTGATTTTGAACATCAGTTAAACAGGAAGGGCCGTATCATAAAGTTTACAATCATGAGACCGAAAGTTAGGCACAAATAGAGAGGAAAGAGTGCGCTATTATCCATTGTCAGGCTTCCCATGAGATCAAACATCAGTTACAAATGATAATTACAAAACAGTGTCACTGTAGCCACTACAGTGTTGGCACAAGCAAAACAGAGATGTACTTCCAATAAGGAGCAACAATGGCGATTTACCCAGCCTGTAGACCGTAGCGTCTCGCCGCGTTATGCAGACAGTGGGCGGCGGTTGTCTTTCTATCGTTTGAATCACGTAGATCGTGTACAGTAAAAATCAAACCGGAATTTAAGAGGCTGTCACTACGACTACTAGTGGGGCGACTTTCTCCAAGATGGCGCCTGCCGCTTGGTCCTCTGTGGCGGACACAGGCTACGTGGACTCTACCTACGCGTGGACTGCCCCGGGACAGCAACAACAGTGAGGTTCAGTTCGTCTTGCAAGTGAGTTCTAAGGGAAACTTTTAGGCTGTCATTACCTGGCAGGTCCTAACCACCAGCTGTGTCTCGAGAAGGTATTCTTGCGCTCCTGGCACCCTCTTTCAAACCAAGGTCCGTCTCTCTAATTTTATACTGCCAATAATTACAGTTTGAAAGGCGTTGCATTAAAATTAATATTGCCCAAAATCAGTCCTGTACATAGGGAATTATGAAATGTAATTTCCGCCTCACTCTAGTATCATATTTTCTTATTTTAATTTATAACTTAATTCCTTAACAGAATAAATGTAGCTTTACAAACTACTGTTCCTGTCGCAAATGTGAAATGTATTTTCCATTAGTAAAACTGTATTAAGGAAATGTGCGTTCGATTAGAGGTGACATTCACATTCTCATCACATCTGCATGCCATTCCTCTCGTTGCCAATATTACATCAGGGAGTCGGAGCTACGCACCGGTACTCTGAACTTGGAGGTGATCCTTTCTTAGATCCCTATAATCCGCTCTAAATAGGACAAAATAAATGAGCGCTGCGAGTGTGCCACGTAGTAGCAGATGCACCTGTTCAATATTTTAACAACTCTTCTATCTACAATCCTTGAGCAAATCTGAGACTCACAGCTAACTGAGTAGCGTTGCGGCCATCCGCAATTGTCACATGCAGTCCACGACTCACATCTATATAGAGCACTCAACCAACATTAATTTTCCACAACCACAGTTAGCGTACCAGCATTTACGTTTCCATCATTTCCTGTCCTTTTAATTACCGTAATAACGATCCCACCGCGGAAATGATATACACGCCATTCTCCTGCAATGGACCGGGCTAGCAGCAGCAGGCACGAAACTCACACAGTTATTCCCCTCTTTCAACACGGAGACGTGGCAAATGAGAACCAGGCAGTAGGTAACAACTATATGATCAATAGTTTCGTTTTCTTCTATCTATTTTCCTTTATTTTTTTTCTATACTAATCGTTTCGAGAAATAACCGCAGTATCAAGACTTTTAGGCGTGATCTTTGCGATGTGTGAGCAGCAGAAGTATTCTGTTACCTCTACCGTAATATAGACGTGCACAGTACGTAATAAACATTTTTAATACCTACCTTTTCTGCATTAGACTAGTAGAATGGTCTTCTAATATTTTTTTATTTGATTTTTACGCCGGGAGAAGGACTGAATGGGGGCCATTTTTATTGATTATTATTGTTTCGTGCTTCACATTAGCATCCTGCAGTACCGTTTTTACGTAATCTTCACGATGAATAAGCTTTGCAACATGTGTATGTGTGCCACTAGTGGTCAGAGTAATCCTTTTTACTTCTCTCTGTATAGTCTTGGGCACTTTCCGTTGAATCTTGTGTGCTGATGTGGCCAAGGATAAAATGCTTTATCTGATAAACACGTTGGGTCATAACAACGACCTCCCACCTTTTTTTACCGTTCTCGCGATTGTGCAAGCTCCTGGCCCCTCGTTGGCGGTTTTGTGATTTGTCCGCCGCCCTCGAACTGTAAAGATGCGCCGTACAAAAGCGGCTAGCGAGAGATCTAGAGCGTTTCGAGGACACTGTTCCTGATGAGTGCATGGTGAGTAGATCATGCTCTCTGGAGCATACCTAGCATACATTTCAAGTCCGGGATCCGTTAAGCACTACACTTTTCCATGTAGGTAATCCTCACATTTGCTTATAGTACCAACAGAGAGAAGTAATGCTCTTTGGTGTCATGTGAAGTCAATATTTACATCGATTCTTTGTTCCCTTTTTGCGAACTCAGTCTCAAATTATCATCATAATAATTAATAATTGCTTTTCTCGCTTAGTTGAACGAATACCTGACTACAAATTTAAATTTCCATCTGACGAATTTTAGCGTTGTCAGTCTATTCTTGACAGTTTGACTTTGAAGTTTGCATCCATCCACAGTAGGAGCATACAATCGTATGCTACTCAATTTCTTAATACATAATATTAAACTGTTGAATCCACATGGGCATTCAGCAAACATTTCAACATCAGTAACGGAATCACTACAGGAAAAACAAGTGTAATAAAACAGATCTTCACAAGAATTCCCTATTTAGGTGAGCATCACAAAAAATTGCTAACTTATTTAGAAATATCAGTGTACAATATATTTCTTCACAAGCAAAAATCTTTGTCAGCAGTTGTCTCGCACATTAAGCGTAAACACGACAATAAGTGAACATACTGGGCTATATAATTTATAGTGCATCAGTTCCCCTGCATCCTACGTAGACAAAACAGGGAGAACTTATCATACACGTTAGCAAGAACACACTAACGGTTTTAGACTAACCACTTTGACAGATCGTGAATAGCTAACCGTATGTAAGTCAATAGACTCAGACTAAACCCGCGACAGCCTGAATGTACTGCAACATAGAAAATAATGGTAGAAAACTGCTAAAACAATTAGAAATAATGTTACTCAAAGATTTTCCGAAAGCAAGTTACCGTAAATGAACAAACGTAATTTTACAGCCAGGGTGTTTTCGGCAATTTTAAAAGTTAATTTTTTTCAAACGTGTAACCACTTCATAACAGAAGGTCGTATCTCACATCTGCACACATAATTGTTTTAAAAAGACATCTATGTAAAAATAATAATGTCAAATCTTGTACCATCTGAGAAATAATATCTTTGTACATCTAGAAATGTTACATCTTTACACTTGGATATTCTTTGCCTTGCTGAATTGTGTATTTAAATGTTCTGTAGGACAAAAAGTGTGTACGTGTACATAAATATATTTATTCATACAGTGCTTAAAAACCATGTATCCACTACTGGACACAGTAATTTTTTCGTTTAGTAATAGTTTCATAAAGATTGTAGTTACACCGTGCCACAGTGTAATATTAACAGGACTGATAGTAACCGAAAATCGAAAAACGATGCATCCTCATCAAATATCTGAAGATGAGATCCCAGGCCTTGAAATGCGTCTTGTACTGAAATAAAAATCACGATTTGTGAATGAAGGCTTTTTTTTTAATTTTAATAAAATAGTATAGTCACAGAAGCAACACTGACATCAAAGGATGAAATCAAATGAAACTATTTATATGTTTGTATATCATCTGGCTTCCAGTTGTACAGTAAGAGTGATGAAAGAACTGTGAAGATTCAGCAGGCTTCACCGTGAAGAATGCAACTAATTATGTGGTTCCTATGTTCACTACTTTGAGAAAATCATCAATGAGCTACCAAATGATGGGACCTCCCTACCAACAACTCAGGACCACAAGAATCGACTTCTCCTGGATAAAATTAGAGAGATAGTACTTCAGAAAATCAGACAAGAGCAGCCGACCAGTTGCAAAGGATAAAGTAATCTTTACCTAGGTTTCAATAGATATAAATCTATCTTCTTCAGAAGACGGCCTGGGGACAATGAACATCGTAATATATATTAAGGTATGAAACATGAGTCAAGAATGAAGTTTAACATATATTAGGAAAATATTGTATTACAAGATGTGAGATAGATTCTTGGTACTTACAGTATTATAACAACATGAAGTGATATGTCCTTATCGTTTAGGCAAACATCTGCATAGTTACATTAATTATATAAAATATAGCCCTGAAAACAGGGTTTGTCAGACAAATAAAATAGGTACATAGAAGTTGCAGAGCGCCTAAGCGACTGAGTAAAATCGGCCAGCGTAGTAGCACAGCGGCCAGGGCAGGTGGCGCTCATGTCGCGAACTATGTGCCGATAGGCGTACTGAAGTAACATTTGAAACATCTATATTAAATGCGTTCTTAAATAGAGTGATAATAAATAAAATGGCAAGCATTTAACTCCCGTTATGACATTGTGGGAGGTATAGGAACAATAACGTAGATACATATATCAAAAAGACAGGTGGCGCTTCCGCCGTGAGTTACATGCAGTGGTCTATATAGCCAAAATATAAAAGTTATATTACCATATTAGTGAAGCCCATAGAACGTATATAAGTCAAAACATCCAGAACAATCAGTAATGGCTTTTAAGAAAATTACGAGACCTGGTCTACAATCCGGTTACTACGTAATATAGAATAAGAGAAAATTACATGAGGGCCGCTGTAGTGGCAGCTATACATCGTGAGAAGAACACATTATATAAACGGTAGTAAACTGAAAGATTTGAAAGTGCATTATAGCTTCCTGAGGAAATAGACTACTGAGGTTACTAGCATTAATGTTATATATTAAACAGTACGGGTTTAAAGCCTTCGAAAAATTGTTTACAGGCAAGGTTTAACTGATCATTCCGTATATTGCTGTCTTTGAGCTCTAGATGTTTAAAAATAAATAGCTCTTCCCACAGATCTAGTCTCCGTCCTTTGACCTGTCTATGATGATAGAGATAGTACTATTTCCAACAGCCCCCATGCTGAGACGTAATGATGTTGTTAGTTTGTTTTAAGGAATATCAGGATGGTTACCAACCTACATCAGATGAATGATAAGCTCGAGAGAGTGGAAAAGTCAATAGTAGTAGACATAACGTGTTGATAATATCAAATAAATTGTGCAATAAACGACATTCACTAACACACAAGTTTTCCCTGTGTACCATACAGAGTGAGGTGTGGTGTGTGACAAAATACAGTACAATAGAGATCGAGAATCTCAAGAGCAGGAAAAGCCGTTGAGTCCTTCACATCTGTAGTGCGAGAATATTTGAAGAACAGAGAGTGGAGAGAAATTTATCGACTTGAAAGGAGTGCTGCTGAATTGAGAGAGGCGTTTATGATAGAGCCTGATATACTGAGCAACAAAATGAAAGGATCACTTTCTCGACATCGCGTAATTATCTAACATTCCGACACATAAGTTTGAAAGTTTGTTCAAAGGTGCCTACAAATTTCCTCTGTAATGATGCAGAAATGTGGCGCCCTGTGACGTCACCCTCGGGCTCAGCGACGCACCTTTGTTGACCACTTCAAAAATATATCTCTCAGAAACTTTCACACCGATTCAGCCTCGCAGCAGCTCTAACCCTTGAGCAGTAGGCAAACCTTTCGAAACCCGTTAGGTGCGTTTTGCCTAACTTTAGAAGCTAGAGCAGCCTCTAGACTAAGTTGATAACGAAGTTTCCGACACGTACATTTTTAAAGTGCTCAACAATGGTGTGTGGTTGCCACCAACGATGTAGCCGAACTGGGGTGGATGTGGGGAGGGAGGGGATGTCTTAGAGGGACCGTTTGCCGTTTCATTCACGTACATGACAGTGTACCAGCCCCTTCCTTCCCCATGATCATGCCACAAGAGCAAGCGAAACAGAGTGCTGATAATGCATGAAACGCCTTTGCTGCTCCGGATAAAATTACAGTTTCGTCGATTGCTTTTGAACGGTCTCTAGTAGTTCCATCCTGCATACCAGAGCCAAAATTTCGATCTCACTACACTCCAAAGGGTTCAGATCATGTTCAGCGGAGTTGAAACACCCAGACGGTGGCAATAGTGTCGAAAGTTGTGAAGAACGCTGTCCTACTGCTCATCGCACAGCAAACTGTCGTTTTCGACAGCGAAATATATGGGAATCAACGCCCCAAGGGTAACGGTGGTTTTATTGACGCCCTTTATGCCACCCCCTGACTCCTTTCCGAAACAATTCTAAGCAGCGATGTGTCTCAAAAGCTTCCCTCGGCCACCAATAAGGAAACTACGTGATTTCAACACTGTGTTTCGCGGTTTGATCTGCATCACAGAGGCGACAAAAGATGGGGTGAAATGTAAGAGGGGATGTAACAACTTTCCTATCGTATGAAACGTCAAAGGCGGCATTGAGTAGAAATTTAGTGAAATTTTGTGCCAATGTGACGTCATTAAACCACCTTGCACGTCACATGAACTTCTGAGCTGTGGTTTTTTTCGCATTTCTCGAAACCTCACCCTTTGAAGCGTCGTTGATCCCGAGGGTGACTTCACAAGGCGCCACGATTGAAGTTTGTAGATACCTTTAAGCTAATTTTCAACCTTGTGCATCAGAATGGGAGACAATGGCGGAGTTTCGAGAAAGTGGCCTCTTAATTTGGTTGTGGAGTGTATAGATATTTCAGATGTCTGACATTTTGCAAATACCTGTGTAGCAATAGCCTTAGTCCCTGCAATCAGACAAAGAGTCAAGGTATTGATGGAAGACGAGTGGAGTAGGAACACTAATTAGGAGTAATTCATGACTCAATACAGAGAAGGTTCCTGAGACGATCAGATGCAATGAAAGGAAACCTGAATTAGTCGTATGAATGGAGGATCGTGTGCAGCGTGGAAGATATGTATCTATGAGGGATTGAGTGAGTAAGCTAACCAGCGGAACATGACAGGAGCAACGCATACGATACTTGAAACAAACTAGATGCTATAACTCTTGGGAAAACGTTTATTAATTTAGTAAAGCCAAACAGCTTCCAGATAAATATCCAAAGCATATGAGGAGTCTGAGAAAAGTTGTGAGTCTGACAACAACGCGAACGATCTGGCAAAGCTGTGTTGTTCTGCTTTTGTAGATCGGTGCGTTCATCCCTTCCGGATGCTTAGGCACCGTTTCACCTCCGTGCAGCCATCACGCCATTTTCCAGGCATCACCTGATTTTTGAGAGCGCCATCGGTAAAGTTGTGTTTCTGTTGCGTTTTACGAAAATGGAACAGCAGAATTCAGAACAACGTTATGTCACCAAGTTTTGCGTTAAACCTGGGGAATCGGTGAGTGTGACGTTTCAAAAGCTGAAACAGGTCTACAGGGAACATTCCTTGCTAAGAGCACAAGTTTTTCGCTGGCACAAATCGATTTTAGAAGGCCGAGAACACTCTGAAGATGAACTTCGCTAAGGGAGACCCTCGACTACAAGAACCGACGAAACCGTCGAACGTGTGCATGCTCTTGTGGGATTTTTCCTTCAGGCCAAACTGTCAACCAAGTGTTTTAGAAAAATGTCATTGAGATGCTCAGGAAAAGGGTGAATCGAGTGAGACCAGACGCTTCAGTCAAGTGTTTGCTGCATCACGACAACGCCTCATTTCACATGGCCACTTCAACCAAGAAATTTTTGATCTCAAACGGCACTCCTATTGTTCCACAGACCAATCCCCCCACCCCCCACCCCTATTCACCAGATCTGAGTCCTTGAATCTTTTGCTTTTCCAGAAATTGAAAAATATCTTAAAAGGACGTCATTTTAGGACTCTGGAGAACGTTCAAAAAGTGACCGACATATTAAAGCCCCTATCAGCTGAAGTCTCTAAGCGCTGCTAGCAAGACTGAGAACAACGACTGCCCTGGTGTACAGCTGCCGAAGGGAACTACTTTTGAGCTGATAATACAGTTGTTTGAAAAAATAAAAGCTTTGCTACATAAAAATCGGTCCCATTAGTTTTACCACACAAAAAGGTAAGTCGTTGGCCACTGAGTGACACCAATGTGTCTTCCACTCCAAACTTGTGAAACAGTTATTGCCATGTAAACTGAAACAGTGCTGTAAGTTCATTCTTTGGTTATCCATGTGTTAACAGAATCATGATGAACCAGGTGTGTAATATGATGATCATAATTACATTTCCCCTCAATGAGAAGATGGTGAACTAACTGAAGAGTGACCTGTGCTGTCGACCACTCAAGAGCACACTTGCGCTCAGGGCGGTGAGTAGGTTGTGGTGATAGGCCAGTAGGCTCAATGGAAACACTGTTGACAGTAAATACTGCCTTTATTTAATTCTAATACATGACATGCTAGGGCTTAGCGAAGTAAACACCTCTCACAATGTTGTCCCTAAACGGCGCTGATGTATGGGCAGTGACTTCCAAGATGGATGCTGAGTAGGTGCCCTGCAATGCTGACAGAAGCCGTTGGAGGCCATAGCCATGCTGCCAGCAGCTTCCTACTTGCTTGGGTGGCGGGCAGCCCTGGCAGTACGTTGGCTCCTTGCAAGTCCCCTCTGGTGGCTGTTTGTAGGATTCACCTCATTGCCCTCTGGCTGGCGTCATGCAGCAGCTGTCACAGGGGCAATGTCCCGCTAGAAACTCAGTGTTTGTGGCGACAGGCGTGGGTGGTCGGTTGATGGCGCTGAGGTGCCTAGTGCTGCAGCAGCAGGCTTAGCCTAGACTCGAACCCATGGCTGCTGCTGGCACTGCCCAGTCGTCTTGCTGTCTGGCGTGGCCCCGCTCACTGTGGTGGTGCTGCTGCACTCCAGTGATGAGTTAAGTACAAGAATGCTCTGCCTCAAAATTCAGACATATTTATATCGCTCTTAGGTGCATTTGTTTCGCTAAAGCCTGTCTTCCAGTCACATCACCCATAACAAAAGAACTGCCATGGTGTGGTGACAACAATCCACTCATTATAGCAATTACCACAGTGTGGTGTAGTTTTCCACTGAGTACTGCTAGCCTTGTCTCACAATCCTCTTACGTGTATGTTGCTCTGACCAATATATCAGCACAAATGTGGCTACTACCCTGTGACTGCTAATGCAGTGCTTCACGGCAGCTTTCTCACTACTTCTTATTACACTTTGCTAAAATCTGCGTAGCAGCGATACATAACTTTTGTAATTATGGCTAACATAATCAATTAATAATCATAGGAGATTTTATATTGTATCTATTATTCTATGTATCTATTAATCTACGACAAATGTATATATACGCACTTAGATAAGCTATTGAGCAAGTTTTCTGAAACAATCTTTGTAATTTTACACGAAACTCGAAACCATATTCCGATCTTTATTTTACTGAACTACTGTGGCGCCACAGGTGTCATAGTCTTGTTAATGGAATGATGATTTTGTATAATCTCTATGAGGCTACGGATACTATAACTTCGGAGGTTTAAGATGCTGATACTGTGTTAATTAATCTTTCATGAGGCCACAAGTGCTATACTTTGTTAATTCTCTTATACCAGGATACTGTCCCTCAAGCTGACGAACATAATGTGTTTTGAATCAGCTCTTTTCCAATCACACTGGTCATCATTTTTTAATTCTTTCTAGTGGTATTATCTTCTTCAATACACACTGAGATGAAGAAACTCATAGGAAAGCAACATGCCCATATACAGATGGTGGTGGTATCACGTACATATGGTAAAGGTATAAATGGGCAGTGCATTGTCCGAGCTGTAATTTGTACTCAGGTGATTCATATGAAAAGGTTTCCCACGTTATAATGGTTTCACAATGGGAATTAACAGGCTATGAAAGAAGAATGGTAGTTGGGGCATTCTACATCGGAAACCAGTAGGGAATCCACTATTATGAGATCTACAGTGTCAAGAGTGTACCGAGAATTTCAAATTTCAGGCATTACCTCTCCCCGTGTGCAACACAGTGGCCAATGGCCTTCACTTAACGACCATGAGCAGCAGAATTGGTGTAGAGTTGTCGGTGATAACAGACAAGCAACATTGTGTGTGTGGGACGTACAACGAATGTACCCATTACGACAGTATGACGAAATCTGGCGTCAGTGGGATATGGCAGCAGACGTCTGATGTGAGTACCTTTGGTAACAGCATCTCACCTGCAGCTCCTCTCCTGGGCTCCTGACCATATCGGTTGGACCCAAGATGACTGGAAAACTGTGGCCTCGTCACATGAGTCCCAATACCAATTGGTACGTTCTGATGGTAGGGTTCCAGTGTGGCGCAGACCTCACATAGGGGACATAATCTAGTGGTCAGTTCATGCACAAAATCCTGTACCGGCAACACTTTCGCAATAATTGATAGCTACAGAGGCAGCATGGCTCAATATTTCTGCAAGGGACTTTCAACGACTTGTTGAGTCCATATGTCGAGTTGCGAACTGTGCTGGGCAAAAGCAGGTCTGTCACAATATTGGGAGGTATCCTATGACTTTTTGCACCTCTGTTTAAGATGCATGTATAGAAACAATGTTTAAGTAAAGTGGTCATGTATATGTAATAGTTAAGGCACTATATGTAAAGCTATTCGGTACCTGGTGCTAGGTTATACTTTATCTTCAGACAGTGTCTCATGTTGCACCTGAGGTAATTGGGCGAGGTATATGCAACGTCACTCTCTCTCCCCCAACCCTTATTTACGTTTCGTCATTTGAGGTCTAAAGACAGGACCAGTCTTCAGATACTTGATAACAGCAAGTCAGACTTAATATTATTAAAATTTCGTAAATTTTGTGATTCAAGGTGTGAGCAGAGAGCAGCGACCACTGGCAGACCGACATGTATGTACTCCCGTTTTTCTACATTTTTAAACATTTTACCACTTTTCATATTCATAATTTAACCATTTTTTGCATAATTTTCCATATTTTCAACGAATTACCACAATTAATTATTTAATGACGAATACGATGTTGAAGAGACCTTAAAGGTAAACAAATAAAACAAATATACTATTGCTGCGCCATCCCTGCAATACCTCTGTGTGTGTGTGTGTGTGTGTGTGTGTGTGTGTGTGTGGAGTGATTTCCAAAGTTCACTGTTGCTACATTAATTGATGTATTGTTATAAAATTCAACGTACATACAGGAAAACTCAAAACGTTTTCCGTTGTTGCAGCCACACTTCAGGTTTATGACTTTAGAGTGCAGCAGTGAGCTGTTAGGTGAGAAGGTGATACGTGCTGAGAAATGATACGTGTTTTGACATTCTCATCAGTCTGCCATAGTAGTGCAACAACACTTTGGAATGAAGTTCAACAGATATCCATAGACCGCCAACTACATTCAGCGATTTTGTGTGCAGTTTAAAGATTCAGGAAGCCTCTGTAGGGAGAAACCTATAGGTCAGCCTGCAGTGAGCGAAGAAACAGTTGACCACCTGTGGGTGAGTTTCACATATGACACAACTGGAGACCAACAGAGTGAACTTCAACTACAAAGAGGATGGCACTCCATCGCACTTCCATCATGACATTCATCAACTCTCAAACAGAAAATTAAGATACTGATGCATCGGTTCTGGTGGGTTTGATGATCAGCTGTTTATGTCATGGTCTCCACGCTCTCCCAATCTAACTCCATACAATATTTTTTTGTGTGGATATGTGAAAGAATCAATGTTTGTACCTCCTCTATCAACAAATCTACACAACTATGAGCTTCCATCAACAATACTTTTGAACAGATTGATAGGGACATGCTGTACCGCCTGTGGGAAGAAATTTCTTATAGACTTAACATGTGCAGAATCAGGAGAACGTCAGGATATTTATGAAACATATGCCAAAAACACTTTCTAGTTTTTCTATGTGTGTGCAAAGTACTGTGACAGTATGACAAATAATTAGCTACAGCAAATCCATGAAATAGCTTCAATCATTTCAAATACATATACTCTATTGTAAATTACCACAATGCATTATTTAACAACAGACATGCTGTAGGAACGACCATAAATGATAAACCTATAACAAAGCACAATTTATTAACAAATTACATAGTATTTAGCAACAAATACATTCTTGCAAACACTTTAGAATTAGAGAAATTCATTGTGCTACATATAAACAAATAAACTCTTGCTATACCATCCCTATATTATTAGTGTGTGTGACATGATTGTGTATGTGTTAAAATGAACTTTATCCCTATTGGTAAAAAAAATGCAACAGAAAAGTTTGGTAAACATAAATTAAATTTATGATGCCATAATAACAATTCTGAGGTTTACCAATGTCCAAGCCACTCATAAATATGGTACGTATAACAAATACTTCACTGGTATAAATGTAGTCCCCATGGGGCTCAGAACTAATTTATTAGTATGTACCTGGCTATGACAGGACCCTACCCTTTACAGTTCTGCTTCCCTTTCTGTACTGCAAGCCTGTACTTCAACTATCCATTTCCCCCTGTACCTGCCCATTGGATAGTCTTTCGGGTGCTATTCCCACTTGAACCTTGTGCATGATTTAAGACTTAGTTTCCCCATTCACTTATGGCACTCTCTACATCTTTCCATTAATAAATACACTGCAACCACTTTTCCAAAATTTTCAGAAGCGTGGGTCATTCAGAGAAGATCACCCAGTGTGATATCTGTTCCCCCTTAATGCCTTTCCACTTTAGCACCCCTCTTTTCCAGTAGTACATTCAAAATCTATCACAGTAGCCATCCTGTGAGGGTCCATCAAGTACCTGCTCTGTGGAAGTCCCCTGATTGCACAGGGATCACATTGTTGGTGCCTGAGATGTATTCCAAGAAGTATGTGCCCGTTGTGACTGAGACACAGGGATTCCAAGCAATGGATTACTGGTCAGGTACTCATTGCTGAGGCTGGGTGGAACTCGTGGGTAGAGTCCCATTTTGAGATGAGTGGTCCCAAGGCAGATGACTTACATATGAAGTGGATGAAATATTTCTCCTTCTGATGGTCATACAGCCCCAGCAATCTCTTCAGAAGGAAAGAATTCATTCTACACAGAGAGATACGACTGTAAATGTTTGCTTCCCTGGGTATGCCTTGGAAGGAATGTAGGGTTAAGCAACGAGAAGAGAAATACTCCCCTCTGTACCTGGTTTGTAGAAGGACAGATGGGACTTTTGGCCACAAAACATTTACTCTTTGCAGAGGCTGTAGGGGATAAGTCTGGGGAAGTTGCAGCAAAATGCAAGAATCCATCAGTTTTGATTAAGACAGCATCGCTTGCCCAATCTCAGACATTGTTTGCTTGTGACAGACTGAGTAACATTCTTGTGATCACCCATCCATGTAGTAGTCTATACATGGTTCAAGGCATCATTTTCCATCATGACCTCCTTTTGCTTTCTGATGATGAGCTACATGCCAACTTGGACTGAGAAGTACACTTCATCCATGGTCTCCATAGGGGGCTAAGGGGCAATAGGGTTGCTACTCTGGCGTTCATCTAGGGATTTGAGGGCGATTTGTTGCCTGAAAAGGTCAAGGTCATGTTATATCAATGTGATGTGAAACTGTATATTCCCACCGCCCCCCCCCCCCCCAACCTGCCCCTGATGTATGAAATTCAAGCACATTTGTTTGCACTGTGATGGTAGCCTAGTCTACAGAGATTCTGGATGACTGTTGCACATGAACATTCCTTGTGCCATTCCCTCATCAGTGTCAATTGTGGAGAGCATAGTTCTACATGTTCACCAGACTGCACCAGGTTCCAGAGAGAGAAAAAATACAGGCATATAAGATTCTGGACAAACTAATTTACTAAGTACCAGTATCTACATCCTGCATGCATGCCATTTTGTATGGTTCAGCTTTTAGGATTTCGCCCACTTGGCGGATGGTACTCTCGCCTGCTATGCCCTCTGCAGTGAGCTTCAGGGCCACTTGACTATGCCTGTCACCCTGATGGTTGGGGGCTCCCCTCCAGCTGCTTCTCCAGCACTCACTTTGGGAGTAATGGCTCCCCACACTTTAGGGACGTTTATACCCATCTCTTAGCCACAAAGGCATCACTCTCGTTTGGTTTCTCACACCAGGAAGGGGTACCTTGGGATACTCTCCTCCGAAGCTTATACTGGTCTGGCAGCTGTGTACCAGCCAGTGCCTGAAGAATCTACGGGTTGCTGGTTATAGGGCTTCATGATCTTTATAAGTCTCTGAAACTACTTAAGGGAAGTCTTCCCAATCAACAAAACGCCTGAGGAAATTACCCACACCACCAGTTCCTACACATTCTGCTTTAGTGGCTGAGGCAGTGATCATGGTGGCCCCTAGAGCTCAATATCACACCACACAACGTGTTTCAGCATCTATGTGTCTTGATACCATACCTCTCAGCATGGAGGCACTGACGTGGTGCCGGCCCCTGTGGCCGAGCGGTTCTAGGCGCTTCAGTCCGGAACCGCGCTGCTGCTATAGTCACAGGTTCGAATCCTGCCTTGGGCACGGTTGTGTGTGATGTCCTTAGGTTAGAAGGTTTGAGTAGTTCTAAGTCTAGGGGACTGATGACCTCCGATATTAACTCCCATAGTGCTTAGAGCTATTTGAACCATTTGAACCACTGACGTGGCTGTCCAGAGTGCAACAGCAGCCATTCTGTTGACAGCTGACTTAGCGATACCCTATTCTTTGGGATCTTCCTATGGGAAGATAGTACCATGGTGGACCTCAGAAATTGCTGAGGCCATTAGAGATTGCAGGCATCCTTCGATGAAGCACCTCATTGCCTTCAAACAGTACCTAATGAAACAATGGAAAGAAGAAAGCTGTGAATGGTACATTTCAGCCATTGGACCACACACAACTCCTTCACAGGTTTGGGTGAAGATCATAAACCTCTACAGATACGAGTCCTCTGCAGATGTACCTGGTATTTCCTTGAACGATGCGGTTTTTATTGACCCAGGGGCTATCGCCGAACATTTTGCCCTGCCGTTTGCTCGAGCCTCTGTGTTGCCTTTCGCGTCCTTAAACATTGGGTGAGCAATTGCAGCCCTATAACACATCATTCAGTGCGTAGTAATTCATCAGTGGCGTAGCCTTTTACCCTAACACAGCCCCCAGGCCAGACCAGATATCTACAACCAAGTACTCAAACATCTATTAGTAGATTGTCTTTACCATCTTCAACCATATCTGGAGCATCATCATCCCAGTACTGAAGCTGGGTAAATGTCCCTTAGCCATGGACAACTATTGCCCAATTAATTTCATCAATGTTCTTTGTAAATTACTTGATCGCACGGTGATCCATTGGCTGTGTTGGTTCCTTGAGTCTCAGGACCTTCTGGCTCCATTCCAGGGCGGGTTTTGCGAAGAGCATTACACTGCTGACAATTTAGTTTGTCTGGTCTGCCTTCTGGACAGCTTTTTGAGCGACGTCAAAAGCTTACTGGGCTTCTTCGCCTACAAAAGGCTTATGACACCACATGCGAGACCACATCGTCGCTATCTTACATGAGTGGAGCCTCCAGGGCCCACTTCCTATTTTTGTAGAGAACTTCTTGTCATACCACCCTTCCCTGGGTCTAATTGATGCTTCCCGTAGTATTCCATATATCCAAGAGAACAGTGTTCTGCATGGCTTTCTATTAAGTGTCCCTCTCTTTCTTGTGACTATCAACGATCTATCAGCAGCTGTGGGGTCTTCAGTGTCACTCTTCTTCTATGCTGACCATTTTTGTTTTTACTGTTGCTCTTCTACTGTGGGTGTTGCTGGATACCGACTGCAGGGTGTCGTGATATAGTAATTTCTGTGAGCAGACATGTAATTTGGTAGCGACTCATTATATTCCCATGGGACATTGCTGTCATAACTATATTGCCGTTTTAACTTAGCTAAATAAGCCATGATGAATTTGGAATGTCAGTGTGTAGTCATATGTCATTTCTGGGACTTATTTTAGTAAATTTCATATTGTTACACTGGGGTTTTTCTTTGGACTATAGGTGTTACTTTCGTTCACCTATATTTATATACCTCTATATTAATTTAGGCCTTGATACGTTTGATCATTATGGTTCCAACAACATAAATTTTTCTTCATCTGTAATTTTGTTATCTAAGAATCTTAGTATGTATGTACTTTTTGACCATTACCGTAACGCCTGATTTGTTTGGCTGAGGCATACAATATGTCACCATCATGTGAGCTCGTAGATCTTAGTTGTTTCTGAAACTCTTTGTATGCCACTTTATAGCAGTCTACTTCTTGGTTAGCCAGTTGCATTTCTAGACCAAAACTGACACATTCCCCAGTTCACTTGTGGGAATTCGATACTTCTTGACTGCAGCTTGTGAATATAATTAAGACCCGGATAATTTATCAGTGTGTCAGCGTTGTCCTTCTCCATACAGCTTAGGGGGAGTACTATGATGTTCTTACTAGATACGCTTGTTGATATTCATGGAGTTTGATGTTGACCTGATGTTAGTTATAAAATTTGTGAGTTCATGGACTATCACCGTGGGATATAATAGACTTGAGACTCTACACATATTTGGACTGGCACTAACACTTTCGTCCATCGCCTTGGGCTACTCCGTTACTGGCCATGCTTTAGTAGTATCGTTCACCCCACGGGTACTTTATAATGTGGTTCCTGTTAGCAAACGAATTTTCGAGCACAGGATGTGCTCCTTGACTAGCAAATATGTAACTCACTTTGTGGGCTTTTATCTTTCTCCATACCCACGCTATCTATCGCTACACGACTTGCTATGTCTTATTTAGATGGTTTCGTCATATACAGATAAGTCGTTAGAATATTTCCCTACACTCCCAGGGAAATAGTACGACATTGTCGGCTGAGAACTTGGAGGACTCCACTTGGTTAAGTAGGGTTTGAGATCCTTGTTGGTCTGTTTCACTGGAGTAATGCCGACCTGTTAAGTGATATAATGGAAACCAAATCATATCTTTTTATTTCAGTTTGCTGTATAACCTGGGCCCACAAGGTATTTGTGAATATTTTTAGCATGCTCTTTGCATGTTGCTTTTCTCTTACTATGTCGACCGCCTTTGGGTTTTGCGTCAAGTTGTTTTCTGTTTCTTATTTTTTTGTTTTTGTTTGATACTATGAAAACTAATTATATCACCAGTTGCGATAGTAGCTAGGCCGTAAATATGCATGCTATTGTACTTCATAGATTACTGTGTAACATTTTACTTTAAGTGAAGGTAGGTCCTCATATATACTAGGAATTTCTTCTTCTATAAGAATTATATAGGATTATATATATTGTCACGTCGAAGAAGGTGTAATTACATGAATGATGAAAACTAATTTCACTAAACGAAGGTTTATTCAGCACTTGCACATACAAGAGCGATGAGCGAACTACTTCCGACCAGAACACTCACGGTATATATACAGTTATAGAACATTCCAGTACAATGATTCTTGACATTTGTGGATACTTCTAGAAAGTACTCGAACTGAATATAGAACTTTAAATTTTACAGTTCAGCCGAGTTTTGAACTCACAGCCCTCCATAAAACAATCTAGTATCATAACTACTACACCACGGTAGCTGTGGCACTCACCTTCTGCTGTGACATTGCTCCCTCCTTGAGAGAACAGCGTATCGGTGTTACGTCGTCCTAATCCGGGAACGAGTCATCGGTCCTGCGTACTCCAACTCGTGATGACTGATGTTCGCCCTGGCGATGATCTTCTTAGAACTTCCTTTGACGCTTCGTTCTGCGTTACCTTTCCGCTTCTTGCCTGTCGCTGAAGCTTCAAATTTACCCTGGGTTGCAGGATCCTTATAGGGCTTCAGTCGAAGGACGTGGACCGTATCTCTGATTTTAGGTCGCCTTGTATCAGGGTCGAAATCTTCAATTTCATAAGTAACATCTGACAACTGTCTTACAACCTTACAAGGCCCAAAGTAGCGCCTGAGGAGCTTCTAGAGATACCAACCTTCTCAACAGGAGTGAAGATCCCAACGAGGTCACCAGGCCGGTAGACAACAAGGCGGTGGCTCGCGTCGTACCTTCGGCGATCGTTTTCCTGAGCCTGCAGCGTGCGGAGTCGAGCTAAATACCGAGTTTCCTCAGCTCTGGTTAACACTTGGCCGATGTAGTCGTCGTCCACGTCATCAGGACGTAACGGAAACGCAGTGTCCATCGTGGTAGTCGCTTCACGCCCATGCACCAGGAAAAATGGCGTGAATCCTGTGGTGTCTTGTTTGGCGGTGCTGTAGGCAATCGTCGCGAAAGGTAAAGTTGCTCTGATCAACACTGACGAACATTGATAGCATGTCGGCCAAGGTCTTATTGAGGCGTTCAGTAAGCCCGCTAGTTTGCGGGTGGTAGGCTGCCGTCGTGTGGTGAGTAATGCTGCACCGACGGTTTATTTCTGTCACAAGATTCGATTGAAAACTTTCCCTCGATCCGCAATTAACGACCTTGGGGCACTATGTTTTAATACAATGTCTTCCACGATGAATTTGGCTACGGCTTTTGTAATGGCATAGCGTGTCAGATAATCAGTGCAAACAATAATCCATCTATTGCCACTAGCAGACGTTGGAAATCGACCGAGGACGTCAATCCCAACACCCTGGAAAGGCGTTTCGGCTGGTGGAATTGGTATGAGGCGGCCAGGTGGTTTCTAAGGAACTGCCTTTCTCCTCTGGCTCTCTCGACACTGCAACACATGGTGATGGACACCTGGCCAGAAAAATCTTTTGCGGATCCTATCGTAAGTCTTAATAAATCCTAAATGTCCGGCCTCAGGTGTGTCATGGAATTTCTGTTGAACATTTAATCGCATGTGTTTAGGAATCACTGGTAACCACTTCTTTCCAAACGGATCACAGTTTTTCTTACAAAGTAATCCATTAACTACCTTCAATTATCATTTCACATTCTCTGACCGATTTAAGGCAAGCATAATGTGAGATATCTTGGTGTGCTTCTTCTGCTCAGCAGAGAGATCCTGGAGTGCAATGAGACAGTCACTATCTTCATCAAAGTTTTGATAGTGTTGCACAGGGTTTATTGAGAGACAGTCAGCATCTTGGTGTTTTCTTCCACTTTCGCACACTATGGTAATATCATACCCTTGAAGACGTAGTGCCCACCTGGCGAGTCGTCCTGTTGGACTCTTAATACCTGTCAACCAGCAAAGTGAATGATGGTCTGTAACAACTGTGAATGGCCTTCCATACAGATACTGTCGAAATTTACACATGGGCCATATCACAGCAAGACATTCTCTTTCGGTAGTTGAGTAGTTTCTCTCGGCTTTTGTAAGTGTTCTAGAAGCAAAGGCTATAACCTTCTCTTTTCCATCCGAAATCTGCACCAGAACAGCACCGTTTCCATACCCGCCGGCATCTGTGTGTAATTCTGTAGGTGCTCTCTCATCATACAGATCAAGTACAGGGTCAGTCGTCATAGCTTTTCGCAGCACATCGAAAGAATCTTCTTCAGCACCACCCCAGATAAATTTAGCATCAGCTTTTAATAACACTTGGAGTGGCACTGCTTTAATACAAAAGTCTTTGATGAAACGAAGGTAATAAGAACATAATCTGAGGAAGCTTCTCACATCTCTAATACTTTTAGGAATAGGAAATTCCGTTATAGATCTCACCTCACCGCGCATCTTCGTTTGACACAAGATGTCCAAGTATTTTGATTTCTTTTGCTCCAAAGCGACACTTTCTTGGATTAAGTTTCAGTCGCCTTGTTGGAGACGCTTAAGAACGGCCCTCAGTCTTTTTACGTGTTCATCAAATGTCTCTGAGAACACTATAACGTCATCTAAATAACAAAGACACATCGTCCACTTCAGGTGACGTAGAAGATAGTCCATCGTCCATTCAAAAGTTGCTGGTGCGTTACACAAACCAAACGGCATTACCTTAAACTCATACAGGCCCTCAGGGTTAATAAATGCAGCTTCCTCACCATCAGCCTCATCTACTTCAATTTGCCAGTATCCCGAGTACATGTCCATGGTTGAGAAAAACGTATCCCCCCTCAGACAATCTAGTGTATCGTCAATTGGTAGAAGAGGGTAAACGTTCTTTTTAGTTATCTTATTAACCTTTCTGTATTTAACACAAAAGCGCCAACTGCTATCCTTCTTCCGGACGAGAACCATTGATGACGACCATGGGCTCTGCGAAGGCTGAATGATGTCTTTCTCCATCATTTTCTCTACTGCGTCGCGAATTGTTCGACATTCGGTTGCTGATACACGGTATGCTCTCTGGCTTATTAGTTGATGGTCTCCAGTGCTAATCTGGTGCTTCACCGTCGATTTGTCTAATTTGTTCTTTATCTGTGGATTACAGGATTCAGAGAACTCTTGCAGAATGGCAAGTAGCTGCTTCTGCTGTTCCTTAGTGAGATCTGGTCATAGTGGAGCTAGAACATCTTGTCTCGTAATGGTAGCGCCAATTTCCCCCACAGACTTGGCATGGTAGGTTTATATGACTCTCAGCTGTTCGGTAATTAACGGCTCATGGTTTGCTACGCACATGCGTCTTGGAAGGATTTGTGATTCTCGGCGACAGTGAACTATCCACAGTTCACCGAATCCGTTCTTAAACAAGACGACAGACGCTGGGGTGACCAAGTTATTCTTCAGTGGTTTGCTTCTCTTAGATACCATTACAAGATCCATCGGTTGATGCATGGCATGACACATGACAGTTACCTTTCTACGCTGACTGTAGGAATGATCACTTCATCCAGCACACATAGTCTCCACACACTCGGATGCACACCTTCGTGTCCACAGTATCTCATCTCGTCTAGCATAATCTACAATTGCCTGAGAAGCATCAAAAAGTCCCATCCGAGAATGACGTCATGTCTACGCTCTTGTAAGACGATGGACTCTAAGGGCTGTGTATGGCCACTTATACCCACACTAATGACACATCTTCCTGTAGATATTACATATTTCCCATTATCCACCTTCAGCAGAGATGTTTTGCTGTTGACGAATACGGTTTTCTGCAACTGGCGACGGTACTTCTCCGAAATGACTGAATACGATGCTCCAGAGTCCACAAGAACTTGGGCTGATCGGCCATCCATGAGGATATCAACGTAGATTCCTATCACTTTTGTAGTGATCGGCGGCGGAGGATTTTTCTCTTCGGCGGCCTCACCGCCAAGGAAGGTCACACCCATTAGTTTTCTAGGTTGCGGCGGCTAGGTGATAGGCTGGAACTTCTAAACGATGGAGACCCTGATCGGTGTGTTAGGGAGCGTCCTATCCAGCGGCTAGCTTGCGGCGATGGTGACCTACACCGTCCTCATCCACAACTTCTTGTTCATCTTCGGCGTCCCGGAGTTGGCGTCGGCTAAGACTGGTCTGCTGTCTTCTGACGCGGGCGTCATCAAATATCCGCCGCCTTTCTCGACAATAGCGCACGACATGTCCCGATCGGCCGCAGTGGAAACATACTGTTTGGTTATCCCGGTCCTCCAGACGTCAGTCTTCCTTGGTGACCAAGCAGATCCCTCATGCAGCAATGTAGGAACGTAACTTCGCCTGGTTCTCGACTTTTTCACCGTTTTAAAGGTAAATTAAGGACGAGAGATTGGGTTCAATGTCTGTTCCACTTCCTCCCTTATGACCTCTTGAAGCGCCTCGGTTTTTTGCTCACCGTGCAATCCAAGTGCCTTCTGAACTTCCTCTCTCACTATCTGACGAAGAACACTTGTGAAATCATTTTCTTCCTCCATCACAGACATCGATACGACGTTTGGAAGACGTTCAAACTTCTCGCGTGCAAATCTTTTTTGATGAATTGTCTCGATATACTGGCACCATTCTGTGAAGTCGTCTGCTGTCGAAACCTCCTTCAGGAGTAGGGCTTGATACATGTCCTCAACAACACCCTTCATGAGATGTGCAACCTTATCTTCCTCCTTCATTCTAGAATCCACTATTCTACACAGCTTCAAGACGTCTTGAATGTAGGATGCTGTAGTTTCTCCTGGAAGCTGTGCCCTGCACATTAATTTATCTTCAGCCTTGCACTTCTGTCGTAGAGTGCCGCCGAAATACTTGCGCAGTTCCGCCTGGAATACTTCCCAGCTTGTGAACTTCTCCTCGTTGTTCTCATACCATTGGTTGGCAATGCCTTCCAAGTAGAAAAATACGTTACCCAAACACGCGGTGTCATCTCATTTGTTAAATTTGGCTATACGCTCATATACCTTGAGCCACTTCTTTTGATCTTGGCCATCGTCATCAGAGAACCCGGAAGGATGTCTCATGCGGGGGCACACAGTTGCTGTCATCGTAACGTCCTCTTCTTCTTTTGTCTCCGATAGATTGCGATCTGATGAATACGGCTCGATTTCGGGTTTCTCGGCACGTAAACGGCAGCTCTGTCGTGGCCTGATGGGAGCCACTGTGTCGTCGATAATGGGCGCTATCACAAGGTCCAATACCCGGCGTCTCCACTAGAATAATGTCACGTAGAGGAAGGTGTAATTTGATGAATGACGAACACTAACTTCACTTAACGAAAGTTTATTCAGCACTTGGACATACAAGAGTTCGGAGCGAACTGCCTCCAGCCAGAACGCATAAGGTATATATTCAGTTACAGAACCTTCCAGTACAATGATTCTTGACATTTGTGGATATTTCTAGAACGTACTCGAACCGAATATAGAAATTAAAATTTTACAGTTCAGGCGATTTTTGATCTTTTTTGGTATTTTGTTTTTTATTCACTTTTTGTTTTTTTATTTTCTTAAGTTTTTTTCAAAGAGAACAAACACCTATTACATGAGCAAAAGTTGCAGGCAATGAGAAAACAAATAAAGACCTCTTGTGTATGAAAATAAAAGACGACGTTCTTCATAAAATAACACAATATCCCTTGAAAACGTAAAACAGAAAAGGTAGCTATATTTCCGCATCAGCCTTTTTTTTTTTTTTTTTTTTTGCCAACGTAGATGAGTATACACTCTAACAATCAGCAACAGCCCAACTTTTTTATGTTATTTTTTTGGGGGAGCACAGGAGAAAGAAAACAAATAGGCTGCAGATAGAGAGTTATGCGTGAAAAGGATAAACATGTCTATGGAAAAAAAAACTGAGAAGAGGAGGAGAAAAGAGAAGTGAAATAAATTAGGGATACTTTCCGCGCTATGCTCCTCTTTGGCGCGCCATCAGAACAAGTGCATTCTATCATTGACCATTAAAGGGGAACGTGGGATCGTCCAGTCTTGGCTGGCTCGGTTCGTTGAGATTCCAGCTTTGAGGCGGGTTGCTGAAAATACTCTGTAAATAGTTCGCGAAAGTGGTCCTATAGTGTCGATGTCGGCGAAGGGTGTAGTGATGTACTTAAAGGCGTGTCCAAAAGTCCGACGAATCGACGATGTCGTCCCGGAAGAGGTAGTTGACAGCCATACCACTGATCCATGTGATGGCGTGCCACTTAGTCCATGGAAAGTAGGTTGCGTCGGGATATATCATCATGGTAGGAGAAATGTGATGTGGTGGTACTCGGAGGTAGAAAGCCACAATCTTCTGTACCAGGGTCCAGACAGCTGCTGCTGGCCCACACTCAAAACGATGTAAATCTGTATCTTCAACATTGCACTGGAGGCACAGGGGTGAGTCCACCAGCGCTATGCGAAGCAGTTTCTGTCTTTTAGTATACTTCCCGTTGACGAGAAGGTACCACATCGGGGTGGTGTCAGTGGTGTGATATGGTTGGTGGATCGTTTTCCAAACTGTAGGCCGTGAAACCTGGGGGTTACGTGTTTCGACGGGGTTTCGGGGTTGGGACTTTCGGAGAAGCCGGTAGATGTCGCGGGTGGTCGTGTTCCTGGTGCTGGGGAGCTCGGTGCATATGTAACTGAATTCCAAAAAGAAACGGCCGACATGTGACATTGGAGGTGGGGTGCGTGCTAGAGACGTCGGTGGGCGTCTCGCAACAGGTGCGAGCTCGGTCGTCAAAATTCCAGTAAAACTAGCATTTTGGCTTTTCCATAACCGGAGCGTAGTATTGGTGTAAAGTGCCGTAGTCCTGGCTCTCACATTAACCAGATCGAGGCCACCGTCCCGCTTCGGTAAGGTGAGAGCTTCATGCTGGACTTTGAAGATGGTCCAGAACAAATAAAATAGCGGAAAGCCGCCTGTAATCTGGCCGCCATTGTCGCAGTGATGGGCAGAATCTGCGCTATATGGGGCATCCGGGCTGCCAGATGGGTATTAACGAAGGTGATTCTCTGACACATATTCAGCGGGCGTAGTATGTGATTTTGAATGTTTGCCCGGATGCGTTGCAGTAGCGCCCGAAAATTGATCGCGGAGGTGCGGCGAATGTCTCGCGTGTACACCAATCCGAGACAACGAAGGGTATCCACCAGTTGGAAGGGACTACGCTGTCTGCGGGAAGGCCGCGGCCGATCTTCATGGCGCATGATTTTGCCACGTTCATAGCGCTCCCTGCCCCTGCACTGTAACGGGTAATCCACTGCATCAAAAAAATGGTTCAAATGACTCCGAGCACTATGGGACTCAACTGCCGTGGTCATCAGTCCCCTAGAACTTAGAACTACTTAAACCTAACTAACCTAAGGACATCACACACATCCATGTCCGAGGCAGGACTCGAACCTGCGACCGCAGCAGTCGCACAGTTCCGGACTGCGCGCCTAGAACCGCGAGACCACCGCGGCCGGCAATCCACTGCATCGCAGCTTGTACGTCGGCCGCTGAACGTACCCCGAGGGCCAAGTCGTCCGCGTAGGCTCGGCAGCGGAACGTATGATCCCGTAGTGGAGTACCTGTCAAACGTCGCCGTGGTCCGCAAATAAGTGGTTCCATCGCAATGGCATAAAGCACCGTCGACAAACCCTGCCGTACTGAGCGTTCAATCAGTATAGGTTCTGTAAGTCTGCCGTTGACGAGAAGTCTAGACTTTGCGGCAGTCGCGAGTGTGTTGCCACAGAGATCACATCTCGATATTCACTGAGGGCTGTCTGTGTATTACTATCGCCGCCTAAGGATGTTTGTTCGTGGGAAACAATGTCTCGTAAGACATGTTTGAGTCGCACTGCTAGAAGGCGTGTGAAAATCTTGAAGTCGGAACTGAGTAACGTGATCGGCCGATAACTGTCGAGTCGCGTTCCTCCTGTGGGTTTCGGGACTGTTACGAGTAAGCCTTCCATGAACATTGGTGGCGGGTTCGCCACGCCTGACAAAAGTTCCCAGTACATGTCCCTCCATCGTGGCAACGTCAAATCTTGGAAGGTTCTGTAAAATTCGAAAGGTAAACCATCCGTGCCGGGAGATCGATTCAGAGACCCTTTGGCCACAGCGCCTTGGACGTCATCGTTGGTTACTTCAGAAGTCAGGAGGGTTGCAGCTGCTGCGTTTAGAGTACCAAGTGTCTCCTGGGCAACCTCAGCAATGGCCTCTGCACCGACAGGTACTTCTTGATAGAAAAGTCTATAGTGCGTTGTGAAGGCATCCGCAATGGTAGCTTGCGAAGTCAGCGGTCGTCCATCAGGTAGGTCTAAAGTTGTCATTACAGCCTGTCGGCGTCGACGAACATTTTGAACAATAGGATGCATAGAAGGTTCTTCACCGTTAATCCTATCTTGGCTGCGTGCTCGTACAATGGCTCCCTCTAGACGGCATCTGGTCAAGGTTAAATTCTTTGCCTTGATGCGTTGAGCTTATTTTAGACGATCCGGGGATGGAAGATGATCCATGAGTTCACGTAGAGCACTATTGTAGAAATCAGTTGTGTGGTGATTCCACCTGGCTTTGGCTCTGCCATAGTGTGTCAAGGTGCGTCGGACGGCCGGTCTGGCGCACAGTAACCACCACTGCAGTGTGGTCTCGTAACGCATAATGCGTTGAACACAGGTGTGCCACGTGTCGGTGACCTGTTGTCGACATTCAGGGTCTCGCAGTAGCGTGACATTGAGTTTCCAAGGTCCTGCACTGCGCCATATAGATTGTCGACGTAGGTTCATGGTACAGATGTAGATGTCACGATCCGAAAAGGCAGACAGCCAACGTTCCGCGTCGAGGAGAACTGATTTTAGAGCGTCAGAGATGTATATTCTATCCAGTCGGCTGGCGGAGTGGCTCGTGATGTGTTTATACCCCGGGCGGTCGCCGTGTACCACTCGCCGTCTAGGAGACGAAGGCGGCGGACGAGGAAGCGAAGTTCCGGACATGTGGTGAAATGTGGGTATTGGTCTGTGCGCTTGAGAACACAGTTGAAATCTCCACCTACGATGAGATGAACGTATCGGCCGAGGAATAAAGGCGTGATATCTTCTGTGTAGAACTGGGAGCGATCTCTCCGTTTATCAGTGCCCGATGGGGCGTAGAGATTTAGGATTCTGATTCCTTCTTCTGTTATGGCTACTCCTCACGCCGTTGGGAGATATGCGACATCGGAAACTGCAATCCATTCTCGGAGGAGGATGTCTGCGCCTGTGTGTTCCATAGCTGCAGGGACGGCATATGTCTCATATCCATAACACCCGGTCCAAGTTGCTGTCCTCAGTTCTTGTAACAGGGCGATGTCGATGTCCGCTGCTCTTAGCGTGTCACGGAGCAGTTGAAGTTTAACGTGGGAGCCGATATTATTAGTATTCATAGTAGCAGTTCGGTACGCCTCACGGGGGATCCGTGCTGTCGATACGTTCGTAGCTGGTGAAGATTGTCGTGGTGGATTCTGGAAGTCCATAGAAGACGCAGGAGTCGTCGTAGAAACATCCCCCATTTTAGTGTTGGCCTAACGGAGAACAGATCCATTTACGCATCAGTTGCAGGTGGGAAATCCGTGTCATCCGCCCATGAAAAATATCCGACAGTTTGGACATCGGCGAGAGGTGGCAGCCCTGCCCGAGTCGCCTCAATCGCGTCGGTGACGACAGTTGTGCTATGTTCCATGGCTTCTGGGCGCGGGGCTTGCTCACGATTTCTGTTGTACGGCTCACCGTCTTGTGGAAGACTCGTCTCCGTAGCAGAGGAGAAAGAGTTGTCGTGTACTCCGTCAGAGTGATGTGTCATCTCTTCGTCCTGCGGAGGGGGCTCAGTGGTCGATTCTGATGTCTTGCGGCGTTTTTTACGTTGTTTGGCCGACTTTTGCTTCCGGCAATGAGTTTCGGTGTCTGAGGAAGGAAGAGATTCACGTCGTTCCGGTACAAAAGCCGCGGGTACTATGATGCGGTCTTCATTCTGCAGAACACTCTCGTTGGTATCCTTGTGATCTTGTAGCGTGGGCGTGTTCGGCTGTTGGTCATGTTCACGGGCGGCATCGCCGGTGTCAAGGTGCTGGGACGCCGCCGGGTGTATCGGCCCAGAGAGACGCTCATGAACGGCGTCTTGTGTGGGCTGGACGTGCAGTGTCGCCGCATGGATGACTGGAAGGGTCGTTGTGGTTTTGTCGGTGTTCGTAACGTCGTGCCTTAGTTGTGTGATGTGGCGTTGCAGGCATTCATTACGGACGTGGCCTTCTTTGCCACAATCAGAACATGTTCGAGGTTGTCCGTCGTAAATGACCACCGCACGGCAGCCGCCGATAGAAATGTACGATGGGACGTGCCGTTTGAGATCGATTCGGATTTGTCTCATACCATTAAGCACCGGATACGCCGTAAACTGTTCCCATGTCTCGGCTACGTGGCTCTGGACTGTACCGAACGGGCATAGCGCCGCGATGATTTCATCTTCATTCACCTCTAAAGGCAGATCGAATACAAGGATCGTCCGAAGGCCAAGTCATGCATTGTCGACATCCACAGGCCCGACGTTTCCGTCGGAGTGCCGAAATTTTAGTCGGTGTCGCGTCCTTTGAATAATCTCGTTGCAGGCAGCGTCGGAAATCATATTAACATAAACGACGGTGATAATGATCGATAGGTGTATGCCGATGAGTTCGTCACGGGAGATCTTCGCGTAGGAAGCGTTCGACGGCCAGTGCTTTGGGTCGTGGATATTCATTTGAGAAGGTGAACTTAAGAGTGTTCTTCCTGTAAGAGTCGGCCATCAGAGCTTGTTCGACTGAGAAGCGCGGTGACGAGGAAGTAAACAAACACTCCGCGCGCGCAGCGGCGAGGACGGCCGAGCGCGGTGCGCACTGCTGCCCTGCCGAACGCAGACTATTGACCTCAAGACCCTGCAGGCAGCGGTCACGTATCATAACCACTACACCACGGTGAGTATGCCATTAAACTACTTATGCGACAGTATAAAGCTTTGTTTCAACGGAGCTCCTGGTTTGTATACTGTCTAGTTCTGATATTTTTAATATTTTTGCATTTTCTATTGTAATTCTGTGTTGTTAAATGGTTTTACGACTAACAAATGTGAACAAATATTTTAGTCTATTCTGTTGGACGTACACAGAGAGTTGGTTTAACGCGACTACTTTCATTTTGTAGCTTTAAGCACTTTTATGATTGATTACGTGTCACTTTCTGTTAGCTTGCTTTGTACGCCCTGATATACGCTACATGTATACTGTTAATAAAGTTGGGGCGTGAAAATGGCATAGTAAAAAGCTGAAACAGGTAGCCTTCAAAATAAAATAAAATACCAACTTAAGTTACACGGCTGTTGCAGAATTTCATTAACACTGACAGTAAGAAATCAGCTCCCCCAGCTATCCTGCTTTTAATAAAAGAGAAACTGCATGGGTGACATTATTCTTGGCCATCCAGCACTCCCACATGGAATACGAAAGAGTAAGAAGACAATCTACCAGAACATAATATTTTAAACAAATAAACAATGCTTTATTAGTGTGTGACTTCGCTATAGTACTTGTAACCAAGGCCAAATCCACAGTATACATACGTCCGCTACATCCAAATGAGACCGCACAATGGTTGTAGTGCAGACGAAATAAACTAGTTTTACATACCAAGTGATCGACTCTGCCAAGTTTCCCACTGTGTGATAAATGTCACGGTAGTCAGGCAGGGATCGCGTGCGTCTTTCGTCACGCCTCGCAGACGGCACAAAGTCTCTCAATAACATAGCTGTGTGCGGTGAACACCATGGAAGAAGAGCAGTCTCACATACAACGTGTTCTCCGCCCCCTATCTGAGAAGAGAAATGGATCTTTATGACACATATATGAACGACTGAGACAGTGATGCATCGCCATGTGGACAAAATATGTTCTGTACAAACCTGATAAACGCAGAACCACTGTCAGCTCTTTTTGATTCCGAAAAATTAATCCAACAGCCACAGTGGTGTCCCCTCTGTCGTAATCACTCATATCTGAGAAGACAAAAGCCCCTGTGTGTCGCATATTACTTAGTTGTCTAGTTGGGAGAAATGCTGACACGCCTCTCTATTCAACTGACAGAATTAATTTGTGTACAACATACGCTTATAGCCTTCCAGTAACCGCTGGAAAACGTCCTACACGAAGTTGATAAATAAAAAAAGAAACTCGTTGTGTCACTCAAAGTAACAGTCGATTTTACCACCACTCCATGTTTCTGCTCACGAACCTCCACTTCCAACATCTGGAACACTAACTTTGCAGAAGACCTTTCCAAAACCAATAACGTAATGCTAGACTTGTTACCGGTAGGTTCGATCAACATGTGACTATTATATGAACTCAAATTGATCAACGTCCTTTTCGCGAAAAAACACTACTGAGAATAGACGTTCGTAGGCAATATACATTTCGCGTAATATAAGAAAGACTGCAACTCCAGATACATCTGGATAGTAATTTTTTTTCCTTACTCCCTTTCTGCGACTGGCACGAGATACCGTACGGTGGCTCGTGAAGCTTGTGTGCTCTCTAAAAATTTAGGAAGAGACGTCGTGATCATGTGATGGACTTCAAGCATGCAGCCACCTAGAGACTGACCAGCTTTAAGTAACACAAGAATCTGCGATCGATGTGAAAGTGTATGTCTGCTCCAGGGTGCCTTCCAGACATATGTAGGGTAGATGGGGATAAAAGTGCACATTGAATAAGAGTACACATCAAGTTTTCAAGTCCCTAAAGCAGAGGTACACAATTTTCCCACCAGGCAGCGCATATGTCATTATCTCCTGTGTTCTATTCTGGAACCTCGTGGCAGTCGGACGCTTACAGCAGAAGAAAAAGCAGCAAGTCACTTTTGTCCAATTTCAATAAAAAATTTGCATAGTTTTTGAGTGTTAAGTGAACGGAAACTTATTTAAAAAGTATATAAACTCGGTACCGGAGATGGCGGCTATAAGCTTCCAATATCACTCTTGATTTCTACAAATATAGTTGCTTGTGTTACGTGTAGATTGGAATGGGGTAAAACTAAGCAGGTCTAATAGAGTAGCAGTTTGTAGGATGTACTTTTACCCCGTCAAGGAACTATTTGCCAACTTACATACTGTAACTTGTGCTTTGACTTGCGTAGTCCCTTCTACCGCATTCAAACATTTGAAAATGGGAGCTCGATACAAAAAGCACCCAAAGCTACTAGATTTTAGAGGCTGCCATAGCAAAATCTCTTAAAACCAGCAAAAGGTCATGAATGCCTCGGTCGAGTCACAAAAATGCGTTCTTTGCAGGAAGAACAAGCAATAGTACAGTACTGCATTTCCCTCAGTAAACTTTTTTTCCTTTGCTCTCACATCATTACGACATTTAGTTTTAATTCGCCGAAAATAAGGAGTACATTATTTTTTCCATGTATTTATTTGTAACCTTTTTATTTTCTTCAGTTGTCGTAAAAGTACATATTGCAAACTCATGCCCCTGGCCTACATGCTCTTAAGTACTGGCGTGGGGTAAGAGTACACAAAATTTTGATTATGAAAACTTTTACTGCTCCTCTAATAATAACTGGGTGACAATAAAACTTGTTCACAATATTACCTAGATGTCATACTAGGTACTGCATGCATAACTGCTATAATATTGGTGCACACTTTTTTAAAATATTAGTAAACACAAAGGTGTCTACGTTTACCCCAACCTACCCTATACGAAAAGACTTGCCTGGTTTCCAATCTCTACAGCAAAATGACTCACACCGAAGACTGAGGACACACTTCTCGCAATAATTGCAATGCACATCTATTGATCTAACCTGTTAAGTGTCCCAGGCTTTTGAGAAACTCAGACATTTTTTATGTAACATACTTCGAAAATACAGAACATGTAATGCAATTGTGCAATAATAATTATGAATCAGACTGAACGTGATGGGTATCTTACAAATGCAAATTGACATTAGCACGGTGTATCGTTCCAGCCAGTCAATCAATTTTGATGGTTTCCACACCACAGCAAAAAAATGTAATTGCTTGATTAAACAATACACCGGGACAACGCTCACCAAGTTGCACTTCTGCCTACACTGGTAAGAAGTAATAACTTTCCCCACAAATTATACAGCATAGGAAATGCTAGAGAAATGCAATTTATTTAAAAAATAAATGCATGTATAGTGTTCTCCACACTTGTATCCAACTCAGCTGTCCAGAACAAACAGCCAGCAGTGCCAAAGAGAGCCCAAGTGAGACGCAGGTGTCTTGGGTGCATGTGCAGGAGAAGGAGGAGGTGACCTTGAATGTACCTCGAACAGTTGCCCCAGCTGTAAAATGATACCCCATCTCAAGGTCAAGTGTAACCTGACACCAGAAGTCCTTATCATGTATACAGGCATACCTAAGGTGGAGCGACGCGATCTTTAATATGCCACATACAAGTCTGTGGGTAGTGACCTTGGATATAACTCTCACATTAGTGTAACATGACACCAGACAGTATGTCATCAAACTGGTTTACATTGTTCTCGGCTTATGCCCGCACTGCTCTCATACTAACTATGACAGTGACATCTTGTGGCTGATTTGTCAGCTGTTAGCCTGAGCAAATGGTTATGTTATCTGTATAACCTTTGTTATCCATGAAACTGACATAGCACAATATATGGGTAGCAGGAAGAGAAAGAAGGAACACTGTGTCATTGTTGTGTGAGTGAGTTTCAGTTTTATCTTAAAACAGAAATAATTAATAGTTACAATAATAACACTTTCGTGACATGTTTACACAGTACACTACGATGAGATTTGTGACCAGACAAAGCGCAACTTCCCATCATTCTTCTTAGGAACCGCAGCAGTAAGAAGCATCTGGATAAAATGGTAAACGATACTAATTAAATGTGACAAATTTCTCTCGACTTTTTTTACTTGATATAAAGTAACCCACGCAGTACAGGTCGATGTGTCGTCTTCTGTCGTTTTTATCAACACAAATCATAAAAGAACCTCATGATGACAATATGAAAAATACAGGGTGTATCAAAAGGTATGTTACAACTTGTGGTGGTTGACAGATGGGTACAATGAGAGCATATTTTGCTAGTAAAGCTATGTTCGAAAACGCTTCGTTTGTGTCCCAACGTCTCTGAAATATGGAGAAGGCAACAGGCAGCTGGGATCATACTAGGTAGGAGAGGATTAAGTGGACCAGTGCGAAGTGCAATGGCTCTGAGACTGTTGACGCACTGGGGCCTCCGAAACAGGACTGTAGGTAGACAAAGCGAAGCAGACAAACAGCTGATAGCACACAGTGCGTACTGTGAGTTTGGAGTGTTCACCAATGGTACTGCTTCATTAGTTACATGACAGACACAACACTCAACAGTCTTACATAGACAATGATATACAAGGACATTTCGAAAAGTGAAGATACAATGGCTCGCAAGCCTTAAATAGAACATTTATTTAGAAAACGTCAGTTACATCTTATTAACTGGATTATCTGTTATTTTTCGACATAATCACCCCCTTTATCCAAACATTTGTTAAGTCGCTGCACAAGCCTTTGTATCCCACAGTCATAGAAGGTTGCCGCCTGTTGTCGGAACCACATTTCAACTTCATCTTTGATCTCTTGATCGCCGTGGAATGATTTTCACCCAGATATGACCTCAGGTAACAGAAGACATGGAAGTCGGTGGGCGCAAGGTCCGGGCTGTATGGCGGATGGTCCAATACATCCCATTTGAATTGTTTGAGTAGTGCTTTGGTTACGAGCGCTGTGTGAGGCCGAGCGTTGTCATGAGGCAAGCGGACTCCACTTGTCAGCATTCCACTGCGTTTGTTTTGAATTGCCCTTCGAAGACGTTTCGAAGTCTGGCAATATGCAGCAGCATTAATTGTCCTTCCAGGAGGCATAAATTCCAACAGAAGAATGCCTTGTCTGTCCCAAAAAACAGAAGCCATGATTTTCTTCATTGAAATCGAAGTTTTGCATTTCTTGGCTTTTGGTGAATTCGAATGGCGCCATTGCATTGATTGCTGCTTGGATTCGGGTGTATGGTGATAAACCCACGTCTCGTCACCTGTCACAATGTGATCAAGGAACTCATCACCTGCTTCACCATAGCGTGTGAGGAAGTCGAGTGCAAAGCCCATCCTTTTCTTCTTGTGTTCTTCCGTTAACAGTTTTGGAACCCAGCGCGCACACAATTTCCTGTACCCTAACTTGACAGTCACAACGTCATAAAGAGTTGTCATTGAGACGTCCGGTATGATCTGATGCAATTCTTTCATGTGAGATGTCTATTCGCACGGATTGCTTCCTCCGTTCTCAGAAGAAGGGCATCAGAGGTCACAGATGGCCGACATGTTCTTTGTTCGTCATGAACATTGGTCCTACCTTCAGAGAAATGACGACACCATTTCGTTACATTTTGTCGATTGATAATGTTCCCATAAACAGAAACAATTTCTTTGTGAATATCCGCTAGTCGCTGACCTTTTTCATAAATAAAACGTATGACGGAGCGCACTTTGCATTTGTCGGGATTCTGAATCGGCGCAGCCATTTTAAACACGACCTACTTCAACCAGTAGCAACGTTCAACTGCTGAACGACCGTGAGGAGAACGCTAACGGTTCAAGGTCAACACCAGTGTTGCCAACTTGCTCGCCAAAACTCCTCTGTTCCTCTGGCGTACAGTGTATCTTTACTTTCCGAAATACCCTCGTATCAGCTTCCCGAAAAAGGGATTTATGCAGCCCTTCCTCATTAAAACACTCTGGCTAGATGTCCACACGTAAAAAAATTTTATGATTATATATACTCTTCCATAGGGAACAACATCTTCAAATGATTGCTATTGGTCACAAGCCAAGCTGCAGACGATTATTCTCTGTTTTCCAGAGCAAAATAAAATGAAAAACTCACGTCGTTCTGTGAGTATCTGGTATGTCTCACACCGACCGTTAAGCCCTTCAGAGGTGAAATTGGTCCAAATCAGATTTCGTCGTCAATGGCTGAAAATCTGGCAGGGGTTTAGGAAACGTATTAATTACACTGCGTGGGCCATTCATGTTTCATGAGACGCCGGCCCTTGCAGGGAGCGCTCACAAATACCTACGGACCTGTGTTTGCACAGCGTGATACGGGGAGGGAGGCGTTTGGCTGACGAAGGGCGTAACGGTGCGGGGCGGGACGGAGCGGCTCGGCTTTCCATCTGTCCCGGCGATTACGAATTCATGCGCGCCCGCTGCGCCGCCACTGGTCTTCTTTGTTGCTGACGCGCCCCGCTCAAGATCCGGCCGCAGGCGTGACTGCGTAATGTTGGCGCCCCTGGGCGTGACTGCGTAATGTTGGTGCCCCTGGCGCGGACAATGGCGCCCGGCCGGGTAAACCCCGCCGCTGCGCCGCCTTGTTGCGCTCACAAAGAACCTCGGCCCTCGCGCGTCTCGTATTAAAATACGGGGCACCCAGTGTCGCAGTAATTAAATCGCACCCCCGAAATTTGATAACGCAGCTCGTTACCCTGTTTTCGCGTTCCGCGCACACTTGCCGCATAATGAGTAGGTGGTGAGGTTCGTAGGCGTGCGAGAGGCCCCAGGAAAAAAAGAAAAGGAACTCACCTGCGGTGAGAAATAATCCCCGCTTGTGGGTCAACACGCTCTGAACAAACAATATGCTTTCTGGAGAAACTGGTTTAGTTATTCCCACATATTCTTTCCTTTTTGTTTAAGCCAGTGAGCAGCACAACACTGCAACTCTTTAAACTGTCAGCACTGCGTAAAGCCTCATGAAAGAGTACGCAGTGCCTAAAAATTTACACTCTCCAAATCCGAGTGTAAAAGAATTGTGTGAAGCTCTAGTGCTCTTTATGATTTACTCGTATAAAGACGAGTTTTCGGAGTTTTCCTCTGAGGTCGTGCTGCTGTAACTTGTTATTTTGTAACTATATATCTTCCTCAAATATGAGCTGGATGATCAGTGACTCTTACTCTCAACAAACATCATTTCAAAGCGAACTTTTAAATATAATAACGTACAGATAAACGACTGCATATTGTGTATTACCTTATTTAACATACTGATGTGTTGCGCATAGAAACATCAACAGAAAACAGTATTTATAATTTACTAGTTTCGCTCATCAGCGCGAGTATCCTTAAATATGTGGAAGTAACAGTGTATAACGACGTCCTCGACATTAACGTGAATGATTAGAACTTACAACGTGATGAGGTACATTATGAGATACATAGAAGTAGATATCCTCGGTGTAACAAAGCAGTTTAAATCACTTAATAAATGCAAGGCCTCCGGTCCTGCTCGTATACCAGTCACATTCCTCTCAGAGTATGTTGACAAAATAGCTCCATATTTAGCAATTATATACAACCACTCGCTCACAGAAAGATACGCACCTAAAGACTGGAAAATTGCTCAAGTCACACCAATACTCAAAAATGGAAGTAGAAGTAATCCGCTGAATTACGGGCCTATATCACTAACGTCGATTTGCAGTAGGGTTTTAGAACATATACTGTATTCGAACATTATGAAGTACCTCGAAGAAAACGATTTATTGACATGTAGTCAGCACGGATTCAGAAAATATCTATCTTGTGAAACACAACTAGCTCTTTATACTCATGAAGTAATAAGTGCTATCGACAGGGGATGTCAAATAGATCCCATATTTTTAGATTTCCAGAAGGCTTTCGACACCGTTCCTCACAAGCGTCTTCTAATCAAACTGTCGTGCCTACGGAGTATCGCCTCAGTTGTGCGACTGGATTCGTAATTTCCTGTCAGAAAGGTCACAGTTCGTAGTAATAGATGGAAAGTCATCGAGTAAACCAGAAGTAATATCCGGCGTTCCCCAAGGAAGTGTTATAGGCCCTCTATTGTTCCTGATCTATATTAACGACATAGGAGACAATCTGAGTAGCCGTCTTAGATTGTTTGCAGATGATGCTGTCATTTACCGTCTTGTAAAAATGATTTAGATAAGATATCTGTATGGTGCGAAAAGTGGCAATTGACCCTGAATGAAGAAAAGTGCGAAGTTATTCACATGAGTACTAAAAGAAATCAGCTAAATTTCGATTGCGCGATAAGTCACACAAATCTGAGGGCTATAAATTCAACTAAATACTTAGGCATTACAGTTACATATAACCTAAATTGGCACGATCACATAGAGAATATTGTGGGTAGAGCAAACCAAAGACTGCGATTCATTGGCAGAACACTTAGAAGGTGCAACAGGTCTACCAAAGAGACTGCTTACATTACGCTTGCCCGCCGTATTTTGGAGTACTGCTGTACGGTGTGGGATCCGCATCAGGTAGACTGACGTATGATATCGAAAAAGTACAAAGAAGGGCAGCTCGTTTTGTATTATCGCGAAATAGGTGAGATAGTGTCACAGACATGATGCGTGGAGTGGCAATCATTAAAACAAAGGCGTTTTTCGTTGGGACGGGATCTTCTCATGAAATTTCAATCACCAATTTTCTCCTCCGATTGCAGAATCATTCTGTTGGCACCCACCTACATAGGGAGAAATGATTATCACGATAAAATAAGAAAAATCAGAGCTCGCACGGAAAAATTTAAGTGCTCGTTTTTCCCGCGAGCCGTTCGAGAGTGGAAGGTGGTTCATTGAACCCTCTGCCAGGCACTTTATTGTGAATAGCAGAGTAATCACGTAGATGTAGATGTGGATGTATTGCCCTCACGTTAGTACTTTATTAGTTCATCCACCGCTTGGTGCCATTGTCAACACAACCTAATGTGAGTTGGAGATGCAACGTTTCTTGTGCGACCATTGGTTGAGTATGTGATCCAGTCACAACGGGGAATTCACCACATTTTATTGGAAAAGTAAGAGCCATATCGATTTGTACAAAGGTGGAAGTTGTTACAGCGACATGTTCTAAGTGCATTATGGACTAAAAACAGAGCTATCGTAACACTTTATGAACTGTTACTCATGTAATTTAAATCTGTTATGAGCATGCTTGGATAGTAAGTTTTTTTTTTTTTTTTTTTTTGTATTTGTATAATTGATTATATGAGAAAGTGACTCATTAACACTATATAAAATGTAAGATTACCTGACTGAAATACCATTTACAAGACATAAACGCCTTATGGTAACGGTTACATAGTGCTGTTCCATTCGCTGATCATTACGGCTCAATACATGACAAATAAATGGCGTTGGCGTACCTCGTAAGCAGAAACATTCGTTATGCATATTCCTGAATATGCATATTCCGACAGATACGTCGTTCATTGCTTTTATCGACCTAAATAAGATGTTTGACACAGTCAGCAGAGAGGGATTGTATACTTTAGCTGTGAAGATAGAGACGCTCCAAAACTCTTGAAGATAATCAGGGCTTTTCACGACGATAGTGAGGGAACAGTAATATTCAGAGGAAAAACATCAAATGCTTTTCTACAAATAGGACTTCGTCAACGCTATGTAATGGCCCCTACCTAGTGTGTCACATTCTTCTCGGTATTACTTAAAGTTACTTTCGACGAAACAAATCTGGGCATCCATCAACACACCATAGTAGACGGGAAGCTTTACAACATCTCGTTATTCAGATCCAAGCGCTATCGTGAGTAGCTTTTTATTCGTTTACGATGTAGCACTCATAGCACATATTCAAGACAACCTTCAAAGGGTTATGGACAAATGTGCTGCTGCATGCAAGATTTTCTCCGTGTCTGTGAATATGAAGAGGATTGGGATTATGGCGCAATGATACACAGATATGTCTGCCATGAGATCAGATGTCTCTCTGTTGAATGTAGTCTACGAATTCGGCTACCTCGGTTCGCTAGTGTGAGACCTTTCTCTAGACGACGAAATAAACCTGCATTGGCAAGGCAGCGAACATTTTCGGGAAACTTCGCACCAAAGTATAAGACAGTAAGCACCTTACGGTGACTACAGAAGTGCTCGCCTGTCAAGGATACGTGCTGAACACTCTGTTGTATGCTGCTGAGACCTGGTCATTATAAGCCAAACAAGAACGTAAGATACACTGCTTGGTGAGACAGCACATGCCAAGAGACCCCCTGGAACAACAGATTTGCGCTTTAAAGATGGCATCAAGCGCGACATGAACGCATTGAATGTTTACAGCGACAAATGGAAGGAGATCGCCGAAGATTGCAACAGATGGAATTCGTCAAAGTTGACAGCAAGTTCGACGGCGTCGCCTGGGTCAACGACTTAGCTGCGAAACGAGCCTATAGACGAACGCCTCCGATGAACCACTCTTTTGGTGTGGAATACACCTTCAACACCTGTAGACACCAAGTGGGCTGTTGCATTGGATCCAGAGCCACTAATTAAAATTTCTGCATGATGATACTTGAATATTTCGTTAGGAAGTAAAGGCCATTGATTGAGTGATTGGTTTTAATTGCAGCCTTGACACAGGCTATTAAAGATATTTGCATAAAGTGACCTCACTCTCACAACAAACGCCGCTTTTACAGGCGTATATTTTCGTGTAATGTGCAAGAACACATGAATAATTCAGTAACAACATGACACTTTAAAGTTATTGTTAACTGATTTCAAACAGGAACGTTTTACAACAAATTCAAATCTGAATTAAGGATGCTGTTCTATCTCGATTTCCTCCTTTGTTCTTATTTTCTGTCAATGTTTGATGTTTTAAAATTACTGTAAGCTTGTTATCTTTCTTCTACATTGCCGTAAATGTGTGGCAAAGTTTAATGTATCCTAGAGGCATTATTTGATAGCAAAAGATTACTATTTTTGTGGTAACAAACCTCTAGAGCGAATGGATTTATCTACTTAATAATGGTATGTAAATAAACAATCTACCGGAAAAGAAACCATCACTTGGGGATAAGTTGGAACGTCTCAGGTTACTGTGGTCGAATTGTTGTTTCATAGAAGTTAAAAATCCAAATCAGAAAGTGGTAAAAAATGGTTCAAATGGCTCTAAGCACTATGGGACTTAACATATGAGGTCATCAGTCCCCAAGACTTACAACTACATAAACCTAACTAAGGACATCACACACATCCTTGCCTGAACCAGGATTCGAATCTGCGACCGTAGCAGCAGCGTGGTTCCGGACTGAAGCACCAAGAACCGCTCGGCCACAACGGCCGGCTCAGAAAGTGGTAATATACAGTGTCTTTGAAAAAGAACTCCCTAGTTTTAATGTGCCCTAGAATCTGTACAAAGTCGCGGCGGTTGGGACAGGTACCCCTGAAATGTTGGTGAATACGTGGCGAGAAGTGGAATATCGTCTCGACGTGTGCAGGGCAACAAATCGATCCCACGTTAACGTCTACTAACATTAAACAAAACTTGAAGGAATTCTCTTTCATGATATGTAGTCATTGATGTAATTTTTCATTTTTTTCCCCACCGAATTAGGGCAATATACCATGTTACCAAAATATTACCTACAAGTAAAATACGTACAGACCTTATTAGCAATATAAAAGAGTAAGTAATTCGGTAAAATTCTTAACGTTAAGAACATAATGGCGAAGCATATCTTACCAACCACATTTTTGGTGTAGTGGTAATAAATAATACAGGCATCGAACCTCTAACTTCGTAGGTACGAGAGAAATATACTTCACTGATAGTCTCATTTGCAAACAATTTGAGCACAAGGCTCGAGGTGGCAGGCAGGTGTTCATAATAGCAGACCCTTTACTTACATTGTAGGGAATGTCGCACAAAGTAATCTGTGAAACTGAGTTGTTCGTTCTCCTCCTCTACGACTTCATTGTATGACAAACTGAATGAGCACCTAACTGCGCGTCTGTCAGCACTTCAAATGGTTCAAATGGCTCTGAGCACTATGGGACTCAACTGCTGTGGTCATCAGTCCTCTAGAACTTAGAACTACTTAAATCTAACTAACCTAAGGACATCACACACATCCATGCCCGAGGCAGGATTCGAACCTGCGACCGTAGCAGTCGCACGGTCTCTGTCAGCACTCCTGAAGTCTTTTGGAATAGGATGAATATATTTGAAACACCCCAGACATTTCTTTATTTTGAAATTTTCCAAACAAACATAATCTTTCCCAGTGCGCCATAAATCATCTCTACCAGCATCTAAGTCCAGTCCGGCTAGAACAGTGGCCGTCCGACTGCGGCGAGCAGGATGCCTGTGGACCAAATCTAGTATTCCTGTGGCCCGCGGTTCTCAGTCGTATTATAAAATAATATGCGCCTCGCAACTAACAGCCGAATCCAAAAAATGTCATCTAAGGTTAATAGCTGGTTAAGAGTGTAGACCAGCTCAGCAACAATACTTATAGAGGCAGTAATATTTTAGGATGTGCTTAATTCGGCCGCCAGATAAGTAAAGTCGGCCACCTACCTCAGGGGCAGAGGGATTAGTAGCGAGACTAGTAGCGAAGGGGTAGAAGACGTGAGTGAGGCAGTGTTTCATTGATTGTTTTCCAGTGCTGATATCTCACGGGCATTCGCAGTTCGTATCGATCAGCTGCTAAGGTATAGATTTTGACACGAAAGTAACATGAATTCGTGAATCCGCATTACAAACGCGGTCATCTTCAAATGCGGTACACATTTGTCGCAAGAAATATGAAATTAAATTAAGGCTTTTATAATACAGTGAGTAGAAGATATAGATACATTCAAAACATGTAGTAAACTTTTCTGATCGTGTCTCATATTGTCTGTTGCATTTAAATATAAGTACAATTATTGTCATTAATTAATTAATTAATCATTCGTTAAGACAGGCACCACAATGACACTTCGTCATGAAATTTTAGCACTAATTTATCAATCGTGTTACGAATGTTGTCGACTTTCAGCGATCGGCACTTGCCAAGTTATGGCGCCCTTGCTGTAGCTAGTCTACTGGCTGCTCATAAGATATTAATTTACGGGTAGTTTCCAAGAATGACTGCCTATCAAACTCGAGGGGTCCAAACGATATATATCGAGCGTGCGATCGTAAATCGATCATGCAACTCCGTTGGCGGGCGTTATGAGTATGTTTACGTTGGTCACTACTGTAACGACAAAAGGAAAGTGTTAGAAAAACACTTGTCACTGCAAAGGAGACGACTTACCTTACTCGTCGTCGGTGTTGTCGTCATGTGAAAGTCCATTACAGTGGTCTGGATGGAAAATTTGGATGAGTCGAATCATGTATTCTTCCTGGAACTCGTTCGTTTTCCGCACTGTCCGCAATGAAATTGTAAACGGTATTTCAGCATCGAAACTGTTCTTACGAAGTTTTACACACTTCTCACCACCACAATCTACATAGTCCCTTCTTTCCTCGTCCGGTAGTACTCCATATTTGCGACAAAAAGTGGAACAATTTTCGACGCTGGAGAAACATGGAATTAGGTTTTTCCATGTGAGAGAACCCGCCGAAGAAACTTCAAGAACACCAAACATCCCACTCACGAACGACATAAATCGCCTGGGATTTCCTAGCGACTCACAAATAATTCGCGGTTGTATGTAATTTAGAGCAACTACCGGAACGACGGAAAACAGATAAAAATGACAATCACAAATAATTAATCTCAACGCCTGCCGCCAGAGACGCTTGATCGATTTACTGTCGCACGTTCGATATGAATCGTTTGGACACAGCAACTTCGATAGGCAATCATTCTTGGAAATTACTAATTAATTAATCATTCGTTCACAAAAGCAACACAACGACACTTCGTCAGGAAATTTTAGCACTAATTTAGCAATCCAAAGCAGAGAACATTTGATACTTAGGTGTTACGAATGTTGTCGACTTTCAGCGAACGGTACTTGCCAAGTTATGGCGCCCTTGCTGTAGCAAGGAACGGATCGTTCCATGGTTATGGACGTAACATTTGTGCAATTTACACTGAAGCATTGACATGAAAATAAAAAGCACATAGTCCTGACAGTGACACTGCACCCAGCTACTCTAATTTGCCACGAAACAAATGAACAGGAAGGAGGCGTAACAAAACCTTCACTTTTCATGGAATGATTATGATGTAGTTTACCAATTAATAATAGTATCGGAAATCACGCGGCCCT
Source organism: Schistocerca serialis cubense (assembly GCF_023864345.2). Lineage (NCBI taxonomy): Eukaryota > Metazoa > Arthropoda > Insecta > Orthoptera > Acrididae > Schistocerca > Schistocerca serialis. Next base: position 991,438,028 of record NC_064638.1, read on the forward strand.
TAATGGTGCCCCACAATGTCAGTATGGCTCTTGAGCAAGAAGGTTCCACTGGTCTAGACGCTCAGTGTTTCTAGAAAATTGTAGCAAGTACCCAGCGAGGAGCGTGTAGTGTCCCGCTATTAGGCTGCGAGAACGAAGATGTCCGAAGCAGCGTTAGAGTGTTCCTCTGGCTGAATTACGTTGTCAAGCTGCGCGCTCACGCTTCCTCGGCACAGATCGCGTTTATTGGTCGCTTCCGGCACGGCGCTCCATCCTTTACCCGTCAGCGGCGCGGCGCCTTTCCCCCGCGGCTGTCGCCGCGAGACGGCAGTTGTTTATTGCGGCGCCGTGCCTTGCCATTGCGATCACGCGCGCGCCGCTGACGTTATTGCGCGCAGGTCGGCCGACGCGGCGCTGCGAGGACAATCCGCGCCACAGGACACGCGGCTGGCAGGACGCGGGGAGGCCTCTGCCGCGGCCCGCCCGCAGGATTGGCCGCTGCTTATTAGCTCCCGCCGGGCTTTGTGCGGCTGACACGTGCTGTCCCGCGGCGCCCAAATAAGACGTCACCGGGATCAGCCCGTTGTCCTCCCGTGCCGTCCCACCCTGAAGGCAGCCCGCGACTTGGTCTGGTGCGTTTCCTCGAAATAGAATTTCGTCCATAGTTAGCCTGAAAGACTGTCCAGATGACGTCAAATATTAACTTTTTCTCTCTGTCGTATCGTAGCGTGATCAGAGTAGTAATGTGCAACTTCATATTTTCGCGGCGCGGTGACTGCTCCATTCAATTTTGGGTGTGCAGCCGCATCCATTCAGCTTCCTCTTGTAAAATTTCACCCATCTTCAGAGGGAGCCGAAAGACTGGCGCGCCGACATTTATTCATTTACACTACTGGCCATTAAAATTGCTACATCACGAAGATGACGTGCTACAGGCGCGAAATTTAACCGACAGGAAGAAGATTTGATATGCAAATGATTAGATTTTCAGAGCACTCACACAAGGTTGCCCCCGGTGGCGACACCTACAACGTGCTGACATGATGAAAGTTCCCAACCGATTTCTCATACACAAACAGCAGTTGACCGGCGTTACCTGGTGAAATGTCGTTGTAATGCCTCGTGTAAGGAGGAAAAATGCGTACCATCACGTTTCCGACTTTGATAAAGGTCGGATTGCAGCCTATCGCGATTGCGATTTATCGCATCGCGACATTGCTGCTCGCGTTGGTCGAGATTCAATGACTGTTCGCAGAATAAGGAATCGGTGGGTTCAGGAGGGTAATACGGAACGCCGTGCTGGATCCCAACGGCCTCGTATCACTAGCAGTCGAGATGACAGTCATCTTATCCGCATGGCTGTAACGGATCGTGCAGCCACGTCTCGATCCCTGAATCAACAGATGGGGACGTTTGCAAGACAACAACCATCTGCACGAACAGTTCGACGACGTTTGCAGCAGCATGGACTATCAGCTCGGAGACCATGGCTGCGGTTACCTTCACGCTGCATCACAGACGGGAGCGCCTGTGATGGTGTACTCAAAGACGTACGTGGTTGCACGAATGGCAAAACGTCATTTTGTCGGATGAATCCAGGTTCTGTTTACAGCATCATGATGGTCGCATCCGTGTTTGGCGACATCGCGGTGAACGGACATTGGAAGCATGTATTCGTCATCGCCATACTGGCGTATCACCGGCGTCATGGTATGGGGTGCCATTGGTTACACGTCTCGGTCACCTCTTGTTCACATTGACGGCACTTTGAACAGTGGACGTTAGATTTAAGATGTGTTACGACCCGTGGCTCTACCCTTCATTCGATCCCTGCGAAACCCTACATTTCAGCAGGATAATGCACGACCGCATGTTGCAGGTCCTGTACTGGCATTTCTGGATACAGAAAATGTTCGACTGCTGCCCTGGCCAGCACATTCTCCAGATCTCTCACCAATTGAAAACGTCTGGTCAATGGTGGCCGAGCAACTGCCTACTCTTGATGAACTGTGTTATCGTGTTGAAGCTGCATGGGCAGCTGTACCTGTACACGCAATCGAAGCTCTGTTTGACTTAATGCCCAGGCGTATCAAGGCCGTTATTACGGCCAGAGGTGGTTGTTCTTGGTGCTGGTTTCTCAGGATCTATGCACCCAAATTGCGTGAAAATGTAATCACATGTCAGTTCTAGTATAATATATTTGTCCAATGAATATCCATTTATCATCTGCATCTCTTTTTGGTGTAGCAATTTTAATGGCCAGTAGTGTATTTCACTCCTAGGAGTGGAGCTGGCTGTTCGAGATCCGGGCCAGAAAGCGTCGCGGTGCTATTCCAATATCCCATAAGCCTTACAGCCAAGGGAATATTCCCGAAGCTCTTGGCCGAAATCGAGGGGATTGAAGCCATATTACTTTATTTCTAGGATACCATACTTCATTGAGGACGTTGTCCCAGCGAATCATTAAAACGTTGTTTACGTGTGTGTATGTCTTAGTGGGCAGAGAGAAGTGCATGTGCGGGTGTCGCTTAAACTCGCGGACCGCATCATTGCGCATCAGGCCACAGACACCAGAGACGTTGATCGGCGGCAAAGATAGAGAGTGTGCATGCATTATATCTGTGCCTGCACAGTCGAGCCACGTTGAGATGTCGATATATCACTCTGAGCTGCAGTATTGCCACATCTTTGTAAGTTCATAATAGAAAGCGCCGAATTCCATAACTTATCCAACCGGAAGCCGCTAACTATATTAATTAAATTCGTCGCGCAGTGCTGCTCAGAGTGATACATCGATATCCCAGCGTGGATCGACTGCGCAGCCACAAATGTAATTCATGCACACTGTACTAATTTGCCGCCGATCCACGTCTCTGGCCCCTGTGTATCCGTGGCAGTGGTGCGCAGTGGTGTGGTCTACGTGTTTAAAAAGATGGAACAAGTGCTGGAACGACACCCACATACACACGTCGCTCTGTTCACCAAGATATAAACACAAATAAAATACTTACACTCCTCACACATAAACAATGTTTTAATGTGTCGCTGGGACAACGTCCTCAATGAAGTATGGCATCCTAGAAATAAAGTAATATGATTTCAATCCCCCCGGTTCCGGCCAAGGTTTTCGGGAATTTCCCCGTTGTAGTAAGGTGTCTGGGATATTGGAATCCCCCATTTTCCCCATTATCAGATTGTCTAATAAGTGGCTGAATACAACCGAGACTCTTCCTGGCCCGGATCTCGAACAGCCCGCTCCATTCCTAGGAGTGAAATAAATGAATGCTTGTGCGTCAGTCTTTCGGCTCACTTTGAAGACGGCTGAAATCTTAGAAGAAGAAGCCGAATGGATGCGGCTGCACCCCGAAATTTTATAGAGAGTAGTAATGTTAATTCCCCATTATCGGACGCTGAAACAAGATCCGCTGTCGTCGTCCACGTGGGGGATACAACTAGCGACTGTTCCATTTCTCAAGCGTTTTCCCTTCTCTACTGCGAAAGGCTAAGGTTATTGTCTGAGATCCATCACACTGAAGAACCCAATTGTCACTAGCCAAATATCAGATATGCTGGTGCTGGGGGCAGAGGGGGTTTCATTTGTAAATATGAAAGAATTTCCAATCCCAGAACTTTCCTCAAAACTGAGGGAAACCGTCAAAAACCCTTGGCCCGAATCAAACGAATAGAGCCAATTTAAAATTGTTTCTGAGATATAGACAAAGATACCCCAATTGCCATTTAAATTAGAACACAAGGAAGGATAGCATTTGTAGCTGACTTAGGAGTATACTGGGTCCAAATTTTAGTACAGAAAACTGCTACCTTTGGAAGCAACAATTACCCCAACCTGCTATGCATCAGTTGAGTTAGCTTATAGTTGAGCTTAGGTTCCAAGCTGTTTCATCATAGTGACTGGCAAGTGGTGGTGTGCCAGTCTCTAGGCAACTCTTGGCCAGATATTTTCGATAGACATCCAGACCAGAGAGTAGAACGCCATCTGTATCGAGGTAGGTCAGGACCACATGGGCAGTATGCACTCTTGTTTTATCTTGTTGAAAGATAACGTCAGTCCATCATGATTCTATATGCAGAAACAGAACTAGTTTGAAATGACAGCGTAATATAACTCCCCTCTCCTCTTTCCTCCTCAAGGGAAGCTTCGGCAATGGTCGCCATTCTGATCGCCCATGGTGATTCACATGTCGTTGCATTGTCCGTGTGGGTGCTCGTCTTGCTGCAATCAAACTTATTTCATGATTCAAGGTAAGTGACACGCTTCTCTTCGGCTTCTTACTGCAGTCACTATGCCTATATGTATTTCCGTCGCCCGTTGATCCACAAGCGTCTGCAGCCTTCACTATAACCGTGGTACCGATTCAGGATCAATTAGTTGAGCCACCCACTTGGACCTGTGGTAGCTCCTACAAGCTACCACTTACAAGCGGTCGCTAATAGGAACAGGTCACCATGACGACGACATTTACTGTTGTGCATGGTAGGCCAACAGCAGTCGACGTGGCCATTCCGAATCATCTGGACGACAAGGTAGCTCCTTCATCCCTCCATCCCACGCCACATCATAAACCACGAACTTTGAGACCTTATGATACCCATCGGTAAGGATGTCCCTGGAAATTTGCACGATATACAAGGGAGATATACGAGAGAGAAATCTCAGAGCATGTACTTCGGTAAGTGCCGAAGTGATAAGAAATACCACTCAATCTATGATAAGAAGATTTCAGCCCTGCACTGATGCCAATGGTAATCACTTAGAAAACCTTCTGTAAATGGATGTTCATGCCACCTTTGTGACCTTCGTTGACCTTCAAAGACCTTACTGTTACACATCGTTGGATTCGTCTCGATAGCCGCTATCAGAAAATAAGTACCGAACTACAGCATCCCATTAAAAAAAAAGAAAAAAGTTTACCTTCATATCTCTGAAGCGACCCCACCTCGCAACGAAAAACCAACGTCATATTATGACCCCCGTTGTCCCATGAAACTTTTGTCTCACAAACATATCAGCTCCTATCATACTTTAAGAGTTATTCTTGGTGGCAATTGTTAGTGACTCACCCTATAGTTTGGAATTTAATATTGATTAAATGTACTACTTACAATCGAGAGAGATGACTTAGTGAGTTACTGAGGTGTTTTCCAGCTATCTGTTGACCTCTGTTAGCATTGCAGCAACCACTATGGACGTTAAAAAGAACAAATTGTATGTATATATTTTTTCGCTCATCGTCTGGAAACGCTAATGCTAAAATTTTGTTTTCTGTCATGAATTGTTAGTAAATGACGTCACCTGGTAACTTGTTTTTGAATAGAAATTTTCGTCCGTGAGGACTAACAAAAAGAAAAGTAGATTTTATTAGTGAGTGCTAACAGAAAGACTTGTGGTGCGATCAGTGATTGCACGAAGCTTTTGGGAAGAAATGCAAGGGAGCGCGGGTGGGAGTACAATAGGTATAATTGCCTTGGTTGAGAAAAAAAGACGGTTTTGTTAAGGGATTGTTTCTGTTTTCCTGGGTAACAGGTTTTTAACTATAGTGAATAACGGGCCTGGATGAAATCTGGTATGAATGAAAGGTCCTTTTCAGAAAAAAACGTATGTTATCACGTAGAAAATTTGTGTATCAAACACACATTGCTTTAGTGCTGTTTCTCTCTATTGCATCTGTTTCTTTCGGTTTTAATACTTTCAGTTCACGTTGCGGTTGAGTCGTTACAGTAATCCTGACCTTCTTTTACAGTAAAACTCGTATATTCAGTCGGAAGAAAAATGCTTATGATACAGATTACGTCTGTGTTTTACTTACGAGTGCAGTATTCATTGTCCCTGGTTTATTAGCTCATTGCAGATATCAGAAAAAAGAACACGCAGACCAATGAACAGTTCTCAAATAATGTGACCTGGCAAAACTGAATCGCCGGCCGGAGTGGCCAAGGGGTTCTAGGCGCTACAGTCTGGAACCGTGCGACCGCTACGGTCGCAGGTTCGAATCCTGCCTCGGGCATGGATGTGTGTGATGTCCTTAGGTTAGATAGGTTTAAGTAGTTCTAAGTTCTAGGGGACTGATGACCTCAGAAGTTAAGTCCCATAGTGCTCAGAGCCATTTGAACCATTTTGAACCAAAACTGAATCAAATGTTAATCAGCTGTTACTATTCTCACGTCATACGTCCGAAGACTTTGCATGCTGTACTCCACGCTACTGTATCTTCTGTAAATGTCTTCATCTTCAAATAAGTACTTCATCCTACATATAGTTGGACCTGCTTACGGTATTCAAACGATGGACTCTCTGAAACTTCCTGGCAGATTAAAGCTGTGTGCCGGACCGAGACTCGAACTCGGGACCTTTGCCTTTCGCGGGCAAGTGCTCTACCATCTGAGCTACCCAAGCACGACTCACGCCCCGTCCTCACACCTTTACTTCTGCCAGTACCTCGTCGTCTACTTTCCAAACTTTACAGAAGCTCTCCTGCGAACCTAGGTACTGGTAGAAGTAAAGCTGTGAGGACAGGTCGTGAGTCGTGCTTGGGTAGCTCAGATGGTAGAGCACTTGCCCGCGAAAGGCAAAGGTCCCGGGTTCGAGTCGCGGTCCGGCACACAGTCTTAATCGGCCAGGAAGTTTCATATGAGCGCACACTCCGCTGCAGAGTAAGATTATCATTCTGGATGGACTCTCTGTTTTATTTTTGCCCCTCCCCTACATTTACCTCCACACCGTGTCCACAATCGAATGGTACCTTTGGTACGGAAGAGCCCGGGTTCGATTTACAGTATCTCTTGGGTTTGCCCTGAGTTACGCAGGTCTGAGGACGAGGGAGGAGCTTCTTGAATAAAGGAGCAGCGGCACCATCAGGATTAATCTATTGACAATGTTAGCTAGAGGGTTTCGTGACATACTGATCACAGTTTCCACTAACCGAAGATCACTCCTCACCTGCCCTTGTACGTAGCAGCCGGCCAGTCGAAACAGGCCTGAACCCTAATCCTTGTGTGGTTGCGATTCAATTTTCCCACTGTTACTAAACTGTCGGTTACATGATGACTTAGGACATGGCCTATCACCTGATCCTTACTTTTAGCCACGTTGCGCCATAAATATCTTTTTTCGCCAATTCGTTTCAACACCTCCTCATTTGTTATTCGATCCACACATCTAATCTTCAGCAATCTTTTATAGCACCACCTTCAAAAGCCTCTAGTTTCTTCTTGTCTGAATCGTCTATTGTCGTATTACTTACACACAAGACACCACTCCAGGCAAATACGTTCACAAGAGATTTCCTAACATCTTATTTTGTATTATATGTTAACAAATTCCTCTTTTACAGGAATGTTTTTCTTGCTATTGCTAATCATCAATTTACATCCTCTCTACTTCGACTGTCATCTGTTTCTTTTGCTGCACAAATAGTAAAACTCATCTACAGTTTTTACTCTTTCATTTCCTAATTTCATTCCCTCAGCATCGTCTGAACTAATTCGACTACAATCCATTAATTTTGTGTCGTTATTTGCCATATAGGACTTTTTAAATTAATGGTTCGGTATTATTCACTCCTACTTTTGGGACAGGAATTAATACATTCTTCTCCAAGCCTGAGAGTATTTCGGCTGTCTCGTACATCGTTTAAACAGAGTGGGATTTTTTTGTCATTATTGACTCTCTTAGGGATCCCAATAGTTCTGAGAGAATTTCGTCCGTTCCAGTAGCCTTGTTTCGGCTTCGGTGTTTCAGTACTTTGTCGAATCCACGCAATATCGTATCTCCCATCTCATCTTTATCTCCTTCCTCTTCTGTTTCTATAATGGTGTCTTCAAGTCAATTTCCCTTGTGCAATTCCTCTATACATTCCTTCACCTTTCAGCTTTCATTTGCTCGCATAGCCATCTGAAATCTTGGTATTTAGAGACCTATTTCTCTTTCCTCCAATGGTCTCTTTAATTTTCCTACATGTGCCACCCGTCGTTCCGACTGGAATTTGGATTTCTCTGTTGAGTTATCTGGCTATCGTACTTTTTAGACATATTGGCATTCACCCATTTCGTTTCTTATGGTTTTATATTTTCTACTTTTCATTCAGCATCTCCTGCGTTATCTCAGTATGTCTACTAGGGCTTTGAGTTATCCAGGCATTTCTACAAGCCCTTGTCTTTTTATGTATGTCATCCTCCGCTTCCTTTGCTGATTCATCTTCTAATCTAGTTATTCATCTTCTGTTCTATACCTTTCCCCTGTTTCAGTCCAACGTTACCTGATGCTCCATCTGAAACTCTCTACAAACTTTGGTTCCTCTCATTTAGCCAAGTCCCATCTCGGTAATTTCTGCCTTTCTGCAGTCCTTCAGTTTTCATTTGCATTTCATAACGAATAAATTATGGTCATAGACTACATCTGCCCCTAAAACTGACTTTAAAATACACAGTCTGATTTCGAAATCTTTGTCTTACCATTTTATCATCAGTCCAAAATGTTCCATTGTCTCCAGGTCTTATTTCGAAATCTCTTTTACGTATACAGTTTTCTGTCATCATTCGTAAACCAAGTGTTAACGATGCTTAAATTATTTTCTATGCAAAATTCTACCAACTGGCTTCCTCTTTCATTCCTTTCTCCCAGTCCATGTTCTGCTATTTTTCCATAACTTCCTCTTGTAAGGTGGCTATAATTTCGCACCTTACAAGCACTCATCTACATACTTTGCCATGATTTACAAACGGAACTAGGTATCATGTGATAGGTTGTACACCGTATATATGAATATTTAAAGAAGATTGACACTGTCACGTATACCCTGTAAATAGCTGTTAATGCTTATTGCATGAAAAGTGATTGAGTGTCTTTATTATCAAAACGGCGTAATGAATGATTGTCTATACTAGTAGAGGTTGGAACGCCAGTAGAAATGAAACGGCAGAAGTAACTCAAGCCCTAGGTGAAAATGGCCCCCAGGTGTGTTGGTCCTGCTTGACACAGGAAAAAGTAGCCAAGATAGACGGTCGAGGCATCTGAGCGCTGAAGCTCAATACAGCGGTAACCAACCGGTTTGTAGCAGGGCCGGAAGGATAACCGGTTAATACTTCGAAAACTCTTGGGTGCAGCAGAGAGGAACGAGGAAGTGTTACCCTGAAAATCACGCAGGCTCGGTTATGTCTGAAGATGTTTACTCTGAGAAGCGTACCATTGTATGTATTCATAATTAATGGGGATAGGTATTTCCTCACAAACTTTCCACGCTGGACGACAAAAGACTAAAATATGGTTGGTCAGTGTTCGGAAGAATCTGTAGAGGGGGAGAATATTCCGTGATTTCGAGAATATGATTCGCCTTCTCCAGTTACGAGGGAGGGGAGCCGAGCTTTGCTGGGAAGCCACTGGTGGAGAGAAAGTAGTCTCCCGTTTTGAGCGCCCATGTCTGACGGTCGCTCAGTATCAGCTTTGTTGCTACAGACGGACTTGCTGTATTTGCTCTCAGGAGATTTTATAGTTAGAACGGTTAGGCACTGTACTGTTGCGAACTTATACGATTATGGACTTCGCCTCCAAGTAGGGAGTCGTTGTTGAGTATGCAGTGTTCAGTGACTGAGAGCACTTCTTCTGCCTATACTCACGTATAGATGTTATCTGAACTCCGTCCCTGTGGCTGGGAGTTCACTTTTCTCCTCTGTAGAACACAGAGAGGGGAAGACAGTATTAGATTATACTATTCAGAGGGCCGCCTTCTGCCGTGCTAGTATTTGAATGAGGTTTTTCTTTATGTTTTGTGGCTGGAGTTCTTCCGTCGTCGCAGACGTGTCCGAGAACCATCACTCCGATGCACCGACGTAGTATATAAGATGATATTGCTAACTGCTTCGGCTTATTATGGCTATAAAGCTAAACATCTGTGATCACGTAAATTTCATTTCCACTGAGGTTGCACACCACTGTAGATCATCTTTGAAAGTAGTGTTGGTACGTAGATGATGTCAATCATCTCGCGTTTTTTATATTAAATCGCATAGCCATAAAAAGGGGCCATCAATCTATCAGTTAGGAAATTTATTTGTATCTCTTTATGTTCATTGGACATTGACATACAAACATTCGTAATATATAACGAGGTTTTAATCTACAATAAATGTATAAGCAGAAACAGTATTTATAATTTTGTAGTTACTAGTTCCCCTAATCATTCATTTATGTTTATACGAGGGTCACTCCAAAAGAAATGCACACTTTTTTTTTTTAATCCATCTTTTATTCTACATGTTTGAAAGTTTTACAATGTCTAGATTCATGTGGTCGAACACGACTCAGTCGAGCTTGAAGTTTCTTCAGTGTCGTCACATATGCATCAGAATTTATGGTGGTTCCACTTGGCATGATGTCCACATGCAAGAGTCATTCGGAATCGAAAAACACCGTAGCCATAACATTTCCAGCAGAAGGTGTGGTTTTGAATTTTTTTTTTCTTGGGTGAATTTGCATGATGCCACTCCATTGATTGCCTCTTCGGCTCTGGTGAACAATTATGGAGCCATGTTTAACCACCTGTCACAATTCTTCCAAGAAAATCATCTCCACCATTCTCGTACTGTTCCAAAAGTTCGCTGCCTACCGTTTTTCTTGTTTCTTTGTGAGCCACTGTCAACATCCTGGGAACCCACCTGGCACAAACCTTTTCTAACGCCAACACTTTCAGTATTCTGCAAACACTTCCTTCCCCTATCCCAACGTAGCGTGACAATTCGTTCACTGTGATGCGTCTCTCAGCAGTCACCAATCCATTAACTCTCTGCACATTGTCTGGAGTGTGTGCAGTACGAGGCCTGCCGCTTCGAGGACAATCCTCAATATTGCCGTGCCCGCTTTCATCACGTAACCTGCTTGCCCACCGACTAACTGTAATGCGATCTGCGATCAACAGCAGCTTCTCCATACACCTTTTTCAACCTCTTGTGGATGTTTCCCACTGTCTCGTTTTCACAGCACAGGAATTCTATGACAGCACGTTGCTTCTAACGTCAAGTGTAGCAGCCATCTTGAAGACATACTGTGACGGCGCCACCCACGGGAACAGGTTGAACTAAGTTTGAAAACAAGCGGGAAGGATGTATCTACACATTGTGAAACTTTCACACATGCAGAATGAAAACTGTATTTTTACAAAAATACTGTGCATTTCTTTTGGAGTGACCCTCGTATTTGTAAATAGTAGATTTCAACTATCAGTCGGCCTTTTGAAATTTTTTTTTATTTTCATATATAGATTTCAGCTAGAAACTAGCCATTCTCAATGCACTATCATTTTTGATCAATGAATGTAATGCCTGTTGGTCGGGCTTCATCCACATTGAATGAACTGTGGATGAAGCCCAACCAACAGGCATTACATGCATTGATCAAAAATGATAGTGCATTCAGAATTCTAGCTGAAATGTAGATCTGCCAATAAAAAAATTTCAAAAGGACGACTGATAGCTGAAATCTATTATTTACAAGTCAATAACAGTCGCTGCGTGCAACAGACTCTGAATGGAGGGTAACCTGATTTATGTTTATGTTGCAATTTATAAGTTAAAGAGCAAGAAGGAGGAGTTAATATCACCATTAAGAGATCTTAAGGTCTGCTTCAGGGGGTTGTCAGACAGGGTCAAATCTTCATTTTCGCGTTCAGTATTTTCCATTGCGCACATTCATTTTACACCCGCCTGGAGTAGCATCTTGGACTCGTACTATCTGAATTCAAGTCATCCATTACAATTTAATTCTCGGCTCCCTTACCATCTGAATAATTTCCTTTATTTCCTCATATGGTCTTTCAGTACCTCCATATCTGCGGAGCTATTTGGCGTATAGGATCCTGCAGATTAGTTCCCTCACAGAGATACAAATGGATGACTACTTTACCTCTGGAGCGGTTCACGCAAGAGGATACTATCATCATAAACTCATACAGTAGAGTGCTTGTCCTCGGAAAAAATCAGCTGTAGCTTTCATCTGTTAACACTACCAGCATACTAAGGCCATCTCGGCTAATGTTAAAATCGCAGGTCAGCCAATCACCCACTCTTGACCTGCAACTAGTAAATCAGAAACTCCCCTCTTCAGGAACAGCAGGTCAGTAAGGGCGTCCCACAGATATCCCTCCGATGGGGTTGTACGGCTATCTGTATCGTTGAGACACCCAAGCCACACCACCTCGAGTAGTTCTATGGTTCATGGACAGCATTAATGACTACGTAACACACAAGACAATAGCCGAACTGCAAATAAACCGTTCAGATAGTTTATGATGTTGCCCACCACTTGTGGAACTTCACTTATGTACATAAACAATCTAATTCCTAGACACAACCGTATTTAAAATACTTGCATCCTAACACAATAAGAGAAAGTGATGATAAAAAATTATGACGAGATAGCCGTAAAGGTTTAACTAACTACCCGAAAATATAATTTTACGAAATTACTGGTTCGTTTGTTTGCAGCTACACGACGCAGTACAAGTGTACAACGAAATTCCCACGCCACAGCACCGTATCGTCCCACTAGAGCAGCCAAAACGACATGGCGCAGTCCATTAACATAATCCATTAACATAGCGGAGATGAGGTGTGCCATTTTGTTTTCGCTGCAACTCGTAAATTGTCGTTTGATTGCTCAGTCTTTAGAGAACTTTCCCGTGAACGGTAAGGTTTCCAGATCCAAGTTCCAGTTCGGTACACAGTTTTTATCCGGCAGCGCACTATCCCCTGCAGAGAATTCATTGTAAAAACAAAATAATAATTAAGATTATTTTTTCTAAGTCATCTTCAAAACTTCAACACCCCTAGTACAATTAACGACATCCTGCTAGCGAAAAACGAAATGAGCAGAAAAATATATTCGTAATTTGAGTGTGGTACAACTAGTGCGCTTAGGCGTTCAACAACTCACCAGAGGTAACAAAGAGCGTCGTGATAGAATGCTTTTGGACACGCCTTGTGGCAACAGTCCAGCGCCCGGGGACGTCACAGCCAGAAGAACGCGCCAGAAAAAAAGAGGCGGACGGTCCTCAGGCTGTCCCCTGTCCCCTGGCGGCCAGTGGAGCGAGAACCAAGTTCCTGGAGGAGGCCGCGCGCGGCGCTGCAATCAGCTCCGTTCCGCCTGCGTGGTCGCACTCATCCATCAATTGTTTCCACCTGTCTCCCCCCTTTGCTGCGTCGCTGCCGGCTGCAGCCGACTGCGAACTCTTTGAAACTGTGCACCGCCAACCGCTCGCCCTGGCTCTTAGAGTACTGAAATCCCAACAGAATAGAAACAAATAAAAAGTCTGTCTGGAATCGGTAACCTTTTGTTTTGAAGTTGTTGGACAAATCTTACATTCCCTTTGGCATGCAATCTTTATTTTACTGTATTTCTTATGCCATTCTATAAACAAAGCAGAAACTGGTTGCGTGATGAACTATCATACCAAAAAGTATCCGAACGATCTGAATTGCGTCTCGTCTTATCTGTATACAGACCACATAACGTGGCTGTCTTTCAGGTCCTCTAATATCTTTGCAGTACAGTCTTTTGGCTATACAAAACTGATACCACAAAAGATCCCTAGAAAACTCTGTTGTTTAAGGTAATTAGTCCAGATGTAAATCAACACCACGATGTTGCAAATACCAGGAAACGTGCCATTAGACATGACACGTTCCTTGACGCTTGTAAACTCAATTTTATTGTAGCATGTGATATTTCAAAATCGCGACCACACTCTTTAGAATTTGGGATAACTAACTCCGTCACAAAAGTCATTACAGCAACCTTCAGGGAAAATTAAATATTTTAATGAACAAGACATTTTCAGCAATCTTGACTCCTGAAGTTACATGACAATTCGTAGAATTTTTACTCTTTAAAAGGTTTTTTTTAAAATCTGTGAAATGCCGTTCCTGATAGGAGTGGTTTGTCATAAACTGGATGTTGAACTAACCAGTTAAAAGGAAGGGGATTAACAGCGCCACTACTCCATGAAAACCTTAAAATTAACATCGTATTACCAGTAATTCCTCTGTACTCGTGATTGAATTTTAAGCGACATGACGAACATTTTTGTTCCGGACCAGTACTGAAGTCAAACGTCTACATGTAGCCATTGTAACTGAGCCTGACAGAGACTGGATCACAGCAGCGTTCGTCATTGGTGGCTAGGCATAAAGAGTCGAGAAATATGTGAGTTTTGTTGGACTGGTTACTAAAAGTTTCTGACCGCGGTTCCAAAGAGCAGGTGTGGGCAGATATGGAGAAAATTATTATTTTTAGCAGACCAGCAGCGATAACCAAGCCAACCCTGTCGGAAGCAGTTGATGACGCATTGGAACAGTTGCAGAATGACAGATTCATTCAGAAACATGCAGCGTCTACGTCCTGCTAAATGTAGTGATCGAGGAGGACGGAACTGGTCACGGGACTGAATCGTTCTGTTGTTAGGAAGAAATTATTTGTGATAAATGAAAGTTTCGTTCTCCTTCAAAGAGTAGAAAACTTCGTATGTAAAAAAAGTATATGTATGTGTTCGTGTGTGTGAGAGACACAGAGAGAGAGAGAGAGAGAAAGAGATAGAGAAAGAGAGAGGATGGTAGTAGATAATAACTAGGCTGTATATTGTACTCTTCTAAGTCGTTTGTTTTACGATCCATGTGATAAAAAAAATTAATTTCGTGTTTCTCGAAACTTCGACAAAAGCCCGTATCGAACTGCTAAGCGTCTCTCCTGCAGAGTCTTCTACTGGAGTTTATCTATCATCTTCGTAACGCTTTCGCGATTACCTAATGATCCTGTAACGAAGCGCGCTGCTCTCCGTTAGATCTTCTCTATCTCTTCTATCAATCCTGTCTTTTACGGATCCCACACTGCTGAGCAGTATTCCAGCAGTGGGCGAACAAGTGTACTGTAACCTGCTTCCTTTGTTTTCAGATTGCATTTCCTTAGGATTCTTCCAATGAATCTCAGTCTGTCATCTGCTTTACCGACGATCAACTTTATATGATCATTCCATTTTAAATCACTCCTAATGCGTACTCCCAGATAATTTATGGAATTAACTGCTTCCAGTTGCTGACCTGCTATATTGTAGCTAAATGATAAGGGATCTTTCTTTCTATGTATTCCCAGCACATTGCACTTGTCTACATTGAGATTCAATTGCCATTCCCTGCACCATGCGTCAATTCGCAGCAGATCCTCCTGCATTTCAGTACAATTTTCCGTTGTTACAACCTCTCGATATACCACAGCATCATCCGCAAAAAGCCTTAGTGAACTTCCGATATCATCAACAAGGTCATTTATCCATAATGTGAATAGCAACGGTCCTACGACACTCTCCTGCGGCACACCTGAAATCACTCTTACTTCGGAAGACTTCTCTCCATTGAGAATGACATGCTGCGTTCTGTTATCTAGGAACTCTTCAATCCAATCACACAATTGGTCTGATAGTCCATATGCTCTTACTTTGTTCATTAAACGACTGTGGGGAACTGTATCGAACGCCTTGCGGAAGTCAAGAAACACGGCATCTACCTGGGAACCCGTGTCTATGGCCCTCTGAGTCTCGTGGACGAATAGCGCTAGCTGGGTTTCACACAATCGTATTTTTCGAAACCCATTCTGGTTCCTACAGAGTAGATTTCTACTCTCCAGAAAAGTCATTATACTCGAACATAATACGTGTTCCAAAATTCTACAACTGATAGACGTTAGAGATATAGGTCTATAGTTCTGCACATCTGTTCGTCGTCCCTTCTTGAAAACGGGGATGACCTGTGCCCTTTTCCAATCCTTTGGAACACTACGCTCTTCTAGAGACCTACGGTACACCGCTGCAAGAAGGGGGACAAGTTCATTCGCGTACTCTGTGTAAATCGAACTGGTATCCCATCAGGTCCAGCGGCCTTTCCTCTTTTGAGCGATTTTAATTGTTTCTCTATCCCTCTATCGGCTATTTCGGTATCTACCATTTTGTCATCTGTGCGACAATCTAGAGAAGGAACTACAGTGCAGTCTTCCTCTGTGAAACAGCTTTGGAAAAAGACATTTAGTATTTCGGGCTTTAGTCGGTCATCCTCTGTTTCAGTACCATTTTGGTCACAGAGTGTCTGGACATTTTGTTTTGATCCACCTGCCGCTTTGACATAAGACCAAAATTTCTTAGGACTTTCTGCCAAGTCAGAACATAGAACTTTGCTTTCGAATTCATTGAACGCCTCTCGCATAGCCCTCCTCACACTACATTTCGCTTCGCGTAATTTTTGTTTGTCTGCAAGGCTTTGGCTATGTTTATGTTTGCTGCGAAGTTCCCTTTGCTTCCGCAGCAGTTTTCTAACTCGGTTGTTGTACCACGGTGGCTCTTTTCCATCTCTTACGATCTTGCCTGGCACATACTCATCTAACGCATATTCTACGATGGCTTTGAACTTTGTCCACTGATCCTCAACACTATCTGTACTTGAGACATAACTTTTGTGTTGAGTCGTCAGGTACTCTGTAATCTGCTTTTTGTCACTTTTGCTAAACAGAAAAATCTTCCTACCTTTTTAATATTTCTATTTACGGCTGAAATCATCGATGCAGTAACCGCTTTATGATCGCTGATTCCCTATTCTGCGTTAGCTGTTTCAAATAGTTCGGGTCTGTTTGTCACCAGAAGGTCTAATGTGTTATCGCCACGAGTCGGTTCTCTCTTTAACTGCTCAAGGTAGTTTTCAGATAAAGCACTTTAAAAAATTTCGCTGGATTCTTTGTCCCTGCCACCCGTTATGAATGTTTGAGTCTCCCAGTCCATATCCGGCAAATCAAAATCTCCACCCAGAACTATAACATGGTGGGGATATCTACTAGAAATATTTTCCAAATTATTCTTGAGGTGCTAAGCCAAAACAGCTGCTGAGCCAGGGGGCCTATAGAGACACCCAATTACCATGTCTGAGCCTGCTTTAACCGTGACCTTCACCCAAATTATTTCACATTTCGGATCTCCGTCAATTTCCTTCGATACTATTGCACTTCTTATCACTATAAACACGCCTCCCCCTTCACTCTCCAGTCTGTCTCTGCGGTATACATTTCAATCTGAGTTTAGAATTTCATTAGTGTTTACATCTGGTTTCAGCCAACTTTCTGTCCCTGGTACTATGTGGGCATTGTGACCGTTTATTAATGAGTGCAGTTCTGGGACCTTTCTATAGACGCTCCTGCAGTTTACTATTAGCAGATTAATATTGTTATTCCCTGTTGCACTTTGCCTACTCCTACCTTGCCGCGTTTCGGGAGGCGTCTTGTCGGGCCTAGGGAGGGAATTCTCTAACCTAAAAAACCCACATGTGCACTCCACACGTACTCCGCTACCCTTGTAGCCGCTTCCTGGGTGTAGTGCACGTCTGACCTATTCAGGGGGACACTACATTTCTCCACCCGATAGCGGAGGTCGAGAAATTTGCACCCCAGATCTCCGCAGAATC
Organism: Schistocerca serialis cubense; assembly: GCF_023864345.2. Classification (NCBI taxonomy): domain Eukaryota; kingdom Metazoa; phylum Arthropoda; class Insecta; order Orthoptera; family Acrididae; genus Schistocerca; species Schistocerca serialis. The sequence goes on from NC_064638.1 coordinate 991,455,509, forward strand.
TTATGAGCCTCGGGTTTAAGCCTTCAACTCGGCTCCAAACGAGAGGACCGCGATCGGTTCTGGGAACGATACTACAAATAGTTAGCTGCCAAATATTCCTACATTCAGGAGAGTGTTCCTGGAGCCACTCTGTAGCTATTCTGGACGTCTGGGGTGTCGGATTGTCCAGTTGGGATTTCCGAAGTCCGTCGGAATGCACATTGGCATGAATGGATTCAGGTGATCAGACAGGATGCTTATTGCCGTGTCACCTCTCAGAGTCGTATCTAGGTGTATCAGGCATCCCACATCACTCCAACTGCACACGCCCCACACCAATAGGGAGCCTCCACCAGCAAGAACAGTGCCTTGCCGACATGCAGGGCCCATGGATTCAGGATGTTGTCTCCATATCCGTCCATCCGCTCGATGCAATTTGAAACGAGACTCGTCCGACCAGGCAACATGTTTCCAGTCATCAACTGTCCAATGCTTATGTGATGACGGACCCAGGCGAGGCGTAAAGCTTTGTGTCATACAGTCAAGAAGGGTACACGAGTGCGCCTTCGCCTCCGAAGGCCGATATCGAAAATGTTTCGTTGAATAGTTCAAACGCTGACACTTGTTGATGGCCGAGCATTGAAATCTGCAGAAATTTACTGAAGGGTTGCACTTCTGTCACGTTGCACGATTCTTTTCAGTCGTCATTGGTCTCGTTTCTGCAGGATCATTATCCGGCCGCAGCGATGTTGGAGATTTGATGTTTTACATGATTTCTGATATACACGACACACTCGTGTAATGGTCGTACGGGAAAATCCCCACTTCATCGCTGTCTTGGAGATGCTGTGTCCCATCGCTCGGCTATAACACCACGTTTAGACTCACTGAAATATTGATAACCTGCCATTGCAGCAGCAGTAACCGATCTAACAACTGCGCCAGACACTCATTGACTTATATAGGCTTTGCCGATCGCAGCGCCGTGTTCTGCATGTTTACATATATCTGTATTGGAATACGCATACCTATACCAGTTCCTTTGGCGCTTCATTGTTCTTAAAAATTATGCGTCCTTAATAATTCTCGTTGTTCTCTTATACCAATAATTCCTACTACCAATCACAATTCGTGGAAATGAGAGAATTCGGTACGTCTGCATGCAAATTAGGAACTGACTGAGTTACCCACTACGCTATTCTATAAACCCCATAACTATATTTACGATACGGCATCATCTGTAATGTGAAATTTTCTTACATGAAAAGGAAATAATATAACTAGTAAAAGTGTCGCAGTGCGTCTTCGACGAAAATGCAGACAGTCCATCCTGATTTTGAATTCCATGGCCGGCCGCTGTGGCCGAACGGTTCTAAAGCTTCAGTCTGGAACCGCGCTGCTGCTACGGTCGCAGGTTCGAATCCTGCCTCGAGCATGGATGTGTGTGATGTCCTTAGGTTAGTTAGGTTTAAGTAGTTCTACGTCTAGGGGACTGATGACCTCAGATGTTAAGTCCCATAGTGCTTAGAGCCATTTGAACCATTTTGAATTCCATGAACGAAGTTTTTAAGAGCATAAGCTAAGCGACTGTGACACAGTAAGTATTCTGCTAGGTTTTTTTTAGATCTGCCTGTTTTGGAGATGCCATGTGAGGATAACGGTGAATCATTAATAGCTTCTAAAGCAAGTGTCATAAAATTTTGACTCTGATGGCGAAGTTACTCATGTGGCACATGCTCGTACAGAAAATGGCTTGAGAATTTTTGAATAGTATATTCTATCACCATGATTGAAATGTATCAGAAAATACAGTTGAATTATACTCTTATCGTATCTATCTTACGACGAACGTTTGAAGTAATGAAAAAAAAAAACTGTTTGTTTCAGTCTCAGTCTTGAAATGATTAAAGTACACCACACAGTATTCAAAATGTATGTTTACAAGAAAAATGTATCTCTTTTGATGCAGATCCAAAAGATAGATACGAAAAAGCGTGCAGTTCTGCCGTTCAATACGTTTTTCACCTGTAGATATACCTCAGTATGTCTATTGCTTCCGTAACGTTTGTCTCAGGCGAAGGTTTCCTAAATGAAAAACAACACACACATCACTGTATATCAACCAGACCAGTGATAATCGAGCGTGTTACCAATAAGCTAGCATGACACTGGAGCTCTATACCTTTTTTTCATTACATCCATATTTCCTAACGTAGTTTACTCGCAGCGTGACATTAGAGAGCGATCTTAGCTTAAATACAAACGTGAAATCTGGGATCAAACAATGAGTTTTACTTAGTGAGAGTCACATTTTAAAAGGAAGCCATTTAGAATATTTCATCGAGATGACAAGAAAATACAGTATCAAGCACAAAAGCTGGCCAGCCGTAAGTCCGGCTACATCCACGATCTGGCATCTGTAGGATGCAAAAGTGTACATATGAATTTGTCAGTGTTCTCGACGTTTTACGGATACGTATGTGCTCATGGTCTAATGGTAAGCTTCGTGCTCCGTAAGCCTAAAGTTGCGCTTTTGATTCCACTCCACTCCCTAGTTTCTTTAAATCATATATCTCATATCTCCGAAGTGAACAACTTGATGGAAACACAGCATAATTCGTTTCATTTGCTAATCCACCTGTAATACCAAAATGTTACAGAAACATTTCCGCCAAACAGGTCGTAGCTGCATCAAGATTAGAACAGTTTACACTCGACTGTTTCCTCGCCCCACAGCAGCTACCGGTTACCCTCCCCGCCAACGTACGAACGGCTCTGCTGAACCGAACGCGGCGCTATGGGTCTATTTATTTACGGTTGTTTCGTTTTCTGAAATTCTCTTATATCTTAGTTACGATTTGGAATTTGTATGCCTAAAACATATGAACATTGTTCAAGTGTGCTAAACATAGTTGCAAGTGGAAAAAGGGCTAACATTTGCGACATATTACTCGCATTGGGCTTAGTAGAGAGGTGAAGGCAATAGAGGCAGCTCTGAAACTTTGTATTGTGTGTGGGGCGAGCGATTTAAGGCAAAACACGTCAGAAAAAGACCTTTCTGTTTGCACACTCAGGAAGACTCAATAATAGACATATGCAACTATGTGCAACCATTTAAGCGTCGTACGACATTTTCATTCAGTAGGCAAGGTTCAGACATTTGGAGCAATAGTACTACAAATAAAACAACAAAATTCAATGGGATGACTATGAATGCATTTTTCCTTGATCATCATCAGTTGGCTCACTGAAAATTCCAAGGCAGTATTCCTACTAGTGATTAGTTATGATGTTTTTATCAACTTCCTAAGAGCCATAAAAAACATTTACTTTTGCCTAAGATAACTCATAAAAGATATTGTGCAGTAAGGAAACCTCTGTAGGGGAGATTATAGAGCAGCTGGTATTTGTTGCCAACAACTAAGTCCTTTATCGGTCGCAGTGTAAGAAAAATGAGCTACAAAACCTCATCAAATGTTGATAGTACATGGTAACACACTAACAGAACTAAAAAGGAATCTGAAAATAATCCATCACGCACTTAGTCTTGGTCTTATGCCCTCCAATGTTTAGCTTTCAAGCTCGTTATCGAAAATCGTGTAAAAAAATTTTTCTGTGGACGAAAATGCACTTAAAACCTTGTTCAGCGACATCTTTAACTCAGTTCCAGTAGGTAGGCATCGAGTTGGTAAACAACAGATCTTTGTCAGACTCTTTTCCATAACGTGAGAGAATATTCTGATGATGATTAATTTCTTTCTGTTGTTTGCTGTTGTGTTCAGCAAAATAGTGGACAATGCCATTAGCTGAAGCGCAAAGCATATGTAAGACAACAAGCGTCTGGCGCAGTTGTTAGATCGGTTACTGGTGCTCCAATGGCAGGTTACCTACATTTAAGTGAGTTTCAACATGGTGTAATAGTCGGCGCACGAGCGATGGGATACAACATTTCCGAGGTAACGATGAAGTGGAGATTCTCCCGTACGACCATTTCAAGAGTGTACCGTGAATATCAGAAATCGTGTAAAACATCAAATCTGCAACATCGCTGCGGCTGGAAAAAGATCCCGCAAGAACTGGACCAACAACGACTGACGAGAAGCGTTCAACGTGACAGAAGTGCAACCCTTCTGCAAATTGTTGCGCCTTTAATAATGAGCCATTACCTAGTGTCAGCGTGTGAACCATTCAACGAAACATCTTCGGTATGGGCTTTCAGAGCCGAAGGACAACTTGTGTACCCTTGGTGGCTGGACGACACTAAGTTTTACACCTTTTCTGCGCCAGTCAACACCGATATTGGACTGTTGATGTCTGGAAACATGTTGGTTGCCTGAAGGGACGAGTCTCGTTTCAAATTGCATCGAGCGGATGGACGGGTATGGAGACAACCTCATGAATCCATGGGCCCTACATGTCATCAGGCTACTGTTCAAGCTGGTGGAGGCTCTCTATTGCTGTGGGGCGTGTGCAGTTGGAGTGAGATGCGACTCCTGATACGACTAGATAAGACTCCGAGGGGTGACACGGAAGTAAGCATCCTGTCTGATAACCTGCCTCCATTCATGTCCGTTGTGCATGCCGACGGACTTGGGAAATTCCAGCAGGACAATGCGACACCACACACGTCCAGAATTGCTACAGAGTGGCTCCAGGAACACTCCCCAGATATGAACATTATTGAGCATGTTTGTGAATCCTTGCAATGTGCTGGTCAGAAGAGATCTCCACCCCTTCGTACTCTTACGGATTTATGGACGGCCCTGCGGGATTCATGGGGCCAATTCCCTCGAGCACTTCTTCAGACATTAATCGAATTCATGCCACGCCGTGTTACGGCACTTCTGCGTGCTCGCGGGGGCCCTACACGATATTAGACAGGTGTACCAGTTTCTTTGGCTCCTCAGCGTATGTGCTGTATTAACTCAAATGAATGCAGCTTATCACTATATTCTTATGACGTAAGTCGGTTTTAGTCGTACATGAAGTATCTGTAACAGAGGCATACCAATATCAGCATGAATTGGTAAGATATTACCCATTCTGGACTTTGAAACGGCCGTGTTTACTTGCTGTCCTGTGTCACAATGTCTACATCTACATCTACATGACTACTCTGCAATTCACATTTAAGTGCTTGGCAGAGGGTTCATGGAACCACAATTATACTATCTCTCTACCATTCCACTCCCGAACAGCGCGCGGTAAAAACGAACACCTAAACCTTTCTGTTCGAGCTCTGATTTCTCTTATTTTATTTTGATGATCATTCCTACCTATGTAGGTTGGGCTCAACAAAATATTTTCGCATTCGGAAGAGAAAGTTGGTGACTGAAATTTCGTAAATAGATCTCGCCGCGGCGAAAAACGTCTTTGCTTTAATGACTTACATCCCAATTCGCGTATCATATCTGCCACACTCTCTCCCCTATTACGTGATAATACAAAACGAGCTGCCCGTTTTTGCTTCCTTTCGATGTCCTCCGTGAATCCCACGTGGTAAGGATCCCACACCGCGCAGCAATATTCTAACAGAGGACGAACGAGTGTAGTGTAAGCTGTCTCTTTAGTGGACTTGTTGCATCTTCTAAGTGTCCTGCCAGTGAAACGCAACCTTTGGCTCGCCTTCCCCACAATATTATCTATGTGGTCTTTCCAACTGAAGTTGTTCGTAATTTTAACACCCAGGTACTTAGTTGAATCGACAGCCTTGAGAATTGTACTATTTATCGAGTAATCGAATTCCAACGGATTTCATTTGGAACTCATGTGGATCACCTCACACTTTTCGTTATTTAGCGTCAACTGCCACCTGCCACACCATACAGCAATCTTTTCTAAATCGCTTTGCAACTGATACTGGTCTTCGGATGACCTTACTAAACGGTAAATTATAGCATCATCTGCGAACAACCTAAGAGAACTGCTCAGATTGTCACCCAGGTCATTTATATAGATCAGGAACAGCAGAGGTCCCAGGACGCTTTCCCGGGGAACACCTGATATCACTTCAGTTTTACTCAATGATTTGCCGTCTATTACTACGAACTGCGACCTTCCTGACAGGAAGTCACGAATCAAGTCGCACAATTGAGACGATACCCCATAGGCCCGCAGCTTGATTAGAAGTCGCTTGTGAGGAACGGTGTAAAAAGCTTTCCGGAAATCTAGAAATACGGAATCAGCTTGAGATCCCCTGTCGATAGCGGCCATTACTTCGTGCGAATAAAGAGCTAGCTGCCTAACACATGAACGATGTTTTCTGAAACCATGCTGATTACGTATCAATAGATCATTCCCTTCGAGGTGATTCATAATGTTTGATATAGTATGTGTTCCAAAACCCTACTGCAAACCGATGTCAATGATATAGGTCTGTAGTTCGATGGATTACTCCTACTACCCTTCTTAAACACTGGTGTGACCTGCGTAATTTTCCAATCTGTAGGAACAGATCTATCGGTGAGCGAGCGGTTGAATATGATTGCTAAGTAGGGAGCTATTGTATCAGCGTAATCTGAAAGGAACCTAATCGGTATACAATCTGGACCTGAAGACTTGCCCGTATCAAGCGATTTCAGTTGCTTTGCAATCCCTAAGGTATCTACTTCTAAGAAACTCATGCTAGCAGTTGTTCGTGTTTCAAATTCTGGAATATTCCATTCGTCTTCCCTGGTGAAGGAATTTCGGAAAACTGCGTTCAATAACTCCGCTTTAGCGGCATAGTCGTCGGCAACAGTACCATCGGCACTGCGCAGCTGAGGTATTGACTGCGTCTTGCCGCTTGTGTACTTTACATACGACCAGAATTTCTTCGGATTTTCTACCAAATTTCGAGACATTGTTTCTTTGTGGAACCAATTAAAGGCATCTCGCACTAGTATGAAAATGTGAAATTTCATAAATAAATAAATAAATAAAATATCCTAAGTGACCTTCGAAATGACTGCTTTTAGCTCTGTCATGAAACGTCTAAAACTGTATCCTCTAGCAAGATTTTAATTGGTAATCAAAGCAGCCTCTACTCTACAGCCAATGACATTACCTCACAGCTAACGGATGTCTGCTCCAGTTCTAGATAGGACAAATAGACTCACAACGCAAAAGACGAGATTAATTTCAATTTACACGTTGAATGACGTTCCTGGGCTGAAAACTGTAAATTGATAGCTTTATTACACACCTTGCGTAAACATCACTGAGATTATTTAACGGAAATGATATGAATTTATTAAATGAATTTGGTAGGCTCATTCTGTGTCATCCAGGAAGTAGCTAGTCGGTCACGGGTTATCAAAAATTATCCTGCATTGTTGCCAAGATTCAGTTATACTTCTTGCAAGAAGAACACCAGCCTTGAGATGTCTAGGAAGTAACTGCGGTTTGAATATCAAAGATGTGGCGGTCAAGCGTCGAAATACCCCAAAAAAAAGTGTTCAAATGGCTCTGAGCACTATGGGACTTAACTGCTGTGGTCATCAGTCCCCTAGAACTTAGAACTACTTAAATCTAACTAACCTAAGGACATCACACACATCCATGCCCGAGGCAGGATTCGAACACATGACCGCAGCGGACGCGCGGGTCCAGACTGAAGCGCCTAGAACCGCTCGGCCACTCCGGCCGGCTCGAAATACCCAAAGTATATGTTAATGAGTCTTACTTTCGTTTCTGTAACCGGGTTTAGGAACTACAGTGTCATTACTAATAATACTCAGGTGCGCCAACAGCAAACTAAACAACACAAATCATTAACTGTCACAATTATTTGTGTTCCTCTATCTTATGCGTACGGAAACTAAAAAGCTCATCGCCAGACATGTTTCACCAGACATGGAGCCCAACGTCGATACCAGGGTCTGTTAACGCGAAAGGAGAAGCACCAGCAGAAAGTAGAATAAGGAACACAAAACGCTGACGTAAAGTTTAGAATAAGTTATCCTCGAGCGAAACTGTCATTCCGTCCACAGATACTAAAAGAAACATATGTACCATGTATCAGTTATGATTAAAATGTATCGGATGCTGATTCTTTGTCAGTAAAAGCGAAAAGCACCTATTTTCAAGAGCTTTTCAAACTGCTGTATGCTTAAGACAGAGAACCAGAAATAACAACAGCTGAGCGTTGTACTGAGATGCTATGCATCACGTGCACGGAGTATTAATAACATAACCCTGAACGTTTTAATATTAACGGCGCGTCTTCGCTACCTCAGTAGTCATGTGAGAATTGTCAAATTCTATTGGTCCCGGCGGAGGTTCGAGTCCTCCCTCGGGCATGGGTGCGTGTGTTTGTCCTTAGGATAATTTAGGTTAAGTAGTGTGTAAGCTTAGGGACTGATGACCTCAGCAGTTAAGTCCCATAAGACTTCAGACACATTTGAACATTTTTTCAAATTCTATAGCGGCGGCACAGATGGGCAGACGGTTCTAGAATTTGCCGCGACTATCCATATGCTGCTGAATCATAACGCCAAACTACCACTTCATCAGATTATATGCCATACTTAACTTCTATCTGTGAAAGAATTCGTGAACTGTGCGGGAATAGCTTTAGCACCACTAACCCTCACCCTACTCTCCACGCAGTCCCTGTATATTCCAGTTAATCTCTGCCCATTTAATTTCTATCGCATGACTGTCACCCCGTTACCGAGGCAATAAACAAGTGTTATGGTCTACGACACCATTGTTTACGCCCACTCACTTCCCCCACCTGCCACACCAACTGTGGATGTCTCAAATTACGACATCAAACGCTGATTTATACCTAAGTTAACCAGCTTCTTATCAGCTTTTCTGACTGGGTATTCTGCCGTTGCTCGGAAGAGAGGTGCTCTTGATAAACAGAATATTCTGTATGGCAGTCATCCAATGAATCGATTCTCCCAGGTCTGAAAATAAGCTATAGAGAAGGACCTATGAATTAATAAACAATAACAAGTGAAATCTGTCATACTGGATCAGTCACCTGACGATTATGAAAAACTGCTTTCTGATCTACACAGCACTGCAGTACAAACTTAAGGGTTTCGTAGGAATCTGCTGCTTAAATTCGCTGCGGTCTTATTTAGTTACGATAAAGGAGGAGTAGGAAGTCTGACTTTAAAAATAGTGTTCCTGCGGGATTTGAGCCTACAGCTACAAGTTCAGGGGCACTCAGCTACTGAGGAATCAAGAACGCGAAGTACTTTGTCTCATTAGTGTAGTACAGACTGAGGTAGAGAGGAGCAGTTTATTTACTTTATGTTTAATTCAACATATTGCAAAGTATTTCAAGCCTCTTTTGCTTATCTTCAGGCACTTACGCACACAGAAAACGGTTACATAAAGATAAATTATCTTTATGTAATTTATCATAGAAGTCTTCTGTTCAATATTAACTGCTAGAGCGCTATTGCTTTATTTGGATGTGGGGGTGTCACTGAGTGGCAAGAAATCAACGTCCAGTGATGCGTTCTGCCTGCGTAGAGCTGTATCTCGTTGTGATTGACACCGTAGCCTACGTGGGAAAAGAATAGTTTTGCTGCACTTATGAAGTGTGGTATCGTGTGATACAACTTTATATGCCAGTTGTTCAATTACGGTTTATTCTCCCCAAACTCCATTTGGTTTTTTTAATAGTCTGAAGGAGCTGCGTCGTAACATTACATTGTTGCACTGCTGAATCTGACACTTTTTTGCGCAGTTATTCCACGCAATCCCGATTCCTAAACTTAGCAAGCGTGGCAACAATTAGTGAAGCAAGAAGTAGGTTTCTCACAGAATTCTGCGCTTCCTTCGAGTAGCCAAAGTGAAACTATATTCGTGTATCCGACCGAGTAAGTGGAACCAGTATCATGTCGTCAGATCTCACAAAATTAACCAGTGGTATTGTCCATTTGTTGCGAACTAAATATTCCGCTGTATTGAAACAGTTAAATTTTCGAAATGGCTTGCAGTCCAGGCTATGATAGCTAAAAGCATCTTTACTCCCCGCTGTCATGAGACCAACGTAACGGTCGTGTCAGAAGCCTGCTGATAATTAACCACTTAATAGAGAACTGAATTATTTTACCGTGTCTAATTTGTTAGCTAAGAGCATCATACAATACGACACAATCATAAGTGTAGGAAATGTCGACTTCATTTTCTGGCGGATTGATTCTAGTCCATTAACTGTGAGGAGTGGGTTCGATTCCCACTTCCGGAACATATTTTAAATACACACACACACAGGATCAGATCTCCTTCACGTCTTTTAATGCCAAGTGAAGAACACCAGGCCGCACAGTAGTTCAGAATCCGCATTATAAACATTATATCACTTCGCTATCAACTAGAGCAGAGCCGGCTTAGGTTGGACCATAGCAGAGGCGGAAGTCGTGGCAAACAGAAATGCTGCTTCAGTGAGCTTCCTTATATTAGAAACTTTGTTTTATCAAAAGAGTCAGTGGTCACTTCAGGTCAATGGGATCTTATTTTATTTGAACTTGAGACGATAAAAGTTTAGTGTTTGACTGGGATACGAATTCGTGTCTTCTGTTTCATGGCGTCTCACCCACACGGAACGATATAGTTCGATCATTTTGTTGTTTTTTCCAAGATAGAAAATTTTTATAGGTCTCCACAAAAGGCACATCTGTGTCTTTGAATCCTGGTTCAGCACAAAAATATCCATGGTTTCATTTCGAGCACTGGCATAGGCACACCGAACTAATAGCGATAAAAAACTTTCATTTTTAATGTCTCTTCGTATGTTGCCAACAATGACAGGTTCCCGTCGTTTCTTGTCAAACATGCACACATCTCACTACTTGTGAACAAAGAGTTCGTGGATAGAAAACATAGGCGGTAGGCGCCGGATTCGTTCCGGATCAGGCAAGGAAATTGTATTCTCATTTCAAATTCAAACATGTGGCTGATGGTGAAAAAACTCCATATCTAATACCCAATTTTACTTAGTTAGCAATGTGATTACGTCCTGGGTAGGAGTCCCAGACACAAAACATTACATCATAGCATTTTGTGTTAAATACGGGCAAGTTTTGTCACTTGAAATTATATTACACGTTTTTCGTGGTTTGTTAACAGGAGAATAAGGGTCTTGACAATTTTCCAGGTAGAGCACAAAAATTTTCAAGTTCAGATATGCTAACTGATACTGGTGAAAATTTACATATTTCTCGACTCTTTACGCCTAGTCATCAATGACGAACATTGCTATGATTGAGTTTAGGTCAGACACCAAAGGTTTTGCTTAGCTGCAATGGCTGTACGAGTTTGGCTTCAGTACATGTCCAGAACAAAAGTGTTCGTTATGTCGTTTAAAGCTCAAACATGTGCACAAGTGCCGGCCACGGTGGCCGAGCGGTCCTAGGCGCTTCAGCCCGGAACAGCGGGACTGCTACGGTCGCAGGTTCGAATCCTGCCTCGGGCATGGATGTGTGTGATGTCCTTAGGTTAGCTGGGTTTAAGTAGTTCTACGTTCTAGGGGACTGATGACCTCAGATGTGCTCAGAGCCATTTGAACCTTTTTTTTTTTTTTTGTGCACAAGTAATTGCGCAATCACGAGTACAGTGACATTATTACTGATAGGATGTTACTTTTAAGGTTTCCATAGAGCGCTTGCCGCTGTTAATCTCGTTGCTTTTAACTAGTAAGTTCAATATCCAGTTTATGACAAACCACTCGTGTCAGTATAGACGTTTCACAGGTTTGGAAAAACGTTTTAAAGAGAAATATGCTTCGCATTATCAGAAAATTTTAGGAAGCCTCTGCCAAAATCTCTTGTTCATAAGAATATTTAATTTTGCCTAAGGTTTTCTGGAATTAATTATGTGACTGAATTAGTTAACTCAGATTCTAATGAGTGTGGTAGTGATTTTGGTATGTCAATTACTGTAATCAAATTGAGTGTACAAGCTTTAATGACAGTCTCGTCTCTAACGAGGAATTTTCTTATATTTACTACATGATGACGTTGAGCTACATCTGGAGTGATTACCTTGAATAGCGGAGTTATTCACTGATCCTGGTGGTGTCCATTTCGTATACTTGTAGTAAGACAGCAGTACTGCAAAGAGGTTAGAGGACTTGCAAGACACCTACGGTATGTGGGCTGTATGCAGATCAGGCGAAACGCAATTCAGATCGTTCGTACACATTGGGTATGAGGATGTGATCTGCAGCGTGGCACTACCAAGTGAATAATGGGGATAGTTACTGTTGCTCAAGAAACGTAGTTACACTGAAAATAATTATTTAAATAAAAATTAAATTTTTAATATAACACGTTCTGAAGTCTGCCTAAAAATAAGAAACCATTTCTCCCAGCACCATGCAGATTCCTAAATTCATATAGGTAATCTTCAAAATTTGTCCTTATGGATTTTTTTTTCTAGCTGTGAATGGACTGGCAACTTTTATAACGAAAAACTTGGGGCACTTGCTATACATAACTGTACATAATTGATGCCTGAAGAGTTCACTTATTAACTACACTCTAGGAGAAAAAGAGTCTTACACTTGCGGAAAGACAAATGATAACTATTTCCGAAAAACTGGATGATATATTAAAGTGAAAAATCCGCACAAATTGAGCATTTCAATAACCCATTGGTCGAACTCTGGTCCTTATTAAAGCAGTTATTCGACTTGGCATTCACTGATAGAGGTGTTGGATACCCTCCTGAATGATATAGTGTCAGATTGGCGGGTTAGATTATCAAAATCTGAAGGTGGTTGGAGGACCCTGTCCATGATACTCCACACGTTCCCAATTGGGGAGTGATGTGAAGAACTTACTGGCTACGGTAGGGTTTGGCAAACTCAAAGACAGGCAGGTGAAATACTCGCCCTGTGCGGGTGGGCATTTTCTTGCTGAAATGTAAGCCCGGAATGCTTGCCATGAAGGGCAACAAAAAGTGGGGTAGAATATCGTCGAAGTACCGCTGTGCTGTAAGGGTGTCGCTGATGTCAATCAAAGGTTTCCTGCTATGAAAAGTGGTCGACAGTCAGGATGGTGCCCCACTGCTGTCTGGGACGTCTCCAGACACGTCGTCGGCCTGGGTTCTTATTGACTGGAGTAGAATTGTCTTCGGTGATGAGTCCTGCTTTGAACTAAGCCTCGATGATCAGCGAAGACATATCTGAAGACGCGCTGGACAATGGTGGGAGAGCAACGTGACTGACGCCCACCATACAGCTCGATAACCATGAGTGAAGGACTGAGGTCCCATTTCACAGCAGGACATTTTCGGTAGTCATCTGCGCATTCCATACAGCACAATGGTACGTAGATGAAATTCTATGCCCCGTTTCGTTGTCCTTCCCGGCAAGCCAACCTGGACTTACAATTCAGCAATATAATCCCCTCCCACACACGGCGAGAGTGTCTATTGCTTTCCTTCCTGGTTGCCAAACCACACCTTGGCCAGCAACGTCCTCGGATGTCCCTCAAACTGAGAACGTTTGGAGCATCATGGACAGGGCCATTCAACTATCACTGGATTTCGACGATCTGAGGTGCCAGTTGGACAGAATTTGGCACGGTATCCCACAGGAGGACATCCAACAATCATCTCAATCAATTCCAAGTCGAATAAGTGCTTGTATAAGGGCCATAAGTGGGCTAGTGCGCTATTGACTTGATTAATTTATGAAGCTCTTCCTATTGAATGAGTCATGCGTTTTTTCTAAAATTGTAATCGTTTGTTTGCCTGTACATGTACAGTCGTGCTCAAAAGTATCCGAACAACCTGAATTACATTTCGCCTGATTCGAATGCAACCCACATAGCGCAGCTGTCTAGCAGGTCCTCTAATCGCTCCTCGGTACAGTCGTTTGACTATTGAAAATGGTTCCAACAAGTCACCACTTGAAAACACTGCTCTGTATCGCAATAACTCAAGATGTAAAGTAATAACAAGGCACTACAAATATCAGGGAACATCTTATCACAGATAAGACTGTCCTTAAGACTTGTAAGCTCACATTTATTACAATAAATGACATACCTGAAATGTTACCACTCTCACTATGACGCCATATAGGTAATTCTCGAAGTAAGTTCGTCGTATTCATGCTTTCCTCTACAAACTAACATACCGTACGTATTATTTAACACAAAATGACATTACAAATTTAAGTTATTCACAAACAGCTAGTTGAGAATATGTATGAACTTCAAATGGCACGACGAACCGTCTCGTTCTGCGTATGGATTCAAACTCAGGTCATGCAGACTCAGCAAAGACTTCGTTACTGACGGGAACTGTCATTCCTGACTAGGCATACAGACAGTGATATACCTCGATTTTAGACAGTATCAGTTAGCAAATATCAGCTTTATATTACATAACGTAAACATTTTTAACGGACGCGAATTCCTACCCAGCATCTATTATCCTTGTTAACGAACTACGAGAGATGTTAAATATTGCTTCTTCACAAGTAACTTACATGAAATGCCGTGAGGTAAAGCTTTGTGTTGGACAGGGATTCGAACCCAGTACCTAACTGAATTGTCGGCGAATCACAATCGACTGTGACATATCTCCACCAGCAGCTCGGAATAACATCCTTGAATTTACAATGATCTCGCAAACACTTCTGTGTCTCACTGGGACTCAAAAACGTCAGATATTGTTAGTGTTGACAACGAATGAAAATACATTAAAAATCAAAATTATTATCCACCAGCAGATAGGTGTTTTCATGCTAGAGCTTGATAATACATAATGAAAGCTTTAGTGCCGGGCCAAGATTGGAACCCTTTCAAGCGCAATATGTGAAGATGTTGAGGAATCTGCAGCTTTCAACTAACAACAAATCGCAATCGAGCTGTATTGTCACGAAGGGATCAAATTCAGCGTTAAGGGGCGGTCTGAGTTGCATTCTCAGTTCAGAACCAATTTTATCGACATACAGAAACTCAAATAAAATATGGAATAAGTGTCCTGTGACCCTAAATAGCGTTTGTTTCGTCACTACAAATAAATAACTAGTATAAGAAAGCTTACTGTTGATAGAGTTCCTATGTGTCGCGACTTCTGACTCTATTGTGGTTCAACCTAACGTCTACTTGGTGGAGAAGGAATATCATGTTTAACATGAATGTCAGGTCATAATGCCATTATACCTCCTTCACTTGGCGTAGCCAGAAGAGAACAGAATTTGTCTGTCCTTATCAAAAATCATCAGCAGAAGTTGGAATCGAACCCAGACCATAACTATATGAACCTACCATCAATCCAAGAGACCACCAAATTCTCTTCTCTATCTCTCATTTTTCTATCATAACAACGTTGACCCACACTGGATGAGAATTCTGACACACGGGCTCCCTGTAGTGGTTTGCAGCATGTTCAGTACATTCATTTACTTTGTTGACCGAATTGCAATGAACTAGTTGCCTCGCCTACCGAGTACATACATTCGACTCTGTTTTGTAATCACCGAAATAAAATCACGTAATTGCCACCTACACATAACTGCCCACAGTGTAGGATGCAGAAATTTAAATAGGAAGTGTTCCTTTCGACTTGAGCTACTCTATTGCACTATCTGATTGTTGAAAACGTCGTGCACTGCAAAAGAAAAGATGTAACTGTCTGTCTCTCGGAAGTCTATATCCGGCCATATGCATTACCTCACAGCACTGTGCAATGCGGAAGTTCTAGAGGAATTGTTGTCGACTTTTGGAGGTGTTGTAACTATGTGTCAGCTAGTAGCGTAACCATAAGCGTCGCGCACTGTTGATAAGGCGTCGCGAGTTCGGGTACGTTAACTACCGCGTTTTTTTAAAACGCATTACTGCTATCTGCTGAAGTTATCTATCTAATGGAACTTTGAATACAATTCCAATTCACTTCTGAACCCAAAATAGTCGCATGTGGAAAAAGGGCTAACTTCTGCGACATTTTGTTCTTTTCAGATTTAACATATGGCCAGGCTACAGATGCATCTCGAAACTTTTGTGTTATGTATGGGGAGAGTGCATCATGCCAAAACGCGTTAGAAAATCATATTCTACATTATCTGTCGTATGGAAGTGGCATTTTATTCTTCATCAAACCTTATTTGACAGCTTTAACTCAGAACACGTTTCTACATGCATGTAATCAATAAACAGCATGTGCATTGTCAGACTGTTATAGATAACACCAGAGAATTCGCATATATCGTTGATGATTAATTTCTCTCTCATGTTAACTAATGTTTTAAAAACACTAAAAGAAACCTTACGAAAATTGTGCACTGTATTATAAGAAATGAAATAAAACCATGCACGATAACCTTAGGACGAAAGTCTGTTTCTATAAAACTGAGTATCTGTACACAAGCGTGCCTCTATCGGCACGAATTAGTAAAATACTAATTACTTAGATTTCGATTGGGTCTGTGTTTGATTGGAATGCTGTGTCATACTAAAGTGGTATGCAAATGTGGCATTATATAAATAAAGTAATGTATTCCTAGAAACCCAAAATTTACTTGTCACCAGCAGAAAGAGGCGTTACCTGTTGTGCAGCATTGCATGTTTTTCACCATTGGACTATGAGCCGAAAGTATTTTCCTGCTATTTCCTTATCGATGTGCGATGTGACTGCTTGTAGCTCTTTAACAGAAGGGATAAAAACGTTTCAGTGAGCAAGACTGGAACCGCAAACCATAACAGACGCTTTCTCACAATTTTGCACGTTTCCACAGGGCTAGGGAAGAGGCATGCGTCTAGTTTTCCTCTTACGAGACCAATTATGGCTAGAACACGTAAACCGCTATTTAAAGGACGAGATGAGATGCGATTTTCACGTGCAGCGACTTTCCTGGGCTGGAAACCGTAAATTTACAATCTTTTGTTACAGCTCAAGCGATAATAACTCCGTGCACACCAGGAAGTAACTCGTCAATCACAGAGTTGCCAAACATACCTTGCCTTATTGTAAAATCTCAGCTACGTTACCAGCAGGAAGAAGACGAACCGATGTGATCCTACAGTGGGCTGGGAAGCGACCATAGCTGACGTCTCAAAGACGCGGCTACTACAGCCTGGAATACGTAATCTGTCTGATTCACATTTCTGTAACTGGGTTTAGGGACTGGAGCGTAGTTACTAATAATACTCAGAACTGACTGCAAACTAAGCTTCATAAATCAGTAACTCTCATAGTTGTTTTTATATTTCTTTCGTAAGTGAACTCAAAACTAAGAAACTCATTGACGAACGTTTCGTGCTTCGCCGATAGTCGAGCACAACAAACAAATAAAAATAAAAAAAGAATATGTGATTGGGTGTGTGTGTGTGTGTGTGAGAGAGAGAGAGAGAGAGAGAGAGAGAGAGAGAGAGAGAGAGAGAAGTGAGTGAGGGAGAGAGATAAAAATAAAAAAAGTAAGAGAGAGTGTAAAAAGTTGTTGCAAAGAAACTGAATCATGGTATATAAAGAAATCTTTCATTAAAATGTCACATTCCACATCATTATGAAATATCGTCTTCACGATCTATAGAACAAGTAATAATCTTATCTAATCTAACCATATTGCTGACTAGTCATGAAGAGGCATGAATTGCCGAAATTTTCGCCAGTATCAGTAACCAAATCTAAACTTGAAAATAAAAGACGAAAGTTTTTGTAATAAATTCTGTTAACTAACCACGAAAGATTTCTGATGCACCTCCTTTCAGAAGTAACAAAGTGTTCATGCATTTAAAGCTGAAGCACATGATGTGAAGTTCTGTGTCGGAGATACGATCCCAACACGCAACCGGATTGTTAACTAAGTAAAATCAAATGTATCCTTTTTTCCTACCAGCTACTAGGTGTTTGAATATAAAATAAGGATACAAATTTTGGTGCCTGAGCGATAATCGAACCGCCCACCTACCGTCCTTCTTTATCATCCACGAACATAGCTTAGGTATGAATTGCTTACTCATCAACAGTAAGATGTGTGCATGTTTGACCAGAAATAACGACACCTATTGCGATTGTTGGCAACACATGAACAGACATTAAAAATGCACGTTAATTTTCACCAGCAGACTGGTTTGCACGTGATGGGGCTTGAAATGAGATTATGAATATTTTTGTACTGGATTAGGATTCGCACCCACATACTTACGTTTGGAGGAGACCTAGAGAAGACTGCAGTCTTGCGAAAATGAACGAAATGATTGAACTATACTGTTCGTAGAGATTCAGATCCTCGAAAGAGGAGATACGAATTCGAATCACAGCCCAGCACCAAATCTGTCGCCGACCGTGGTGGCCACGCGGTTCTAGGCGCTGCATTCCGGAACCGTGCGGCTGCTACGGTCGCGGGTTTGAATCCTGCCTCGGGCATGGATGTGTGTGATGTACTTAGGTTAGTTAGGTTTAACTAGTTTTAAGTTCTAGGGGACTGATGACCTCAGATGTTAAGTGCCATAGTGCTCAGAACCATTTTGAACCAAATTTTTCAACGTCTCTAGTTCACCCAAGTAAGAGAAAAATAAGAGCTGTGTTCCTTTAAATGGCTATCGGTTCATCAAATAAAATAAAAATTTTCTAATGTAAGTAAGTTTACTGGAGACAGTATTTCTGTTTACCATGAGTTCTGCCTATGTCATTTCCCAACGTAAACCTGCTCTGCCCAGTTGGTAATGAAGAAACGTGATGTTTAATGCGGACTCTGGATTATAACGTCTTTCTCTTGAGGTTGCCAGAGGTAAAGTAAATCTGTTTGTGCCTCTTAAAAGTAAACGCCTGAACCCACGCATTGCACCTGATAGTTCGTTCCACATTTCCCAACCCCAGGAGCATGCTGCAACGGATGATGTGCTTAGCTTACAAATTTAGTCACGGTGGAACTAATGCGAGTCTATTAAATGGTTAAGTAGAAGCAATCTTCTGACGTGGAGATTATGCAGTTCTCATGTCAGTAGGATGTAACGACTCTTCTAGGCATCATAGCCTCGATGTGAAGCCATTTTGAAATTTTCACTAATTCAGCAAATTTCTTAGTTCGAGAAAATCCACTGTGAAGTGTGACGTTATCGGATAATTCGATTATTACCGTCATCATTACTATCATTTTCTTCATACAGTTGCTGGAACACATGTGCTCGAAGATCATTTAATGCCTTTTGGTCATTATAGAAGTAGTTGTCCAAGAAGAGGTTCTTTCCTTGTCTACGGAGACCTTTTCATGTTAATACCAAACATCAGCAATTACTCGTTGATTACATTAAAACTAAAGTAATTAATGAAGATGCTACTTGATAACAAAAACGCTCTGCCTTTCTTAATTTACTTGTGCCTAGAAATGGCTGTCGAATACTGCCAAACCAAAAGCCAAGGGATCTTACTGCCTTCCGATATACGCCGCTGTCAGTTCTTCCACATGATTTGGTCGACGTGACCTGTTTCAAGTAGTGTATGACAGAGAATGCTTTAGAAAATCAATTGTTTTCCTTTGCAATAAACAGAAAGATTTTCATTCTATGCTATCCAAGTTCAAAATTTTCGCATTATTAGTTCAAATTTAGTGTTTACTTCTATAATGTAGGAAAGTATTTCACAGTTCCAAAACCCGTATCAGACTTATTGACCTTATACTTAGTCGCTGACCATAAATTCTAGCTCAGAGTGACACCAGTTTAAGTAACCTAATGTACCGATGCCAGTGCTCTTTCTCACCGGAAAATATGCAATTCATTCATTGGGCTCCAATATTACACTGTAACAGTAATTTCTGTGTGTATGGAATGCATACGGATTGTAGAATTTAGTGGTGCTCTCTCTTCCACTTCTGTATACAGTATGCCTGACCTAAACGGGCCCTTTATCATTACTGGCCCTGGGCAGTGCAACATCATACTGACAACAGTAATGTGCTTATACTGACAGCCTCACTGTTCGT